>NW_024104709.1:577667-2977667 GCF_003945595.2 Pipra filicauda
TCTCTTCTCTTCTCTTCTCTTCTCTTCTCTTCTCTTTTTTCCTTTCTTTTCTTTTCCTTTCTTTTCTTTTTCTTTTTTCTTTTTCTCATCATACACATTTTCAGTGTAAGAACTCTACCTCAGCTCAGCAATAATCTTTACAGTAAAATCAAGCCAGGGTCATACAGTTGTGTTTCACAGAAGTGGGCCTTCATCTGCAAATAGCTGGACCCACGGTCTATGGGTTAGAGCAGAAAGATATTTATAACTGCAGGCTCCTGAGAGCTGGTCACAGGGAGGGATGGTTGCTCAACACATTTTACCCACCTTTTAGTCACTATGTCTGTATCAACCTGAATCATTTGAGATCTTCAGTTCCCCAGAGGAGCACTGAATATTTCAAGAGCAAGGTAATGTAATCCTTATTCCTATCTAAAGACATCTATTTTAGCAGTGGGATTTTTGAAGGAGGCCAGGCAGAAATTAGAGAGCTAATTAACTTGTTTTCCACATCTAGTTCCTTTAACTTCCTTTTGAAATTTACATTCAGGTTTTTCAGCTATGGAAAATCAAAATAAATATATAGAACCATGAAAAAAATCCCAAGAACCCCAGGCTGGAGAAAGTCTTTGAAATTCTTTAATATATTTTCTTATCTTTCAGAAAACTCATTCATTACTAACCTCTATTTTCAAAACTATTGTTTACATTTTTATGTCCTATCTTTTCTTGTTGGAAGGCTGTGTTCCAGAACCTGACTGCTCTAAGAGTTGGGAAATTTCTTTTAATTTCCTGCTAAGTTTGTTTCCAGCTGTTCACATCCATTTGTTCCTGTGACAACACTGGCGTTTCACTTAAATGGTTCTTTTCTCTCCTGATGTTTACCCTGTTGATGTATTTATAGACTAGCTTCTATTCCTTCTCAGCCTTTGTTTCACTGAGCCAAACAAGCAAAGCTTTCCTAACCTCCTATTAAATATGCAACTTAGCTATCAAATCATCCCAATATTGCTGCTCTACATAAAACCTTTAGCTTCATAGCAGAACAAAACCCAAATCTGGAGACAATTTTCAGAGGAAAAATATTAATCTGTAAGTTTTTCAGAAGCAGTGCAATAAAAAGAAGTTCCAATAAAAATAATATTTCAGATGAGTAGTAAGATACAGATGGAAACATGTTGCTCCTATGTAGAAACTAATGTTAAGACTGAACTATGCTTCACCAGCTTTTTGCTTCTTTCAATTGTTATTTTTTTATTATTATTATTATTATCTAAATGCAGGCAGGATAATCCGGGGCTAAATGATAATTTCTGATGATAGTGTTCAAGGTGACTTTGGAACGCTGACCCCTGCCTTTTAGAATGGTGGTCAGTTTAGCATTTCTCTTTATAGAGACTACCATTAAAAATTTTGACATATCTGAGCAGTTATCTGGTTTGTCTGTCAACTTGCATGTGGAAGAAGAGTCATTAATTTGGTGGCTGTGTGAGGATGGATATGTGTATGGGCAAGAGTGAAAATGCAAGGAGGTGAAATGTGTAGGAAGTAACTAAAATCTCTGGCACTTAAACTGACAAACACTAATTTCTTTCAAGAGAAGCAATATAAGAAGTTTTAATCAAAAGTGGCCATGGAAAAAAGTTTTTCTGAAAGCATATTCTGTGTAGTCAGGGCTCAAGGTCTGTTGGTGCAAATGCTGTGTGTCTGCTTTTAAGAGTACTGCTTCTGAACATCAGTAAAATGAAAAGGAATTGTTTTTAATTTTCTATTTCTGTCTAAACATTGTTGTGTGCTCAGAGGACAGAACAATCTTTATAGTCTGGTGATGCCTTGCTACAAGTGTGGGAAATTGCTTTGGGTTTTCTCAATGGGAGAAGCAAGCTGACTCCTAGGATCTGGGATAGAACAAAGACCCTGATTGTACTTGAAGACAGAGGTGCATCTAGTCACAGGATTTCACTGTGAATAATATCTTACTTTGTCTTGTGAGCCCCTCGCCATATTGTCTCAGCGCTGTCATATGATCACCAGGCAGCTGAATGGGATAAGCATGACATTTTGCTTTTGGGTTGGACCAATTACTTGCTCTCCAAAGAGGAGTGCAGATAGACAGCTAATACATAAGTGGAGCCTCCACCACACAATAAACAGAACATATCCTTAGTTAGGGAAACAGAGGCCCTTGTTAAATGAAGAAGGCCAGTGCTGAATGGTCAGGCTCAGAAGAAAAAATCTAAACCACAGTCCATGTTTGCCTCTGCAGTGCTTTCTGCAGCCTCCATTGTATCTTTCTCCCTCTATAGCCAAGTGACCTCTAAACCTTGCAAACAGCACAGAGGGCTTTTTTCTTCCTTTTCTGTGTCGACTATTATCCTTTCATCTTGAAAGGTCATTGGGCATTAGCTGAAGAAATATACCACTTAGCTTTGAGTGTTCCCTCTATTTGAAGTGATTTGCCTGTTTATTTTATAAATGGAGGTCTGTCCACAAACAAATTGAAAATTAGTTAATCATCTTTTCCAGTCAACATACAGTAGATTTTATGTTACAGGAAGAAGAGGTTAATCCTAAAGCAGATTGACATACTTCATCAGCCACATGCAGGGCTCAGTGGCCTGGCATGGTGACAAGGCATTTGGAGGTTCAGTGCAATATAGTGCAATTCAGTGCAAGCAGTTGCTTCAGGACTGGGGAGAAATAAACCTTCTATAGAAACTCTGGTACTTAAAGGTTAGAAGTATTTACTAAAATGAATTAGAGGGTTTTTTTTTACCTGAAAGTTCATGTGCCAATTGTACACATATTTCAGGTATCATACTGCTAAATCTAGACAAGATGGAAAAAGTCATTACATTTATCACTCAGACAGGACAAGACACGACTGTGGAATCTGAAGTATTTGTTGTCATGTTCCAGTCTTGAATTGGAATCCTTTTCAAGTATTTTTTTTTCCAATGTATAAAAGGCATTTTACTTTATTTACATACAGGTGGGAAAGGCACAATTAAGCTGCACAAATCAGATCAGTTTATCATCCACCCACATTTGTTAACATCCAGTGATTTTAAACCTGGATTTCATGAAATCTACAGGGAGCACTGGGGGGTTTCTGATGATCCTTTGGAGGATAAACATGTTTATATGTTTAATTAACTTGTCATTTCAGTGAATTCAAAGAGCGGGGGAAAAAAAAGAAAAGAAAAAAAGCTAAAGGGTTAGATAATTGATGGCCGTATTTTAGACTAGTAAAAGCATGCATATCACTTCAGTAAGCAGTTGAGACTGATTGCCGAGTTTGGGCCTGTGTCTGAAAAAGGAGGTGTAGAGCAAAAGCAACAGCTTGTTTTCTTCTGGTGTCAATTAGAACAGTCATCTTACTCCTTTTCCTATGTTACTTACACCAGCAGATTTATTATCAGTTCATCATATTTATTTCCTTGGAAATGGAAATAGAGCAAAAGAAGACCCACAGGAAAATTATAATGGACAGTTGAAATTTTCAAAATGGCAGAAGAGGATTGTGAGAAGGAAGCAGCTGTGAGAAAGAAGGCATCAATATACTGAGTGTGGAGAAAAATATGAAATTGGTCTGGAGATGTGTGGGTGTTGCTGGTAGTTGAAGTAGGTGAAGTTCTTTTTATCACCCATTTTTCAAATAGCTTTGTAAAGGTAATTAAAAACCAACCAACCAACCAACCAACACATGCACATTGCTATTATTAGATATTGACATTTTTTTCCAGAGCACTGTCACCACCACAGGTATTAGTTGCCAGATTTTCCTGCAGACAGAGGTAAAGAGTGCATACCTAAGGCAGGCAACAGGACTCCTAATCTTTAGAAGTGGTACTTTCCATTTGGAGGAGAGGTGACAATAGAAGGATATGAGTCAATGCTTGATCTAATTCTCTCTGTGATCTCTGTGTTTGATGGCTAAGTGCAGTTTTTCAGTCTCCTCAAATGTCAGACTTGGCACCTTTCAAATCTCTATGATCATTATATTTCTCAGAGAATTGGAACCTATGCATTGTATGCAAGTTTATTGTGAAGGAATTAATCCTTTGTTAGATGACAAACACTTAAGTGATTTTGAAGAAATCTTGATGTCCCAGCTTGCCATGCTACATGCCATTGCAAAAAGCTAAAAAGTACTGTTTACTGGAAAGCAGCTGTGCTTATTAAACCCTGTTTTGTAGTGCATCTCAGAGAACATGAAAGAAAAAAATGCCATTGACACAGTTTGTGCTCTTCAGTTAGGGTACTAGAAATTAAGCATATCTAAGTGTAGGTATGACATCCTTGACTATCATATAGGATAAAAAAAAAATCCTTAAAATGGAGAATAGTGTCTTTTTTTGCCCCTGCTTTTAAATTATGTTGTTGAGAGAGCCAGAGAATAAAATATTTTGAATCAATTGAAGCATACGTTTGACTCAAGGCTGCTGAGCAAAATGATATATTTCACCATAGACAAAATTATCCTTCAGAATGTTAGACAAATGTGCACTGTTTGCTGTGGTAGCCTGTTTACGGCCAAGAAAAGTAATGATATCTCCATGGAGAAAGAAAATTTCCCTATATCTAACATGTTTTTTCAATAAAAAAGAGTAATGACAGTGAAGTTGAACTGCTACTATTTATTTTGATAAAGATTTATCTGTGATTTCCATAGCTACTTTAAAAATAGGTGAATTTTATTTTTTTGTTCTGTTGTTCTTTCCTGGGAATAATAGTCACAATTAATATAATTTAGTAGTAACAAGTTTGCTAACATATGAGGAAGTAGAAACACGAAGTAAGCACCAGATGTTACCCCAAGTAACCACCTGCCTAGACAGACAAAAATTTGGAATCAAGGAACTATAATTTCTCCAGTTTTGCCAGAGAAGAACTGAATCACAGGTGATAATTTTCATTTATTTGCACAATCTAGCCAAGTTCATGATATGGTAGACGGAATACATTGAAACAATACATAAAACATGGTTTTTCGAGGGCTGCTCATTGCTGACAGTTACCCAGGATCACAGAAATAGGGAGCAATAATTATCTTCTAAATATTACTGTAACAAAAGGAAGACCAAGGGATTTCTATCAATATATAACCTCTCATAGTGGGAAAGAAAGATTTGTTGAAACTGAGACTGCAACTGAGAAAAGGTCATTTCTGAAAAATATATTTTGCGTAAGGAAATCATGAGTTTTTACAGTTATTCAAGTGCCTATTTGACATTTTTCAAAAGGCAATATTTTATTCTTTGTTGTATTGTTTGGACAACTTTGCTTGGAAATGAAGCTAATTTACAGCAAAATGCTTTAAAGGTAGAAATTCAAATAAATAAAACATTTCCCAGCTCTTGGAATGGAACTCCATTTCAATCGAGAATTGAAAAAGATTTATCCTCAGATTTTCTGAAGCTTTTAGGCTCCTTTTGGATAGATGCAATCACTGAGGGATTTCCACCAGTCTTCAAATGTGCCCCTTTGACTAGCTAAATCAGTTAACAAAAAAATCTATTTATTTGCTTAAAATCATTGTACTTAAAATAAGCTATTTAACCTACTTATTCTGCTTGTACTAATTCCTATTTTTTTTTTCTGTTTTATCTTTCATTAATAGAAATATTACATAGGTTCTGGCATGCATCAAGATGGAAGAACTGTAATATAATGACAGGTTCTTCCCTAAAATTGTTTTTAGTACATGTGAAAGCAGGAAGAACCATCCAAAAAGATCTTTTTTTTTTTTCATAAAATTTCTGACTCAATCTTTGTCATATTACGAAGTTTCATTCTTATTTTTGGACACATTTCACATTTTAACTAAACTCACATAACCACCATTTAAATCACTGATAGGGATTTGACTTTAACATTTTCACTTTGGGAGGGGAGGAGGTGGTGGGACACGACAGGGTGGAGCAGGAAGAGTACCAATTACATGCCAAACCTCTTGGCTTAAAAGGCATGTGGGCTTGAATTCAATGAATGTGTATAGTCAGGAGAATGTCACTTACTGTTAAAAGTCTTTCTAGACATGTCAGGATTAAGAGAGATTTTAGTAGTCATCTACTGGAAAAGAAAATTGTATCTGAACAAATGCAATAGAGGGATTGGCAGAACAATCCTCTTGGCAACCTTAGACAATCAGAGTGCTTCCTGATTACCATGCAAGACAGATTGAGAAATGAACAGCTGAATATTTTTTGTAACCTTCACAGAAAACAATATAAGTTTTCTGGGGAAAAAATTTATTTTGATAAAAAGGCTTTTTCCATCAGAAGCCATTCTAATGGCAATTTCCTGCTACAGCTCTACCTCTCAGTTATACTAGGTAATTTAACAAGGACTGGAGACTGCTAGTGCCACTGTTCAGAAATGACTCAGGACCAACAGGTCTGAGGTTGATCTGATACTTCCAGTGCCTCACAAGCACAGCTGTTGATGTCAGGTCCTGTACAACAGGACAACTACATGGCTCTCCTGAGAACCACTGGAGGATGTTCCCACTCAATAAATAATATGGGTGTGATGAGGAAAGAGGAAACATCTAGTACAGGGGGCTAGAAAGAGCTAAGAAATTAAGGTAGATGACATAAAGCTAAAAAAGCTGTGCAAAGTTGTTACTGCACAAGAACATAGCGATGTAGATCATCAATAGGTATGTTTATTCTGACTATTAGGGACGTTCAGAGGACTGAGGTTTTGGAACAATCTTCCTGCAGGACCTACTAGAAATCTAATTTTGTTTAAAATCAGTACAGCAGATTTATGAACACAACTAGTTCATTATCATAGCAAGGGAATGAACACTGGCCCAGAAGTTTCCTGGAAGTCCTGGAGTGAATGTTTTCAGTAAAAATATTATGTTCAGTAGCCAAATGGGTTGTAATCTTGCTATAAGTAAGGTCAAGAAATCATGTGATGGTGTTTTCCTGAATATACTACATTTTGACCATCAAATTGTGAAGGAAGAAAGAATAAACTTAGTGGACAAAACCTGAAAAATGTCTAGCTGGTTTAGTGAAAGACGGAATCACCACTCCTTGGGTGTAGACAAAGCAGAAGTCAATTGGACCTGTAAAAGTAAGTCCATCCACATTAAGGAAGACATTATTAATATTTTTTTGCTTTGAACCCAAACAAAAGCAAACTTAGAATAGTATGACTGGTAAAATGTTCAAGAATTTTATTCCATCATAACACTACTAATAACATTTTGTGAGACAGCTGAGATTAAATATTAAAATAATGGCCATAGCCCTCAAGGGGCAAACAGAGGTCTCTAGTATAGTTGTACAAGCAGGGAAGAGAAAAACATGTGCAAGCAGTAAAATATGCCAGAGGAGAGCTAAACATGGAAAACAGGCGGGAAGGGTGTCTGTTAAAACCAGATTTCTGCAGAATAAACTAAGCTAGCCTGTGTCCTGATCCCAAAAATAAGTTGTCAAGAGTAGATGAGATCACCACATTTCTTTTAGGGAATGACAGAGCATGAAATACCAGCAATGAGAGAAGAAAGACGGGGAAGAAAGGAGAGAGGTCCACCCTGCAACTATTTTCCCTTGGGAGTAACCTTGACTGACTAACCTTTGTCTAGTGGAGGACAGCCCTCAGTGCCAACGGAAACCACATCAGTTCCTGGCTATGTCACACTCATAGCTGGTTTAGATTAAACTTGTTTTGCTTATTTTGCATATGAAGTGGTAATGATTGCTAGGGATTAGCCATTGACAACACACCATGCATAGTTAACAAGTATCAATCCGGAAAAGAGTCCTCTTGAAGTTTGAAACTGGTCTGATTTGTCAGTCTTCTAAACATTCCCATCATAGTAATATCCAATTCCCTAACTGATACATATAGATTTTCTTATAGCCACTTGTGACACAGTTAAAAGCTCTTTTGCTTTTAACATTTGTGTGGGAATTTGTATCAAAAATTTTACAAATCAGCTAATCTAATAGAATATATTTCCATTAAAGAAGTAGTTTCATTTTTAAAATAGGGGGGAAATTGAATTGCCAAAGGTTAGACTTACACAAATCATCAATTCAGTTGCTGGTGGTCTTTCCTCCATGTTTTATCTTCCCATTAATATTTTTTCTGAAGCTTTCTGAAACATTAAATCTGTGTTGATGAAAGATAGACAGTTGTAGCTGTCTTATAAAATAATTATTTCCTTGGGAAATATAAAAAACACTCAGCAAAGCTATTCTAAACCTGCTTTTATGAACCTGATTCTCTGTTCTTGTACTTTGCTAGCTCTGTTAAACTCAGAGTGATGTAATCTGTATTTCTGACCCTACAAGCTTAAAAATCCATTTTAGTATGGCATAGCTAACATTTTCTAAGAGAAGTCATTAACCAAAGCCAGTGTGTCAGATTGATATTTCAGGATGCATTTTGGGCTGAAGAACTGTTTCTCAATAAAAATGGCAGGGAAAGGACTTGTACAGAATTTATAAAGAAGAACAATACAGGCAAATGGTTCCTGAACTATTTTGTGTGCTATATATTTGTAAACAAATTATGTAAATTTAAAAAAGAATCTACAAACTTGTGTTCTAGACATCTGCTAAAACCTGAATTTATTTAATTTACTGGAAAACAAGAAAATGAGCATCAACATTCTCAGTTCTCACTCTTTTTTCTCTCTTAATTCTCATATACCAGGAAATCATGAGGTCACACTTAAACTAAGCTGCATGTGGTGCAAGATTCCTATTCTAAATTGTGAGACAGCCATGACAGTAATAGTATTTTATTTTTATTCTATAACATCACACACATTAAAAATTATTACTTCTTCTCTGCAACCAATTAAGGAAATGGTAGAGTATACAAAAGACATTAATTATAAAAGGTGGAGCAAGACATCAAGGATTACATATTCAGAAGTTTTTTGTTGTTTACTTTAGGAGTATGTTTTAGACAGGCAGTAAAGGAAGAGGAGAATGCAACAGCATATCAGGGAGGGAATAAAGGGATGAACTTTGGAGCTGTAGAGAGAAGTAGTTATCACCAGGAGTCTCTGGCAAGTGTAGGAGAAAAATCGTTGTGGATTGTGGGAAAGAGAAGAAGCAGAATGAATGAAGAAAGAACAAGAACAAATAAATTAGAAAACTGATAGCAAATACCAGAGTGCTTCACAAAAATTATTTCATTTTCATAATGCTCTAGTGATATGAAGAGATGGTGTCATTCTTTATTTTATAGGTACTAGAAAGAGACAAAGGGGTCAAGTGCGCTCATAGATTTTTAGAGTCTAAATTGAGGACATAGAATCTGATTTTACAGCACACATTACAGAGCATTTTAAAGGTTCAAAGCACTTTTGTGTGAGATCCATGAAAGCTGAACACTTCTGCAGACCAAACCCCCTGATCTCAGGTCAAGCCCAGAATATGAAGAATGCACAGTTAATTACTACTCATGAGAGAATGCTTTAAATCATGCAGAAATTCTTTGTCAAAGCTAAGAATAAACCCTTTAAAAATGGAGCCATCCCTTTTTTTTTCTCTTTCCTCATCCAATCCTCGATCCCAATCTCATCTTCTCCAGCAAATAAAAAATAAAATAACCAACTTTCTCTTCAACAAAAATCAGATCTATCTTGCATGATGAATAGTCTTGGCATCCTGGGCAAAGTATCTTCAACACACATAAACATGCATAAACTTCCATGACTCCAAATAATCAGTTTTGGAGATTAGCTTCAGTTAAAATGTGTGTCCAAGTTAGAAGAAAACAGGCCTAAGTATTTTTAAAATCTCTGTGGAATGAAAGCTTCCAGATTCCTGCCAACCCAAACCATGCTTTGTTGCACAGGGGCCACCTTGTCAGAGGGACTACTCACACCTTTTGCTCCTTATCTTCTCGAGACTCTGTTTATATAAGTATAGCTTCTGTGATTTGTCTCATTACCATCATATGAGAAACATCTTACAACCCAAGTAGTGCTTGCTAGAGTCTCTGCTACCTGGTTTTCATTACTAGTGTGTTGCTCCTCTTTGCTGTCAGATTAACTCACAGCTCCCAACTATTTGAAGGGCCATTCATGCAATAATTACACAGATGGGCAATTCCAAGAAAAACTGCCGTAATTATAACTAATTTGTTAATTCACGTATCCCACTCTGCCTTCCAACAGCTGTTTGTACTGGGTGAAAGTATCTAGCATGTAGTTATGACTGATAGTACTCAGAAAAGACGGACTGACTTGAAAAATTGGAAGTTTTCTGTTCCTTTGCTCCCAGATCTAGGAGATTAAGTAATGACACATTAAAGATCTGTTTTTAAAATTCTAGAAAGAAATTTGGAATCCCAGGGGGAATTCTATAATATGTGTAAATGTGGCACAGATTTTCCAGTGTTGAATATCTACTAAGATTAACTCAATTCTCAGTACCTGATCTGCTGTATACTATGTATGACTCATGCACTAATGAATGGACTGCCCCACTTTATTCATCTCTCACAATAGTAGTCTGAAATATTCCTATGTGGGAACTACAAGCAATTGCTGATGTTCTGAAAGCAATTAGCCAAGAAGTTTCTTTTTGCAGTTGAACTATTAGGGGAACTTGGAAGGTGATGACTTTGAGATCTCTCAAGTGAGCATGGTTTTCTGGATTTAATATTTCATATTTTATTTGACAGAAACCCTGTTAAAAATATTGTAATTATTTATTTTTGTTTTTACTGAAACTGAGAAAAGTGTCACAAACAAGTTCTGGGTTCTTTAAAAAATTGTTCCAAATTATGGATTCACTCAACCAGCCACTTCTCTTCATCAAACAGCATTTTTAAACAGGAATCTTCTCACACATGGGTAATAGCAAAACACTGATATTTCCTTCCTCAAAGAAAGTTGGGGTGAAAGGGTCTTGCCCATATGTTGGCAAATCCAGGTTATTCTGGAAGATGCAATTTCAGAGCCTGTACATTTAGCAGGGTCTTTTACTTGTCTATCATGCCAAACTGTGAAAGCTTCTATTTTATTGAATACTCTACAACATCAAGCTGCCATCACGCATCTTCCCATTTGACAGTGGGGAAGGGCAGGTTCCTTCAAATCTATGTAGATTTGAAGTTAAGCTTTTGTACTTGTGCCATTAATGTTGTAGGAAATCAGGTTTGTTGCCAGAGTCTATAATATACATCACTGAATGAACAAAGAGAAGCATTTACTTAATGCAATAGCATTGTTGGGTGCATTAATTCTGTAGGGGAAAAAGTTCATCTATGTGAGGAACTTGCTGGTGTACAGTTGAATAGATTGAACTCCTGAAGCTGCTTGAACCAGTTTTCAGAATTATTTTGTATGGTAACGTATATAAATCTCAGTTGTTCTTCAGCATGGGAAAAAAGTGAGGAAGTCTGTGATTGTAAACAAAAAAATTCCAGGGTTTAAGCTCCATTCGTCAGTACAGTTAAAACTAAGATTTCAGAATAACTTAATAGATTTCCTGGTGGAAACAGTTGGCTTTCAGGCAAGTCAGGTTCTTTTACTGGCTCTGATTACCTACACTTTACCTTGGATAACTTGTGATCTGTTCAATTGGAAAAAACTAAAAAAAAACTTCCAAAAAACCAAACAAAACAAAGCAAAGCAAACAAACAAAAACCCCACAAAGCAAACAAACAAAAGCCCACAAAAACAAACAAACAAAACCAACCAAACAAAACTCCCAAACCAAATGCCAAAACCAAAATGAACCCATACCATAAAAAAAACCCACAACCAAACAAAAACCAAAAAAAGCTGGGAGGGAAACCCCTAAGTTCTTTTAGGTCTGCTAATTTACAATAATACCTAGGAATGAGGTATATCCCTAACGTTTATTGATAAAATTCATAACCATCTTCTTTTGCTTACAGGGTTAAGTTAGAAAGAAATCATGGCTCATATTATATTCTTCATATTAGTCCTTACAGGCATGACATTTTTATACCACCATATAAGCACTTCCCCCTCTCCCCCAAAGGTATTGCATCCATATGTTCCTCTCAAAAACATTCCACTTTCTAAAAATATGTCATGAAACGGTGCTTCTACTAAAATACATTAAAAATTACTGAAGTCAGCTGAAATATTTTAAATGAATCTTCTGTCAAAGACAAGAAAGCCAAATAAGAAAAACAGATATTTTGACCTTCTGTTTGCCTTCAACCAGCCCAATGAAACATAACAGTTAATAACAACTGACATGATCTCTTAATAAAACAGATTCAGGCTGTTTCCTCATTCCTTTATCCTTCTTCGCCTTTGGCTAAAAGGAAGAAGTGAGGATGTACAGAAAAGACAGTGCCTAAAATGTCTTTAAAATGGTTTAAGTTCTCACGATTTTGGCCTTTAATTTTTTAGATTACAAAAAGAAATTTATTTTTTTAATTTCTATTTCTTCTTGTGCTGACTGCATTCTGAGACAAATTATGCTCTTGCCTTCTCTAACATTATGATAATAAAACTTTGCAGGACAAATATTACCCTCAATTATATATGTGCATAAATATCAACTTAATTTGAAAACTATGAGGTCACACAAATTGTAATCAGTAAATATTTTTGCAGTGTTGAATCTTTATCACTGTATTAACATAGAGGAAACAACCCAGTTCCAAGGATGACAAGTGAACATGAAACCTTAACTGTAGAAACAGTGGATAGATTTCCCATTTTGCTCATAGAACCACAAAAAAATTGAAAAAACATAAACTGCATTAACCTAAAAAAAAAAAAAATCCTCAGAAGAAAAAATATGCACTTTTTTTGGTTGTCCTATCCTTTTTTTTTAACCAAAAATTAAAATTTATGGGCACAAAATCCTTACCAAGTAAAGGTTGAGAAAGTTCTGATGAAAAAGAAAAAACATTGGTTGCATGGAAAGCACAAAGCATAGAATTAAATTTTTTTTTAAATTTTTTTCAGCTTCTCTTTGTTAAAGCTGTTGGCTGAAGTTGCATTAAATTTTGATATTAATGAAGCTATTGCAGATTTAAAAAAATAAAATAAAAAAGTCAAATAATCTTCAAATTTTCTCCACTACCTACTTGCCAGATCACCCATCCCTACCTTGAACTGAAGATCTGAATCCACAATGAGCAACACCAAAAGGATGAACTCAAAGAAAACTGTAGAGAGGTATGTAAATAATACTCTGTACATTTGGAAACACAGCCAACTTTCACTTGATGTATCCTGAAATAAATTTGCTATTCTTGTATATGGGACACTTCCCTTTTGAGGACTCTCTAATGAACAAGTAAATATTCTAAACTGCTACTAATTGACAATTCCACGCCCCAATGTAGTGTTCTGTTTCTAGGACTTCTTTTATAATTCATTAGTTATAAAGGAATGAGTGAAGTCTGTAAATTGATTGTAAGAATATGAAGAAAACCAAGAAGAAAAACAATTCATACAATACTAGAGAATCAAATTGCACTAGTGGAGGTTGACTGGACTACTGAGAGATAAGAATAAAGATGTTACCAGAGCTGAAAGGGTCCTAAACATTTTTTACCACGAAGAGGAAAAGGGCAATGGTCTGACGCTTTTGTTGTTCACACTGTTTAGCACAAGACACTTTTTACACAAAGCTTTTTACTTCTGGAATCTGATTATCTGTCCTGTTTTGTTCTAGGTAACAAAAAGTGCAATTTGAAAGTCTGTCCTCTCTTCCACTGCCATAGACATATCTGAACTGCACAAAATCAGAAAGAAACACAGAGAAGAAATATCCTTGTGATCCTTGTCTATAAGATCATTACAGAGTGTTTCTGGAGCCTGTGAACTCCTCATGAGTTTCAGGGAGAATGTGCAATGCACACACAAATATGCCTGCAGTTTCCCACACTAAGAGACTTGAAGAAGAAATGTCTTTTCCTTTTCATCTGTCATTAATTCAGATTGCTTTTCTGTATAAATATTTAAATTTAATCCATATTACATGGAAATTCCTAGAAGGAGGGGATCTGATTGATTTCAGGCCATTCGTAAAATACAGTACTGCCTAATATGAAGGTAAGACTTCCTAAACTGAATTTGTTTATTATATACTAAGGAACGTGAACCAAACTCTCGTTGTACTGCAGGTGGATGAAATAGTCAATGAACTGCTGATTCAGCAACAAAGATGAGTGGAATGCAATAACAATCAATTTACCAGACAGTCTGGAAATACCTTTAAATGACGAAGAGATTTAGTTAACATTTTTTTCCCAAATGAGGAGATAAGAACTAAGTGGTTATGTATTTTCAGGATTTATAAGATAAAGTGTTGCTCTGATACAATTCATTTTAGATTCAGCTTTTCTCTGGGATAAGTTTACAGTAGAAGCTATCTTCTTTGATAATACTCAAACTGCTCTGTCTTTCATTTTTGAACGCGGCAGGAAATTTAGCATGTGTATATGATTCCTAATTTGAATGTAATTTATAAAAAGTATCCTTCAACTTTGACATGGGAACAAACAAATTAACTGGTTTTAAGGACTACATTCTTATTTAAAGTTCACTATTGAAGAGATAATTTTCTTTAGCAATATTACTCTAAATGGCACTAGACTTATTTCTTAAGGCCACACCATTTGCGTAACTTAAGTGATATCTCAGATGAAAAAAGTATAGCAAGAAAACTAATAAAAAGAAGAAATACTAAAGTATAAAAACTAGGCTACATGTAGTGTTAACATGTACAATCGTGTATCTTGCATTTCATTAGAATTCCTGTTACAACAGCTTTGCTTTCTTTATGCACCATGTTTCTCACTCCGCTTTTTCTGTACTCAGCCCATTTATTGTAAAACTCATTATTACTGAATTTACCTAATGGTATTTCTAGAATTCCTTACTCATAGGTATAGGTACTCCGTCAGAGTATATAAGGATATGATCATCATTAGCATTGGTGTAAAATATTGTGAAATATTTTTTCACAGGCAAGACAGGAAGGAAAGCTGCATTATTTCTTTCACTCTGATCAGTGTATCTGTGACTAATGGTAACAGACAAAAATAATTTACTCTCTGTATCTCATTTGCTGTTCAATTAAAAAACCTGAAATATAACAACTTCTATAGCCCTATGATCAAGGAATATATTTTCACTGATATTCCTTCTCGTAATAAACTGCCCATTTGACAGGCCTCCATCCCATCCATGACGTTTACAGTAAAACACTAGTTTTATTCAGCTCACACATGATAGAGTCGTGTCAATGTCTGTATACTGCATTACTAATGCCAACAACACAGCTACTGCTCGAAGAGTAGTTAAATCCTCTTCAGAAACAGTACTCCTCTGTTATATGTTTATTTTATCCAATAAGGAATTTTGTTTAAAAAAAAACAAAAACAAAACCAAAAAACAACCAAGCAGTTTATAGTCTAAATGTGAAAGAGGATGAGGAATAGGAGTATTATGAAAGAGATGTTGAAGAGAAGCACAAAGAAATTAAAAGTCAATAGCATCCTGGCTTGTATCAGCAATTGTCTGGCCAGTAGGACCAGGGAAGTGATTGTCCTCCTGTACTTGGCACTGGTGAGGCTTCACCTTGAGTATTGTGTTCAGTTCTGTGCTCCTCAGTACAAGAAATTGAGGTGCTGGAGCAAGTCCAGAGAAGGGCAACAGACCTGGTGAAGGGTCTAGAGAGTAAGTCGTAGGAAGAGAGGCTGAGGGACCTGGGTTTGTTTAGCCTGGAGGAAAGAAGATTCAGGGATAACTTTATCGGTCTCTACAGCTACCTGAAAGGAGGGTGTAGCCAGGTGAGGGTGGTCCTCGTCTCGCAAGTAACAAGTGACAGGACAAGAGGAACCTGCCTCATGTTATGCCAGGACAGGTTTAGATTGGATATTATGAAAAATGTCTTCACTGAAAGAATTTTCAAGCACTGGAATAGGCTGCCTGAGGAAATGTTTGAGTCACCATCCCTGGAGTTATTTAAAAGATGAGTAGATGTGGCACTTAGGGACATGGTTTTGTGGTGGATTTGTCAGTGTGGGGTTAATAATTGGACTTGAAAATTTTAAAGGTCTTTTCCACGTTAACAATTCTATTATTCTAAATTTGGGCCAAGAGTCTTATGATTCTATGAACTCATTTTTCTTCTCAAAGATTGTTTTTCCTTTGTTTTCTTTTTAAAATATCATTTACTCACTTTGCAAGAAAGCCCAGGCTAGAGCTCTTATTCAAAAAAACCCATGCTCTACCTTCAACTTCTCATCAAAAGTATTTACTATTTGCTTCTTAATTTGGCAGACAGTAACTACTTTTTGTCTTATAAATAGCATATTTCAAAAAAAACATTTAATACTATGAAAATTAACTTTGCCCATCTAATAAGATAAATATTCTGTAAAAATATGACCACACTTTTTTAAAAAACTACTGAGGGGCATTTTGCTAGCATTAAAATGGTTGAAGTCTTTTTCTTTCTCTTAATGTTGGAATAAGTTTAATAAGCAACCAGTGACATAGACTGTAGCTTCTAAAGCTAAACTTCTAAGTAATCCTAAAAGAAAGGGGGAAAATTGTTCCTGACAAGCTGAAATTACATTACAAAGCTTCCCATATTTGAAGAGCCATGAGTCGTCCCAGGCATGAAGCTTATTTCAGTGTTTAAGAAAACTTGTTTATAAAGAAAATATCTTCCCCAATATCAGTTTTCCAAAAGCATGCCCCTTAACCCCTGCTTTTTGTTTCTATTCATTGTTGGCATGGAGACGAAGAGGCACTCCACTAGATTGATCAATGCATGGTAACATCAACATAACATTTTCAGTCAAGTTCCCAGGAGCCTTCCTCCTGAATCTGTCATTTTGATTCAGATAACTAAATCAGGCTAAGCACTGCAATGATAACGGATGACTTGCCTCATTAGCTGTCTCCTGCTGCTTTACTCTGTCAGGAAGCACCACAGTGGCTGTCTGGTTTCCCTTACAATATTTTAGTATATATGTGCTTTTTAACTTCTATCCATTCTTTTTGTTTATACTCACCTACACAGAGAGAAATGCAAGCAGTGTTTAATAAATATTTCATTAAGAGGAAATAGAGTTGAAAAATTCTTTACCAAGGTCCAAAATTTAATCATACAAATAGACATATTTCACCGCATCCTGATAATACAGTTATATTCTTTTATATTCAGTGTCTCAAACTTTCTGTTTCTTTTAAATTAGATCCTTTTCTGTTAAGGTACTTTGCTTATCTGAACATTCAATGAATCAATTAGCTTAATTCCACTAACATACGATAATTAAAATCCCAAGAATCCTTCCTTCAGTAGTTTAATTTTAAATATTCTGTTGAATAAATAAACTGCAGACAATAAAACCTGTAAATGAAAGAACAGACAGATTTACAGCTATTAAACAGAGCACAGGTATATGCCAGCATGTATAAGTTCAGGTAAAAAAACGAATACAAGCATATATTTATCCAAGTTGACAATGCAAACATGAAGACAGGAGTAGCTGTATTTGTTTCTTTTCAACTGTGTTTTGTGTCACAAATTAATCTTTAATTATTTTGGAGTGTATATAAGGAAGTGATTCAGCCTGGTATCATTTCATATGGCCATCCTGGTTCTGGCCAAGGACAGGGTTAATTTTTTGCAGCTGTCATGAGGGGGTGGAGCCTGGGGCTGTGTTATTCTAAATCGTCTTTCCTGGAGCAGTGTTATTCGAAACCATCTTTCATCATTGCCAGGGCAGGTGCAAGGGACTCTCTCACACTTGAGGGAAGAAAGGGTGTTCCTTTCCAGTCATGGGAAAGGGTGCTGGGTAGAGGGTCTGTCCACCATTATTTTTTATTTGTCCCCCGGCTTGGTGAGTTTTTGCATGTAAATCACCCTCTCTTTGTACATTTTTGTTATTAGTATCTTAGTATTCTTGTTGCTACTGTTTGTTTTCTTATCTCATTGCTCTTTCCAGTAAATTGTTCTTATCTCAAACCATGATCTTTGCCTTTTGTGCCTCCAACTCTCATCTCTGTCCACCTGCAGGAGGAATGAGCAGGGGGTGGGGGAAGAGGAAGCTCGGAGTGCTGGTGTGGTTTCAGTGGGAACACTAAATTGGGAATACCAGTCCTAAACCATGTCAGTGGCATAACAAATAGAATGTCTTACTGCAAAATTTAAATCTCTTTCTAGTTTTCCATCATTGAATGGTCCTAACTAAAATCAACACAGAAAGAAACCATGAGCCAAAGACCACTTATGTTGTTAGGGGGAGAAAAGAAAAAGAGACTCGAAACAAATTTTCTTCAATTGTTTACTGGATAGGACTGAATTATTTTAGTTATTTAATGCATACAATTCACATTTTCAAATATTTGAACATTTAAAAATTACCTCACAGAACTAGTCTGATAAGTTATTTATTGTTAGGGATGAAATATGCTTGATTATAAATATTCTGGACTTTTAAATGTCTGTGACTGCTGTGCCAATTCCCCTTCAAATTACTCTGATATAGAGAAATCATGGCTAGGCTTCGCGAATGAAGATTTGGGAAGGGCTCTATCCACATTTGTTACAAGCACGCTGGTGGCTAAAAAGGCCAATACGAGATAGACAAGACCAGTTGCAAAAGGCACAGCAGAAAGACTTCTTAGGTGGTATCGGCAAGACACGATTCTTTCTGCATTGTCTTTTCTCCTCAAGAGTGATCCTGCGTGCGCTCTCAAAAGAAGAAGCAGTGTTATAGATGGTGTGTCTCCAGACCTCCCAATTGGAGGCCAGAGTAGACCAGTTATGGTGATCAATATGGCCGAGGCTGAGATGTTGTTTCAGGGAGTCCTTGTATCTCCTCTTCGGGGCTCCTCTCTTGCGGCAGCTGGTGGCAAGTTCACCATAGAGCAAGATCTTAGGGAGGCGGTGGTCCTTCATCCTTGAGACGTGTCCTGTCCAATACGACTGTGTTCTCAGCAAAAGAAATAGAATAGAGATGAATCCTCTTACCACTGTTTCACTTTAGGATACAGAAAATATGGAGCAAAATTGTGGACAGATTTATATGTAGGTTTTTATTCATATTTATTAGATTATACATACCAGTCATTATTGAATCAAACAATATAAAAGGTTATTAAGATTGTTTTTACGGTAAAAAAAAACCTTGGAAAACTGAACTTTTGTAAGACCAAAGCTACTAATAATTCTCAGAAAATTTTGTGAAGAGTTTTATGGGTTTTTTCTTTAGTGTGTTAAAAATTTTCCCTTTTCCTTTATTTTTTTTCCCAAAATTAAATCTGAATGCATGCTTGCCAATTTAATCACTTCCATCCCTGATGAACTCAATACTAGGAACAGACCTTGGCAGATTAAAAAATTTTATTTTGAAAAAACATGAATCCGGGGATCTGGGCTATATAAACCATGGCAGAACCAATTATCTCTATATCATTCAGATGAAGACATACAAATCAGGTTGGGTGGTTTTTTCACTCATTGTACCAGTCTTTTAAATTTTTAGACTGTTTTTATGTTTCCCTGTCCTCTGTTCCCTTGTTCAGACCACACTGTTCACAGTCTTCTGTTCTCTCATCCTAGAACAAAGTTATTAGAGACCTCAGATCATTCTCACTGCCTTGGAGGCTCTTCAAGTGATCTTACTTTTTCTAGAGGTGTGATGTTCTAATCTGTTTGCAATACACTCATTGAGGTACTGCCAGTGCTGCATAAAACAAAGTCATGTCAGGCAGGCTTAATTCCTGCCACAAATCCCTTTGTCAGATTGGCACATTTATTGACTCCTCTTTTATAATCAGACTTGACTTTCTCATTCTATACTTAAAGAGTCTTCATTTTTTTTCTTCTCAAATGCTTTGCATTTGTACCCCTTTTTTCTGTTGTTTTTTTTTTTTGCTGTTGTTGTTGCTGTTGTTGCTTGTTTGTTTTTCCGGGGCATTTGTCTTATTTGCCAAGAATACATGTGTCTAAGAAAATCCTTTCAATTTTTGTACTGATTTAATATAAAGAAGTATTTCTTGTATTCCACCATATAGATTATTTATAGAACATTCCACAGGAAAAGTCCGAGGCCAGATCTCTGCTGAATTGAGTCCAATACACCTTTACATTTTACTGATGATTCTAACTTCTCTCTGCATAGTTCACCAACCACATTTGCATTCTTTATTCAAAAGTAGGCCACAGTAAGGCCAAGATACAGAATATTATTCCTTCTCTGCATATCAAGTGTTCCCTTTAGCTAAAAGAAGGAACTTTGATTGTTTAACATAATACTGTTGCAAACTGCTGTAGCAAAGGTAGATCAAAGCTGAAGGCTTTATAAATTTGTGCTCCACCAAACCTGTATCAATAAGTTGTTTTGCAATGAGTTTGAGTTTGCATGTTTACATGGACGTGTCCTAAGATAGTTCCTTCTTCTAGGTTTTCTTGGAAATAAACCCCTGATTTCAGATTTCTGCCATGACTTTTAATGGCCCAGTTCTTCCCTTACCTTGTGTTTGAAATCTGATGCTCCTGCCCCTTTGAAAGAGGGCTATTAGATGAGACACGGAAGTCATTTGCTGGACTGTGTGGGGGGGAGAAAAGTTACCAGCTTCTTCACTTTTGATAGACAGCAATATTTCACTTCCCAATCAAAGTTTCCCCGTTTCATTGTCCCATGAAATATCTTCCTGGCTGCCTGTGACTTTATCATGGGTGTAAGAATACAGTGTTAGCAGTTCCTAACACTACCAAACCCTGAGTCTGGATCTCTTGAAGCCAGGAGATTGATTTTTAAATTAATGGGGTTTGAAATAGTAAATGCTAAGCTTCTGTACTTATTTTTGAACTTGAATATTGTTCTGGCTTTCCTTGTAAGTAGGAAAGATCAGTGTATACTCATTTTCAAAATGAAATCTGAGGTGTTTCTCTAATCTCTTGATTTCAGCAACCAGAGTTTTAAGAGATACTCCCTCCATCATGAAACGAGACATGTAACAGAACTGAGTTCATATTTTCAGAATGATCTTTTTCTTTGTGGTTATGTCAGTTTCCTAGCAGAGAAAACTACTTAACTACTTTCCATTAAATTAAAAAAAAAAAAAATAAAATAATCCCTCAGCTGTCATCCTCCCACCACCGGATTTAGCAGCATAGAGTAGAGGATTTCTTGCACAATTTTCTGAGCAATTCCTGGAACCGATATTTTGCAATTCCTTTAACCTCTCTACAGAGTGACTTCTTAATGCATATTTCCCTCACACATTCATATAAGATTAGTATTCTCTTTTAGCTAAAGGAAGATTAAGATGATCACTGTCTTAAAGTCTTTGATTCCTTCTTTTCAGCTGTAGTTCCTCCTACAGTAAATAATACTTAGTGAATTGAATAAAGTCCCATTATTCTTTCTCAAGATACCATAGTAAATTGAGCCACAGTCATTTTCTTGACTCAAAACACTTTTTACTTATATCCTTTTCAAACTGGAAAATACCTACAGTTAAAACCACTATATCTTTCAAATAGGAGGTGTCTCCTTCCAAATTTAATCATAGCAAAAAAGGAAACTGCTTACTCTTTATAAAGCCTTTTGGTGATCAGGGTTTCTGAAACATCTCAGTTTCTTTGTCTAACACATATTTAGAATAGAATAGAATAGAATAGAATAGAATAGAAATTTCCATTCCCATTATGCTGTTAAATTCAACAACTCACACAGTGCTTCATTTGAGATGCTTTTTTTTAAATAAAATCTCAATCTCTATAGAGCAGCATAGGTCTGCTAGTTTAAATATATCTACTGTTTTCAAAACTACTTAATATATCTCCAGATGTGATTACTTAGTATCCATGTCAAAATATCAATATCATGATGGGTGCTTCAGAGTAATCTACTGGCTGTTGGCTTTACAGTGTTGGCTCTATTTTGTCTTCCCAAGTAATTGACTCTAAACTCCAGAATTATACTGTACAGTAAATGGCTCATACTCCCATAATTTATATGCTATTGGGTTCAAATATTTATTGTATAGAAATGTATGTGTATACACTATGAACACAAAGAGTGCATATTTGTCTTCAAGTGAAATAGAAATCATAGCCGTAATGCTTGAGGCAGTTCTAAAGTTGTGTTTCCAAGTGTTTGTAGCCTGAGAACAGAGTCAGAATCTCGGAATTATATTCTAAATCTAATTCTCTTTTTTCTGCTGTCTTAAAATTCTCAAGGTTTGTCTCTGTCCTCAAAGAAACTATTAGGAATTCTGTGAAGAATCAACTTCTTGGGCTTGTTACCAAGGGCAGGGATATATAGTCACTATTAAAATCACTTTTGTAACTAATTATTTCACAATATGGGCACTGACCTAGCTGATGGTAAAAGCCTGAAATTGCATAGAGAAAAAAAATGTCACTAACATAACATGCTATTGAATTAAAATTGCTTTTCAGTTTGGCTGGATTGGGAGATTTGCTGTTCTGGGCAAGGTCTGCAAGAGATATATTTTCCTGTACACATTTTAGAAGTGTGCTTTTGACTATGTTTACCAGAAGTGAATATTGAAAAGCATCAGTTACTGCAGCACAGTTTGTAGCCTTTGCAAGGCTCTGTAGGCTGTGAATGGGAATACTTTGTTTATTTCATTGTATACTTTGCGTTGTTGCACATTAAAAGAGAATAATTTGGAGAACTCGAGAACCACGATAGTAGTATTCTGAAGGTTAATGGATGTCAAAGCTCAAAGAGTTCTTTAGAGATATAAGGAAGCTTAATTCAAAGTCCAGTGGTGAAAGGAAGAAAGGTATGAAAGTCATACAGGATAAAAATGAATATTATGAATAATTTTTGCTCTTAAACACTTACTATTAGAGTATTTGTTTGTCTTCAACTGCTTTAAATCTAGAAAAGGTAGAGACACATGAAATATAAAAATTATTTCAATGTTTTTATTCAGATAAGCGTCAAGAAAAAATGTTTTTCTTTATTCCTTTATTCAAAACTATTTTACTCAAACTTGATACTAATTAAAACAGCAAAATATCCTATGTGAAAAAGTAAAAAACAGTTATTAAGAATATGGATGCCATATGTCTATATGTTCTTGCACCATCCCCCTGAATACTGGAATAATATTTCAAATTAAAGTGCACAAAAAAAATTTACATGTTAAGTTTTGTAGTGGTACTTATTGAATATATTCAGTACAGAAAATAAACACTAAACACAAGATCATGGGTGGAAATGCTTTCCAGTGCTCTCAAGTCCAGCATAAACAGGACCACATACATCTCGTACATTCTTCATCTCAAACTGATTTCCCTACCCAGGGAAGTTAAGGTCTGTTTTTCTTAAACTATACCACATTAGGACTAAACTGAGACTATTTACTCTTACTCCTTTAACTATTTTTTTATGATTGACATCTATGTGGTCCTCTACTTGTTGCATCATATATCGAGTCTACTCCTTTATCACTTGAGAAGACAAAGCAGAACACAAGGCAAAATAATGCCTAGAAGTACCTAAGGTTTTTACAGGGGTATGCTTGATGCAACTCAGCTGTTTATGGATAATTGAGATTTTTTTTTAAATTTAAATATAAATAATTTCTTCACATCAAATTTCTTCTTTATATCAGAATTTCTGCAAGAGTTCGCAGGAGGAAATCAGCCTCTGGAGACAGTCATTAAGCAATTAAGAAGTTCTTCCTAGGACTGAAGTGGGCCTAGAATGCAACCAACTATCATAATAAGCCAACTTGGGAGATATTCTTACAGGTGTAATTACATGCATTTGTAGATTCATAGTTCCATAGGTGATCACCACAAAGATCACCATAGGTTTCAATTTTTTATTTTTTCTGCATTAATATTTTTGTTTGTTTGCTTACTTTTTTCAGGAGAGGAACATAGATAATTGGAATAAAGAGCCAAAAGTGAGAAAAGGGAACAATGGGTGAGTTTAGAGTTATCAATTCACTAAAACTGCTGATTTTCATCAGTAGAAAGACTCCACTAATAGAGTATTAATGCCAACTACATTATGAGAAAAATTATTTAAAATATATTTATTATAAAGCTGCTATTTAATAATCTATTACCTCCTTAACCTTCTGTTCTTTAGAATACACTTACTTGCTTCAGGCGCAAGGGATCTAGGACAACATAGAAATTACCTTTCCTTTTGCATAGAACAGCGCTCACTTAAGCATGCTGCGTAGAAAAACAAAAAATTGTGTACCTAGTTCGCTATCTTTGTAATCTCCAACAAGCTGCATGAACAGTTTTTTTAAAGGAAGAACATCAAGGATGAGTGAATTTTTCTTCAGAGATTTACAGATATCAGTATTTGCCTGTAAAGCTAATCAATAAGCAGGAGAGTAGTAAAGCGCAAAGAGTATTAGCATTCGCATTTTGCTTTAAAATTATTTTGTAGTTTGTAAACCTATGTAAAACAAACTGTAATGGGAGTAAGACTTCCAAGAACTCATAGGATTGTACTAATTTTATACTACTTCATTGTCAAAGGTCTCATTTTCCAAATATTTTGGAGCTAGACACAAACACTAGAATATCAGAAAATCTAATGCATCTAAATGCATCTAAACATTAATTTATCTCATTTTGAGCTTCCAAACATTCACTGTAATTCTATGTCTATTATATATAAATATATATATACAGTAAAATATTTTTGAACCCTTTTCTCAATGGAGTTGGGGATACTTGGTTAGTCAAAGCTTGATTTAAGCCCCTGTCTCAGATGGCATTTTATGAGCAAAAGGATTTGTCAAAATAATCTAAGTTTGAAAACAGAGGCTTTTATATTCAGTAATCATATACATAAAGTTTAGCAGTCATTCTGAACTGTAGATATGCAAATATATAGACTCTGATATCCTTTATTTGATGGTTGTAAGAAACTAAGACATCCATAAAATATCTTTGAATCATCTTCGAATAGGATGATGAATACTATTTTTGCTGTTTGGTTTTGAGATATTACGGTGACTGCAACCACAAAACTATATTATTTTTGGAACACTATTGAAAAAAAAAAGTCAGAAAACCAAAAATATTTCTTTTAATAGCCCAAGTGCTTTATAATTTGGCACATAGAGGCTAAAATGGACATAAGTCTGTAATTATTTAGTCTGTAGCTAATTAAGTTTCCTCTTGCTCATAATTAGTAATCTATTTTCTTGCAGCTCTCAGAACTTTCTATCCACTTGGATTCTTACCATATGTAATTATTCTTGCTTTATACTCTCAGTTATGTATATTTATATATACATACTGTTTCAGTCTTAAACTTCGTGTGTACTTTTTTCCTTCTAATAGGTACAAAATAAGTCTGTTCTTTTGTGTTTGACCTTATGTATATTATTATTTTCCCATTTTAAAGCTTAAAAAGCAATGTGATTACACTCTTTTTTTTGTGCAAAAGTATGCTTATTTGTTGTTTGAGAAAAGCTTGTGTGACCTGGGCGATATTATCTCTAGCAGTAGCTACAGCAGTGTCAGTTTTCTAGGACAGACACATGCTAGCTTGCCCCTTGTCTTAGTTCTGGTATCCCTTGAGGGTATTTTGGATCATATTGACATTTATTTCAGGTGCTCATTCTGATCATCTTTAACAGGGTCATATACAAGTGAGTTATTCAGCTGTCTTGCTCCTGTTTCAATTGCGTTGTCTTGCAGATAAAGTTTTCTTTTCCCTAAATGCTTTGCCCTTTCTTTTTTAATACTGTCATCTTTGCTCTCTTGTATCATGCTGTATTTGTACACATTTCTGACAAAACTGAACTGTTTCTATTCTTCTGTATTTCTCCCTAATTATACTCTTGTACTAAACAAATTGGAAATGTACAAATAATGGATGGAAACTAGCTACATAAGCCCCCTGTGCTGAAAGATATTGTACTGTAAGGGTCTTTATTATTACATGGTATTTGGATTCTAACATTCAAAATAAATGTTAGACATTAACACAGTGAATAATTATGATTTCCATTTCTTTTTCTATGGACATTTGAGAACAGATAGAATTGCTCATGCATTTAACTTTTTTTCTCTATTGCTCTCTGGAGCTTGTTCCATGAAAACAAATGAATAGACTAGTGAGTCGAGTATAAAACCACATGATAATATTCAAAGCTTGTCCAACAAACATGTAAGTGAAAATAAGGCCATCCATTGCTTTTACTCAGCACATACCAAGGCACTTTCCTTCAAAAGCTCTACTGTGTTCTAAAAATACAATCAGCCTTTGCAGTACTGCTGCAAAATATTTTTGGTATATATTGTTCTTATTTGGAAAAATAGAATATTTTTTGCAGAAATGACAATTACATTTGAAAAAAATTAATCTGACATCTCCCAGAATGTTTATATTTTGCCAGAGTAGTGTATGATTTCTCTCATTCATTGTCCTAAAAGTTCTAAGCAATTCAAAAGAGGTTACAAAACAAGGATGAAAGAAAAGAATTACTAGCTGAAAAATGAAGTTACATAGATGACATCAACACTATCTGTTGCATTTGGTGAAAAGCAGATATTGCAATCTATATCTGGAATTCTATCCAGAAGTGCAGTTTAAGTGCTCTGGATAAGTTTATATTTTTGTCAAACTTTTTACGAGGTAGGAGCTATTTTGTCATCAAGCTAGACATGAACTCCACACTTCATTTCTACCTAAACTCAAACTAACATTGCATGTATTGTAGCAATACTAGCTATTTCAGAATTAACAATTAAAAAAAAATTTAAAAAAAAATCTCTGTCCTCCTGAAGATAATAATGATTTCAGATGTTGCCTACCAAAAAGCAACCTCCAAAAGAGCAGGTGAGTACTTGCAGCAAATCTCTTTAGCTAAAAAAATTTTTAGATTTTTTGTTTGTTTTCCTTATGTCATCTATAAACTGTATCCTTGATTATCTGATGAATACATAAAATGTATTCAGCCAGAATTTTTGAGAGCTGAAGTTACAGTTTCCCATGCCACAGCATTCTGTTTTATGTAACAGAAACGATGCAAAGGGTAAGATATTAAGATTTTAAATCATACCTAGGGTGAAGGGAACACAGGGATTTGATTACTAAATATCTTTATTGTTACTTTTCTCCTGTTCTTTCTTTTCATCTTTTAACCTTAGATGTTATTATATCTAATTAGATATTTGAAAATAACAAAAGCCTAACACCTTATCATATTCTGATTATAGAAGGCTATATAGACCATTGTGGCACCACATTATTTTATTACATCTTTCAAAGTGACTTTGAACCCCAAATTTGGTTATCTACTTCACTCACCATATGTATCAATATGCATAAACCCATGATTTTAAAAAGTAATTTATAAATAACTGTCCAGAAACATTTTTAGTTGTATTCTAAATAAGTAAGCAAAATTCATTACTAAAATTTCTGATAAATTAGGGCAAGAATTTAATTCAATATTGTTAAAAATTTAATCTAGTTCATATTAAGTAGTACATTTGAACTTCTCTGCTATTAACTTTAAATAAGAAAACAGAGTCCATTATAGCACTTTTCAAATAGAGATTTGAATCTAGAATCCAAAATATGTATCTTATTACCCTATTATACACAAGTAGAAAGAATTGAAAAATGGCACATGAAAAAAAATTCTCTTTGTGTTTCTTCTGTGAAGATGTGCCTCCAGCCTTTCTTTGAAAACACCTGAATATTACCCTTAATCTAATGAAACAGGTTAATCTTTGAGATAGTCTCATAAGTCTCAAGAGAAGATGAAAAGTATTTTTGATATATGATGGTTTTCCTTTTGAAAATACCAATTAATTGATGTCATATCATCTCACTATCTGTGGGAAGTTTTGATTAAATTTTTTTAATTTTGTTTCACAGTGTTCCATCTCATACTTCAGCATTGCTTTGTTTTGAAATGATTTTTTTATTATTTGAATAATTATATTTTAAAGATACATATAAAATAAATAAAGAGATAAATCACTTTTAAGAGTAAACACAAACAAAATTTATCTTATCTAAATGCTCAAATAAAAAAGTTTTTCAATGCTAAGCAATATTTTTTCTAAAGTGAAAATATATTTCTAAAATGAAAATATATTTTTAATGCAGTATTTTTCCAAGTGAACGTCTTTTGAAATGTTCACGTTTTGAAAATTTTAACTGCTTCTGACCAGAAATGACCTACACAGCTCTCTGTTCTTCAACATAGGTTTAAACTAGAAACACCTTATAATAGGAACAGTTAAAGCCCTACCTTGGGCACTTAAAAAAAAAATTGCTCGCCACTTTTATTACCTATTTGGCCACATTAATAATTGATGTTATGTAAATACTAAAAAAACAAATAGCTTTAACCTCACTTTCCATTGATTCAGTATGTATTTCTTCTAGTGAAAAAATACCAGTGTTTGCTGATTTTATGGTAATCTTGAAAATCTCCTTTGTAATCTTTTTCTTCATTTTAACATTTAATTTTCTTCAGCCTACTCGTAGTGTGATTTAGGACTGCAATATGTACAGTATATGCATTCCTCAAGATACAAAAATATATATTGACAAAGATTTGTGAGTTTTAATTGTTTACATAGTATACTAAGCAGATGCTCTTGACTGTAGAAAAAAGCACTACAGTGCTGAATTTTGAAGACACTGGAAAGGGCAATTTTCAGAGTAAAAAAAAGTTGTTCAGATATGCCCTTGGGCTTCACAATTACTCAACTTTTAAGGCATTTGTAGACTTGAAAGAGAATTGTCACCTCCTTCTTGAAGCAATGGAAATCGTCACCTGTGAATGAGTACATACTTTGTATCCATACTTTTCTCCATTAGTTAGAGTATAAAATTTAGCTAGTTATTTTGAAATATATGAACATAAATTCTCCCAGTGGCCAAACTCCATGAATTTGTCCAGCGCCCCATGGCCATGGATATGCCTGAGCATGCTCTTTACTGAAATCCTGTACATGTCACTGCCACACCAGAGAGGTTTGTAGATGAAATCACAGACCTGGATACTGAAGGAATGACAGGATTTGTGGCTACAACAGATAACCTGCTAGATTAAGCTCTGAAATCTGAGAGGCATATGCAGTTCATTATACATGGAACAGTTGAGAAATGATCACCACCAGTGAGAGCAAACAAAATAGTGCCTTGAAGCTACGTTGGAAAGATTGCAGTACTGTTAATAATTAATTCTCCCTGTTGTGTCTGGCATCCTGCCTATGATAGCAAAAAATCCAATAGGATATTGCTATATCCCCCAGCTTGTACAAATCCACCGGGGGTGCACTATGGCTGATATGCTGTTGCCCAACAGTATAAAATTAAATCAAAAAGTGCTGTCAGAGACACGTTCCCTTGTCTCACAGAAAGCAATCGAATGTGGGAGATGGGTAAGTGTTGAAAACCCTAGACTAAAGCTTGAAAAATCTATCTATTGCAGCAAGCCTGCTAGCGGTTGTTAAATCATTCCAGATAGAAACATAGCTATGCCTTGCCCTTGAACTTTCATCCTTTTCTGTTTTGGTTTTGTTTGTTTGTTTTTAATTTAAATCAAATTTAGCCCAAGCCCTTTTCAGATGGAGGGTCAGGCTACACGACAGTCCTGCTAAAACAATCATATATCTAAAAGCAAAAAAATTTAATCTGTTTACATAGCTTACATCCTTTGATCTATTTCTATAAAAGTTTATATATAGTGTCATTTCAATAGAAAGACTACATAATGTACATTACATGGCCCCAGTTTCCTTGAAGTTAAGTTCTTCGTGATCTTGAATGTGTTTAGACCTAAAATGTGTATCTTAGATAAAAGCTGTTATCCAATTTTTCACAAGCACATTAGAGAAGAAATCACAGAAATAAACAGAGACAGCAAAAAAATTTCATAGAATAATGGAATCACAGAAAGGTTTGAGTCAAAAAGGACCTTTAAAGATCACCTATTCCGAACACTCTGCCATGGGCAGGAACATCTTTTACTGGACCAAATTGCTCAAAGCCTCCCCCAACCTAACCTTGGACACTTCCAGGAATGAGGCAGCCAGAATTTCTCTGGGCAACTGCTTATCATAAAAAATGTATTCCTTATGTCCAATCTAAATCTACCCTCTTTACATTTAAAACCATAATCCCCTGTCCTGTCACTACAGGCCTTGGTAAAAAGCGTCTCTCCAGAAGACAGGCTTTTAAAAATCCTAGATCCATAGAATATGCATCAAAGATCCTGAAGCAATTTTTCATTTAGCGTATACCTCTTTCAAGTTTATACCCTTTTCAAGTTTAGTTCAAATATTGAGTCTCCTAGAGGACTAATATTCCATGTCTTAGACTCAGGTAGAGTGGGTGTTTTAAGTTACTGTCTAAAATTTTGTCCCTGAACAGAATATTATCAGAAATTGCTTGTATCAGAAATGTCACTTATTCTCTGTGTGTGGATTAATTTCAAACTGATTGCGACTCTCCTTCTTCTTATCCCTAATCCATCATAATTCAGTTTAAGGAATTAGTTCAGGCATTTATTATTATCCAAAACAGAGATTATTAACTACTAGGTGCTAATCAACTTTCTATGCCTATGATCAATGGCCATTGATTTCTACTTTCTTCCTGGGAAACAAATTTCTGCTTTGCATTGCTTACACTTCATTGCTTTCGCTAGTTTCCTGAAAAGTTTCCAGTCAATATTACTTAAATAGGTCAATATTGAAGCCTTATACTAATAGAAGAAAAACTATTAGTCAAAGCTTGAAAACAATTGCTATATAAAACATAACACAAATAAGCGATACATGATTCCATAAGATGTTTTTGCCTTATGAAATCTTTTATCATAGTAGTTCCAAATTAAAAAATTAAAAATAGTAAACCTGTACAGATCAACTTCAGGTTGGACATTTTTTCATATTTCTAACTTTGAACAGGGACTTTGTGTATTTTGAGTTGTAAAAATACCCTATTACCAGTTACTATATGTTTGTTTTCACTTTAGTGCTTGGAAAAGTGTATGCAGTACAAGAAACAGTTTAAAATAATTTAAGGAAGAAATACTGCATATTGTTTTGGCACTCTTTGAGACTGACAGGTGCAATTGGTCCTATTCTAAATAGCACTATTAAGATTACAAACATCTAATATATAAAAAGATAGATTTTTTTCTGTAACTATTATAAAATTCACAGTTATTTAGAGTGCTTTTCTTACTGTTTATGAAGGAGATACTTGAAACAGACTTCATGATTATTTTCTGAACCCAAATTTTGTCTGCAGATACTTTTTCCTTGAAAAAAATTCCTCACTTGTCAGATTTAATCTCATCATTTTACTGTATTGCCTGGATTGAAATGTACATTGAACACTCAAAAGGTTGCCAGATACAGCACAGACAGTGAACAAAAATACTGTGCCTACCCAGTTAGGTACAATTGATATTGCAACATGCTACGCTCTGGTTGTCTTTAGTAGTCATTGTTAAATGAAGGAAATCAAGCCACTCAGCTGTGGTCTTCCTTCTAAGATGAGTGAGCACAAGTACAGTGTATAAACAGTGTATACCAGTTTCTGACCATGAGTACAGAAATCTGAATGCTTAACATGCATTTTTCATTTAGAAAGTGATACTGAAAGTTGAAGTTTTCCTTCAACTGCATTTAAAATTCAGGGTTCTTAGTATCATGCAGTAGCGTTCAGAATCTTGCAGGCTTATTCCCTTATTAATAAGGTGGAAGTTCCAAATAATGACACTTGTTGGTACTAAAGAGAAAATCATTTGAATATGGACCTTGAGCATGAGGTCAGCAGAGTTTTTTCTCTTGGAATTAAGTGATACATCCTTCTCTTTCTTGGGACAATGAACTCAAATCTCATCAGTTAATCCTGTGGCATTTCCAGAAGACTCGACAGATGATAGTTTCCAAAGTATCAGTGCTGCTTTATCTGGTTAATTGTTCATGTTCAGCATTCTGTTTAATAAGTACAGTATCATGTGTGTTCTCTAGCTTTTAAAAGAATGAGTAAATTATTCAAAATGGAGCACTTTGGCTTATAAAAATATTTAATGGTGGGACACCACTAACATTTAGTGGTGGGACACCACCAATATTTTTAGGACAGAAATATTATTCAATTGTCTTTGAAGAATTTTCACTAGCTTTGATTTATCAAGCCTTTTAGTTACTGTTAAATAAAAAATTTCTACTTTGAAATAAGAGCATTCTTGGACTGATATATTTTAAAAACAATTCTAGGATGTCTGCAATGACAGGCTTAGCTGACATTAGCTTTCACATACGTATTCTCCAAATCTTATTTTTTAAACACAACTTTCACTTCATTAATAATATCTCTTATTTGACTCTTCTTGAAAATTTCTTCACAAAACATTTCCTTACCTGTATTAAATGCATACACCCCTCTGAAACCCTAGCACCTACCTTATACTTAAAAAGAACATGACATTCTCATTTCCAAAGAAATTTTTTATCATTGTTGCTTGATAATCATTTTTTTAAATGACAATATGTTAATGATGTAGGAAAAGGCAATTATAAATTGCTTGTTTCAGCCTTAGTGAAAACATGTGAGATTTTAAGACATAGCTATGTGCAGTAATTTAAATTGGTCGCTATTTTGCAAAATGTATGGTGTCATCACATATGCAAGGAACTACCCTGAAAAAATATTGCTAAATTATTCAATGCACTGAGTGTTTGTTGGTGGTGGTGGTGGTGGTGGTTGGTTGTTGGGGGTTTTTTTGGGGGGGTGAGGTTTTTTTTTGGGGGGTTGGTTTATTTTTTTGGTTGTTGGGTTTTTTTGTTGGTTGGTTGGTTGGTTTCTTTGGGGTTTTTTTTTACTAGTATCTTGCTTTGGGAAGTTTTTCCTTCTGAAACAATTTTGGGGGCAGTACAAAATTAGGAAATTAAGTACTTTCTGTCAGAGATCTTTACTAAGCAGAGTTTTTCTGGATTTAGGTCTTTTTTTATTTTTTCTATTTCCTCTTTTCATTACTGTGTATGTTATCTTTCTGTTTGTTTAATTAATTTTACTGCTGTGTTTTCTTGTCATCCTGCATCTGATTCACGTGTTTTGGGAAGAACAACACTGCCCATTTACCACTACCAGTGCAAGAGAAATCTTACTCTTATAGGAGTAAAATTATAGGAGTTAAATTCTTTGTCTGTGTCTCTAATTCTTTTCCTTCTTTAGAAAGAAAAATGGTGAACTAGGATAATCATCACATTGAAAATTACCTCTGATATCTAGCTCTGCAGCAGAAAGTTACAGAGTTTTGAGATTCCCACTCCATATGTTTTTGTATGCTTATTTTATGTTGAATTGTCAGTTGTATCAGAATTTATCAAAAAGGGTCCAATGGTTTATCAAACTGGGAAGCTCTCTGTCCATCCACTCTTTTTTCCATAGAACTCACTACCTGGACATGCCAACCTGAAAACTGGTCTTTGACAGGCCAAGGATCTAGAACACTTGACACAGTAATTCAACTTGGGAAGTTCTTCACGACCACTACTGCTGTGAAATGCATCACTTACTTTTTCCAGACATCCTCTTATCATCCAAACACTACAATGGGATTGCGGTGGTCTGGTGTGTGAAATTCTCCAGGAGATGGAACACATTTGACAGTTGTTCTTGGTTTGCACGGACTCTGATATTGATGTTATGATAAGATAAGAACCAAATATATTGGTTCTTCTCAATTTCTTCTCAAATTCACTTTCTTTAGGTTTCTTCTGAGGATCTCCAATATGATATATTAATTCAAAAAATGACAGGCATCAAGGGCTTGAGCTGAACTAGAACTTGCAGTTAGATTTAGGGATTCAGGCAGCCAAAGTATCACAGAGAATTGCTTCTCTAGAATTCCTCAGGTATCGTTAGGTTATCCTTGTGTGCAATACCAAGAGAATGGTAAACATAAATTATCTTTATTATCAGTGGACAGCAAGATAGTGGTTAGCTTCCTTCAGGCCTTTTCCCACATCCCAGTGCTGGCACCCTTGAAAGAAATGCAACTTTTCCCTCTTAAAAAATCAAAGTTAAAGGCTACATGGCTATCCAGTTTCTGAACTAAGGTCATTTGTGTCCAGACAAAATGGAAGTTGGGAAACCTCAAAAGAGTTGGTACCTATCTGAGAAAACACACCAGTCAGCATACGCACCCCAGTTCAGGTACAGGCAGTGAAGTTCAGAGTCCCTTTGGGTGTACAGGTGATCAGACATCTAGGAAGATGCCGACAGAAAGGAGATGGACAAATTTCAGAATTGTATCCTTAAGTCCCAGAATTAATCCAGTTCCTAAGAAACTTGTCTCTGCTTCCCTCAATAATTTCATTTAGAATTCATTTCCCTTATGACCAAAACTTCGTTGGCATAGCCAGTGTATAAATACTGAACTTTCTTTGTCTTTTGTACATTTAATTTGCAGGCACAAGTTCAAGCCTCTAACTGCTGGCATCCTCAGGAAACCTTCTGTTGTGCACAAGGGCTTTTTATGTATAATGCAATACAGGCAGATAATAGTTATGACCACTATACTTTTTGTCTGCTGGTGAACTATTTCTCTCCCACATGTTGTTGTTGCTGTTGTTAAGTGACAATCTGATTATTGACAGGTGAGTAAGTTTGACAGTCTCTTCTAAAAAATTGTGAGGGAATTGACAGAGTGGTCAGGAAAAAGTTAAAAATTGTTTAAGTAAACTAAAAATAATATAGAGAGCAGGTTAGAAGAATATTTTGAAGAGACCCTTGAACTGAATTCACAGACCTAACACCTTGCCCAGGTGGTGATACCTAAAACGTATCTAACATTTTGACCATGTATGGAGCAACCTTCCAAAAGGCTCTCTCTAACTGAAGAAGTAACTTGAAGAGCAGGTGTCCTTCAGATCTGCAGGTAATGCTATCACCAGAAGTTTTGACGTCAAAGTTACCTCTCTGTGTACCCATCAGACGTGCAGAATTATTTAAAAAGTGGGTTAGAACCTTTCCTGTCTTTGCAATGCCTAAGGGATTTGCATATGTTCAGGCTTCTCTAAAAATATGAGACAAAGTATTTGCTTCTCATTAACTGGGTAGAATTTGGACAGCCTTAGGGCTAAATGCCAGTGCACTTATTTACTTTCAGAAGAAAAAGAAAAAATTATAGAAAAAAAATAAAACAGCAGCAAAAAGAACAGTGTAGTAAAGGTTATACAAAACCTGAAATAAGAAAGATCTTGTGCCTTACATGTTTAGGTAAGGACCATTTTTACTCCTGTTGAATCACTGTGTTATCTAACTCACAGCACTATGTTTTATTTGCACTTTCTTTCTTCCTCACATATATTTTTTTTTATTACGGTACCTCCTGTGATGGTTCTAAGCCACAATAATAGACTTTTTGCTCTGGTCTGACATGAAAATCAGAAGTTGTCAGAAGACTGTAAAGCATGTGGCCAAGAAAATTATCAGATGCTCAGTGTACAGAGTATTCCAAGAACAACACTAGCAAAGGTTGCCTTCTGTCTCCTGGCAGAATGTACTTTTGTCACTTTCTTGCATGGAGCCACTTTATTACAGTTATTAAGAAACATTGCATAAGATCCTGAAGTTGCAAAGAAGATGAAATGAAATGGTGCTGCACAAGCCAGATGTACTTGTAGAGACAATCCCAGTCCTAAATATAAATTTTATGAATGGCAAAGGCCATTTATATGTGCACGTGGCTCAAAGAAGCAATACTGGCATAACAAAAATACTGGTAATTCAGTACTATGTACTCAGTTCATGTGAGGCAATGAAATAATGTTATGCTCTCAGTATCTCAAGAAATGAGATACTAAAATTCTCATTGGGGTATAGACAAACATTGTTTGGCCACCTGCTACTTATGACACAGTTTAAATGAGAAGGCACTCAAGGAAGGGACCACCTATATGTCATGTTGAGAAGACCTGTGTTAAGCTGTTTCACTTCCAAAATCTCTTGATTTTCTAGGACATTGTCGAACCAAATATAAACTGCCCCAGAATAGCTGTGTGAGGACAAGAATAATACATTGCATATGACAGTAATCTTGCTGTGATGAATTTTGAAAAGCAGCACAGGGTAGAAGTCTTGTCCAGCACAGACTCAAGACCTACATTCTTATGTTTCTGTATATGTTCATTTTCCAGAAATCTTTTTCTGTGATCAAACACATGGAAGTCACCTTAATCTATACAGTCCTTTAAGTCATCTGGGTCTGATTTTTCTTGTGTGTTTTCCATCACCAGAATCAATGCCTTCCTTTTGGTATTTCTGATTTCATGAATGAGTAGAAAATTATTCCTTCTTTGACATGTTCAAGTTATTGCATTATTTATGTAAATTTTTCCCTCCTATCACTTTTCTTAAGTCTTAGTTCAATTCAGAGCCCATTTCATATCTCTTTCGGCAATGTACATGAGATGCTTTCTGTATACTATAATTTTAATTTTATTTCAAATAAAAGTATTTTTAAGTACTTTTAACCCTAGAATATTGAGGAAAACAAACAAAAAAGAACTTGGATAACTGGGAATCCATGAGTGCAATATTAGAACTAAGCAAATAATTTGGGGTTTGCAGCAAATACTTCGGTACATTGTGTCGTACTTTGAACCCTTCAGTTGTCCATATGCATACACTGATATTTAATTTTATTCAGCTAAATTTTTGGTGTGCAGTGTCAGGCTATATGAATGTCTTCAAAACACATTTCTGCTATCTGAATGACTGAATGTCTCTTATATTTTAAGACCAGACTTTAACACCTGTTAAATTTTAAATTTTCTGTTCTTATTCTGTATTGCATATTTAGAGCTCCAATAATTTGTATGATTCCTGAATCTTTCAAATTTAAGTGAGGAATTTATCTTGCTGTTTCATAACCCCTTTTGAATATTATGTTCCATCAAAATTTCCATACCCTCCTCAGTGTAAATATAGCCTTAATTCTAGTGCTGCTTGAAAACAAATCAAGTGGGATTTTTTTTTTGATATCTTACTTACATATGATAAATTCCTCTGCATCTTCTGTGAGAAGTATAGCTTCCATTGTACAACTGTATGTATGTGCCACTACAAAGATGATACAAATGTGTTGGACATCTGTTTCATGAATGATGTCTTGTGCTTGTCAGAATGCAATATTATGGACATACATAATATGTCCATAGTAGCTTCAAAGTAAAAATAAAATTCAGCAAGGAATGAAGACTCTCTTTAGTTTGTTAATCTTCTGTCTCTATGCCCTTGTGGATTAATCTTGAGCTGTGAGCTTGGATAAATATGCCTGGCAAGAAAATGCTCTCACTCGCTCTTGGGTTTTTTTCTCCTTTTATTTATTTAATTTTGTTAAAAGTTTTAAGCTCTCCACACTCTGTAGCCTAGAGTGCACAGCCTAAAGTTCAATGAAGAATTATCCAGTGAGATCTTCAAGTTCCATATGCAATTAGATTTACTGGTAGTTCTGTCAGTCACGCATTGTTACTATCTACCTACTTTTAATTTACTCACAGTATGGAAGTCTGATTTGCAAAGTTAACACAAAGGCAAGTTTTATTTAGCAAATTTGCAGGTAAATGGGGAGATATTTTGCTCATTTTAGGGATCAGGGCTCGGTCTTGACAAATGACAAATTACATTTGCTCTTCATTCACTTTGCTTTTATCGAATCATTGATGGTAATGAGTACTCTAAATTCTTAAGTGAATACTGTGTGGTACATATCACATCATTACTATTTTCAAACATAATTTTCCACACATGCATGGTCACTTACAAGGAACTGATGCAAACAGAATCACATTCTGTTGACAGAATCCCATAAACCTACCAAAGTCAGCATAAACACTTCAGTTGTTTACCCTACTGTCCCTGAGAGAAGCCTCCCTCATCCTAATATCCATCAGCTAAACATACAGTACTTAAATGTATTTGGAAATTATGCCTTCAGTTGGACAGAAAATTGAAGGGTAGTTAAAATTGATTAATCATTAAATTTGCTTTCACTGAGTGTGTGACAGGCATCTTCATTCATCTTCAAGGAATGCAGTACTTAATGTATGGATCATAAAGAATACATTTAAACACACGCGTTTTCAGACCTTCTATGGAAATTTCCTATGAAATGAGATATCGTTCCATTTAGATTAACATATCATGTTCAAATGTGAAAGCAAAACTGATCATTCTTTGGACAACAAAGACAGTATTTGGTGCAGCTTAACAAAGGAAATCAACGGGAAAAAAATTTGAAAATCATGTTTCTCATCCTAGTTTTTCTGAATAAATTAGAGCTCTTTGGCTTTGTCAAGAACCACAGATTACTGAATCTCTTATTCCATTAGGAAGGAAAGCATGACCACTCTTAAGGAAGATGGGGGATATATGTAAACATTTTCTTGAAGAGAAATATGGTAGGTTTTTTTGGCCCAGAGGGCTTTATTTCTCTTATAATTTTCTATTTTGTCCAGAATGTCTCTACACATATGTTACTTCGTTTTTTTTTTCTTCACCTCACAAAGCATCTCTTATATGCAACAAATTTATATCAATTTTGTATCAGATGAATCTCTCATCCTAAAATGTAACACTTTTATAATTAAATGATAAAAATTTATGTCAATCAGGTGAAAAAATCATGTCATCAAGCAATGGTTTAATATCCAAATTCAATTACTGAATAATTGCAGACTAATACAAAGCTGTAGAGTTTTAAACAGAAAGATTCTCTTCATTCTACAGTGAAATGGAATAAGCGATATGTTTTTATCTATTTGCAGAAATTTCACAAAGAGGAAAATGAGGTTGAATTCATGGAATAAGTTATTCACTGCTAATTATACACTGCTCTAGCATCAATGGAAAAATCAACCACAAATGTACTGCAATAACTTAGCAACGTGAATGGGAAGTGTATCTGTTCACTGATGCACATGAATACAAGATGCTAAATTGTATGAAAATGGCCTCAGGATATTGTTTCAGATTCTGTATTGGCTTCTGTATGAATAACACTGCAGCAGTGGAAAACAAAAGAAAACAAACAACTCAGAATTTTTCTATGGGTAAAAGATCTATCAGATGAAATCCAATATTCTTATGGATCAGGAGTTCAGGTTAAATTATAAAAATTCACTTGAGCAGTTGCTTTCTATTTTTGCTCTATTATCCTGGATATTTGTTTGCTTGGCAAAAAAAAAATATTCTTCACATCTCACTTCTCTTTTTGCTTTGATCCTTTGAGTGGGCCTAATCCCGTGTTTGTAATAGCCTAATCCTCTGCTATGGAAATTAATTTGGTGTCACACATATTCAGTATTATGTAGTTCTAGTGCCAGAAGGGACAGGGAGACTTTAAAAGAGCAAGATATCCTAAAAATAAAATTAATAATAATAATAATAATAAAAAATACCTAAGCAGACAAATAAACAGTCTTTTCAATAAATATGTAACATATGGACAAAATTGCATAATGTTTCTAAAAGCATAAACTGCTCCTCTAGGTTTGAAAGATCTCACTTCTTTTTCCTTTCTTGGGCTAATCACAAAGGCATAGATTTTGATTTCAGAGCACTGAAAAGGCATAATCTTCACAGTGAAAAACTTTCAAGGGGTAGATTTTTTTCTAAAATAGTCACATGAATCTTTGGAAGGATTTTGGAAACAAATCCTTCTAACATTTCCAACTGTTTCTTCCACTGGGAAAACCCGTAAGAGACGGAGAGAGTAAAGGAAATACCTCTTATCTTTTGGATGAGGTGAAGTTCTCAGGTGGTAACCCCCTTAGTAGATTCAACATTTCTGCAACTTGTGCAAATGTGAAGAGGTTGCCATTTTGTCAAAGGTCTCTTGGACACTTCACATACTCATGGGCTCCAGGTCACAGATATATTCCTAGAGACCTTCTGATAGGATTGCTGTTAGGTTAGTAGTCCCAGTATCCCTCTTGAAAAGGACTTTCTACTGTGCATGTTTGCATCTAGATGCTCAATACCTTCACATGAACCTCTCTTATTTTCCTCTATGTTTTTCTTTTCTTTGGGAATAAAATATTCTGTTTTCCCCCTTACCCCTATTTTAAATGCTACCACTCAGGGAATAAAAAAAACCAAAACACTCCAAAACTTCAAATCTTTAATGTGCATTTCATTTGAGAAAAGTGTCCATAATTGTTTTGCTGATACTGTAAATCTGCAAAGAGATTGAAAGTAACTTTAAGATTCATTTAAATGGGAATACTCAGGGGAACTGAACTGTAAAATCATTGTCTGTAAGCCCATTTAAGAACTTGTCCCTTCATTCCATGTCTCTCTTTCCCAACAGCACTTAGAAATGTGTTTTTAATTATCTTGAACATCTGATTAATTTCTACATTGCAAACTGCAGTCCTGATGGGAAGATTCTTGTCAAGGCATAGCAAGAATAAAACACATCTTGTCTGAGAAGTATGGAATATGGTTAGTCCAGTTTTCAACTCTTTTATGACTGTTCTTAAGCTTAATTTTTTGATGCATTAATCTCAAAATATTGCTGGCAAACAGTTTATTTGGTAGTTCATTATACTGCCCAGCAGGCACTGAAATCAGCAAGGGGATGGGCTTGTTGGGTTGCTCCATATGTTTACTTGCTAGCATGTACAGAAAACAGACTCACAAAAAGATCCTGAAAACGCTGAATCGAGCAAATATACACAGAGAAGCTGGAAAAGAGGGAATAGATAGGGACTGAAATGTGGATGAGAAATTTCTCACCTGACAGAGGAGAAAGGCATCAGGGCCCTGAGTCTACTCTCAAGTGTCGCAACCCTACCTGAGTCCTCTTCAGGTACTCTCCTTGTGGCATGGAGATGCCATTCAAGCCTTGGCTGGGGTTTGGTCCCCAGTCTGTCCCACAACTCTAGGTTGACTTCCAAATCCCACAGATGCCTGAGGCAACAATGTTCAAAGACAGGTGTATCAGGGGTTAATTACGCTGATATTTTTGATCTGTGTTCAGCCCAGCCACCTGTAAAAGTTTTGTTCTTTCCCTGCCAAGTTATGAGAAAACAAGTACTGATAAAAAGGGAACTTTGTCCTTGAGGGGAGTTCTTGTATAAACTATATTTATTTGGTGTTCTGTGATCAGCTAATTGTTCTCCAAGGTCACTTGAAGGAGAAATTGAAGACTATGATAATGAAGGAAACCCCCAGACTCATTTTGAAAAGACCCCCCCTGAGTGCAGTATGCAGGTGCGGGGAAAGCCACGCGTGCGCAGAAGAGATGTACTTACATAACCAAGGGGATGGGACTGAGGGCCTCTGGCTGGGCGGTGTTGGCCACTCCTGCCCAGGTTGAGGTCACTCAATTAATTGTATAAAAAGCAGATAGCTCTTTCTTGGAGGAGAGCTAGCTTCACATGAAGGACAATGTTGCCTTTTGGCAGGGACGCCTGCCAATTTGTGAGCTTACTGACTTTCCAAGGATGCAGCTTCTGGTAATTATAGGCATTTCTAGGTCAGTAAGATAACTTTATGGGCAGCAGCTGCGTGACTGGGGAGGTTGTGCTGGGGGCTTATTACTCTCCTCCTTCCTCTCTTTTGGGTTTCTTTGTTTTGTTGGTCACCTCTTGGTAATAAATATCAGTTTTGTTGAGCTTCCAATGGTGTCACGGTTTCAAGATTTCAGTATGTTTCAATCCTCCCTAATACAACAGGTCAGCCCTGCAGTCTTCTCTAACACTCCAGTGCCCAGAGCAGCCCCTTTCCCCTTACTTCCCACTCTGCTCTGTGGGATCAGGTGAAGATACGGGTTTTTTTGGATGACAAGATGACTAGTGTGCTTCCTAAGACTCCTCATTACCATTCTGTTCCACCTGAGTGATCAGTTTAACAAGAGAGGCAAAAGGATGGTTGACGACATCACTGCCAAAGTGGAAGAGCCGTATAGGAAGATCTGTAATAGCACATATACTGTGACTATTTTGGTTTTATTCATTTTCAGAGGGCAGCTTCAGGGGGTTACTGTTAAATCAAAGAAATAATTCTTCATCTTATACAAACACAGAAGAGAATAGCTAGGCTAAAGCTTGTAATCTCAGAATCCACGTGAAAAGCCTCCAGGCGGCTCTTCTGCCAGACAAGATGATCAATTAGAGTACGTTTCAGCCCCAACAGGTAGCCCTGGATTTCACTGCCTTACTGAATATCGCAGACCATTGCAGCAGTACATTGAGCAATGTGATGGACTTCTGTAGCTTTAGTTGTTCTCCCTAGATCCTTCAAATAAAGAAAACCTTGTTCAACGAAGTGTGTTGTTGTGGTAGAATTTTTTTAGTATGTTTGTTAGAGAAGAAGCCAGGTATACCTTGTGCTTAGAAGGGATTGATAGAGACTACAGTAAATCCATGATGGTCATAAATTCCCATGAGGTTTCATTACTAATCTTGGACTGACCCCAGAAAATTTTTGACTCCTAAGTACATAGGCTTTCTATGCAAGTGGCAAATAAGGAAAAAGGAAGAAAGCAGGTTTTTAGAGACAGGAAAACTATGGAAAATTATGTCTAGAGTAGCAATCCCCAGAAAAACACAACATTAGCAAAAAGTGGAAAACAATTTTAAAAGAAATTTAGCTAGTTGTAGAAACGCTGAGATTATTTCTCCCCTGGATTTATTCCTCAAAGTCCTCCAATGAAAAGGACATATTTGTGAGAAAATGTCAGTTGAAAACTTTCCTTTACTAAAGAAAACTTTAGACACCTACTCCTTCATACTTAGAAATTTCTAGTGCTTTGGTATGCTAGTGGTGCAGTGCTAAAATGTTTTCCTAACTGATAATCATCCTATGAAATGCAGTTCATTGCCTCTGATATCCTACCTTAATGGCTCTGATTGTTAGAGTAAAATATATCTGTGCATACAGAAAATCAGGAATCTCAAAAAATGTTGGACATTAGCAAATAGTAAAAGGCAGCTTGTAACAGCTTGATATTATAGAGCCTTTAAACTGACATATTTCTTGGCATAACTCAAGGAATGCTTTGGTATAATAGATGCGTGAAGATATAGATTGACATGTGTGGTAAGTTTTATTCCCTCCAAAATTTTTAAAGAAAATATTTAATAATTTCCATGACACTTTCTCAGTACCAGATACAGCTTTTGAAAAGCTTTCTTAATCTGTAAGAGATTAAAATATTATAGCCAATCAAGACATATTATGGTCAATTATACTGTTTTATTCCTTAGGTTCCATTAACTTCAGATGATTTTATAAAGTAGAGTAATACTAGGGTTAAAAATGAGAAGTCTCTTTTTTACTCCCCCATCTGGTAGATGTCAGTCCAACCTTTGGATACGCCACAAATTAAGTCCCATTACTTAAATTCCCCGATCAAATTTTTAGCGTGGCTTCCTTTCTGAATTGGCTGCTACCAATAAGATCCAAAGGACAGAACACTGAAGTTGCAGAGGAGGACAGGCTACTTTCCATACAGGGCAGGACAAATGAAATCAAATACATTATTTCACAAAATAATTTGAGAAAAATAAATAGTTCAATGTTACTAGACTATTGCAGAATAGATCCTATGAAATTATTGGCAAGAACAGACTTCCATGAAAGTCAGTTCTGGCACTTAGTTTAATTCATGGAGGTCAGGAAGACAAGTCTATCTACTTGGATAGTACATCATTCCTGCACAATATAGAAGAGCCTTGGGTGCTGAGCAAAAAATAGAAATGGGTGCTGAGCAAAAAGATTTAATACTCCTATGTTCTTTCAAATACAACCTAGTGTCATTTTGACTATTTGAATGTGCCTCTGTGTGTGTGATTGTTTTGTCCAACAACGTATGAAAGTATATAAGGCTAAATTAGATTAGAAGAAACAGTCTAACTTTCATGCTACCCTATACCCTAGGCAACCTGATCCAATTGTGTGGCATCCCTGCCCATGACAGGAGGGTTGGAACTAGATGATCTTTAAGTTCCCCTCTAACCCAAACCATTCTATGGTAGTGTACATTTGCCCATCCAAGCAAGATACCAGTAAAGGTTTCTACCAAATTTGCTGTAAACTGAAAAGTATAAGGTTTATATCCACAATTTACATCCAGGTTGCAAAAGAAGCTAATTCCTTGAGAAGAAATTTTGTGTCAGCTCTGTCCTGCCTCAGTGTGGGATATCTTCTAGAAATAGTACGGCGCACTACAACATAACACCAAAATTATGCATTCTAGTACCTAATTTCTCTCTGCCAATATAAGCAAAAGCAAGACTGATAGAAGATACTGCTTCAGCAATGCACCTGCTTCAGCAGGAAAGATCCTCAGAGGAGAGAATAGTTTTCAACTTCATAAACAGCATTATGAAATTAAGTTGAATTCTTCAAAGATATTGTAGTAAAGAGATGGAGTTGCTTCAGTCAGTCAGAATAACCCTAAAGAGTTGTTATTTAGGTTCATACCTAGTTTTATTAGGCAGATAGACAATTCTTTATTCTCTTTTTCCATATAGTTCTTTGTTTCAGTTGTGCAATTGCTGATTATTAGTCAATCAGAATGCAAGTACATCCAACATACAATAAGGACAGAGATGTCAAAATGACATAGACCTCTGAGCCTTTTCTGAATATTTGACTCTGTTTACCTCTCATTACAAATAAATAAAAAAAATAAAAAATGTAAAATACAACTATACCATGGGTTAGAATAATTTTTCTTTTGTAATATTTCAAGTTAACAATGCATAAAAATCTCACTAATATTGCAGTGTTTTATTCACACTCAGTATTCTTAGCCTAATAAGAGATACTGTCCCACGTTTTTAAAGAAAGTTTGCCTGCTTTAAGATGGACATTGAATTTAAGAGCCTTAAAAGGAGACTGTTTCAAAGGGCAGACGATTACTCTTTCTGAGAATTGGTCCTCTTTTGCATGCTCCAGATTTACTAGTCATATTAAGAAAAACTTGACTCTGGGTCTCTAAATGTTTTCAGAATGAGTGTTGCTGATTCCATTGTCTATGTTTTTTATATTTATCCTAGCTGTGATTATTGGCCCCATATAAGGTAAGCATTTTCAGATGATGATTTTAATAATAGTAATTCTGGGTGAGGCTTTAGCTAAATTGTCTAACTGAAATCAAGGTTATGATCCTTTCATAGCTGAGGTTAATACAGTAAATACCAGTTATGACCCTTGCTGAAGGACTGCTTCAGGAATTCACTGGAGCAAAATGACCTCAGTCTCTGGAAATGAAGATCCTCTAAAGGTTCTGGCAAGAAACCAAATAAAGCAATAATCAGAAGTCAATGCCGCAGAATAGGATAACATTATCTTCAGTCTTATTTAATTTTGGGAATATAAAGATTCTTTCCTTTTTAGAAATTCCCATTAAAGGGAGAAATAAATTTTGTAATTTACACCTCTGTCATTAAACTGAAAAGCAGCACTGCAGACACCTGCTTCAGAATTGTCATTGTTTCCATGGTGCTACTTTCCATCACCTATTTTTAATAGTTTACACAACAAGATCAAGGGTGTCCCAGCTGTTACTGCCACCGTTGCTAAGCAACCTTTAAATCAGAGTTCAAGAAGACAAAGAATCATGCTTGAAAAATTTCTCAAGTGTCTGCTTTCCCCCTTCTTCTTCTGTCTACACTATTTTTCAGATGCCATGTTTTCTGTTCCTTTTTTTTCCCCTTTCAAATTCTGTGTGAATCAATTGTAGTCTCCAAAAAGAATAAGCCACTTTCTAGATACAACAGCCACTGCTTTATGCCAGAGAAGAAGCTGAGGTATTAAATAAAGGGCTTAACACATTTACCTTTTCTTTTTCAATTAAATCCAAATATTTTTAGAGCTCTGCAACCTGCTGCTTGTTGTGTAACGTCTGTGCATGACTGCATCATGGACCGACACACCGATCAATGGAGAGAGATTCAAAGCTTGCAGGGAATTTCAATGCCCCCCCTGTGCCTTCTGGAATCTTAATGCTGTCACCTGCAAAAGGCTCAGAGGTTGAAAACGCACAGCTAGAGGGAAGAGTTAGCATGGGTGAATATGAAGAAGTCTGGGGCTGGATCTCTGTCCTGGAATGTCATTATTTTTCAAGTTTTTTTGCTCAGCCATTAGCATCCCTACCCCTGCACTACTAATTGTGTGACAAAGAACAGCACATCTTTTTAGTTAGATGCATTAGCTGTGCTAATGTTGGAAATAAAGCAGTGCTGTGGAATGTAAGGATGAAGGAAGATGTTAACGTTGAGATCCTGCATTTCATTTAATCTTTGTTTGGCTCAATAACCTTCCTTTAATTTAACCCATCCAAACTTTCATGTATACAGGTGATTTTTTTTCTGTTGTTTCCTAGATCCTCCCTTTTCTGCTTTTGTAATTCTAAATGCTTCATCCTGTATCATACCTGCTTGAGCCCTTTCCCTTCTTTGCACCTCTCATTGCAAGCCACCAGGATAGTGTTTCTTCTTTCTTACCTTCTGTTGCAAATTTATTCTATAGGATTTTTTTCTTAATTTGCAAAACACTGTCTTAATAAATTCTCTTTCAAATTCAGCAAATGAGAGACACTTTCTGCCACTGCTCATCAACTGTTCATACATCCAAAGCCACCATTCTCACAAATTATGCTGTCTCTGGGTTTTTAATCTTCACACTAGTCCATAGTTTTCCAATCAGGTAAACAATTCACTAATATCATGATAAAAATTTCAAATAGTTCTTTTCAGTCATTTATAGAAATTCTTTCTGCTCAGTTTTCAGTCTCAAAAAATTTGATATGCAAATTCAATCTTCCTAAAAGCTCGTTGGTCATAGAGGCAGAATTGTGGCTAGCTCCACTACCTTTCCTGCCATGCTGCTGCCTCAAAAACCACACTCATCTTCAGAAACTGCTTAAAAAGGTAAAATAGCTTGTTCTCTGTGTCTCTTCAGCCTTCAGCCTTACTATTTGACCCCTTTATAGAGACTTCTAAGCAAGACTGACAGTTGTGATGGCACTTCTTTATTTATCTACTTGTTTATTTGCTTGCTTATTGTCAGGAAACAGGAACAAGACTTATTATCAGTCCTGGGAACAGGATTGAAATCATCAGATGCATTTAAGAGAGGTTGCTGATGTGCTGGATGATGCAACCTTTGGTCTCTATCTTCCTAGTCTGAGCTGAAGCTGCCACTAGGAAATAAATTACTCAATCTGTGATTTGACCTTTATTTTCATTTCATCTATATTGGTGTAACCTAGGAGGAATTTCATCACAATTACAGAATGACCAGCAATGTAAAATTGATGTAAATAGATATATAGAGCTTTTATCCAAAAAGCTACCAGTTTTAATGTTGTCTCTCAAGTCAGTGCCACTACTGTGAGTAAATGAGTAGATCATGCTTCAGACATGTTGCATCCTGCCAAGGAAAGATAGTCTCTTAAAACTCCTAGGTAGAAACTTATGGATGACAGTATATCTGTCCTCACTAATGGTTTTTATGGTTTTGTCTGGATCCTAAACTCTAGATTTTGCTACCCCACAATTCTGAAGGAATATACTCCATTTAAATGAATACTGTTACAATATTTCCTATATGAAGCCCAAAGCCGCGACTAGGAAATTTTCTGTCAGATTCATTTGGAAGTTGTGAAGTCTGCTTTTCGAAAAAAGAAATACGGGAGCTGCAGCTCCTTATTATTATTATTTTGCAAGGAGTTTTTAGCACCTTTGCAGTTGAAGATCTTTTTCTAAGTATCTGTATTTAGCAGAATCTTGTCTACAACCATTAAATGAACCAACTTATTCAAGAGCAGTGACAAAATACAGGTCCAGGTCTGTGGCCTTAGCACCTAACTTATGGGCTGAAGGCAGAAGTCCAACCCTCAGGTTGTACACCAGACCTGATGACTGAGGAGGAAAGCTTAAAAATGTAGTTAAGATACACTTGCTGCAAGAGTCTGTGCCTCAACTTACCCTCCAGAGGTGAGCACAGTTTTACAGCTTGCAGCTGGATGTTAACATCAAAAGCCAGTACTCAGGTGACAGCAGCTACCACCCCTGCCAGAGCAGAAGCCTCTTCAACAACAGCACAGTACAGCGGGCACAGAATTGCTCCAGAATGGCTCCCAAGGACCTGTTAAAATGGTTGTCTCAATAGTCAGCTGCATGGAGGTATTTCCTCAGGATTCAAATTATTGATCAGGTCCTCTCTGGGCTAAGCGCTTGTAGTGGTTTGGACCTTGTTTTCCCCCAGAGGCTAAAAAAAAGTGGTAGACCCCAAGGGGTGGAAACCCCTGGACGTTTTGAAGTTCTGCCCAATGGGCGCTCCTGCAAAAATGTAAACATATCACAAGCACCGGAAGAGAAGGGTTGTAGTTTTGGTTGTTGAGGAGAGGTGGCCATGTTGTAGAGCCACGAGGTAGGGGCTCTGAGCCCCTTGGGGCCTCTGGCCCCCTCCCAGCCCCGGCTGGGGGGATTGCAGAGGCTTGGAACAGTCTTAGACTGGACTAAGTGTCTGTAGTATGCTGGTAGATGTTTTCTCCATGGGCACAGAGAAGCAACCGACACTGACCAGAGAAACGGTGGCAGAGAGCCAGAGATAAGGACCTGAACTGGAGGAGCAGCAGAAGCAACATGCAGCACCGCAGAGGAGACTCCTGGAAGGAGAGCCGAGGAAAGGAGAGCCAAGAGACAGAGTTCTGGGGGTAAGACTGTACCACACTCCCCCAAAACTCCCTTGAGACCCCTCTTGGAGAAGAGGGACATGGACTCCTATTTTGGAGAGCAGTTTTGGACATGCAGCACCAGAGAGAGAGAGGAGCTGAGAAGCTCAGAGCGTCCTGGAGCTGGACCGGGACGGCCAGATGGAATGCGGGGGGAGTTGACCTTGGCTCCCCCCTCGCACTGCTGCCACGGTGGCAGCCTGAGAGACAGGGCACAGAGACCCTGCGAGAGATACCAGACCGTCACGAAGACCCCCCTGTGTCTTCGTGATATGACGTGGTGAAACGACCTTGTCTGGGGTTACGAAGCCCACGGAAGACCCCTCGGTTGTGAGGCGATGGGGTCGAGAGAGGCTTGTATACCTCCCTCGTGGATTCTGGCAGAAAGCCAGCCACAACTGCTGCATGCATGAGATGAGGAGAAACCTGCTGCATTAGAAGATCCTGCTGTTTAAAGACTGGAAGGGATCTGTCCTTCTTTCCCTCCTGGACTTTTATTTGGAGGGGAGAAGAGATCTGATCCATTGTAAATACATATGTCATGGTAGAGATAGTTGTGATCGTGTGTATAATGTGATATGGTATTTATTTGTACAGTCATTGTAATATATTCCCTTTCCCCCACTTTGAGTCTGGTGTGTTTTGTCTGGAAAAACCCATCTCACATTAGGTTGAGATGTGGGAGGGGGGGATGGAGCTAGGGAATTGGATTTTGGGACTATCTCAAACCATGACAGCGCTATACAAACGCAATGAGAGCAGGGTTGTCTTTTTTTTCCTGAATAGTTGTGTAGGTTCCTGCAACACATGCTTGCATGAGCATTTCTCATTCTGAGTGAACATTCCCTCACACTAATAAGGGATCATGGGGAATATTGCTGCAAATACATACACTTTGCTTTCCCGCCTGGAATCCTCTGTAAATTAGGATCCAAATCATGTAATGAGAGATTAAATTTACAGTGCAGCACAAGATAAACAAATGAATTGAGGGTGATTTGATAGAACACCACACTATTTTACATGTTCAAAACAGTTCAGCATAGCTATCATTCCTGGCATTTCAATTTCTGTCACTGTGTAAGATTAAATGAATATTAACAACACTGATATAATACAAATGATAATAGCCTAAACCTCATATTTTCCCGCTAGAATTAAAATTTGATCTCATTATTTGGATTGCAGAGGTTCTTTCTACAATCTGTTAAGTGGACCATGTGATGGACATGGTACTTTTCATGGAAATGTCAACAAAAAGAAAACGAGCATATTAGAACACAGGTGTACCTCAAAAGCGCTTCAAAGATACGGACAAAGAATCTGAAGGCTTAAGTCTTCTGATGGGTCAAATACTTATTAATATTAATAAGTCTGAAATTTCATTGATGGGTTTCAACTTTTTTCATTTAGCAAGACTTCTGTTATGAAACCATCACAGACTAATTTATAAACATTTGTTCAACTTTTCCTTTATGAATCACAAATCATAACCTTAAAGAACTCCGTGAAAGAGATTTTTACAGCTAGACAGGACTTCAATATAAATCAGAAAATTGAAGAGTTTTAAGAGTAGTCCTGAAGCAAATAAAGGATAGCTAGAAGAAATAAATGGACAAATCTTAAAACAATAAACAAAGGAGAAACAATTACTTGCTCTTTTCAAAGATGTCATATTGCATTCTTTATTCTACTTCTGGAAAATAAGGCACTGACGACCAGGAACAATTGATTTTCCTTCACAGCTGTTTTCTAATTACATCTGAACGCTGAAAATTCTAATGCCGTCACTCAGCTGTACAAGGAATCTCTTCAATTGGTTTTCTTATTATAGCAAGTGCCCTGTTGTCCTGCTTCCCACATATGTATCAAAGATCTGTGGTGCTTTCATTGTAAATCCTGTCTTTTAGGTTTGCTGAAAGAGTCAGACATTTTACATTGCAATGGACTGGAATGAAACTCAGAAGTCTCTAGCACAGATGCACTTGTAGAACTTTTTCTTTCCTGCACCGTTTGTCTTAGTACTCCTAAATTTTAGGTATCATATTCATTAACTTCTCAGAGCTTCAACTTCCTATATATTCATATGCCTGTACAGACACATCCATGTGTATGTGAATATGCATATTTAGAGAGAGACAAATGCACAAGTGCATTAATACCTATATATGCTGTAAGGTCAAGGATTCACAGATCACGTTATGAAAGACAAAGGACTGATCACTCAGTGTTCTGAATAATTTTTATGGAAAACCTGCAAAAAATTGACAGGGAGAGCCACACCTGAAGTTCAGAAAAGGAACCTCAGAGCTACTATGGAGTTCTTCAGGTATTATATACAGTTACAGAACAAGGGCAGCAAGGATGGTTGTTTGGTTTGGTATTTCTCTTCCAAGAGTATCTCTAATTCTGGCAATTCAGCAACTATTTTGTGCTCAGAGATTTTTTACCCTTTTACTCAAGTAGAGAGTAATCCCATATCTCTGTAATTTCATGTATGCTGTATCTTATATATGCCAATCCTGGTATCCAAACGCTAAAATTCTATTTGCATTTTCATATATTTCCACATCCATTAAATTATATAGAAATATCTGAGGAATTAGATATAAATATAAAGACTCAGATTTCATTTGATAGCAAATTATACCCAAAATCCTAAAGAAGCAGCTTCCAGCAGATTCTCAAAAGCTCTAGCTCCACTGAGTGGATTTCCTGCAGTTCAGAAATGCATTGAGGTGAGGGTTGAGGCACACAGTTGTAAAGTCCTGTAAATTCAGGGTGCAACTGAATTGCAACCAGAAAGAAAAGTGTTAGTAATCTTACAGCCTTATTCTATTAATTTTACTTGTAAAAAAGAAAAGGGTATATTTTATGCCAGATAATGAGCAATTCTATTGCTCATGACCACAACAGTATGTGCTAATATGCTAATGTTTTGTGACATTTTAGATATAAATACAGTTATTTTATTATTTGTTGACACATAACAGAGAAAAGGCTAAGCAGATCTGTCCTTATTTTCCTCTACTTATAAAAAGGAATAAAACTTATCAGAAATGTTATGTTGTGCTAGCTGAGAGAATTTTTTTAATACCAGGTGATTAATATTGTTAACAATATTGCAGAAACTTCCTCTTTCTCTTGGTTCTGTGTAAGACTGAATTTGTGGTACTATGTTCAACCTCCTACAAAATACTGGATTTAATAGGCTCTCAATTAAAAATTTGTAGTAACAATATGTTTCGTTTTACTCTTTTTCCTTTTTGTTCTAGAAACAAGGATATCTCCAAATGCTGTTCTTAACACATCATGTGAAGTAATCTTCTGTTCCAGTCCTTTTTCCTTATGCTATATGGTACTTTGACAGCATTTGTGTTTTCTTGTAGTCTTTTGTTTTCTACTCAGTATATCCAGACCTGCCATTGTAAGGATCAAATAAATGTTGCTCTTGTTGTCCTCAACGGTATGGTTCAAATAAAAGTATACATTTCAGTCAAGGGCAACGTTTGTTGCTGTTAGCCCTTGTCAGATTTTACTAGAGGAAATGGTCTTTAATTCCACAATAAAACCTTTCCTTCAGAAGTCACAGAGCCCTTTGTCTTCTATCCCCAATGTCTACTTCCAAATGAATTTTCTTTCTTTTTACCTCTCTCTCTTTGGAGTCACAAATAGATCAGAAAGTTCCAAGGATTTAAACCGTGATTTTTTTTACCTGAATCTGCTATGTTTAATGGCCAGGGGTCTGGAAGCTGTGATGCCCTCTTATTTGGCTGTACCCACCAGCTACTTTGAGTCTGACAGTATCAGCCTTCTAAAACTGAAGAATGGTTTTCGGTGTGACCGGAGCATACTTTGAGTATGGAGGCAAACTTCACTGAATGCTATTTCATACCCCCAAAGGAGCACAAGATGAATTTGAACCAAGCGTTCCAGATTAATGTTGCAGTAGGCGCTATGAACAAGACCTTTGAAACCAATTTCTAGATTGGCACATGGATTGAAGTAAAGCGTTAAACCAAATGAGTTCAGAAAATACATTGAATGTAATGAATTTCATTGTCTAATGAGTAGAAAAATGAAAAACCTAGTCAAATCAAAGTGACTGGTATTGTCCACAATACTCTATAGAGGAAATTGAAACTGTAACTTTGTTCTTTGTCACAAATATCTCTACTTCAATCCTTTTCCCTTCATGCTTGTTCTGTGCTCTATAATATAAATATTTCAATCATCTTACTATGATTATGTTTAAAACCATTGCTGAAACAGAAATTAATATCTCCTAGCACTGTGTATTCCTATCAGGCTCTTATAATCAGCATGATCGCTTAATTAGCATGTTTGTTTCCACTAGGGTATACCAATTAAGAGATATAACCAGACTACTGTACATTCGTATTAATGCTTTTCTACATTTCAACTAAGATCACACATTTCAGCAGGTGTAGTTTTAACAGTAATGGAAGATTTTCCAAAGGATATTGAGCTATTTTGCCATCTGTTTCTTATGCTGGTATTCTTAAATTACTAGAAACTAGACATTAGGTGGGGTTTTTTTAGAGCTTCCAGAATATTAACTTTATTTTATAGTTTTCACAGATGCATTCAACCTAATATTTTAATAAAAATGCAGCTGACCTGACTAATGATTCCTCAGAAATGCTGCTTCCACAATCTGACATCCCAAGTCATTTTGCTTTTGTGTGCATACAGTGCTAGGTAGTTAAACTAGAAACATTTGCTGAAAAACTAATATGTTGCATCCTTTGTTTCTCTCTACTCTGAACATAAAGCTCAGAGCTTCTTCTGCCTTTTCTAGTTTTAATGCTGTAAAATATATTTTTGATTCTGTTCATTTTGACCTTGCTAAAAAAAGTGACAAGTTTACATTTGCATTACATGCAAAATTTACATTTATTTCCAATGAATCTTGAATTGAGGATAGTTACCTAAAATTGTTATGCTGTCTTCACTGCTATTTAAACTTGTTTTGTCAAATTCTTATATTCACTTTAAAATCTGTTCTGTATTTTGAGACTTGATTCTCTTCTAGAAGGACAAAATTTCAAAAAGGAGGCTTTGCAAACACTAAAATGTTCTAATGCATAAAGTATTCAGAAAAGTGTTAATTATAATTGTTTAATTAGTCTGAAATTTGCATGCACAAAAGTAGCTGTATTTTATTTGAATTTTTTTTTAAATATGTGTGTACATTTTCCCAGTGTAAACCTTGATTTTCGGCTAGATTTCTACTAATTGATCTGTTATACATCTAAATAATTCTTTTAGAATTATTAAGCCTAAATAAGACACTATTAAATGCACAGTATTGTAAGTTTCAAGCACAATTTCTGGGATATCTTGATGTCTTGTGTGTCTCCCAATTCAGGTCTGAGTCTTAAACGATCATAGCATGTTTTAAGCCTTTTCTTTCAGCAATTGCAGTGTTACAACTGCTAGAAGGCTTTCCAAACCATTCTCTTCAATAATGACAGCTTAGTTAGTAGACAATTCTGATCACTCTGCTGTTTTTCTAATGGGTATGATACTGATTCAAAGGTAGTGGCCATTCACAAATTCACAACTCCATGAGTTGATATTTCAAGAAACATGAAATAGACAATTGTGCTATAGAACTAAATTGGTTTCTCTTATATAGTGACTTTAGAATGAGATTTATAAAAATGAAATTCTCTTTCCCATTCCATTTCCTAATAACTTTTAATGTATTTCACTCTTTTTATGAAATACACGTATGTACTGGTGGCTATGTAGTTATATTTCTTTAAAACCTGTCCCTGTAAAGCTGTTTTTGATAATGTTGTGCCAAACTGAAAGCATTAAGTCTGTAATTTCTCAGAAGAAAATTGGGTGAATGTTTTTTTTTTAGCAGGAGGGGGACAAGAACTTCCCTAAAACATTGTAGTACTGTTATAGAAGCAAAGACTTACTCTTTGTTGGTGGGAATACTAACATCAAGGTGTACCTTCTACATCACATGTCTGACCTCTTCCTAAACGGGGAGGGATTTTCCCTCCAAAATATCCACTTGTGAATGCTCACTTGGGCCTTGACAAAATTAGGCCAGCATATTCCATGAGGTGTCCTTTTTCATTTAGGTGCTCAGTCTCAGGACTGCAAGACCTGGATGAGACTTCGCCTACGGATAAAGCTCCGACAGTTAATCTTCTGTCTACTTCACAGTCCCTGACTCCATACATTTTGGGACTCATTGAAGAAATGTGTATGTATCAAAAATATTTCACCTTTTGCACATTTAATCTAAACAGACTGGTGACTTTATTGCAACAGTGATTTGAATTGGTATTCATTTCCAAAATAAGACTCCTAAATGTAGGCACCTTTTGATAAGTATCCACACATGTAGTAAGTGACTGATTAATGGAATTAATGGAAATCTAGGGCTCAGCTCAGTTGCTTAAGTATTGTCATCTAGTGCCAATAGAGACACTTCATGGTATCCCAACAACCATCAAAATCCCACAACCACAGAGCTATGAAACTCTCTTAAATCCTGTATCATCTCTGTCCTCACCACATCAAATATTGCTGTCAAGTGAATGATGCCTCTGATCTTTATGTGTGTCAGACATGAAGAGTGATTGAGTTCATCCTAAAGTAGACACCAAGCAGCAGCCTGTTTAAGCTCAGGCTTGCCTTAGTTCTTGGTTTCTATTTCTCCAGGATACATTGTTATGCAAATAATCCTATTTTAAACAACAGGCATAGAATCCTTTACAATTATGCCTCATTCAATTGCTGCTCATCATGTCAAACATAGGACAAAAAATGTAGGATAACAGACACTAAATGGGAGAAAACCAGCATACATTTTCTAGGAAGAATGGATTCAACAGCGTGTAAAGTAAAAAAAAAAAAGAAAAAAGCATAAAACACCATCCTTGCAGATGAAAAAATCATTATGGGCTTCTAATGATAATTTTTTCTCTGCAAATTTTCAAGAGCGGTTTTCAAATACAATTCATAATAAAAATAAGACAGGAAGATGCTCTTTTTGTGTCTCTAAAATTCTGATGTTTTCAAGGTGCATCCTATTCTGAAGCCCTCAGAAATCATACATGTCACAGACTTGAAAAAACCTCAAACCAAAACCACAGAGAAAAGTCACACTGGACCACAGAAAAGTTGCTAATATTGAGTAATATGCAGGAAAGAAACACATGTGGTTTCTATTCATGAATTAGATGACGATCTGAGTTCTGCAGCTTCAGTTTCCAAGAAGTCTAATTTCTCTCATCACAAAATTCTTGAGATAATAGACTCACTATAAGCAGAAATTACATATGGAATGTAAGATAACATCTCCAGCTAAAGACTGAAATTGGAAGACCTTGGTAAAAAGACTCAATGTGGATAAATTTTGTTGGAAAATTCTTCAGCCTTCTTTACCTGATACTGGTCTGACTTTGCTCTCATAAAAAGCACCTCTATCTTTACTGTTGCCAGTGATTTCTGAGGAGTTATTGTTTAAAGGTAAGACCAAAGTATATAAGAGAACTTAAGTTTTTCAGAAGACAAGGTCTCAGAAGAAGAGATGTCCCAGCTGACTGGAAGCTGGCTAGTGTTGTACTGATTTTCAAGAAGGGCAAGAAAGAGGACCCTGGAAAATACAGACCTGTCAGTCTCACTTCAGTGCCGCATAAGATCATGGAAAAGGTTATTCTAGGTGGTATTGAAAAGCACCTGGGGGACAACACAGTCATCGGTCACAGCCAGCACGGCTTCATGAGGGGGAAGTACTGATTTCCTTCTATGACAGGGTACTCACCTAGCTGGTCAGGAAAAGCCAGTACATGTAATCTTTTCTCACAGTATCCTTCTGGAAAAAACATCCATCATGCAACAAAGTAACTGTATTATGTGATGGGTAAGCAAGTGGCTCACAGTCAGGCACAAAGAGCTATACTGAATGGGGTAACATCAGACTGGCGACCTGTCACTAGTGGAGTTCCACAGGGCTCCATCCTTGGACCAGTGCTCTTCAACATCTTGATAAATGATTTGGATGCAGGACTTGAAGGAATACTAAGTAAGTTTGCCCATGACACTAAATTGGGAGAGGCTATAGACTCCCTCGAGGGCAGAGAGACCTTGTAGACAAATTAAATGACTGGGCAATCACCAATTGTATGAAGTTTAATGAGGGCAAGTGCCAGAATCTGCACCTGGGAAGGGGTAACCTCATTTGTGTTTACAGAACAGGGAACAAGAGGGTGTAGAGCACCGCTGAGGAAAGGGACCTGGGAGTCCTGGTCAACAATAAGTTGAATATGAGTCAGCAGTGCTGTGGCAGCCAGGAGGGCCAACTGCGTCCTGGGGGGCATCAGGCAAAGCATCACCAGCTGGTCGAGGGAGGTGATTGTCTTGCTCTACTCTGCACTTGGGCGGCCTCACCTCGAGTCCTGTGTGCAGTTTTGGGCCCCACAATAAAAAAAAGACATTAAGCTATTAGAGACCACCCAAAGGAGGGCTGCAAAAGTGGTGAAGGATCTGGAGGTGAAGCCTTATGAGGAACAGCTGAGGTCACTTGGTCTGTTCAGCCTGGAGAAGAGGAAACCTGGGGGGAGACTTCTCTGTGATCTTCAACATCCTCTCAAGGGGAAGCCAAAGGGCACTCCTCACTCTTATGACCAGTGACAGGACTTGAGGAAATGGCATAATGCTGAGTTAGGAGAGGTTTAGGTTAGATATCAGAAAAGGTTTTTCACCGAAAGGGTTGTTGAACACTGAAACAGGATCCCCAGGGAAGTGGTCACAGCACCAAGCCTGCCTGAGTTCAAGAAGCATTTGGACAATGCTTTCAGGTACATGGTGTGATTCTTGAGGTGTCCTGCACAGAGGCAGGAGTTGGATGATCCTGATGGGTTACTTCCAACTCAGCATATTCTGTGATTCTATGATAATTTCTCCAAAACAGAGAAAGATTTCTGTATGTTTACTAGTAAACACTTGAATAAGGATTATCTGTCTGATTGACAACAAATGCTATGCTAGGGCATGTGATGATATTGTTTTCAAGAGTTACTTTTAGTGACTACTCCTCTGCATAAAGTCACAGTTAATGTTTCAGTATGGATTTGTAACCCGAGATTAAATATTCACATGACATGATGCTGATCGATCTGTGTGATTGCCACTTCTAAGAATGGAAAAAGACCATCACAGTGTGTTGCAAATCCTGATCATATTCTCTAAGCAGAGTAATAATAAATACAGATTTTTCCTGAGGATGTGTAGGGCTGTTGATCTAAAGCAGCAATAGTAAAAATAATCCCCTAAGTCTATGAGCAATGTTTTGAAATATGAAAATGTCTGTTCAACTATGAGGAATGCTCAGGAGTTACTTTTTGTCACCTTGACTTTGCTTTTGGATACCCTAAGGTTAGTTAGGTTAGGATTGAGAGAGAAAAAAACCAGATGCCTCTGGAGTGAAGCTGAAAAAAGAGATTATGAAAAAAAAGTGTAAGATGCAGAGAACTTTGCTGTGGAACACTTTGCTAGGGCTTGCATAGGGCTCAGTCTACATTTAGGGTTAAGGTTTACATTAAGGAATGGACCAAGTTTGAGAGTGGGTTTGATAGAGAATGTCAGAATGTGTAGAGTGGAGCTTCAAAATGAGGATTTCCTGAAGCAGCTTTAAAACAATTTGTAGTGCCATAGAAATGCAGTTTCATCTTATAATTCAACAGAAATAGAAATAATAAAAACCTGATATTTTTATCTTCTTATTATCCTAAATCATCTACTAAATATTAATCTTCTTGCATAATTCTGTTCAGAATTTACATGTTGATGTCTTTCAGTATGTTTAAAACTGCTTGTTGATTTTGTCACCATGAACTCCAATATCTGAGTTGCAGCAGTTTACCTTGAAGATTAGTTTTAGTTGGCTTTTTAGGTAACTTTGTTTTCTATTATTTCAATAAGGATGGAAAAACATTAATATCTGCCCAGATGGAACATTTCAAGCAAATTATGAGGGAGAAAAAGAAAAAAATAGATGGAACTGGACCAAGAAAGAGCTTATTTTTAGTAAGAAGATTCCTATTTGGAATCTATCTGTAACTATGATTCCTATGCCAGCTATTAAATATTTTACCTTGTTTCTCATTTGAATTTGGCTCGTTTCAGCTTCTAGGTACTGGCTCTGGATATAACAAAACCAAATGTCTTGACCTTTTAAAGAACTTGTTGATCCCTGATATTTTCTTCCCACGGCAATACAGCTACATTGTAATCAGCTCATATCTCAGTCTTATCCGACAAGCACTTAAACCTCCTTTGCAAAAGCTTTAAGGAGTCCACCATTCACAGGGGGTTTTTGTAACACTTTGCTGAATCTTGTGCAGAAGGTTCAATTTTACAGCATTACTTCAAAAAGTGGGAACATAAGAACTGTGAATGGCATTCCGATATTGAACCTCTCTAAACCTTATAATAGAGAGAAATTCAGTGTCTCGCTTCTGCTTTTCCTATTAGTCTTTTTGCCACACTATCTCACTGACAGGAGACATTGAGTTATTTGTCCACTATGGCTCTTGTTTCCCTTCTGGAATCTTGATTTTTATTGTACAGATCTGTCTTCCACATAAATTTCCAATGCTGCTTGTTACAAAACATTAGACTTCTTATTTGATTCTATTGAATCTAGCTGTGTGTAAGTGATCCCATTTTATTTAGAAATTATCCATCAACCTTATTTCTACATCTTCCTCTTTATTACTAGTTGCTCCAATCTGTTCAACATCCATCAGTTTTATCCATGATTCCTTTTTATTTCTAAATGACTGCTAAGTACACTGCATAAAAGTTGGATATCCAATAATCTAATTCCTATGGAGTTCCACCGGAAACACATACTCAGTGCTCCTTCTCCATTGACACATAGTCTCTTCAGATCCATCTGTTGGATAAATTTCTTATGTGATTTGTTGATATTGTGTAGTGTTAATCAGAGTTCTGGGTCACACTGTGTCATATGCCTATCACGGTCTGGATATACAATATCTTCCCTTTTACCTTTTCTGGCCAAATTTGGTATTTCATTAAACATTAGAATCTAAGTTATATAAGATTATTTTGGCTGCCATTAATTGTATTCCTATCACTAAATTTCTTATAACTGAATTTTATACCAGCATTTTCATTATTGCTTAGGACTGATATAGGCTTACCAGCTACTGACTATGGCAGATTAACAGCTCTTCAAGCTGCTGGAATTTTCATATTTGGAGATTTAGTAAAAAGAACATCAGAGGAGCAGACTTTTCCTCAGCCAAATTTTGAGGACTCTTGAATATTATCTTAATTGAATATATTTATTCATGGTAGATGATGCTTGAAGTTTAGCAGCACGTAGTGCTGTGATTTTCCACTACTTTAATATCCTAAAATGTAAAATATACTCTCAATTTTTTTTTCTGAGAAATGAAGTCACTGCCTCATAGGGAGACAAGACACAGGCATCAGTTTCTCTCAGCAGGAACCAGGCTCTGTTGCTGCCACAAAGATGAGAATTTAACTTGGACTTGTGTAAGACAGCAGTTTTAAGTTACTCTGGAAGAATCTCTGGAAACAACAGGGAGTCTCAGTTTTTCAACAGTATCTTGTTTCAGTATCGCCGTTTTCCTGAGTTTGGAACCATAGTCTCACTCCCTTTCCCCACTTGGCTCTTTGTGAATTGATAATAGACAGTACCTGACATTTTTCTCAGTCACTACAGAGCTAGTTAATACTTCATTTTTCACATTTCATTTTCTTGGTTAGTATACTAAGCAGGGGTACTTAATGAATATATTATCTTTTTCATTTACTGAATGACTAATAATAATAATTTTGCAATTTATATTGCTCTTAGGTGGTTCTCTCAGCCAAAAAATTATTCTAGTGTCCTTATGTTTCTTTATCAGTTTTCAAAATTTCATCCATTCTACTTATTACTATCCTGGCTATTTTCTGTTCTCATGTATGTTTTTCATATTTATGAGAAATCTATGTATAGATAAAATCATATTTATGTAAATATAGTATCTTAGATACATCAAATAAAATAACCATTTTTTTTTTGTTTCTATTTCTGTCTCCTGTCTTGCCCTGTTTCACTAATGAACTTCTACAAAACATTGTTCTTCATGATTATGGAACCATAATTTTTGCAAGCTAACTAATTCTCTTCAAAAACTCCTTATTTTCATTCACATTTCTCTCACAATTTATCTTCTTCTAATTCCTTACATATTTTCATATTCTTTAAAAAATTATATATTTACAGTGCCTGTCAGAGGGTCTTGAATGCTGAAAGGATCAAAACACTAGTACTACTAATAATATAAAATATTAGCTTTTTTCCTCTGCAGTGCAGTTCCCAAGGTCACCTAAAGGTGTTATTTCTCATGAAAGCCCCAAAAAGACATTATAGCTGTTACAGGGAGAGAAAGATGTTTTCCTGGTTTTGTAAGTTTATGTGCAAAATAAAAAATAAATAAACAGTTATTTTGGACTGAGAACCCTAAGCAACAAAGAGCTTATTTCGGCTTTATGACATGACACAGGCCTTGAAGAGCTATTTGCACTCAGGTTTCTCTGTTACATGGTGCACCAAAAGATAAAGACCTAAGTGCAAGGGCTCGACAACTCCCAATTTTGTCAAAAATCTAAATGTTTGAATATTTTTCCAAGTGTTAGTAAATTTGAGGAGAAAAAATAAGGAAAATAGTAAAAAAATGGTATAAGATGGATTTATTAATAAAATTTCTGGTTTTGGAAAACTAAGCAATTTTACCCTTTTTGTCAATGTATTATCAACTGAGAAAAAAAGGGGGAAAATGTGACGTGGAATGACCTCTACAATATATTTCAGAGGCTGATCTGAGATACAAATTCTAGACATGGAAAATGGGGTTTGTTTTTGAGAGGTATTGTACATGTGTTGTTGAGTAATTGGTTTACATTTTGTTTAAAAAAGAAAGAAATTCCCTTTACATAGGTTTGTGAAGATATATTTAGAATAGACTATATAACCTTGATGGGTATTTAGGAAATTGTAATCAAGCTGTTACATTCAGATCATTTTCTGTACTGAATTGATGGAACAGTAGATAAAGCTTCAATTACAGTCACAGAATTGTAATTTTAATTGGAAAATTGCATAGTCAGTGTTCACTATGACCAGAAAAAAAATTAGACTAATGAAAGCAGCAACTAAGTCATTTTTGAGATTATGCACATGTATTAATTAAAGAAAGCATCTTTTTGATTATAGCTATTAAAATGCCTTTCGGGGGCTGCATTAGAAAGAGTACTTTTAGATGGTCTGGGGAAATATAACTTAGAGGAAGGAAGGTAACAGGCCCATATTCTGTGTTGTATATATTATTTAACACGGGAATTTTAGTACTTTCAACTAGTGAGCATGATTGCTTAAGTTAGATGCTTTACAAATTCAGGAGAGCAGAGCCTTAATACCTTACTGAAATAATGAATATTTGAACTCTGCAGGAGTAAAAAATGGTTTAGACTTTTCAAATATGTCTAAGGATTTTGTAAACCATCTCCCATATAATTAGGTGCCCCTAGGCAGCTTTGAAGAATATCCAGCATAGTAGGTAGTGTTATGCCTTTAGATTACACTGAACTTTTAGAGGAAGTGACTAGCACTCAAACAAGCAAGATCACCTCTTATGGCCTATGGATTTATTACCTATGCTTACAGGTTTAGCATAGCCCACTTGTAATTTATAGTACCAACTACATCAACACTGTTCGCAGTCTTTAAGTAATCACTTTTGAAGTTTTAGTACCTATAGTAAAAATTGAAGCTTCGGAAACTGTAAATATTGGCAACTTGATTTAAAATTATAAAAGGTAGAAGTGATTCTGGTGATCTCATTAGACATAATCCCTCAGTAGAAATTACAGTGTCTTTGGTGAAACAGTTATGCATCTGGAATGGTATAATACTGATATAACTCAAATCATACTCCAAAGGAGTCTGGAAAGATAGATGAAAATAAGATAACATTTAGAGATGTATGGTATTTCCATTTGGAAGCTTTTATATTTTGGGAATATTTTGATTTAAAAAAACATATGAAATACAAAGAGTAGATGAAATCAAGACGGAAAATGCATCTTAAAACTGGGACTTCAGACAAGAATGTCTATCTACCAAGGAGAGAGGTCCTAAGCAACCTTGAACAGTACCTCCCTATTGATATCATGTGAGCTTCATAATGAATGTTATTATTTGAGCTGTCTGATCCACTCCTTACTTTCTCCTCTTGCTCAGATTGCGGCTATATCTGGCTTACTGAACAGAAAGTAAAATAAGGTTGTGATCCACAGAGCACCCACTCTTTGTACATTTTTACCACTGCAATAAATACATGTTACAGACTTGTGCATATCTGCTCTTTAACATGCAAAGAATACCAGAAACATCGTGTAGACAGTAAGCTAATGATAATTGTAACAGGAAAGGTGTTTAATACTGAAAAGTTCCTGGGAAGGAGATTTCATTTTAGCATACAAACACTATTAGATGCATGTTCAGGAAATATGGAGTGGTAAGAGGCATGTTTGCCATACTAAAAATGTGAAGAATGCATCCCTTGTGTTTTACAGCAAGAGAAAAAGGCTTCTGCTTTTGTGTCTGTGAAAGTAGCTTCTTTCTGCATGCTTGTCATTCCAGTTCTGTTTACTTACCATTTATGACAACAAACATAATGGACCCTGGAAGCTTATAATTTCCTTTTTTATCATTCTTTTAGCTGCATCCTGAAGCTCATGAAGCTCCTCTTGCAAGTACAGTATTTGTACTTTTTCATTTTCTCATCTTCTTCTCCTCAACCTAAGAGTTATACCTCTGTTCCCTTCAATATGCTAGAATTGCTATGAATAGGGTTTTGTCATAGGAATTCTTTCCCTACTTATTGCGTAAACATGAAACAAAATAATTCTAGGAAAAGAAAGTATGATTTATGGTTTAGACAGCTAGAACTGCCTAGCAGAAATTAATATATCCCTATATCCATGAGAATGTCCTAACATCGTGTTAGATATAAGTCACCTAGAACTTGGTTTTCAAACGCTTATTTTTAGTGTCCACAAAGATTTCTTATCTGTTTCTCAGAAATACTGTGTTCCTACCTCTGTTATTGAATTGAACACAAGTTGTGCTTTGGATAAATAATGCTGCGATGCAATAAGTTGTAAAACAAATCAGGCCATCTTGAGTTGGACATTCAAAATGACAGCAATCTTTTGGAGAAAAGTATACATGGATCTTACCTCCTTGTCTATTAAATGGGAATGATCATATGTCATGTCACAAAAATACCAAGAAGATGAATAAATTATTCCTTTGATACACTCAAATACTATAACAGTGTCATGGAAAAATGCATGAGAAAATTAATAATTCTGTATTCAGAGGCTCAATTAAATGGTATGCAGTAAACAAAGCATAGTGTCGAACCCTGAACAAAGGGAGAGGAATGAAAGTCTGAGCTGTTTCTCATAAGCTTTTCCAAGCAATGAAAGATCCAGGAGATGGTCAAAAACAGTACAGTGTTTAATGAACAAATGTTCTATACACTAAATTAAGCATTATCAGAATTAATTCTGGCATTTCCTAAGTTTAGAGCTCTTTACTTTTAACCCCAATACTCTCTAATATATTTTTGGATGCACTCTGTCAAAGGTAATCTTGAATGCTTCAGTCAGTGTAGTTCTATTGTACAAGGCTGTACAAAAACACTGTGACAAGGATTGCCCTTAAGTAGTTTTCTGTATAAATACGTGCAGTTTTTTGAGAGTGCTTCACATGTTTTGGATTTTTTTTTTTAATAAAAACAATGGGGTTTTTTGTCTTGCTAAGGATTTCAAAGTGGCTTGGAGATGAGGGCAGCCAAGTGTCTCCACCAAAACAGCTATCTGAAGAATTGGGTTACGGTAGAGTTCTCAGCCAGAGGTCAGAGTGTTACAACCACCCTGCCCTGATCATGTTGCTGAAAGGGAAAAGAGTCTCCTCTAAATCCTAGATAGACAGGGGAGGCTCCTGGCAGTGAGAGAGAAGGTTCTGATATAGAAAGATTGTGATTTTCTGAACCATAAACTATTGAATGGCACGTTTTACTGCAGACATTTGAATGTTGCTGGAGAAAATATTTTCTGTAAGTTTCAGAAATCTCCACCTTGCCTCTATAGACAGCCCTTAGCCCAGAATTTTGTGCACACAAACTGAGCAGTCTTATTCTTGCTGATTGATTTTCAAATTGATATTGACTTTCCAATTCACATTCCCCTCACTGTGTACCGTCCATTCATCCATCTATCGTATTTCTAGCATGCTCATCACTGTAGCCTGTCAAGGCCTTACATAAATCATCTGAGGCATAATCATATGTCAGATACCTATGCAAATGATTATTCTGTTTGCCAATCCCTGTAATCTAGTAACTTTCAAAAGCACAGAAACTGCAATCCCTTCTTTTCTCTTGGCACTTGGCTGTGCAGTCTAGTCATCTTGATCTATTTGTTTATTTTAACCTTCCTGTTTTCTTCACTGAGAGTAAAAATCACACTTCAGCTGAAAAAGAGCTGATGGACACTACAACAGTCCACATAAAATACAAAGCAGGAATTTCATACCCGTGAAAACTTTATGTGTTACACTATTGCACTTCAGAGCAATATATAGAACAGTGCATCTTGACTGAATTTATATAATTCAGCTTAACATATGCTTTCAGGAAAAACAACAACAACAACAACAACAACAACAACCAAAAAAAAAAAAAAACAGCAAATCAACCCACCCCTGAAAATCCCAGATTTTCAGTTCCTAATGTTTTCTGCAAGATTGAATTCAACTTTCAATAAAAAGAATGACGTGTTATTGCTGTATTGATGGTAAATTATTATAAATTTAATTTCAAGTAGAAAACTTAAAAGATACATGAAAAACTTCTATGATTGACTTGAATAATGGTGTGTCTTTTACATTAGTATGACTAAAAAGTGGAATTCAGTATTTTCTGGTGTGGAAGAATTTTTTTGAACATTTTTCTTTTTTATGAACTAAAAAGAATAAATAAACATAAAGAGAGCCATTTGGGGGGAAGAAAAAGAGCTATTTAAGAAAAACATGTTCTTTGTTATCAACATGATATTCGTTCTCAATATGATATCATGTTGAGAGTGAATATTTGGTATTGTTCTGTTCCTTTTAACAAGTAAGTGTTACATTTTAATACAGATATTTCTCTTACAATGTCATCCCTTTCTTTTAGAGACAAAAGAAGTGTGTCACAATGATTCGCTTTGCCCGTTTTAGTCAGAATTACAAAACCAAATTGTTTCAGTTTTAAATTTCAATTAAAACACATTTAAAATTATTCTCTTGAACCAGTAAGTACTCATGAGTATCTTCTACTACAGTGAAATTTAATAAACATTTCAGAAAACCCAGCACATGTTTTATAAACAGGGACAAAGACCCACATGTGTGAAAGACAGTGTGTGTGCTTTAACATTACCATTCAACATTCTGTTGTGTTCTCTCATCCTTGTAAAAAGAGCACACCTGAAAACTACAGTAAACTATAGCAGTGATAGTTGTATTAGTCAACAAAAGATGTAATTATAATTACCCATTAAAAGTCACGTAAGTTTGAGGGGGGGAAATTAGTAGAACAGAAAGGAAAAGGAGAGAAAACACAACATATCTACTTAATTATTTTCATTGCTAGGTTTATTAACAAGAAGTAACTAAAATATCTACAGATGCCCTTAAACTGATTCTTTGGTTGGAACATGAAACCCTAAAAATCCCCTCATTTTTTAGCTGTTTGTCAAGATTGTAATAAAAAGTGGTGATTTTTTGCCATCAAATAAGCATTCTGCAACCCAATAGCAGAGTACTTGAAACATTGCGCAAGATTTTATTTTCTATCATAGATAGAAATACGTAATTTTATATATACATATTTTTCAACTAAAGGTAGAGGCATTTTTATGTTTTATACATAACAGGCCCTCTCTTAAAAATAAGGCCTGGAGGATGATGGTTGCATGGGTCCTAGAGATACAGTAAAAAGACATTGTCTAATTACCAACTGTTGTGGCAACAAAATGGTCACAGCTCTTCTATGTGTTTTGCCTTTCATTAAGCCCTAAAATCAGGCTATGTCATCCTTCTGCCACTCTTGGATGGACTGGGGTGTGTGGGAAAGTGATTGCCAGCAAAGGAGAGGAGGATTGGGGCAGGATAGAGAGAGACCACCCTAGAAGGGGCAGTCTCTGGTCTCTGCCCTGGGATTTATCTCTGATTGCTTTAATCTGCCCATTGCCAGCACCAACAGGAATCAATGAGAAGAGAAGCTTGCCCTATGTGACACATCTATTCTTTGCTTTTTCATTTATGTAATAGAATCAACCCTGACTTGGCTTTTCATCCTGAAGTGGAGGAATTCCATTTTTTCCTATATTTCCAATAAGTTTTAACCCAGAAAACTGGGTTAAACTCAGAAAGGAACTTTTGCTCCAGGAACTGAAGGGATGAAAGTCTCAGACATTTCTTCTCAGGACTGTTTCACCTAGGAGAGTCCCTTATACATTTTAGATGATGTATATAAGTCTTCACAAGGGTCTGGATCCTAACTCAAGTTGGATACCTTCCTCCTTAAGTGGACCTCATTTGTACTGACTAGCTGTATGAAGACAGAAACAGTGATAGATATAGTTCTTATGTTCTTATGACAGCCATGTTTCTCTGTAACTTCTAATGGAAGTGTTCATTCAACTACAATCACTTCTGCCTGACTACCCAGTGGGACTTAGCTCTGAGGTTGTACTTAGGACTCTGCAAGATCAGAACTCACACCTTCAGGAAATGAGTGAAATTCTTATCCTGGTGACACGGGACATTTTGGGGATAATGTTTTGTTAGTTGCAAATTCAAGTATTTTTATTTTTGTCTTGGTACATTTTTAATATTTGTCACTGTCCTGCCAGTTGAAGGACACAGCTTTGATGATTTTGCTAAACATGCTAGGTAGGTGCATTTTTGATATATGGTATTCTTGAGTATAGTGAATGTATCTATATTCCGTATGCGTTTCTGACATGCAACATCACAGATACTGACAAATGATTGATTAAATTTGACACAGGAAAATGAAGTATGTTTGACATAAAGCATCTACAGTGCATTGTCAATACTTTCCTGTGTAGCTGGGAAGAAAATTCTTTTATCTGTTTTCAACCTTATTCATTTATTTCCTCTTTACAATTATAAATAAACTTCAAATGTTTCTCTTTGCTTTGCTTCACCTTGCTCTGCTCCTACCTTTGCTGTCCTGCCATGCTTTGCACTCCCCTTTTTGAAATATACTTTCAGGAACACTGAGAGTTTACTAACCTCACCCAAAATTTATTCTCAGTTAGAAATGGAAAATATTTTTAAACTGCCATATACTCAATATTTCATGAATAAAGAAAAATGTCTAGCTAGAAAAAATTATTTACAATATTTGTATGAAGCCTACTGAAAGGAGCAAAAATGTTTGTATTGTATACATGAATGAGCAGATTGGTTCATCTGGATGTTAGATACCTATACAGGTCCAACACACAAATGTGGTAGGAACATTTTAAGGTAGAATTCTTTTAATAAATAAACATTAACTCTGTATAAGACACTACCCAATATTACATCCATTGAAACAAACTCTTTAAGACAATACATTTGTCAAGAGGTTACATCCAATATTAATAGGCCATGAGGGTGTGGGGACTAGAAACTTAAAGTACATTGTATTTGTCTCTGAATTTTCCAAGCTTATTGCAATAACAGTACCTCACACCTTGTTTTATTGGTGAGTTCTATTGCAGAGTATAATTAAATCAATTGGTAAATGGGCATGACACAATGTTCTGGTAAATTTCAAGCTGAAAAAATTTAATTGACTATAAGCCATTTGCAGAGAAAGAGAAAAATCAGCCTTTCCTAATTAACTCTCACAGCCTTAAAAGTTATCACCAAGTTTATCTTGAGTATGGGTGGCTGCATCTGTAATGGTTTAGTAACATCAAAAAAACCCCTAAGTTTTAGATTTCTGTCTGCAAACGTTTAAAACAGAGCCATTCTCATTTTTGCATCAAAATAAATAAGTTTAGATTTTTCTTCTGCTTTTTTTTCTTAGAGAAAGAGATTTCAATTATAAAGTCTTTTTTTCCCCTTCTTTCCTTCTTTTTTTTTTTTTTTTTTTTTTTTTTGGTTAATTCTTTTCTTTTCCATATAATCTTTCATGAGACATTGCCTGGGAATGATACAAGAAGATTTAGATGCAGAACTGCCACTAAGCTAGTGGGAATTGCCAATTAAATATAAGACATAATATTGAGAGTCTAAGTATCTAAGCACAGCCTCAAGTGTTTCCATATGGTGGAAAAACCTCCCCGAACCTGAGTGATATTTAAATTTGTACAATATAGCATTAGGAAAATACAGGTAGAACTCTGTTGCTTTATATAGAACATCATTATCCCCGGCAGAATGACTCCTGTTCTCTTGGGATTAGAGTTTAAGATCAAGTCTGAGCATTCAGCTTTCTTGGGTAAACTGAACTCATGTATAATTGATGTTGATAGTGTTAAATGAAGCACTCATTGTCTGGTTTTTTACTACCTGACTTCGGAGTCACACTGACTGCAAACAGTAGGAAAATCAAGCAACCAACTCCCCTAGATTGGTTAATTGTTTCAAAAGAGGATGTGAATGGAAAAGTACAGGCACTTCCAGTAACATTAACAAATGTTGTCACCAACTGGAAATATTAATTTGACAAACTGGACAAGCAAAAATTCCTATATATTTGTCCAGAGAATTAGTCCGAAGAAATTCATTAGCAAGTCTGACAGGCTCTTGCCATAACACAACTACAGAAGTGTGCGGTTGACTTGGATTTCTATGAAAACCAAAAAATACCTACATTCTTCATTGCTGGACAAATACTCCAAGACATCAGGTAAAGGAGCTGATAGCCCTCAAGAGAGGTCAGTTTGAATTATTTTCTGTTATACAAATATTTGTTTTGAAATTGTCAAAAAGTTCTCTTTGACAGTTTCAAAGACGAAATCTGATTTGCCAACTTTTGAAAGAATTTTAGCTTAGAAACTGTGGTATAACCGTTGCTAATAGGTAGTATGGAATAAAATATTTCAGAATTACTTAGATTTTGACAAATAAACTTTGTTTAGTTTCTATTACAATTCAGTTAGAAAATATTCCAATATCCTTCTCTTTTTACTGGATGAAAAATTGTTTCCTTGTAGTTCTATATCCAGTGATAGCAACTGAATCTAAACTAGAAGCATTCTCAAAAACATTACATTACCTTCAGATCTGTGAATCATTTCCAGTCCCTGTTAATGCTAAAACCACAAACATACATTATAAGCTGCAAACTAACTCAAGCATTATTCAACATAAAACTGTGCTAAGTTCCAAAGGACTATAAGAATTAAGGGTTTGGGACATATCACAGCAGAAAATTAAACCTGAGGAAAACCCTTCAGGTTTCTATGTAAAAAGAACTATTACGTAGAAAATCATTAAGGACATTTGTTCTCACAGTCATTTCTGCTTGAATACTAAAATAAGAAAATTTTCTTGTGCATCTCTGCACACCTTGAACATAGTGTATCAGTGTGGCAAGTATATCTTATATCTTTTTGTACTGCAGACAATTCCTGCTAATTACGCATAGTTCAGGTATTAATTGAAGTACTTTAGTGCTTCATTTGTACTAGAAAGAGTCTCTGACTACAGCCATTTGAATGCCTTCACTACTTAATTGCAAGTATTGAAGCCTTCAAAGAAAACTAGAAGTCTAGAGGTAAGACTAGAAACAAATAGTAAAGAAAAAGAAAAGAAAAATGAAAGGTGAAAAAAAAGGCAAATGAAAAACTAAAGGAAAAAAAAAGGTAAAAAAAATTGCCCTGGTCTCTTCAGTTATTGAAAACTCTGGAATCTGTCAATCAATAGTAAGTCAAATTTCAAACTCCGATGATCATAAAATATCAAAGCAGGAAAGCTGCCACTCAAGACACCACAACAGATTTGTTATATTCTCAGCTGTAACGAATAATATTTTCAATTAGACTAAAAGGAATAGCTGGAAAAAATGGACAACGTTTCGAGAAAACTTCTTCAAATTGCCTCTTCCTCCAGTCATACCAATAGATTTAATAAATAAAAAAATATTACCTCCACCTCTACGTTTTGCCTTGACTCTGTTCTTGGACTACCACAGCTACAAACACACTACTATTACTGAAGGATTACAGAAACATGAGCCAAGACTGCCCATAATTCTAGTGGTACCACTTATAAATATAATATGAAGCACAAGATTTTAAAAATGCAACTATATCAGAAGTTCAGAAAATCAGTTTTATTTAAATGTAAATTAACAAACTCTCCTTTCCTCCAATCTAACAGAATTGCATAGTCCACTGATTTTAATTAAGATGGGAAAACTGTTTTGATAAAATAAGAAATGACCCCAACATGTGCCCAAAACTTAAAATGAAACTACATTTGAAGTGGATAGAAGGGAAAATTATAGTTAAAGCTAACTTTTCCTCTATGCTGTTTTAATACTTTTTTTCTCTTTCTTTCTTTTTTTTTCTTTTTTGGTATTTATGAAAGCCTAAACTTCTCTAAATGTCCTTTTATGAGTATGAGTATCAACAGTATAAGTATGCAAAACCGTAGGGACATTAATGGTAGATAAAGAATGCTTTTTGACTGTTTTGAATGAACATTCCATTCAAAATTACTCTTAATATATACAAAAACAAAACCACAAAACCCCCAAAGACACATCTCATTGTGACCCAGCCATTTGTTTATAAAAGCTCTAAATAATCAGAAAGGTGAAAAGCTACACATAGTAATTGATAAGCAACACCAAACTACTCAGAATATCATAGTTTTCACAGGAATAGCTGAATACAGCCAGGGTTTCAGTAGTCAGACTTCTTGATTACACAAATCTTAATATATGCCCTGGCTGCATGGGTAATCTAGACCATGAACATCTTTGCTGCTGTTGTTTCTCAGACTCTTCAAATTATCTGTGGAAGTTTTGCTTTAAAATTTATTGGCTTGTGATTTTTTTCACTCAGAAAAACAGCCTATGACAGAAAATAGTGAATTAAAATGCTCTTGAGGGAAACGGCCACAGAGAGAATGGCATTCTGCATATGCAGGTGAAGACTCGGATAAGAATACAAACTTTTCCCTTTCCTTTGTATACACTTCATGTCAGTTCATGTGTATATTTTATTAGAAGAATTAAATACTACATTTTGAAGAAATATATGGAAAAAAACAAGCATTTCCCCGAGTCCATCAGAAGAAGGAGGCTTGGATCTTAAAGACAGACACACTTGCATAACTTGTTATGACAGTGGATAATATTGTCTTCATATCACAAGAAGGAGAAATGTAGATCTTACTTTCCTAATGTATTTATGAGTAGTGAAATTGTAGAAGCCTGAATTTACCAGGGCTCAATTAAAGTACAAAGGTCCTACTGAAAATATACACACACATACAGCTTATACTTGAGAGTACTGTGGTATGTACTAGCTGGAAATTGATTTAATGATCCATTTTCATAAGATCCAAAAGAAGTACCTACTTTAGCAAATGACTACACTATCCAAGATTACACTAGTGGTAGCTGCAGTATAATGCAACTGTTGCTGTATATAAATCCACCAAGATACTAATTGCTTCATCAGCCTTTTACTATCACTAGTTGTCTCTGTTAATTCAATGTTCTCATCTCAATTTGAGCCTTTCTTAGAATAAGGAAATCAATTATAATATCCATAACATCTTTTGAAGCTAATTGAACGAGGTATATTTAATTCACGTGTATTCTGAAAGACACAAAAGTATACTAGAGTTCTGGTTTTCTTTGTATAGAACTCTACCCTTTCAGGATCTCTCTATGGGTATCTTCTTGGGAAAGTCTTTTGCAGAATAGGAATACAGTACAATCTTCTACAGTGCCTGCAGTCTCTCCAGGACTCAGTGATGTGTATCCAAATCTCTCTAACACTCATTCTGTACTCACTGACGTACTTGCAGTTCTGTGCAGCAGCTGCTGACACGTAACCGGTTATTTCACAATGAAACCTATAATAACTGTTTCTTTCCCAGTGAAATTTTGTCAAAACTGGCATCTAGATACTGTGATTGCTGTGATGCAAACAGCTGAGAGAGGGAAAACTAGCCTGAGCACTACATTCATTCATCTGTAGAAGTGCATGTGCAAAAGCATGAATGGCTAAAAGTCACGGTAGTTTCTCACATATTTCAATTTTTCTTTTTAAGTTCTGAGCAGTGTTACATTTATATCATTTCACAGTTCAGTCTTTGCTGATCTAATACCAAGTGACTTTTCTCTAAAAAACAGTGAAAGTAGATGACAACTATATGCTTTAACCTCATGCAATGTAAACAAAATGTTGGCTGAAAATATATGCTAAACTTCAGTCAAGTAACTGTGTTTTCTAGTTATTGTAACTTTTCTGCAGTGATTCTGTCACATCTGAAATAGCTGTAAAATTTGTACACATGCATCTTCTAACCAGAAACATAGCCTGTGGCTACATATTTTTAATAGATGGATCTGTTACAGAAAGTAGGTCCAGACAGTATATTTTAAGCAAATAGGAACATACTATGCCTGGACTACCAAATAGATACTCTTTTTGACACCATCAGCTTTGCTCCAAATGCAGGCTTATATATGTACTCTTTGGTGAGAATGCAACCAAAACCACCATCCTTAACAAAGAAACATCTAAAACTGGGAAGCATAAACTACAGTGGAAACTTTTAAACTGTAAACACAACAAAAATGTTTTAAAGGGCTCGAGAACTTTGGTACCAGATAGTGGGAACAGGATAAATGATGATACCTAAGTGACTTCCAAACTGGCTTCAAACTCTGATCTTTGTGGGCACAGTAATGTGATTTGCAACTGGACAACAAAGTGTTATTGCCTTACAATATTTTCGAACTAGAAGTTCAATGAATAAGAAATGTTCTGGTTCATAGGATGTACATTTGGAAACACAGCTATTTTTGCTGCATGCATATTTCCTTTATGTATATGTTCTCCACCACTTATTCAATTCCTGTAGTGCTGGACAAGTTCAGGACTAAACATCACCCAAGTCTCAACATGTAGTTCCTCCTCTTGCCTGGACAGCTCTACAAGGCTATTTACAAACATCAGCGACTTTTAATCCTATTTCTCTAGTCCTAATCATTTACATTCCTTGAGGATTTTTCAGTCCATTAAATATGACCTTTGCATGTTCCGTTGGAGTTTTATCATACAGTTAATGCATGAAGTGTCCTCAGGGAAAAAGTATATGGGAGCAGCCCACATTCTACCCAAAACAATGTTTTTTCCCCCATCATGTCCCTTTAACTGGGACGATATTAAACTGTGCCTCAGTGACTGAAGGTACTCTGACTGTTTCAAGAAGCTATTCAACCACACAGAACTCAGTACCAAATCTGAAGCTTTTTCCTCCTCAAACACAGCATTTTCCTCTCACTAGTTTATAGGAACATTATCACTTTGCAAATACAAATAATAGGACTGATTATAACAGTGAATATATCAATCTTAATGTATTTTGAATACCAGGTCATATCTGAAGTATTTGAGTAACTGGAAGAAGGTGTATGGCATGGCACCAGAGCTAATAGCAGGAGGTGCAGAAAGAAGCACTGAAGCTCATAGCGAAATGTTGTTTATACCTTACCGCATGTTTGGCTTGTGTGGTTTTTGGATGTGTGTGTTACAAAAAAGGTGTCAACAAACTGTTTGTGTATAAGGACTGTGTTGACTTACTAAGCCCACTTTTATGGATGATAAATTTCCATAAAGTGAATATATAAGTCACCTATGACTGTACCTGATTCTAAAATCAAGAACTGCCTTTTGAAATTTTCCACATACTAGGGCAATCTTTCCTTTCAGAATCAGATGTCCAAGACCCTGCTAAAATTCAGAAGTTTCCCAAATTTGCCAGACAGAAGGTCAAAAGCAACCAAGCATCAGTTTCTCCTGGACAAGAAGAAAAAATTAATGGTTTCTATCCTCTCTTTCCAGTGTAATTTATCAGATTAATAAAACTGTCCTTTATTTGTGTGGCCCTGGACAACATCTACAAAATGCAGCCTCTAGGCTAAGCAGGAGAACGTCTCTCTCATGGGAGAGCTGGGCAAGATGCTTACTGCAAGGTGCAAGCTGTACTCAGTGTACCTTCAGCTGGATGCATTGTGCTAGCAGCAAACTCCTGGGAGTTGGAACAGTGCATGAGTCAACTGCCATAATTTTTTTTCTCCTTTTTTTCTCTTTCTGTCTCCTATTATGCTTCTATGCATAATAAGTATTCCTTAAGCTCTTGGCTCTGTCCAACAATAGCAGCTGCGTGGTTCACAGATGGAGACTGTAGCCCCCTGTTTCTCTCAAAGCTTGCAGGCACTGAGAGTTTTGTCTGAGAGTAAGCAAATGTAAAAGTAGCTTTCTTTATATGAGGTGTTGTCAAGGATATTCATTTGTTTCTGAGCCACTGCAGAATGTTTTCCCAACCACCTCAATTGGGAACAGCAAGGAGAGCAACTCCTCATTTCCAGTAGTGTGATCATACTTACTCTGCAGAAGGAGAAACGCTGACTCTGCGGGTGGTTGGATTGGCAACAGTAGTCCAATAAGCACAGTTCAGCACTGGATTTTGTAGTTCCAGATCTGTAACTAAAACAGTTGATGCCAGAGAAATGTATTGACTAGATCAGGACATTCTTTTCCTTTGCACAAAAAGAACTACATAAGCATTTTTTTCCAGTAAGCAGAATGTCATTTCTGATTCTAATGGCTGTGCATGTCTACAATATGCTGCTATTACTGAGAACAAAATGGACAAGGTAGAACTGTATGTCTGAAAGCAGCTGTGATGTTTCAGTAGGTCCCAGTAGGCAGAGTATGATCTACATGTGATGCTCTGTGAAGCTTGCAAATATCTCCAAAACATCATGTTGGTGATGCTTATGGTTTATGAATGAAAAAATAAACAGAAATGCAATATGGATGTAGTGTCAAGTACTTATTAATAACCATAGTTATCTCAAATATGAAAGGGCAGCTGCAAATGCTGTTGTTAAAGGAGTTGCCTGTTTTTATCCATTAAAGAAGCAAATCTCTTTTCAGTGTCATTTGTTACATGAGTCACATTGTGTCTGGTTAGATCAGCCTGTGTTGTATCAAAAATGCACACTGTGTGTGCTGACAAAACCCAAAGCAATACAGTACAGGATACATTTTCAGCCTAATAAGTGGGAAAGCTACAGCTGTGTCTTCTGCCAACATTGGCACCCACTGTATCTGCTTTCCAACATGCAGCTTTTCACTGTGGCCTAAATATGCCATAGGCAGAAGTTACCTGAGTACAATACAATAGGCCTTGAACACAAGTGTGTCACCCCAATCCTGTAATATAGTCAGGAGTAATGACATATCCTCATTATATTTGGTATTGGTACAATTATTATAGGTGTGCAATATCCTGTTTTGTCACTGATTCTTGCAAACTCCCTGATACTGGAAGATACCAGGTTTGGGAGCTGGAGTTGTCGTATACTAGATAACATCACAGAATCACAGAATACGCTGAGCTGGAAGGGATTCACAAGAATCATCAAGTCCATCTCCTGGCCCTGCACAGGACCATTCCCAGGAGTTACACCATGTGCCTGAGAGCATCATCCAAACGCTTCTTGAACTACTTACCTCGGGAGCCTGTTCCAGCACCCAACCACCCTCTGGGTGAAGAACCTCTTTCTAATACCGAACTTACATCTCCCCTGACACAACTTCAGGCCATTCCCTCAGGTGCTGTTATTGATCAGCACAGAGAAGAGATCAGTGTCTACCCCTCCTCTTCCCCTCACAAAGAAGTTGTAACTGCAATGAGGTCTCTGCTCGGTCTCTTCTTCTCCAGGTTGAACAGACCAAGTGACCTCAGCTGCTTCTCATACAGCTTCCCCTCAAGGCCCTTCACCATCTTCTTTGCCCTCCTTTGGATGCTCTCTAAGAGCTTAATATCTTTCTTACATTGTTGGTGCCCAAAACTGCACACGGTGACTGAGACATTGTAAATCCTGCTCCAGAAATAATTCTTAGGTAACACAATTGAAGAGGGACATAGTCCAGTGAGCTCCAGCCACAAAAAGTGTTTTATTTCCACCTGTTTCTCCATAGTGTTCTCCCCTAGGTATCCCACAGATCTCCTTTTTCCTTTCCCTCTTAATAATTTTGTCATTCTCTGTACTTGTTGATTAAACATTTTCTCTCTTGTTTCTTAATTTTGCTTCGTATGTCACCCAACTTCATAATAATACAACTTTACAAAGAAAAATTTGTGTAATACAGAATTTAAAAGATCTTAACAATAACTCCTCTTTCCTAGATTTTCCAGACTTTAGTAGACAATGGAGATACTATAATTCATGTTTGTCTATGAAATGTTTAGCTATTGCTTAGGAAGAAAGTCACCTTAACATCCCACAACATTAGTCCCATCTAATAATGGTCATCTTCCTTTTGTTTCCCGCTTATCCACCTTTCGTATTTCTCTACTGCATTTGGACTGTCAGCTCTTTGAGAATGGAACAATTTTTTTAAGTAATGCCAGATAGTTCTTGTCCTACCACTGTCCTTCCAGTCATTTTCCAAAGCATATATTGTCTCACACATAGAATTCTGAGGCTAGAAGCAGTAAAAGACACTCACATGAAGGCAATAACTTCATTAGAGCATGCGTCTAGGAAGAAGCTGCCAAGGACCTTCCAAACCTTCTGCAAAATCCAGTGAAAGAAAGGAAATAGTCCTGAATGATGGCAAAGCAAACTGTGAAATGCAGCACATAAACACACATAAGAAAACACACATAGATGCAATAAGCTACTTTTGCACCTCTTGTGATCAATGGCTACTTATTGTTGGCTTCGAAGGCAGCCCTTTGGATGGCTCTTCCCTAAGCAAATCCAGTACTAACCGCAATTTAAGCAGACAACTTTTGTCCGGAATAATTTTGTGTGGTATATAGTTCTAAACTTTTCCTGTATATTTTTAGGCATTTTCTGAAACACATATTTTCTTCGTAATCAGGATTTCTTCCAGCTATAAAGGAGAAATTTCAGCACATGGAGGGAAACTTTGGCCATCCATGTAAATTTGCAAACTTTATGCTAATTGGCAAATAAAGGCAACATAATCCCTTGGTCTATATTAAGCAAGTGTTCCCAGCAAACAAAGCTGTTTCTTCGCAGAAAATGGACACATTTCTGTGGCTTATGGTGTACAAATATCCTTTCCTGATCTTCATGAAAAGCAATATTTTTCTAAGTAAATATTTCTTAGTTGCTAGTAAAAAATTCTTTTGTTCAAGCATGCCAGCAATTTCATTTTAAAAATAGTGCAATTCTTGTAACATGTTGCATTTGGAAAATTCTTCATCATATTCCAATTTCTGATAATTATTACGAATAAATTAAATCCATCACTGTAAGACTATTTGTTTCCTTCCAAGATGAATAAAAATCCTGTATGTATATTTATGACTATTTGAGCTTGCTTTGTGGAATTCCTTTGCATGAATACCTAATTATTTCTCAATTATGCAGGCCAGTAGTTATAAAAGAAATAAGAAATTTTAAAAGGCTGTAACACTTGTGCTCAGTTTCATTAGAACATCTGCACCGTCTGTGAAGAAGAGTAGTCAATAAAACCAATGACATCTACCTTTAAATAAAATAGAAAGGCAAAATGAATTCAGGATGTACCTGATAATGGTCATGTGCCAGGGACATTCAATATCTCAAAATCATATAAAAGAGGAAAAAGTCAGTCTCAGAAGAAAAATCAAGACCTGTTTCTTCTTCTATACCATGGCTTCCTTTTGCTGCCTTTACTGACCTTGATGTTATTCTACTTTAAGCTAGCTGCCATTTGGCTGTGTTTAAGGAGATTTCTGCGTAGCATCACAACTATGCAAGATTTGTAGGTGTTGTTCTTCTGACTCTAAAAGACAAAAATGCATTTGCCTCTGATACTGAGGCTTATCTGTTTTCAGTAACTCTCTTTTGCACTCAATATCAGAATTACTTAGGAATCTATTAACTGAGTTACTATGATGAAGAAGAATTGAGAATGAAAGGGAAAGCCTATATAAGCCTATTTGATTTTCAGTCCGGATACTTGTTTTTCATATGTACAATGTGATTTTCTTACAAAGGAAAGTAGTGTGATCCTGTCATGGTCTGCAAGATAAATACAGCCCCATCACTTTTTCAAATGAGAAAAAATTTTGAATCAACAAATGCTGCAGAAACAGTGAAGTATTACCTTCTACACACCAGAGCTTCCTGTGGGAGGTGCAGAAAACCATGTGTTTGGCAGCTTCTTTGTGAAAAGGGAAAGAACACTATTGGATGAGGACAGGTAGAGTAGTCCCAAAACCCAGGTGCAACCTCATTCATGGTTTTGCTCGGATCACCCATGCTTTGGAGGTATGACACCAATTTCTCACAGTACAAGAGAAATATGACCATTGTTGAAATAGCTCAATGCACAGTGAAAAACAATTACCTATGCATTTGAGAAACTAGTAGAGAAGGAAATGTCTTCCTACCCCTCAGTGGAAAGTTACCCTAAAACACTAGCTGTGTTTATTGGCACAAGAAGTATTTTTGCAGTAATATAAAATCTAAGGTCTGGCAAAACAAAGACTTATTTTTAACTATGAGGCAGCTGGCCCAGCCCAAATTAATTGTAGCATCAAAGGTAGTCAACTACATCAAGGTTTAAACTATCTTTGCTTTGCTGGTAACATATGTTCCACCAAGATATCACAGTATAAAATGCATACCCTTTTGTTTGTGATTACGTTGCCCTAGTATGGTACAGTGGTGTCTCTTTTTTTTCCCAAGAGGTAGTTATTTCCTATGAACAGTGGTCCACATTGCAATATATTAGGGACATGGTTTAGTGGTGGACTTGGCAACGGTTGAACTCCATGATCTTAGAGGTCTTTTCCGGTCTAAATGATTCTATGATTCTATATTGTGCAAAACTCCTAAGCTGTTAGGAGTGATGGCCAACTGGTAGTTATTAAATTAAAGTGCTCTCCTGGACAATTTCTGGCCTATAAATATATGTAAATGATTTTTATTTGCAGTTATAGAATCACAGGGCCACAGAATCATTCAGGCTGAAAGTGACCTTGAGCAATTCCAACCTTCTACTCAAAGCAGGATCAGCTGCTCAGGTAGCTCAGGACTTCATCCAGTTCCATTTTGGACACCCCGGAGGCTGGAGAATGCAAAGTCTGTTCCACTGCTTGACTAGCCTCATGGTGAAAAAAGGTATTTTCTGACATCCAGTCAAGCCCGATTGTTCAGCTCCTGTATGTTGTCTCTTATCCTCCCACCTAGCCCCACTGTGAAGAGTTCAACACTGTCTTCTTGCTGACCCTCCCTCCCAACCCTCACACAGGTGCTGGGAGTTGCTGTTAGGTCCTTCTGAATCTGTCTCTGCCCAAGGCTGAACCACCCCTGGTCCCTCATCCTCTCCTCAACAGCTGAGTGCTCCAGCCCCAGCCTTCTTCAGCTTATAAATGTCTTTCCTTTACCAGAGCACCCAAAACTGGATCAGTCTTTCAGATGCAGTTTAGCAGGTGCTAACTAGAGGAGGATGTAGCAGAAAACACAAATATTGCCAGGCTGTGGTTCCAAGCATTGTGCCAAGGCTATCTGTACTTTTGCCTGGCCAGCATGCAGATAAGCTAGTCAATCTAATAAAATTTTGGCTTGCTTTCTAAAACTGACACTCTCAGAATTGACTCATCCTTAAAACATCTACTTTCATAATTGTTCTAGGCAATCAAGATGCATGCACTTTTACTTTGCTACAATTACAGATTCCCAAAACAGGGTAAAAAATAATAAATGAAAAACTAAGCTTTGCAATAATGACATAACTGAGAAGGAAACAAAGCATCACTGTTACTATTCAGAGAGTACTGACCATGCTGAAGGTGTGTTTCCCTGGTAATACAGATATTGAAGTTTTATTCTTTCTTTCTACAAGATACACCCAATCCTTGGAAGCCCATACACAAATACTGTTTTAATCAACCCTTGTTCCTGAACAACTGTGTCATTAAATACTATAATATCTTCAGTTAGAAAGAAAAAGTAACTTGTCCTAAACCCCAAACATTGTCAAGTTTATATAAATTTATGACATTTAGATAAAAAGAAGTTAACACTTGTTTTAGACCCTGATATTTTTTGTGAAGTAGCCTCCTGCACTTGTAGCCAGAGGCACTTACACATGCAGACATTATAGGTTTCTGGAAAAATGGCAGAAATCCCTTGCGCAATTCACAAAATTGCTGTAGATCTCTATAGACTGTAAATATCCCTTTCTAGTGATTAAATTTGATTCCAAAATTTTAGTGCATTCACTGAAGATGCTAAATGAGGAAGTAATTTCAGTTACGAAGAAAGTAAGAAGCTCTCTGAACTGTGGGTATGTAACTATTTTTGGTGGGGAGTGGATAGTTATTGAATGGACGACAAACATTCTTGTTATCCGAAACCTTTTTTCAGTGCTGAAAATGGCTTTAATGATTCACAGGTTTTAGCAATTTTCTTTCATACTTGGTCTTAAGGTTACTGAGGATGTTTTTGCAACTTCAAAATTTGATTAAAAAATTAATTTGTGATTGAGGAATCTAAATTGCACTCATATTCCACTTTTTCACTTTTAAATTCCTCTCAAATGCCATTTGATACAATGTAAATAGCATCCCATGTAGATTCAGCTTCTGAGTTTATATTCAGACATGCTTATATTAAAATTTAGCTATATTCAAAAACAGTAGATCGTATACTCGGACACTTTTACAGATAAAAGGGTTCATTTGGTCAGCTTTAAAATATACGTGGATGCTCGTGTTTTTCAGGCAGTTTTATTACATCACATCACAGCCAAATAAGAATTTAATTCTTGTTAAACATATGAAATGTGACAAATGAAACATCAATGAACCATGACATCAAATAGTGACAAATGAAAAACGACAGCCTCCTCCAGAAGCTTCCTCCAAACACGGACTTCCCCAAAAATTCTGTAGCTAACTACTCTTTGGACACCCCTTTTTTATTATATATGTTATACTGATGATTGGAAAGAACTGTTTCTAGAAAGTAACAAACATCAGAAAGCAACTTTTTGGTTGCCCTTAGTCTTTTAAGTCCATTCTCATTCTTCACACATGGCAATGCATCTTAACTAGGGATGTTGTCAAAGATTAAGGTGACATCTTGATAATGAAATTGATTATTGGCCTGACAGTTTGAGGAATGCATGTGTGTAGGAAGAGCATAAGAGGGGCAATAACTAAAGGCTTCTATTTATAGCTACAGCTAAAGATCATAGATAAAGGATTCAGTCTGGAGAATTTGGTTCTTAGTCAAACCTTTGATTCCAATGGCTGCTCTCCCTATAAAAATGGTGGTGACCCTGTAAGAGTGCATCACACAGAGGATAAAATGGACTACCTGACCTGTCCAAGTGACAGAAAACCCCAAGGTAGTTTTAGCCTGTGTGAACTATCACTCACCTAAAAAACTCCTGGGCATATTTGGGAGTGAGCATGGGCCAGTGAGAATTCCTAGCAGGCACTCTAGCTGGGGGGACAGGCTCACTGGGGCTGTAAGAGGTGTTAATGGTTTGGGCATGGGCTGTTCCCTTATAGCTGGTCTCAGCGGATGAGATAGTAGTCCTAGGAGCATCTAATTGGCTAGTGCAACTTTCATCTCTACTGGTCTGCCTATGCAGGAAGTTGCATGTCAGCATGCCCTGCTCAAAACTTGTGGAGCACAGGCCAGCACACATGGCCTGCCTTTCACAAAAGTTTTCTAATGTGAGTTCAGCCCTGCTGTGATAAAGCCATGGCCTTGGGTTGTTTCCTAAAACGGTCAGGATATGTCCAGAACTAATTTTGGCATGCCACATGCAAAGCTTATTATCAGATCACTTCCCAGGCAGCAGGATTACCTGTATAATACTTAGGTATGTTCGATTATTATCAAAATTTTAATCAGAGTTATGCTTTGCTCTTGCCATGTCTGATGGCTTTTCCTAAACTCTGACCCTTTAGGAACTATTAGTTTCTCTGTAGAAACATATGCTTTGAATTTGTGCTAGTGTGTGCTCAAGTGATTTACTGCAGACTAATTAGATAATTTAATTGACACAATTAGCAGTAATATTTGTGGAAACAGCACATAATGCCTCACTTCTTGTGTCCTTGTTTTTGTCATGCCAATTATCCTCTGCTTTTCTAATCAAATTATTTTATAGGAGACACACAATGAGGTACAGAGTGTGACATGAGACTTTATCATTAAACAGAAAAATTCAACTGCTTGCTTTTCAAGGAGGTATTTTGAAACTATTCTCTTTCTTATGCAAATAATTTATTACACCATCCTGGCATGTAGAACCCCTGGTGAGTTTTTTTTGGTTTAAAAGAAAAAGCCTAGTGTTTGTCAGAAGGAGAGATGCTGATAGTAATGAATAGAGGGAACAATAGGGCAGCAGGTACTCTGGAAGCTTCCCCACAGGGCTCTGCTGATGGAGTTGAAGTTTGACCTGCAGTGTCCTCTGTTATTTTATTGTCACTGGATGCCAATTAAGTTTATCACTAAAACTGCAGCAACCTGTTCACCACAGTTTGATATCTCTGCTGAACAAACCATCTCATTCCCATGCAGTAGTTCGTGAATGAGTAGACCAATATTCACCTGTTCAGCACACAATAAAATTGATTTTGAAATCAAGTAGTTGTATCTTTTATCAGAAAAGTCCATTTGTTCTACAAACGGAAACTAATACCTCTGCTTAAACTGATGTGACAGTTAGAACATGATGCCATTCCAAAATGTTTGTGCACTGAACTGTTTTTCTAGGATAGAAATAGACATCTGTGCATCTTGAGGCAGGAGCAGAACAGCTTTGGCATGTAAGCTGGTGCTTGCTCCCTGTTGCATGTAATTTTCAGAGTTTTACTCTGCCATAAGCCTACATATCTGGCAATGACACTGGAAGTGGTGGGTATACACACTGCTGGTCATATAATAATGTGGACATTCGTGGATTTGGAAAATATCATGAGAGGAAAGATGTTGTATATATACTCATGATATGTCTGGCATGCACATGTGTATGCCAGATCATGAGGCAAGGATATGACAAATTGCTGAGAAGTTACAGCATGAGACACAAACATGGTCCCATCACAGACTCTGGCTAGCACTGCCTAAAAGATTAGGCATATCTGTTTTGAGTTGATTCTCACAAGGAAGCAGAGCACTGAATACACAAATTCTTCTCTTACCACAAAGATTTTATTCTTACAGGAAAATACTTGAGATAATAAAGCTAAATGTATCTTATTTTGTACCACTGATTTTGTAACATAGCACTGTGTGCTCCACATAACACAACTGTAAAATAGAAATTCTAAACTCTATAACACTCTTCAAGTGAAAGAACTAAAATATATTCATTTTGTTTAAAAGTAAAACCAAAATTCTTTTCTGTCCATGTGTTTTCGACATCTGAGAAAATAATGTGTTTATAAGCCTGCAGAGTTTTCTTTATCTTTTTTTTTTCTATGCTGCTGCAGTACTTTTCAGTTTTAGCAGTTATTTTATGAACTCATGAGCTAAGCAGTTCCAAATTGGAAATGTACCAACCACTCCTACTATTCAACAAAATGTTTTCAAGAGCAGCTAAAAATACCAAGGGAAAAAAAAATCCAACCCTCATTCTACATCAGATTCCATCTTAGTAGTAACAAAAATAATCCTTTTGGGATCTAACTTGTCAAATAATAAGTTTAGCATTCTAAATCCACAGTCAGATCTTGTTTACACTGAGGATTTCTAAGAAAGAAATTTTGATGATTCTCTGGTTCTGGTGTTGTCATCAGTGAGAGACCACATGTAGACAAGAGTCCAGTAGCCATATCTATTGTCACCACCATCTTTCACCTTTATTATGCTTCTTGAGCTGGTGGTAAAACCAGACCTTTTGGAAGGAACCTAGTTTTCAACATAGCTCATTTTCAAGCAAGTATAAAGGTTGACTAAAGTATTCAAAGTAGTCAACTATCTTTTTATGATTTCCAGATCAAACACAAAAACTGCAATTTTTAGATTAAGTCAGTGGTAATATCAGCTGTTGCTGGAGATGGAAAACTGTAGTGACAGTGGTGAAATTGATCTTTCCTATACCTGACAAAGTCTTTAGGTAATGAAGTTTTTTGCTGTGATGCTACTAGTTGTTTTATAGTGAGACACACAAAAATGAAACCAATTTCGTAACCTCTTAGAGAAGCTCTGTATGTCTGCACTATGTCTTTAGTTTGATTTTCTCTGAGACAGGTAGTTATAGTTTATACTCGTGTAGTACCAAGTACATGAGAAATAAAGACGATGAGACTGAGTGAGGGCACTATTTTAACACTCTTTCATAGCTGTCTCCACCTGAGGGTCTGAATGATGTGTCTAATATTAACCTTCTGGGTTCACAGCATCTTTGTGCTGTGATAACTATGATTCCCACCATAGAATATGCACCCATATCTAAGAAAGAATGGTGTTATGGATACCAGGACTATACTGGACTTTTCCCTGTTCTCTGAAACTTATCCAAACCTCTGAAATTCACAGCAGCATCTATATGCTAATGTAGTTGGTGTCCTACTTAAATTCATTAACTGTAATAAACAACAAAGTTATAGCCCTAGGTCCAATACAGGACTTCAGCATCTATAAAAGGAAAGACAGCAATGTTTCTCAGGCACTGATATCCAATTTAGTATACACAAGGACTTATGCAGTACGCAGTGCAATGTGATCTCTCCCAAATTACTAAGTGTCATTGAAAAACACTAAGCAAGGGAAATCTCAGCTCCCATGCTTCATTTGAACAAAGGAAACCTGAGTCCATAAAATGTTTGCTTTCATGTACCCTTGCAAAGACCAGAGTTCACTGCATTGCTTTCAGAAACCAGATGATTTAAAGGACCTGTGCCCACCATTTACGGAGCAGCTTAGTTGTTGAATTCACCTGGAACCTCAGAGACCTGCTCAGTTTTGGGTAACAAAAGGTGGAAAGAGGGCTGAGATTTTCCTCACTCAAATGCCCTAAACTGTAGGCTAATCCCTACAAGTGCTCTGTAGAAATGGAATTAAAATCAAAACTCTGTATAAAAGTTGGTATCACACCCACTTCAAAGTGGGATTTATGGCTTCTATTTTCCAAGTGGATTTGCAAACTGTTAGGCCAAGAATATCCAACCTACTTATCTGCAGATAAAAAAATATAAAAAAATCTTCATTTGGTCAAAAACCATATGATACCTTAGAGACCCAAGGAAGGTACTTCAGGAGTAGCTATAAAGAGAAGATGACAAGTAATCTTCAGGGGAATCACTGTCCCAATTCAGAACAGACCTGGTTCCAGCAGCTCTCACTGGCCAGAACTGACATATACCAAAAATCTTTATACACACTTAATCTTAACCTGATGCCACTAAAATTGTCCTCTCACTTTGGTTACCCATCACTAGGATATTATATTAAGTGGCTAGAGACACAGCCCCTCACCATGTTTAAAAACTAAACAAAAGTACATTGTTAGGATTGGATCCTGTAAAAGTAAATAAATTGAATGCATTGGGACTTTCTGCAGCACTCTACCCACCTTAAATTCCCACTGGGTTTTAGGCAAAACTTGTTTACCTGAGCCCCCATACCAAAACAGTACCAGTAAGCACCTGGAGAACTGAACACAGGAGTTATCTGAGCTTTCAGAGTTCTTGATCTTAGCATACCTCTACAATATCATATTTAAGCATCACCATTTTAGATGTAAGCAAAATGTCAGATTCTTCCTAAATCATGTTTTAACACATACATTGTTGTTTATTTTCTGGATATTTTTGTGTCCATTCCTTTCAGCCAGGTCATCTTCTGTTTTAAGCAAATATTTTTTCTCCCTGAATGTTTAGGGATGAAAAGCCTAGAGGGGAAGAGGATAACTCTGGTTCTCTGTCTTCCTGAAAAAAAATCCTTTTCTATCATGTCTTTTGGGAAGTCAGATGCTGCACTGAGGACAAAATCTGATCTTAGTGAAATCAAAGGGAGGTTTGCATTGACTTCACTGGAAATAGTATCAAGTCCTTAACATGATTTAACCCAGAAAGAACAGCTTTCTGAATCTTATTAAGCACATTCTGTAATAATTGTTCTGACAACTTGTACCTTCCTTTCCATGAGCTGACATTGAGCTCTGGGGTAATGTGGCTCCCAGTTAGATGGAGATTAAGTGGTGCAGGAGATGTTATCTCATCTCTGACCTTCAGTACCACTTCAGTAGTGAGATACATTACTCCAATCTCTGGAAGGGGAAATCAGTTATGTTTTGCTGACTGAAACTGCCTTTTTCTTAGCAAAATTACAAAAATACCTCAAGGAAAAAGTGCGTGTTATAGCTTTGCACCAGAGTTGGCAAAACTGCACATTTTGCCTGTTTGGATTTGCGATTTAACACACATCTCTGCACAACCCTCCCCCTTCTCAGTGTTCTTCTGAACAGAATATCAATGTCACCAGAGAGGAGTCATCTTTCCTTTTTTTTCTCTCCTTTTCTGCTGTTACTCCTCAGTGAGTTTAAATTTCATTTAGTTTGGCAAGAGGGCCTTTTTTTTTCTTTAAAAGTTTTAATCCACCTTGTAACACCATCTAAAATGAAACAAAATTAAGCTGCAGTGTGTACTAGGAGAGAAAACCTACTTTATTTATCACTCAGTCCTACTTTACCATACACTGACCTAATTACAGCCCACACCACCCGGGGTAGGAGGAGCAGCAGAAGGAGTGCTTCTGCCACCTAGTGACTCCTGTCCTCCCGCAGTCCGCAGCAGCATCCCTTTGTGGGTTTGGCATTTTCCTGTCCCTAGCACTCGACAGCAAACGACCTTCCCCCTGCCGGATGCCGAGCTTATCTGCATACTGCTCTCTTCTCTTTCGCCGCTTCAAAACAGCTTTTATGGGTGAATTCTGAACTACAGCTGGCAACCCTCAGTAAGGCAGGTGGGATTTTAAAAAATCACTTGAAATGATGTAAAGTACAGCAAAAAACCAGAGTGTTTGAACAGAGCTAATACATGTCTGAATACAGAAAATATTTTGTATGCACAAACATAGGCTGGGGTTTTCAAAGGTAGCACGGGTGACATTGTGGCTCTTACAAATCAGGTGCACAAACAATTTTGGTCTTGAGCACATATACCAGATTTTGCTTCTCCTTTTCCTGTAATTATGTTTTAGGTGATCTTAATCCTATAAAATGACAGGTGATCATGCACCAAATAGCCTATTTCTCTATGATAACATTTTCAGCATGAGTTTCTTGGACTGAAAATGAAAAACATAAATATTTTCCTATTGCTGTAGACATAAAAATATTACAGAGCAGGCCCAAATTTGTCTGTTGGAAAACTAAGGTCTTTTTTTCATTCTTTCCTTTTCAAAGCATTTCAGTATTCTTTTCACAATTGCTCTGAAGGTCGTTTTCCTTAATTGGGATGTTCTTGCTAAATTTAATGTACATCATTGGCACCACTTCCTGTGCATACATGAGAGGATGTAAGCTCTTAAGGATTCCTGTAAGCAAATCTGAACATTCTTCCCCAATGTGTGCAGATCAAGGGAAACAAGGGCCATTATTTTAAACTCTTTATAATAAAACCTTTCAATTTCCACCCTTTCTTAACTGTTCTAGTGAAGGAGTCCAGTACAACCAATTGTTATACTTTACTTATAGTTTCATGTAAATTTATTCTAATGAATGAAAATTAAGGTTTCAGAATGCAGCATTAAACAACCAAAAATTATCTGATAATTGCCTCCACAATTTCCAATCATTTCCAGCCATGTTTTTTGGGCACCCAAGGTGTTATGTGCAGGACCCTGTTAAAAACTGTGATATGTACTCTGCAAATTTGCCTTCGCATTGTAAGGAATATTATGGCTATCTTACACAAAGGTTTCATAGTGAGTCACTGATGTTAAACGGGATGAATAACATTCACTCTGTCCTGCTGTCATGAATGCTCAGGTTGTCCAGAAAGGTGCCTGGTTTGAATGTGACATAGTTTCCTTCCAGATCATGTTCCCCTGCTGCTGCCCCAGAGTGTCCAGGATGCTGAAGCAAGGAGGGAAGGAAGGCTTTTGCTACAGTGCCAAAGTACAGCCCAAGTGTTCCTGTGTCCCCAGAAGATTAGATACTCTTTTTGCTTGACTTCTTACTGTCTGTCTCTGCCTTAGGATCTGCTTTGCAGAAATGCTGAGCGCTTTTTTTGTAACTAAAGCTGTGTTTCACTTTAATCAACTCCTATGTCGCACCTTAAGATGCAAGTTAGTACGTTTGAAACATTTCAGATTAGCCACTCCACAATTATGTATGCTTTTGGCCTTTATCTCTCTGTGTCTCAGTCCTCTGTGCATAAAAAAAAGAGTCAATGCTCTCACAGAGGTGTTGTGACGACAAAGGAACTGTTTATGAAGCACTCATATATATCAGTGATAAGCACTGTAGAAAAATTAACACTAGGAATAGATAAAAAAGGTGTGCAGTAGATAACCTGCAGGAGTACACACTGAACAGTGAGCAGAAAGATGTTGAAAAATGTTGGCTAAGAGAGCATTATGCTTTCTGTACATTGGCTGGAACGGGGATCTTATAGAAAGATATAATGTAGCTAATACATCTGTATACTATATAATATTCACATCAAAGAAAACCTAACCAAAGAGATTAAAACTGGACAAATGGTTTCACTTTTTCCCTCATATTTACAGATCTTACTAAAATTCTAGGACCTTAAACACATTTCCAGGTGTCTCCTATGATGTTCCTCATGCTGTAATCACTGTTGTGATCTTGCATGTCCAGTAGAATCAGAATCTTCTTGGTCTTTCTACAGGAATCAATGGACAGAGAGTATTTGACACTGCAGTCTGACAGTCTTCCTTTGATATATTTTTGAATGCAATAATATGCATAATTTTGAAACTACTTATTTCCCTGGAAGCTTAGTTCTTTTTAGGAAATATATTTGATCTCTGGTTTGGGTTATCTGGCAAGGCAGGGTTAGGCACTATTTGATCTGTCTATGATGCCAAATATATTATAAACATATCAGAAAAAAAAATCTCTCATGGAAGTTAGATAAAGAATGTTCCACTTGTTGGGTTTTGTGTCCTGTATTAATGAAAGGTAGCATGTTAAAAAGTGAAAAGAGTGATGTTTTCTATTGTGTTATGAGGGCAGCCAAGGACAAGGTTACTCTAAAATGTTTTGAGAACCACCCACAGGTCTTAATCTGTTTCTTGGAAGGGTTGATCCTTGATTTCATCTATGTGACTCTTTAATGCAAATCCTGAAATGGATCTAGGCTGGAAATTACATCCTCAGCACAAAATATTTTAATCAACTTCCTATTTTAGACAGACCTTGATATTATTGATTTAGTGGGAAAAAAAAGTATAATTTTCCAAGTATATAGAGATGTTTTTAGGAAATCAGGAAAGGCTTCAAACTCGATTTGATATTCAACATAAAAAAAAGGGGGAACAAAATGAATTCACTTATTATGTCATGGGAGAAAGCAAATATTTGAGAGGGAAATTAAAACCTGTCTGTCACAGAAATTCAAATTTAACTGAAATTTTAGCTACAATGATTCAAATATTAATGCCTCTTTTCTTCCTATATTACCTAAAATTTTCTGAATTCTGTTGCAGTCAGTAATTTGCACATATTAAATATGTATTTAATATATAAATGTAATATAAATATAAGACATGTATATATTTTTTTTGGAAAATAAATTTTCCTTATCCCAAACGTGTCATAGATATAATCAATAAAATACTAAACTACTTCGAAATTAGGCACAGTAAAGTCTTCCAGAACACTGGCTGGTGGTCATCAGCACATGAGTATATCTTGCCCAAACACAGAAGTATAATGACAGCATCCCCAGCAAAAGCAATTTCCTCTAGGCCCACTGCAGGGAGCTCACACTAGAGAATAAAAGAAGTCCCTAGACAGAAAAAAAAAAAAAACACCACCACCGACACCACTACCACAACAACAAAACAAAACAAAAAAAAAAATTCACCCCCCAAACAAAAGGCAGATAACTGTGCTAAGTGTCTGAAAACACAACAGCTGAATTCTTTGGAGAATGTGTCCTGAGTAAGAAGAGGTCTGCTGATTGCCAGCCCAGATATTCAAAGGGATGTTGCCTTCAGGGAATAGAGAGAAAGCTATGTAAAGCAAAGATCCTAATCTGGAGGGTAAGAGACATTACTCCTTTAAAAAAAAAAAAAAAAAAGTGTATGTACTACTAACTACTACTATTTTTTAAAAGTTTGTTCATATCCCAGCAAATGAGAACAATGAATGAAAAAGCAGTCAGCAGATACTTACTGGGTTTGCTCCAACTATTTTCTGTGTTATCCAAACTGAAGAGATGTTGTCTTAGAAGTCTCTTGAACAGTTTGCATCTCCTTTCTTCAGATAATATGCCCTCGCACAATTTGGAGTCTCAACTACTGGAGAAATAAAGAGAATATGGTCCTTCCCATAGAGTTTTAGGTTATATCTAGAGGGCTAAGACTATCTACTCCGACCTCAATACCAGGTGTCAGGACCCAAGAAAGAACCAAGCTAAGCTTTTTAAGAATGTTGAGGTACCCTTAGGGGACTCGGTGTTGTTTTTATAGCTAGAGATTCATTTCCAAAAAGTGATAGCAGACAGAGATCCTCTGCCCTGGAAACACATTCTGCAAGCTGGAGCCAAAGAATGTGGCTGGAGCCTTGTAAAACCTAGAGGAACTTAGTGAAACCAGATGGGCATATCAGTCTAAACAGCAAAGTTGGGTTGAGTCCAGGAGGAGTGCACTGGGACAAGTGTTCCATGGAATAGGAGTCTGGGTTGCATTTCTTCCTTTAGATTGCTCTGCAGAAACCTCTTGGGAAATTGTTCTGACACAATGAGCAGTTAGGTAAACCGGATTTCCCTGCTTTAATTGGCAGATCTTATGCTTATCCTAGCTGTGGAGAAATCACTAGTACTTTTAAAATCACTTGTTCTTGAGGCTCATAAAGAGAATTACTATTCATATGATGAGAGCACCTCTTGTCTCCAATCAGATCAGGTCTAACATGACTGGTACTGTACAAACAGGCTGATCACTATTTGCAATGAAACAGATTGCACCCAGTATCAGATAGATATAGGAAAAGCAATCTCAATGAAAAGCATCCCTAGATACAATTAGAAACTCTTAATTAGGTCATCCTTAGAATCCTACCACACAAACATCTTCTAAATAACACGATTTAAAAACTATGATGTGCTATGAAGATACCCAGTAAATTTCTGGAGCAAAGCATAAACATTTCCACCTAAGTGTATTTGCTATAAATTATACTGCCAAGTGATAATTGTTACGATCTTAATTGTGACTATAAGACAGTGACTGTGGTTATATGAAAAGGGGAATACCTTTCTCACACCTTCACCTACCTCTGCTGCACAGTCTTACAAAGAGGGTTGATGGTAAATATTGCAGTGGTCCTCCTTTATGACAAAATTTATTTTAACACATCTCGACTCTAAAATGTTATGAAGAGCTGCATTATATTTTAATCTGCAGGTGAGTTAGATGAAGAACGATCCACTCCAGAGAAACAGATTTTTTTTTCTTCTGATTTTGAAGAGGGAAAATGGTTTGAAGCAAAGTTCCAGCAACAGAGGAAACTCGCTTAAATCAACACTCAGGTACAATGAGGATCAATATGTTAGAACCACTAAGCCAGAGTGATGCACAGATTCAGCGTAAATCCCTTGATCACCAAACGAATCCACTTACTGCTCATAGCATTTGTGACCTGCTGCTCTGCACCTTTCTCAGCTACAGAGTGATTCTACTGTCTTCAGCTGTGTCCCTGCACACATTATGTCCTTTAGCTGCTCCTGCAATGGATAGTAAATATATGTGTAGCAAGGAAGCTGGGGAAAAGAATATTTAGGCAGAATATAATTTCTGCTACAGAAACTATACTACTGACAGAAGAAAGGGAAAGAAGTTGGGGAGGTATTCAATAATTTTAAATTTGTCTGACACACAATCAAATGCAAACAATTCTGTGGTATGTTATACTTGTATTATAAGCTACACAAAGGAGCTTTAATTTTTTCATAGGGTGCCAAAAATATAGTTCCCTTAATTTTGAGTTTGGTCATTCTTGATCATTAGAGAATATTTTTGTTATATATTTGACTCTCCTAAAGTGCTGAGTAACACATCATAATCACTTTATCACATCTTTTTGAGGACCTTTGGATTTCCCCCTATTTGATACCTCATGATCTCTGTTTCCTTCACTGAACGAAGACACAACCTGATGAAATGGCAATAATTAAACATCTCTATTATATTTCCAATTTCAGGCAAATGTGGAAACGAGAAGGCTTATCCTCTTTTCCTCTACCAACTTGCAATATCTTATGGGTAATTTGGCTTATTGGTCTTTCTAGAAAATGCATAAAATTCTGTGATCTAAAGACTACAGAATACATACTTTTAAAATGTTTTCAGATCTGTCTAAATAGCGCTGAATGTTGCATCTATTTTAATGTTCTATCATCTTTGAATGACAAAGACAGATAATGATTTAGTTCAAAGAATGCCTGCAATTAAACTAAAGTCTACATTGGCAACATACAGCTGGGACAACTGAAACAAACATCTCACTTAGCCACTAGCTTTCTGGCATTCAAATTACACCACAATTACACTTTATAAAATGTGCTAGGTTTTTTTCTTTTTTTTTTCTTTTGCAGATGTAGGATGAAAAATATAAAGAGAGATCTGCACTGCAGACCTATTCTAATACTTCTCACACACTTCCTATTTTGAAAGGTTTCTTCACCAAATCAAAAAAAGATGCTGAGACCAGTGAACAACTGAAGTGATCTGTGTTTGTTTCCAGTGCTTTGGGGACTATCTTAACTCATTTAGATACTTCTGTTTCAGTCTGTTTGAGGCTTCCAAAATGTCCTTGTAAGTGTACAATTTCTGAATTAGTTCATATGGACCCATGTCATACACTGGGGATAGTGCACTCTCTAAACCAATCCTTGCCCAATCTTGATATATTTAATTAATATTTCCAGCATTCCTTGAGTCACAATTTTATTGTGTTCCCATACAGCTCACATTTTTTTATTCTTCATTCTTTAGGCTGAAAAAAAATTGTATTGTGGTTCACCTTAGTCTGAATGATTCCAAGTGGTATGCCTCCTCATGAATGGCAGTTTTCTCAATTTGTGGACCTGGTCAAATAATTCCCACCGAGAACAGTCTTCTAATTGTTCTGTAGACAAGATTGCCATGAGCTTATAGCAGCCTGAGAGGGCAATAAAAATGGGACTAAGACTCTTCGATCAGGATGAATTTTACTCAGTCACTGATAAAGTTATTCAAGAGGCATTGTTTGAAGTAACTTCCTATCACAGAAGTCTTTTTTTGAAAGAATATTCTATATTAAAAATGTATTGTTTATTTTTCTATCATAGCATTTCAATGTAGGAAAATTATGGGGATTTGTGTACACTTTTTTATCATTTACCATATTCATATTTTATACCAGTATTTTCACCTTGCTCTATGGCATACATCATTGCTATTTACATGCTCCAAAACTTAACACTGAAGTGTTCTTACTTTTTAATGTTTTTCTGAGTTATGAGGCAAAGCTGCTATCTAGTACTGTTGAAAACATGACCTTTTCTTGTGCCAAATTTCTTTATTAGAAAATAAACAAAAGACAATAGTTATTTAAGAATGTTTTCTATTTCAAAGGAAATGCTCTTTTGTTTCTTTATAATTTGAAAAAAAAAAGTGGTCTTATACCTTGTGTAGTCTTCATATTAATAGTATTTCAGAATTTCACATTTCAGGATTGCAAGGATTATGGAGAGCATGCAGAATGAATATATGCCAACACATCCACAGTCTTACCCTTTTTTAGGTATTCAAGCATTTTGATTGCAAGTTGCCAATGAGAGGAAAAGATAGCTATAACCAGGAAGTCAGATATTCTTAACAGATATGGAATAAGGAGAAGAATTTTCAGGCCAAGTAGGTCCCTTTTCTTGGTACAGGTGTCATTTTACTAAATCCTGGAGTCAGGTAGATGAGCATGTCTTTTGTCTTACTGGAAAACAAAAAATCTCTATGGGTTTAAATCCCAAAGGGAATAAATAAAACATGGTACGAGATCAGTACAATAAATCAGCCAGCCAGGAGAATGAAAGTAGCTAAAACATACTAAGGAAAATCACATCAGGGTAGAAAGAAAAGGAATAAAAGGAGCATTCAGGTGCACGGAGAGAGACACAGACAGTTAAATTATCACGGAATCATTAAGACATAATAGGAAAAATACATTTTAAGACACCTGAAATGAAACAGTATTATATTCTCACTGGTAAATTTATAAGGAAAGAAAGAAATGAGTTAAGTGCAGAGCTCCGTTCAAAATTTTATTATCAATGCGTCCATGACTATGACATATTTATATTTAACATTCTTACCAAAGCAACAAAAGTCAAAATATTCTCTGTATTAGTTTTTCCAAAAAAGAATGTAATGAAAAATGAACGAACTTTCTAAGAAGAAATTATAAAGGTACAGTTAAATTAGTGAAATCAACGTAGTCAGCATGGAGGTGTTAAAGCACATATGTATTGGTGTCTCAGAAAAAATCTATTCAATCCTAACAAAAAGAAAAGGAAAGTCAAAAAATGCTCAGCTTTAGAAGAAAGGTGAAATGAAGTGAAATGAGGTGAAATGTAGCCATGTGAGAAAATGAAAAAGAATCTCCAGTGATACCAGAAAAAGAAGGCTGGTGCCAACATCATTGAAACACCTCAGGAACGGAAGCCTGAAAGAGAATAATAATGTCAAAGTACAGAAGCACTTAGAAAAAAAAAAAAACACTTAATGGGTGAATGCAAGAGCAATATATTTCAAGTTTTATGAGAGATGATGCAGATGAGGCAGAAAAGGCCTTTTGAAGTGAAGTAGCAATAGCTGAAATTACTTTAAAAATTAACATCAAATAAACAACAAAACGTACACCAAGAGACCACGTAACATTTATGTAAGACCTCTTAGGGAAATTAGGATGAAATTTGACTTCAGTAAAGCCTTTGATACTGACTCCCATAGCATTCTCCTGGAAAAACTGGTATCCCATGGCTTAAACAGGTGCACTCTTCTTTGGGTCAAAAGCTGGCTGAATGGCTGGGCCCAGAGAGTGCAGGTGAATGGTGCTAGTTAGCAGCCAGTAGTTAGTGGAGTTCTCCAAGGCTCAGTATTGGGGCCAATCCTGATCAAAATCCTTACTGATGATCTGGGCAAGCATATTGAGTGCATCTTCAGTAAGTTCAGAGATGACAGTTGGGTGGGAATGTTAATCTGCTGGAGGACAGAGAGGCTCTGCAAAGAGATCTGGACAGGTTGAATTGATGGGCTGAGGCCAAGCACATGAGGTTCAACATGACCCTGAGACTAGCTCTGTTAGTTGAAACTTGGTGCTAATAATGCCCACTGTAAGGTGAACTGCTGTGTCATGCCCTTGGGTCATAACCCAAGACAGCAAGCAGCACTACAGGCTTATAGAAGAGTGGCTGGGAAGCTGCCTGGCGGAAGAGGACCTGGGAGTGCTGGTCAACAGCTAGCTGAACAAGAAGGCCAATGGCATCCTGGCTTGTATCAAAAATAGTGTGGTCAACAGGACCAGGGAAGTGATTTTCCCTCTGTACTTAGCACTAGTGAGGCCACATCTCAAGTAGGTGTTCAGTTCCAGGCCCTGCACTTCAAGACATGGAAGTGCTGACGTGTGCCCAGAGAAGGGCAGCAGAGCTGCTGAAGGGTCTAGAGAGTAAGTCATGTGAGCAATGGCTGTGGGAGCTGGAGTTGTTTAGTCTGAAGAAAAGGAGACCCTCTACAACTATTTGAAGAGACTGTAGCCCAGTGAGGCTCAACCTCTTCTCTCAGGCAACTAGCGACAAGACAAGAGGATATAGCCTCAAGCTGCACCAGGGGAGGTTCACGTTGGACATCAAGAAGCATTCCTTCACAGAAAGGGTTGTCAAGCATAGGAATGGACTGCCCAGAGATGTGGTGGAGTCACCATTCTTGGAGATGTTTAATAAATAACTGGATGTGAGACTCAGTGTTATGGTCTAATTGACAAGGTGGTGATTGGTCAAAGTTTGGACTTGATGATCTTGGACATCTTTTCCAACCTAAATGATTCTGTGATTCTGTGAAATGCTTAAACTATTTTAATATATAGCCTAAGACTTAAAAGGAATACATAAAAAAACCAAAATCATTCAGCAATCTGTTTCTTCCAACAAGCAATACAGTATTTCCTCAGCTGGAAAGGATCCACAAGGGTCATCAAAGTCCAGCTCCTGGCCCTGCAGCACAGGACCACCCCAAGAATCACATCATGTGTCCTGACAGCATTGTCCAAACACTTTTTGATTCTGGCAGGCTTGGTGCTGTAACCATGTCCCTGGGGAGCATGTTCCAGTGCCAAATCACCCTCTGGGTGAAGACCCTTTTCCTAATAACTAGACTAAACCTCCTCGACACAGTTTCAGGTCATTCCCTCAAGTCCTGTCTCTGTTCACCAGAGAGAAGAGATCAGTGACTGCCCCGCTACTTCCCCTCACAAGGAAGTTGTAGATTGCAATGTGGTCTCCCCTGAGTCTCCTCCAGGCTGAACAGAATAAGTGACCTCAGCTGCCCCTCATATGGCTTCACCTCCAGACCCTTCACTGTCTTCATAGGTCTCCGTTGGATGCTAATAGTGTTGTATCTTTCTTATATTGTGGACTCATAAGATTGATGGGGAGATAGACAACAGGTTAGCAAAGGCATATAGTGTTTTTGGAAAACTCTATAAAAGAGTATGGCGTAATAAACACTTGAAGAAAAGTACCAAGATCAGTGTTTACAGAGCCATAGTGCTGTCTACTCTCTTATACGGTTCCAAATCATGGGTCGTCTACCGCCACCACCTGCGTCTCCTAGAACGCTTCCATCAACGCTGCCTCCGTACAATCCTAAACATCCACTGGTCAGATTATGTGACCAATACATCTGTTCTAGAACAAGCAGCAGTCACAAGTATTGAGGCCATGTTGCTGAGAACTCAGCTGCGCTGGGCAGGGCACGTCTCAAGGATGAAGGACCACCGCCTCCCTAAGATCTTGCTTTATGGTGAACTTGCCACTGGCTGCCGCAAGAGAGGAACCCCGAAGAAAAGATACAAGGACTCTGAAACAACACCTCAACCTCGGCCACATTGATCATCTTAACTGGTCTACTCTGGCCTCAAATCGGGAGGCCTGGAGACACACCATCTACAACGCTGCCGTTTCCTTTGAGAAAGCACGCAGGATCACTCTCGGGGAGAAAAGACAACGCAGAAAGAACCGTGTCCTGCTGAATACACCATCTAAGGAGTCTTTCTGCTGTGCCTTTTGTAATCGGATATGTCTGTCTCATATTGGCCTCATAAGCCACCAGCGTGCCTGTAACAAACGTGGATAAAGCCTTCCTAAATCTTCGTTCACAAAGCCTAGCCATGGACGGATATTGTGGACTCAATACTGCACACAGTGACTCAAGGTAAGTTCGTACCAGCACAGAGCAAAGAGGGACAATCACCTCCCTCGACTGGCTGGTGATGCTTTGCCTGATGCTCCCCAGGACACAGTTGACCTTCCTGGCTGCCAGGGCATGGCTGACTCATGTGCAGCTTGCCAGTCTAGGACTCTTACTGAGGACAAGGTACCTGTGGAGGGATGATACTGAAACCCAAAATGGACCATGAATGGTATGCAGAACACGAACATGGAATGATTATATTTTTTCTCTCTCAGTAAAGAACAGAGGGGTGCCAAACACAATTAGCTGACAATGTGGTTCAGAAAAAGCAAAATGACATGCTGTTACTGTTATTGAGACGGTTGAACTCTTTGTCACAGGATGTCATGAATACTAAAGTTTTATAGTGGTTCAAGAGTGATTAGAAAAATCATTCAATAAAACAAAGAAAAGAACAAGAAAATATCCATGAAAGGCAATCAGAACAAAGATAGTAATTCTACTTTTAAAATCTCTGGATTGTGAATGTCCAGCCATTATACAAGAAGAGAAAGATTTATTTTTCTTCCCTGCTCTCATAGTCTTAATAGTATCATTTTATTGTTATCATTTGAAAAGGCAGGATACTGTATCTGTTGGAAATATATCTAGAATCCATGTGTCCTTCTCTATATAACAGGACAGAACACAACAGTACTAAACCCTCTAAATATTCAAATTCTGTGTATTGGCCTTGCTTATCATGAGTTTTCAATACTGATCTTTATTGATGAATTCTTTTGGCCTCACAGTTCCTTGACCCTACCCTAATTGCCTGAACATTTAGAAACACCTTTCCTTCACCATAAACATTAGGTGCTTGTGTTGTATGGGAGATGTGGCTTTAAGAAACAAAGATTTGATATCATTACAGAAGTTTGCAGTGAGAATGCCACCGTTTGTACTGACTTGCGTATGAGACTGTGGAGACGGAATGACTTCAGATCTGAGACATGCACTGCCTGACCATGACAGTTTTTGACCATGACTTTTGTTACTTGCAAAGAAACAAAATTACTAGTGACATATGATAAGGAAATCACAGCATTGTTCTTTTCCCACCTTTGATAATGTGCACACCACATGTAAACTAAATGCATTTCTAAAACTTATTACATATTAAAATAATACTTTAAATTCATTATAACCACTTATTTACACTTAAGAGTAAAATCTAAATACAAATAAGAATTAAAGTTCCTCTATATGCTAAATTTAATAATTGTGTTTTGATTTGTGAAACATTTAATACATTTCAAGACATCACTTAGAAATTTGAACATGAGCACAAGGAAAAGGAAACAAATACTTCACTATCAGCATATAAGATCCACAACAGAGGCAGCTTCATAGAAATTTGGTGTAATTCTGCATATTTTATTTTGCTTCTTGAACAAGACAATATTTCAATATTTTTAGGTCGATAAGTATAATTATCCATTGAAAATTTATTCATTCTTTTGCTATTGAGAGAAACAGCATTTTGAATTTAAAAACACTTCCCACTGAGTTTGAACTTCCTGTCCTTAAATCATATGGTGCTATCAGTACAATTTTCTCATTTGATCTAAACTATTACAATGAAACTCAATATTTTTAAAGTGTCTATAATTGCTTGAGGGAAACAGAACACTTTAAAACATAATTTGAAATAAGCAGCTTTAAATAATGACTCTCACTTGTCACACACTGATGAAAATTGGAAGACAAGCTACAGCACATAAATCTCCATTTCTCCTTTCAGTGCAATAAGAGGTAAGGGAAATCCTGAATTCTGGTGGTGGTTAGAGGGGTATATAGATCTTTTCTAATAGCTTCACAGAAAGAGATTATTTTAAATTTCCGTGGTCTAATTTTGACTACCTTAGAGTGTCCATGTACCACAGGGTCTCTCTCTCCCTGTTCCTCTGAAACATCTGGTCAGTGACAGGTTTCCAGAATAGATGGATAACAACTATGATTTGAGACCACAATTTCTCTCTTCTAATCCCCAGCAGCCCACTTGATTGATCCTAGAGCTATGCTGCATAAAGATTAATATTCTATTTGTTGAGTATCAAACAGCAGTAACTGATATCCAGCAGGCATCACAGATGATTTGGAGAGCATCCTCAATCTTGAGTTGTCAAATTGTGCATGCAACACTCTTCAACAGAATGGTGAGAGGAAAAACTGTAGGAGAAGAGAAGGGAATAAATGCAGCCCAAGATATTTGAGGCCCTGTGTAAAGGGCTGCCTTCTAGGATAGGCAGCCATTTGAAATGTCTTCTCATTTCCAAACACATTTGCAAAATCCAGGGCTGGGGAAACTGACTCACACAATTGTCACAACCCTTCTAAGCATTTTTTAACCTAGTGCTCCTTTGTTGCTCTGTGTCCATGAGACTCCCTCAGCCTAAATAAAGATTTAAAATCTGTTGCTTTCTAATTAGGGCTGTTTGAGTAGATGTACTTGAAGAAAGTTACTCAGCATCAGTACTGTCTGTATATTGGACTATGTCATTCTTTGGAGTGAAGGAATACAGTGTCAATGATAGCACATTATTTTGTACTATAACTTCATAAACTGAGCTAAAAATACAAAAAGTGAAAGCTAGCAGCAGGTTCTTTATATCTGAAGATTCTATGAAGTTTTGATCAGTAGATCAAATATTCTGGATTTAGTTCTGATATATTTGCAAACAAAAGTGAGTTGATCTGCATTGTGCTTTTGTTAGTGTAGGATAGAGTTTAAATGCAATAAACACTTTTACAACATTCACAGATAAACTCCTCCTGGCACTGGATTCATTAATACTCCATTATTTTTAATGATTCCCTACAACAGTGTATATTAAAGAAATTAAAATAAAATACTATGGTGTAACCTAAAAAAAGTCAGTCGTACTTAGCCTCATTTATTTCAACATCTGAAAAACTACTTTTCCTCTTCCAAGGAAGAGGAATAAATGTTTTTAATCCTGTGAATTTGGGAATGTTTGAATGTCTCTTTTCCATTCAAGCTGAATATTCAGAATGTTAATATGAGGCAACTGCTTGGCATTGTTTGATTAGTTGCCCATGGAGTCCCTTGTGTTGTCATAGGCCTCACCCTCTGTTCAAAGTCCTGACATTACTACTGGTTTTGGTAGGCTGACTTTATTCTTTCTTGTACACACCTACTTCTTCCTTGCTTAGCTGTGAAATATCTGATCCTTTGGTAATATTTGAATAAAACTGAGAAATTACTGTGAGCTAGATGTTTAAACTATAGAATTCATATTTCATGGAGATTGAAGGAAGCCTATGCTGTGGGTATGTTTTGGCAGTATTGTTAGTAGTCTCATAGAAAACTTTATGATACTATCAAGTAACTGTAATCTTTTCTTTGGGATAGGGCAAGCATTTGATCTTTCCAACATAGGAACCTAGGAACATAGCTATTAGTAACTAAATTTTCACAGCAAGTCCTTCACCTTGCCATTTCCATTGTACATTGGTGTCTCTTTCAGATCTTGCCAACCTGCTCAGTTTCTGGCCACAAAACTCTGCATATACCTATTCCTGCCCCACTCCTTACAGACATTTCTGTTACTCTGTTTTTTCAAACCCTGCTCAGACTCATAGGTTACAACTGAACTGCTCAATAATGACCTTTTCAGCATAATATGTGTTGCAGTATTACTTCAAGATCAGGGAATAAATGGAATGACAAAGTTTGAAGCAAATATACAATTATTTGCAATGGCTAAAGTTAAAGAAGATTGTGAAAATTCAGACATGTATCAGTAATAATTAAGTAATAAAATGACACATGAGATTTAGGTCTTAAAAAAATTTTCCTTTATACTGTCTACTGTGATTGTCTATATCTAAGCTACAGTGACCTAAGAAATTGACTGTGATGTCATCATGGGTCTTTTTTTGTTTCACTTGGTAAAGTGCCAGAAGCAATCAAAAAAACAAATAAAACATTAGCAATTAATAAGAACTGGTCCAAAGACCAATGCAAAATAATATTTTGGAAATAATGTTCACCCACTGAAATTATCCAGCAGAATTTTTCTTTGAAAGCATATATTGATCTGGATTTGATAGATAGATGGTACTGTAGAGGTCAAAACTGTAAATTGGTTCACAAAACTATAATTTTTGGAATATGATTAGTAGACTGATCAAAATCTATCCAAAAAAATGTTGTATCCCTCTTAGTTCAGCAAGTCCTGAAAATGTGCATTGTTAGAAGCAAAAAGACTACACATATCCCTTACATCTTCTGCCTAGAATTTGTTACTGATTACTGACAGAGATATATAGCATATGGCCCCAAGTGGCCATTTTTATTCCAATTTTTACATAAAGCCATAGATTTTCCCTGAAGCTATCCCTCAACCTGATCCACATAGCAGATGCTGTTGCAGCACCCAGCATCCCACTGCCCAAGCAAACTGATGAAAAGGAAGCACTTGGTACTCTGAAGTGCACATTAGATTTTTGTCTGCTGGTGTGTTAAGTGGACTCAGATATCCTTAGTTTCTCCTTTATGCTCTGAAGTTGCTGCAACTGAATGTCTTCAGCTGAAACTCATGCAGTGTGAAGTAGAGAGTAAGTACTACACTCTTCAGGGTGAGCATTAGTGAGGGGTCTGATCTCAGCAGACATACACATATGAAGACGCGCGCGCGCACACATACACCACCACCCCCCCACACACATCCTTTCTTGATGTAAAACCATCTGATTCTGCCAGTCCTTGGACCCACTGCAAGTCCTAGGTTTTCAAGATGGAAGGCTGATGGAGCGGTTCAGTCATTGACATGAACCTACCATGGAATGAAAAGTACTGATGATTTAATCCTGAATTGGTTTTTCTGGGTCTGTTTAGTTAGTGGAAAACAGTACTACTGTAAAGAATTAAACTGTCCAAATGCAAAATGCAGTCTTCTTGTGCAGATAATAGTATAGGAGCTTGCTTGGTCAAAGGGGGCAACTCTTGTTACCTAGCAGATTTTAATTGTGTAGGTTTTCTGCTGCATCTTCATTCCTGCAAGGTAGTATTCTGCAGGACACATCTGTACTTATTGCAAGTCCTATCTTCTTTGAAGTAGCCTTCTTTGATATGATGGTGGAAACACATGTGCATTTGCTCAGACCAGTCTCCCTTTGCAGAGCACACATGTGCCTTCCTTTTTTGGTTCTATGCCAGTATATTTGTAGATTTGACTTTTAATATTTTCCCTTCCAACCCGGATAGCTATGTATTTACGATAGGAACACTGTCACAAAATTAATTCATTTTTTCTGACTGAAAATTGCTTTTTAACACTTTCCAGAATGAGTCATCAGTTAATATGCAGATCAGAACTGACCACAATTTCTTGAAGTACAGCTCTTTTACTTGCTTAGTGTTTAATTTTTTTAATTTTAACTTATTAGAGAATAAACACTATACAAATAATAGATTCAAATATATGAAGTGTGGCAAGATAATAGAGGACAAGATGATAACCTGTGCTACATGGTATGCATTTGAAACAATCTTTTTGATGCAAGTTTTGTCTGTTTATTAACTTAATTTATTTTTTAGAAACACAATCTCTACATTGGAAATACCCTGGAACTTTTCGCATTCTACTAATAATACTTCAGATAGTAACATGCCTACCAGATGTGGGGCCCCCCTAGACCTGCTGGTCACAAACAGAGAGGGGCTGGTGGGAGATGTAGTGGTCAGAGGCCATCTGGGGCACAGTCACCGCGGAATGATAGAGTTTTCAATACTCAGGGATGCAAAAAGGGCCATCAATAAAACTTCTGCCCTGGATTTCCAGAGGGCAGATTTCAGCCTACTCAGAAGACTGGTTCAGAGGGTACCTTGGGAAACAGCCCTTGAAAACAAAGGGGTCCAGGAGGGATGGACATGCTTCAAGAAGCAAGTCTTGAACGCAGAGGAGCAGGCTGTCACAGCATACTGAAATGTGAGCCAGCAGGGAAGATGACCAGTCTGGCTGAACAGGGAGATTTTGAAGGAAATTAGGTGAAAAAAGAAACCTTACCGACTATGGAAAAAAGGGTCTGTTACTCATGAAAAGTTTAGGAATATAGTTAGGTCACGTAGAAATAAAATTAGACAGACAAAGGCACAATTTGAACTCAATCTAGCCAATTCTGTTAGGGATAACAAGAAGTGCTTCTATAAGTACATCAACAGCAAAAGGAGGGACAAGGAAAACCTCCATTCTTTGTTGGACATGGGGGGGAACATAGTCACCAAAGATGAGGAAAAGGTTGAGGTACTTAACACCTTCTTTGCCTCAGTTTTCAACAGCAAGACAGGTTGTCCTCAGGACAATTGGTCTCTGGAGCTGGTAGACAGAGACAGAAACCAAGATAGCCCCCCTCTAATCCAGGAGGAAACAGCAACCTGCTGAGCCACTTGGATCCTCACAAGTTTATGGGACCAGATGGGAACCATCCTAGAGTGATGAGGGAACTGGCAGAAGAATTCACCAAGCCGCTCTCCATCATTTAACAACAGTCCTGGCTAACTGGGGAGGTCCCAGATGATTGGAAGTTGGTGAATGTCATGCCAATCCACAAAAAGGGCTGCAAGGAGGACCCGAGGAACTACAGACCCATCAACCTGACCCCAGTGCCTGGCAAGGTTATGGAACAGATCATCCTAAGTGCAATCACACAACAGCTCCAGGATGGACAAGAGATCAGACCCAGTCAGCACGAGTTTAGGAAGGGCAGGTCCTGTCTGACCAACCTGATCTCCTTTTATGATCAGGTGACCGACCTGGTGGATGAGGGAAAGGCTGTGGATGTGGTCTATCTGGACTTCAGCAAAGCCTTTGACACTTTCTCCCATAGCATCCTCCTGAAAAAACTGGCAGCCCACGGCTTGGACAGGGGTACTCTCTGCTGGGTTAGGAACTGGCTGGATGACTGGGCCCAGAGAGTGGTGGTGAACGGTGCTGCATCCAACTGGCAACCTGTCACTAGTGGTGTCCCCCAGGGATCAGTGTTGGACCCAGTTCTGTTTAATATCTTTATTGATCATCTGGATGAGGAGATTGAGTGTACCATTAGCAAATTGGCAGATGACACCAAGCTGGGGGGGAGTGTTGATATGCTGGAAGGCAGGAGGGCTCATCAGAGGGACCTGGACAAGCTGGAGAGACGGTTTGATCCCAGCAAGATGAGGTTCAACAAGGTCAAGTGCCGGGTCCTGCACTTTGGCCACAACAACCCCATGCAGTGCTACAGGCTGAAGACAGAGTGGTTGGAGAGTAGCCAGGCAGAAAGGGACCTGAGAGTTTGGATTGACAGGAAGCTGAATATGAGCCAGCAATGTCCCCAGGTGGCCAGGAAGGCCAATGGCACCCTGACCTGGATCAGGAACAGCAGCATTCTTCCCCTGTACTCAGCACTGGTGAAGCCACTCCTGGAGTACTGTGTCCAGTTCTGGGCCCCTCAGTTCAGGAAGGAGGTGCTGGAGCAGGTCCAGAGAAGAGCAACAAGGCTGGTGAAGGGACTCGAGCACAAGTCCTGTGATGAGAGGCTGAGGGAGCTGGGGTTGTTCAGACTGGAGAAGAGGAGGCTCAGGGGAGACCTCATCACCCTCTACAACTACCTGAAAGGAGGCTGTAACCAGGTGAGGGTTGATCTCTTCTCCCAGGCAACCAGCAGTAGGACAAGAGGACATGGTCTCAAGCTGTGCCAGGCGAGTTTTAGGTTGGATATTAGGAAGAAATCAGACATTGGAATGGGCTGCCCAGGAAGGTGGTGGATTCACCGTCCCTGGAGGTTTTTAAGATGAGACTGGATGTGGCACTCAGTGCCATGGTCTAGTAACCACGGTGGTAGTGGATCAAGGGTTGGACTGGATGATCTCGGAGGTCTTTTCCAACCTGGTTGATCCTACGATTCTATGCATCAGTAAAATAATTGAAATATAAGACAGGAGGGTGTTCTTTGGTTTGGTTTGTTTTTTTTCCTGGTTGGTGAAGATGGTGCTGTCTTTAAACCCAGGCACCTCTACTCTTAGCTTTCTTAGGATATCTGCTGCTCTTCCCTCTGCATTCTATATTTCTGCAGACTCTCTCCCAAGTCAGACTCCTTAGTCTAACAGTTCATTTTGCATGGATATATATAAGTGATATCACTGAGCAAAAGCTGCGGTTTTTGTGCTGTTCATTCAACCTGTATACTGGGTCCTCAGGTACTGAACGTTTCACTTTGAATTTCATATACTCCACTCTGCTCTAAATACTTGAGCTGGTGCATCACTCACATATTTCACTGTGTGACAGAATTTTTATCTAAAGGATGTGCTACATTCCCAGATTTTCACCTAGCTGAACTGGCAAGTTTCACACAGCACATCCGATAGCAATTAACCAGTGTAGCAGCCTCTGAAATGACTCTGCAATAACTGAGGCTTTGAGAAAGCAGCAGGGTTTCATGTAAACTTTAACCAACATATACGTGAGTTTCAACAGATGAGATATAAAACACATATTTTTATGGTAACCCCCTATCATTAAATCTCTATCTCAGGTTCCATCTCTGGTGGTTTTTGATCCCTCGGACAGGCACGTGAAAAATCACTAATTCCATTCACCAGCTCACAGTAGCTGTTACCACTGTGGGAAAATGATTCCACTACATTTTTAACCCTTCTATCCCTGAAATGACCCCACCTTTTTCTTTTGCAACTGCCCTGAACCATCACTATGCTTGCAAAAGCCACGTGGAAAATTAGCAGAAAAAGGACCTATCATCAAATCCTAATCATAAACTAAAAGTGAAAGAGTCTGGTTATTAATTAAAGAATGATCAGGAATATTAAAATTGCATATACAACTTTCTGAAAATATTTCCTGATCCAAACTGTACTTTTTGTTGGAAAAGTTTCTTAACTACAGAGAAGCATTTCTGGACTGAACTTGAGGAAGATCCACAGCCCCATGGAGAGCAAACTAGTGTTCATCTGTGTGAGCTGAATGCAAGTTCTTGTTCTGCGGCTGGGACTCAAACCTATGTATTTTCTATTTTTGATGACTTACCTCGTTTGCTTTATTCTTTTATTTTCAAAAAGTCCATGAAGTTTTGTTTTCTGACACAGAACCAACCATCTGAACTTCATTCTCTGTAAAGGACCTACATGTGAAAATGTGCAGCAAGACTTGCATCCTGTTAGGACAATCTCCTACATCTTCTGGATGCAGATAGATGTAGGATAATAACTACATCCTGAAATCCATGGAGTTTGCAAGAATGAGCGGTGGATTATAAATGAAAGTAAAGCATTTGTCCCAGAAGTATTTCTGTCTAATGCCATTAGTGGCATTTAGTTTCTGACTGTAACATGTCCCCTTCTCACGTTTCTCAAAAAGCTTCTTTGCATCTGCAATCCTTCTTTGTAATAGGTGAGGTTCATTTTGGTAGGGTGAAATAGAATGATAGTTGAAGGTTTGGCCTTGTGGATACCCATTTGCAAGTTTGAAGCAAGTTGTTAACAGTCCCCATTGAGTGATTCACTCAATTAATATTATATTACAGTAGTAGTGATGAACTCCTGCTGATCTAGGCAGGAACAAGAAAATGCCTGTCTAGCCTGTCTCTGGCTGGGGCTCAGAGCAGATGCTTTTGGAAACAATGCCAATGCAAAATCATTCATTCCCTGATGCACTGTGTCAGCTAGCAGCATTCATCAGTTCAGGAACTTCTTCACTGAGGGTCAGCTGTACACACCACATTTATATCGCTAATAAACCCATTCACCATGACTGCCTGTTCCCCTTTATAAGCCATTTGTAATTTGCCTATTCCAACTGCAACAAGTGGCATGCCAGGACATAGCTGGCAATTTCCTGATCTAGCCAAAACCAGCGTTAAAGAGTGGAAATCAAGCAAGTTGAAGTTCACAGCTTCTGTCTCAAAAAGAATGTCCTGAAAACAGTTATCAACCTGTTCTTCCATCTATTGCCATTAGGGTAAGTATGCTCTGACATGCTGTATCGGGCACCTGCCCTTGGAGTTAAAATACAGTTTTAAATAAAATTGTAAGACTAATCTAGACCTCCTTCTACATAGCACAAAATTCTAGCAATATAATTTGTTTCTGAAGCATATTTTCCCTCCTGTGAGCTGTGACATGCCAGGGTAAACTTCTATTCCTTTCTATTGAACTAAATATGCAATAGGTAAATAACTGAACATTTTCTAATTTATGTATTCATTATTTTTCACTTGAGAAAAATAGTCAGGTCACTAGGGGAATAAAATAGTTTTTTTTACTATTCCATATTACATGCATCTAAACAATAATTTCCTTTCAATACAATTGTCTGTTATCTCAGCAAGTATTTTTGAAGAACAGAACAGAGCAAAAGAAAGGTCAGATACAGAGCAGCACTTTGTTTAGTTTTTTTTTTCTTTCTTAAATCAGAGCTTTGTATCAGGAGTCTGGAAATTTCTGTGGCTAATAAGCCATAGAGCACTACCATGCAAATGGATTTCCTGACAGAACTTTGGGATTATCTTGCAAAACTGATATTTGCCTTTGAAAAACATTAACCTTAAAGGAAGTAATTATCTCATTGAGACATAAGTTCATTTTAAAACTCCTGTCCATTTCTGATTATGACTTTCATCTGCTTTTGTCTCTGAGACAAAAATTAACTGTGAATTGGGAATTGAACTATTATACTTACCTTGGAATACAGACTTTCTGTCTATAATAACCTCAAGGATCAATTGTCACATGACTAAGACTTCCCTTCAGGAATGGTACTTATCCACCCATATGTAGAAGGCTGCAGCAATCCAATCTAGTTAATCTGAACTCCCACTATGACTGGTACGGAAAAGCACAATAATTAGAGACATGGTGAACGATTAAGTGTAGAAAAGAATCTCACTCCTTACATTAAATTAATATTTTGTTTTTCTTTTTCCTTATCCTTATAAATGGGCACAATATCTCACTCTTTTTACTTTTCATATTTAACAACAGCTGAAGGTGATTTCACTTTCTATGCTACTACTCCGGTTAACACAGGTTGGTGGAGTGTGGAATGAAGCAAAAGGGAAGATAAAATAACTCTCAAACTCAGGAGTTTAGCATGGGGCTGAACTGTGTGTTGTTTGGTGTTTCAGTTTGATGTGTCCCATTTCTCAGCTGCCACTTTGGTTCTGCACATTTTCCGGAACAAGGAGCTTCGCAAATTCATGTCAAGGACAGAAAGAAAGCTTAACAGTGGGCTGATCAGCCCAGCCTATGGCAAGGGAACTTGAAAGGGAAGATAGTCACTGAAAGCCACAGCAACTGATATGTGCCATAACTTAATCTAGAAATTATTGTATTCAACTGCAGCCATGATATCAAACCGGTTGTCAGAATTCTCTTGCAATGCCCTAAAAGTCTTTAAACCTTTAAAGATTAGTTTTCTTATTTCTGTGTCTATAAATGTGGTGCAATGCTTAGCATAGCTCTAAAGCATTATCAATTTTTACTGGGCAAATTATGAGGTACTAGTTTAAAATCAGTCATTTGTGCTAAATATGAATTTAGGGGCTGATGCAACTACTTCCAGTCTCTCAATAAAATTCAACCTCATTTGTTGGGCAACAGCAGCTTCTTGGTTCAATATAATTAGGAATAGAGCATTTATTAAGGTAAAGCAGTAGCTACTTCCTGCCTCCTTCTCCTGCCCAGGACTTCTGGATCCACCTAAATGAAAACTTTAATTTTTCCCCTTTCATTCTATCCCCTTCCCACCATGTTCCCTCCTCCCTTCTCACTCTTTGCTTCAATCCCTCAATTTGTCAAAATTTTCCTTCCAAGTGTATGATTTTTTGGTCCAATATCTTTGCTTTAGCACAGTCATGAAAGTTAGCCAATATCAGAACCATTCTGACAGATGCCGACAGGTTGTAGCTTAATGATAAACTATCCCAATGTTAGAAAACCTTCCACAAACAGTTCATGCCATGTAGCTGCATACAATACAGTTCTAGCTTTATCTAGAACTGAAATGTCTCCTCTCACCACTGAGTTTTCAATGAGAATTTATACTTGGCTCAGCTTAAAGTTGCTGGATGTAATTAAATCTGGCACAAGACCACTAACATTAGCAGAATTATATCAGAGATTCATTTTGCCTCTTTTGCATCTGAGAGTCTGGTAAATATCTGGATAATGGATAGGTACCTCAGTAAGAAACTGCAGTTATTCTACAGTACCTGTTAAAAAAACCAAAAAAAACCAACCAAGTTCAAGTCTATGTTAGCAAATTTGAATATTAAGGCTTATTCTTCATCAAGGTAATTTGGTTGTCTCCATTACCCTTAATGGAGCCATGTCAATTTATACCAATAAAGAGGTTTTTTCTGGCTAGTGATAACAAGAATGTATTATGCAAGAGTATGAATTATGGGCAAGGACTGCACTGTGAAAAAATAGAGAAGAAAAAAATGGTCTTTTTGAAAGATCTTTACAGTCTAAACATTAGACAACAGACTAAAGAATGATGCTGTCAGGCAAGCAAAGAAAAAACATTTATTACAAGGCGGTGTAATAAATGAAAGAAAATGCGAATCTATCAATTTTGACATGTCACAAAGGTTTACTGTTTGTTTAAAAGAGATGGTGCTAATATTCTGGGTTTTTTTGAAATATCAGGAATAAAATACAGCCCCATTGATATTGTGGGAGGCTTACTCTGTCTTCTGTGGGAGCATGGTGGCCAGCAAGCAACTTCGTTTTTCTGTATGAAGCCTAACTACACTACCTCTGGATACAACATAACTAGGATTAAATAATAATATTTTAAAAAGTCAATTGCACATTTTTATTGATTCCTTTTCTCTTCTAATCTAAAAGAAGTTTAATTTAAATAATAGCCTTATGAAAATGTATGTTCTCTTTTCTCCCCCTCTGGCTTTGCTATCCCTTCACTTTGTTCAGAATAAAATGTTCATTATTTGTCCAGTAAATGAATAATCTGCTAATTAACTGCACTTGTTCTGTGATGAATATTCAATTCCTATAATGGGAAGAGGAAGAAGATGTATCATACCTGAGCAAATTAATTTGTTGTTGGGCAATAAATTTGCATCCACCTGGTTGCAATTGCTCACTCAAAAAAACTCTCCAGATTTGTTATGTTTGGGAATTAAAGGAGTGCACAGTCCATGTGCAACCATATATACAAAAGGTGAATACCTTTCTCTCTGTCTCTTTTAACAGTATTATTCAAATAAATTGAATTTGGAAACAAGTTGTGTTCTATCTAGTGATAAGAAAAAGGAATTACCAAGTAAATTACATTTATTTCCTGTCTTTGAAAAATGGTAGCCCTCTCAGATCATGTTAACAATGAAGTGAGAGTTTCCGCTATGGAAAAACAGGCCAAAATCTTCCTACACTAAAAACTCCAAAATATACTTAGGTAAGTAAGTCTCATTGTTCTGCTCTTCTTGGTGGTGTCTAAAACAATAACAAAAATATCCAGTATGAAATGCTACAAAGCCAGCATAGTGGTTCACACACTAATCAAAGTTTATCCAATTACCACAGCGAAGAGCAGAAGGGAACAGAGTCCAGTTCACAGAACAGAGTGGTCTCATTTCTGTCCAAGGGGGAGACTGTCTCTCTGATGTTCCTGCCCATCCCATTCCTTCAAATTTAGAGTGGAGTTATTATTAGCACAGTATGACAAAGTCCTCCATTTAAGCTATCTGTGACCTGGAACATTCCTACCACAGCCTCCCCACTAGTGTTATACCATTCATTCATAGAACAGCTGCTTTACAAGGATGACTGTTTTTTCTCTATTTACTGCCAATTAAGGATCATTGTGGTACTTAGCATGGGACACAACAGTAAGACTGGACATGATCCGAATTTAATACATAACACTTCTCTAACCTAAAGAGAAAGAAAGAAGGGAAAAAAACCCACAACCCAAAGCAGCAAAAAACTATAGCAAAAAAAATTATACAGCATTAGGGTAAAGAATAGAATTACTGATGCTATATATCATCAAGCCCTGTGGTGAAGTGCCGAGGAGGATATAGCTCATCTGTTCTTTGGGAGGGGGAGGAGAAGTCTAAACAAAACCAAACCTGCTGACACAGATTAATTTGCATAAAAATGCTATTCATAAATCCTAGAGATTCTCTCCAAAGGCATTCTGAGTGGTAACCAGCAAGTGTTAGAGAAGGAAAAGGAGCGAGAAAAGAGATTGAGGTTTATAATGAAAGTCTATTTCTTGACAGTTGGGGTTCAGTGCAGTTTTCAACACTTATGTCTTGGAGGAGGGTGGATTTGCTGAAACATGAAATGGTCCTGCAGGCTTATGCTATAGGATACAATGCAGAGGCAGTTTGCAGACACCAGAGAGGATGCCCGGTTGCCTACAAACACCCCTCACACATCTTCTTTGCCAGAGGCAGTGTGGGATGGCATGGGGATTAGTGGTAGCACCTCAAAACAGATCAGAAAACAGTTGTGGTATGGTAGGAGATTTTGAGAGACAAATGAACTTCTGAGGCACTGACCTCATTGAGGAGTGGAATTTGATGAGGGAGTGGTTTTTTCCCTGTATGTATATCTTAATCTTGATGTTTGATTTTGCTAGGTTCATGACTGTAGTTTCTTTCCATCTCTACTCATAAAAGATATGGAATTTGATTTGTCACTACGGCTGCTTTCCTAGTCGCAAAGTCTGAGGTGCATTTACACACATGCTGTCAGCAGTGGTTACAGACACTGTCTGTAGACACACACTCAGGCTGTGGCAGACAACAAACTACCTCACCTCAGTTCAATGAGTAGCACTAGTTTCAATGTATGTCTCATCTCATAATTTCTTCTTTCCAAAAAGACCTTTCCTGCATTATCACAGATTGACTGCCATGATTCTACCCAATTTTGTTTGGAGAATAAAAAAGACTCAGTCTGCAACCAGCACAATGTCAGCAGTGAAATTTCTTTACACCGTGCCATTCTCATTTCCTATTGACAGGTAGAGAAGCCAGACTGGTGAGAAAAAGCCACGATTTGTCCAAAACTCATGCCAGTGAGCACCGGAGCAAACTGTCAGTAAAGTGGTAAAGGAAAAGGGAGTAAAGAGAGAGTTCTGCAGCCTGTGTCCTAAAGCCACACAAGTTATGTAGAGACATACAACTGCTATCTGCAGACTTACATAGGCAGATGGGAATCTGGGAATACTTTAAGTCTCCTTCTGGAGAGAGGATGGCAGGGATTCTGCAACTCAGTGGTGGCTGACAACTGTCAAGGATGTAGAAAGATGTGTTGTGATTGTGTTGGCCAGAAGTTTTTTAATAGACATTTTGTAATTTTATTTTCTGAAAATAAGATTCAGAATAAGACAAAGGATGAGAGAAGTTGGTTGATCCCAACACCTTTTTGATGTAAAGAAAAATTAAAGGAAGTTTCAGTAGCTGATTAACTTTTTTGACTTTACTTTTTCAATGCAAAATATTTGGGGCTTTATCTTTGTTTATATTTTTACACATTTTCACTGGTAGATTTTTTTTCTTTTTTTTAGTTGAATAAAAAGGTAAAAAATCCAATGAAAAAATACTTCTAATTTAAATATTAGATTTTTTTTTTTTTTTAGAATTATTTCAATTTCCAGATAAAGTCTTCTCAGGGAGGAGACAGGGGATTGGAGAAAGTTTTTATCTTCCTATTTGTCTTCAAGAAAGATATTCTATTCAGAAAAATGCCTGCCAGCTATAATGGCAATATATTCCCTTTCCTGTCATTGACTGAGAAACATAAAGATCCCCTAGATAGTTCAGATTTTTTCCCTGATAGAGGTTAAGTTCTTTGTCAAGAAGTCATTTTGTTTATGTGCTATTAAAGCAGCATGCTGCCCAGTCTTGCTCACTATATTTAGCTGTTTGAGTGTAGGTTATGTATGTTAGGATGAGGGTGATAAAGCAGTCGTAGACTGCAACATAAGGTGATTTTCTTTATTGCACAATTACTGTTTATGTTACCATAAAGCTCTTGCCAGGGATGAAAATTTGGGGAGGATTAAAGGAAATGCTATAAAACATATCAAAGTGGATGACGTAAACAATCACCATGCTCTGGCAAATGGCTGATTAATTGACTGAAGTGAGACATCTGCAGGATGTAGGCACTATGGGTTTATCAAAGGATCTCAACTGCCTCGTTTGTTTTAATAAACGTGGCTTAATTTGTTCTAACTATACAAAGTGTCCTGTTACACCTGGTTTTGTCGTCCTCATTGTTAAGGGGAAGGTCACTACACTTCCAGGTATAACAATCTTCCCACAGCCAGACTTACTTGTACATTCCCCAATGGTAAGAGGAGGGATCTTGTTAGATCTCATAAATTAAGAGAGAAACCAGATTAAACAAATAAAACAAGACTGTGTGTGCATGTTTGGAAAAAATTGTATCTGCTTCTTTGACTTCTGGCTTCTTTTTGACCAGTATCAGGAAAAGACAACTTATTGTCCTTTAATCTGTCTTCCATGCTTATCCAGGCCTTGTGACAGTAGTGCTTTGCAACCTTCAGCAAACGTTTTCAGCTAGCCACTGGTATCCCATTCCCTGGTAAATAACTTACACACAGACAAAATGAGGCCCATAACACGAAGGTAAGACAGTGATCTCCTGTGTAAGTGCCCAGCTCTAACTGAAAACCATTCACACTTTAGATGCTCTGACCAGAAAATTATTCATGAGAGAGTTCTTTATACTGTATTTGACATTTTCTTGAAGGCAAATGGTTGATTCTTTCTTCTTAAATCCCAACTATCATGCATATATGTAAGTGTATGTATATGCGTGTGTGTATGTATATATTTGTGTATATAACCTAGGGATCTCTGATTATTTTTCACTGATTAAGCATATAAGTTGTGCAAAATTCAAGGAAGGTAAACCACCACTCTCTTGAGAGTGAAAAAGCTTAATCTGAATCACAGTGACAGGCTAAGTGTTGTTAGGAAAGATGCTGAATCTCCTCTACATTTTCATTTTTTGCTTTGTGTACAAACAAGAGAGAGAGAGAAGGAATCGCACATGGATTTCCTACTATGTTGCCATCACTAGGAGGGATAACAGGATTGCTAGGAGAGTTTAAAGTGCAGTAAATATTTCTGTTACTACCCTGTTAAGGAAGGACAATGAAGATAGAAGTGTTTGTAACATTTTCCTGGCTAGCAAATCATCTATATTTACTAGGTTTCTCTGGAATTATTTAAAAAATCATTTTGAACAAAGAAAAGAAATGAGGATTTGTATGCAATTATGGGAAAAGAGTAATTTGCTTACTTTTTCCAAGACCCTACAGATTATTAGGTTTTCACTTAGCTGTGTCCTTACAACCACAGAAAATTATCAAGATTCTTCTTTGTTAGCCCTTTGTAAAATACTTACATTCAGCACAATGCTGGTTTCATTCACACTTCCCTTCTGTCTACTGGTTTTAAAAACCTTTTAAAAATGCATATACAAATGTATTTACATAGCGTAACTTGTTGCTAAAATGGCATGACTGAAAATATTTCTAAATATCTCATAAATACAAGTAACTGTGATGAAAATTTAAAACATTAACAAATGTGACGTATTACAAATGATAATCAAGAAACTAAACCACTGACCTACAAAATCAGCTCCTAATGACAGATGCTGGAGTAGTAAAGATACTCCAGTAAGAAAAAAAACCAACACCATAATGTAGAATTTATTTTACATTTTAGAAATAAGATGTTGTGGTTGCGATAGGCCAATTTTGACTAGTGTTAAAGAAGTGCTCACAGTGCCTTAAGATATCCACAACTATTTTTTCTGCCCTGATTAAATTTCCTCACAGTGCACAAGATGCAGGACTTATACTCCAGATATAACTATGTTAATATATCCATGCTGGTTTAGCTGTGGCAGCAGGATCCTTTTCTATAGAGGTAGAGTGTGTCGACAGAAGGAGTTTTAGTTCCTGCATAGTTGTGTAACTTCCCCAAGCACCCAGAGGTCAGCCCATAAAGCTCTTCTTTGTCATCATAGCTGTGTCCACATGGGGGTTTTGGCTCATGTAGCTGTTTTGGCAAAGAATATGTGATTTTTTTCACACTCTTCACTGACATAGCTGTGTGGATAAAACATTGTAGAGCAGAATGAGCATGTACACACAATATGTCTATCCCTCCCCAGCATGCCTTTGCTTTTCACCTCATCACAAATTAATAACTTGAGTCATGGCTTGCTGAAGAAAGGAATAAACACATGGAGTTTAAAGTATTACATCACTGTTACCCTCAGATAGTACTAGAAGATAGAGGGGGGATAGAGGAAATTGATTAATGGGTGGTGCAAGTCAATTTAATATTTCAAGATCCTTTTTGGGTTTTTTTTGTTATAATTACGTTAGACGCTAAGAGAAAAAAGTAACATATACTCTCTTCTTGGCACTAAAAATTTTTGAGAATAAGCTCACCATGTCAAATATACACGGATGGGATAATCATCAAGGTACTAATGTTAGAGAGTACAGTTTTAATGAATTGGAAGTCCCGCTACTGGGTTCACTAAGACTGGGGTCAATTTGGGTTTCTCAGTCAGCATTCAGGAAACTCTAACCAAAGGAGAAAAATAAATGTGTAGACTTTGTAGACTTTATATCCAGAGTAGCCTGCCAGCCCCAGTTGGCTCCCAACATCCCACAGCCAGCTTGACACTCAGGGAAGGGATTTTCAAAGCACTGCTTCTTAGGACCAGGCCACTGAAATTTGACACTCATGTAGAGCAAAGTAGATGTCACAGCATGAGGAAAAATTGCAGTGTCTTATCTCAGCTCCCATTTACCCATGAGAAGTGGTAAAAAATGTACTATTCCAACTTTTCTGATCCACACACCAAGGAAGTGTTCATGTGTCACCAAAGTACTATACCCAGTGTTCAGCTGTTAAAAGATCTAGGCATTATATTTATCTTTTTTATACTTGTTTGCTCCCTTGTATCTCCTGCTGAGAGCCCCTTTTTCCAGTGTATGTGGGCTGAGTCACAGTGAGCAGCTGAAATGATTCTATAGAGTGACAGAAGGTCATAGATACCAGTTTCTAGGACAAGTTACGCCCCTCTAGGAACACTTTATTTTTTCCAGTATGTTACTAAATAGCAAGTGGTAGGTAGAAATAAAATACCTGCACTACTTGTATCACTAGAGACACTCTTCTCCTCCCATTTTTTGTTTCCTCTCTCACCTATTAATGCCATACTTAAACTTCTCTGAAGTGGGTCAATGAATAGTAAGAAGTTTCAGTATCAGTGTAAGGGGGCTGTACTCCAGATAAGTTTTTACCTGATTCCTTAGCAAGAAAATCCTTCATTTTGTTTGTACAAAAAACCCTAAGAACAGGAATGTTCTGAAATTAATTAAAGAGTGATCTACAGGAATAAGTGTTTTCTGAAGAAGTTGAACAGTAAATATTTATGTAGTTTACATTTCCGTATAAACCAGGAAACTAGACAATAAATCAGTGTCAACCGTTCTATGTAAATCTTTTTGCTTGGACTAGCTGACCAGCCTGGGGCAGAGGGAAGCAGGAACATTCATTATCATGATTATTCATTAGAATTAATTCACCTCTCAATAAAGGCTAGTTATAAATATGTTTGTCATGAACAAAATAGGGTAAAGAATAACAACTGAAAGAAAAAAACAGAACATCATAAAACAGGTTTTGCAGTATTTCATCTTGCATATTATTTTCATCTCTTAGCAAAAATATTATTATGACAAACCTAGAAAGAAAAACATAGAATTCAAAGATAATTTTTTACCGCAATGGGACAACTGCTAAGAGAGGAGTGAAGGAAAAGAACAAAAAGAACAACAAAGCAAGTCCACAAATACTGATGTAAAAGAAGATAATTTATTCAAGTTATGACTAATGCATTTTCCTAATAATATTGTGATAACTGAAATCAAATTCCAATGGATTATTGAGGTTATACAGGTCTGCTGCAGTTATTGTGGCTGTAACACTTGACAGACACTTCAGCAATCCTGTAAAAAAAAAAAAGATGGTTTGAGCTGTTTTCCATTTTACCTCAACAGATCTGGTCAGACCAACCTGATTAAACAAGCAGCAGGATTATTTGTCTTATGGGCCATAGCAAAAAGGGTTTCAATAGTATGGACTGGGGCTTATGGTATTGATCTCCCTATCATGATTGACAGTGATTGCTTTCCAAGCTGGTAGCTTGATGGGAGAGAAAAATAAAGGACAAATTCATCAGTCATCTAGAAAGTGTCAGTTAACAGCCCTGGTGACAAAATTGTTACCTACCTGGATTATTTTACACTGAGACAGTGTAAAATGAGCAAGTAGTGGAGGAACATTTGTTTGCTACCTAAAACCACAGTCAGCCCCTGAAGGTACTATTGCAACTTATTTATTTAAGAATGGCAATCTAATACCTTTCTTAAGCATGAAAAAAAAGTCATTAATCAGAGTGAGTTACTCAAATGGTAGTGAGCTTTGGTCAGTGAGGACTCCAGAAAATATGACATCATCTAATGCACTAGCACATGTTTGTGTTTGAAAGTGATAGTTTTCATTTAACTGCAATAGCGGTCATTTTATTATATACTCTGGCAGACAACCTATAAAATATTTGTTCTCTTGTTCACTCATTTTTAAAAAATGTCTTCGGAAGTTTTGGTAATTTAACAAACCTGGTGGCCTTCTATGACAGAATGACTACATCAGTGGAGAAGGCAAGGGGTACAGATACAGTTTATATGGACTTCTGTAAAGCCTTTGACATAACATCCTTCTCCCAAAATTGGACTGAGATGGATTTGATGTTTGGATGTCAGAGGGATAACAAATTGGTTAGACAGTCACATCCAGAGGGTAGTGATCAACGGCTCAAAGTCCCAATGGACATCAGTGACAACTGGTGTCCCTCAGGGGTTTGTACTGGGACAAGTGTTTAATATCTTCATTAAAGATAAAGACAAAAAGATTAAGTGGATCCTCAGTAAATTTGCAGATGACACCAAGCTGTGTGGTGCAGTTGACACACCTGAAGGACAGAATGCCATCCAGAAGAATGTGGACAAGCTCGAGAAATGAGGTTTAACAAGACCAAGTATAAGGTGCTGCGTCTGGGTTGGGGCAACCCCCAGTATAATACAGATTGGGGGATGAACAGATCAAGAGCAACCCTGCTGAGAAGGACTTGCAGATGCTGCTGGATGAGAGACTGGACATGAGCCAGCAATGTGTGCTTGCAATTCAGAAAGCCCACAAAACCTGAAGGGTGCCTAAAAGAAAGCTGGAGGGAGGTTATGTACAAGGGCATGTAGTGATAGGACAAGGTGGAATGCTTTCAAGCTGAAGGAAAGTAGGTTTAGATTAGGTTTAGGAAGAAATTCTTTCCTGTGAGGATTGTGAGGCACTGAAACAGACTACCCAGAGAAGCTGTGGATGCCTGATCTCTGGAACTGTTCAAGGTCCGGTTGAATGGGGCTCTGAGCAACTTGGTTGGTGAAAGGTCTCTCTACTACCAGCATAGGCTGTACATAACCACTGACTTAATTCTGAAATGTTATACACCAGCCCACTGCCTGTTCACACAATAGTCCATGCCTTCCTTCACTCCTGGAATTATTACTTTATGCTTCCTTTTCAGTTTCTAAACCTAGCATTTCATTTAGCATACAAGGTTATTTTATATTTAAGGACTATCCTAACCATGATCAGTATTTCATCACTTGTTTTCCAGGTAGCATTTCCAAATTCTTCCAATGAAATGATTAAAACCAAGAAATAGGTCACAACCTTGGCAACCATCTGATGTGAGACAGTGTAATCTGCTAGCACAGTGGTTGTCATGGAAACTGACAATATTGGATTTTTCCTTGAATGCAACCTGTGTTTTATGCATAAATTATTAGCATATTATTATCATATTAAATCTAAGCACTCACACTTCAAAACAGACCTGTGTTCTATATGTGTTCATGAGTAACTTAAACATATTCCTATTGGCATTGAGGAGAGGGTTCAGAAGTTGGCTCTGACATAGGAAAGAGTTTTTAGATTGGACAGTACAGACTGGTGCTTTTGAGATGAAGAGATCTCAGGCTCTATCCCTTTTAGCTAATGACCCATCCAAGTGTGCCGTACTACAGTTCTCATTTGTTTTGCTTGTAAGGTCTGCACTGTCCATCATCTCATAGCTAAAATTTTGTTTGATGTAAAACCAACTTTATGAGGTATGTTGAAAATTTATATATAGTTTGTTTTTCTTTCATCCCAACTGGAATGACAATAAGGTCTTCTGGACTCTGACAGAAAGTAAACAATTCTTTCACTCCTTCCCAGCCTTTGTTTCTCACCCAACCCTTCCCCAGACAGCTAGCAGTTAAATTTCCTCTTTTAAGCTCAAGGACTAGTCCTTAGGTCTTTCTCCCATCTTGCTCAATTAGCAAATTGCTAAACTATAGTCTCTCTTTCCATGTTGGCTTCTGTGGCAGTTTGAGAGCCCCAAAAATCCAATTTTCAAGCCTCCCCTCCCGATTTACCTCAACATCGAAGAGAAGTATTTCAGGCAGGTATAACTCAGTATAGGGGAAGGGAATATATACATTTATTACTGTACAAGATAAATACTGTACAAACTAAAAAGCAATTATATACACAATATTAACACAGTCCTACCACCCCTTTGAGCCCCTCCCACAATCAGTTCAGGAGAAGCCCTCAGGCTGATAGTTAAGCAGTCTTTCTCTCATTGGGCTATCAGGGAAAAGAGTTCCTTCTGACCACCCCCCACCAGTCTCAACTCCGTGCTAAGGTCTCCTCTTCATCATGAGGTCCAAGGAGATAGCTTTGAGTCCTTCCTCCTCGGTTTCATGCAGGTTTTCTCCCAGGGGTAAGATGCTGTTTTAAGTTCTTACCTGGAACACACCTGCTGCTAACTGGCTCTCTCACTCTTCTCTAGCTGCTGCAGCTCTCAGTTTCGGCAGTCTACATCCAATGCCGATGCAGAGCACCTTCAAGCCTGCTTGGCCTGTCTCCAATTTCGCCTGGAGTTCTTCTCCTGGTACTGACCTTCTTTCAACCCGTCCTCCTTGGCTCAGCTTAAAACACTGAACCTTAAAATCCACCTCATGCAGTGGGGGGGAAAAGCCCTCTAGCTGGCTACAGGCATTCGGTCCAGTTATGAGCTGTCCCGAGCTCTGCAGTCTGGTTGCAGGGGGGGTAAGGGTTTGGCCTCCTCGTGAGGGGCTTGCCTCTCTCCCTCTTACCTCAACGGTTGTAAGTCTCTCTCTCCCTCACAACACTCCAAGCCGTCTCCAGCCCTGGTTTAGCCAGGCCTGTGGGGCCCAGGGCCCCTCTTCCCTGAGTTCGGGGAGGGGGGCCCTGGCACCCCCCTGCCTCTGACACACACTCCTACACACATGGCCTCACACCCACGCACTGCCAACTCACTTCCGACTGTTGCAATACCTAATTTCACAGGAGCAAAAAAAAAGACAGCTCCAATTGGTCCTCCAGTGGGAAACTCCCCTGAGCCCACACTCTAGTCCCAAGGGTGGGGGGGGGGATAGTGTGGCCTAACCCATGACATCTTCCTTCATCTGTTCTGTATTAGTCTGCAATACATATTGGTTGCAAAGAAGTAGTATTTCTGAATGACAAAAGATTCACTTGATTGGTTTTGGGCTTTTTTCCCAGCCCAATACTGTGTGTGTAGTAACTTTCAATGTGGTAAAAATTCAACAGCATGAAATAAGACCACTAACCCATTGTCAAAGAACTACTGTCATATCACTGTATCATCTAAGCCGACATCCATGTCTCTTTCTTTTGTAAAGAACATCTTGTCCTTAAAAGAAGTCGAAAAGTTGAGAACAAAGGACCGAACAATGTACTGAATTTAATCTGTAAACCTTTGAAAAGAGACAGGGTGACAGGTCATCACTTTTTCCTTCCTTCTTTGGCGTGGCAAATAAAACCTCATGACCTGGAAATTTGTTCTCATAGTACTCACAACCCAGTTTGGCCTCCCCGTAAGATTTGTCCTTCCCATTCTTCATAGGATTCAGATTTGAGCTGTAAGAGAAACATACCTTGAAACATATGTCAGGAGACAGAGAAGGGGTTAGTCTGTGTCACAAAATGGAACATGAATGTACTTCTTGTGAGCACAAAGCAAAGTTCATCCTAAATTTATAGTGGATTCACAAGTAATGCAAGTTATTTTTCTCAGTGGAAATGGAAAACCAGCAGTTCTTGGGTATCTCAATCATATTTCCGTGTTTTCCATTAAAAAATTATGCAGTCAGTACAGAGACCAAAGAATGCCTATCTTCCTCATGTCCCCTGCCTCATTCTGAAGTGTTTATGAAATCCACAAAGTCAGTTGTACTAATTCAGTTCATAAATTATATGCCCTTTGGACATGGCTAATTTATAGAAATTTCATTCAGTAACATAGTTAGATACAATTCCTTACTATGAAATTGTTACATGCTGTGTCTCTTCATCTCATCCATTTCCTACAGATGATCTCAAGCACTTGCCCTAAGCAGGTCCCATTGGCCTAGTCATACTATTGCTGGTGTCAGAGGAAATATTCTGTATTTGCAAGTTTCATCAAATCTTTCTCTTCCTTCACAGTACTTAGGTATAAAAAATAAATATGTATTAGTCAAAATAAATGTTTTTGTTACAAAAAGTATTATTCTTATTTAAAAAGGAAAACATGGAAGATGTATTCTCTTGCTATTCACCGTAATGATTAAATTAGGTAAATTCATCTGCCTTTTAGCTATGACATTTTAATGGTCACTTTTGTTGATTTCTCTCTATAATATCAAATATTAAGGCTCATATAAATAAGATTCCTCTATGGCAAGTAGAACCTCTGTCGAATGTATCAGATCTATTTTGACTGCATAACAGTCAAACAGATATGGGTTTTTTTCATTGTTTTTTTCTTTGTCCCCCCCCCCCCCCCCCAATAAGCTAATGAATAGCTGTTTAAAAGTTCCAGTTGTGGAGGCTACAGACTATTCATTTATTTTTCTCCATGAAAACACAAGAATCTGGTTTTCCCATTTTCTATTTTCTCTGAAGTGTTTTGGTCTGTGCAGATAGTACAAGAGTATGCTGCCTTTATTTCTAAAATTTCCAGTGTATTGCTACAGCTCAACAACTGCAGAATCAACATAATGTCCAGATTTATTTCTGATCCAGAAGATTGAGATTTTATTCTCTGTAGTTAGGTTTAGAAATGGACAAGAGGAACAAGATTAGTCAGACTTCAAGCTATAGTTTTGTAAGCATTTCAGGAACCGTTTTTCCTGACCTATCCTGTAAACTACATCGTGGGGGAGGTTTTTTTAAATTATAAAGTGGGTCTACAGGCTTTATTATTTCCAGATCTTAGTCTTGGCAAAGCAAGCACAGTCATATTAAACAGGCAACTGTATTTTAGTACTTATTGAAATGTCTCTTAGCTAGATTACTCTGTAGCTTCTCAAGTGTAACTCCCTTTAAATCTAATCTCATAGGAGGCAATCCATCATAAACAAACACAGAGAGGCACAGGCCATAGTTATAACAAAAGAATAGTTTTGTTTTATTTTGTTTTCCCACAGTTCTCAAAGTAGCTTTCAAAGCTTTTTTTTAATTGTCATTTCGCTTTATCAACATTGATCGAAGACCCTGGTGGTAATCCAGACCAAAGAGGATTGATCTCAGGTTCAAGTAAGAGAGAATTAGAAATAGGTAAAGCACAATGTATTTACAGGGATTTTGATTAAATCAAATTTCCAAGTTTTTTTCAGTCTACTTAACTGGTTGTATGTTGTATGTTACTGTAAATGGCTTTTTCTATGCATTTTTGGGGGAAACATTGGTTTCATTTGTTTTTAATAATTTGAGAAGGTGGTGTTTAAGAAATTCAACTTGTCCTATTAACAACTGAGAAAACAACTCTCAAACCTAATCAGTGCCTTTGGTCAAGGGTAAAAAGATGAGTTCTTGAATGGCTTTCTGTTCCTGAAGATGTCATCCTTGATGAACTCTTACTATAACTTCAGACCCTGCCACTAAAATATTGTCTTAGGCACCTGTCTCTTTTAATGCTATTATATGCTTTTCCCACCAGATGGTGGGCAATAAAAGCAGGAAACAGAAACTTATCTGTTACTGTATACTTAAAAAGAATCAAACAAAATTAAATAAAATGCAACTGCAAAACAATTTTCCATATGCTGTTCTACCTTTTATTCTTGCAACTAAAAGACAGCACTGAAAGAGATATGGTCAGTGTTTACAAGTAGTTGATTAATAGCATAAGTAAGGCCTACATAAGCATATGATACATATGTTATTACATATTTAAAAGATGTTAGTATATCTCCTATTCTATTGTTCTCTAGTTGTAAACAAAATTAATTATTATCAGGATATGCATTTTCTGTCAATTCCTTTAAGGAAAACCATTTATTCCACTTATCCTGCTGTAACCAGATAAATGAAATTGTCTCCCCAATGTGTAAATTTCTTTTCCTGCCTTGTTAGTGCTGTCTTGTACATGAAGTACTCATTTAGTTGCAAAAACCAATTATCATCCCTGTCTGGATACATTAAGAATTTTCCTACAAGTCTTTTTCTCTCTATCACATTTTAAGCAACACTGTACATGAATTATTCATATTGCCCATCTTGCAGGCAGGTTTTTTTATTATTAAATTCGATCATAATAATAGTTATTACCACAGTCATGGCAGTTTTATGAGTATTCTTCAATGCCATTACCTGGAAAGTTTTCAATCAAGACATATAAAAGATGCAAATCAATTTCCATAATAAAATTAAACTGTACCATCTACTCTTTCATCCTTGCAATAGAGTTGATTGACAACTTCTCCCTGATAGTTGCAGCTGATAACTTGCAGGCATGGTAATGGAGAATGGCAGATTCTTTTACTCTAATATTCTAAGAAATTCACTATTTTTCTTGCCATGTCAGTATTTAATGCACGTCTTCATGCAAACACAGTGTTTAAGATGCAAACATTCAGTTTACAAATATGCCTCGCAAAGAAGAGAATTATTTCTCTCTGGCAATATAAGATTTGCCTTTTACTATCCAAAGGCAGTGTTGAATAAATTAAATTCTTTAATGAATGTTCTCATTTGTTATGTTCTGAATAGTACTGCTCTCCACAAAGGATCTTTTCCCAAAGAGGATGTTTTCCAGGTGATTCCTCTAACTTCATCCTGCACTTTTACTTTAAATCTTTCTCTCTTCCTTGCTTTAGCACTGCTTTAGCACAGGTTTTAATGACCACCTGATGGTTCTTCTTTGCTCTCTTTCTGTGCAAGCACTTGATAACTTGTTCCTACTTCCTTCTTTACCACTTTTATTTCTCTGTTTGCATCCTATTTATCATTCGTTGTGTGTTAGACCAAGAGTGCTGTTTAAGCAAAACATAAAACATTAGATCCATTGATGCTGGAATTAACTGCTGTATGATTTTGCCTTTACTCTGGAGGTAGATTAAGTCTTAATAAAAGTTTCAAATCAGGACCGTTGACTTCAGATCCATTTAGATCAATTGAAAGGCAGAGAAATGCATTCATACTGAAGAAGTTAGTTTGGAATGATATTGGAGTAATTAAGATGAGAAAATAAACAGCAATGATAGGGATAAATGTATATTCTCTCTTCAATTAAGCTTCAAGTAAGGCCAAACAATACATACCATCAATCAACCCTAATACCTTGGGAAATAAGTGATCACCATTTAGAATCAAGAAGAAATTTATTTTCATGATACAGAATTGGACAATCCTATGCATTATGTAATAATACTTCCACTGAAGTTTCTGTGTGGCATCTGCTCAAAGGAGACTCCTGGAGTAGAGAAACTCTTGCTCTATTCTGGTATAAAATCCTCACACTCCTAAGAACTTCCTCTTTTTTGTTCAAAAACACTTAAGAAGACAAATTACATCACACTCCAAGAAACTAAACCATGCAAGACTGAACTCATGTCTGTTATGTAATTCAATTTATTACAGCAAGGCTTCAGAATTAATGAGTGAATTATAATTTTCCCCATAAGCAATTTTTTATTTCTGCTAAGGTCATGTTAGGACTATAATTGTTATTTTCAAAGATGCATGATGAAAAATTAAATAAACTGTATATTTTCCATATAACTTTTCTATTTTAAAATCTATTTAGTGGCTGTCTAGATTGCCATTTAAATTATTCACCAGTTTTTAATGTTACCTGTTATCGTGGCATCTGTCAAAATCACTTTCTGCTGAGAAATAATTGCTTTCTTCATCTGCAACAAATTCTGAAAAGTTTGTTGATGTTTTTCCAACTGGCGTATAGATAAGCATTAGCCCTCTGTAATAGAACTTTCATTTCTACATTCATAACTCTCCCCCATGACCATTTTATTAGCTTGAGTAATAGGTTATTCCATCAATTTTTCAAAATTATTCTAACTCTGAATATAATGTTTGGGTTTTATGGTAGCACTATAGCCCACGTGTAAAATATGCAGTTCATGTGTACAATGAAACAGAGCAAATACCGTGGTCATGGCTTTGGGATAAACTGTGCCTTTTACATCACAGATCATTAGAAATTTCAGGAGGTGTTGGATGGCATTTTCCAAAGGGCTAGGAGTCCATATGGATTGTGGTTCTCTTTGTCTTTGAAAGAAACAAGTGCCTAGCAAATGACAGAACAAGATTGCAATCGATCTATTAGCAGCTTATTTTTCTTATGTTTAGATTTTGAAACTATTCTATGTTGCCTGAATGCAATATATAACAAGAAGATTCAAGAGACACCTTTTCAGTCTGTCCACCCCAACTGATACGCTCAAAGCTCTTTTTCAAACTTTAATACAGTACATCCATTCTTCATTGCCTCATCTGAAACATGCAAACTTTCCTGGTTGTGTCATATTCCACTTAAAAGAATGTTATCAATTGTAGCTATTCACAGCTCAGCCAAATTATTCTCTGTTCTTATCCACATTATTGCAGCTCCATCAGAAATCTGTCAAGTCCACATTTGTTACTGAGAGCTTTACAAAAATATCACTCAGAAAGTCAGAAATCATTGGTAATTTACTTTTCTTCTTAAATGAATTCGTTCATTTCCTGCCAGGAAACTTAAATTTAAATAAAATCAATGATTTTTCCAGCACTCATTTTTTAGCTCTGTTGTCAGAGAAGGGAAAACTCTGTCTGAAGTCTGCATGGGGGGTGGTGTTCTTATAAGAAGCAGTGACCTTAACATCCATGTTGTTATCACACATCCTTACATAAATTCAACAGGTACAATGCATTACCCTGCTACATTTTGGTTCTCATGAGGCCTTGTGATGTTCACTTTAATCACACTGTGTGTCAGAGACCCATCCATATCTATCTCTCTATCTCTCTATCTCTATCTATCTATCTATCTATCTATCTATCTATCTGTCTGTCTGTCTGTCTGTCTGTCTACCTGACTATCTCTGTACCTATCTGAAGCCTGATAGATGCCTAAAAACAAGGTAAGGTTTTTCCACAATCTGAAAATTCAACATCAGCAAAATAATTTAATTCTTTATAAATTTATTTCTTCGAAAAAATAAAAAGTAGAAAGAAGTTAACTGTATTTCTGACATTGGATTCTAATGAAATAGTTCAACTACCATCCTAAATTGTGCTGGCTTTGTTAAAACACTATAATCACAGAAAGAATGTTCTTCTAAATGGAATTGCCTTGAGTTCAAAATTGGATTTTAAATTGTATTATTCTAATGTAATATTTTATTCATTGTTTGGTAAAAGATAACTTGAGAACATGTTTTCTGAGGCTTTGCCTTATTCTTTAAACCAGCAACTGATTTCCATGACCCAGTTTCTAACTACTGCCCTACAAATTCTTAGATGCCAGCTAGGGAAAAAATGTAAGGAGGAGACTAGATAGTCTGATCAGGAGTTCATGACTAAATTGTGGTTTACCTATATGGGCTTTTTCTCCCATATGTCATTGAATATATTCATATTAAGTTTTATATTTGCAGCTGAACTCCCTTTGCCTGACCTATTGTAATTGAGATTCTAAGCAGATAAAGACCTTCTGCGCTTGCATGCCTGAACCATTCCTTCTGATCCCCGTTCCCCCTATTTCCAAATCATTATTTCACTTTTTCTATTAAAACTTGACATGGCTAACAATATAGTTTTCAGAACTAGACTCATTTCTCATGAATGACAGATATCTCTTTATTTCTGCTCTGAATATTGTAATAGAGGGGGAAAATTGGAGATCTTGAAGTAGTTTCATGGTATCAAAAATTGCACTTTACTTTATAATAGTAATGCTTTGTAGTTATCCATCAGTCTTCAAACACTAATCAATTTTAAGTTATTACAAGGTTTATAATGGAATATATCATTTGTACTTCTCTTATCTTTGCTGAAATTCATTCAAGTAGATTTTTTTTTTAATTTAAACTCTCTAACAGCTATTCTTTTGCTCTGACTTAATAACCAGAAAGGTCTGCCCTCATCTTAAAATAGAGTGACAATGGTTATGTCTTCCTGCTCTTACCATACATTTCACTGTTCCATTTTTTAAGTGGAATAGACCACACCTTTTGATAGATATCAAAGGAAAGCCTCAGAGAAATATTTTTTGAAGATTAAAGGGGTGGAATTACAAATGAGTAAATGTAGTTTGATTTAATAAACCTGGTCTGATGGAAACAGTCTGAGTCCCAAGCAGTACAATATTCTAAGAAAGCCATTTACAACTAGCTGCAACAAAGCAAAAAAAAAAATGCTGAATCTGAGCTTTTGAATGTAAACGTTCAGCTTTGAGGCTGCAACTCAAACCAGTCCCACATTAGATCCTATATGAATCTTACATTACCTTTTGGAAGTGAAAGGTGTTCGTAAATGGAGAAAGGTTGGCATTACATTGTTGACTGTGCTTTTTGAATGTGGAGGCAGAAGCCAGAAGAAAATGGAAAGAGTAAAGGTCTGGGTAAAACAGCAAAACAGGGTGTCTCAGTCTGCACATTGTGCTATGAAATGCATGCCAGTTATGTGAGGAACCGATTGCATTTTATTGCTGTGAATTAGGGTTCTAATATAATTAGAAGGAATAATATGATTAATTACTGTAACAAGATGGATTGTATATGTTTAGGAAAATAAATCTCAGATATAGGATAAATATTGCAAATCTCAGATGATCAGTTATAGTTAGAGCCACCCAGACACTTCCAGATCTTGGTACTGCATTGGATTACTTCTACCACCACTGCTTAAATGCAGATCTTTGAATTCTACACTTCTATCTGATCCTAAAACTAAAGATGCCAGTGTTTCTGCTTTATAAAGTTGCTAAAGGCAACTTCTAAGACTAAGCTACTTGGCACCTTAGTCTTAACAGGTATCTAACCCTCACTTGGATGTCGTTCAGCTACCTAAATTGAAATACAAGGGCCCTGGTGGGAGGAAATAGCAATGATAACGAAATTCTGCATGGCAGGTTTGCTAGGACCTTTTTCTCCTTTATAAAAGACAGGGAGGTGCATGAAAATTTTCACCTTTCACTCCAAAATAGGCATGTTTGAAAATATTTCCCCCACCTCTAGTAGAAAAACTCTCTTCTGTAATGATTAGATGAAGATGTTTTTATAACTTTTGTTCTTCTTTTACTGGAGGAAAGAAAAAAAAACAGATAAGAAATCTTAAAAGTTCTATTTTATCAATAGTTCTTTACTTATTGCCTTCAGGCTCAATTTAAGGCAAATTTCCACCTGAATCAGTGAATCTGTGGCAATGACTTCTGAGCAAATCCAACTGGCAGTCATTTTTGCAAATATATATATTTTCATTTTGTCAACCTTCCTTGAAGAAGGAAAGCTATTACTTTTTATTTCTTTGTTCATTTACTAGGAAAACTGGGTCATTTTGTGTGTATGGGTGTGTGCGTGTGAGCAGAACACTTGGTTTCTTGGTTAAGTTCAGTTAATAACAAAATCAGTCTTTTTAACCTTTAAATACTGAAACATTTGAAGTTTTTTTGGCTTTCAAATGTTTTACAGCTATGTTGACTTGGACTTAATCTTCTCACATGAAAGTATATGATGAACCTAGGGTAGGTATGGGAGATCTACGTTAAAAATAATAAGACCCTATTCTAAACAGTATAATTAACATTATGAAAAATAGGGTTAAAAATGCTAAATTAATAAGATCTTATTCTAAATAGAATAATTAACATTATGAAAAATAGGGTCGAAAAATAGGGTTAAAAAATGCTAAATTGTCAGTGCAAAAATATGTGAATCTTCCCTGGTTGTTCGAATAGTCTTGTACAGTAGCAGAATATTCTTCTTCAAACAAGAAAATAAGGGGGTTTTGTTTCTTTTTATTACTTTAAGGCAAAGGTAAAACCATAAAACAGGTTAAATAGAGAGAGAAATAAAGAAGAAATCTTGAAAGAATAAGCTGGCAGCAATCATTAATAAGAAGACCTTTTGTAAATGCTTTCTGCATTTTTGCTTAATTGGCTTATAGAATAAATGTAATAGGTTTTACTGGGCAAGATTTAATAACAGAGACTAAACTAGTTAATATGTGAGACTTTTCAGAATACCCCTTAGAACATTTCCCCATTTGATGATGTGCTTATTTGTTCCATTTATACTGGAAGGAAGACTTGTTTTCAACTATTTTTTCCTCCTTGAGAGGTGTCATTCTCTGTGGGAATTCAGTTTATGCTTCCGTAAAGAAATGTGGTGCTGCTTTTCTATCAGCCCCCTCACAGTGAGAAGATGTGTGGTTTTATAGGGGCTTCAGTTCTGCTAGCCCAGTCAAATGCTGCAGGACCTTAAACTCAACATTTTAGAAACCACTGCAGTTACTCTGTTCCCTTTCCTCTCACCTAAAAGAGATGTGAGAGGTTCTGTTGCTCTCACCAGCAACCAAAAGAATGATGAAATTCCTATAACTCTCAAATAGTTCCAGAACACATCATTTTCTTTATTAATAAGAGGAGAAGGGGTGACTAAGAGAATGACTAATGGTGACTGAGAGGCAGACACTGCGCTATGAATTTCCATGTACTTTCCTGGAGGAAGGGATTGTGCATATCTTAGGTTGTATTTCTATAGTTACCTCTCTCCTAAACCTATATTAAACCCTTTTTGTCCCAAAAAATGCTGGTAGCATTCAGCAACTTTTCAGGTTACTGAGAGTTTATTTCCTGTTTTAGTCAAGTCCTACAAGAAATGCTTGAGTTTTGTGGTTTGGTTTTGTTTGGTTGGTTTTAAATATTAATTGAGTTTTTACTAGGAAAGTCAGCTGTTCTACAAACCTTGTAAGAGAGTGTATTCTCAAGAGAACCCTAGCCCACTTCTGTAAAATTCAGGTTTGTACAGTGTGAATATAAAATCCCATATGTGTTCTCTGAAATAGAATAAACCTGTAGTACTCATACTTTGTACTTTTTCAGGGAGGTTTCCAATGACTGTATTACATGGTAACCCAGAAATGATCAGTTATTTTGGACATTTTTGTATACCTGGCATGACTGGTGGACATTAAGATGTTTTATTAAACACTGCTTAATGCCAAATCTGGAGTACAAACATAAACAACAACATTTTCACTTCAGTTATTTTTAGACATCAGATTTGGTGAATCTTGAGTAAGACTCATAAAATATCTGTTATGCTGAGACATCATGAGAAACTTTGAAATTAAAATTATTTAACTTCGGTTATCCCATTGAATACATTTCACAGTTCAGTCCATTATTAATTCAGTTGTAAAATTTGTGTGTTGCACCAGTGAACAAAAAGATTGATGTTTTACTATGTATTCACAAGGTAAAAAAATTCTGAAGAATTTACTGAGCTTCCATCTCAAGCTGGTTTTGGAACTCAGGATGGTTTTTTGTTTTCATGAGGCTGCAAATTAAGCTGCGAATTTCTTGAGCTTACTTGGAATTCAGTGTTGTAAAAGTTTCCTTGAGGTATTTTTGGACTTGTCCCTCTAGAAAGGAACACTGGAAACTTCACAATTCAAAATGGAAAAAAAAAAAGCAAGGAAAACTACATAAAAGTTCTTTGGTCTTGTGGTAAAGAGTTGGTGTCCGGTTTCTGTTCTGTTGTGTTCACGATCACCTCTCTTTTGAGGTCTGGTTTAAGGTTTAGTAAGTTTTGCATTTCGCATTTCTTTCGGCTGTTACCCAGCTGTTTAGAATTGGCTCGGGACTACCGAGATAACCAACCGCTTAGCGAAGCCGCGGTGCCGACGGGACAAAAGGAGCGAAAGGAGGCGGCCGCGCCAGGCCCTGCCGAGGCAGAGCGGCCGAGCCGAGGCTGGCGGGCGGTACCGCGGCCCCAGCGCGCCCCCTGCAGGAAGCTCGGGCACATCCAGCCGCTCTGCCCGTCCCTCACCTCCGCCAGAGCATCCCCGTCTTATAAAAGTAGCAAAATTACCCTATCCGTTATCAAATTGATTATTGAACCTTATAATTTAGGTAATAATGAAGCAAAAACATTTTCTGCCCAGCTGAAGAAGCATTCATAAAGAAAACGATCATTCTTTGTCTAACCCTGTGTTTTTATTGCTATATTGATCTTAAACTTTCATAGATTTCATTGTTCTTTTTCTCTAGTCAATTTAATTTGTTCTGCATTAGTTTTACATCTGCAGTAAAATATTACTGAAACGTTCTATAAATTTTTATGAAGTGAGGATTTTCTTCATATGTTATATTAGGTAATTTTAAGGAAATATGTTCTGTGCCATCTGTGTCTTTAACTGCACTCTGGTCATTTCACTGGAGTCATAAGTGCCCTCTTATGCATTTTGTAAAGTATGATCTTGAGAACTGTGGATTTGTTAAAAGAGGTTTTTTTAATTTTTTCCCCCTCTTCTTGTGCTTCAACCTCACTTTCAGCATTTTATTTTAATCTGTGAAGGACAGATTAAACTATGAAGTAAAAGCAGAGTGCTTGGGTATTTTTCTAAAAGAGGAAAAGGCAACTAACTGTCTATTAGCACATGAAGTATTCCAGCTGTATGCAAATATACATCTATCAAAACCAGTCATTCAGTGTCACATTTGAACATGTTCTTAGATTCTGTTTTCTAAATCCTTTTTTAATCACAAAAGAAAGCTGTAACTAATTTTGCTTTCCAACCTTTTCTTTCCTGAAATTAATTACTACACTTGCTTTCTACACCTATAAGGCACACTATAGAAACTTGAATAACTGTAAAAGATTAAGCCATTGGCTCCTCTGAAGCAGTGATGAGTTATTTGGCTTAACTGTAGGAATGGACTCTGGTTTGCTGGTGAAGCCCTCCAAACCAATGGTGAAGCCCTGTGCAAAAATGCACAGACGTGATACCAAATCATAGCATCACAGAATCACAGCATCATTAAGGTTGGAAGAGACCTTAAAGATCATCTATTCCAACAATCAACCTAGCACCAGTATAATCACCCCTAAACCATATCCTCACGTACCACATCCAAATACCTCTTCAGCACTTCCAGAGACAGTGACTCCGTCATTTCCCTGGGCAACTTATTCCAATGCCCATCCACTTTTTCACTGAGGTTTTTTTTTTCTAGTATCTAATCTGAACCTCTGCTGATACAGCTTAAGGCAATTTCTCTCAAATTTTCACGTGAGACATGGCAAAAGAGACCAACTCTCCCAAGGTAGTTTCAGAGAGGAATGAGGTCCCCCTGAGCTTAATCTTCCCCAGACTTCTCCAGTTCCTTCAGCCACTCCTCCTAAGACTTGTTTTCTAGACCCTTCACCAGCTCCGTTGCCCTTCTCTGGACATGCCTGAGCATCTAAATGTCTTTCTTGCAGTGAGGGGCCTGGAACTGAACATGATACCTGAGATGTGGCCTCACCAGTGCTGAATCTGGTCCTGCTGGACACACTATTCTTGATACACACCAGAATGCCACTGGCCTTCATGGACACCTGGGCTCATGTTCAGCCAGCTGTGAACCAGCACTCCCAAGTCCCTTTATGCTGAGCAGTTCTCAAGCCACTCTTCCCCAGCCTGTAGCACTGCACTGTAGGACCCACCACATTGCCTTATTGAATCTCATGCAGTTATCCTCAGCCCATCGATCCAGTCTGACGAGTTCCTACTGTAGGGCCTTCCTACCCTCCAGCAGATCAACGCTCCCACCTAACTTGGAGTCATCTGTGAGCTTACAACTCATGCACTCAGTCTCCTTGACCAGATTGTCGATAAAGATATCAAACAGGACCAGGTCCAATACTGAGCCCTGAAGAACAACACTCACAACCAGCCACCAGCTGGATGTAACTCCATTCATCACCAGTCTCTGGGCCCCACCATCCAGTCTGTTTTTAACCCAGTGAACAGTGCATCTGGCGAAGCCATGAGCAGTCAGTTTCTCTTGGAGAATGCTGTGAGAGATGTTGTCAAACACTTTACTGAAGTCTAGATAGATGGCATCCACAGTCTTTTCCTCATCTACTAAGCAGATCACCTTGTTATAGGAGATCAGGTTGGTCAAACAGGGCATGCCTTTCAAAAATTCATGTTGGCTGGGCCTGATCCACCAGTTGTTCTGCACATGCTGTGTGATGGCACTCGGGATGACCTGTTCCACAACCTTCCTCAGTACTGAGGAACTGTGTAGTTCCTCAGATCATCCTTCCAACCCTCCTTGTCTATAGGTACTACATTTGCTAATTTCCAATCAGCTGGAACTTCTCTTGTTAACCAGGACTTCTGGTAAATTATGGAAGTTCTGGAAACTTGTTTGGCAAGCTCTTTTGCCAGCTCCCTCAATATTCTCAGGTGCATCCCATCTGGGCCAATAGATGTAGGTGTCTTCTTGGTGTCTAATTGGCATAGCAGGTCACTAACCTTTTGTTCCTCGATTATGGAGGCTTCACTGAGCTACTGTACCTGCCACTAACTTTTATCTCTGGGAGCAGAGTATCTTGAGGACAACTGGTTTTGGTATAAAAGAATGAGGCAAGAAAGGCATTAGGTACCTCAGTTTTTTCTTCATCTCCTGACATTATGCTACCCTCTGCATCCAGAGAAGGATGATTCTCCTTGGCCCTCCTAATCTTCTCCCTACATAACCTCATAATATCCTTATAGTCCCCACAAATTACCTGCCCCTCCTTTCAGAGGTGATGCACTCTTTCTTTTCCATGAGTTGCAGCCTAAGTTCTCTGTTTAACCAGGCCAGTTGTTTTCCCTGCTGGCTTGTCTTATGGCCCATGGAGACAGCCTGCTCCTGTATCTTTAAGATTTCCTTCTTCAAGGAAATCTTCTTCCTCCTTCTTCAAGCACGTCCAGCTTTCTTGGACTCTTTTGTCCTTCAGAACTGACTCCCAAGATATTCTGTCAATTAATCTCCTAAACAAATCTCCTGCCAGAAGTCCAAGGTGGTAGTTCTGCTGGTCCCACATCCTACTTCGCTTACTTCCAAAATTGAAAACTCTATCATTTCATGGTTGCTATGCCTAAGGTGGCCACAGACCACCACACTGTCCACTAGTCCATCTCTGTTCACAAACAATGCCTCAGTAATTTGTATATGCCTTCTCCTATCTTGTTTTCCTACGTGCTCTACATTTAGGCTTGTTCTAGAGTTATCCAATTGTTTGAGGGGTTTGGTTTTCTTGTTGGTTGATTTGTTTTGTTTTGTCTATTTATTTTTTAAATAGGGTATTAGATGGGAACCCAGTAATGAGTTTGTAATAATATTTCAGTCCCCTTGTGAATGGGGAATGGTGACTTTTGAGATGATGTATTCTCTCAGAATAGTCCTAAATATTGCAATCAGCATTTATTGTACGAAATGGTTGTACAGTATCAAAGTATGTGTGTTCTACCTTGTACTCACAATTACTCTCTCCTGGGCTATGGCACCTTGAACAGAAGTGCTCCTGTTCAGTACTGGGATACTAAAAGACAAGGGAACTTCAGGAAAGAATACTCGATTCTAGTATAGAAAGCAATGCTCCTGCTAAATTAGTTCTGGCCTTACAGTGCCTCAACACACTGTAATGAAGGCTGTGATGCTGACATAGCAAAACTGAAATACCAAAGCTCTTTTTTGCTCATTTTCGTGTGGTTTACATGTTTCTTCACAGATTTTTCTTTTAAATGTAGAAAACTGTTTAACTGCTATGGTCTTGCCAGCTTTCAGGTGCAGTAATTTGTCTTCTGACTATCCAAACCTTCTCTCTTCATTTAGATAATTATTCTCTTTTATTTAAATCCTCAGCTGTTACTGTTGCTTGGTAAAGTGTAATAAACTTTTGAACACACCCATTTGCACCTTGAGGAATCAAATTACCTCTCCTGGTCACTTTGTTTCATTAGTGTTTTTTAACCTGAGGCAAGCAAATATCTCACTGTGAATTTCTTGGAAAGCATCTTCTGACTCCTCTCCAGTTTGGTTTTCTGTCCACTCAACATTGCACCCTTCCGAAAAGGCTAAAGCACCAAGGTCTTTTTAATCCAATCATTGCTTTTCTATCTCTGAGGTTAATATGGTCTCTTTAAAGAGTGTATTTAATGCTCTATGTTTCATCCATGTACACTTTTACAGGAGATGTGTAAAGCCTTTTAAAGTTCTACCAAAGTACTGTCCTATTCCTGCAACTTTTCTTACAATATTAGCAATACCAGTAGAAATTGTGTGCCACAGTCATTTGCATCCATTAATAAATCCCCTTTTGCTTTTCAGATTGTTTCAGTCCAGTCACCACTGTAAAAGTGACGTTGTCTTTTTGGTCAATGTCACAAATATTTTGCTAGAGCTTGTGAAACCTCACGCATACACATAAACATGTCCACGAACACACACACACACACACAAACACACACACACACACACAAACTTGGTTTGTGTTGACTTGCTTGCCTTTAATTCTGAGTATTGCATCAGGCCTCTTTACTAGTAGTATTAGAGATTCCCTACCACATTTTATTATCAGAACACTTTCAAACTTCATGAACTTGAGTCTGAAATCAGTGTCTCCCTTTTGTCACTAAATTATTACTAATTTGTCAAGAAGAACTCTTGGAGTACCAGTAATATTTCTTTGAGTCACTTCTCCCACAATATGAGTCCCTTAGTGGGTTTGCATTTAACCAACCAGATTTGCTGTTCTGTAAGGCACAAATCTTCCTATGTTTGCATCTTTCCTTTTTTGAATTGGGTTTGTTAGGTTTTTTTCTTCTTAACAGTATAAATCATACATATTACATTTTTATGTTGGATGTTGAATGTCTTGGATAGCTGCCTAATTAGCATCCTTTACAAAATTAAGCATGAAATCGTAAGTCAAGGACTCCAAACACACGGCTGTGGGTATTAGGATCACCTTATGGTGATCTGTCTTTCAGTCGAGTCCCCTAATTGGGAATACAGGGGGAAATGTTTTAAACTTCCTTTCTTCATTTCTGCTGTTCCAGACAACTCCTTCAGAATCTATTCACTGCTCTGTTCTTCCCCTCAGAGGATTGCCACTGATTCATTTTATGCCAGATATCAAATGAGTTTCAAATGTTGTCAAAGGTTTATAAAATCTGTAAAAGAACTGTTTCACAATGCATGGAGTTACCATTAAACAGAGTTACTAAGAATAAGAGTACAAAGAATAAGACTTGTTCAATTCTGAGTAATGATTGAATTACTCACTCTTGCTCTAAGATGTTCCACAGCATAATCTGCTTCTCTTCTAATGGTAATTTTTCCATGGTTTTACTGTTCCCCATAGTGTCCTCTCACTGAAGCCCTATTAGTGATGTAATACAGCCGCATTCATTTGTCACTTTCTCTTTTGTGTCATCTGTATAATGCAACATATTTGTAGTGCAAGAAAGAAATCTCTTTTGTTGTTTGCCTGGACTAGTGGGAGGTGTCCCTGCCAATGGCAGGGTTGTTGAACTGGATCTTTAAGGTCCCTTCCAACCCAAACTATTCCACGATTCTATGATTTTTGTCTTAATGGCTCCACGTCACACAGTTGAACATTTTCTCACTCTTCCTAATAGAGTCTACCTAGAAAATAACAGAACTTAACATCACTATGGCCATAATAACAAATGCACATGAAAAAAGAACTAATATTTACATTAAAATATGATTACCAAACTCTGCTCATCAGAGTCCGTATATGTTTAAGGCACTCCAGCTTTAGTTCTCATGCCTGGAAAAATACTGTTTTATTAACATATATTTTCTCTATGGAAAAAATATGCGGCCTCATTTGCAATATACTACATTAGTCTCTTTATTGATACTGAAATACTCATAGTTACTTATTTTACATTAAAGAATAATAATTTCCTCTCTCTAATTTACGCATTATTTTATATTTATATGTATCATATATAATATGTCTCTTCTGTGCTCCAAGAAACTTCTTGTTTAACATCCAAGAATATAAGACAGTAATTCTTGTTAATGTAGCATTGGATAGCACTGGGCAGACACTTTCCCATCACATTAGCTAAGTGTGTATTCAAGAGTACATTACAATTATTAACCACAAGATGGCTCAATAGGAGAGGGAAATGAAGCTTTTTTACATCAGAAAAAAAAAAATTCTGTATTTTAAAACTGAACTGGAATCTTGGCTCCTGAGGCACTAGGATTAAATGCATCCAGTTCAATCCATTATTAAAACACAGAAACACTGTAATGCTAACCCAGTTTAGATAAAAGGCAATTATGACTTTTAGTATCCTTCACTATAAAATTAAAAAGTATAGGATTTTTTCAGATCTGAGGAAAGACAGAACAAGAATGATGGAAGGAATCAAACTTTTAATGGCAAAACATCATTGAAGAAGTTTGTGCATATTGCACAGACCAAATAAGACCTCAGTTTTCATTAATGAAATATTTTTTATTACTCTATGTGAATCAAGTTTATACTTAATTGGTAGGACATAAATTGCTAATACATAGAGGCCCAATAATTTAGTTAATTTAGTTGCCAACATTAAGATGCAAGCAATGCTTATCTCACTCTCTCTTTTTACTTTACTACTACATTTCCAGTTACCCATGATTTTACTGCAGATGCAGTTACATGCAGAATCACTTAACATCAAGACAGAATGCAAGAATCCTTTCTTCACTTATAGAATAGATGCTTAGAAACTCTTATTTTGGTTGAAAAGTGACTTCTTCAAATTTGTGCATATTACTAGTAAGGTTTTTGCATGTTTCTTAATGACTGAAGCAAAACTATCACAAAATAAATAAAACCACCTTATTTAAAGCAATACATTTCTCTAAAACTGAGAGATCCACAAGTCTCAGCTCCTGCATTTTACTCTGTAGTAAGATTTATTGGAGCCCCAGTATTTTCTCTTAAGAAGAAATAGGCCAATTCAATGTGAAGATGTTTGCAGATAACCTGGGAGATGCATACTCCTGCATGCCTACCCCCACACAAGTAGATTTAACATTAATGCACTGTTCCTGTGAAAACACTGCAAGCTCTCTGGAGAGCCTCTCAATCCTCATTGAACTATTTCTATCAGGTAACCCTCCATAAGAAGCTTTGTGAGAATGTGGATCACTTGAAAGTATGGTCTTAAAGCAAGAATAATTTCTGCTCCCCGGTTACTGAAGACTATGAATATGTATCTAGGAGTGAACTGAGTATGTCAGAAGGAATATGCTTAAATGTCAATACCTTTTCTAGAAGTGAAGTAGTAACTGCAATGAAAAATTGAGAAAGAATAGCTTCCCAAGGACAAAAGAGAAAAGAGTGAGACTGAAGGATTGATGTCATACTCTCCTCTTTAAGGTTTGCCTTCTTTCTCCCTCTCACTTTTAAACCAAAGTCCTTTCAAGGTAGGTGTGATTACTCTCATCATGTCTCCTCAAACTTTCAAAGCTTTTTTTGACCTTTCCTGTATACTAGCTGACGGCTTTGGCTGCTACCTGCACAGCTTTTGGGAAACAGCCCTTCTCCTCTAGTATGCGAACTGTTCTTGCACCTTGGTGAGGGTAGCTAGCCTGGCAGAAAGCAGGTAACTGGTGCTACATTCAGCTCATGACAAAGGGGGGGAGAAAGTGAGTAGAACATATTTCCTTCTTGCTCATTGAAGAGCTACCTGGGAGTAAGGGAAAGGGAAGGAAACTTCACGGGGACTTTGTGAGCAGCAGCTGCAGCTCAAAAGGGGGGAAAAATTATAAAGGTTAGGGAAGCAGCAGGCAGAGGCAGAGCTGGCTGATTAGACCCTGGTGTTATGCAAATCAACCCCTTCATCATCTGTCTGAGTTTCTTCTTCCTCCCACATCTGGCTCACCAGCTGCTGCCTGAGAGCACAGTTCTGCAGCACTGAAGAGGCAGAAGTCTCCAGAAAGCACTTTAGCAGCTCCCACCACCACCTCCCCAGAGCATCCTGTGCCTCTGTCAGTCTACCTTCCAGATGCTCAAATTCCTGTCAGCCTTCAAGGTGCTGCCATCTCCACAGACAGACCCATTCAGCTCCCCCCCCACCTTTTCTTTTTACAGGGCCATCTGACCGGACACTGATCAGAACAATTGTCTGACCAAGCCCTGCACCCGGTCAACTCTATTTTTCTGTGCGATTGTCCTCATCACTCTGTGTCTGACATTTGCAATGCTTCAGCCAGACTAGATGGAGAGTAGGACAAGATTTGTGGACCAGCTACTGGAGACACTTTTTATGTGTGAAACACTAACAAACTTCAGGTTGAACTAGCTGAAGTTTTAGGCTTAGGGGTTTAGGGGCTGGCATAAATTGAGACAGCTACCAGAGAGACTCATCTGTAAAACCTCCCAGTGAGCCCTGAATTTGATCAGCCTGCAAGAAAGAGCAGGATGGGGTCATTTGTATTGTTTATTCTTATATGAGTGCTATTTTCGCATGTGTGGTGCCTGTACAAGAACCCGTCTGTGTTAATCTCTGAATGGTTGACCATGCATATGCCACTGCATATAGCAGAGGACACTGAAAGAGGACTGCTGGTGCAGGCCATTGCAGGAATGGGTGCAATGAGGTTTTGCAGATGTCTTCTGCAGAGACAGGGCTGTGTGCTCCTCTGGTTTCTCATGCTTTGCAGTCCTGGCAAGTCAGTTCAGGAGCATGAATGAAATGCTCTCTCTGAGTTATGCTTCCAGCCAAAGACCTCTCAAGTGCTCTTTAAGGAACAAACGCATATCTTCAAAGAATGATTTCAAGGATGCTGCCATTATTGTACTGAGTTCTGTGCTGTGTGCCTTGAAGCAGTCATCTTTCACACACAGTAGTAGTAATAAGGTTAATATGCCCTGATGCAACCAAAGCCTGCTTCTCCTTGATTTTTTCTGAGCAACGAAGTGAATAGTGTCAACATGGCAGAAACATACAGAAAAAAATTAATCATTTAAATGTCATAAAAAGTTCATCTGAAATATAAGAGGTTCAGTGAGATCAAAGCAAAATAAAGTAGTTCAGATGGCAGCAGAAATAGGATCCTAAAAAAGAGTGAGAGATAAATGAGAGAGGGCCAACAGAGTCAGAAGAATGAGCTGAAGCCTGGTAGGAGAGGGCAAGTAGAAAGACTTTCACAGCATCTGTCTCACTGTATTGCTTTAGAAACCTTCCAGGTTGTTGCAAGACCCCTAGATCAAGTAGGAACCTTTTGCTGCACACTTCAGAGGGTCTTTGGGGACCATGAGTCACAGTGGTTCAGAGTTTTTTGGAGCACAACTCCCAGTTTGGTTTCCCATGGAGAGAATCTAGTTCTGCATTAAAACCAGCCTGAAGACTCAACCCCATCCTCAGTAAACATAGACTTGTCAGGGTTTCAAACCAAGCTGCAGTTCTGAGCCAAGTTGCTACTGTAGGCACAACCCACATTATTCTTTTATTATTTTATTCTGTGTGTTCTTTCCCTCTAAAAGTAGTTGTGTCAGTGTCTGTCAACCACAACGAATCAATACGTCAACTGATAAAAAACCCTGATAAAATAAAAGTGTGCAAGGGCAAGAAGCTGCATATATATTCCTTCTGTCAGTGATGACTCACATCAGTGCCCCAAGCAAGTGGTGCATGGGTAGCTACCATTCTGACACACAAAACAGAGATATTCAGGAGATAGACTTTCTCAATGAGTTTCAAGCCTCCTTACCTTTGTCATCTGCGGATGGCTCCATACATATTTTATCAGCTTGGATGTTATCTTTTCTAGCTAAGTAAAAATAAATTGCAAACTTCAACAAGACAATGAAAAAGAAAAAGTGAAATCAATCCCTTTTAAATATATTTTCTTGCAGTCATTACTTGAATATTGATTTTTAGTGAGAGCTTGCAGAACAGTACATTTTGACCTGCATATGCTTAACTGCCATGACTTAGAAAGGAGCAGCTGTAACTGAGGTACAGCATGTTTAAAACCCAGATTCATCTAATTAAATGTGGTATATACAGTTTATAGGATATGATCTCTTGAAGTTTCATTGAAAGAGGTCATACATTAAGAAAAAATGAAAGGAGCTTATTTAATATGAGGCTATGTCTAGATAACAGATATTGCAAGTTAATAACATAAATAAGTTAAATTTATATAAGAATATTTAACATAAAGCTATTTGATATTTCAAACAGCTTCAGAAAGTCTTTTAAAGAGTGATCATTTTCTAATCTGGATGCTTGTAAATAATTTTCAAGTGAATATTAGGAGGCATTTCTTTACCGAGGGGTTGGTGAAATACTGGAACAGTATTTACACTGCAAAAAAAAAAAAGAGTTTATCAAACAGGAATTAGTACTGTAAAAAAATTAATGTTCTGTATTTGTTACATTTATAATATGATTGAACATTTCATTTATAAATTTCATTTCTATTGGAATACAGATATTCAAACTGAGTTGGCAAGAATAGAGCTTGGAAGAAGGACTATAACTGAAGGTAATTCAAGTGAAAAAGTTATGAAATGGCTAATATAACTAAAAAAGAGACTCTCCAGACCCTCTCCAGGCTGTCCACATCTTTTTTGTATAGTGAGGACCAAAACTGAACATAATATTCCAGGTGTGGCCTAACAAGCACCGAATAGAGTAGGATAATGGCTTCTTCATCTCTGCTGGTGACACCTTTGTTGATGCAACCAAGCATCCTGTTGGCTTTCTTTGCTGAAGCAGCACACTGTTCTCTCATATTGATCTTGTGGTTCTTCAGGACCCCCAGACCTGTTTCCACAGAACTGCTCCCCCGCTGGGTAGATCCCAGACTGTGCTGCAGTCCTGGATTATGTTATCCCAGCTGTAAGACCTTACAATTGTCTTTGTTGAACTTTATAAGGTTCTCATTAGCCCACTCTGCCAGCCTGTCTAACTCTTCCTGCAGGGTAGCTCTCCCTTCCAGTGTCCACTTCATCAGTGCTATCACCAAACTTCTTCAGGGAACACTTGATTCTGTCATCCAGACCACTTACGAGATATTAAACAGTGTCGGGCCTAATATCAATCCTGGTGGCCCCCACTAGTGGCCGGTTGCCAATTTGAAAAGGCGTTATTTACTACCATTCTCTGCATATGGCTGCCAGCCAGTGCTCCACCTACTGCATGGACCACTTGTCTAGACAGTAACACATAGTTGCTCTAGGAGCAGGCTATAGGAAACCACATCAAAAGCCTTGGAGAAATCGAGGTAGACAACGCCCACTCCTCCCACCACATCAACTAAGCAGGTTACTTTGTTGTGGAAGGCAATCAGGTTTATCAAGCATAATTTTCCCTTGGTGAATCTGTGCTGGCTTTTCCTAACCACATGCTTCATTTAACTTGTGATAACACCCAAAAGGATTCATTCCATGACTTTCCAAGGACTGAAATAAGACTGACGGGCCCAAAATTTGCAGGCTTCTCATTTAAGACTTTCTTGTACATGGGGGTGACATTATCTTTCTTCCATTCCTCTGGGACATCCCTCAGTCTCCACAACTTCTCAAAGATTATGGAGAGTGGCTTCTCAACAATGTCAGCCAGCTCTTGTATCACCTTTGGGTGGATATTGTCAGGTTCCATCTATTTGCAGGGGTCATACTACTGTAATCGTTCACACATCAACTCTTCCTTCACTGATAGTGGGGCTGTGTTTGCATCAACCAACATTTTGGTTCCCAAGACCGGGGGCCCAACACTGCTGATGAAGACAGAGGTGAAGAAAGTATTAAAAATCTCTGCCTTTTCAGTGTTGGTGACTAATTCACCTCTCCTGTTATGTATATGAAGGGGTCACTTGCTCTGGCTACTTCCCCTATCTTTAGTGGGCATCAACTGCTTCTGTACTTTCAGGAGTTTATTCTTGAAAAACTCCTAGTACGCACTGGCTCTTTTATTTTCCATGGAAGTTTCCCATGGAACCCCTCACAGAGCTGAAGTCTGTTTTTCTGAAATCTAAAACCTTTGCCTTATTACTAACCTTCAGCATGCTCATCAGGATCCCAAACTCCACAATGTTTTGATCACTTTATCCAAGGCTATGGAGCTATTCAGAACTTTAAATATTCCAAAATTTTAAATTCTCTGCTTCTTTTGGTTTATGTCTTTGTTTTTATTTATGGGCTGCATTAGGAATAACCTTTTCTACTGGTCAAGGAAGCTAATCCTTCCTTTCTACTTGGCACTGGTGAGATATATCTGGAACGTCAGGCCCAGTTCTGGGACCCCCAGTACAGAAGAGACATATATATGCTGAAGAGTCCTCAGAAAGGCCACAAAAATGGGGAACTGGAATATCTGGTACCTAAGGAGACGTTGCAAAACTGGGGACTGTTTGGTCTGAAGAAGAGAAAGCTTGGGGGGATAACATCAGTGGTTATAAATATTTGATGGAAGAGCATGAAGGAAGGAAAGAATCAGGGTCATCTCAGCGGTGTCCAGTGACAGGAAAAGAGGTAACTGGCACAAATTAAAACACATGAAAATTCATCTGAACACAACAGAACACTGTTTTATTGTAAGACTGTCAAACATGGGAACAGGCTGCCTGACTGTACCTGATGTTAGGTGTTCTGCTCTAGCTGTCTCTGACTGACCCTGGAGGGTTGCACTAGATGTTAGATATAGAGGGTTCTCTGATGCTGTCTTATATTTCTCTCCATCTCCAAGAATTTACTAGCATATTCTTTGAAAGAAGTTCTCTAGTGTGTTGGTTTGGGCTAGGGTAGAGTTAATTTTCTTCATAGTGACTAATATTGGGCTAGTTTTGTATAGTCTTGGCTAGGAAGTTTTAAAAGAGAATTTTCAAATTTTTCATGACGTCAGTGAGAACAGTTCAGCCAATTATAAGCACTTTAGCAGAAATCAAAATTTTTGTATAAACAGCTAAGGAATTCTGAACTGGATTTTAGTGAAAACATAAACAAATTTACAATGATCAAAGGACAATAATTAATTTCTTCTGTAATTCAACTAGATGTCAGTTCAAGATTAGTTTATTTTGTAGAGGAAAGCTATAGTTTATTAGTCAGAAAAAAATTTAATATCTGTCAGGGTTTATTTTGTATATATTCACCCTCAAATTTCTAGTGTTTGAATGGTTAGTAATTGTAAGTGTTCAGAAGCACATTTAAGTAGAAAATGTAAGGCCTCACAGATGTTTAGCTGTTGCTAGTTTTGTCTTTTAGTTTGGGGTTGTTTTTTTTTTTCCTTTTTTGTTTTGTCTAAATACTTCAGTTTTATTCCTTATTTCCTGAGTTAGTATAATTCCTATGCATGGTGTATGGAGAATATTGTTCGGTTAAAATTTACTTGTACAGCTTAGAGTTAAATGAATTCCAAAGAATGCAAACCAGCTTTTCTATGATTCCACAGCAACTAATTTTATTTTTCTATTACAATACTTGATATAATACCAGCAACATGATTAGTATATTCCCAATTGAAATATTTTTATCAGCTAGAAGTGAATTGTATATATTCGAGCCTAGTTTAACACAGTTACTGATTTTCAAGGACTATGAGCTAATCTCTAACTCATTAAAATATTGTAAAGCATAAGGAATAAATGAAAGTCATTTGAAGTATTCATCCATGAATTCTTAATTGCTTTAGCTTGACTAAAGCATGGCTGGTGTCTAAATGAGCTTAAGAACAGGCTTTTAACAAGATCTATCAACCAGACTTAATTTTTGGCTGCCTTTGTGCCACAGATCTGGAAATTTTGCTGGGAGATACTTGACTCCCTGCTCAACAGCTGATCAGCTGGGTCATGAACCAGGTTGATGTTATCATAAATAGGAGAAAGAGAATTAGCATCATATGAGCAGTAGAAGCATACAGCCAAGCAGAGTCTTTCAACAGCAGAGCCTGTTATCTTGAGAAGCTAACTTCAGGCCCAAGATAAGGAAGGTGCACAGCAGTAAATAAATGCAGGAAGGTCCAATGGCTTGGAATGTTCTTGTTTCTGAATTTTGAATGGGATAATGTAGATTTCTCTTGTCAGCTGGAGAGCTTCTAGCATTATGCATTGTTAATATGCAAGAAAAAAAAAGGATTTTTTATATCAAGTATTCTACTTTGGTATTTTATGATTTTCATAGAATATGTGTTTTATTACAGTTCAGAGCAGAAAGCTAAAATAAAATTAACACATTAAATAGTGAACTAGGAGTGAACAGCAGTCTCTGGGTCTTCAAGATTGCGAGGAAAAAAAAAAGTTAGAATTGACTAGAAATTATAGTTATTGTTAAAATTTAAAGCCAAAAATAATCTTTGTACGTTCACTACTTAACCCCTTCTCCTTGTTTCTCATAGCTTTTATTGCTAAGCATGTTGTCATATGGTATGGAATATCCCTTTCATCAGTTAGGGTAAGGTGTCCTGTCTATGTCCCCTCCCAACCTCTTGTTCACCCACAACCTACTGGCCTTTGAGGAGGAGTGTGGCACACTTCTCAGCAGTAGGCAAAAAATTGGTGTGTTATCAACATCATTCTAACTACAAATACAAAGCACAGCACTATGAGAACTGCTGTGGTGAAAGCTAACTCCAGACCCAACACACTCCCATTGCTTCTACTCATTCTTGCAAACACTGGTTTTTTTAAATGCATTTCGTCTCTTTTTAGTTTTCTTATTTCTTGCTATGCTATGGTGGATCTAGAAAATTAGAAAAATCAACTCTCTGAAAAAGCTGAAATATATATCTATTTCCTTTGTTGAGATACTGCTCCCTTAGGAAACAGGAGAGGGGATTTTTTCAGAAGTCATTATTGTACTCAATCATTATATGTCAAAGACAAAATTGCAGGGTATTGGGAAAGGTGACAGGAGAACTAAGAGACCTGTGGTCCGCACACAAAATGTTCTGTAAATATCCTGAATCCTCTAGAGCCTCTGAAATCACGTAAAATGATGGTAGCTAAGAGCTGAATTTACTCACTTTTGGAAAGAAGACTCTTCTGATATTTTTTTCCAGCTTATTGCATGTGAGGCTTCTGGTAGGACTTGTCATGTTTAAGTGTTGTTGTTGCTATTGTTTTCTCATTATTTACTCTGTCCATTTTAACTTCTGTTAAAGTTACTCAAAGCAACTGTCATAACATTGTATTTTGGTCAACACAGGATATTCTTTAACACCATTTGTCATCAGCTCTGACACAGGCAATCCCTGAAATATGATTTTATCACATTTCAAGATGAGTTTCTGCTGTGCATAATAAATGAATATTATTCAGAATGAAAGAGAATGAATATTATATAGACTGAAATATTAGTTATGCATACTTTTAACCATGACCCTGAGACCTCTTGCACTCGGTGTCCTGTACAAATGTAAAATGCTTTTTCTTCAAATTCCTAATACTTTTGTTTGGTTTTGTATTTAGTAGGTATAAGTACTGCATTAACTTTTTGGTCACTCAGACAACCATCAGTGCAGTCGACAGGCTAGGCAGAGCAGACAGCACCTAAGATTACTCTGCATCTTTGCTCACTGTTGAGTTCATTAATTTGGATCTGCCTTCTCTTCCATTTCTTACTGTTTTTTTTATATAGTTTTCTTAAGAATTTGGGATATTTTTCTAAGATTATGATCTACCTGTCAAATTAGATTGAAATTGTACAGTGGACTAAAAAGTACACAGGGAGAGGCTGGAAAAAAAGTGTAGTTACCAAACTGTAGAAAAACAGGCAAAAAATTGAACAACACTATGAATCTCTACCTTGTAGAGAACCAGGGGACGAAGAACAATAGAGGTTTTCCTATGGCAAATCTTTCTCTTACATGGGCTACTCCTTTTCAAAATATGAGGGAGATTACTGGAAAGTTATAATGTTAATTTGATTGGCACAACTTTTAAACTGTTTCATGTCCCATCTTATTTCTGAACTTGGTTCTTTCCTGAGCAAGAAAGCAACAGAAAAGAAAGAAAGGCAGAAAATTTGACAGACACTGCAATTTTAATATATTCAGACATGGATATCTTTACCTTCTCTTTATCTCCATAAACACACTGGGACCCCATCAAAGTCTTTCATACTTCGTCTTCTACACTTCCTCAAAAAAAGTCTTCAGTGGTGACAATAAACTCCTAATGTATTGGTGGAAAACAACCCATGAAACAAGTTGTAACCACCTCCCTGATAAAGCTATTTTCTTCATTTTACTACACTTCATGGCTTTTTCACTGTAGCTTTTTGAGCTCTTCCTTTGAATAATGGAAGAATACAGAGAAAAAAAATCAAAATAAATTGACTTTACATCAGTAAATATCTTTTTATCTGGTTTTATAAAAATGTGATTTCAGACAGCATGGAAAGTCCTTTACAAGTCTTTCATTTTGTTCATTCCATCTTCCAGGTTTTCCTTAGAAAGCCAAGATTTATTTTTTTAGCACTTGACCATTACTTTAGAAAAATACTCAGTTAGTGAAAATATAATAAAGGGAGAAATATCAGAGAAGTTCAACTTCTTCTTTAAAAATTGATCACTGTCTATTTACTATTCTAATTACCTGAAATAATTTCCCTCAAGAAAAAGAAGATTTCTAACATTCTATGGTTTTTTGTTCAAGCATTGATATTGGAACCGTTTCCTACTCCTTAAACTTTCATTTAGCATATCTATACTGACTATCTGAAAGCTAACATGGATAACAGGACTCAGAGAAATAACAGCAAGGAGTGAAATGAGGGAAATTTATATTTAAATTTTTACTTTCAGAATTTTGTTAAGATTTACTTTTTCCTCAAAATTACTGAAAAATTAAGTGGTGGGTAAAAATAAACAGTCTTAAAATTTTAGTGGAAAGACTAATTAATTTCTTCAAAATCCTGTCATCCTCATATAGTCAATTCTGTTTCCTGCAAAGTCAATGAGAAACACTGAAAAATTCAACAGTAGTGTAATTAGTGTCTGTTCATTCTCTGGTTTTCCATCACCTTTCAGTTTACTTGAGATCTTTGCAAAAGAAATTATTAAGTCAAGGAAAAAATTCTGATGCTCCTGAACTTGGTAAGATTTTTTTAATTATAAGATTTGCTGTACCTTCTTGCTGAACAAAAGTATACTTCATTTAAGTAATTTTGTTATGAATTTATTACTATCATCAAATATGCTGAATACCTCATGTTTCAAAAAATTTATTGTGATAAAATACTTATAGACTATCTAAAATTGGATAAGTATCGAGTGATGGAAATTGCTAGCAAACTCATTAGAAGATAACAGATATAAGGGAGATGTTAAGATTATAGAAGGTCTGTGGTATTGATTGGGAGATCAGTAATGTTTCTTTTATCTTTTTCTTTTCAAATATGTGTGAGTTCTTGAATTTCCTCTGTGTTTTTACACACTTATTGTCTAATTGCTATGATAGTTTGATAGGGTCTTTTAGTACTTGAATTATTTCTGTTATGAAGAGGCAGTACAAGTGACAGTGAAATGGAGTAAGTATTTGCACAGCAGGAGCAGAAAATTGCCCAAAGCTCTGCCAGCTCCAGCTGTGAGGAGATGTATCTGCTCCGCTAAGTAGAGTCAGATCAGTATTTAGATCCCATTTTTTAAAGAACAAGACTTGAAAATTTGTATTTGGGATAAGCACTAACTGAGCTTGATGATGAAGAATATGTGGTGTTCTCACTTTGGAACTGGCTAACTCTTTTGAAGGATAACAAATAAAAAAAAATTAAAAGTATCAGTCTCTATCTGACTTGTTGTGTGCATTTTGGACTTTTCCATCTACAGTTTATGCCACAGAAACTTAGTTTTTGACACCTCTTTGTTTTTAGAAAACAACTCTGAAGATATCTGACCCATTTTTTAAATCTCTGAACATAAGAAATATTCACAAACTGGTAGTAATACAAAGCAAAATAACAGGGAAATGAAACAATTTATAGTGTCAATTGATGGTTCATAACTCTTAAACCATATATAAACCAAATGTTGCTTCAAAATATACAACTCACTATGGTCTCTTGAAGAATATAAGTGTTTGATATTTGTAGTCATTTCATTTATTAAATAATTTACATGTCCCACGTGTTCAGGAGAGGGAAGAAAATTCTCCTAAAAAGACTGTTGGAAGGCACAATTTTTCGTGAAAATTAGCTATGGGATTGAAGAACTTTTAATAAACATTTTTCTCAATATAAATTGTTGAGGTAATTAATACTGATATATCAAACAGAGCTGCTTCTTGAACACATTTCCTATCTGCATGTGGAACACAATTAATCCAGCCCAGGAGTTTCAATCAGTGTAGAAATCCAAGCAAAATACCTCCTAGTCTGAAATCTGTTAGGGTCATACATGTTAAGAAAATATACATAAATACACAGCCCTATGAAGGAAAGAGCAGCTAACTTCAGAATGGCATGAATGATTGCTTTGTTAGAGAGGACACTCAAACACAATGATGGCCCACTGAGGATGGCACTTGTTTCATTCTGGGTTTGAAAGTGGAAAGTCCAGGTGGAGCAGATAATTGGTGTGAATGCAGGAATGCGGAAGATTATGCTGGCACACAGAATGATGGTTGCTGCCACATGTCTGCCCAAAATTCACTTTCAATGCAGGAGGGAAAACAAATACAGAAGCAACTAGAAAAATCTTTGGTATGTTGAGAAGCACAAAGCATGATTATACAAAGGTTGTACTGGTTTACTGTGCCTGCCACTGGGCCAGAAAAGGTGAGGATTTCTGAGTAAGCTTCCTGACATGTCTGAATTCACTAACAACCCTAATTAATTTATCCTTCAAGACTGATATGGAAGACATTTAAAATCAGATGCTTGTAAACTGACTTTGAGATACACTGGCAATTTTATTACTCTTTATACTGTCACGAGGGATACAATTTTTACTACTAGAGCTGGTGCCACATTTCAGTAGTAAGCAGAGCTATTTTTTCACGTATTTCCATTCTACCTCAGCATTGCACATATTATTTTCTTCGAACACTCTAAAAACAGCATATCACAAGGAAAAGAAATCCAGCTAAACAGTTGCATCCATTTACTCTGAGAAACCACAGTTCGACAAGAAGAAAATATGATCAACCTTTGATATGCAGATCAGATTGGTGAAGCACTTATGTTTCCTGATCCACAGTATCAGCTGGATACCATTGGATACCATTGGTATTACCTGGACTATCTTGAGTATCAGCCAAGCACACACAGATGAAGAATGATTGCTTAGAATTTTAAGAGGTGATCTAAGCAGTTTAAGTGAAGTACCCTCCTTACCCATCATTTCCCTGTAAAGTAATGCCTCTGTCTTCCCTCTATAGAACCAAACCAAAACCAAAACAAAAAAACACCCTCACAGCGTCAAATAGATTATATTTTTGAGTTAGCAATAAGACATTTTAAACTTCGAAGTACTGAATCCTAAATAGCCCTCTCTAGGACATTTTACATTGTAGCAGTTGGGTTTTAGGAAGGATGCTGGGTGAGGCATCCTGGGAAATGAAGCCCCGAAGTGCTCCCATACATGGGCAGTGAGGTACCCATGATCTAGTTGGTATTTATTTGTAGTGCTTCTCATATTTTCTTCTGGAGATTGAAAACAACTCAGAATTACTTATACTAAATATTTAATTTTTTTTCCTAGCTAGAAACATGTTACTTCAAATATATACATCCTTCTAAAGCTTGTGTGAATGTATGAAGGGAATGTCAATTGATTTTCTATAGGAACAGCATCTCAAAAACAGAGCAGTACAGACACATTTAAAGCTTCAGCACAGACACAAGAGATTATATGAACACAGAGATTGATCTATTCTATTTTCTTTCATTAAACATGTTCCTCCAGGTCCCTTCTAGGAAAAATAATGTGGAGACACCTTTTGATGTTTCTGATACTGGGACTGTAAAGTGAATAAAATGAGGATTTTAGGCTTCACAGCCATAAATCTGGTATGTCTGAAGAGACTATAATCAATTTTAAAACTGAAAAAAAAATATACTCCCATAATTCTTCAGTGAAAGTGTATTGTTATAGTAGGATTGAATAAAAAAAAGAACAATAAACTTCAACAACTTTGATACAGATTTATTCTATGTCAGTTCTTTGAGAAATTTAGAAGAAAAAAAACAGTGAGAAGCACACCATCATTTTATCTTCAGTAACAGATTACAGTTAGTTTTCTTAACCTGGGAGTAAAACCAAAACATGTTTTCTCATTAACTAAAGTAAGCTTATAAGACCTATAATAGCCAGTGAAAAAATGTCAGGATTTTTTTCTCACCCGCCATCCCACAAGCAAAATTAGGTGTCTGGTCCCATAGGCAGGCAAAGTGGATATATATTCTGAATTTACCTTCTGACAAATACATTGCGTTTTCCTCCAGATGTACTAAGAAATCCTTCTATACCTCCCTTTCCCACTCAGCCTGCTGGTACAATACATAAGACTAAGAGAAACCATTTTATTTTTTTAGCATCTTTCCCTCCTTTAATTCTGTTATTTAAAAGAAATACTCTGATTGAAGTGCAATAGCCTCACAATCTTCCCTAACAGCTTAATCACCACATATTGTAAACAATATGACAAAACAAAATTAACTTTACAAAGTTTTTCAGTTTACATTCTCTGTAATTCAGTTGTAACTCAAATGAAAACTACTACATAACCAAATTCAGACTGCTGTTGCCAGAATCACTGACTTTATTATAGATTTATGCTTTAACTCCTGCAGTAGAATAAATTAAAAAGTAATATAAATTAATTTTTGTTTCAAAATAAAATTACCACTAGACCTAACTGTAGCACCAGACAGAATTGTTGCATAATTTTCTATGTTACTGTCCTCCTTTTGAATCTTAAGAACTTTATTTCACATGGGTGAAAAAAAAATCCCCTTCTGTCTCATTCGTGAACACCGAATTTGGGTTTCAATTTAGTAGTTTGATAATCACAATCTACCTAAGGTAGATAGGCATGCTACTGTCATATTTCGCACCAGTTTAAATATGCCTCTGCAACTGAAAATATAGATAAAAATGTGTAAATCCCCTCAGCTGCTGGCTTTTACTATAAGCCTATTCAGGCAGTTTAATATTCTCTTGAATTCCGTGGAAGGGTCTATGTCTGTACATAAAATCTCTAACTTTAAAAAAACCCTGAAATTAGTGCCAAAATAATATAGTCTAGTAAAAATTGGTGAAATTAACTTTCTGTGTGAGTTTGTGGCAGAATCCACTCCCATTTGGAATGGTTCAACCTGAGCATAGATGTTCCTTTAACCTAGAACACTTTTGCTTCCTTGCATTGCTTGGAAAGAAAAATATCCTTTTGTTGGACAATGCTACCTGCACACTCTCTACTACCTTATATCTTTGTTTCTCTTCTTTACATGGGCAAAAATAAAGGATGTCCAGACATATTTTAATGAGCCTGGATAAATCTTGTCCCAGAAGCTGGCAGACAACAGAAAGTTACTCAGTGCACTTTCAGTAACAAGCTGTCTCCAGCATTTTTTAATTCTGAACAGCTCAACCTCATTTAAATACTATTTTAATCCAAACTACTTTGCATAGTCTCATTGAATCATTTGCCAGATGTTTCTTGCTCATACAACCAACTAATTACTTGCAGACAACAAAGAGCCAAATTCAGAAATAGACAATGCGCATGTGTAAAAAGCCAGTTCTTGCCACTTTCCATCACTATGATGAGGTTTACATTTAAGTTGTGTACGTGCTTAGAAGAATACATTCCAAGATCAATATTTTCTTAAACAGTATTTATATGCCTAAGGTTTTTCTGGCTGAAAAATTATTAGTTGAGTGGGTCATTCTTTTTCCCAGAAGTCATCTGCAGATAAATGTACAAAGATATGCACTGTTATGAGATATACCCCATGCTGATGGTCCATAATTCAAAGCTATTGAATCATGATGATTCAAATGACACTGTGTTGATACCAATAACAGCAGAATAAGATAAAAATCCCTGTCAAAGGAAATTGAATTTTAATCTGGTTTCAGCCTGGTTTCATAAGGGAAATATGTTTGTGCTATCATACTGGTTTGTCAGCAAAATAGTCATAACAGTTCAAGTAATTTTGGTCATATTCCACCAAATTATTCTTTCAAAGATTAGCACTTAGGTGGAGCAAAGGTGTTAAATTATGTGAGGCAAGGCTGGCAGAGCTCAGTCATGACATGTTCCACCTGATAGCAGCTGGCCAGAAAACCACCGTGGACATGTTGGTGACAGAGCTCTAGGGCAGAAAAATTGAGCTCCATGTTATACAGTTAGGGCACCTCAGAAGATCTGTGCAAAAAGGAAACTTGGAAAAAATGGGGCATACTGGACACATATCTTAAAGAAATGAAGCTTTCCCTGATCCAGATGTGACTTGATGATCTGGGAGGATTAAAAATAACACACATTTCTTTAGCTGGAGTAATACCGGATGTTTAACATATAGTTACACTTGAAAAGCTGCAAAAATCTTTGGCATTAAATTTCCTTTTAGACTTCTGAACAAACGTAACTGAAGTATTTAAGACTTCTGAGAATTAGATTATAACAATACAAAAATACCTGCAGAATTGTTTAAATTATTTTCTAAAGAGTTTTATTGAATGTTCATTTTGGATTACAGAAAGATACCTGCTAAGCAAAACTCTGGTTATCACTGAGAGGAAAATGTTATTTGTTTTTTATAGCAAATGATTCCTTAAGTGTTTTTCCCTTCAAACATGCCTATTTAATAGTTTGGTGACTCCACTAATGTCACAGTTGTCTCTCACATGATGACACTGATTGCCTCTTCTCTGCTCTAAACATGGGACTTTTAAAAATTATTCCAAAAATAACTCAGGTTTTAAAAAATCTTAAAATGGAATGTTTCTCCGTATCTTGCAGTAGATATTTCAGCAAATCTGACTCAGGATTTATAGCAAGGATCTACACGATGCCCTTATTTTCTTCCCACTAATGAAACCAAACTTTCCATGATACTGTGCATTTGTTAATCTTAGTTGCATACAGGGGACCAGATCCCCACTGTATCAGCCCAAGCATGGAAAAGTCTTTGAAGTACAATGTATGGAAGTGACATTAAATCTGCGAAAGGACAGAACAAATAAGCAAAACACTCTGTTTTAGTTTAGGAAAGGTGATTCCTGGTGGCATTTCTGGTCTGAGGAAAAAAAAATCCTTTTGTTTTACGAAAAATTCCTATATACTTTACTTTCTCAAGTTGATTTAGACTTCTCAAACACTCAAAGAATAATCAAGACTTGGAACTGTTTCAACTGTGTCATAAAGATTTTTGCTATCCATTTTATATCATGGAAACTCCCCAGCTAGAGACAACAGCCTTAATGAGTGTGCGTGCTTGTTGTCTTTCAATTTTATAGCTATTGAACCCAGAAGGATTCCATTTCTCTAATGCTGCATTCACTAGGCATTTGCAACTACCCATTGTGTCCCTGTTTACATCTTTCAGCTGGTAATATAATCCTGAGCTGATGCTAAATTCTTGCATGCCTATACCCACAGTGCAAAGTCAATTACATTCTTGGATTCTCATAGGGTACATATGCTCTATTACAGTTTTGTGAGTTTACTTGCTCACATAAAGCTTAATATGGTAAGTTCTGTCTTAAAAAAAAGTTATGTATAAAATATCCCTCAAGAGGGACATTTCTGTTGAGTAGGTGGGTGCTAGCACTAGATAGCTAGCTCTTGATGAGTATGTGTTTAATGTCAGATGACTTTTAAAGGTCCCTTACAACCCAAGCCATTCTATGATTCAATGATTCTCTGATATTTGTCAGAAAATTATGACATTTATAAGTCAGAAAGTTATAAGACAGTGTCTCAAATGCTTTGTCAAGACTGAATCAGACCTGCTGTCAGTTATGCGTCTGGATGGAGACAAAATTTGTTCGAAGCACACATAGAAGTCTGTTAACCAGCAAGCGCAGACCCTAGTAGCAGCACCAAAGAGGAGATACAATTAACAGTTTTGCAGAATGACCTTTTCTTTAAAAGTGAAACACACACAGAGCGAGGCTGCAATTCTACCTAAAATTTGTGATCAAATAATATAATAATTTAGATTTCTTGGGATTTCTAAAAGTTATTGGGTCCAACATCCAAGGTCCATTTTCTAAGATCCCAGTCTGCCCTAAGGTCAGATGTAATGATTCAACTACAGCATCAGGGCCTGGAGTTTTGAAAATGTCCCAGGATGTGGATTCTACAACTTCTCTGGGCACCTGTTCCAACATTTTTCTACCTCAGAGTGGAAAGCAAAATTAAGAAATTCATCTTCTGCAAGCAGAGATTAAGGTCTTAAATTAGGTCACTGTGCAAGAGCTCTGTAATTTTCTTGTATGTGGCTTTATACATAGAGGGCACTAATTTCAAGGTAGAAATCTGTGCCCACATTTTGCTAGAAAGTCCTCTTTTTTCTATAAAACCTAATCTCCTATATAGATACAAATTAGAAAGCATTTTTTATGAAAAGATTTTCTGAAGGAATAAACAGCAATATACAAATTTCTGTTCTATGTAATGGAAAGAATATTTCTTTCAGTGGATCCTTAAAGAATTATTTAAAAACCTCCACTGTGTCTGGAAAATAATTGCACAGTAATACTTGATCAAATTTTCTAGGACCTTTCTGAAACTTGATCTACAGTATAAACAGTGGAAAGAATTTCTCCTAAATTGCATTTTGCTTTTATAATGATAATTATTTAGCAAAAATATTACCCATTTGTTACCAGAAAACAGGAAAAAAACCCTCAGACGCACTGAATAAGGATTTCTTCGATTGTTTACAGCCTTCAGAAAATTTGTGTATGCCTTTTAGTAAGAATTGCTAATGTATGCATTCCATATTGCCCTCAAAAATATCAACAATAAATTCTTAGATATACACTAATGATTCTGGTGTCTGTTACTTCAAAGATAAATAAATAGTGGTAAGTTCCTCTGACATTAATTAAGTTTGGTTTTTTGTTTGTTTATAAACAGCACAGAAACTTTGGGTGCTCCTTAGTCCATTTTTATTGCAAGGTGAGTGACATTTAAGTATTTAATTTAATATTCAGCTATTATTTCTCTTTCTACCAAGCTCCCCAGGGAAGATCTGTAGGCTGAAGAATCGTTCATAATATGAGAAGAAACAAAGTTTCCCCACAATATAACTATAACCCTTGCTTAGATTAGTTGACACATGAAAATGACTTAAGGACTGAATTACTTCAGATTAGCCTATGAATTAGAGTAACTTTAGATACTGTCATTAACAATTTATGTCGTCAGTGTGATAAGAAAGATATTGTACATCACATAATACCTCTATACTGAAATCTATTCCTCAACTCCTTTAGAAATGTTGATTTTTACCAAGCAGCTAAATGCATTTTATCTCCAATTTTAAACCAAACTTAAAGTACATATTTTGATGGTATTCTGGGTACAATTTCAGAAACTGATTTAATGAAGAAAAGATTAAAGCAGGGGTGATATCCTTATGCACTTGTTTCGTATTCACAGAAAAATAAATTTGTGGTCCAATTTCTAAAGACATTGAGTGCTGATGACACTGTCAAACAGCAGGGCATCTTCTGCTGTTTCTTAAAGATCATGGGATTTTCAGTAAGTCAGTTTCAAATTTTCATATTTGCAAGTGGCAATGAAATCTTGTCTAAGTGAGAAAATTCTTTCACTGTTCCATATTCAATCAGTATCCTTAGTAGTTTCAATTTATAGTTTAAATTGCAAGCCTTTCCAGAACTTGGCTGCTTTGTAACTGAAAATATAGTCATAACTATGAAAGATGGAGTTTCGATTTGTAATGAGGTCAAGTTTATATTCACTTGAACATAAGCTCATTTTTTCTTTTTTTCAAATCTGCTCGTCCTCAAGCTTTCATAGTACAATATACAGTTACGCAAATATGTTGTAATCAAGTCCCAGATCCATCAATTTAAGCAGCTTTATTCCTTCTACCATTTTTGGTTGTGAAGATACCATAAAACAAAATATAATCTCTAAAGACATATCTTAAGACAGGTCCATAACTGAATATGACTATAAAACCTGTCTTTTTTCATTCCTTCTTTTCCAAAGTATGCTTTGCAGTTGGTGCAGAAGTAGGTGCAGAAATAGGACTGTTGAAATTACTTACAAAAATACCAGTGAATTCAAAATTTCAAAATATGCAAAATTCTATCAGATATTTTTCTATATATTCTTTGTCTTCTATATATTTTCTGTTTTTCAAAGACTCCTACATTTGTACCAGTTGAAATGAAACATTCGGTCTTCAGCTGAGAAAATTTTGTGGATTTCTCATCTGACTTTTAGAAATCAGAGTAAAGGTGTCTTTTCAGAGGACAGCGTAGGTTATGATGGGTCAGATTTTTGACAGCTATGATGTTTATGAGTTCAGGCATTTAGCTTTGGGTGTTTGGGATTGGAAAGTATGATTTTGATAAACATAGAAGTAAAAAAATCAATGCTTCCAATTCCTTTGTTACCAGGACAACTATATTACTAGCAACTGTGAACTGTAACATCAAGAAGTATTTTAATTGGCAGAGTTGTTTCTAAATTATATACAAGCCATTAAGCAGCAAGACAGAGGAGAAGGGGTCTTGATTCCAGGACCTTAGAAGAGGCAATGAGGCAGGCCTGATAAGGGCAAAACAATAAAATCTGCTGTTCAGATGCTCTCTGTGAATGATCATGCTGATGGCACTACCTGGAAAGAAGGAAAAGCCTGAACTCAGATGCTGTGTGAGCATATGGCAGCTGAGGGATTTGAAAGGGGAAAGCTAGGTCACTGTGACCACTGTCACAGGAAAGGTTTGTAGCCTGGGCACAAAACATTCTGCCTGCCAGAGAAGATCAGCAATCATAGAGTCATAGAATGGTTTGGGTTAGAAGGGACCTTAAAGACCACCTAGTTCCAATCCCCCTACGATAGGCAGAGACCTTCACTAGACCAAGTTGCTCAAAGCGCTATCCAACCTGGCCTCAAACAATTCAAGGGAATAAAGAAGAGTAAGTTGTCTAACTTCAGAACTGACTATTTATCTTACTATAATTAAAAATATTTTCTAAAAAAATAAAAGGATTGTTATATGCTAGGCAAGATTCTGTCACAGCCGCTAGCCACAAAAAAAACCCTTCAGTTGTATGACTTCATATCTGTCCTCTCCTATAACCTCTTGTGTTTCTGGCTTGGCACTACTTGTGATCTCACTTCAGATCTGTATTCCCTATCTGTTCAAGTTTTACTTTCCAAAAGACTCACTGAATATCAGTGAATTTCCCTCTTATGGGAAATTAAGTGAACATGATTTTGTTTGATTTTGAGCAGGAAAAAAAGGAAAAAGGTTCAAAATTGCATACAATATGAAACAAAGAAAATGAAAGAAGTTCTGAACACTTGGTGTAGTAACTTTTGTGTTTGTAATTTTGTATACAACAGGAAGAAATAATAATTGAAATTTTACTAAAACTAAACCCCCAAATATTTCCCTTTAAATAAAGTCATTATTAAATATTTGTCTTGTTGAAGTGCACATTAAAAGGAAAAAATTTTAGCTATTTTCAGCTAATGAATCAAAAAAATCCCAAAAATTTCCAAATAACTGTAACTCTGAAATCTCACACTTCTGTTTTCTATCTCCTGAAATAAATCAACTCTGTCTAAAGTAGTATCATGATGTGCTCATTCTTATCTATTTTTTGATAGAGAAGTCTCAGAGCAAAGAATAAGAGCATATTTGGTTTTGATTCCTTGAAAAGAAAATGAGAAAGAGGGAGCATCTAGAAGTGTAATGTGTTTTAAGAAGAGCTGACAATTCATATTTCTAAGAGAAACCAGTGGTCTCTTCTTTACTGAAAAGAAGGGATTCTGTTGGGTTGACACACAATATCAGTGTGACATAAAAAAATAATTACATTTTCCTTCATTAGAAAACTTTGTTATGCTTTTTTGTCTTGAGTGGAAAAGCATAAAAATGTTGAATTGACTTAGTTTAGCAAAACCAATACAACATTAAGGAAAACTAGATTTACATTTATTTGTGCCAAAAAGTTCTCTTCTGCCAACAGTTAATTCTGTTCCCTTATAATGCAGTAGTTCACAGTCTCTATCCAATATTTCACCCTGTCCTGAAAGATACAGGAGCTACACAATGCTGAAAAATTATCTGGATTTCACTCTATACCCATGTTTTGTGCAGTGCCTCTGTTCAAGAAGCAAGTCTGGGAGCATGCTTTGTCCTTGTGTGTGCACAGCTTGAGTCCAGATGGCCATTATTAGTGATGGAGGAGAGTCCCAAAATGTTATTCCAGTAATCTGAATCACAAATGCATCTTGATTTATGCTACAGAAAGATGAGGGCATGCCAAAGCATTTTAGAATTATTTTACTCCTAGATTTTATTGTAACAACCACCATTCATAAAAGTCATGCTGTCTTTGAAAAAATCTGATAATAATTCTCATTTAAAAAATGTTGTTGTGACATTATCAAACGAATTGCTCAGAACTTTCCTTAATCTTCTGCTAATAAGATCTTTTTCACCATAAACAAAGCTATTTCAATAATGAGCATAATCTGTTCTTTGAGACTGTTGTATATAAAAGGTGTAAATCTTTGTATGCTCTTTTCAGCAGGTAATCAACTTTTGTTTGTAGGAACACTAAATGGAATGTTTTTCTGATGGAATGTTTTTCTTATCCTTGAAGATGCTTCCAGTACCATGAAAACAAGCTTTCATTCTCCTCTCAACATGATCTTGGACAAAATTTCATACAACAATGGTGGGAAAAATCCTGATTAGTGCACCACAATATCCAACATTCATGGAGGAGCAGTCTACATGTGACAAACAGTAAATCAATGATGAATTTATTATCAGAGATGCAGAACCTATTTTGAATTGTCTGTAGAAAAGAAGTCAGGCAAGTAGTGCTGTGAATATTGAGGTAAATGATAAGGAATTTGCTGCAAAGAAGTTAAGGGCTACCCTGGTCTGCTTTAGGCAACATATTGCCAGTAGGTGGAGGGAGGTGATCCTTTTTTGTTTTTTAGTGCTGGCAAGTTATACCTGGAGAACTGTGGCCAGTTCTGAGCCCCTCAGTATAAGAGAGACATGGACATACTGAATAAAGTCCAGAGAACGGCCACAAAGATGATTAAGGGACTGGAGCATCTGACACATGAGAAAAAGCTAAGTGAGCTGAGACTGTTCAGCCTGGAGAAGAGAAAGCTCAGGGGGATCTTGTTAATGTGTATAAATTCCTGATGGGAGGGAATGAAGAAGGGGAAGCCAGACTCTTTTCAGTGATCCCTAGGGAAAAGACCAGACATAATGGGTTCAAAATGAAACACAAATGAAACACTGACACAGGTTGCCCAGAGAGATTGTGGAGTCTCCATCCTTAGAGAGAGTAAAAATTCACGTAGACATGGTCCCGGGCTGTGCTTGAACAGGAGTCCTGTTTGAGTAGGGAGATTTGAGCAGGTAACCTCAGAAGTCCCTTCCAACCTCAGCCTTTCTGTGATTCTTTGATTCAATGAAAGATCTGGTAAACTGTCTAGAAACCTCCACTGAAGTAAGTGTCCCAGTAATGAAGTCAGAATCCACTATTCAAAACTTAATTGTTTTGTCTGTGCTCTCTAATCTGATTTATGATATGGAATAGTTTTGCTTTTTCTCCTACACTTTATTATCTTCAGTAACTCCAGAAATTCACACAATGAATAAATAGTCCATGCTGACCAAATAGCCTTTATGAATATTTATCCAGGCAACTGCTACCTCCACAGATTATCATAGTTTACTATGAAGTCATTCTGGCATAACGCTATAAGAACATTTCATCAATGTGAGATGTAAAATGTAATAGCTCGCTCACTCAACCGTACTTTATTCCATCTCCACTATGTGGTTTGCAGTAGTTTCAATTTGTTTTAATGGCCGACTGAAAACCTTGGCTTCATCTCCTAGGACAATTTCCATTCACTTCCAATAGGATGTTTCCTCTCAAAATATATTTAGGTTTTTTTAAAACTTATTCTTCATCAGTAGGCCTTCCCTGTTTTGACAAAATACTCAGGAGATAGGAAACAAAGGCTCTTTGATCTAACACTGCCTCTTGCATGTCATTACCTGATGAGGTCATGTCCTTGCTGGGTTGAAATAAATATAAGTCAAATGTATTTTGCTCAGCTTATTGAATCTCCTAGAGGGTTAGTCTTTTTCCTGTTTGACTTTTTTTGTTTATTTGGTTGGTTGGTTTTTGTTTCTGTTTCTTTGAGAAATCTGAGAAAGTAGGAGGGACAGGAAATTCCCACTGGAGAACTAAATAAGGGAGATATTCCAAGGTATTAATTGATGCAGCCCATGTACTTTTGCATAAATTGTTTGTTGATGTACCAGGAACACCATATAGACACATCTGATAAAACTGAAATAAAGATAACAATGGGAATGCAAGTAAATATGAGAAAATTCCACAGAGAATTTTATTAAAATCAAAATTATCCAATCAATAATCATCCATCTTGTAGAGCTCTCCAACTGTTTTACACACTAAATATAGAACTTAGCGGTAATTTTTATCTCAGCATTGCATTAAAGTGCTGTTTCTCCTCCATCACTGCCTCCTTTTGCCGGTAAATTAAGTTATTCACATAGTCATGTGCCTTCTCTGAAAGACTAAGAACATTCTTCAAGTTGACTACACAATATTAATTATATTTAAGATTTATACGTTGTGGTTTGTGTCGTGTTGTCTTCTTTTTTTTAATTTATAAAATGCTTTATCAATATAAACATGAATTCAGAGCAGACTAAAGATAACTGAGGCTGAAGATTAACCATTCACAATTATGTCTGGGGACTGGAATGACTTCTGAGGAAAGATTATGCACTTATAGAGGTTGGTTTTTATTTTAACCACTGGCACTTCAGTTCATTTCAAGCCATAAAAATGCAATTTTTCCTTACTTTTAAGCTTTGAGACCATTGTTAGTAAAAGATCAGTATTAATATAGATGCACATTAGCTCAAGGTGTCCTCTGTTACCAGGGTCACTCCTCCACTTAGTAATGGGACCACATTATCTTTTGTTTTCCTTTCTTATAGATGTATTTGTAGAATACACAATGAAATAGGGTACTGAAGATCACTACACAGGCAAATAATTTCATTCTGCTTAGAAACTTCAGTGTCGGAGTAAAAAAATAGCCAAGAAATATGATAACAATAAATATCACTTTCTTTTTATTACAATTATCTACAATGTACAGGTATCATTTTAATTTTGAAAATAAATTATCTCACACCTGATTAAGTTATACCTCCAGACTTCCTTTGCCTTCAGCTTCCTTTGCTAGATGACCTCTATTTTTATTTAGGGTGCTTTTTGCCCAGCTGACTTCACTGTATTCCTTCCAAAGAGATGATGGTCAGGTATTCATTCTATAAAATTGTAATCTCCTTTAAAACCAGTGAAATAAAAAAACATATGTGATTTATTGCCATCACTATTTCTGAAAGAAAATATCTTGCTTTGAGGAACACGTAGCTAAATATATTAATTTCTTCAGTCAACATAGCAAATGATTCAATTTGCAAAATTATACAGTCCATCAGCTCCAATGGTAAGTTGAGCCAGAGTGCCAGGAAGAGTACGAAAACTGATACTTTCTCCATGCTGGAGAGCACTGCATAGAAGCTAGGCACCTATTACTGCTGTGATAGGCTGAGCATACCATTCATGTCAGAAACTTAAAATAAATTAATTGCTCACACATCTCCTCAATGTACATCCTCATTCCCTAGGGACAGCCAGCACTTCCACAACTCTGATGCCTTTCATGATAGCTTCTCATTGTCATTCACTCTGGCCAAGTGTTATCCTGCTCTCTTTTCCCCCGCTGCACTTTCCTTTCCTTGCTCAGTGGCTCATTCCCTCTAAAATAAATATTGCAAGGCAACAATAATATTGATGATTACTCTTCTTTTGACCATCACTGCTATTTGGTAGGAGAGTTTCTGTTACGCTTCAACTGAAGTACCTACCTCTATTTTTTTTTTTCAAAAAAGAACTTAAAATTTCAGATAAGCAGAAACTTCTGAAAAATCCCTTACTATAAAAGGCTGATAAAAAAATCCCATTTTTTTGTTAATATTTTTAACCTTTTTAAATTCCTAGCAGGTTCTTAAGTCTTACATATCCCCGAAAGAATGAGGTCCAGGTATTTAAACAGCTTGTAATCCTTTAAAAATGGCAATTCCAGCCGGAGTTCAGACCTTTAGAGAATCTGAGGTATAGTTAATAATGGCCATCAAGATCTACTAAAATATCTTTTCCTAAGCATGCAGCTGATATCTTTGAACCTCTGCTTCTACTCTTAGGGAATCCTTTAACGGTTTCTGTGAAAAAGACCAGGATAGAATGCATATCTGTTCAAAATAACTGAAAAAAAATTACTTGCAAATTTATTTAGTTCTCTGAGTAAAACAATAGCGATCCTCAAGTTTCCTAAAATAAACTACATTATATTTGTACAATTAAATACTCCAGCTAATTCACTGTACTTGTTTGTGCATGTGACTGTCTGATGTTATCAAATTGCCATTGCAGTAATTTGCTTTGAGATGTGCAAAGCACTTACACTAGCACAGAAAAGTATTATACAAATAAAAATCTCAAAATATAGGCTCTCAAGCTATGTTACCATGCTCTAGCAATTGTCAGCATAACAGTAGTAAACAAAATACCCGTTTAATAAAATGTCCACAAGAACGTACTGCATTTAATTCTATTAATTTACATTGCGGCTTCACTCGTATGCTCCCTTAAGATAATTAATTTGAATAGTGATGGTGAATGCCATTTACAACTAGACATGATCATAACAATAGTAGTGAAAATGCTTTGGAGTGAGCTTATTGTCAAGAGGCTAATGTGATATTCTAAAAATGTTCTCTGTGTTTCATTGGCCAAGGTAATCAGCTGAATCACTGTGAAATGCTAAGACATCTACAACTTTTTGCCTTCAAAATGTTTAAGTATTTTTCAGTTGGACCTGAGGATTAAGGAATACATCCCTGCTGCTTCAAGGAAATGAAGAAAACGATTTACAATTCTTCTGTTATTGTTGTAACACAGGTGGATTGCTGTCCTAAGTAAAGACAGTAGGAAGAATAGTGTAATCTGGATGTAGATATTATTGCATGTATATATATTATCTTAATTATGACTGTGACAGAAGAATAGATACTGTTCACACACAAGGTTTTTTTTATTTTTACTCACTATAATTTTCATTTGACACTTTCGATCTTATTAGTTTGCAATGTCTTTTTATTTCTTCAAATTATTCTAGTTCCCATGTCTTCCTCTGGATTTAATGTCATTGCTTTATCTCATGTTTGCGCCCACATGGAGGTGGTGGTGATTATGAAATTTCCAACAACATCTGAGCTTAACACAAAATTCACTAACATGAAATACACTAATACAAACAAACACAAAATAAGAAACATTATTATGAGCTGCTAGTTAGCATTAGAGCATTATTCATCTCTTGTACCAAATAATTCCTTCCATACTAGATAGGACACTGACCTAGAACAAATGGATTACTCTTTTGGCCCTACCAAGAAAATAAGCAGACAGTTTTCCAAATATGTAATTTAGAAGTTTTGTATTGTCAATGTAAACCACTGTGAATCCAAGTTTCAAACTCTTCTCATGTACATGGCTGCCTCCATTAACACCCTTCAAAAAACCTAGAGTGTGTTTTCCATTTCAACTGTATGATTGCTGTCTATTTGCATACACACTTTTATGATGTGGGAGATCATTTTACAGTAGAGTTACTCAAATGTATGGAAAGCATCATACAACTTTGGAACACTAAAGCACAGTTAGTCATCTCAAGCTGCCATTCCTGTCTCTCTCACAGTTTTGTCAGCACAGTGTCACTGATGCATTTTGTTGTAAAACACTAGCATAAGTGATGTTTCAGATGCTTTTTGATAGCAGTAAGTGTTTTCTTTCAATTTTCTATGACCCCAGTGCTGTAGATTCCCCAATAGCAATAACTTGTGTGAATACTGCAGTAGAATCAGAGCAGCTGAAATACTTGAGGATCCCCTATAGACTCATATGCCTAATCCAGTTTTCAGGACTCAGCAGAGTTGACACATGAGCCCCGGGGGAAGGTAATCAGCTGCATGCCCTACATTCAACCATTGTGGATACAGTTCTAGCATTTTCCTTTAAGCTTTAACCAATGTTTATGTCTTCATATCTGCTGCAGGCTGACTGAGACCACTAAGCCAGCATAGCTCAGCTGAACAGAATTCCATTTTTAACACCTAACTCTGCTCAACTCAGCAGGGTTACAACTCTTTATAATGCACAGCATCTGAATGGCAAATTCACTGAGATTAAAGAAAACATACAAACAAAAACAAATAACTTCAAAGCTCAAGTCCTTTGTGTATTACATGCAGCACACCAAATGTTTATACTTTAATTTAAATCCAACTGAAAAATGCATAATACATTTAAGAGATAAATCTCTTGATTTACAATCATTCATTCCTGCACTAAAATATCACCAGAAAAGACAAAGAAAGAAGATGTTTTTATCACGAACTGGACAAATAATGGAGTCACTTTCTCAAAAGGTGAGTTTCATCATTCCCACAAGTGATGTAATCATCAAGTTCTTCTAGATACTGTACTTATTTCACACACACATGAGATAAATATATTCCTCATTTAGATGCTTTGTGTCTCTTCAGATAATGACAGCACTGTGGAACCAATTACTCTGTGAGATGGATAAAAAATGTGGTGCTATTTACTGTTGTCACCCAGGATTGCTGCCTTCAAAATAGTTTAGTCCAAAGCTGAATGAAAAATTACAATGCAAATATGCTTTATGGAATTGTATGTAAAATAAATTCACATGATAATCAGTACTAAAACTAAAGTTTTGATCTTTCAGATCTTTCAGACATCTTTCAGATATCTTAAACTTTATATGTCTACAGAACAACATGTTACAGAAATTTTTCTTTTGTATTTTCTATTGCATTAAGTGTAAAAGAGCTATGGCAATCTGATGTTCACAATTTTATTACCAACTCATTTGTTATATAAGAGCTAGAACTAAAACAGGCTGATTTTCCCTTCATCTTTGCAGTTCTTATGCCATAGGTTAAAGTGGAGGAATTTTTGCCAACTGGGCTTGAATCAGGGGTATTGCATCCTCTATCTAAAGCAGGAGTTCTACTTTTTGACCTTTTACTCCATAAAATACTAGAAAAGTCTCTAGTTTTTAGACATCTAAAAGCAAAGTCCCTGTTGATTACAGAAAGACTGGCATATTTCATATCCAGTACTTCACTGAAGATCTTTTTTTGGCTACCTATATCTGGTTTTCACTGAAACAGGATGGCTTTTCATGTTTTCTTCTTGGTCTTCTGATGATGAACTCCAGATGATTTCCATGCTCATTACTGCTATATGATGGTTCACAACTGTAATATTTAGAAACCTTAAAACAACCCCAGATGTCATCTACTTTATCTTTTTTCACTATAGGATTGTGTCTTATTTGTATATTTGACAAATGCTGTTTGCTGAAGGTTATCATGTAAAAACAATGATGTATATGAATCTGTTGCTAACATGAAATAAGAGTAGATTCTTCCAAAGAGGTCATTCCCATTTATGGATATAGACATTCAGCATACAATAGGTAGAATGTGAGACTAGGTAAACCAATTGACTCAGTGATTTTTTTTTAAACTCCCATCATCATATCATTGACTTTCATGTATTTAACTCTGTCAGCTCTTGGGTTCTTGGAGCCTTCATAATCTCCCGTGTATACACATGACCGGTGAGAGTCCTTAGAGGATGGTCCCTTGGAGCTAGCAGAACTTACTAGAATGCTTCATGTAAGCCAAGTAGTTTTGGTGGACATTTCTCACATGAAAACATTCCTGTAACAAGTAATTTGGGATGACTACATATCACGAAGCCTAGCAGTTTTTGAAAATACGCTAGAAGACAGCTTTGAAACAGAGAATCAGGGAAATCAGTCCCAATTTTTGCATTTTCCTTAGTGAGGAATTGGGACCTATAACTTTAACTGGAGTTATCATGGGTCTTGGGAAACACAAAACCTATCTCTGGTTGAAAGGTCTGAAAGTTCTGAATTCCTCCAGCTTCTGCACTCCTGAATTCACTGAACAGGAAGCATACAGAACTAAGCAAAAATTTTCAGAAGCTGGGATCCAAACCAGAGTATTCCAGAGCGATTTCTATTCACTAAAAAGATATTTCCCCCTAGTCAGTTTTTCTCATTAATTATTCCAGATTGACTTCACATGCCTACAATCTCAACTATCTGTGTAAATGTTTTGCAGAATTGTGAAATATCCTGCAGAAGAAAACTAATTTTAATAACTATCGGTTTGAGAATTATCTAGGATATAAAAAATGGAAATGTCATTGTGTGACCAATCCCTGATCTGACTGCTTATTCCTAACTATGAGCCAGTAGCAACTGACACTTTTAAGAATACAGATGACTCTGAATCAGGGTTTTTTTCAGAGTTTAGTAGTGATTTTCCCAGATAGTTCTTGAAATGAAAACTGGATGATGAGTTTTGTGTGTTCATCTTGTGCTGCTGTTATTCACATTACTGCTGAATTAATCTGCACCTAATACACACACTTTTACTGTAGGTTTGAATTGTTACATCTATTTAGCTAAACAGTAAAGATGAAAGACTTCATGGACACCTTTCTACAGCAGCAAAGATAATCAATATAAAGCATAGATCAAAGTACCCCTGTAGCCTTCATTCAGTTCTTTAGTTCATTAATTTCTCCTCTTAAAAATACCTACTGGCTAAATAGACACAAACCCGATGATAAAAGGAAGCATACTGTGTATTCAGGCAGCTTACACACTAGTAAGATTGGCTTTGATAATCTAACACTACAGACAAAGAAGAAAGCTATGAAATCTGAAAGAGTAGGTGTCCAAGCAATTATGAGTAAAGAAGCATAAAGGTTGAGAGACATGCAAGATAAATGTGTGCTTAGGACTGTCTACAATTCCTTCAATCACATGCCTCTTTAAAAACACAGAGATGGACAATATTCTTAATAGACAGGGTAGAGTGAGAAATTTGATTTGATGCTTAGCTTATACAGCCAAGTGTGCAAGAAATTATCCTCATAGAGAGATTATGCTGTCATTGGATGTGAAGTTGTTAAAATGAAAATGCGAAGATTACTCAAATACAGAAGAAATCCAGTCATTACATGTAGCTAAAGAAAACAGTACAACACTTTGTCACGAGAAGTTAGTATCAGGATTCAAAATCAGTGAACTGAGATCAATAATCTTTCACCTTCTTCTGAAAAATATATGCACAAATATTCCTATGTGCATTTGTCTGAATTGACAAATTGGTCTTATATTTAGCAAAGTCGTAGAGACAGGGAAGTGAAGAATTAATAGTCTCAAAAAAACGAAACTGACAGCCCATTCATCACAGCAAAGTCCAAAACAACAATTTAAGAAAATGTGAGGACTCAGCAAAAAGCAGCCTGCATCACACAGGTCAGCACATAATATCGGACCTACTGTGCTGATATTCCAGGCAGTGATTTCCAAAACTACAATACAGAATAATAAAAAGGAAAAAAAATGGCTTATGAAATGCAGTTATGTTTCTCCCTTCTGAAGTTCTCACAGCATAGCTATTACCAATGGTTTCAAATGCAGAGTTGTGTAAGCAAAATTCCTATGCAAACCATAGTGCTTCACTTATTGATGTTTCAAGGAAAGGAAGAGGAAAATCATTAGGTTTTTTTAAAGATATATTTAGAATGAAATTTATGTGCCTGAAGTTGAAGTAAATAAACTTTGGTTCTGTCTAGTCTTGCAGAAGTAGCGGGTTGATATAACTCACCTGCTGGTATGTACCTATTTCTCTTGCTTTGCTATGAATTCAAGAATGATTTTCTTAAAATTTGACATTATCCCTTGATTCATTTCTGTAATGCATCGAAAGCTTTCTGGCTTGATCAACCTACTTTTTAAAATTCCTTTTAGGCAAAAAAATGTAACAACAGTACAGAGTAGAAAAAAACATTGTCACTTAGAGATAGCTCGCTCACAATTGAAATGTCTATATTTTCCAAAGCAGATATTCATAATCACTCTGTCACATTTTAAAGTGAGTAAAAGTTCTCCATCTTCAGAAATTTTTTACAAAATGGAAGCAATGATTGATTTCCTAAAACCTCTGAGGCAGAAGCACTATTTATTTAATTAAAAATAGTAGGAAACAATACATGAAATAGATCCACCTGAAGAGTCATCCTTATATCATTTGTTTTCTAGGTATCAAGAATGTAATCTGACAGCTGTTAAACAACCGGTAAATAACTGGTAATAGTTGTTAAACTGTTAACAATTGGTAAATTATGTGCAATTTTTAAAATACATTCTTGTAGGGTTAAAATTACACAATTCTAATTTTTTGTATAATGCAGACATCTTCATTAGCTAGGATTATTTAGTTACTTACTGGTCTTCTGACAGTAGTGCCAGAAATAGATATACGATTTCACCTCTAGATCCATGGGATTCATGAGCTTATGAAGAATGCCGTTTCCTCTGAACTGCATGTAAATTGGATCAACAATAAAAGGGATCTCTGAGATGGTCTCTGACTATAACCATGCTGGGATTTAACTTAGCATGCTTTATTACAGCTGCATGAAGTCATGTCATTAAATTTCTAAAAGAATTTAAATGTCAAAAAGAATTTCTACTAAAATATATTTCTAGTCTCACAGATTTTTTTCCTAAGTAAAAAGCACCGTTTTTTATCTTATTTTTCAGTGAGCTGCTCACTTATTTTTCTTTCTACCACCACGGTATATTCATCACCTCTTACCTTTTGGCTATTACAGATGTATCACTGTGCTTAAACCGACCAATATTTATTTTTTCCCCCTCTGAAAACAGATAGTTCTCATTCTTGTTTTTGCAGTGACTCTGCACCATATTTCCAGTGTGGACATGCCTAATGTGCTCTGGATCTGACTTTTTTGGCTATTGGTACTGCCAGAGACCAGATTTGTATCTCACCAGATTGTTCCATTGATGGGTCGAATAAACCATGTTGTCTGTTTGGGGTGGAGGGGGGCGGGAAGGGCTAGGCTAGGACTGCAGATACATGATCTGTAGGCCCATGGCAGGAAGGCACAGGTAAGGCCTGTAGCCAACGTGGCCGCGTCCACACAGAGCACATGGCAGGGAAAGCCACCTGGCTGGGCTGTCAATACGGGCCACCTGGTGGCCTGCCCACACCGCACCCCTTGGAGCCTCTCATGGGCTGTGGACCCCTCACTTCAGCTTAGGGGACAGTGAGTGGCAGTGAGCCAAAGGTCCTGCCTAGAGGGGGTGGCCACAATAGCCAGAGTCTATAAATAAATATGCATGAGGTCTCTCCCCTCCTTGGCCTCTGCCCTCCTGACCTGTCAACATGTGACCTCCAGTGGTAAATATGTCTCTCTCCTCTCTCTATTCTTTCTTCTCTTAATCTCTCTTCCTTTACTCCTGTGAGCAACTTGTCTTTATTTCACTTGTTATGGGTATTTCACTTAAGTTATGGGTATTTCACTTAAGTTATGGGTATTTCACTTAAGTTTGTGTTTGTAACAGAGGTTCCCTTACTGTAGCAATGTTTGCTAGTCTCAGTAATCTGTTGTAAGGCTTTTCCTTGGGTTGCATGTTATTTCTGTTCAATCTTTTTTGACAAAATGCCTTTCTCACCAAATTAAAAGAAATCTCTTAGAGGAAAATGTGTAGTTTTTCTCTGGACATGAACTCAGGCTACCAAAGAATCAAAAGGTTTTCCATAGGCAAAATCTCTTGAAGCTTGAAATGAAAGTGTAACACCCAGTAAAGCGTGGAGCTTCTAAACTGGTTGTAACAGATACCACAGTAGCCACATTCCTGTTCTCTGCTTCTTGCCTAGCGACAGTAAAGAAACAAAATAATCCAATCTTATCATGCCATTCAGGGAAGTCATACAAATTTTTATAGGATTAAATATTTTTTCTCTATTGATGCAGTAATTCTGTTTTCATGATGAGCATATAAAGAATTTGCGCCTAAAAAGTATTTAGGCTGTTATTCTGAGATTGTTTGATGTTCTTACCCTGTAGCTATCTGTAACATCAGACTTGGAAATATATAAAAAGGGGCTGAACTGCCTTCTTACATCAATGTTTTTGTTACTGAAACCCATAACCAAGCTGCCAGACTCATTTGTCTAAGTTGCCCAGATAGACTAATGAGGTTGTCTTCTGTCATTTGAAAGGTTTTGTTCCTACATGATACATTCATTCTTCCTGAGGATAGGTAAAAGATCATCAAAAGTTACAACAGAAAGGCAGTTTACATTCTTCTATCAAGCTAGAAAACATTTCATGGATCTTATGGTAAGAGTATGTCGTAACTGGCCTCAATATCGTATTACAGAATCTCAGATTTCTTCTTTTTTTTTTTTTCTGAGAAAAAGCACAAAATGATAAAACAGATGAGAAATACAGTCCTTCAAACTCACTTATACTTGTGGATCCCTTCCAACTCAATATATTCTGTGATTCTGTGAAAAAATCTCACTGGTCATCATGAGGCTTACATGAAACCCATCTGCCAGACTTTCAACATGATGTGATCCAAGGCCTGGTTTTGACACAGCAGAGCTGCATAAACCTGACTTCAATTTCTGTGAATGCTCTTGAGCTGAGAAAAAGTTGGGAAAGTATGCAGACAAGAGCCATTCATAAAAACAGCAGAGGTGAGATAGTTTGATGTTGTGCAAATTAGCAATTAATGCACTGAGGAGGAAAATCATGAATTTAGATGGTGGCTCATCAACACCGAGGATTACTCTCTTCCAAAGAGCACAAGAAGGTGATCCCAGTCTCCCTGGCAGTGATTGCATAGCAGACAAAATATCACTGTTGTCGCATCAGTCGTATATAAGTAACTGCTTCTTACATTTAAACTCTATATATCCAGCTTACAAATTCTCTTTGCAAATGGCAAACTGCCTGAACATGGTAACTCAGAGAGGAAATGTTACATGCCCATTTGTATCCGTAAGAATGCAGTTCAGGATCATAGGAGATACAGCTCTATCACAGGCAGTGTGCCTGACTCCCCTGTGCAGCATGGTTGAAGAACTTGTATAAATCAAGTAGACTTAGCAAGGGTGTGAGGCTACAGAATGCTTTATTAATAAATTAGTGGAAGAATATTTTCTAGGTGTAAAAAAAAAAAATGTCTGGTGTTCTACCTATCATTACTTCAGTTCCAAGTTTTTTCTGGCTCTGTATCAGGACGAAGTTAGGATGTTATTTTTTGGTCTGTGTTTGGTCCTAGCCACCTGCAGAAGTTTACGGTTCCTCCTGCCGAGTCTTCTGATAAAGCAGTGAACTTGGCCTTGGAGGGAGAACTTCTGTGTAAACTGTTTTAATTGGTCTGTTGTGATTGGTCAATTGCTCGTCAGGGGCAGTTGGAGGACAAAGTGATGAGGAGGTGATGAAGGCACTCCCCCAGCCTCAAATGAGAAAGACCCCGCCCCAATTCACTGCGCCTGCGTGAGGGAATTTCCAGAGTGCTCACGCATGCGCAGGAGGGGTGCACTTACATAACCAAGGGGGTGGGATTGAGAACCCCTGATGGGGCAGTACTGGCCACACCTCCCCGGGGCAGGTGCTCTCAATAAACTTTATAAAGGCAGACACATTTTCCTGAGTTGGCCGGCTCTTCACGATGGACCAAGCTGCTTCTAGCGGGGATGCCTGCTGAAGTGGGAGCCTGCCAGCCCTTCGGAACATGCAGCTGCTACAAAGAGGCTTTATTACTGGTTAGAGTGGGTAAGACTTTCTTACAGGTGACACCTGGGTGACTAGGGTGTCGAGCCATCTTTCTAGGGTCTTTTGTACACTTTTTCCTCCGCCCTAATCCTTTTTTCCCTCAGGCGCCTGTCCTTCCCCCTTTTCCCTTTTTGCCACCTTTTCTAATAAATAGCTCTTTTGCCAACTAGCAACGGTGTTTAGTTTATTCACGTTCCAGAATCCCTCGAACCTGGTTTTTTTTCCCTGATATATTAACCCCTCCCTGTTACAGGCTCATATGGCAAGGGTTGGTAGACCTCCTCCACTTGTCAGAATTAACGCATTTCATCTACTCATGTTCATATGGAAAGCCCAAGGATTCAGAAAGAATCACAAGGAATTAGTAATAATAAAAATAGCTCCATCCTCATCATGACTATTCTGACCAATTGTCTACCTTTGTCAAAGTTACTTGTCTTTCCTCAGGAAAATAAAGGTCAGATCCAACATAACTTCACTTTGACTATTAGTTGGCTGTTCTCATTAAGAATGCTGCTGCACTCAAGCTAAAAGCAAAACACTAATAAAACTCTAGTGAACTGGAAAAAAGTTATTTCCTTTAGAAACTTAAGCACACAGTGTTCTGGATGATGTGATTTCTAAATGAATTGGAATTTCCTGTTAGGGCATATTATGGAACAAAATGAAGGAAAAGCTTACCTCCCCTTGACAATATCAGATTTGGAGAGAAAGAAATAATTTGAGTGATATTGAAGAGAGGGGGAGGTGTGTTTGGTTTTTCATTTGTTGGGTCTTTAGTTGTTTTTAATAAGTTAGCTATTTTTTAAAACTTATGAATGTTTTGATTTCAAACCGAAAATGGTAATGATTTTCTTTAGGAATCAGAGACGTAACAGTAATAGATGTCTGCAAAAGATTGGGCTCTAGTGGGTGGAGCTTGGATTCCTGAATAAAAGACATTGAAATTTTGGATCATTATTGAAGATAATGATACCACTACATTAAACTAAAATTAATTTTGCATTTACTGTTTACAAATATTGTGACACTTCTTACTTGTGTCTTACTACTTCAAATCTATTTCCAGAAAATGGAAACAAAATAACAAATTGTGCTTTTAAAAAGAAAAAGCACCATCATAATCAATATTCCCCATTTGCAGCATCTTCTCCAAGAAGCAGCCAGCAACCCTGAAGGCATGTTAGCCTGCTTTATTGTGAGGGATACTGTAAAATGCTGTGTTTATATAGACTTCAATCAGCAAATGTTTTCTTACTGCTTTGCAATTTCTCACATTGTTGTGAGAAATGAACCAACAACAAGGAATTTTACAAAGCTTTCTTGGTAACTGCCTCGTATCAGCCAGCTACTTAGAGGTAATATTTTATAATAACATACAAGAGATTTGGATTTACTTTCCTCATGTGGGCAAATTTTATGGGACAGATGGTGACCGGGGAAGCTGTAGAAGAAAAACTGTGAATAGATTGCCTAGGATCTACAATCTCTCTGATAGAGTGTAGCCTCATTAAGATTTTTCAGTAGCTAAGAGAGAAGCACCTAATACCCTACTGTTACAAAAACTCAGTCATTTTTTGGGGTCTCTTTAGAGATGTCTTCTTTAAAAGTTAGCTATTTTGTACATCTTTTATGCTCTTGCCTGTGTCATAACTTGATATGTCCTTCCTACCACAGGGCATCACTGCGGTGGGGGAAAACAGTTTTCCCCCTGAAGCTATAAAATGGTAAACCCCCAGGGGGTGGTGACCCTTGAGGTTTGAGCCAATGAGCACTTTTGCAAAATATAAACATATCACAAGTAGACCGGAAAAGAAAGTTGTAGTGGTAGTTGTTGTTGGAGAGGTGGCCATGTTGTGAAAGCCACGAGCTGAGGGGTCCCCAGCCCCACTGGGGGCTGAGCCTCCCCCAACCCTTGCTGGGGGGCTACAGGGACTTGGAACAGTGTAAGACTGGGCTAAGTATCTATAGCTGAGAAGGTAGAAGTTTTTCCACCGTGAGCAGCAGCAGCAGCAGCGGCAGAACAGCACTGATCAAGTAAAAGTGGAAGAGAGCCAGAAGAGATAAGAGAGAAGCAGCAAACAAGCATGCAGCCGAGCAGGAAGACACAGAGTTGTCTGAGAGACGAGAGCCAGCAGCAGAGAGAGAACTAAGCTCTACAGAGAAAGAGAGAAAGTTTGGGTAAGAACTGAACCGAAGTCCCCAAACCCCTCTGAGACCTCCTAGGAGGAGGGAGATGGACTCTTACTTGAGAAGAGTCTTAGAGTGCTACATCACTGCAGAGAGGAGCTGAGAAGCTCAGGCATCCTGGAAAGCTGGAAGAGGATGGCCAGAAGGAATGGAGAGGGGGTGATCTTGGCTCCCCTCTCCCCGCTGCTACTGCCAAGCTGGCAGTTTTGAGTCAGAGCACGGGAGCTCTGCAAAGGGGGCTTGAATTCCCTGAAGATACGGACAGTCATGAAGGCTCCTGTACTTCGTTGATATGACGTGGTGAAGTGACCTTTGTATGGGTGAACACAGCCCACAGAAGAGAAGACCCTCTGTTGGAGACGAAGGACCGAGAGGGCTTGGATACCCCCTCGTGTGTACTGGCAGAGATCCAGCTACAGTTGCTGCATGAAAGAGGAGAGCCTACTGCCCTAGAGAGAATGCTGCTCTGAGAGTGGAAAGGATCTCTTCCTTCTTCCCTCCTGGACTTTTATTTGGAAGGGAGAAGAGATTTGATCCATTGTAAATACTGTTTCGTCATGGTAGAGATAGTTAAGATTATGTATATTATGTATTGTAATATTTATTTTGTACAGTCATTGTAATATATAATCCCTTCCTCCCATTTTGAGTCTTGTGTGGTGTCTGGAAAATCATCTCACACTGGGTTGAGATGTGGGAGGGGGGCTAGGACTGGAAAATTGGATTTTGAGGCTCTCAAACCATGACAATCACACATCTGCTGATTCCACATGTGAAAATGTATAGTCATTCCTCATACCCCAGTGATGCCTCTCTATTTTCATTTGGAGACATGATACTCTTCAGATGTATTTGCAGATGTTTTTGGAGATAAATGATGGATTATTGATATACTGAATATATTTTATATGGCCTTCTAGCACCATATGAGGAATATCTTCCCACCATACTGTGCCATGATTATTCAGCTCTCCTTGATGCTGTAACACTCTTTTAATAACTATTTACTTTTGTGTTTGGGCTGTATTGGTTGTAAAGTCCAGTTGATTCCAAATTGTTATTTTTTTTCTTGTCTACAGGAGCTCAAATTATGACTCCCTTCTCCAAAAGCTGTTCAGAGCACCTTTCATCAGGTGTACAATTTCTACTGGCCCTTACCACTAGGAGTGTTTCAAACAATAACTTATTGGTTGCTGCAAGACTGAGGTGGCTCATTTTTATTTGTCTGTCTGTAAATTCCAGAGCAAAAGTGGGAATTTAAGCTTTACTGCAGCTGTGTAAAGATTCACATTTCAGGTCAGTGTATTAATTAAAAGATAACTGGACACACTTAGTGGCAAAACAAAGGTAAATAAACTGGCTACCTAGAAGGTGAGCCAGGCTACAGAAAGCAACCTGCTTTGCATGTTACTCCACAAGGCCAACTATTATCTGTTCTGGTTGCTGTGGCAGTTTGGAAAGTTTAAAATATTGGAACGAAGTTACTTTGAAGTATATTCCTGTTACATTATCAAGCTTGATAGAAATGTAATGGAAATGATCACTGAAATACACCATCTATGTGAAATAACTGTCTAACTTATGACTAAAAACACACATATATATTTTGCCAAATTACCTATAGAAACTCTAATTTCTGTTTTAGTTTCTGAGGTTAAGATTATTTCCTAGTAGTATATTAAAAATTAAGAGAAAAGTGTTTTTTATGGGAGAAAACTGTTATCTTTAGCTTTCTTAATGTGACAAAAAAAAAATAATTCACAGATGGCTCATTATAAATCCTTTTGAATCTGCCTTGCGCTAGAATTCTATTCTCCAAAGTCACTGGAATGTTTTGGCATAATCTTAAACTCCCACTGCTTAACTATTTAGAAATAAATCTTTCTGAAAGAGAGACATGAATGAGCATCTGTTTCACAAGACTGTTTAACATAGCAAGGAAGAAACACATGTAGGAAAAATACATTGACAGTAGCTGGCTATATATGACACTCAGCAACTGAAAAACACCTGTGATGTGGAGGTACTACTCCAAAAATCGTTATACTAGTTTAATTGCAATGTTTAAACTTTCTGGGCAAGAAAACTTCTGTACAGAACCCCAATGAATTCTTTTAAGGAAGGTCTTGTTTGTTTGATTTTGTTAATCCAGTCTTAAATGTTTTCCAGACATTCCATTAGTGAAAACTTTAATTTCCAGTGTACAGAATGCTGTTTCTTAAGAATGGTTTCTAAACTGTTTTCTACCATTCCCCAGATTCTTTTCAAAATCTAGTGATGTTGCCTAACATAATGTTTTCATTTTTTCTTCAAATTTTGCACTTACCAGGTTGAGGGACATCTACAACACATAGCAGAAAACCCAAAATTAACTTGTTCTAGGTATTTATGTTGACAGAATTGTTGATGTTGGAAAGGAGCTTCAGAGGTCATCTGGTCCAACCACCCTGCTCAAGCAGAGCCACCCTAAAGCTGGTTGCTCAGGACCATATTCAGATGGCTTCTGAAACTCTCCAAGGATGGAGACTCCACAACCTCTCTGGGCAACCTGTGACAGTTCTCAGTCACCCTTACAGTGAAAAAATGTTTCCTGATGTTCAGAGGGAACCTCCTGTGTTTCCTGTTCCTCCCCTTGCCTCTTGTCCTGCCACTGGGCATCACTGTAAAGATTCTGGTTCCCTCTTCTTACACCCTTTCTTCAGGTATTTATCTGTATGTGCTCAAACAGGTTCCCATGGCCATAGAAACCAAAACTCTGTTGCCAACACTTTCTGTGCAATCAATTGTTGATCTTCAGTACGACTGCCTTCCTTCTTACACCTTTTTCCCTTACCAGAAGGACTGAGGAAAACATCACCTAAGCCCCTGTGCCCATGACTATCACTCCCTGACACCAGCTGAATAGATGACTGACCCTCCCTAACCAGGGGGACACTACAGCGAAGATCTCAGGTACCCTGAGTCATGGGTCACTGACATCCTTGTTAGAAGCTGCTAGAGCTTCCTGATGTCCACACCTACTAAGATGCCATATAGGGCAGACAAAGCTACAGGCAGAAAAAATAAGTGCTCTGAACTCTCTAAAGAAAAGCCTAAATCTGAGTTAGTTCTAGATAAATCTTTATAGTGCAAGTAAGTGACAACAATTACCACTTTTATATGAACAGAATTCTTAACCACCAAAAAACCCAGTTTCTATGGGAAAAGACTTTAGTTTACAGCATCTCTGAGGAGAAGATTTTGTTTTGCTCTAAAGTTATTTTAAATTATTTAGAAATCTCTTTGTCCTTATGTACTACTCAGATAATTATCCCAAGTTCTTACACTGAGGTCTATTTTGGATCCACTGAAATGTCTTTGTGCCTATGTGAAGATAATGGAAGCAGACTGGGACATGCTTTCAATGTCATTCTCTTCCAGTCATACTCTGAGCAGAATTTGGTATTTGTTCAGTTGTACAACAAGGATAAAAACTCTTAGTCTGATTTCCTAGAGCGGTGTTTGGTTGCATTTGCACAAAATGCAGTAAAATCATGTTATTTTAGCTTCTGTGACAATTTTGAAGGACCTGTTTCTACACTGCTGACAAAATAGTTTCATAGTTTGTTACGAAGTTTCATAATTAAAAGTAATCTTTAACATTTTAGATGATGCCTGGTGCAGTTCAGTCTTCTTCATGTATGTCCCTATTGCAGAATTCAGGTGTGTCATTGTTCAACAGTCACAACAGTATTACTGCGGCTAAAGGGATAGTAAAAGTAGAGAGATTTCTTGTGCCATTAGGTAAGAGCCAGGAAAGACTAAGAACCAGTGTGCTGGAGAGAGCAAGCTGCCAGAAGAGAAACACCACTACTGGAAAGAGCTCTCAGGGTTCTGATTCATTCCTTCAGTTTGACAGCAGTTTTCCATGCAGCATTTTAATTAAATCTCTCTAGGTGAAGTTTGGCTCACTGAAGGTGAAAGGCACTTGCTGAGGCTTCACAAGAAATTATTCTTTTTTTGTTCTTTCCTCTCTGTACCAGCTAAAAGAATTCGTTTTTCTTTCCACAAGAAACAGTGAACAGAAGTGCATACTATATTGTGTTTTGTGCCTTACAAACACAGAAAAGACAGAGCAGCTGATGCAGAGATACCACATTATGTGCTTCCATCCTACATCTCATAATTTTAACAAGTGTCCTTGCTCTAGCAATAAAAATGGAAGAAAAGCATTTACAAGTGGCACGACTTTTTTTTTGAGGGGAGATAAGGTGAAGCAAGTTTTTAGCAAGGCAAGAAGTATATGATATATAATTACAACAACTAAGAAAATGTAAATTTTTATACAAAATGGCAGACCTGCAGAATAGTCAGAGATTCCTTGTCAGTTTATTCAGTCAGGTTCAGACACCTAAGTGAAAACAAGAACTTACATCATTATTTGATAAGGCATGATATAAACAAAACTAAAGGACTGAACTTGTGTGCTAGTGTCCCCATTGACAGTGTTTTTTCTGGCATATATCTCACAGAAAAAGAGATTTCCAAAAAATTACCAAACTCTGTTGTTGAGCCCTCATTACTTCACAGCTTAAGAAGGAGTCATAGCCTCATCAAAGCACCACATTAAATATAATGATGTCTTACTGGTGTAAAAAATATATATTTTGGAACTAGTCATTGAAGAAAGCAGCAGATAGAGAATCTGAAGAAAATTCCAGGCCAAATTATTTACAGCTGTTAATAAAAAGTTCTTTTAAATGGTTTATCAAAGTTTTCTTGGAAGAGTAGTAGAAGAGAACTATGCATATGAGTCATGTGTGATCAATAGCTTTTTTGTAATGACACTGAATAACCTTCCAAGGGTAAGCTGGGTTTAGATTTGATATGAATAAACAAAATCCACTGAGGCTAGAGTTGAGTGAAAAATTACTTGAGAAGTAATTCAAATTTCAAAGATTCCCCATATGTACAGGGATAAAAACAAGAATTTGTAAAGATTTTCTGTTGTTTTTTTAGAAAGCAACAAAGGAAGGAAAGTGGAGGGAAGGAAGAAAGGAAGGAAGGGAGGAAACGGTAAAAACTAGAAGATTCTAGACTAAAAGTAAGTTTTGACTAACTTCAGAAAAAATCTCTGATATGATAGCCCCCGGCTACTCTGAGATAGCTCTCCCATGCTATTCAAATGCTCCACAATAGTTCCAGTTTGTGAGAGATTAAGTTTTTATTTACACTTTATTTGCAATTTCAGATATTCTATTCTCATGTTCTAAAAATATTTGCAATTTACCAATTACTATTTGATGTTCACATTGTAGTGATATATGTTACAAAACATTGATTTGAGCTGACAGGAAATACCATTAAGTGGTAGAAGAGGAGAAAATAAAAATAATCTGCTGATAGAAAATATGCATTTACCATAAAAAATATTAATTATCTTCGTTTTTGTTTCTTGCACAGATTTGCCAATCAGACTATAAACCAATGTACTAATTCATCACACACTGGGACCATGTACTTACTACTTTATAATTACTTATATAGAATTATTAGGTATTAGAAAGAAAATTCACACAGAACAAGAAAAAGAAGTGAAGCATGTAAATTTAGACCAGAAATGCTCATTTGTTTTCTCTTTATGTTCTGTGTAATATTTCAATTATTGAAAAGAAGACAGCTAGCATTTACCTCAATCTTTCAAGTGAAATGAAACAGAAAATAAAATATTGCCTTTACTGCGTCTTGTGTGTAGAATTTCAGCCTCATGCTCATATAATTGCTTCCTGACTCTTGCCTCATTAAGCAGCTGAAAACCCGCAAAATTGTATGGAATAGCAGGACCTGGTGCTTTTCTGCAAAGTAGACCATAAGGCTTTTTATGTGTATGAGGTGTAACAGAAAGTTCTGAAAGTCCTCCTACCTGCTACATACACACATATCAAAATATGTTTGCATGGCAGAGCTAAAAGAGATAGGGCCAGGGATAATGAGAGGTTCTTTTCTGTTTGGCTGTTTATGCCAAAGCAGATGCTTCCAGCCCTTCTCACTAAACTTTATTGTGCTCCTAACATCAGCTACAAAGGATGCCACAAATGCCAAGTAGGTGAGACATTAAGAATTACCAACACCTCTGTCTGTATTACTACACAGAAATCAGAAACGCACTCAAGATCCTTGTAAAGCATCACCTATGTTTTGACTACTGACAGGTACAGAAACTGGTCAGATATCAAGGTTAGGACTGTCAGATGGCTCATGTTCATTTAATATTCTCTGTCTCTTTCAGCTACCTCTGTTGGGAATGGGCAAATTGTCCATAACAGTCCTCACTATTTGTAAGTAACAAGATGATTCTTTACTGCTAACATCTTCTAGTGATGCAGGACAATGCTGCTTTTCCATGTACACACTGCAAGCTGAAAATGTCTTCTCCAAGTACAAAGCAAAATGCAGCCTAGCTATATCAGCTAGTTGCATATGGCATTATTCAACCTACTATTGTAATAACTGTTGTGGGATTATAAGACTAGCAAAATATCACGTGAATTAAATCTCTTATTTCAACACATGGAAATGTATTTCCCATTAGTGGCTCTATAACTTATGACAAGATATTCTGAAGCATAAACATCAGACTAATTTTAATTATTCTAAGGGGGTTTTTCCCTTTTATTTACATCTTTTCCTAGTCTTCTTGTGCTCTGTAAGTTCTTAACAATAACCAGCAGACACAAGTCTGAAGACTTGTTCAACCAATTCTCCTCCATGAGACTTAGTCAGAATAATTGAAAAAATATCTAACCTACTGAAATAGTCTCACATTTTCCTTCCTGTATCAGAGGTTTTGTTTCTAGTATTACAGTTTTGGTTTGTTTCTTTCTCACTCTTAGTAACTAAAACTCTGTCTTTGGTAGAGAAAACTATTTTTCACGTCATATTTTTGGAACCAAAAAGCAAACAAACAAACAAAAATTTGGAAAATACAGAGATAGTCAATTAAATAAACTCTTAGTGCTTATGGAAGCCTTTGTGTATTTCTGTAGCATGATAGTTGCCAGCACACAGTGCTATGATTTGCATTATTTCTCTACAATTATCACTCTGTTCCAGGACAATGATATCAAAATCCCTGAAGTCTGCTACTATTCTGAACACAATTTTAATATAATTGTCTCCTTTTATGACTATTATGTTTCAGAGAAAAACCAAATCCTAGCACCTAATTTTTGTTTTATTTTTCCACAGTAAATCTCTGTTGTTTAGAGGAGATATAGATGTTGGAGACACACCATCTATAATGCTGCTGATGCTTTTGAGAAAGCACGCAGGATCACCCTTGAGGAGAAAAGACAACGCAGAAAGAATCGTGCCTTGCAGAATACACCATCTAAGGAGTCTTTCTGCCGTGCTTTTGCAACCGGACATGTCTATCTCGTATTGGCCTTTTTAGCCACCAATGCACTTGCAACAAACGTGCAAATCTTCGTTCGCGAAGCCCAGCCATGATGATGATGAGATGCTGGAGGGTTCTCTTCTGTCCAATAGACCTGAGAAGCAAGATAAAGAACCTACAGGAAGCATGTACTGCAAGCAAGCATGCTTCCACGCATTCTCCTCATTGCTATGGTTTTGTCACACAGAATGAAAAATGCTGATGAAAAAATATACTACAACATTTAGAAGAAGACATTGTCAAAGAAGAAAAAACAGAACAATTCTATAGCCTTACAGTTAGGAATGAGATCTGGTTTTATTTTTGTATTTCATGTTATCTTTGACTTGAAATTCGGTCATCCCAACCGGGATTTGTACTTTGTATGCTCCTCAAGAGGCTTCGTTGTTGGATTCAATAAATCAGAACTGTCACAAAGCAGTTTTAACATTACCACCCTACGCAACTGCATTTGCAATATTTTATCGCAGCTGGTAGTCAATCAATGGTTCTTATCACACATTTTGGTCATTACATTGAAGGATTAAAGCAAAAGAATGTATTTGTTAATCCATTTGTGTACTCAAGCTTCTTTACTCCGGGATATCAAATCAAATAAAAGTGGATATAAAACAGATGTCTTTTGCGTGGAGTAATCTGTGTGACAAGCCAACTGGTCTACAAAATCACAGTACTAATTACTCCCTTTCATTCCCACATACTCCTTTTTGCAATTTCTGAACTGAACTCCCAGCTGGAAAGACAATATTGACTTTCACAATTTTGATTCAGGATGCTAACAGTGATCTGTTAGCTACAGAATTTATGTGAAGAGGCCTGTAAGAACTTGTGTTTAAGACATTGTTTCAGAGCTCAAAGATCATGAAGAGATCCAAATATAAAAAAAATCTGAACAAGAAAAACCTAAGACTTTTTTAGCATCAAATTGCTGCAAGACCAACCAAATCTATCATTCTGCCCAAGGCAGGTTTACCTAAGCATAGAGTTACTGAGAAGCACTTTTTAAGCTTCTTCTTAAAGACCCTCAGTGCAAGAGATGCTAGTCACCTCAGATGAACTGTAGCTGTGCTTCAGTCCCTATCATCAGATAATTGTTTCTACACCTCAGATGAACTTCCTTTCCTTTGGTGTGATTTAGATACTTTATAAAACCAAGCACTAACTTTTCCTGCCCCTAAAGACTGTCTTTAGATCATCTTTATTTAATTTCCTTTTCGCTTGAGTCAGTTGGTTCATTTTTTTTCCATGGGTTATTTCAATGCCATGTGCCAAGATTTAATAGGTCAAAAAAACTTTTACTTAAAGTAACAATTACTTTGAACAATCATCTGAACTTCTGCATTTCCAGAAGAAAATCAAGGCTTCTAAAAGACTTTCTTTATTTGTGTTTGTATAATAATCTTATGTTGTTACCTTAGAGCCAGGCAAGGAGATTAATGTGCAGTATTCTCAACTTGCTGCTAAAGAACTCTAATAATATTGTAAATAAAAGTGTGTGCAAAGACACAAAAACTCAAAATCCTGTGACCTATACCTATTTATAGATCTTAGTTACATAAATAATGGAGTCATCAGCTGAAGTATGGACCTATTCTGTACTCACTGATGACAACAGAATTATTTTTGGTGATATTTTTCCAGACTTAAATAGAATCATAGAATTGTTTGAGTTGGAAGGGACCTTAAAGATCATCCAGTTCCAACCCCATGCCACGGCTAGGGTCACCTTTCACTAGACCAGGTTGCTTAGCTATAGAGAAAAAATTATTGTACATGTCATGAATCATGATAACATATTATATTACAAATACACCCACTGTGTATTAAAAAAAGATAATGTTTAGAAAAAGACAACTCTAACTGCACTGTAATGTAGAAAATATTCTGTTATTTTAGAAAAAATTTAATATGCATATTAGCTAAACTGTACTTATCAAAAAGTTGTTTCCCAGAATGACACAGTTGTGTGAAGTTAATTCAAATTCTTTTTTTTCTATAAATTAATAGTGAATAATTAAATACATGTACTAGGGAAGCATCTGCTATTACAACATTTAACACATAAAAAATATGCATTACAGAAAGTAGACTTGCATTTCTTTGTAGCAGGTCAGTTAATATCTGAATCAAGGCTGAAAAGAGATAAGGGAAAAAAAGGAAGGTACATCAAAAAGTCATCTTTACAGAACATCAAATACTTAGAACCCATTGCCTTTTGAAGTCCTGCAGTTAATAGGTTAGCTGCTGGGTGAGTTGGATCTACCTCTTCAGTTCGGGGAATCTTAACATCAAGGCACAGTGAGTGACTCCAGGTCACGTATGGCAGTGACTGTGGTCATGTGCACAGCTGCACAGCACCCACAGTTCCCCAAAACCTGCAGAGAGCCCTGCCTGCAGCCAGTTGTAGTTTTGTGTCAAATATGTCTTCTGCTCCTGTAGAATCACTGATTCATTCACTTCATGCTGACACTCCCTGTGGCAGAAGTGCTGCTTTTAGTGGAATTGCAATGTTAAATGATGTAAAAAAGAGCAGATGAGGTTTTGCTGATGAAACAATGGCACTGCTGATTAACAAATTTATAATCAAGTTCTCTCATTTTCAAGTTTCTTGCTAATTATGCTGCATGTTATTCTATAGGCAACAATATTAAATAAATATCTGTGAAATCCTAGAATGAGGAAGGATGCAATAACCTTACTTTCTTCTAATCTAAATCCAAAGAATCAGCTTCTACTTTAAGTCACACCACTTTAAATTCAAAGTAAATCTCTCTAAGTCAGTGGTGTCTCTTTGTACTTGCAGCAGTCCAACAAAAAACTGTTTATGCTCTTATGGAAGAAAAACATCCAGTCTTTACCCTTCTCTGTCCCTGCAAAAGCAACATGCACAAACTCTCCCCAGATATCAACATACTCTTTTTTGAATTATCTTGGAACATTAAATGAGCATTTTTTTTCCAGCTTAATGACAGAATAAACACTATTATATTCCACTTTGCCTTTAAGTGCATACACAGAAAAAAATCAATTTTGTTCCAAAGAGAGCTAGAAAAACAATATTCACTTTCTTCTGTGAGGGGGGCATGTTGCTGTGGCCATGCTGTAACAACAGACCTGTGATATTTAACAAACAAGTGGAGATATGAAGAGAAACACTCAGATAAAACATAATTATTCATTACTCTATCTGTATGTGCTATCGCTATATTCCATTGGAACTTAGCTGTCAGAGGATACATTTTCATTCAGAGCAGGGTTTCTATTTGCCCCTTTTTTACTTAATGAGATCTACTGCTAGCATTTTATGTGCACCTTCCTTAGTAAATGTCTTCTTTTATCTGTGTAAAACAGAATGAAAGTGATACCAAATTTCAAGACATGAGATGATACTGGTTTTAACTTGTTATTTATTGTGTTTTAATTTAAGATACTTTATTTTAATAGGCTGATTATCCAATACTGATAGGCCTGAGAAAATCTTACTCATATAAATTGGAGTTGAAACTTTTTCTGATTTTTTAAAACTTCCGTGATTTTCCTCCAAAGTTCTTGTACAAGCACGTGCCAAGTGAGAATGCTTGGATCATTTGACGCTTATAGATCAGCGGTTTGAGTGTCCGTGCCCAGTTGCTGACAGCAGGGGACCACTGTGAGGAAAAGCCAGAGGCTGCCACATGGTGAACCTCGTGCTGGAGCAGCTGGATATTCCTGGAGGAACTGCAGCCCGTGGAAAGCCTATGCTGGAGCAAGGGGACAGTGTAAGAGGGAAGGAGCAGCAGAGAAAACCCTCTATGTATTGAATGTAACATGCCCCATCCACTCCTCCAGGGCTTGGTGCAGGAGTGGGGAGTGGATGAGTGAAGTTGACCTGGGAAAAGGGGGCAGAAATGTGCTACTTTAATGTTTCTCCTTGTTTCTCACTACTCAGAGTTATTTTAATTGGCAATAAGTTAATTTTCTTCAACTCTAACCTCTTTTGCTCATGACAGATACTTGTAAGCAGGCTCTGTATCTTCATCTAGACCCATGAGCTTTCTCATCCTGTTTTCTCTCCTTGTCCTGATAATGCAATGCATAGAAGTACTGAATTGTGTTAAACTAATATAGCTGTACAACCCGTATTTCTTATGGTACAGTTCAATCTGTTGTATTAACTAAAACCTTCAACTGGAACTTTAGTCTAAAGGAACTTGATTTATTCTGCAGCCGTCCCCCAGACAAAATAAAATAGCAATTCCTTGGGATGCAAGCTGTGAAAAAGGCTGAGGGCTGGAGGCTGGTTAAGTGTGGGGCAGAGACAACTTTATGGGGACCTGACAGCAGCCCACAAGCACCTGCCAACGGATCACTATGCTGTTCTCTATGTCATGAGCTTAATGAAAAAAAACCCACATTAATCCTTTGAGAAATAGATGAAGTAAATTTTGGCCCCTTTGGAGCTAACACTTCAGTACATTTCCAAATCTATCAACAAATCTTCAGATTTGTAGTAGTTTCCAGATGGAAAGTCTCTCAACAGTTTCCAAGTTATTCAGTCTTGGGTTTGGTTCATGTGGCCTCTACAACATCAGTACATCTCAGCTGCAATTAGAAGCATCCAAAATAGTGAGTTAAAATTAATACTTTCCCCTCCTGCAGTACTCCAGGTGATGCAAAGGGCATGACATCACTGAAGCTTACCTCCACAAATCAGAAAGCATTGTCTTGAGTAATTAAACAAAATTTAATGCTTTCTAGATTTTATATCTAAACCAGCAGCATCTCGTTGAAATTAAAGGAAACCAATGAACATAAGAAAAGCACATATTTCTCTACAATTTCTTTATGTTACGAATCTGGCATTACAATTATCCCTTTGGTTTCACACTGTGAGTATACAGTGTGCTGTTGAAATTCCCTTCACAAAGCCAATAAACAGCAGTTTACTTTCTAAAAAAATGTAAATAATTATCTGAATAAATAAATTGATCTCTAATACTGCAGTCTGAGGTAAAATGAGATGGATGCATAAAATCTTCTGGATGCATTTTACTGGCTTACAGTTTTTCTTCTAAATAGACCAGATTTCGTTTTTTTGGTCTGAGATATCTTCAAGTTGAGAGCATTTGAAGTAAAAACATTAGCAGAAAATTAATCATAATACAAGTTCAACCTAGTTAATAGAATACCTTTCAGGCTAAAGCTCTAGTACATTCAGATGAGCATCCAAAACCATAATTCATCATTTATTTAATTTACTTTCAAATGCTATGAGATTGCAGCCAAAATTTTTCTTTCACAAACACATTAAGAAGGTAAAATTATTGGCCAATAAATACTGATAGCATCTCTCTAGCTGTTTCAGTAAAGTTTGCTGAAACTGTCATGGCTACTTTCAGCTGAGGATACCAGCAGACTCAACAATGAAGTGTGGGATGTGGGAGTTTTTTTGTCTCAAAAGCTGTTCTGGTTCTAAAGCAACTCAATCTCCAGAACAGTTACTTAAAGAAAGCAGAAATCTTTACGATCAAAACTTTAGTTCTCTTTTTCTTGAGGTATTTAAAGAAGACAGTGATAATTGCTATAGAAAGATATCCCTTCATGTAAGAAACCCCAACACTGCAAGACTAAACTTCAATTCAGGCTGGCAAGCATTCAGGATCATTAATGTAAAAATATTCTAAACCAAATGCTCTGATCTGAGGTTCAGATATTGTTTAGGCATACAGGTTTCATTATATTCCACTGAGATTTAAGATCACTTGACGTTATTTTTTGGAATATTAAAACACTACCTTACTTTTTATCATTTTCCCCAGTGAAAGCCAGGGAGAACATTTCCATCAGCCAAGTCGTGAGTCAGAATGCAACAATACAATTTCATCTTGATGAAATTAACTCAGTGTATTCCCAAGGTCCTTTTATTTGGTAGCAGCTATCAATTTATCTCAATTAACACAATCTGTCCAGACTGATTATGAGATGTCCCATGCCTATGGAAATCATTCCTAGTAATCAATATATAAGTAGTTATAGACTGTCTTTATTCTGCAACAATTTTGTTTTCAATTAACAAAAGAGTTTGATAGATTTTCAACATTTCTACAAATCCTTTTTGTATCAATTTTTGTTAAAATCATGAATCTCTAATAGAGTTCTACACTGTCACTAATCACTCTAACATCTGATTGTCTTCACATAAGTAATCCTTGGGAAAGGAAACAATTTCATCCATTAACCCTTTAAAAAAGACTTTTTCAAATGTGTTTAATTGTACTTAAGTAACCGCAGCTTGACCCTTAACAGTGAGTATTAAAACTGTATGCAGTTATACACATGAAAATTTCAGTGGCTTTTCCATTTTACAAATTAAAACAGTTAGGTTTGGGGGTTTTTAATTTATTTTGTCATTCTATCCTATAGGATGTGTAACTGATAGCAGAGTTTATTGAGCTTTATTTTTTTGTTTCCAGAATCTTTTCCTACAAGCATCTTAATTTCCTGAGTACCATGAAATCTCATTTTTACTGCATTTCCAATGAAGAATGTTCACACTCTGTTCATATCATACCCACAGGACTCATTGAACTGTCACACTTTACTCAGAGTTGTTTACTGAGACTGCCGTATAAATTAAAACCAGTAAAGCCTTCTGAAATCTTGCTAATTCTATTTGTTGTCAAGGTTCAACACACTTCTAGTTACACTCTAAGCTTTCTGTAATTGCTAGTGGTCAGATTTCTTGAAACCCTCTGATTTTCCTGAGGTTCCTGAAAACTGCTCTTGCGAAGCATTTGGCTTCCTCCTCTCTTAACCCACATGAATAACCAAATGAAATAAAATAGAAAAACTGAAGCATCCTGAGCTGACAGTGTTGAGGTAGTTTGGTTTGGAGTTTTTTCTTTCTTCAATATCTTTCTGTAAGAACTTGAAAGTAGTTGGAAATTTACTCCTCTGTAAGTGATCATCAGATTTTCCACTGGTTTCAGTCAGATTAAGTTTCTGTTCTCCTCTGGAAACTTCACAGTCAGGTCACTGATGATGTCAGTGGACCAACAGGAAAGAAAGGGAGAAAAAGGTTCTATAATGCAAGTCCTGATGAGCTTGCCAACATACACCCACATGAAGGAGTTTGATGTTTACTTACTTCTATAGTTAACCAAGTTTGCATTTTTTAATAAACAGATGAAATGGTGGAAGCACATTGTGATTTCATTCTGATTCTTCAGAAGAAAGCTAAAGATCTAGGCCGTCTTCTACTCATATTCATGTATTGGAGTTAGTGATTGAGAGCTGTGTGAAATAAATCCACCTTGACAAGATGGTAGTGAGTAAGGCAGATCAGAGAAGAGAACTTCAATAGAAAACAGCCATGGAGATCAAAATTAGCCTTCAGGTAAAGGGCAACTCATCAATCATCACTCTACAAAAAATTGGAAGGCTGGAATGAAATCTGGGAATACAGGAAAGCAAGGTCTAATGGAATAAGCAAGTGAATGATTTACACTGATACTAGAGTGTTAGGGTGCTGTAAAGCTATGTCAGAACTCAGAAGGAGGTAGGGCTGAAAGAGAAATGTTGGAAGATTTTGTCATGGAGTATCTTCTGTGTCATGGAGTATCTTCTGCTGCCAGCTACTGGTGCTATATTTGTCTTCTGCCCTGTTGACACTATGAAGAAACATTTTTTTCACACTTCGCCTGACAGTTATTTTAGGCCAGTGCCTGTGCAACAATGCATCCTGAAGGAGACTCAGGAGGCAAGGACAAACTGAATCAATGTGGCCATAACTCTCTGTCCAGTTTGCCCCAGCAGTTGCATCCTCAGACAAAAGCTTGCATATCTGAAACGTTCGTCAAAAGGGGAAGCATTTTGTCTCTGTCATGTTTGAAATGTATTTTAACACACTGAACAGACCAAAATGCTATTTTAAATTTAATGTTTTTTCCTACCCAGCATGCAAAACTGCATGTTGCTGTGTTGTGCCACTGGCTAATTTACTAGATACTAGTGTATTAGCTCAGAGCTCCCTATAGTAAATTATACTGGACAACCATTAAATGTAGCATAAATACTGTTATCCTACATTCTTTTGTCATACTTTTGTCCTTACCATTCCACAAATAAGAGTATTAGCCTTTTCTGAATCCTTTCTGAGTTGAGACTGTATTAAAGCAGAGTTGAAAATGACAGTTGGAAAATTTCCTCTGATTGTCTTTCCAGCCTATTTTTTAAACACTGAAAAGTCACTATGGCTTCCTCCATAGTGACATAGTGAAAGATGTCCAGAGATAGTAATGCAGTTCAAAGCTAACACAGTGGAGCAGTTACATGGACAATCATTCATCACGGTCTGAAGAATACCAAAGGCTGAACTGATGGGTTGATGAACCTCTGCTTTTCACACTGACAGATGACTTCAAGTTATAAAACAGTGTATGAGTAAGTAATCAACGACAAATGTCTGACCTTTGAGATGGCTCAGGCCTATACAGACATTAAGCTATGCATTCCAATTAGTTTTTAGGACTGAAAAAAAAGTTATACTCTTGACTCAGCCTCTGCCTTTTCTTCTGCATACATCTCCTAGGAAAGCTAAGTAGTGTCTCTCAATTTTCCCTCCATTTTTCTGCTATTGTAATCTTTTAAGATGAGTCTTAGGTAGATGGCCCACTAGAGACAAAGAGAGAGACAGAGAGAGAGGCATGACAATCTCCCACTAGAATGATGGAAAATATAATTTTTAGTAAATGTTCTTTTCCTTCAAAACAGGGAAACTGATTTTAACCTAATTTTTAATTTCTTCAGGAAGAATAAGAATGAAAAGCAAATTTAAAAAACAAACAAACAAACAAACAAACAAAACAAACATAAAAGCAGCACATAAAGGAAGAATTTATGAATGGCTTGCAGTAAAGCATTAAGGAAAGAAAAGAAAATACTATGTACTATCACTACACTTTGCAATGCAGCCTTACCATGTAAATCATTGTCTTTCTGATCTCTGTGACCCAGAAACAACTGTCATATTCAGTCAGACTTACAGATAAAATCCAGAAGTATTACCTATTGGAGAATACAGTTGGAAAAAGCAAACTATGTCAGGTAAAGATTTTACTGCTCCCTGAAAACATCAAAGATGCTGCTTAATCTAGCAAACCTAGTTTCTTTAATTGAAATTCATAATTTATCATTGTCTTTCTATAATACCTCTTAAAACTGCATGGCAAGTTCCACTGCTTTGAGCTTGAATCAATCCCATTTAAAGTTACACACATTATAGTTCGTCAATAAACATACTCTTTAAGACCATGAGCAGGGATATAGCTCTAAAAATATGTCTGCAAAATTTTTACTGTCTTCTCTGTTTCCTATTTTGTGGAATAACATCTCAGAACATCTGATTTCCTAATAATTCCCCTTTTCCAAGAATATTACTTCACTTTACTTCCCCCAAAGGAATTAAGTACAATATTGTAGATGGGTTTGTGATCCACAGTCTATATATTTAGACCAACTAGGAAGGAGAATGAAATTTACCTGACACATTTGTTTCTTATTAGGCATTTCTAAACGTCTGTTTCAATACACCTGCTATTTTTGAGAGTGAAGTATGAAGTCAATGGGACTGCTTAGGTATAACATAGTCTTTTTTGAATGAAAGTGCTATTAGGGTCCATTTCTCTATTGTCATTGATATTAAATGAAAAGTACAATAATTCACAAGCAAAAATTACAAGAATCTATCTTGCAAGAGGAACAGATCAAATATCTTTAGATGGAAGTGAAACTTGTAAGTTAATGAGTTGTTTTAAAAATGAACTCCCATTCACAGTGATTTTGTGTCTCACTGCCATAGAAATGGGATCTGCCAAGATACATTTGTGTGGACCAGCTGTCTCATTGCATATAAAACACATGTTCCATTAAAAAGGCAGAATTTTTCTGAGCCCATTCAAACATGCATTTCAAAATTGGTCCTAGAATTGACATTCTCCTTGTTGCTTTAATGGAGGAGCTGATGACACATTGTGAGTTTACTTCTTCCTCATTTTCTGCAGAAGGGATTATTTTGTTCAAACAGTAATATCCTTCCCTACTGTCAGATCAGGAACCAGCTCAGAAAATGTTTGTTGACCTTGCACAAGGCCCTTGAAGACATAGTAGTGCCATAGTAGTGCCATATTGGTGCTGTGGCTGTTTTCTTTTGTTCTGTGCCCCAAAAAGTCTCAATCCAAGAGACAGACCCTGACAGCAAAATCTAAAAGAAAAGCCAGCCAAAAGAAACACAGAGTAGAAGGGGATAAAGTACAGTGATGGCTTGCAACCTAGTACTACAAGAACAGATGTCTGTTTGTGTGACAGTGGAAGTTGCTTCTGATCTGTTGGAAGTAAATAATCATTTTAGAAGATAAAACACTTAAATTCAAACAGGAACTCTCAGAGTGAAACTGTATTTGCACAGTTCCAAATGCCTGTTGTTGAAACACAAGCATCCTACTGTCCATAGGCTTAAATTGCATATAGATTTTATATATGGTTAAATTACAATTACTAATCATAGTACAGAATCATACAATGATTGGAGTTGGAAGGAACCTTAAAGAGAACCTAGTTCCAAACCCCTGCTATGTGCAAGTTGCTCAAAGCCCCATCCAAACTGGCCTTGAACACTTCTAGAAATGGGGCATCCATAACTTCTCTGGGCAACCTGTTCCAGTGCCTCTCTACCCATACAGTAAAGAATTTCTTCCTAATATCTAATCTAAACCTATTCTCTTTCATTGTAAAGTCATTCCCCTTTGTTCTATCACTACATGATCTCATAAAAAGTCCCTCTTCAGCTTTCCTGTAGACCCCCTTTAGGTACTAGAAGGTGCTATATAGGTCTCCTCAGAGCCTTCTCTTCTCCAGGCTGAACAAATCCAACTGTTTCAGCCTGTCTTCATAGGAGAAGGGCTCCAGCCATTTGGTCATTTCGTGGCCCTTCTCTGGACTCACTCCAACAGCAAACATCGTGTAGATCTGAAGCAAAGTTTCCGAGCTGGAATTATTTTATAAACATACTTACAGCCCAGAGTGATAAAAACACAGCTTTTTTACTTTGCCACCCAAACTTCATCATCTAGACTGTCAAATTTGCTTTGCCTGAGTTCAGAGTAAGTTTGCTGCCCTAGAATATATTAGTGCACCTATTCACTATGTTATTTTCCATGTTGCATTGCAGCTAAAATATATTGTCATTGTGATACTCTCTTCCACCAAGTGGAGGAGGGTGAAAAGAACTCATTACAGCTGGGATAATTGTGATTTTTTTGTTATTAAATATGTATCCAGGATAGTTTATAGCTGGCTACAACAATGTATAGTGTAATAAGCCTCCTTGAAAGATTCACTGCTCTTTTACTAATAATATTAATAACTGAGAACATTAATAGAGCATTGTAGCAAGACTCTCAAGAGCCAGGAAGCCAAGGAAATTATTCATTTAGTTGTTGCAGTAATTTAGTTAATTAGATTTTCTTTGCCTTACTTAATTTTTTTTTCAAAAAATATTCTCTTTCTGGTTAAATTAATTCTTTATATAAATATGTGATAGTGAGAGCAGAAAAATGTATTTTCCATTAGAAATTCATATTCAGTGTTAATTAAAATGCTTTTTTTTTACGTGAAGAATAAACCATGTTGCTTTCTGTACCATCATGATCTTACAAATAAGTGGGTTGTAAAAAAAATATCTATTGTATAAAAATAAAATGAATAGTCTCTTTTTTTCTGTTTTATAGTGGTATGTGCTTAGCCTAGTAATGTATTATGCTTATTTTTGTTATGGAAAAATAAAAAAAAAACATTATCAGCCATTGTACAACTGAGAGTGTAGTCATCACAGTGCAAAATGCAGGATTAATGCAGTAGCACACCTTACTTTTTTTTCTTTTGGGCTATATGTTAACAACCAGAGCACAGATTTTCCGTTATTTGTGGTTTATAGTACATTATTTTGCATTCTTAAAAATCCTGATAATTTAAAAATTCATAGAAACAGCAAGCTTAAATAACAAAACTCAGGTAATATTTTCTGTATGCCTGATCAACATCTTTGCTTGTAGCATTAATACTAATTCATTAATAAACATATGTGAGGTCCATGGTCTCAGAAACTAAGGGGATTCCTCAAGATATGAGAAGTGAGGTATAAAATTTAGAAATTAATAGTAGCATGAATAGAATGAATCTCAGTATATACATAAATAAAATTGATTAGTTGCCTGTAATAGCATAAGATGAGAGCTACTGCTGCTTCTGAAAGCTATGTTCATCTGGTGTTCTTAATTTCATAGAGAAATGAAATGTTGTTCATACTTTACCTTTCTTTTCCTAGTCAGGTTTTCAAATTTAAAATGAAACATTTTTATTATCATTAAATTTGTGAAATACTATGTTAAAAATGTCACAGTGAAACATTTACTCTTTTCCTAAATACATTTAACAAACAAAATTGGCAAAATTAGTTTAAAATAATAACCAAATAAACTACTTCTGTGAGGGAAAACTGCCTTTATTTACAACTGAATAGCAGCCTTTAGTCTGCATAGATTTGTGTAATGTGCTTCCTAGGATTGTTTCTAAGTGTCTATCCTTACTGTGAAACCAGAATTAGGTTCAGATTAGCTGAATCAAAGTCAGCTGAAGAAAGAGAGTCTTATTTTTAAAATTTTATTAGCAAATCAAGTTAAATCTTCCAAAGTCGATATTAATGCAACATAAAAAACAAGTCTCTGACTAAATTAGTTGCTTCATTTCTACTTGAACTTCAGTTAAGTATCTACTATTCCCACTGAAAGCATGCATTAAACATGACCACTAATTGTGTAAAAAATCTAATAAAGATTTAGGGCTGGGCTGGGCTGGCAAGCGTGTTGCTGATGGGGCAACAGGTCTCCATCAAAAGTGTGACTAGGACATTAAGGAGAAAAGAATAGAGAAAAAAAAAATGTAGTTCCTCCGTTGCTGAGGCCAGTCTGTAGCATGCTTGTGCTGAGCTTGTGAACGTGTTGCTGATACTGGCCATGTCCTGTGCAGAACATGCCCACTTGGGTAACTGAGCTTGACATGTTTTTGTGATCTTACTAAGCCCCTCAGAAAGGCAATCTTACCCAGACATTTTCCATCACAGTTATATGCAGAACAAATTACTTAAAGAAGACTGCCCAAGATAAATTTTCTGCAGGGACTTTTTGAAGCGTATAAAGAGAGACAAGACTTTGTTATGGGCTTATATAGATGTTTCTTTACTTGCTGTTTCTTTGTCTGTCATATTTCCATCTAGCAATTATGGATGCATCTTAATCAGCAAAAGCTTTTGCTTGGGGATATTACTGGATACTCAGGTTACATGGGAAAAAATGTCTCATCTGTACATGCATATGTGCTGGTGAAGAGGCTATTCTTCCTCTCTATGTTATCACAACCCATACAGGCTGTAGCTTTTGTGTGAAACAAAGCTTTATAATTCTGAACAAAATGAAGTCCCAGACCTTCATGTCTCTCAAAGAAGTAAAAATTAGGCATTTCACCTGGTAGAAATCAATCAAAAAAAAAAAGCTGAATTGCCACATTATCAACACAATGGCCATCACTCTCTTTCACAGCAAAAGTCCAAAACCAGGAAAGTTGCTATCTCTGTGGAATTCACTTTATTTATTCTAAGGAGAAGTAGGTTTGACATGTTACCCCAGAGAGTGGGACAGAACTGCAGACTGCTGAAAGACATGGCCCTCTTGTCATCCTCCTTAGGTTATTGGCCCTGGACCAAAAGTACTCCACTTCTTTCTTACAATATTTTGATTTAGGTGGTGCATAAGCTATTCTTTGTAGAGGAAGATGGATGGTTTCAAATTTTTGATCTGACTGAATTTATATGTTGATGAACATCATTAGAGGCTTGTTGTTGACAGACATTTTTAAAATCTCTTACCTTGTTTTTCTTCTTGAATAAAATGGAGGAGGAAGGATGTTTGCTTTATGCCTTCTCTCCCCTTTTCCACTCAGGGTTCAGAACAACAGTTTTAAGGGTTTCATATGTATTGTCAGTGCAAATGGGTCATTTGAAGCTGTAGCTATTGCCTTTAACATGAAGGGAAAGTTTTTATTGAAAAAGAAATACTAAAATCAATATAAAAGAAATAAAAAAGTTGAAAATAAATTAAAGCTGAAATTTGTAGGTTAGAGATAACTGAAGGAATTGGTTTCTAATACAATCTAATGTAGAGAGAAAAAAATTATAGAAAGAAAATTTAAAAAAAAATCTGAGAACAAAAACCAGTGACTTGGAAGAATGGTTCTTAGAAAAATAATATGAAATAATAGAACTATCTCATAGCAGACTGCTGTTTTCTCACCTGGACTCATTCTGACTATAAAAAGTACACCAAACCCATTTCTACCATGAACCTGGAAAAAGCAAATAGAATCTAAGAACATACAATCCAGTAAGAAGAAAGAAAGAAAGAAAACGTAGACAAGTGGTATGAGAACATATATCAAAAGTATAAAAACTTATTTATTTCTGCACAAATAAGAAAAATCAGAAAAATATTTCCAATTTGCTTTTCCAAGTTCTACTTTGAAAATATAAAAGAGAAATTGTATCTGTAACAACAATAACATAAAAAGAATGAGAAAAATATGTATGAAATTTAGAGTGCGTAGTTTTTTACATTACAAAAGGACTGAGACTCTTAGACTATAAGAGAAAAATTAAAATATATAATCATCTATATAAAATATTTTATACAGAAAAAGACTTATCTAGTAACCCCAAAGGTATACCATCATATAAAATTTGTCACCTGGAATGTACATCCAAGTGTGGAAACAATCAGATCAAATCAAATCTTTTAGGATTTAATCAAATGGTAAAACCTAACAGTTAGAAATATGAAAGTGGCAAGCTTGACTATGCAAAGGGGGTGTCAAAGGGTGAATACTTTATATCTTCTGCCTTCTCTATGAAGCAAATGCACATTTCAGGTTTTATAAGTTGCTTCAATTTAAAAAAAAATAGTAAATGCAAATTTTTTTTATTTGATTTGGGTTTTTACAGTCACTGTGGAAATTTCATATTCTCTAGAAGCAAACAAAAACACTTCCAAGGATTTTCCAACTGACATATGATCCCAAAAATTTATTCCTCTATTCTGCACACGGCTTCTCCAAACACTATCTGAATCTTCATGTATTTCTAGCTCTTCTAGAACTGTGTCTCTCTCTGACAGATGTCACACATGACAAACTAAAAGCAAAAAGAAGGTTGTCTGACTACAATACTTAATGTATGTCCTTCTTGATAGTGTGCAACTAAAATTTCTGTTTTAGGAAGACAAGTATTCTTGTTCAGTTTAATTTTAGCATTTTTGGAAAACAGAGTTGCAAAAGCATGAAGAAATTTGTGGTAATCATAATTTGTAATTGAATCAGATCAACTCAGTTAAAACCCTAAACTTCTAAAATCCACTGTTAGTCTGGAAGTTCCTGAGCAGAGAGGACCATATAGCCAGGAGGCAGTGACAAGTGCTACTTTTAGTGCTATTGCAGGTTTAAGTTGGCTTTCTCTGAACATGGAACTAGAGACATTCCTGGAGACCAATGTTTCCCAAAACTATTTTCAAATTTCTATTAATATTGGAAATAGATGTTTTGCTATTCCTAGATTTGCAGACGTGTGAGGTCTTGACAAGTTAACAAAAAGACATCAATATAAACTTAAAATGAGCACTGTGTCACATTTGTGCTAAATAATAAATAATTTTATCCTTACCTATATAAAAATCAATATTTCGCCTTTAAAAATTCATCAATTAATGAAGAAATCCAATATTGCTTAGGCACTTGAAATTTTATATGCAGCATATTAATTACAATATTACCCTTGTAGCATATGAATAAATTATGCCTTGCTAGTTTTAAACAGGATGGCCTTTCAGGTCATCCATCAAAGTAATAGGAAAACCTGCCAAAGCACTTCCAATTTTCCCAGATTTACAATGCCATAGAAAATTTTCTGAAGTTATTTTAAGACTGGAGTATTTGTGTCCATCAGAGGAGTTTTAACTTTCAGCATAAAGAGATTTATTGTCTATACACTTTTGCAATCATTTTTATACACAAAAATCATTTTTATTCCCATTATCTATTAATTTGTATTACAATTTGAAAACTCTATATATTCTCTATCATGTTTTGATGTGTTGTGTTTCTGTGTTTGATTCCAATTTTATGTTCTCTCTAGTTCTTCATTTAGCTGTTTGCTGGATATTTTGATTTCCAGTGTAATCATACAAACTATTACAATTCTTAGATAAAACGTTTTCTTGACATATAAAGATAAATTCCTCTTTCTAATAGTCAGTTGCTCAATTTCTCTTCCTTAAGAAGAAAACACCTCTGCCTTTTCGCACCAAGATGTTGAAAAACAAAATAAGATGACAGAGATTATTTCATAATAATGAAGTTTATTGTTGGGGATTTTTCCTGGTAATGATGAGTGATATAAGGTTTACTGTTTCCTTCTAGACTGAAGCATACAACCTGCTAGAATACTTTTCTCTCAAAATTAGGTGTAAATCTCATAAGAATGTTGTCTTTGCAACAGCTTTGATTTGTTGATGGTCTTTGTAAATATGAAAAAATGATATTATTTTCTTAAATAGTTCAATTCTAAGCACCTGTGATTGTGAAAAAAAACCACAAGGAATATGTAAACATTTGGTTCTGGGACTTGTGTTTGGGAGCTAGTATACCCCCTCATCCAGATAAGAGCTGGATAAAACTGTAAGCCTGTGAACAAACTCATGCCTTGAAAGCCACTGTTTTGACGATCCTTTCACTGTGCCCTCCATTGATACTCCCTCGGGGTACAATTTTGTAAGCACCACTAGGATACAATTTCACTGTCCCTTCAGGGAGCGTGAGTTCACCATGCATGGGAATTGCTGTCTCAACATATCATCAGGCTGGAATTCTCACATGTGGCCAAAGATGCCAAAGGAGAGAGAGTATAATTCAAATCAGGTCACTGGTACATTTTGACATCATTAACTGTGTCCTCAGGTTTTGGTAGTCAGGTTCCTTGCAAAACATACATTAGGTTGCTTGAGTGTATAGAAGGCAGACGGTTAGGATCATTTCCATGATTGAGAGGGGTAAGTAAACACACAAAATGAGTTATCAGCAAAAGACCTTGTTTTTTCCGGACCACTTGGCTGAATAAGGCACAAGATTTTTTTACAGGTCTCCATCACTCGTTTTTTCCATTCCCATCTACAATGAAAGGAGTACTATTAGGAAAACTATTGTGAGATAGGAAATTCTCTTTCTGCTCATCCACTCAGGTACACACAAAAGATCAAATCTCACCAATGAGCAGAGTGAAAAGGACTGATTTGAGGGGGTCTCACCTCAGCTGTTGAAGATTTACTGGTCTTGGAAGATATTTTATGTTTAAAATCTTTCAGAATGTTCACAGTCTGAAATTTAGTCATTTATATATTTAAGAAGCAACTGAGCAGCAACTTTAAATTTTACTAGTGCCTAAGTATTAGAAGCAGATAGCTAGAAGCAGGCAATCACCAGCATTCGTTTAAAGGTCAAGTCCTCAAATATTAAGGTCATGCATGCTTACAGCATGTAATACCATTAGTTCTCCATTATTCATCAATGGATTATCCAAATTATGGATTAATTTGGTCCTGATTTGTACCAAGACACCCGGCTGGAGCCTAGTATTGCCAATAATGTAATGTAAAGCATTTATTGCTTCAACTAGACCCTCCTGTGGAATTAATGATTACTATCTATTGCACTTAGTAGTTTATATGACAAAACATATCTATAGTCATGTGATGAGGGGAGACCTCATTGCAGTCTACAACTTCTTTGTGAGGGGAAGAGGAGGGGCAGGCACTGATCTCTTCTCTGTGGTGACCCATGGTGGGACCTGAGGGAATGGCCTGAAGTTGTGTCAGGGGAGGTTTAGGTTGGATATTAGAAAGTTCTTCACTCAGAGAGTGGTTGTGTGCTGGAACAGGCTCCCCAGGGAAATGGTCAAAGCACCAAGCCTGATAGAGTTCAAGAAGTGTTTGGACAATACTCTCAGGCACATGGTGTGACTCTTGGGAATGATCCCATGCAGGGCTAAGGGTTGGACTTGATCTTTGTGGGTCCCTTCCAACTCAGCATATTCGATAGTTCTGTGATTCTGTAATTTTGACAGTAAATACGTGTAGCTTTTAGCATTATACCACCATTAATACTAGTTTTTTTTATTTGATTTCCACCTCTTATTTCGGAGTTGCTGGGTAAGTAGATCTCACCCCTTCAGAGTAAGGTCAGGGGCTTTTATTATTAAATAGCCAGTTCAGAATCAGCTCATCTCCTATAGTACCTAGAGATTTCAAAGGATTTTCCATATAAGAGATGAACTAGAAAAATAAAGTCATACAGACTCCAGAGACCACAGAGATTTGTCCAAAAAAGACTAGAAAAGGCAAGAAATAATAAACTAATGTAAATGCCACATCCTAACATTTTTGACCATCACTAGTCTTACGTTACACTAAAAGAAATCCACGTTATTTTCTCCTATAAAGTAGTACATTGAGTTTAATTCAAGTGTAAATGTTACCTGCTTTCTAATGAGATATGAGATAGAATTGATTTCTTCTCAGCTTTATTTTGAGGACAGACAGGTATGCACCATGTTTTTCAGAGTGAAATGTGAATTTGCTTTTTTTACATAAATTAGCACATATTTCAACAACATCTGGCTTTACTACTTTGGATTTAAATGGATTAAGACATTTTAAAACTAGCTGTATTCTCTTCTTCTTCCCTGGATGCACCTGGAAGTTCTGTGGGACATCTTCATTTACTTAATGAAATTCTTTCTTGCTAGATCTGACACAATTCATCATCCACAGCAGCTTCCTGGAGATGATTTAATGGGAATCTCTTTTTGAAATTCACTAACAAATTCTACATCCACTATTAGTATGTATTTAAATATTGTCGTAAGCTCACAAAGACATGCAGAGAAAATGCTGAAAATTTGGGCAGATATTACTGTTTACATATATTCCTTCAACTGTTGTCCATTCCCTTATTGCAGAATGCCAAATGTCTACTGCACCAAATTCAAGATAACAAAACTGTGAAGAGTTTGGATTAGATGAGCATAACAAAATTTCTGTGATCTTGGTCAAACAAAGCCATGGCAGAGCAGCACTTGTGCGGCAACTGTTAAGGTGAGAGAGGGAACACACTGATTATACAACTCTCCTCCTACCTGTGCCGTGAAATAGAGAATGTGATAGGCAATCAATACAAAAGTCACCTACTCTTGTTCCTTTCAAAAAGCTGTCATTTTCCCCTGCAGTGGCAGGCCAAATGCATACTCAGCCCTGGGAAATTATGTAGTGATGCTTCCTAGTTCTACATGGTTGGAACTGGTTTTACCTTTATGGTTTTTCTCATGGGTCCAACAAATGCAGTTATGTTATGGAATCAATGTTGTTCATAGGAGTTGTCACTTGGCTCTCTGTCAGACATGACATCATTCTTTTGAGCATAGTAAAGCCCACAGTTTTTTGGCAACTGGCAATATGGAGTCTAGTGTGCTAGAAGATACTTCAACAGTCCCATACTTCTGTTAAAGGTCACATCCTTTCACTCACAATACAAATAGGAAAAAATTTTAATGATGACAAGGGAGTTAAATCTGTATTAAATACCACCTATCTTTAATGTTCTTCTGTAAGATAAGCTGAAAAATAAGCAACATAAAGATAGTAAAAATATTCTTATGACAGAGTGTAATGTGTCATATACCACGCATAGGTTTAGCTCATATAAGTTTGTAATATTTTATTTAGGTAAAAGTGAATATCATAACACAGAAATCACAACCAATGAGATACTATGAAAAAAGGAAACTAGAAAGAATATTAATTGCTAACCAGTCATTTCTTTCCAAATCACATTCTATGTCCATATATAATTTCCAAAACCTATTTTTGAAAAATGAGGAATTCGATAAATATTTTGTTTTCAGTCAAAACCTTACCAATATTGAATAGCACTTTTCTGGTCTCTCAGAGGTTGTACTCCTTTCCTTTAAAAGCTTATGTGAAATATAGGAAGGCATTTGAATTCCAAACTTAGTTTTTATCTGTAGGCCAGTTAATTTTAATATATTTCTTTATCCAATAACTCTCTCATACCAAGCATTAATTATCCATCATTTCTTATGCTAAAAAACAACAGATGTTTTAAAACCCTGCAGCAAGTGTTTAAACTTCCAAATGAGAACTAAAAATATAGGCAAAACAAAACAGTTTGCAGGATTTAAATTATACATAGAATATAAAGCCAAAGCTCATGATCATGCAGACTAAACAGTCCCTTTACATTCTGTTGTCCGTAGATGCAGACAGTTTATAGAGCCTTTTTGAAGCATGACAGTTTTCAGAAACAGAATCACAATGCGAAATTCAATTGAATATCCTTACTCTTCTGAAGGCAAGTTATCTGAATGGTCAAAATCTCTCAATACATAAAAACTGCTTGTATCTTCTGAAGATAAATATATTGTGTGTTAATCCCAGAATTTTCATCACTCTTCATAGCTGAGTGAAGGTCTGCAAAACACCGCAATTTAGTCCCCATGAGAGAAAGGTACAAAAACAACATTTTGTACTAGGTTTTGTATTAGTGCATCCAATGACATACATCTCAGTCTATCTTGGGGCTGTAGATGGGAAAGTTAATAGGACAGCAACAAACATTCATAAAAAATGTCAGGATGAAGGACCATTATCTGGCAACCTGCCAGAAATTTATTTTTGGTAATGTAGTTGCAATAGAGTAACTACTTCTACTTGAAACAGTAATAAACTAGGGTCCTTTTCATATGTATATGTAACTGCTGTGTTAAAGTAACGTACATGTCTCATAAATGCTAAGTTTCAAGGAAGACATTTGTACAGTTTACAGTACTTTTTGAGGGACACTCATCATGTCCCTCAACTATGTGTGAAGGTTTTTTCTCTGTTTTATTTGGAAACAGATGTAGGAATGAATAAAAATTTTCTCTACTGAAGATTTAGAGAGTGAAATGCATAAATTGTTTTTTAGGATCCTAAAAGTAATTTTTAGTATTCTCAGTTCCGTGTTTAAGTGTCAAGCACATCCCAAAAGTGCTACTTGAGAGACACTAATTTTGATGCAAATAGTCCATTTTAGGAAACACAAGTAATTATATCATGGTAGGACGTAATTCATGAGTCTGCTGAATAGTACTTAAATAGCATGAAGGAAATTTGATGAGATAAAATAAAAATGATTGCCTTACTGGAATGAAGGTAAGAATTGTTCATGAGTATCTGTCTTGGAAAGAAACAGATAGGTCTTTGAACTTTGCAAGGGAATACATATTTCTGGGCAGGAGAAATTCAGTAGGACAAAGCACTTTCAGAGAGGTATCTCCTGCTTACCAAAGTGAGGAAGGGAGACTATTAAGTTGGGGTTTTCTTTATAGCTAGTAGAACTAACCAGAGCACGATGCATGGTGTGTAAATGAGAGGCTTTTTACGTAGATTTCCAGTGGAGAGGGAGTACAAGGCAAAAATCATTCAACAAGATCTAGGAGTGTATTAGGCACATTTTGACTGACACAGATAAATTGTGAAACTGAGCTTGGACGGGTCCTGGTTGTCAGAGAGCACTCGAAACCAGTGACTTGAGGAAAGTGCATGGACTAGGAAGATATATGCATTACCAACAGCATATTTTAAAAATACTGCAGTAAGAAATTACTTTGTCCCCTATGCTTAGAGCTTTAGAGCAAGTTAGAAAAGCCATATTACCATTCACAGAAATACTGATTCATTATGAATTTAATTCCCATATAGATTGTGGTATCCCACACAGAGGTATTGTCTCACATGGTTTGCTTTTCCATTTCTGACATCTGAACTAGACGTTCATACTAGACATTACATACTCAGGGCTTTTTGTATGTTATTCTTGTTTTTGTATGTTATTCTTACTTTTTTTTTTTTGTATGTTATTCTTGTTTTTTCCTAGTGTTTTTCCAAAAAGTACTGCTTCTACTAATAAAAAGTACTAGATGGCAGCAAAATGCTTTTAAATACCTACTGGACTGTCATCACAGCCTGCATCCATTTATCACAGCCTGTCTGTGCTCCCACTCTCAAAAGAGCATATTACTCTTACTGCTTGCTATATTCTTAGCTTCCTGTTTGGTTACCCTTCTCTCCTCCTGCGTCATCCTTATAGCTGTCAGAGGATCATAGTCTGAATTTGAACCATAAGGATCACAGTGCTGAAAAAATGTTGTATTGTATGAGGGACTTCTGAAGTGATGTTTCTATGCCACCTTATTAGGCTAGCCTCAGCTGCCAGTTTCAGATCCTTCATTTCAAGAAAAGATGTGAGACAGCAGGAAAAAAAACTCTAGAAATCAGTGCGTATGATCAAAATACATGATCTCAGAGGAAAGATGAAAAACATTAAGTGGGCTAGTGTGAGCTGCAAGGACAAGAACATAAAAAGTAACTAGAAAAAAGAAAGGAACATACTTTATATCCACTCTGGATACAGCGGGAAGCAATGGGATTACAGTGCAGCAGAGCTAAAAACAGATAAAGCTCTTGAAGTGCGGGGATAGCTCAGCACTGAAATACTGGAATATGTGATCATACACACCCTGGGGTCTCAGATGTCCAGATCGTTCCAATAAAAAAAGTTTAATCTTGATGCAATAACTAAATAATTAAAAAACAGCTTGAGCTGGGTGCCTCCAAGGATTTCCTGGACAAAGGAACCCCTAGCCTTATATACCCTTAGAATTTAAGGGGGTGAAAATCTGGGGGTCTTCGGCTTCTTCTGTGTCCAGTCAGCCAGCTGGGCCACAGGTCCCCGGGCCCTTTGTTATGCAAAGGATCGGCAATTCACTGCCTTTTGCCTCGGCCACTTGCCACCCAGAGCTGAAACTGCTGCTCCCACTGCAGCTGCACCTCGAGTTACCTGCACTGAACGTATTCCTCAATTGATGGGATTTCTTTTGTAGAAATGAGTTTGTTGTTGTTAAAGCTATATTACCACGGTTGAAACGGCTCACAAAAGGATTGTTTACACATCTATTTTAAAACCTTCCCAAGACCTTACTGAGTCTCTAGAGACATTACAGAGGAGGTTAATCTAAAGCCATAGACTGAAGTGACTCTCTCCCACAGAACATCTCTTGGGACAGCCTGCACTCATCCAGCAATCTGCAAAGAGCTGACACATTTTCTTGGATTACATGGAGAAGAAGAAATAACTCTTTGTCTGATTGTCTTCTACTTTTTCTTCACAGCTGGGCAGAAACCATGTGACTAGTAGTTGCAACTGTTTGGTACCCGGTAGGGATCCTGTTGACATGACTACATGCAGCCTCAATCTTTACATGAGAAAAAGAGTAAAGTTAATTAGAAAAGACTGTTTGAAAAAACTTAAAATGTAGTAACATCTGAGACATTCAAGACAAACTTAATTTCCCTGCTACGTGGTAAAACAAAGTCTACTGAAGTCCCTGAAAAACAGGGAAAATTTTTAATTGTATAAAGAAAAGACATGCAACTATTTCTCCTCCAGAGCTATCTGTGGCATGATAAGAGGTCCCATTTTCCACTAGGAATAATCTGTGCCTTAAGAATGAGTTCATTCAAAAGTTCTGTCCATTCAGTGTGTTTTGCTGTCATGTAGTGGAAATCACCAGAGGGAGCAGTAATTTAATTATCGTCACAGGACTCAATCACTTCATTTCCCAGTGTCTTTGTGCTTGTCACCAGCTTTTGAAACTCAGAAACTGTTCTTGTCTTCAGCTGTGTCACTAGAGACTACAGAAACACAGTGAAGACCTCTTCCTGCCTCAGCTGTGACGGAGTACTTGGCAGCCTAGCTGGGAGGACACATCAAACATTTACAGCAGGCATTTTTTTATGCTGGATTAAGTTTTTTTCCTTGATATATATCTTTGGTCTTCTCTACTATGTGCAAACTTAAAAAAAAAAAAACAACAACAAAAAAAAAAAACAACAAACAACACCATTATTACTGATTTCACCTGCATTGTTTCTATATCCAAGATGCCCACATGCTAGAGTTGATCATTTCACAGCCCACAGACTATTAAGAAAAGTCAAAATTTCTTTAAACCTGCATACTCAGGATATGTTATGTTCAAACCAAAGATTGTGAGAGATGCTTTTTATTTATTATAGTCCTACTTTTCTGCTTATCATGCTGTTAGTTATAGCAAAGACTATCATTTGCAGAGTTAAAAGTTAAAAAAGTTTTATTCTCCACCTAGATTTAAATCAACTTGTTTTCCTATATGTGAAATAAGATGGTTTTATACTTGGTTTTCTAGGAAAGAAAAAAGATAGAAACAGTAAAATTCCACCAACCTGAGTTGGTAAGAAGCTGGAAACACAAATTTCCTTTCACTTAGCATTACGTTATCCACCAGGACTCTGTTTTTCTTTTCCAGCCTCAAGATAATACAGCCACAGAAAAAAAGGTTCACACTTGAGCATAAAATCAGTACGAATATTCTAGAGCTCTGAGTCATACTATTCCCCATTCTGTCATGGGGCTGCATTTTCCATGGTTACCGTGTCCCCATCGACAGGGAGAGCTGGCAATAGCTGCACAGTGGTATTTAGAGAGGAAAAGAGTCAAGGAATCCCAGTAGAGATAGAATTAAAATGACCTATGAGCATCATACTGTGATGTTCTGCAGACTACAAAATCTTAACTGTAAAAATTAGAAAGCTTGTTTTGTATTAATATTCATAGCTATAACTTAAACTTTAAGTTTAACTTTCATTTTTAGAGTATAAAATGTTTGGGTTTGTATTTCATTTATTTGGGGCCATAAACATTCTGTTTATTTTTAGCTTCTGCTTATTTTATCTCTCTAGTCAATTTCCTTAGAGACTTTATGTTGCAAATCAGAGTTTCAAAACAGATAATGAACAAAAATACATTACTGTGTCAAAGCAGTGTACACCAGTTTCTTTTCTGACTGTCAATTCTGAACCAGCAGAATTTAAGAACAAAGCATCCATAAAGCTTTCATGAAATATGGAATTAAACTTTTTTTAACAAAAGCTTTGAAGGATGTCATTCCTATCCACAATAAAACAACAAACGCAAACCAAACAAAACAACAAAAGAACAGAAGCAATGAAATTATAAAAGTAAGCTTTATACCTGCTTGTTTTTATATCTAATCTAATATTCTAAAATAACATTGGACTACCTTTGCAGAGGCTTTTTCTTAATTATATAGTAATGTATGTTTCTGTAATACAGAAACCCCTTGTTGTGGGTTTACTAGCCCCCCCCCCCCAGAGCTGGAGACGGTTAGTTCCAGGTGGATTTCCTGGTGCTGAGCCAAGTAGAAGTTTGGGTAACTCCTCTGCGAATTACATATTTAAGGAGCCAGAAGAGAAGGTTTGTGTCGCAGCAGAAATTGGAGCCAGAAGGGTGAGAGAGAGAGAGCCGCTGAGCCCGGGGGTCAGGGCTGGGCCAGTTCCCCGCCGCTTCCCACTCCACCAACACTGCGAGATGGGGCGGTGGCGATGGCCCTGAGCGGCCAGCTGGGGACAGAGCCAGGCCCCCAAGGGGCAGGCGGCCAGCCTGGGCCGAGGGGTGCCAACCATGACCCTTGGTCCATGGCAGCTGTCGGCCCAGAGCAGAGAGGTCCCTGCAGAGGGGCAGCGGCAGCCACGGAGTGGGCCCCGAGTGGGCCCGGAGCGGCAGCAGTGCATGACACGAAGCATGCCTGGGAGCGGAGTGGAGCGGAGAGGAGAAGCACAACCAGCACAGCTACCACTGCTACTCGAACTTGCAACAGAGAGAGAGCAGGTTATTTCTGAGTAGGACTGTGGTGAAAACTATCGGGGTATAAAAGACTGAGCTGAACCCCAGAACCTGCCACCGAGGGGAGGGGTGGACCCTACTTGGAGGAGTCCCCCGAGATCTTGCTCCCGTGGGAGGGACCCCACAAAAGCAGGGGAAAGACTCAGAGCTTTAACTCCCCTGTGGTCCATGGTGAAGATCACAGTGAAGCAGGTATCCCCCTGCAGCCCATGAAGGATCACTGGGGGGCAGAGACCCCCAGAACCCCAATGAAGAGAGACTTTAGCTATTGCCCTGAAAGTTTCTCCTCCTGCATTGATGCAGGGGGCCGAGGGGTGCTTAAAAGTGTGTTTAATACTATGTATTTTATTACTTCTTAGTTTCTATTCTGTTAGCAATAAATTTTAATATTATTCCTCACATCGAGTCTGTCTTGACTGTTGTGAATCTCTCTCACCTTTTAGCAATTTTGTAGGGGTGAAAATCCAGCCAGAGTAAACCCATACCGCTTCACTCTACCTTATTTTCTGGCAGAATTTAACCAGATTCAGTAGAATTATTGAACAACTTCCCTATTCTCTATTTCTAATTGTCACTTAATTTCTGTAGCACCGAAGGTTTTGGCTCCACTGAATCACTGGGAATCATAGCTACCAAAAACTTTCGTATTTCTGTTAACTATCACTCTGCAGATTTGCAAGGAAGAACATGGATCAAACGCCTAGTAATATCTCAATGTGTATTATCTATAGACTTTTACATATCTTCACAATTTAGATGACATATCTCATATAGTTTACTATCTTTACAAGGACATAAAAGGAATAATTTCTTTTGGGAGTTCCTTCAAAATATTGAGGAAAGGATGGCTAAAGATTGATTGCAAAGAAAGACAATTTAAATCAATATTCTGTATTTAAATTTAGGAATGGTTCCAGCATGACTATTTCATTTGCTACTTTATCTCAATGAAAAGGTATGTATTTATTTTAAATTATCTAAATTAAGCTTAAGTTTTCTCTGACTGGGTTGTCTTTGAGACATTACCTCATCAGACTAAGAGTAATTTTTTCACCTTTAGAAGCAGATTAAAGTATTATAAATGAATATTTTAAAACACAGCTAAAGACAGATATTTATTGTAAATTAGACAATTCTTGGCTACTTTACAAAAAAAAACAGTCGCAGCACAGATCTTTGTTTCTTTAATGAACACTTTAAAAAAGCACTTTAGATTCATATGAGATTAAATTGCAGTAAAGTAGTTATTAGAAGGAATTTAGAATTATGCTTAGCAGAATAACAGAATGAGTTATAAATTTAATTAAATGTCATACATTTTTGTCACTGAAACTAGGCTTTACCCTTTCACAGTCTCCCCATGAAATGCTCTGCTTTGGACCAAAGAAGGTTAAAAGAAATAAATGCGTGCAGGCCTTGTACACATTCCCAAAACTCAGCCACTCAACCAGACACAACCACTCCATTTAATTTCATTCCAAACTGGGATTATTCCAGCCAAAGAAATAATTTCTCTGCTGGAACTGTATCGTGTGAGCTCAATTTGTGAGAGAGAAATATTTTTGTGGAACAACATTTTTCTACAACATTATCAAGAAGATTACTATGAAAGGTTATTTACAAAGTGCAATTATCTTGATATGAGGGGAATTCAGGTTGGAAGATGTGAGGTAGCTTATGGAGATGTTTCTCTGAAGTGAAGGCTGGATTACATTTAGTGGAATCTCTTTTTTAACACAAATTATATACCTGGTCACATACCTCAAGTCAAGCTCTCTCTTTCAATCAAGAAGAAGTAGAACAAGTGTTCTTAACACTCTGAAACACTCCCTCTGAATTACAAAGAAAAATACTGGAATGGGTTCATAACTCTTCAGACTCATATTAATTAAAAAGTTATCTTCTCCACTCTTGTCAAAACAACCATTCTTAGGTGGAACTTTACTACTGAAGACTTAAAACTGTTCTACTGTGGAAGATAAGCACTTAGCACTGTAAATTCAGTAGCATCTGCCATTTTGGCCAGGGAGGGAGGATGGAGGGTTATTTTTTAATTTTTTTTCTTGACACCATCACCCAAAGCACAGGGACAGTGTTTTCTCTGTTGAAAAGAGACTAGACAAAATGAAATTCTGCATTCAAATCCTCAGCCATGAGAAACTATGCTAATTTGTAATTCCATCTTGTCTAAAATGTTTGTCTCCCTGACCCACATGTATATATACATCCATTCTGAACTGAAATTTTCCCTTGAACAAGGTGGTTGATTGAGGCTCCGGTGGAAAGAAAGATTTATGATTCATTCTAAAGAAATATAACCCAAACTAAAAAATATATTTGAAAGTCTGTGAAAAATGTTAGGTAAAATAGCATTGACAGGTAAAAATATCTCTTTTTGAAAAGCTGAAAAGCCACCTGAGAAATTCTCAGTGCTCCAGATCTACCTCTGTGTATATTTATTACAAAATCTCAATTTTTAAAGTTCCCACACTAAATTGAATTTTCATTATCCATACAGTTTTCTGAGAAATTTAGAGGGAGAAAAGGTAGAAAGGAATAGACACTTTCACTCTCTTTGACAATATTGGCAATTGAAATAATTTTTAAAAATATTTATTGGATAGAGAAGACACAGTTGGTTAATCTATGCTCTCCACATTTCTCTAGCAATAAAATAACACAGTATCATATCACCAAATACACTCTAAAAATGAAACCATAGGGCATGAAAGAAGTCATTTCAAAAATTACCCATATTTTAAAGGTAGACATGCTTCTTGGTGACAAACAAAATGGAGAGGAAAAAAAGTTGTTGATAAGTATTTTTGTCACTAATTCACAATTCAAGAGCTTGGCAAAACAAATATGCATGTTTACAAGCACAGTATAAGAATAAGGATGCATTCAGTTACTAATTACCCTTTTTTTAAGTGACTGCATTTGTAGATGTCATTACTAATTGTCACACCATCATTTAGTAGTCTTCACTGGCTTTCTGAGCAAACTTTAAAAGTTTGTTTGATTACTTTGGTTTTGTCTCTAAACAGCAATTTTTTCTCAATTAGCCATCACTTGCGTTCCTAAACAAGCAGTGGAAATATGATGATACCACTGAGAAATATTTTACAAATAGAAGCTCATACTCTTACTGGCAGTAGTATGGGAGAAGAAGTTCCTATTACAATCAGATTAGTATGACAGTAAGTGACATATTGTAACTGTGGCCCTTTATCTGTAAAAATTAACTTGAATAATAGCGGTTATAAGCATGAGAGTGAAAAAATTAAGAAGAAATTTTTTACATCTTGGGTTTTTAAGACTTGTGCTACTACTGGAAATATGTGTTCTTACTGCATGTGGAGATTAATTTGAGTGGCTTCTGTTTCTAAGACCTTTGAAAAACTTAGGAAGAAAAGGGACATGTTGTGGATTTCTTCTAGTACACCCCTCCAGAGACTCTAACTCGGATGTATAATGGAGGAAGAATTTTAATGTCACAGAGAAGACAGAAACAGGCTCCAATGAAAAGAGTTGTGATTTCATACTCTAGGATTTCAGTCACAGATGAGTCATTACCTTTTATCTAAAGTGAAGCAGGTGTCTCCATGTACTGTCTCAACCAGTTCCACACTCCACCTTCAGTGCCAAGTGATTACGTTGTAAATATTAAACTTCATCCACACCATAAATTACTTACTTCCATTTTTTTCCTAAGAAACTGATTAGATGGTTGAAAAAAATACTTAAAGCTCTGTAGCTGCTTAAATTTCTCCATTCATGCTACAAGAGAGGCTGCTCAATATATGCTGCTGACTAGCAAGGACTCACCTTTCCCAGTGCTCTGTGGCATGCCCTGGAGAACTACACAGCACTCTCCCAATACTGCTGGAAGAAAGAACAATGCCCTCCCTCTGTTTCCACCAGCCTTGCCTGCCACTTCAGACCGCATGCTGCTACTATGACCCTCTGGCCATCTGTGCTCCTGAACTATTTTGAGGTCTTACAACACATTGCCCCATGACAGGAAAGGAACTGTGAGTGAGAGCAGAAACTTATAAATCTTTTGGATGGCAGTAGGAGAAATCATTAGGCCACAATGTAGTGTGTGTATATGTGTGCATGTGTGATTATCCTGAAATTAAATCATTTTTTCCCATCTATTATCAATAAATAATTAAACAAACAAAAATCAGCTATTCAGTGATTCTAGTAGCAACCATTTTGAGTATAGAGATGAACTGAAAACGATTAGCACTGCATCTGAGAGTAAAACGGGGGGGTGGGCAATAATTAAACAAGTGACCTCAGAGAAGTAGCTATAGGCAGCTTAGATCCTACAGGAGCATCAGATCCCTGTGTTGGCCAACAAACTGCAGTGAAAGGAAACAGCATTTTGAAATAAAACAATTTAAGAGCAATGGGGTATCTTTTTCTTACCTGCCTAGATGACTTACCAGCTGTTAGCACTTTTGTGTGAAAAGTATACCAGACCTAAGGCAGTTATGCCTGTGCCAACTGAAGAACCAGCCATAGAAACAATAACAGCTTAGATAATAAATTATACCAAATTTATAGGGCTGTGACATTCCCTGTGACGTCTGGGATTTCTGAGTAAAGCCATCTACCCTGTTACCAACTGAGTACAGTTAACAATATGCCAGGGAGGTGCACTATGAGTGAGATGTGTGTCTCTTCCCACAGTTTTGGGTAAGGAATGTCTTGCTGTATCTATTTGCCTGAATTTATGCCTAATTTGTATCAAGTAAAGTGCAAATACAGACAAAGATATTTATTCATAACATGCAAAATAGGCAACGCTGAAAGCAAATATTTGTAGGAGAGAAACAACAAAGGGGTGTACAAACTACAACTCATCTCATCACACCTAGATAACAGTACAAGAAAAGATTAGAAACCCTGTATGAATTTATGGTAAGAAAAATGAAGAATACTTAAGTGTTCTTATTGTAAGAAAAATGAAGAACACTTTAAGTCATAAACAATGTATTTGAGAAAAGGGTAATAGTTTGTACTGCCTTACAGAGATGTTCAATTGTAAAGCTAACAAGAGAAAAAAGATCATCTATTATGTAAGAAAACTCATTGTAATTCTCCTTACAATTCAAATGAAAAAAGTTCAAACTACACACATGCAAACTACACATAAATGCAATGTCATGTATTACTTTAGATAAAATCGAAATGCCTAACATGAATAAAACAGGTTTTTCCCCTTGTGGGCAGGAAGAAAGTCTCAGATATTGTTACTATAAAAATTCAATGCATAGGAAAAATGCTTTGTTCAATTTAGACATACTATACTGCAGTAGTTAGATTTCCTTTTCTTTTCCCACAAAGCAAAACAGTGCCTTTCTTATCCATTATTCTCCTCTCCTTTAGGCCAGGGTTATATATGTAGAGTAACTGATCTTAAGATGTCTCTAATTTCATTGGCTGTGTTGTGATAGCAAGAAACTTTGATGGCATGTGTAAGCCCTTGTTAAACTCAGCATGCATCACCTATTCTTCTACCCTTCCCACCCATAAAGTCTGTCTACCCCTTAGTAGGATTTTTCCTTTGACTTCTTAACTGAAGCTCCAAATATTGCAGGAGGTTGTCAGAATGCAGAATTACTGATCTGTAAAAAGTTCTGCTTTTGCTTTAATATGATTTTTATCTGGACTGGTCTGGAATTGCCTTCTCATCTCTTGGATTTATAATTTCAAAAAGTTAATGTTAAACTAAAACATAGCTGGTATGGATTTGTGGATGAATACTGTGGTTAGCAGCAGTTTCTCAAAAGCTCAATGCATCAAAATAAAATAATTGCTTATCTCGTCAAGAATAAATTGACCCGTGATTGGCCCTAACACAGAAGGATATTGAAAGCAGAGAAAGTGTTTTCTTCCTCTCCCTAGAAATAAAACAACAATTTTATTTGGTGCCACAGTGCAGAACTCTACATTTCTACACTAAAGTAGTTCTTTTAGAGTCCAAGAAACTTAAACCAGTGAAAATAAAGGAAAGCATCAGACTTTGATAGTCTTAAAAGAGGAGCCACTGTGCCTGAAGACTAAAAGAATTTTCTTCACAATGCATACCTTCCAGTTTCACTCAATGTGGCCATATGGGGTTGTGAAGTTTGAGTCTTGAAAGGACAATATTTGTCATCTCCATTATGCCTAGAATCATGGAGTAGAATCACTTTTTTAAGAGATCCAAGTAAAACTTTAGAACTCTGAACTAAAATTTCATCTCTCTGATTCACTGACGAAAATTGCCAGGAAAGAGAAAAATCTCTAAGCATTCAGCTACAGTTTTCTCCTAAATCCGTCATCCGTGTGTGTGTGTGAGGAGGGGGAAAAGAAAAGATAATGGATTTGTCCACAGAAAATGCACAGGTGCTTTGCTCATCTCTTCAAGAGATTGCTTTCCTTACTTTATTATATTACCGTCTCAGTGTTCTAATATCATTGTTGAAGTGATGCCTCATCTACACAAAAACTGCCAGTGGATGTCCAGATAAAGAAAGGCTGTGAAATTTGAGGGGTTTTTTTAAACAGTTACTTTCCTATGTGAGCGCTTTATTGCTTGTAAGGTGATTAGAACTGCTCTTTGTAAGACACACTCTAGATCAAATCAAGACATACCTGGAGAAATCCAGATTAAATCTTTCAGTGATTCTTAAACATTATCACTTTAGAAACTTAAAAACCACTCTGTAGCATTTTCTTTATAGTCTAATAAAATGTGGTTTATGCCACTTAAAATCATATAGTGAGACAAGGAAAAAGTACATTGCATAAAGAGTAGGCCCAAAGTAACAGATGTGTTTCATTCACCTTTGCATAATTTGTTCTACATAAATAGACATGGTGATGAAAACCCTACAAGACTATGCATACCTTCCTGTGAATGAATGAGCCCACAAGGCAAGCTGATCCTTTCAGAAAGGATCAGAAAGATGTGCTGCATATTGTTACCTCACAGAGGTTTAATATGTGGACCAACTCTCTCTTTGCCTTCAACTCACCAGTGTTAGTATCTCTGGTCCTTGAGTTTCGCATTTATCCATAGGATTAGCCTAAGAAGATATTTATGACGTTGAAAAAGAAGAAACATAGATTTCAGTCCCTCTTCCCAGGGATTGTTTTTATCATCTGACATTCATGTAAGATGTTTAACTATCCGTGGTTGCTGATATTGCCTTACCAGTATTTCTTGCTGTTCTCTTAGTGTTCTAAAATTCTGCCCCACCTACACATACAAACTAATATGTGTACTTGATTACGTCTATTAGCTATATAAGAGACCAGTCCTTTGGCACAGACTCTTGTTCCTCTGGCCCTTCTGGCAAAGTGATAACATTTGTATTATACATATATATGTACAGCAAAACTCAGTGTCCACTAACAAAGACATCTCTCTGAAACAACATCATTTGATAATCCAGTTAACTTTTCTGGACTTTTCTAAAGGCTTATAATCTTCTGAACGTAGTCTTCCCTTACGTTATTAAATATGTTTGTACAGTTCAGGATTCAGAGATTTTATCTGAGCTTGATTACAGCATTTGTCTTCTATAACTGTTATTGCAGCCAGATTTCTCATTCTGGATGCAAAAATTACACTCTCGGTGCCCAAATTATCTTTTAGGCCAGATGCGTTGACTTAATACAACTGTTCAAAGAAGCCCAGTACAGTGTCTGTGTGCAGTTAAGGGCTGTGTCTAATCACCTACTTTCTGCCAGAGACATACCACTCACTTTTGTAAACTTAATGCTCTTCAGAAATAGGAATTTTAAAAGGTTCTGTGCTTCACCAAATCATAGCTGGTTTGAGCCATTAATGACAAAATGAGACAAAAGTAATTTAGTTCACTCTCATAATCTAAAAATTTGGATTGCCTGGATGGATTAGTGACATGTTTTGTTATGTTGCAATAACATGATATCATTATTATGTTTGCTTGAAGTACTGCAACTTCTGGTCATTCTAAGGCTGCTGAATAACTGGCATAAACCATAATGTGGTCATTAAAAGCAGCTTGTATGTTTGCATCAGGAAAAATTCCTACTGAAGTAGATCACTTGCAGCTTTTTAGCAGCTACATATGCGCTAGAAAATAAAATAAATGAAGAAGTGGGCCATCTTGTGTTGCCATTTCTGCAAAAAGTAAACTGAGCAAAACAGTGTATTTGATGTTTAGCAAAATGGTAAGACTGTTTCCATGTTTTTAAATAATGCTTTTATGAGGTCTTTTAAATGGAAGCATTGAACAATAAAATCGAATTAACAGTCTCCAGGACATCTGCCAAAATCACCATAATTTCCCACAACAAGGGAAATTTATATTGCTGCATAATTTAATGTCAAATGTACCTAACAGAGGTTAGCCAAATTTGTTTTTTCTTCAGCTTATACCTTTTCTATGGAGAAATATTTTAAAAGTTGAGAAATCTAACTTCTGTTATGTCTCATCTTACTTCTTTTCCATAGAAAGGGAAGTATGAGTATGCAAAATTGCCACGTGAAAAACAGAGATTTGAATCAGGAATGGCATTCCTTTGTAGCCAAAACTCAGTGAAAGCTCTTAAAGCCACCTGTACAGAATGGATATTTTCTGAAGTTCAAAGCGATGTTATGCTATTTTTTGTGTCTGTTTCAAGGAATGACTAAAATAAAATCAGTATGTTTAAATGTAATTAGCTGGTTTTTGTCCTTTTCTCAAAGAGATAATTTACTTCCAATTATTACAAAAGTTATAGAGATCCCTAAATGATTTTCTCTAGGAAAAGCTTTTGCAACTCAAGCTAACATTGCAAAAAAATATATTGTTGCTCCTTTTAAGAAAGTGAAAAAGAACTGTCCAATTTGATTTTCTTTTACTTGATTTTTATAGAAATCCAAGCTGCCCTACCTTGCTAGGCTGTGTACTTAAGTAAGGCAAATTAGTACCATCTGTGGATCCCAGTTTGGTCTCTGAAGCAGCACAGTTAGTATTTGGGATGAAGCTATATGTTGTCAGTGCTGTCCTGCTCAGAGCCATGAATTTAGGATTTCTTCCTGTAATCTCATTGAAAACTGCTAAAAAGAAAGCAAAGTTTTTTATACCTGTTGAAAAAAAGAAAAAACAACAGACTGCATGCAGGTCACTTACTCTTCTGATGTACTAAAAGGTGTTTTCCTTAAGGCCATATCATCACCAGGAGGTAGAGAAAACCAAGCCAACAAAATGCTTCTTGTGGGGACATAATTTCAACCACTTCAGGGGCTCAAGAAAGGCATCCTTTGAATAGGTATCTGCCAGTTCTGCACAAGAGTCACACAGCCAGTCAAGCAAAGCAAATCAGTTTGAGTAGGCAGATGCAAGAGGCAGAGGTGCAAAACACAGATCTAGAATAAAGCTTCTCCAGTATTCTTTTACCAAGCTGTGCTGAGTAACATCATCTGTCTCTGCTTTTACTGAGGTCTTCTCAGCAGGAAGCAGTATGTCAGCAGACCAGGCCCATGTGGCATCCAGTTTTCGGGATCATCACCAAGTCCAGGGAGAACAGTAAGAAAAGTGAAGTATCCTGCAGATGTGCAGAAGACATCATGTGTGTGGGACCACAGAAAAATCTAGGAAAAGATTTTTGTTGTGAGAATCCACCGTTGTCCTCCATGTATGAAGCCTTTATCTAGGAAAAACTTACTTCTACTTTATCTAAATTTAGAGAAACCTTTGTTATACACCCTTTGTTGTGAAGGAGCAAAACAAATTGTACTCTAAGAAAGAAAAGGTAACATTGTCAATGCCAAGAGAATCCAAATTAAAAGTACATTTGGAGAAAAAACAAATATAAGAAAAGTATTTCATAGATATCTGTAAACTGCCCAAAGAAGTACTTCTTTTGACTGTGAAAGTAATCTTGTTTTCCTGTACTGTCTAATGTTAAAATTTATTATATTTTTTACTGTATATTGTTTCTTTAGAACAAATATGGTATTTGTTAATTCTAGGATAATCAAACTGTGGGAAAAGCCTGATAGTAACTAAGAATTCAAATATACAGAAAGTGGGCAATAGAGTAACTGGAAAGCAGGCGTGTGAATACACAGTCATAAGAATATGAGTTTCTCTCTGTTCTGTGATTCACTTCTCACAGAGTTCTAGAGAGGGTAACTTAAATTGGTGTTGGTGGGATGAAGGGATATAAAATTAATCTTCTATTAAATTGGATTTAATAGAACAACGATCAAGGAGATCCATCTCCGAATCCCAGATGTACCAAACCTTTTAGTTTACCTAACCTGGTTATAGTACAGTTTCCCTTTAGTAAAATGGGAAGGATGACACTTGACCCCCGTCTTTTCTCTCCCTTATCTGTCCATTTCTTTTGTTCAGATCAAATACTCACTCTTGCTTTAAAGAATTATCTTCTCTTGTCATTCACTTACAACACCTGGCATAACTGGTGGCTGGTTTTGGTCCAGTGATTTTAACACTACTGCTGCAAACAAGCGTAGCAACAGAAATTATGTTTCTCCCCAGTCAGAGAGATCCAGATTGGCAAACGTTATGATAGTGGGGACAGTGGGTACTTCTGATGCCAATCTAATTAATGATTGAATTGTCTGTTTACAGACACTTGTGGATACTTGTGGTGGTGCTGCTTTAATTCTATTTAAGTGAGGAAACCTGACTATCTTATGAGTTTTAAAAGTTAAAAATTATTTTTAAATTATTACCAACTGTGTAGGTAGGCCACACCAATGTTCCTGGTCTTGAGTCTTTATCTATTTCATTCGTTATTGCAATAACATCGTATGACCAGTACAAGCGAGATAAGATGTCTTGAGTTCTTTCTACATGATCAGGCTCTCTACAAAGACAAAGTGAAATCAAGATATCATGCCTCACGTCACCCTAAAACTTCAGAAACTGTCCAGAGTTGTTCATACAGCTTGAAGGTTTGGGTATGGCTCACACTGTCAGTTGTTATTCATCTGCAATGCAAATATCCTGCTTAGGCCTTCTTTGATTGTCCCTAAGGCGGCGATTGATTGTGACCATTTCCCAGCATGAGGCTTGAGATCACTTCTCCTTTCACCGTTCCACTCCACTCACATTTTGTCTCGTTCTCTGACCTCCACCCAAAGCTCACAAGTGTCTCTGACAGCATGGCACTGGTTGAAAGAACACACTCTGTTGAATGTCCTGCCACCTAAATTGAGGCTGATCTAAAGAGTGATCACAAACCGAAAAGTGTGCAGTTCCAGACCACTTTGCTAATAAAACCCTTCTCACAATACCCTGTATCAAAACCTTAACGCACAAAGTGTTTCATCTATGAGAGCTGCTTAACAAATTTTACAACCAAATATTTTTGAGAGTTTTATTTGTTTTTAAAAATGACAGATACAATAAATCTGCTAGACAAACTTACTGCATTTGAGAAAGAATTCAGAGTAGAATTTGGATATGAAATCATATGTAAGTATGATTTGCAAGTACTGATAGTAAATTATGTGCTTAATTATTGGATTTTATTTTGGTAAATGTATTTGGGACAAAATATTTATTACTCTTTAAGTGGTATGATATAGGTAGTATTACCTTATGAGATAGCTTGAATTGATAAAAAATACGTTATTTTAACAGCTGCATAGAGGATTATTTGCATGCAAAACCATAACCAATCTTTGCTTGTGCTTCAGTTTTACTCTCAATTTATATGGTGATTCATTTTCAACTTAGTTCACCATCCCACTTTATTAATTGTAAAGAGGAAGATGATTAAAAAAAGAAACATTCTTCTGCCTGGAAAATTAGTATTTCATACAAACTGTTGACAAAGACTACTAGAAATCAACAGCCTCATTTTTTTTCAGTGTTATCACAATTAAGATGCATCTTATGTTCTCTTGCTCCAGCATTTTTTGACTGGAGTGGTGATGGATGATAATAAGACAAATTTTGTGAAGTTCAGAGTCACCCCATACCACAAAAGATATCAAATACACTTACTAAGCTGACAGCTACAGAGGCTTTTCAGACATACAGAAAAAAACAATCTGAAGTGTATTCACATTTTCAAATGTGAGGTTTCTACAAGTGATTTAAACAAAACCTATTTCCTGTGCCTATATGTGTAGAAATATATGTGTATACACATACAGATTATGAGAATGTAAACTACTAATAAATATTTTATACATTTTCAGCTATAATAATTGCAAGAATATTTTTAATTCATAAAAACTCTTTTATTACTAAAAAAGGAATAAACTGACTAACAGGTGGGCTACAGTCTATTAAAAATTGGGGCTTCTTAGTTGACTGTTTTGTTTTCAGGGCAGGAAATCTGATATTCAGGTTGTCTTTCTGAAAATCACATTTAGAGAAGTCAGCATAATAGTATCTTCCAGTGCTGTCCTGAAGTCACATGAGGAAGCAGTAAGGCCCTGAACAAAATACTTTCAATGAACAGAAATGAGTCAGTAGTAGGTGGTCTGTTACAGATGCACTGAAATGATAGCAGAAAGATACTGCCATGAATGGAGCCAGTCGGATTTCTCAGGGATCATCTCAGGTACTTTTCAGTACTCATCAGACATTCTTTTTTATTTGAAAACATCTCACAGAAATGACAGAGAATATGTTGATCTTCATAAGCCTTGCAGAGTGGTGGTCAGAGTTCCTTCCTTACATGTTCTTTCAGTTTAATATGAGATTTAGCATGAAGACCTCTTCTTTCTTTCCCACTCTTGTTTCTATTGAGATTTGGAGCCCATATATCACACTGAAATAAAGATTATGGGACAGATCTGAGGATATTGGACTGCCTTATTTTCAAAATACAGATCCCCTACTATGCCCGCAGAGTTTGACTTTAATAGAAACAATAGAATATATAAATAATATAATAACGTATGTATAATAGAAGTTATAGTGAATATCCTCCCTTGATTTAGTCCAGTATACCATGCAAAAGACAAATCAAGGCTGATTTGTGTCTAACTATATTCCTGGTATAAAAAGGTTTGTGTTCTAGTGCTTATTTCTGGGGACTTACACAATAAATCTAGATCAGCAATACATGACACTGACAGGCAATACTGTCTATAATTCTGGCAAAGTCAGTCAATGTTACTATGCAGACTTAAATCAAAGTAGGATTTGGTCATTTTTTGAAATCACAGAACCATAGTTGGGTCAGGTTGGAAGGGATCACAGTGGGGTCATTGATCCAACCTCCCCGCTCAACCAGAGTCATCGAAGAGCTCATTGCACAAGATTGCGTTCAGATAGTTCTTGAATATCTTCAGTGAGGGAGACTCCATAACCTCTCTGGGCAACTTGTAATCCAGGGTGGTTGGCTGTAATGAGAGATCAAGAGATCTAGTTGCACTGATCCTCTCCACAATAATGCCCAAGATGAGACAAAACTGACAGATCCTGTCCTCAATATACCCACACACTTGAACTTACAAAGCTCCTGTGGAGAAGAGGTGTGCTTGCCTCTATACGTGCTGCACCAAGGATGCTCTTCATCAGCCAGAACTCAGAACCATGCCGTCACTTTACATAAAAGCAGGAAAAGGATAAGATTTTCACACTAACAATTTTATGTATTTTACCAGTTGATTTCTCAAGGCAAATGCTATCGTATTTCATAGCTTACCTCTTCCAAATACCCCTCAGATGAGAGTGGATCCAACAGGCCCTGCTGCAGTGTGCCAGAGCAAAGGCTTGTTAGATTTAATAGTCCCTTCTTTTTTACATATGCTGGATGATAAACTGCATAAAAACATCCATCTGGTCTCTGCACTAGTGTTAACAGATTTTTGTAAGACACTTTATGGTGTAAAAGATAATCCCAGTTTGGAATACATTAGCTTGGGAAATATTTTGTTGGCAGATGATTGACATTTGCAGACTCCTGAAATTCATGGATCTGGGATTGCTCAAGTATGCATTATTTCATTCCCACTAGAGAGCCTGATGCTTCAGCGCTGCAGGAGGCGAAGTCCTCCCAGAGAAAACAGCTACATTCAGTGCTCACACATGTAGGCACAAGATGAACTACTTCTCTGCATCACAGTCAAATAACACAGTTAAGCTTTAGTTTAATAGTGGGTAGCAACTTTCTTTCTGTTCTTGTTTCTGATTTACCTATGGTTCAGCAGGGTTTTCTTGTTTAGTAAAACTATGATTTGGAAGTGGAGTAAGTCCCCAAAGACACACTGAAAAATATCCAAGAAACACAGAAGTAAGAACACTGTTAGAATGTGTTAGAGCCTCCAGCTCTTGATGGTGGTCTGACTGACTTTAAACCACACATATGAGCGAATGTTTAGTCCAGGGGATGGCACTAAATCTACTCAGAAGACAAACTTGCCAAAAAATGTTCTACATTGGTACAGGGATACAAACACTGGCTGCTTCGATATACTGATCTGTTCCCTATGTGCCCAATTACTTGCTCACAAATGGATGGTAGAAGAGAGATTCCTTCAGGAAACATTAGTTGGGTATTTCTCACTGTAAAAACCATGATTTAAACTGGGTTGATTTGTAGAAATGTGTGATGCCACCACATTTTGAAATCAGGAAAGGACTTAGCCACTCTTTGGGTGCATGGTCATGTCACATGCTATGGGAGAAAGCATCTCTCCAGTCCCTGTAAACAAGTGAGACTGGTGCAGAGAGGCCTTCTGGCCTTGTAGCTTTTCTGGCAAATATATGTCAGCGATAAGTGTGCTTCGTTTGGTTTTAACCAGCCTGGGTACTGACAGGAAGCTAGATGAGGCAACTGAGAAATTACATTTTGAGGTGTTCATTCATTAACACTGGACCTGACATGTAAATATGTATGACCTTGAAGGAACAATGTATAAAATGTGATTGTGGACTGTGTTTTATAAGCTATGTCCACCATGAAAATTTCGTACTGGGAGGCATAAAAACAATTATCTAGTACAGCAGATGTTTAAGTGAAAGAAAGATAGAGGAAACCTCATCATGGAATAGCCAGCCCAAAGGGAATTTTTTCCTCTCTCAGTAATTTCTGCCAAAATCTCATGCCTCAAACTATTATTACTTCATAGTAATTCTTATTCATTCATTCATTCATTCATTCATTCTTATTCAGACTGAGCAGCTGATCTCAGGAATGTCAGTTGACAATGGATTCCAGAAATCATTTGTGTGCTGGGCAAAAATCGGCAATAGGCCTGGTTCTGAAAAATAGATGAAGGTATACAGAGATCTTTCTTCTACCTGGAAAAAAGAAGAAAGTGCACAGCTAGAAGTCCTCTGTCTATTTCAGTCTGCACTTCAAAAATGGTAAGAATTATTGCGTCCTTGAAAAGCGCCTGATGTGATGGATGCCAAGATATTTTCTCAACCTTTCATCAGGTTTCATTCTTCTTTTGACACCCATGGGATGTAAAAAAAATATCAATTTATACAGGAAAAAGACTTTTGGTTTTGTCACACAGTGAGTAATCCCCAGGATGTAAAATGTATTTTATTTGCTACTAATCCTACTGCATAATGTTGGTTAGGTTGGACTGTGTTTACACCTTGTGCTCCCCAGTGAAGGTTTAGCTGTTCTAAAAGAGTTGTAATAAAAGGTAATCACCACTTTTACAAAAAATGAAAATCATTTGGGGGAGTTTTAAAGAATTTTTGACTTGGTGACATTTGAATGCTTTGTTATTTGTGTGTAACTACAGGAAGGACATGAGAATCATAGAATCAACTGGGTTGGAAAAGACCTCTGAGATGATCAAGTCCAACCCTTGTTAGAAATCTTCCTGTGACTAGAAACAGTGAGAAAATCACTGCATATTTTTCCCAAGCATCAAAATAATAAATACAAATCTAAGGAAGGTTGAACTTAAGAGGTAAAACCCCCAAATCCTTGTGACTGCTTTTAAGTTAGCATAAGAAACTTTCCATTGATAAGAGGGATTGAAACAGTTCTACTAATCCAAAAAAGAGTACAATTAAAAAACTGGAGAGAAGGAAAATAGAAGTGGAACCCAGCTGGTATTTGTGTATATCATTATTGACGAAAGCTTTGAAGCTAGTATATATTTTTTTCCTTTAATATGGCTATAAGTAATGGCCTACAGCATACAGGATGTATAGATTTTATACATATACCGATATGTGTGTTTCTGTGTACATACATATATGTAAGCATACATGTAAGCATATATATATATATCCATATGGTCCAGGATACTACTGATAGATAAAGTATTGCTTTGCATGTGTACATATATGTAATTATAAGTGTACAAATACATACATATTTCTCTGTGTATATATATATGTAAATGTTTTTATGTATGTGAATACAAAGATAAGACACAGATGCATAGCATACCTACATCATACATATAGATGATATATGCAATATAAATTGTTGCTATTTAGGAAACTGTTACAGAGAAAAGTTCATTTCTAGTGAAAAAGAACCTAACTCTAATAATACATGTCCATGAGTTTTTCTTATTCTTTCACTTTGAAATTACTTTCAATTGCCTTTTAATATTCTATTGTAAACTTATTGACATTTTACGTCAATTCATTCTAAAGGGAAAGGTTAGCAATGAGGAGCGAGTCAATCTATTCCCTACCACAGGCAGGGAACGGGAGGTTCTACTTGGGCTCAGATAAGAGGGAATCTTTATTCTGGGATATGATTCTATGACATATATTTCTTCTTCTTTTAATATACGTTGACTTGCACATCCCGGAAATTACTGCTAAATTTTTCAATCCCACTATCAGTTGGTTCAGTATTTGAAACTTTCCAGCTGTCCATTTTACATTTTGGATTATGCAGTATTATTCTTTAATCTTGGAAAGTGGCTTTTGACCATAAATTAGAAAAATCTAGTAGAGAATATCTGCCCAACTGAAAAGAGTAACAAAAGTTTTCTGCAACATTTCCTTTATCTACAGAAATTCAAGTTCTTTTGGGTATATAATACGTACTTTTTTGTCCCAAAAACTTCAATATTTTGTCCTTGTTCTTTTGCCAAAGCATATAAAGTATTGTTTATTAGGTTCTTAATGTAATGTTTTCATTATTCATAAGATAAATTAGAAATTAAATAGTTGTCCAAGTAACAGGTGAAAACTGAAACCAGAACTTTGGTAGGATCATTATTACACTTTTGTATAAAACATATTTTAAGTTACTCCTTTAATTTTGTTTAGAAATTGAGTCCTGATAAATGGACTCCTTATCAACAATGTATTCAGGTTGCAAAGTAATTTCGGTTTCATCCATGGTATTTGGTTATTTTTTCCTTGAAAATTACTGTCTGTATGAAAACCTAGTACTGCTACCAAGTGCAGCTGTTTGCAAAATTTCAGTATCCTAAATTATGTACTGTTGCCCTGCAACTATGTGGAGTGAAACCAAAACGCTATTGAATCGGAGGTTTCCATTCAAATCCATGGAGACTGAACAAACATAAACCTAAGTAAGAAGATTTTCTGGATTTAGAAGCAAAAAGTAAAAAAGCAATTTCAATAAATAATTTTGAATGATTTTTCAAATTTTCAAATGAATTTTCAAATTATATTCTAGAATGGATTGTCAATAAAAGTGCAGCTTGTTTGATCACTCATGCTCATATAACCAACAGTTTTCCCTGAGAGTTTCCTAGTACTAGACCTTGCAAGTCATTACAGACTCACAGTATTTGTTTAGTCCTATTTTTTTAGGGAGAGGAAAATACCTGCAGGACCTGTAATTATTGAGAAATATCAGCAATTTTGTTTCCCTTCATTTGTAAAGCAATATAATCAAATGTCTGCTTACTTTGTAATTACAGTAGCAATCTCTAGGTGTTTTGTATTATTTATCTAACTCCTCTGTATTTTAGTGAATGTTTTATTAAAGAATAAAATAATTACACGCTTTTCAATAATGAACTGCACCTCCTAAATGTTTTTAATGTATCATTTCAGAATTCAGTAAACAAGAAACTCTTTAAATTTTAACTGCTGTTTTTCTTTTAAAATGCCTTTACAAAGGGACAATGCTACAAAAGTAGAGATCATATCTTTCATTGCTATGAGTGACCATAAATATAACCAGGCATTTGTTATATGATATGCCAACTTCCATACTGAGAAATAAAATTGTTGAAAACATGTTCAAAACATTTTGGAATCTTTGTGGGGGTTTTTTTGTTTGTTTTTTAAACAGCAGGTTTTAGTGATTGCTGTTTTGTAAATGACTTAACTAACATTTATTATTAAGTCATTGAAAATGCACAAATTAGTGTCTTTCACAACACACTGAAAGTAAGTATATTTGTGTGCAATAGAAGGGAGGCAGACAACCAAACTCTTCACTCAGCAGTCTGTTTGACTCTTTTATGACTGTGGATCAACTGTATTTGTCACTTAAAGAAATGCTGGGGACCAGTGGGCATTCCTCCCTGTAAATTTTCCACATCTGTGTTTACATTCAGCATGTTTGACCTCCTGAATCACAATGCCTGATATCTTTTTCTTCATTACTTGTCTTCTGAGGATCTCACTGCCACTGTCCAAGCTTGCTCGGCCCCGGCAGACGAACCTTAGGATTAAAGGGTGGGCTCAGTTCAGCGCACACTGTGTCTCACCTAAAAAAAAAAAAATCCATTGCACAGGCTGGAAGGGTAAAGACCTTTCCCAAATCTTCACTCGAGAAGACTGGCCATACATACACCATACATTACTTGTCTTCTGTTTTTCAGACATGAAGAGTGTCTAATGAAATCCTTTTGGTCTATATTATCATGGAGCTGTGAGAAGAAAAAAGAATAGCAGGAAATGAAAAGAGCTGAGATTCTTCAAGAAACTTTGATAATTTACAGACAAACAGAAGCTAAACATGCCAAGTCTAGACCTGGCACGTGGTTGCAAATATACTGTTTTACTCCCTAGTGTTGTGGCATTAGAAAGGACATCTGCCCTGGCAGGCTGCACCCACTCTTCAGTAGTTGAGCTTCCCCTGAGCTACCTCCTAATATAAAAGAGGAGGGGTATACTGTGCTGTCTGTACATCTCAAACTCCCAGCTCAGTCAGAGCCAGGTGTCATCTTCAAAACATGTAAAAAACTTTGGTGATTTAATCCATGGCAGCCCAAGCAGAGATCCAGTGGCCTATGTGATCTGTGTTGGATCAGTGTCTCATGAGCTTTTTTGTTCTCCTCAATTTTAACTCCTTTTCTATAGTCTTTATTTTCTTTGCTGTTGCTGGGTGTCACACGTTATGTATTTTTAGACATGTATACATTTATGGTTGGTTCTGTATTAAAGATACCTTGTAAAAACCGTGTCACAGAGACCTCATTCATGATTCTAGGACCAAGTTTCCTGGTGTTCACTATCACAGAAAAGAGAATTTACTGACAAATTTAGTTTAGATTTCAAAAGGATTTTTTTCATTATATGCTACACAAGAAGTTACTTCAGGAGCTAAGTAATAATGGTGTGATGCAGAGACACCTAAAAGCTAGCGAGGATTCAGATGTGAAGTAGGAGGGAAATCTTCCCCTGGCAAAAAAAGTTCATAGCGTACTAATAAAAATTGCATTCACCGTGAGTAGTCAAGTAGCAAAATCTGTAGGAGACAGAAAGTGGATTACTTTAGGTAAAAGTGAGAAATGAAAAGACTCAGAAATACGGAATTCTGGATGAGAAAAGTTCAGTGTCAGTAGGCCCTGAAACTAAATATTCTCTGGGCAAAGTCTTTGTGCTGCTATCTCTATGAGCAATTGCCTACAGCTGTTTGCAAAGTTTTCCCATCCTGAAGCTCACTTCAGAAGTGCAGTAATGCAAAGATTTACTGACATGATTTATTTTATCCAAAGCAGAAGCCCCACTGTCTTACATCACTGTCTTGCAGGATCTGGGCTCAAAAAAGGCATAGGTGATTCTTTCCTGTCAGTTCAATATAAACAGAAAGGAATAAAGCAGGTGTTCTCATTTATTCTAGAAGGGAAATTCTTGGATATTTTGGTACTTACTCATTTGATTAAGAAAGCAACATTTTAATACACGTTTCCTCTTTCTCAGTTATATCACTCTTCCTCTTTACTTTTTTTGGTTTTCACTTTTTTTCTAAGGAAAGTCCAAGATCACCCATCTTATTCCCTAACTCCCCTTCTTTCTCCAATTTTTCTTCTCCGGTCTAATAAGAAAGTTGCAAATGTAAGATGAAAATTTGTCATCCATGTCAAAGACTAAAAGTCACACTGTCCCTAGCAATATACTTATCTCACAATGTATGTTACATGAAAACATTTCTCCTGCTTTAATCTATATTATCGTAATTCCACTCTTAAATTGTGAGGTTTTGTCATTTATCTCATGCTGTTTATCTTTTGACATGTACCTAGCTAGAGTAAAAATATTTCCTTAAAAACACAGATTTGCCTCTCATTTTAATTGATGTGAACAGGGACACAGTACTTAAAAATAATCCTGTACTTTGTTCCATGTAGTGATCTGATGCCTCATTAGAATTAGCTTTTCACTGTGCCTCTGTGAATCCTTTGCAGTCCTATGCCGAACTAGGATGCAGGAGGTCATGGTGAGGAGGACCTGATATGCTAGGCTCATTCTACTAGTATAGCAGTGTGCAATCCTTTCACCAAATATCTCCCAGGGTTAAGAGAAAGCCCTGATGAAAATAGAAGAAGAAAAACAGCATTGAAAGATAAAGTAATATTCCATCATTTACAGCCTGATTTAGAACTGAGAGATCAAGTTTAGTGCCTGCTGTTCATACTGGTCTGGTTCAGAATACAATGTTGAATTCCACTTGAGAAGAAGGTCTGCATGGAAAAAAAATATGTGTTTATTTTTATTTCACTCATCATCTGTATGAATTGAAAGGGAAGTTTATAGGAGAAACTGTGGCTATCCTTCACACAAGACACAGTACAGCCTGCTCTAATTGGACCTGTTGTGAGCAGAAGGATAGGCTAGATGATCTCCTGTGTGGTCTTGCAACCCTTCACAGCATCCTGTGAATCTATACAAGAGCCATATTCTCTGATCATAAGCTGAAAATGTTTTTTTGGAAACACGGCCTTGTCTATATTGACATGAGTTGTATTGGAATGTTTCTGATATGGAGCTGTTCTGAAGGCCATTAATTAGGATTATGTCCAAACTATCTTACTAAGCAGAATTAGCCTGTGAAGCCAGACTTGTGTACCACCAGTATTTTGAATCCTGTACTCCCACAATTTACCTTAGGGATGAAAATCTAAAAGGGAATGCCCAGACATAGTTTTTGTTTCACCTCCAGTGAGATTATATGTAGATGTAGTCATGCACACTGACTGAAAGTCATATCAAGTTTAGCTCTTCCTGAATATAAGAATGATCTGAGGCTGAACAACAGCCAGCAATATCAATGAAAGGTTCAATATTACCAAATTCAACATGCCAACATTTGCTGTAAATCTCATACTTCACATCACAGGTAGACATCATCTCACAGCAAAGCCTGAGACTAGCTTGTGTAGAATACTGTCATTCTCTTTTCATATAAGTTTTTAATGCCTGAACTATATTAACTCTGTCTTCCAAAGACAACCTGCTTCTGACCATAATTCATGCATAGTCATGATGGAAAATGACAGTATAAATTGTATGTATGTCATCTCTTTATTACAAGAGGTGTTACTAATATTACTATTTCCAAGCAATGTCTTATTTTGAAAATAAATAAAAGGTTGTTGTCAACAATAGAAAGTTTAAGACAAAATAGTGACTGGAAATATCCACAGAGGCTATGCTGTTGCTCATAATATCCTACAATTAACGGATAGATTTTAAGATATTGCCAAAATTCTAGTGGGTATTTTTGTATCCTCTGGAAACCGCTTTATAATTTCACATAAGTTTTCAGCCCCAGAAAGATGAAATTATACTGTGATCTGCAAGACCTTTTCATGCTTGTCTTTCTCTCCTGCTTTTTCTCACTAAGGAACTATGGTTCTCTACTGGCAATAAAAAAATGTTGAACGAAAACCACAAAAGCATCTTTAATGTACTATCATGTACCTAGGTCCTGTAGTAGACATTTTGACCACTGGGGTCTATGAACAACACCTAAGCAATGCCTAAACCTGGTACCTTGTGTCAGGGCTTAATTGGACGTTGATACTTTTGGTCTGTGTTTGGCCCAGCCACCTGTGAGAGTTTATCTTTTTCCTACCAAGTTATGAGAAAACAAGCACTGATAAACGAGAACTTAGTCCTTGAAGGGAGCATCTTGTATAAACTATATTTTATTGGTGTCCTATGATTGGCTGATAGCCTTTCAAGGGCATTTGAAGAAGAAATTGAAGAGGAGGATGATGAAGTAAACCCTCAGATTCAATTAGAAAAGACCTCTGAGGTATAACGCGCATGCTCAAGGGGAATTTCAAAGTACCCACGCATGCACAGAAGAGATACCACTTGCATAATGAGGAGTGGGACTGAAGGCCTCTAGCTGGGCGGTCCTGGCCACACCTGTCCAGGTAGATGTCACCAATTAATTGTATAAAAAGCAGATAGCTCATTTTGGGGTGGCTTGCTTCGTACGAAGGACCACGTTGCCTTTTGCGGGGACGTCCGCTACGTGTGAGCCTGCTGACCCTCCGAGAACGCAGCTGCTACAGAGGATTTTTTGGCATTCGGAGTTGGTAAGATAACCTCATAAGTGACACCTGAGTAGGGTGTTGTATTCCCTCATTGTTTCTCTTTCTCTCGGGTTCCCACTTACTTCACCACTTCTTTGTATTAAGTATTGGTTTTTGTTGAGCTTTCAACAGTGTTTGGTTTCAGTTTCGGCATCCTTCAAACTCTCCCTATTACATACCTGCACAGAAGATAGGTAGATGGTCAACTTCCCTTCCTGCATCCAACTTACTTCACAACAGTATAGTTCAAGTGTACTTTATTCAGTTACAATTGAATAGCTTATTTTAAAAATTGCTTTACTTACCTTGTTTGTATTTCTTGATCACATACATGTGAAAAGACAGTTGTATGTTCCTTGTTGAAAATTAATAAAGCTAAACGTCAAATACCACCAAGCTCCCTATAACGAGCCTGTTAAATGTAATACAGATTTTGGTTTCATTTTTTTTCTAAAAGTAATTGCCCTGACCATTTAATTGCATGAAAAATAGCACTGATCTATCATTAACACTCTTGAACTGTACGTCAGACTTTTAATCTCTCTTAGCCATTCATTCCCACACAATAGTCTCTGTATTGATACACCTATTCATATAAAATCTACATTAAAAATGACATGAGTGACATTGAACAAATCAAATTACTGACTTTCTAAATCAGACATATATATGAAGGCAAAGTTATATTTGTAATACATTTATATAAATCATATATTAATATACACTTCTGCACGCATTTATATAAAATTTATATGTTTAGACAAATGTCTTGTTCAATAATGATTACTTTTTTTTAATTGTAGAGGACATCTCAAAGAAAGATCATGCTATGGGGCTTTTTCTTTCTTCCTAATTTCTGCTACAGGGACCAACCAGTTTACAGAGCTAAGTGGGAAGAAGAGAATGTTTATTACTCCGTCATGAAGGGTAATAGAGTAAAAGAAAGTAACAGAGTAGACCAAGCACTGCACAAGCACAGAGCTAACAGTCTCTGTGTCAATCAGGCTGCAGTGTAAATAGACCGCTCAATTGTTTAGTATGGCTATTCCTGGCAAGCCAAAATACTGAAAGAAACTAGCTGCTGGTTATCTATTGGAAGAGAATAGCTGCTGTTGATTTAGATCTTACCCCAATAAGTTTTATTTCTTCTTTTTTTTTTTCAATTAACATTTTCCTGATTTTTTTTTTTTAATATCTTGTAGACAGTATCTAAAAAGTAATTCCTCTGTCTTCAAGTTACCAGATTCAGGACCCCTATTTTTACCTCTTCTCTGAAAGGCTTTTGAACTTAGTTACAGTGATGTTATTACTTCAAATCCAACAATGGCGTTAGCTTTGAAAAAGATTGTAGAAAGATAAATTTAAAGTTGAGTGAAATCATGTTACCAGAGGTCTGGACTGTAACCAAATCTTTTAATCTTAACTGAGTACTTTATGGTCATGAATAATGGTGCAATGGGTGAGGAAAATGAACAGTGGGGAAAAAATATTTATCTGTAAAACTAAAAGGATATCCTAAAGGCAATAAGGCAATTTAACATATGCTATATAGTGAAATAATGAAGCGTGTTTTGTTTAAATATATATTTTGTAAGAAATAGCTCCATGGAGCGTTGATGTTTCAGAGATGCTACGGTTTGTGGGAACCCATGTTTGAAGATGCCTGTCTTAGATTTCTTGATTGACACACGAGAGACACTGGTGATTTTATTCTGTGGCAATAAGACTCAAAACAATAAATTGTTGAAGCTCCACTCCCAGACGCTTTATTCATGACAGGACAGCTGAGCGCAAAGGGCAGAGATGACAGTCAACAGTTCTGACATTGAAAGGCATCATGTGTTAAATAGAGACACAATTTCGCACAGGTCCCTGCTCACACTGACAGACAAATCACAATGTATATTTTTCAGATGTTTCCCATTAATAATAGCACATGGGAGCACAGATCAGTTTGCCATGCTTGTCTCATTTACTTTGCAGGAAAAGCCCCTGTGTTAGAAACATCATAACATTTTCCCTCATGTCTTAGCAGTTGCCCAGGACGCTTCGTGTAAAACCACATCTGACAAGGCAGCCTCCTCACTGTTTTCTCCACATCAGGAGTTATATACCAGAACACAATTGCTAGATGTAGCTACAACAATGAAATGTAATTCTAGTAATTTCCAAGAAAAATTTATAAATCAGGAGTAACTGAATATGCTCACTAGGCATCATGAGACTGTTAACAGTTATATATAGCACTGAAGGTATCAAACAAATGTAACATTTAGTTAATAGTAAAGTGAGAAAGCATGTTAAAATAGAGTACATATCATCTTGTTATAAACATGCTCTACTTTCATAGAGCTGCATGGAATTTTAATTAGGCAGCTACTAATACAGTTGGATCATTTTGTAAGCAGACATTGGGTAGTTTTTTGGAGGAAGTAAGAATGTTATTAAATCACTTTTTTGCCACAACCTCTGTCTTTTTACTACATCTATTGGAAACAGAATGAGGAAATTTTTGGCTAATACAGAAAAGAACTCAAGAAATTTATGAGTCAGGGAGATTATAATATTATTATTGGAAAAGTGTTGGGTCTGGAAAGCAGATTATGGGAACTGATTTAACTGAGAGTCTTCATACTGGGAATTACTGCAGGTTTTGACTTTTAACATCTCTTTTTCTCTCTTCTGTTGCAAGCAGCAAAAGACACTTCCAAGCAAAAAACTCTTCAAGGACTTTCCTTCCCTTTTGGTAGAGTCCTGATATTGGTTTGGTTGATACTGAGGGTGGCTTAGGCCTGAGAGGGGCCAGCTCTGAGATTGCTCTCTCAAGCAGTCCCTGATCTCCATTTTCCCTCTTTGTGTCCCTCCATGCCTGATTGCTACACAACTGCTGTTGTAGCCAATGCACAGCAGCCAGCAAGAGCATCCTCCTGTCCTTGCTGCCCCATTGGAAGCATCTCTCCTCAGTATGGTAAGGGCAAGGTGCTTCCAAGCTTAGCAAGCTGTTTACCTTCTCTAGTTCCAGCTCATTTTCTGACTGCGATGTCAGAGTAATATTGTCCCTGAATGATTTTCATGTGGTGAGCCAAGTGGCTACTTTACATAGTGGTGGGTTTTACAAGGTCTCTCCATAGACGGATGGCATCTCCCCATAGGTGAAATGAGATGGCCAGCTGAATTTATGAGAGAAATAAGTGTATAGGAAATAATTATCTTATGGACTACATCAGAACATCATGTATTATGTATGCGACTCTTTTAGCATAACTTAATCCCTATATTTTAAGAGATATTAAGAACCTAGAATCATATCAAGGGGAAAATTGATAACCATGGGGACTTCAGATATGTAACTTTGGGCTAGTAACTGATAAGATTTTTTAATTCACTATATCTCTGCACTCCTCTCAGCTGGGAATAGAAGCTGGTAAATTAATCTTCTCTTTATTGTACAAAGTTCTTGTGGCAGGATTGTAGTTTCTTTTTCTATTAAGATCTTCATACAACCTACACAATTGAATACTGTTTGTATACATACAACCCACAGCTGTGCCTACTGTTTTATTTCAAGGCCTACCTAGAAAAAAAAGTTACTTTAAAACATGGTTACCTCTACTGGATTATAAAAATTGCAGAGTCTTCTATTTTAGCTTCTGTCATGGCTAGGTTTCATGAATGAAGATTTGGGAAGGACTCTACCCACACTTGCTACAAGTGCACTGGTGGCTAAAAAGGTCAATGCGAGAGAGACAAGTCCAATTGCAAAAGGCTCAGTGGAAAGACTCCTTAGGTGGTATTGACAAGACGTGATTCTTTCTATGTTGTCTTTTCTTCTCAAGAGTGATCCTGCGTGTGTTCTCAAAAGAAGCAGCAGCGTTATAGATGGTGTGTCTCCAGGCCTCCCAATTGGAGGCCAGAGTAGACCAATGATGATGATCGATAGGGCCAAGGTTGAGATGTTCTTTCAGGGAGTCCTTGTATCTCCTCTTCGGGGCTCCTCTCTTGCGGCAGCCGGTGGCAACTTCACCATAGAGCACAATTTTTGGGAGGCAGTGGTCCTTCATCCTTGAGATGTGCCCTGCCCATCGCAGCTGCATTCTCAGTAACATGGCCTCAATACTTGTGACTGCTGCCTGTTCTAGAACAGATGTATTGGTCACATAATCTGACCAGTGGATGTTTAGGATTGTACGGAGGCAGCGTTGATGGAAGCGTTCTAAGAGTCACAGATGGTGGCAGTAGATGACCCATGATTCAGACCAATATAAAAGAGCAGACAGCACTATGGCTCTGTAAATACTGATCTTTGTACTTTTCTTCATAAACTCTTCTGCATAAACTCTTTTATGGAGTTTTCCGAAAGCACTATATGCCTTTGCTAACCTGTTGTCTATCTCTCCATCAATCTTACCATCGGAGGAGATGAGGTTACCTCGGTAATTAAACTGCTGGACTCATTTGAGCTCTGATGCGCCAGTGGGATGATGGAAGACTTCCTGAGGTGCAGGTTGATAGAAAACTTCTGTCTTCTTTAAGCTGACTTCCAGTCCAAAAAGCTCAGCAGCCTCTGCAAAGCAGGATGTTAAACACTTCAGAGCTACTTCTGTGTGGACGACAAGGGTGTCATCATCAGCGTAAAGCAGCTCGTGGACAAGATGGTTTAAGATCTTAGTATGGGTCTTCAGTTGCCTTAGGTTGAATTGGCTTCTGTTGATACGATATCGGGTGTAGATACCATTTTCTTTGTCGTGGTCTGCCATGGCCCTTTGGAGCATCATGCTGAAAAAGATTGCAAACAGAGTTGGTGCAAGAACGCAGTCTTGTTTCACACCATTGGTTATTTGAAAGGGCTCCGAAAGTGCATCACCATGTCTGACTTGGCTGCACTGATCTTCATGAAGTAAGATGATCATTTTAAGGACTTGGGGGGACATCCTAAATGTTCCAAAATTTTAGCTTCTATAGAAACAATTTTAATTGAAAAATGTTTCTGTTGTCAATGTTCTCTGAAATTATTTGTGTGAAGATTTGAAAAATAAGCAGCTTAAAAGCTTTAAAACAAGTTTTTACTTAATCAGTAAAAGATTAGAAATATATTTTTATCATTATCATTGATAAAGAAAGATTTAATTAAATCTCTGCAAGTGTTGTGAAGGAAAATATTTAGCTTAATTCCTGTGAAATGCATTTCAGAAGAATTGGCATAAGTAAGATTGTTCATGATTACTATAGTAGTCTCAGGACAGCAATATACTATCAGCTATTTTACCTCCTGACTAAGAATAAATATAAAGTATTCTTAAATGGCCAGAAAATTAAGAGTCATCAACAGCAAGCAACACATAAGAAAAATGAAGTAAAGAGTTTCAAACACTTCATCTACTTTTGGTATTACTTGACTCCAGCTATAGGATAGGGATGTTACTGTGCTAGGCAGCCAGCATTCTTCTGAGGACATGACTGCGTGCATGTCTTCATTCAATACATAAAATTTTTTCAAAATCTTGTCCAAAATTTAGGATTTCTGGCTGAGTATAAGAAGTTCAATTCCCATTAAATTGCAATAGCACCTGGGTCCTAAGTTCTTTAACTTCTTTTCCTTGTTTCCACAGCTTTTTAAGGTGATGATAGTTTTTAGTACTTGCACTTTCATTTGTTTCTGGTCTGGTATAAAGAAGTAGCTTTTTTTCAGGGTTCTCATAAATGTAGGCAAGTCCTTCTGAGATTTGCCAGGCTTTGGTTATTGAAATTCTACTATCACATGCAACATATAAACAACATGGCACTTTAACATTTACAGTCTTACAACTTGAACACTACAAGTTCATAGGTGAAAAATGCTCTTGCTGATGGATTAACTGGGGGTAACATGGATCAATGAAATCTTTACACAGGACAAAACACCAGATGGGTATTACTTCTGATTCCACAGTGTTGTGAAATTGACTTCAGGAGAAACTAATTGCCACCAGTCTTGGTTAAGCTAAAATACAATTTCTCTGTTCTCTGGAGCGCCAATTACGTCCAATGTCCATTTATTATATCCTATGAGTAAAAGTGAGAACTTCAGCCAACCCTCCCCTAAAAAGTCATTTAAGGGACAGACTACAATATTTTTATTGATACACATCAAAATCTACAGTCCCTCAATGCTTCAGAAGGTTATTGAAAAATAGAATACAATAAGCAATGTCCACCCACAAGCTTCCTCAAAATCAACATTGGAAACACCTTGGCTCACTTCCAGGTATACAGGCTTCTATAAATAAGAAAAAATTATTTGCTTCACACTGAATTTCTTCAGAACTCTTGTACTGGTATGTTCATTAACATCAAAAACTTTGAATAATATTTTTCTCAAGCTACTTCATCTCAGTGTCTCTGTTCATTTTGAAATTATATAGAAATAATCCAAATGTAGAGTAATAGAAGGATATTGCCAGTGTAACATAAGTGATGCAATATAAACAGACATTTAAGTTATTTTTCCACAATACATTTTCCCTTTCCTTTCCAGACACAAAAAATTCCAGATAAAACTTTAAGTACTTTTAGATTATTACTGTTCTCCTCTGAATACTTCTAAATCTGATGAAGAGCAGGCTTTCAAGGAGACTGACTGAAATATCTCAGTTTAATCAAAGCTTAAGAAAGCCATTTGTATTAAGTTCCTTTTCCCATTCTTTTGTTCTTTACACTCACATTTTATTTCAGATTAGATTCTGAATGCTTTTGGCAATACAGTTTACGAAGCCCAGGAAATGGAAAGTGCTGGAAATAAACCATCAACAGATGTGGAACAAGTTTCCTGAGAGTTTAGAACATGGAAGGATGTGCTGGAAGATCCTGATTTCTAAGAAAAAAATCACAGTTTCAATACTCTAAAAAACTTCGGTCAACTTCTCCAACAGCAATACATGTAAAATAAACAAACAAAATTTAATATTCTTTTACAGTGCCAGTGGTCTCAGTGCTGCAAAAACCATAAAAATTAAATTATTTGTGAACAAACTCCTTGTGAACAAACCCGATTGATCCAATCTGAGAAGCTCCATTCTCTCCTCCCTGCTGAGCAGACTTCCCTCATTTGTTACTGACATTTGTATGTAAAGGAATGGAGAAAAAAAAAAAAAAAGATAAAATCACATCCTTTACTCTTAGTCAAGAGTAACACATTATGCAGAAACAACATCACTCTAGCTACTGAGATACACAAAGGAACTCTGCTCTCGCACAGTGAATGCAACTTTTACCCTTCCACCTGAAACAGAAAAGTATAAAACTTACAGTTGACTGCAGTTTACCACATCTGGATAAGTGCTGCGAAGGAAAGACATTACGGAGGGATAACAGACCTGATTCTTCTTTTTCTTGCAATGTGAAGCGAATGAGAATCAGATCTGTGTTTTGAGGAAGAAAATCTCTAAAAATTAATGTCCCTAATGTTTCAGGATTAAAGTGTTTACTCCACATCCAGGGAGAATTAAAATGGTAGTTATTATCTGTTATATTGTTATTACAGGTTTAGAAAATAAAGCAGCAATTAAAAGGAGACAAACATAACAACAGGACAACCCTCCAGAGTAGAAGATTCCTTTCATGTACACCACAAAACAAAAATATTATAAGCTGTTTCAGACTAATACCATGAATATAGAGGCAAGTACTGAATTTTTATAAAGCTACAGTACACTGCAAAGGAGAAAAAACACAGAGTACATGAATAGGGAATGAATGTCATTACATTTAAAGGTGTGAAGTGTTAAATTAATGTTTCTGGTTTTTACTTGAACAGGAGTAAGGAAATATTGTACTGCATATGAATGTCAAAGTGCTTTTCATTATATTAATATTTAACTAAGTCCTTAATAGCCACTGTGAATGGTGGAAGAATAATGTAAGGTAGACAGTTTAACCAGAGTAACAAAAGCATTGGTTGAGGAGACAGCTAGTTTTCTGATGCTTATTTTTAGTAAAGTCTGGAAAATTGTTCAAGCTCCTGGACAAAACTACCAGCTTATTCAGCAGTTCTGAACCAGGCTGACATATGAAATGCTTCCATCTGGGACAGTATTTTTTCTCAGGAAAGGAAAGAGATCTCAGGCTCCCAAACATCCATCAGACTCCCAAGAGCTTGTCAGGCTCCTGTGCATGCAGCTGGCTCCCAAGCAGCCAACACTCCCCAGACAAATTTTTGCCAAACTACAACAGTGAGAAGATGTGCTGCTGCCATCCAAAAGTGGTTTGGTTGGTCTGGGGGGTTACAGTTGCTGCTCTCGAACTCTCTACTGAGAAAACCCAGACCCAGCCCTTATGGCAGCTGAAGCTGGAACAGCCAATATTTCTCAGATATACTCATGCATCTGGCATGAGTCTACAGGCCTGTTGATTCAGCCATTAAGAGCGTAAAAATATAAAGAATCAAGGTTATCTCTCTTTATCTCACAGAGAAATAAAGAGAAAGTAGAAAATTAATATCAGTCACCACAGTCTTATGGAAACAAGGTCTTGTCAAGCACGTGTTGTCACTGAAGAGGATTTCACTTACAGTGCATAAAGACATAATAAAGACACAACACAGGCAGAATCAAGACGTTCATCTGAGTACTGCACAACAGCAATCAAAAAATTAGTAGACATGGCATTCACGAAGCATAAATTTAATGGATTCAAATATATACAATTAACTGATGACAAAATGCCATTGTCAAGGGGGAATCATCATAAAACAGATGTATTTCTAGCATTTACAGAACTGATAATAGACTGAAAGCTTTCAGTACATCAGTCACGAAAAGCACATAAAAGCAATCCAATGCTTCCGGATGACACAGAGCTGATAAAGGGGTAAATACTGATAAGGAGAGAGTGATCAGAGAGACTGCTCTGAATTGTTTGGCAAATGAAACTTGCTTAAGCACAATGTTTCAGAATAGCAAATGCAAATAGCTCTATGGCAGTAACAATATTCTTTGTGCTACAAAGCAGCATACTGTTAGAATGTAGTATTGCCTCTGCAAAATCAGAACTCTAATTAGATAACAATAGAGTAATACATCTACTTCTGGTTCTTATAAGTTTAGAAGGGTAGTAGAAATGAGGCAATACCAAGAACAGCATAGAAAAATTAATGAAGAATTTGAGAAAGCACTTACATCTTTAAAATTAAAAAGGAAATTATCTGTTTACAAAGTATATTTTTCTTTAAAGGCAGAAACTACCCATCATTAAACAGCTTTTTATTATTGTGGAGAAAGGCAGACTAAAACCAATGATTGAAAAAAACAACTATTTCGAAATAAAAAATTAAGCATAATTTTCTGTGACAGTGATTAAACCATGAAATTCAATTACCAAGGGTTACCCTGCTGTTTCTGACTCTCATTATGCTTAGACAAAACAGCCTGTCCTTTAAGAAAAAAAGTTCTAGCTAAATATAGAGGGGTGACCTCAGCATGGGGGTAACTGTTTAAATGAGTCAGTTTCATTCAAAAAGCAACAGTTCAGATATCTGTTGTACCTTCCACAATAAATTATGAGCATCTTAAGATCTTAATTAAGCTCATTCTGCACAACATTGCTTCTTTTTGCCTTTCAGTGTGGAATTTTACCCTTCCTTTATGATAGATTTCATCTTTGCTCCTCTCCAGTGCACATGGCATACAGTGCAGCCTTCACTTCAATAGTGTTTGATTTCGTTTTTAATGCCTAGTCTGATGCTGAAGCCTCCACCAACCAATATATTTAGTTTACTATTGAAAGAAGAACTGGTGCCTGAAAACGTCTGACTGAGACATTTGTCCTTCCTAGGACAATCTGGTTATCTTTTGTTGCTGTGTGTTAAAACTCAGTGAGCACTTTACAAAACTTAAACATGCATTTCTCCTTTTCTTATCACTCAGCTTATTTAGCCTGACCATTATTATAGTAACAACCCATAGTTATAAGCTCTAGCACTAGTTGTTCATTTTTATCTGTTCTAGTGGGTTTAATAGTTTCTGTTATCCTACCACTGTTCATTCTGTGTGCTGTTTGTAGGTCTTGGAGATCTCTCCTTCAAAAGATAGTGATGTTGTAACTGTTTCCTCCTAAAACCAAAGATTGAAGGGAGTGAAAGAAACCATTCACTCACTAAATTTCACCATTACCCTGCAATGTTGGAGGGTTTTGCCTTAAATAGATTTCTTTCTTTCTTGCACATAGATGTAAGTGAAATAATTTCTCATGGTCATCAAAAGATCTGCAAAGAACAAATAGTCTTTCAAGTCTCTCAAGTCTCTCAATAATATTGCTGTATTATTATAGCAATAAAAATATGGTGTTTATTTTATTTTATTTTTCTAAATGTTCCCAGATGAGATCATTTCCATTTTAAAGCATTTTGCTCGTGAGGGGACATGGAGGGGCAGCCACTGATCTCTGGTGACCAGTGACAGGACCCAAAGGAGTGGCAAGAAGCTGTGTCGGGAGGTTTAGGTTAGATACTAGGAAAAGGTTTTTCACCCAAAGCATGGTTGGTCACTGGAACAGGATTCCCAGGAAGTCATCACAGCACCAAACCTGACAGAGATCAAGAAGGTTTGGACAATGCTCTCAGGCACATGGTGTGAGTCTTGGGGTTGCCCTGTGCAGGGTCAGGAGTAGGACTTCAATTGTCCTTTTGGGTCCCTTCCGATTCAGGAGATTCTCCAATTCTGTGATTTCCATGTGGTTATGACAACTGTGAAACATCCACTCCACAATGACAGAAATGTCATGCATTCTGCAGGTGTACTTGCATGGCACAACCAACCCAGTGCAATTAGGAGAAGAGCACAGAAGCTTGGACACATAAGCATGAATCTAGGAAACCATAAAGCTGCGTTGATCTTACCCTGTACCTTAAAAACTTTCAATGCTGAAGAGGAGGAGCTCACTAGTTTCAGCTCAGTGCTATGGCTGAACAACTACTGACAGGGTAGTGAAGCTGGTGTTTAGGGATCTCTGCATCTCAATGTACTGAGCAATAGAGTAATAACACCTTCAGTAATCCTGGCAATCCACTATGCACTATTAATATTAATATTTCAGTGTGTACATTTTGTAATATCACATGTGTAGATTCCATGTTTCTGCTGGAATTTTGTGAACTATATTTGATTTCACCACCTCACTGCAGAATTGTCATTAAATGGTTATAGTATAAAACATAGCAGAGTAATCTGGCTGTTGCATTGTATGCATATTCAAAAAGGCACAGTTTTACATTGAGTTGTCAGATATCTTTATTTTCATTTATGTTCCTTGCCTATCTTATGAACCAAGGTGAAGGGGGAAAAGTATGGAAGTATAGGGGGCTTTTCAGACACTCAGAGGACAAAAAATCAGAATCACACAAAATGGGCTTTAAAATTTTATTACTCAGCTCAAATAGCAATGGATATTTATTTAGCATTCCTTTTCATCATACAAATCCTCTTTGATTCTACTAAAATGACATACTTGGGTTCTTTAATCTCAGAGTTTTTGCTCTTCTCACATATATGAACCACTTAAAAATTGTCTGATTCCTTTATGAAGGTATAATAGATATTTTTATTTCAGTTTGGTTTTAATTTCTTCTGTTCGATATTGAAATAATTTGATTGAATTATATTTTAAATGACAAAAGATAGGCAGGTCTACTGTACTAGCTGATCCACATCAGGAAACTGACTTTACGCTTTTTTGTGCCTTTTTATCCAAATTCAAATCCAAAATCCCCTCCTTGACATCAACAAAAATCCTGGGTATGTTTTTGTTAGTCAAAACTTAAGTAGATTTTGCTTTCTGTACTAGGGCCTAGGATTATATTTCCAGTATGTTCCCAATCAGACGGTCACCAGAAGTAATTAAAAATTTTTATGCAGAACTTCTTAATCAGATATTGGCCAAATAGAAAGTCTGTTGGGAATGAGATATTGGACCACATATTTATTTGCAGTTGTTACTTGAAGTAAATTGTTATATGAAAGTAAAATTTGCTAAAAGTCTATTAAAAATAAACTGAGCTAGCTAGCTGCAGAAAAATCCAATCAGTTTAAAATCAGAAAAGTTAGTTGTTTCATTAAATTGTCCTAGTCATTCTGGAAATCTTGTGCATCATTTCCAATAAAATGAAAATAAATGCACTATCAGAAATCGTGTCTGTGTTAATTAAAATATTAGAGAAAGATTGTGTAATTGTGATGAGACACTCTATCTGCCCAAAATCTAGACAAGTCCATTTTGTGGAAGACAACTGAGTGAAAAATGAAGAGGTTTGTAGTGTTCATGGATTATTATACTGTGATTCCTTCAGAGATTTCAATAACTGATAAACAACGGAAAAATTGGCTTTGCTTGGAAGCACACAGACATAAACAACCAGCAATAAATGGGGATGCTGATGTAGATATCCGCTTTGGTAACATCTTAACTATCTGTGGTTTTGATACAGTATAAATATATTTGTGCAGTACCTGTTATACCGTAGTTATGAATCTGCAAGTACATAACCTATAGCCCAAAGCACCTAAATTTGCATAGTGCTGTTCCATGCTACAAAAGAAGGGAAGACAGGCAAATTTATTTTCTTAGGTGATTTCTACCCAATACAAGTTTATCTTCACCATAATGCATTTCATGCCACCATCATGTTCATAATTACTGTTCTCTCTCCCAGAGAGACCTCTTTGCTTTTCCAGATACTTGAGTTCGTCTGTGCAGTCTTGTACATTATGCATCTCATTTCTTGATTCAGCATGAAGTGTGGAACTGCTTTATGACATAAGGGTGCACCATGTACTTCTGTCCTAAAAGCACATTGTACAGGAAGCAAGAGAGAGGCAGGAGGCATAAAGCTACTTAAATTGAAGTTAGTCTCAGCAGTGAACCAGGAATCAAGAATCCTCATTCTTAGACAGGTACATGAATCCAAATAATGCAATTATGTGTATGTAGAGACTGAATGGTTGGATTTCTAGTGATGTCAGACAACTTCAGCTCTCTCTGGAGTAACATTCCAAGGACACTTTTCAAACTAACTTGCTAGAATCAACACAGAAATTTAATCTTACTTAACAATATCTTACAAAACTTCAAGATGACCTATGAAATCTTAGGGTTTTTTCCTTGTATGTATTGTGGCACAGTTTTCAATTATATCTTCTCACGTCATTTTTTTTCCTTGGGACTCTTGGCTCAATAAAACGTTGCCAGCATGATAAAAGCTGAAAATGAATTATGACAGCAGAAAATATTTTGTGTATGATCTTTGCCATCTACAATAATAATTCTTAAAATTGTATTCATTCAGTCAGAAGACGAACTTATAGTGTAGGCATTATTGTCATTCAGAATTAGGAATGACAAAACAGAATCTGGTTTCTTTCCAGAGGCAAGGTCAAAACAAGCAGAAATATCTTACTACTTTAAACTTACTACTAACGGAAGTAAGTAAATCTTACTTCCATTTACTTTTAATGGAAGTAAAATTTCTGTCTTACTTCCATTTAAGATGGAAATATCTTACATCCATATATGTGGGTCTTGGTAAAGTTCACAGATCTGCTGTTCATTGTACAAGGACTAATTTTTCTAAAAGGCAGTTCTACCCATAAAGACACAATATATATTTTTGTAAGTTATGGAATAACTCAGGCATAATGAATTGCCAAAAAAACTTTGAAATATGATCAGAAAAGTGATACATCCTATCCCTAGAAAAGTGACAAGATACAGATAGATTTGCCACCATAATCAGTCGTCTTGTAAAAGAGATCTCCTCAGTCAATTCCATTGTGGGAAAGGATACAATTATAATTTTATTTGTATACTGAAAGGCAAAGAATTATAACTTCTGCAGTGATGTCTAAGCTGCTTTTAAATCCTAAAGTGAGAAGAGGTAAGCAGTATATTCCTGTGTCTGAAGAGTAGGCACAACATTTGCTATAAAAGGCCTCTGGAACTGAAAATGGTCACCTAGAGAAAGAACTCAGAGGGAAGATTCAGTAATGTAATGATAAAGAATTGGTGAAAAATAGAGGCTTTTTTATTATTTCATAAAAACAGAATGCCTTCTCTGTCCTTTTCTCTCACTAGCAGCGCAAGTGAGTTTTAACTCTGGAAAGGTGAGACAAGAAACCTGCCTCACCTTAACGCAGCACTGGAAGGCTCTTGCTCTACCCCATGCTCACTGTTACAATGCTGCCTTTCTTTCACCCAGAGAAGTAGGTAGCAGGCTCCTTACTGTACCAATCTGATTTTTTGCAGGGAAAGAACACCAGAGCAGTGTCTCTGCAGTCTAAATGTGGGTCTCCCACTTGGAGAGCCACCTGCAGGTGGTGCAGCCCTCCAGAGGTCAGCTACTTGGTACATCTCTGCAATGACTAGATCAAAATCCCATTTCTGTGCCAATTATAACTGAACTACAAGGCATTCTCTTCATGTGCTCCATTGTCTCTGTGTATTTCATGTCCAGTACCAAAATAGATGTGTTCAAGGGCATCCACATTAAAGCAACTGACATTTCCTTTGTTTCGTGTAACCAGTTAGTAGCCATTTTGCAAAATGACTACCATGAACTCAACAATCATGGTGCCATAGTTGTTTCAGCTGAGGGTAAAACCTCTTGATTATAGAGACAAGTTGCCTTAGACGAGAAATCTCTATTTTTTGACAAAGCAGTTCTGCTAAAATATTTTGCAAGTGTAACCCAGAAAAAACTGTCTTCACAGTTTGTTATAACAGTTGTGGGAGAATTAAAAAGAAGTTGGTGGAAGGTGTCAGGCAGAAGTGCCATGTGTGCCAGGAAAACCAAGAAGCTTGGAGTAGCTCCACTTTTTTTCTAGAGATATTCAAATTAAAATGTGCTCTTTTAATCCATTTTGCCAGTCTAAGTTTACTTTTTACTTAAATGTTTTGTCTATTTTCAGGGGTTTTGGGATTTCTTTTGGGGTTTGGTTTGGTTTGGTTTTTGTAGAAATCAGCTAGTGCTGGCTTCTTGGAGAAAAAGTAGGAGAAAGCAAGCTTCTGCAAATATATTATAATGAAAGCTGCTAATGACTGAGATACAAGAATCAGTTGAATCTAATGAGTTCAACCCAATAAACACATGAGAACTGTGCTTTTGACTCGGGAGATGTAGCAGTTAATGCTCCTTACAATAATACACAAGATGAACTGGCAGGTTAGTGCAATAAATCTGCATGATATCTCAGAAGTTAGTCATGCGGGTTTATGGATTTGCCAAGCTGCTAAAGTGGAAGGATAGATAAGGCGAACAGAGGGGCCAGTGTATAAGATGAGATAGATAGTCTGGAACAGCAGCTGAAGGTCAAAAAAACTCTAGAGGGAATGAGGCTGTCTAAAGGTGTCAGGTCCTTCCTCAAGCGCCTTGTTTTTTCATGCTAATGACCTGTCTGTAGGTCAGGATTAAAGTGTTCATGAAGAGGTAAGTGTCAGAGAACTGGTCTGTGGCAAACAAAACTCACTTATATCTGCAGAAAAAATCTGTACTGAAGTTTGTTCCAGACTATGTGTAAATGCGTGAATGACGAAGAGTCTAGACCCGAGACCAAGATCAAATATGTGCTAAGTGATAAACCTGGAGTTTCCTGGACACATAACTGAAAAATCTGGTGGAATTTCAACTGTAGTTTTAATGAGTGTGGACTTGGTGTGCATTTGTGGGAAACAATAACAAAAATAGAACACGTCCCAGATAGTTCTTGCAATGAGCTGTGGTAATAATCCTTCTGGTAAGTGGAATGAGTTCCATCTTAAAATATTCGAAGGATTTTACCCCTCTATCCAAAATGAAAGTGCACTTCTTAGGCAGTTAGATACCTTCTGCTGTTTTACAACATAAACTCATTGACTAATACATACAAATCATCTGTTGTTTTCAGTGACATATAGGTTGGAGGGTTTGCAAGTTTCGCAATATCCTGTTACTGCATTTTGCAGCATTTTAGAATATTCTAATTTAGTGACTTCTTTTGTAAAATAGGTTTAGAAGTATTGCAACTGTATTTTAATGATCATTATCTGTTTTTTAGTGCCCCTGGAATAAGCCTTGTAGCTACCTCTATTATTCAGTTTTCTATTATTCTCATGAATATTTGCAATTTTTCTGGTTTGTTTTCCTGCTGTTTGTTACTCTTTCATGTATTTCATTTCTTGCATACCTGATTTTCCTCTTTTCAGGTATCAACATAGGTTCCCAACTTCTTGCCTTGATAGAACTCCTCTATAATCACGTCAGATCTAAAAATCTCACACAGCGTCTGTCTCCCTAGGGTGGTTCCTATTGTGAACACATTTCAGCTATAAACACCAAAATCTCTTTCATATTCCTGATACTTAGACCATCTGATCAATTCATTAGCACTTTCTCTGTTTGTTTAGTAACAAGAAAATGTCACTGAATCTCACCTAAATCTCTGCCTGAGAACAGTCAGCCTGTATATAATCAATTAGGAACTTAAAACATTTCTTGTAAGAATGTTAGGGGAAAAAAACAGTAGAAAGGTAAAAAAGAAATGCCAGTTAGCCTCCTGCCCCACCTCCCTTAAAAAAAAAAAAGGTCAGCGAAGCAGACAGAAACCAGGATTTATGGATATCATATGGCAAGTATGAAATAAAACATTTTGAAAAATGCATACAGGAGGAATAACAGAAAGAGCAGGACTGAAGGTTAATATCGACATCACAAATGGGCAGATTTATGTGGGGAACCATAGGCCTTTCACCAGAGGAAGTCTAGGAAGGAAGTATTTCAGTCAGGAGCAAAAACACCTATTTCTGAAAAGTACTCTTTGTAATAAATTTCAAGAATAATGCTCTTTCAAGGCTCCTATTTAATTAGAGCAAGGCTAACAATTCCCAGACAGAGACTCAGATAATCTTCAGTGATACCATTTGATTAACCCTTCAAGGAAGTGCTGAGAGAAGTAAAAATCAGGATTTTCATGCCTGACTGACAATGCTAACTGGAAGCCGCTTGCCATTCTCAAAGTACTCTGTGCAGGAGACATCCATACCATCATTCCCTATGCAAGCGATGAGAAAGTATGAGAGATTATCACTGCAGAAATCCAATTTATGGATTTCTCGCGCTCCCTTGATGTATCTTCTCTGTGATCTTTATACTTAATGATGCTGATGAAAATGAATCAGTCTTCTACTGGGTTTGAATTTGTACCATGAAGAATACAAGTTTATTCTCTCTCCTTTGCATGAGTCTCCCAAATATAACGTAACATTCCCCTCTTCCTTAGACAACAGTATCTCCAGAAGTCAAATGACAATGATTTTTTACTAATTACACTTACAAGTTTGGCACCCTAATATAACCATCATGAATGTTATTCTATTGGCTCTTAACTCTTCCAAAAGCAACAAGTATCAGTTCCTGTAATGTGCAACATGAACTGTTAATTAGGCTCAGCTGTTCAGCTTTAGTTTCCCATTTTGAAGCTACTAGAAATATGCTAATTGTAACACAGAAGGTAAAAAATAATCTGAAACTCCATTTCACAGCAATTACAAGGAAGCCAAGGTAAATGTGCGAGTTACAAATGGATTTAAAAAGCATTTTGACTGAAAGACAAGGAGATCTATAAGTTTCTGCATTCTTCCAGCTCCACACATACAGGACAGGATAAGAAAACGTCAGCCTTGGTACAAGAAGATGGAAGTATCTTGCTCCTGATACTCGCTATTCTCTGGCACCATGGAAGCATAGGTGTCATAAGACCTGACAGGGGACCTACTGGAAGAAAGCAATTATACTCATCAGGTTTGACCAACCTGACAGTTCCAGAAATGCATTAGGAAAATAGCAAGATGACTCAATATTTCCATCTATTGGAGTACTGATAGCTGTTGTGGCAAAGTGCTGCATTAAGACTATTACGTTGATGTGGAGCAGCGCTGTTTGTCACTGGCAATACAGTAAGAAGACCATTCAGAAATAGCTCTACCCTTCTCAAGATTGGACATTAAAGTTGGGGGTTTTTTATGAGTTGTAAACTGAAATTTGCTGGGTTTTGCTTTTGGATTTGCTTTATTTTTTCACTTTGCCATCAAACCTCTGCTCAAACTCATAGTTATTTTTCCCCAAGAGATTGTTTTAAGGAAAACAGACACAGCAGGGGTGCTTTGGGTGACCACAATTTTACTATCTTTTGTTACAAACCAACCTTAAATGTGAGCCTACGTCCTTACAATATAAGCTGATATCAATACAGATGAGAAGGTTTGTATCGCATCATAACAGAACAGCATGTCCTGCAGGAAAAAAAAAAAAAGGCAAAGGTGTAACATGTAGACTTTCCCTCAGGTCCATTAAAAAAAAAAAAAAAAAAAAAAGGATGGTAGAGCAGTAGAAATATTAAAAACAAACAGACATACACACAAACTAATAAATATTTCATAAGTATTACATAAATTAAATACCAGTTTTTGTTGAAGGACTAATTTTTGGCTAGCTTGGATACTTTATGCTACCTTATGATGGTTTATGATACATTACTATTTCTCGTAGCTACCAAAGTTTCATAATTCCCACTATGTTTTATGATGCCTTTGGTGAACATTAATATCATTCGCCAGAGAGTCCAAGCATGACAAGAAAAAAAACTCAGAGCTGGAGCATCTTTCAGTATATAGTGAGGCTGAGGCATAGCAGGACCAGGAGGGAAACATTTAGAAAGGTGACCAAGGGTATAAAGCTCTTTGTGAGGGGGCACCTCCATATACCCAAATTAAGAGCAACACTTCTGACATTGCCCACGCCCAAGACTGATCTCAACGGTATCTAGAAAACTTACAGAAATTACATTTCATTTGTGATTTCTGAACTTTGAAAGTAGAGTTGGAACAGATTTTGAGGGAATTTTTTTAATTTCCTCAAGTTTTAGACTATAACGTTTGCAAATGTCACATATTTATTCCCTCTTTACTCCTTTTTATGAGGTCGGTGTTAACACATTTGCCCTAATTGTCTATATTGACATGTCTTTTTGAATTTCTCTGAAACAGATTCTTGCTTTTCCTTGGAATGTGGATCTTTCGGGGTTGGCTCCTTTCAGTCCATATCCCTAATATGCCTCCTGCCTTGCAATATCCAGAAAAGCAAAGCTTCCCATGTGTACTTATTGCTTTTTCTCTGCCAACAGATACAAAGTGAAAGGTAATTTCTTTCTGCTTCTTGAAAAGGTTTCTTGATAAATAAAGAGTTGTAGTTCAGATAACTGCAGTATAGAGCAATACACAAACTACTCACAGGCACATTATGAAAGACTGTTGACACGATTGAACTGAAAACAGATACTCTGACATCATCCTTGATGTCTTGACATATTTTCTCATGTGTAGTCATTTAAAACCCAACCAGAGGCCTTTCCATGTCTGCTCACTTTCACCCAGTGCTCTGCACATTGGTACCTTCATTTAGGATTCCTGACATAATTTATCCCCCATTCCCATCAGTTTTCTGAAGATCAACTCCCTAACATCTCTATAGCAGAAACTGGGAATGTGGAAGTGGAAATATATTAAACTATCTCTTGCTTTCCCTTTCTTTTGCGATAGTATTGGTAGTAATATGCAAGTGCAGGATAATGTTACAGGCTTTCCTCAGAGAATGTTGCCCTCAGACTAATCCTTTCATTAGAAAATATGTTTGAAGATCAGATCCTGTTTGTTAAATCTGTTTTTTCACTAGTAGAATTATAAAATTGTAATAAATCTGTTTTAAGAAAAAATATTGAAAATATTCTTGAGATTCATATCAATGAAATTCTGAGAGGAAATATCATGAAAGAGGTGAGACAGGAGTTGCACAAATGTAGCACAGCGAGGAGAATGGAAGAGGAGAATATAATAAAAAGGGGCAGCATTTTTCCCCTCTCCCCTGCAAATGGTAGAGCAACTAAAAGGAAGCAACAGAGCCTGAAAATCACAGAGAAGCATATGAGAAGTGGAAACAGACAGAGGAAATTAATAATTTCCTGTACAACCAGAACAATGTTTTCAAGATAAACAATAGGCTTACAAATGAAAACGACAAAGGGAGAAAAAATTTCTAGACACTATTCTTTCTTCTTGAAATGCTAAGCAGCCCGAATTCTCTGTATATTCTGAAAGCAACCATTTTGTGAAAAAACTTTGTGATTAGGCTAAATTTAGCAAATATATTTCCTTGGGTTTTTTTTAATACAATCAAGTGTGTCTTAAACGTATAACAATATTTAGCCAAGAAGATATATCATAGTAACAGCTTTTCATGTGGATACTAGGAATAGACAGCTAGAATGCTCTTTGCATAAAATTTTGTGTGCTTCTTTATGATAGTTATGTTATTTGTATTAAATAGCAAGTTAAGGATACATTAAATTAAATTATCTGGGGCATCATTAACACATGAATAAAACATGCTTTTGGTAATGTAGAGTATAGTAATACTTTTGGTGCATTTCTCTAACATTTAATGTAGAGGAAAATACACTCCAAGGAGCAGAACACAGCATGGGCGGCCTACAACGCTATCACTCTTCTCACATTGGTGGCACTGATTTACATCAAGTGAGGGTTTGAGATGAAACACTCACTTTTCCCATTAACAGTCACCAAGTAAAGTAGATGTAGATATGACTTAGGGACAGTGAGTGATGTGGTGTAAGACAACTGTCTGTGGCGTATGATCTCCCGCAGTTTGTGAGCATCTCCAGAACAGTTCCCACTCCAGGGCCAAGTCACGTGAATAGCAATGCAATTTTGGCATCTAAAGGTTGCCAAGCAGTACAAATTCTCAGCTTTGGGAGCAGCTGAGCCAAGCACAGGCTAATGAGTCTGATATTAGCACAGTGTAATGGACAGAGACTCAGGTCAGTGGGACAGAGACCCAAGGCAGACAATTCTTTCAGGTTTCAGATTCAGATTTTGATTCTCTAGTGCTACTGAAAGACTGACAAAAGATGTTCCAAGTTTGTTATTCAAAACCTAAGCACTCAGTCAGTATGAGCTAAACTCATTATTTTTCCTTCTTTCTAGGACTACCAGAGATAAGACTGCAACTAGTGCATAAGAGAATAAGAAGTGTAGGGTTGCTTTTTCTATGCATTGTACTTCAATAGTTCTGAACGTTAACTTACTTTGATGATCACTAAAGATTTTAAAAACAGTTGCAAATTAATTTCCTGGCCAGAGCAAAATGACAGATAATTCATATAGACTGTAGAACGTCCTACTAGTCATGCTTGACAAGCAAGACATGATGAGTTTCTTTTGCTTCATTTATCCTACTATTTTGACATGAAAATGAGGGAAGGATCTGACGCGATAGCAATATACATGCGAGAAAAGAAGGGCAGGCACTGAAATTTTTCTAGTTACAAATCATAGGCTGGCATAATACTGAATTTTTGTCTATTGTGGATTAACTTTTTTAAAACAAATTGAAAATAATTTCAGTTTAAAAAGAATAAAAAGGAATAAAAAACACATAAATAAATATATAGACAATTTTCTCTCTGCTTAAGAGATATTATCTCTCCCTTATACAGATCATACTGTAATTACACTGAGCCTTCATCTTCAAAGGTTGTGTTGGCCCTAAACTCATCCTGTCTAGGGTACTTCACTCTTAACGTGTATGAAGGGCCATACAATCAGTCCGAAACAATATTGTGGATTTTGAGCTAGACCGCAAGTCAGTCCCAGCAGCTGTCTGAGTTTACTTCAATAACAAGCCTTAGTGTTTTTCTGTAGAATACCTTAGTCACTAAAGGTTTTCATTGATGCAATAGCAAAAATTTTCTAGGTTTTTGCGTTATTTATTTAACATTCAGCTCGGAGGGTGTTTGGATAACATCAGCGGTGGAAGCCTTTGGAAGTCAATGAGGTAATTCAGGGGTTCATTAAGCTAATAATTCTCTTTAATATAATTATGTAATGGAAAGATGACACAAATACTTTGCACAAACAGAGCAATGGGTAGGGATTACAATTATTTGGCTTACTAATTAAACCTCCCATTTGGCCTCTTTGTGACAAGTTTAATTTCATAAACTCATCATGCATGTCATTCCCTGAGTCATGGAGTAGTTAAACTGGTAGACTATACATAAATTTCATGTCCTATTGGAGAACTTTACTGGGACTTTCCTGTGTGTGGGTTTCGTTTTGTTTGCTGAAAATGTTCTGAAACAACGGTAATCAATCAAATTAAAAGCCAGTAGAACTCTGGGTGTTTGATTCAAAGGTCATTAAAATCAGTAGAAATTTTTCATGGATCTCATGGTTTAAGACATTGCAATAGTAATGTCAGTAAAAAACAGTAAAAAACTCCAGACAACTGACAGTATGAAGGTTAAATGAATTTGGATACCAAACTACCAAATATGTTCAGTTGTTTGAAGTCCTCAGCTCCTCTGTTCAATGGGAGAGTTAGTGCCATACAGGAGAGAAGTCAAAGGGCAGTTATTGTTGCAAACCCCGCCACGCCATCAGCTGCTCAAAGAGACTAGAGCTAGTCTTTGGTCCAAATATGTTCAGGTTTAGGGACGTAAAACCCACTAAGAGAAACATAAGTGTTACAAATCTTCTGATCTCTGGCAGGGTCAATCAACTGTCCGGATGGCTGGGCCCAGAGAGTGGTGGTGGATAGAGTTACATCCAGCTGATGGGTGGTCAGTAGGCTTATTACTGTGATGAGTCCTGTTTAATATCCTTATCACCGATTTGGATGTGGAGATCAAGTGCAGCCTCAGTCAGTTTGCAGGCAGCACCAAGTTGGGCAGGAGTGTTGATCTGCTGGAGGGCAGAAAGGCTCTGCAGAGGAATCTGGACAGACTGGAACAATATGCCAAGGCCAATGGTATGAAGTTCAACAAGGCAGAGATCTGGTCCCTGCCCAGGGGTCACAACAACCCTATGCAGCGCTACAGGCTGGGGGCAAAGTGGAAAAGGACCTGGGTATGCTGGTTGACAGCAGCTGAACACAAGCCAACAGTGTGCCCAGGTAGCAAAGGAGGCCAATGGCACCCCGACCTTTATCAAAAATGGTGTGGCCAGCAGGACAAAGGAAGTGATTGTCCCTCTGTACTCAATGCTGGTGAGGCCACATCTTGAGTATTGTGTTCAGTTCTGGGACCTTCACTACAAGAAAAACATCGAGGTGCTGGAGTGTGTCCGGAAAAGGGAACAGAACTTGTGAAGGGTCTGGAAAGTAAGTCCTGTGAGAAGCATCTGAGGGAGCTGGGATTGTTTAGTCTGGAGAAAAGGAGGCTCAGGGGAGACCTTATCACTCTCTACAACTACCTCAAAGGAAGCTGTAGCAAGGTGGGGATCAGCCTCTTCTCCTAGGCAACTAGCAACAGGAAAAGATGACATATACTCAAGTTGTGCCAGAAGAGGTTCAAGTTGGACATAAGGAAGAATTGTTTCGCTGAAAGGATGGTTCAGCATTGGAACAGGCTGCCCAAGGAGGTTGTGAGTCACCATCCCTAGAAACGTACGAGAAACAAATGGACGTGGCACTTAGTGCTGTGATCCATTTGCCATGGTGGTGTTTGGTCAAAGGTTGGACTCAGTCTTCTCAGAGGTCTTTTCCAACATTAATGTTTCTATGATTGTGTGATAAATACAGAAAGTTTTGATAACTTGATTTTAATTGTAAAAAAGTTTAATAGAAATCTATTTATTGTTCTGAATTATATTCCTACCTAATATTCCTTGAGTATGAAAAAAATTCAAATTCTTTCTTCAATTTGCATAATTTTAATAAGATGAAGACTCTTCAAGAAAAAATAGATTTCACATTGTTTATCCTTCAAAAAGTAAATATACATCACTCTGACAGAAGCCTGATAAACAAAGGATGCCATAAAAGGGGCTCATGCTTACGGTCTATATTATACAGTTGTTATTAACAGCTGCCAAGGGTGAATGATTCTTTGCACACACCAAATACAAAATTATTTTGATTTTGTTTTTATTTTCAGTCATAGTGTCTCTATACTTTTTGGTTAGGCACTACTGAAATGAGTGCAATGAATCCACCAAAAAAAGCAAGTCTCTGGAGTGAGAGTCCACATACATCCACATACAAATATCCATGTGGTTATACACACATATGCACTTGCACCTATAAAATCTCTGTTTCTGGGGATTTTTTAATGTTGGGAGAGACCTTTATATTTTCATAACATGTATGCACATTCTCTTTGCCAAATGAGAATATTTTTGGCATGGTTTTAGATAATAATTTTTATTAACATTATCACTGGTATTTAGTAACTTGGCACACAAGCAAGGACTAAATCACTGTGCAGTGAACTTTGAAACTGCCAAGACCAAAGTGAGAGACATCAGGCAGACTATTGACATCAAAATGTTTCAAAATTAAGAACACTTATAGTAATCTGTTTCCAAGAGGCTAAAACTCTAGTAGTTGAATCCAGAATAACGAGTTTCCACTGAAACTTAATGCTTTGGCTTCAGAGAGCTTTGTTTTATTAAAATGCATATAACGTAAGGGGGAAAAAAGGAACTTTTAAAAATATTGCAATAATTCCAGATCTTTGTTGTATGTTCAGATAAATGCATATATGCTTTGCTCATGAGTCTCTGTGCCAAATTTCTACCAGTAGCAGCTTGTTGCTATTAAAAGAACACAACACATGAGAAGATGGTGAACCAGGTGACAGACTGAATCATGTACATCTGTTTTCTCTGGAGACTGGATTGCCTGTATCAACTGGGGACAAATGAAGCTGAATATAGTTATCCAATGTTAGTGTCTGCCAAAACCCAACACAATTTGGCTAATTCTTTCCTCCTGATATAATTATCTGTTTAGCTGAAGAGTTACCATATTCATTATAATTCTGAACATCTCCTCAATCTATATTAATTATATGGATAATATTATTTAAAACACAGAGCTCACAGAGTCACATCACCAGTGAAGGAAGCACATTAGCCTCAGGCTAATTGCTCAAGTAAATTGTTGGGCTTCTGTATGTATTATTTAGATCATAGTTCTGTTCACAGCATAAATAATCACTAACTTGGCCTAAGTCATCCTTTCAGAAGAAGTTCCTATGCATACTTAAAAGGGGGAATTTTCTCCCTTGTGGATAAAGAAAAAGATTTTATTTGTCTTTAGGTACCTGTAATTGGAACAGTCATTCCACCAGCAGTGTCTGTGCTTTTTCATCATGAAATGGAGGCATTATAAGAATGAAAGTGGAAACAACTAGGTACACAGATTTAATGGGATCTTGCTTCATAAGCCATTTGTAAATCTAAGCAGCAAATGTATTCTACTGCTTAAGGTGGGATAAATGGTAAGTGATAAGGCAGTTGGAATGCAAAAAGCACAAAGCCAATTATGTCACTTATAATTGATAAGACAATAAGCACAGAAAAATGTAAATACTTGTAGTTGATTTTGTTGACAATCTACCAAAGCCACTAGTTTATGAATTTTAGCCTTGCAGGGACAATTAATCTGGATGTCTTTTGCAAAAGAGACTGATGGAGCATTTTCCCTCGCACAAGAAAAAAAGGGCTGATATATCTGGATACTCAGCAAATCATAAAACACATAGTTATAAGTGGCCATCATTCTTTGTACAGTAATTAAAAAAAAAAAAAAAAAGAAAAAAGAAAACTGGTTTGGCAATGATTCCTGCCATTCAGATGCAGCAATCAGAGCCTCTGCTTAGTAAAAATTTTGTGTTGTTTGAGACATCACGACTAAGTCAAGTTGGCTTACGAAATGGGTCAGGGAGAGTGAGAAAGAGAAATGCATTATGTCTGCTTTAAAATCAATCAGGCTGTATGGGGGGAAGTGTGGGACTCTGGAATAGGAACACTAACACTAGCAGATTGACTGAAATCAGACCAAATCAGATTTAATTCAGGGTACATTTTCAGTGCAAAGATGTGTTAGGAACAAGACATATAGCATTTCCAATTTTGTAAACTGTTCCTTCCTAATCACCAGTCAAAAATTAAAATGGTTTCTGTCTTTCTAGACCACTCGGTATCATCCTAAGCACACATCCCCAAACATGGCAGGTAATCTGCACCAATGATATTCTCTACTTGGAAGAACTATGCTTTCCTATGGGGTAGGCAGAGCCTAGTGCTGTCTCTGCTTGCACTTCCCATCCACTGGGTTAATTGATCCTTCAGCACAGAAGGCACATTCTGATCTGTTCTTGAAAACACATCCAGGTTCCTTTGAAGTCTGTAGTAGTGTTTCTGCTGACTTCAAACAGCTTGGGAATAGCTCTGTTATGGGTAAACCAGGAAGAAAAATAAGGTGAGCGAGGAAAAGTAGCTTGCAAAAAAATACTGTTGGTACTGATCTAAAAAGAAAGCATGCATTACATAGCATGTGATAACAAGGCATTCTCATGTAAAAGCTGGGTCACAATCCATTTTACATGCACAGGCATTTAGGAGGGAAATTTCAGCATAATTATCAAGATTGCAAATGGTATATTGCTGAAGCAAATGCTTCAATATGTAGTACACTGCTGAGGCAGAATTTCCCAGAAGAGTTTCATGCCAAGAGACCTCTCAAACTATTGCTACCATTAACTCAATCCACCAAAGCTGACCCTGGAAGCTGTGTTCACCCAGGACAGCCTCTGAACTACCATACCTTACCTCAAGAAAGCACCTTTTGCTGTGGGTCTGACCTCCCACACCTGTCAGGCGCTTCTGTCACACTATGTGAGCTTGTGTCCAATGATAAATTAGGGACTCTCTGCTTTGCTCTCCATTTGTACTGCAAGCATGCCCTCAGGCATCCTGAGCATTAATATTCCATAGTATCTGCTGTTTCTGAATATGTTAAATTAATAAGGAGGTTTCATCACAACCACACAAACATTCCAGGTATTCTTGGCTACTCCCAGTCTCCTGAGATTTGCTCATTCCAAAATGACTACCTTTGTCTTTGTACAAAACGTTCAGTAATTGAAGGAATTAGATAACCTGCATGAAGAAGTATTTGCTTGATTAGGACTGTTTTCTAGTCTTAGGCTGTTATTTTGAAAATCAGAAGCTTAGAATGCTGCAATTTTACTTTGGTTTGGTTTGTTGTTTGTTTTTTTTTTTAAAGACTTACGAAGGCTGATCTAAAAGCATGAGAGCATAAAGGCTAACTCTGCATTGCAAATATTTTGCTTAGCAAGCCACAGTCACAGAATACCAGTGCTATAAGCAAAGTCCTCATGTCAGCTACAGTGCTGTTCTGACTATCCATCTGCTCAGATTTTGGCAGTAGAAACCACATTTTACTGCATTTTGGAGCAGAAATTAAGAACAGTGGGGTGTATTACCACTATCCAGATTATATTAGATATGACAGCTGTTTGTGATTGGATATGTGAAAGAGCCTTGCCCCATCTCCTTCGATATGCTTTATGGATTTTTTGGTTGAACTGCACTGAATAGCAGTTGAACTACTGCTATTGGTAGTTCAGACCTAAAAGCATTTTGCCAAGCACTACCTCCATCAAGCTTTCTTAGCCTTCTAAGACAAATACTTCTCTATGTAAGCTTACCGTTAGGAAATGACCATGACGGTTTTGGAGGAAGAGAGGAAAGGAGAGAGGAAAGTATTGCGGGAGATGTGCAGAAACATATTTCCTCTTTCCACTTCTACTAATTTACACACACATCCCTTAGGTCTGTTCCATATATTGCTACTATATACACAAAATCCTGGTTTAAAAAGGTACATCTGGAAATGCTGATGAAAATCCTGAAAGCTAGGAAGAACCAGCAATTTCTTTGACTTCTAGCCTATCTTGATTTTCTCTCATTTACTCTCAAATTAACCTCAGTAATTTGAATTTGGCCAACACGTATTCCAGAAATAATTCAAACTTCATTTGAAGATCCTAATAATAAGTGTGATAGTAAAAATATTGGTTTTGTTAATATTTACTGCTTATCTTGGTGATTTCGATAATGGAATAATTATGGCTTTTGTAAAAGTGCACTTAATTTCTCATCGAAATTATTCAGCTTTAAGTCCAGAACATTTAGCTTCATCACATTTTAATTTTTTTAGTGAGTTGGAAAAATTTTATTAAACCTAGTATTTTCTCTTCCTGAAGATACTTTTACAACGGAATCACTTTGCCTCTCACACTTCCCTTCAATATACTAAACAAAGTGAACCCTTCTATTCTTTTAAAAAAGCCATGTATTACAGACCTTTCATCACTTTCAGTCTTAGCACCTCCCTATGTGCAATTTTCCACCATCCTTCTAAAAATGTGGATAGCCATGGTGTTCAGTGTGTTCCTTCTGTAGGAAAAAAAGCCATTTACAGAGGTAAAGCCATGTATTTGCTAATTCGTTTCCTCCATAAGTAAGGATAACACCAGACCTTTTTGCTACAACATAACATTGTGATTCTATTCTTAGTTAGGTTTGGAAAATGCTTTTTGCCAAGAGGTGTGTGGCAGCAACTTCTGTACTTGGATCTGGTAACATTCATACATCTTCTTTTTTTTAATTATTTAACGAAACTTGTAAGTACGACTATCTAACCTTCATTACTTGTGACTCAGTGTTGTCTTTGTCTAATGTGTACATAGGTATTATTATTTTCTTAATCTGATTCTTGATTACTGATGAGTTTATCAAGTCATGCTGCACTGAAAGCTGCGCCCTGAAAATCTTCAATGGAAATTCCTGTTCTAGATACTCCATTCACCTGTTATTTCTTATCAATGGCAAGGTTTGAGAGCTTTGGGTCATCTCTCATCTAATTATCTTGTGCATAAATGCCAGATTTCAATCTGAAGGTCATAAAGTATAAATCAAACTGCTTACTCAAAGGCTTTGTGTTTTACAGAGTCTTTATCAACCAAACTCATTATCTCAATTCAAATTTATGTTATATATTGTAAAACAGATATACTCTGGGGGATTTTTTTGGTTTCTGGGTTTTTTTGCTACAGTGCTGCCATTATTAATATTCTCTCCCATCACTTCTTTATGGATTGAATCCAGTCTGACTTTTTCTTTTATTATTCTTAAGTAGACTGTGACTCTCCAAGCAAAATAATGTCCGATCTGCAGGAGAAGTAAAACAGCATTTGATGCTGGTGTCATGACAGGCTGTCTGGAGGAAAAGATCAAGACTGTTAATCAGTGTAATATATGCATTAGCAGCCAGCACGGTAGATTATCTTTCTAATTCATTGAACCTCTAGGAACTGGGAAAGTTAGCACTAAACACCCTACATGCTGCACAAAGCTTTGCAGTTCACAAGGTACCCTTGCAGTTACTAAGGTTTGTTATATCAGTAGAAATGCAACCGAGAGATTTAAAATTTACGTATCTGTGACCTTTATACGTGATTTTGTATGAACACCGAATCCAAATGCAAAATTTGAAGGATCATCACATCTTTGCTTGCAAACTTTGAACACTATTGATTTTGCTCTTTAATTTTTGTCTCAGCTGTATTAGTTAATAACAGCTTCTGAATGTATATGCTTGCTGATGTTGCTATGGTTCCCTTTGCTGTGCTGTGCAAAACCCCATGAAATGAATTTGCATTTTGCTGAGAGAAATCTGTTTTTTGCTTCTTCTCACCAGGAGATCATTCTTTGTGATATTTCAGTCTCTTGCTGAGAACATTGTCTTTAAATTGCGGAGAATCATGGTTTTATGTGAGGTGACAATAACAAAAAACACATGTGGCTATTCTTAAAACAAATACTATTCTTTATCAAGATGCTGTGTTGAAATGTAACAAAGGTTATTTCATCAAGTTAACAAAACAAGAAGAGGAATCAAACAGAACTCAGGACACCATATTTAACAATAATTTATTGTAATGGTGCAACAAAAAGAACACCTCAGATTTTGCTTTCTTCTTTTTTTTTCTTTAAAGACAGAAACCAGAAGAAAAGAATTAAGGTATTCGAATATGTGCAAGAAATAAGGAAAATTTTAAATTGCTTTTATTTTCATATTTCAATACTAGAAGAAGATGAGTCATATATCAAAGAAAACCTTCTAATGTTTTAGATATTCACCCTAAAATTGAGCAAAAAATAGAAATAAGCTATTGCTTCTATGAACCAACATTTTGTGTTACTGTCTGATGTACCTAATATTGATATAATCTAACTAAAGTGCTTAAATCATGGATTAGGGAATAACACTTGCAAAATGTCTACATCTCCTGAACTGATTGTGTTTATAGAAAAAAACCCCAACCCTACAGATACTATAATTGCAAAAATGTGGTGGTTTGTTGTGCTATTGGAAATACAGGGATATAATTTTGCTACAGAGCTCTACATCAGTCTAGAATGAAAAGGCTGCACCATGAGAGTCTAAATGATGCTCACTGCCAGGATCCTTGTGAATATGCAAAGACATCTATTTATCTTGAGGATATATGACTTGCTCCTCTTCTCAGCAGGCAGAGACATGACAAAATCTGGAACTGGAGGCCATAGAACACTCTGCGTTTTCTCTTCATGTAGCCACACATATTGGAGTGTTGTTGCTAGTGTAACTTAAGGCAATTTATTTGCTCTTCAAAGCAGGAAGGAAGAGTTTAAATTCCCCGCCTTAATGAAACATGGACTTTGGAGTGACAGGAGACCACTTCCATGGCACTCCTTTTCCCTCCTCCTTCCTTCCCTAGGGCTAGTGAAGTAAGGACCAGGTATTCCCAAGGCAAAACGTTAGCACTCTTCCTGGTATTAGCAGGTAATAATGCTAGCATTTATAGCTGCAAGTTTTGTCAGAAGGGAAGAGAAAAGTTATTTCTTAGAGGCCATGATGCAGAAGAAAGCAGGCAGGATACTGCAAGGATCCTGTCCTCTCAGGAAAGGCTGTTTTACTATATGGCACATTTTAATAATAGGGAGAAATGAACCAAATCTAAACATAATTTGAGATCTAATGGTGCATTCCAAAATGTTCAAAATGTTTAAAATCTTTCTTTATAGGATCTGCCAAGTAGCTTGTGAAGCTGCTTATTATTCCAGGCCTAGGCATCAGAAGATAGTGACAATTTCAACTCAAAATGAGAAAAGCTGATGACTAAATCACCCATGAGAGGTATTGGAATTATTTTCCAATGCTAGACTTAGACTCATAACACCTGCAAGCCCTACAGTATTAGAAAACATTGCTAAAGTGTTTGTGCCTAAGACCAATTCTCAGAAAGAAATCAGAGAGCACATGTTCATGAGCTGAACTTAACCCAAGCATAAATAGCATAAATAGCACTTTAGCTTCATGTAAAAGGACATTCTTCTTCAAAAGTTCGGTCAGATGACTGATCACAGCTAGTAATTATTCAAGCAGATAAATCAAAATTTTGTCATTAATGGAGATGGTAATTGAATACATTGATTAATGTAATTAAGGGTAATCCAGCGTTCAGACTTTCAGTCTGAGTCAGCATTAGATATTATTTAGAGTTTTATTTTGTAGGAAGCTCCACTTATTCAGTTTCTCAAACTCCATGCAAACATCTTCTCTAAAAAATATTAGAAGGTGTTTTGCTGCTGGAGGTACTGACTCTGAGATAAAAATATCCAGTTGTTTTCATAGAGACACAAATGCTGAATCTATTGAAGTAAGGAAAGTTATGTGTAATTCTATTTTCTCCGGTGTCCCTGTCATATCCTAGCACAAGTGTCTCAGAAAGTTATAGTCTTTGAGAGCAGAGTAGAAATGATGCAAAGTATCCAGATGATTTGTTCTTTCTTCATATTTAACATGGTCATAGGAGCAAAGTTTGCTTTTTAGAAGATAATAAAACGTGAGAACAAGAGAAGATAAGCCATATCCCTTAAAAATGTGGTAAATCATTTGCCCTCTTTCCTATGGCAAGCAGGCAGGAATATTTATAATTTATTTTAATATAATTTTTAATTTATTTTAATATAATTTCAGTACAAATATAAAGACCTTAATTTTCCACCTCGTTTGGGGGGTGTTATATGTGTGGCATCAGGGAGTCAACTGAAAACTGGCTGGCCTTGGTCATGAACACCACAGGATGCAGTGTTTCCCTGTGCAGTTACTGTTTGCATCCTCACAGATATTGCTTATATTTAATGTGAGATGACAACGACTGTTAAATGCAGGATGACTCCCCTTTACTGTCCAAGAGATAGAAAATAATGGTTAATTCAGAAAACTTCTTGTGCCTTAGTATTCTTTTCTCCTGAACATGTAGCTCCTTAGAATCCCATTTCATGCTATATTATTAATTGTGCAAATAGCCAATAGCAGATTTGTACAAGAGGACATAAGGTTTTACAGGATCTATCTGCTATTACAGTGAAAGAAGCCCTGAGGAATTTAACAGGACACTCCTTTTTAGTGCAGTAAGGTGTTTTCAGCTTAAAGCCTTTTTAACTTGCTAAGGTATATCTCCTCTGGGAGACCTGCTTGAGGCAGTGGCACGGGATGGCATGTTTTCCATGGCATGTAAAAATGTTTAGTGGCTTAGATGATGGTCCCAGGAGGTACTCTTAAGAGTGACTTATAGAAAATCAAAGTGAAAACCACTTTGGGATCTTCCAGTATAAAAATCAAACTGTATCATGATATGATTATGTTTTTTAATTTTCTTTTTTTTTCAGTTAAATTCAAGAAGATAGGAGTCTAAGCCAACACTGTAATGAGTATAAGGTTGACAGTAATTTTCTAAGGAGTGAAAAAGGGTTCAGAGGGGGTTTTTAATGACATTTCTCTGACTCGATGCTTTATTAGGGAGAAAAAATGAATGGAAGACAATTCTGGAAAAGACCATGTAAGTCAGTGTTTTAGGACAGGAACCAGCTATTCTGGTTAATTCAGAGAACAAAATAAGTTACTGTCCTGTTAATATACAGAAGAAATAGGCCAGGTCAGTGGTAATCATTGGTAAGGCAGATTATGAAATCACAATGACTGGAACTATCCATTTATTTCAAGCTAGAACGCATATCTCTTTATCAGAGACAAAACATCAGTTGTTAAACTCGTTATAGAGAGCCTTTAAAGTTCTTCTCAATTCATGTTATTTCAGGTTTCACCTGTATATCTCTTCTTTCACCCCAAGAGATATACAGTGTTATTTCAGCCTCAGAGAAGTCTTCATTGGAGATTTCCTGACAATACAAATCATTCTGAAAGTTAAAGAAGCTTATTAAATGTGTTTAAGGAAATCATTCTTCCTTGTGATTTAACATTATACCCGAATTCCCATAAAATTATACAAGTCTATTATCTGTGAAAGACCCATGATGAATAGATAAAACAGAATTTTAAAACTGATTTTATTTTCCTTTCACTAGGATGGTTCTCTATTTAATTTTGCTGCTATTCCTCCCCTGTCTTTCTTTTTTTTTCTGTTCACTCTTTGCTATGATAATTCAATAGTTGTAACTCACACTATCCAAAACCACAATGTCCATACGATGAATAAGGTGATTAAGAAAGGGATTACAGCAACCTTCTTTGAGCATAAAATAATTACCTTCTAGAAGACTGTCCTGTCCTATGTTAGCAATGCATAGAAATTAATAGAAATATTGTTGTGTTACATGTGGAAAATAAAACAGACAAAGGGATTAGTATTTACAATGGCTGTGACCAGGACTGGTTTTCTTCCCAGTCAAAGAAATCAAATACCTTTAATATTATTAAGAACTAATGTTGTGCTGAAAAGGCAATACATTTTGTTAACTCATCAAAGTGGATCCATGTATTCAGACCTAAATGAAAAGTGTTTCATTTATAAGCATTCTCTCTTTTCTATAAGTGCATATCCATTAATTTAGCTCTGTGTTATCTCATTACTGAAAATTACTTAGCTCATCTTCCTGTCATCATTTGAAAGCAGTTTGGTTAGGAAAGAACATCTAAGATCTCTTCCTTGTGTTTCTGGTTCCTTGGGCATTGAAAAAGGCGTTTCCATTGTGCGGCACCTAAAAAACATCAAGTAATCCCAGTGATGGAAGAACATTCTTGTAGTTGTCATATGAGTTAGCAGACTGCAGTAAAGAATGGTGGGAAACCAAGCACATGCTCTGGGATGATATCCTGGTAAGAATTACTCATGTTACATCTATGTTATTCTATGCTTTTCAGTGGCCATCATTAGCAACAGGAGGTTTTGTCTTAGGTCACAACTAAGTGTCCACCACGGTAAATAAATAAATGAATAAAATATCTAGAGTGAAATAGAGCAACAAAATGTGTTTTTTTTGTTAATAGAAATGAAGTCCATCTCCCATGAAAGCAGAAAGTTTTCCTTGCAAAATCATTAGTACACCTTGCAGGTAAGTAAATAAGTGGCCTGAATTACGTCAAGCAGCTACCTCTCTTCAGATTGGTTCTATAACATTTGATACTATGTTTTTATTTTTAATTTGAACATTTGTCTGAAGTATGAAAATTTCAGAACACAAATAATGAAGTATGAGTTATCAGCATCAATACATTGACAATTAAGGTAAGTTTTTAGATAATTTTGTAGCAATGTATTGATTTTATAAAGTTGTCATGGTCACAGATGATACCACCAGCTTTAGAATGAATGATTGCAACAAACTGGATGCACAAAAACCAGTCTTCTGTTGACAGAAACTTGGTAGCCAGAAAAATTCATTATCACAGTATTATATCATCATTTGTATAACCCGTTATTTAGTTAGTCAACCGAATTTTGCTTAACCTTAAAAATAGTTCTATCTTTATCATACTCTTAGCTTAAGCAACAGGAAACAACTGTTGCTGTGTAATTGCTAGTAGATGTTATTTTTTTAGTAATAATCCTGTCTTGCGCTTATGTTTAACACAAATTTTTCCTCTTGCACACAAAAAATGTTTATTCAGAGAAGGATATCTAGAAACTACAAACTATCATTTATGGCTTCCTGATGCTGTGCGCTGATCTGAGTCACTATGAAGGCTATATGAGATAAGAATTGGGAGAACACAACTGTACTGCCTTTTTGTGCCAGATCTTTCTTTCACTGCAGCTGGCAGCGAGGGGGACATTACCTAGAGCAGCTTTAAACTAGTTTTTCACTTGAAGCAGCTTTTGTTAATTTGTACTGCCTCAAAACAACGAGCTGATATGTAGGCGAGAACATGAAACACTCTGTCCAAAGATCACTGGCTAGCAATTAGCTAGTTGTCTGGCAGGTGTTTGTAGGCAGACATATGTAGAAGGACAACCAATTTGTTCTGCAAATAATAATCAATAATTAGTGACTTTGCAACTTGCAGTGATAGTCAGCAGCTGCCAGTGAACCAGCATCTGGAGCTTTCAGCAAAGGCACACAAGGCTTCTGTCCCAATTTGTTTTTTGAGTCTGCCTCTCCAAAAGGCAGTCTTAGGCATACTTTCTCTCTATGTCATGGAAGCTGTTGCAGAAAATACCTGGTTGTTCCCTAGAACATGGATCCTGGAGGATTTGGACTGCCTGGTATTCATCCAATCCCCACAATCTCCACTACCCCCACCCCACAATCAACACAATCACTTTTTTGTAATTAAGGTATCAGGTGATTTGGGCACACTCTGCAGGTTTTTCCCCTTTCCAGTTGCTTTCAGGAGAGGAAGCCTCCAGAGAGTGCTGTGAGAGTTGAGCAATATCACCTAGAAATAAGCAATCTTACTCCTTGCTTCCCAGATAGACCTTTTTCACAGAAAACAATATACAGTACATTGAAAATACATCAAGCTGTTAATAGCAGCTGCCAGAACTCCCACAGGTACTGCAGTTTTATCACAGAGCCACTATCTCTTAGTGCAGCTTCCTTCCTGGAGGCTATGAGAGCTTCTGCATGGCCAAAAGGCATACAGTAGCTTACTGACATATGTACTGAGTAGATTCAACTTCCCCTAAACCAGTGTCCTGCTTCCAAGGTCACTTCTGCCTGTTCCCCCTGCTGCTTTATCTTCAGGCTAACCAAGTCACTGCTTGATTTCATCTGCCTACCCCAGCCTTTCCTGTGTGTCCTCTCACATCCCCGTTACTCTACGAGAGCTTCTTGGCACCTCCCTGTTCTTCACAGATGGTTTATCTTCTAACACCTACTTAATTCTAGGCAATGCTGGCAAGCAAAGGAATCACTTCTCTCCTTCCTATCCTATTCGCTCTTGTCATTTACTCAAAAGCCAAGATGGCCACAAGCAGATTGCCCTCTTTTTCCAGCATTCAGTACAGTGTGTGAAAACTGCTCTGTTAGGATTATTGGCTTCCCTGACAGGTTTAGTAGAACACATGCTTTAGAAAAGGTAAACCAAATGGTGGAAGGTAGGATGGAAGCATGTTAATCTCAAGGCTAACTGGAAAATTAGGAGACTTACACTCATTGTGGATCCCCAGAGAATGTGGTAGATTGGTAGGGTATATTAGTGAATAACATTTAGATGTTGAAACTCACTGCATACATTTCAACTTCTTGTCTACTAAGCTCATTAGTGCCCACTGTGATGATTTTCTGACTTTTAAAACCCCAAGTATGGCATTTGGGGAACATTCCTCTCAAATAACAGTCTTCTGTATGTCTTAGAGAGTTGCAGCCACTTCACTTTACGAGCCATGGACTGAGCCACTGCTACTTATGGTCCATTACATTGTTGTAGACACACCAAAAGAGCAATCCTCTGCCCAATTGTGCAAGCTTTGAGCTGGCTTCCTACCAAGCCCCCGAAACTCGACAACAAGGACCCGCTTCCCAGAGAGGGAAGAGAAAAGAAACGACCCAAGCAGCCAAAGCTATAGCAAAAATATATACATATATATATTTTATATATGAGACAGATACACACAACGAGAATACCACACACCACAACTCCAGAAATCCCAAACAGCTCCCCAGAAAGGGAAGAGGGGGAGGGAGAAGGGAGAAGGACAAAAAAGGGAGAAAGACTGAGCAAGTCAACCAGCCAACTGAAGGCAAACTAGCAAAAATCTCACCACTTCCCTTCGAACAGGCAGGATGGCTAGACACGGCCCTTGGCTCTCCCCTCACGCGTGGCAGATAACAGCAGTCACTGTAGGCCTCAGCTCCAGATAAGCCAGACCGAGACAGGGACCCACCGTTCTCGAACCTCGCCGGAAAGGAAGAGAGCAAGGTCCCTCCTGCTGGTTTTATTTATACCTCAAGTTACATAAAGGAATAGCATGGAATACTTCCGTGATCACTTTCCTAGTTCCTTCCTGGTTATAAGCTGGTCTCCAGAAAGGCCTAGAGTGAAACCATCACACCAATGAAGAGAATATTTCTCTTTCTGCAGGATCGACTCTTCAGCTTCATTTTCCTCCCAAGAAAAATCTTCTCTGTGCTTATGAAAAACTGTAAGCATAACAAAAGAATTGGCTTTAAGAAAACAGCTAGAGGATTAATCACTTGAAAGAAATATATATATTTGGTCAGTTCTGAGTACAGGAATATTTTGGAAATCCTGCGTCAAAACAGATTACTTTTTCTGCAGAGCCAGAATATCTGCCAAGAACTAGTAAAAAGTAACAACTCTGTTTAAAAGTACTATGTTGAAAAATTAAAAAAAAAAAAAAGAGATTTGAGGTTGAATATTATGAAATACTATTCTGGGGAAGTGAACTGGCAAAAAATGTGCAGGGCCAGTCATTAGGGGAGTAAGTAACCTCAAATCTCATTCAGCTGTGTCAACAAAGAGTTTAATCCTTTGTGGCTTACTACCAAAATGTGAAATTCATACCCTTGGAGAGAAAGCCTTAATTAGAAAAGGTACCACAGTACGTACTAATCAACCCTCTTCAGTCATTATAGATATGCCGAAAGCTGAATGAGCATGAAGTCTGGGAACAAGGGAACTCCTGAGAGTTTTTGGAAATACAAGATCCACCTGAGAAAATATTATGTATTACATGTTCTAGGTAATGAATATTGTCATTAAGGGAGAGGACCAAGGCTAATATATGCAAACTTGGGATTAGGCTTTTGATTTTTCACCTTTTTTTTTACATAATAACCACCTTTCTGCATATCATTCTTACCCTTCTTAACAGCTATGAAATAGTTTTACTATGAAGTAGTTTTATAGATAGGGAATGAAGAATAAAGGAAAACACTTTTTGTCAGTTTATCAAAGACACTTTCAACTGAAAGCTAAGATGCAGAAGAGCATTTTTTTTGTTCTAAGTGAGATTGCATTTATCATGCCAAGAAAAGGAAAAAAAATTAAAATATTTCATTAAAAAATGTTTATATAATTTAATGATACATCTACTTGTTAGCTCAATATAGGAGAGAGTAAGTCTAAGTTTACAAAATGTTCTTATAGAAATAAACTGTAAGATGAGTAAAATTCAGGCTCTCAATCCTCTCACTGTTATTTCCTGAGTGGTAAATCACTGAGGGTCATAGAGTATACAAAAAGCAAGTGATTTATGTTTTAGCATTTACAAAGAATAAGAGTTATGAAGCAGATACTTTGAGTAGGATGTAATGAAAATATTTGCCTAACTTTACACTCAGACTTCATAAATAGGTAATATGACATTATTTTTTTAGCATTGGTTCCATTCTGCTAATGCTTAAAACAGCAAGAAAGAGTAAGAACCTTCAAAGGTACTGCATGCACACATATTTACGAGACAAATAGATAAGTCAGAGAAAGAAAAGAAAATAAATGAAAGATATCTTAAAACACATCATGGCCAGGAAAAGACCACTCCAGCGCTGTTTAACATCCTTGTATAAAACATGGACAGTGGGCTTGAGTGCGCCCACAGCAAATGTGCCAACAACACCCAGCTGCATCATGTATTCAACATGCTGGAGGAAAAGGATGCAATCCAGAGGGACCCTGGGAGGTGGGCGTCTGCAAACCTCATGAAGTTCAACAAGGCCAACATGCGCCTGGGTCATGGCAATCCCCAGTATTAATACAGATGAACTGATCAAGAGCAGCCCAGCCAAGAAGGGCTTGGGATGGCTGATGGAGGAGATGCTGGACATGAGCCAGCAATGTGCATTGGCAGCACAGAAAGCATCCTGGGCTGCATCAAAAAAACGTGGACAGCAGGTTGAGGAAGGCAATTCTGTTCCTCTATTCTGCTCTTGTGGGATCCCCCCAGGAGTACGGCATCCAGCTCTGGGTCCCCCAGCTTAAGGATGTGGACCTGCTGGAACAAGTCCAGAGGAGGGCCACAAAGTTGACCAGAGGGCTGGAGTACTTCTCCTATGAAGGGAGATTGAGTGAGTTGGAGTTCTTCAGCCTGGAGAAGAGAAGGCTCTGGAGACACCTTATAGCAGCTTAAAGGGGACCTACAAGAGAACTGGAGAGGGACTTGCTACAAGGGCATGTAGCAATAGATTAAGGGTGGAATGGCTTTAAACTGCAGGAGGGTAGGTTTATATTAGATATTAGGGAGAAATTATTTACTGTGTCAGTGGTAAGGCACTAGAACAGGTTACCCAGAGAGGTTGTGTACTCTCCATACCTGGAGGTGTTCAAGAACAGGTTGGACAGGGTTTTGAGAAACCTGATCTAGTGAGAGGGTCCCTGCCCATGGCAGGGATTGGAACTGTTTAAGGTTCCTTACAACCCAAACCATTCTACAATGCTTTGTAATTATCGTGTCCTTGTTCGTCATGCTTGACCAGTGGAACATCTCAGCAGCAACGTGCACTATAACACACCTAAACCTGCCTGAGACTGTATATATGATTAGTGAGTGCAGTTATACAAGCACACAGACTCAACACATAAATATTTAAATTAACAGTTCTGATTAGATTTGCAGCTCATCATAATTTTCACCAGGACAATCCATTGAGTATTAATTCTTATCAGTACTTGTGTGTGTCAGTGTGTTGAGGGAGTATTTGGACTCTTGTCCAAATATGTCCAGGCTATGACTGTTTTCCTGCAATGTAACTCATGCAGAGTTACAGCCTGTGACTATCAGGTGTACGTATAAGGGATTTAGTGGAGGTGTAGCATATCCATCAGGAGTTCCAGTCTGTGCATAAGAGAAGTTATAGACAAGGTTTGTAGGGAGTGTAGGGTCTACTCTGCCTGCCCACACAGTCCCAGGAGGGACCAAAGCACCAGCACATTGCAGCCTTCATATCTTGCATGCCTGAGTACCCTGAGTACAAATTGTCCTCATGGCTGGACTGCTCAGTTGGTGTTCGTGATGGGAATGTACTGTGGTTCCTAATGCTCCTAAGGTTGTTTTTTTGAAGTAAGGTCAAGCTGGCTCAGTCAGCACAAAAGGCACATTCACACACTAGAAGTCTGCTGCTTCTCAGTACGAGGCAGTGTTTGTAAAAACTGGAAAGAAGGTATTGAGATAGCTTTTGCTTTACACAATAATTTGAGAATTTTTCCAGACATGATCTGCCCTTGAAATTTCCAATATCTGCTCAGAGTAAAGTAGCAATGTCCTGTTTCAGTAAGGCTTTTAAAACAGATGTAAGGCCTCTTCTGTCAATACAGGATGTCGGGATTTACTTTTAAAAATAAATAATGGTGTTTTATGGTCCTTTAACTTACTTTTTCAGCTACTTCCCACTCTCTCTGTCATACCTCTATTAAAGTGCTCCTCCAAATCACAGTAAGGGTCCTACCACAAAGACCTACCATTCTTTTTTAAGATAATCACTAAAAAGAGAAGTTTCCTTTTTACTAGAACTCCATATATGTGGTAAGTTTTAGAGACCAGTCTTAACGTTATTGTATTATTTCTTCCTGAAAGGTATACTGGTGCTGCAAGAACATGTCTGTATTTTTAGGCATTTTCCTGTCCTACCCCAGCTTCATATCAGCACATGACTTTGGCACTTGCTACATCCTCCAGCATATTACAGACTGTAATCTGTAAACATCTTAAGTAATTTTCCTTCCTAAGTACCATAAACTTCTTGTAGGTAAAGTTAGTTCTGTGAAGTCTCATATATTACCTCCTAAGACTTAAAGGTTGGTCTCAGATGTCTTGTTTCCCCATCCATAAAACTATAATCTTATGAGGACCACTGATTTTTCAAGTTAGTGTTCTGTCTTCAACTCCCACCATAGCAAAAGTGGGTTTGTCTTATTATTTACACCGTGGAGTTTTTCCAGAAAGAACAACACTAACTGCCACAGGAATGGGGAAGGAGAGGAAAAGCAAAGTGTTATTTATCACTGTAGCCTGGGGGTGTAAAAACAGACTAAGAATATAACATTCTTCCTTTTTTTTTTAAGACATTTCTATAATGATATTACTGTATAAAAGATTCATTTCCAGCTTTGGGTTTTTTTCTTTCCCTTGTGGAGTTGAAAAACTCACCAAATTTAAATAAGAAGAGAAAAAATAGCTCTCTTAACTTCTACAGCACAAACTGCAGCATATGAAATTGTCCAGATGTTTCTCATGGTGTGAACAATCAGAATGCCTGACAGAATGGAAAATCCTTGTGTGTACATTACATTGCAGTACACAATTAGAAATGCCTGCTGAAAGGAAGCAAAAGAAGCTCCAACTCTGTTCGAAATCACTGATGAGGGATGTATTACCTGATTCTTCCTTTATGTTTATGTGACACCTTACCCATGCATCTTCCTTTAGAAAGGGCTCCCCTAGGAGGAAGATGTGCAGATACATCTATGGCATTGACTTGTTCTAGTCACCCATACCCTAAGAAAATACGGTGAAGTCTCTGAAGTATGTTTCCCCCTGGACTTGGTGAAACCAAGTCAGATTTTCAGAGTAATGTCTCCTATTTTGGGAGACCTTAGGAGCTTCTTCTCTGCTACCTTCTTATTGTCTTCTTTCATTATTTCCTCATCTGATGCCAGAGGAATTCCTCCTCCTTGATGAGCATGCCACCATAGTGCTCTCATAAGAACATGTATAATGTCCAACTTGTTGGGCATGCTGAGCAGCTATTCAGTTGCACAAGAAAGTCTGCAGGACTGATCAAGCTGTCTTTTCCAGACATGGAAGGGAGGGTTTTTTTTAGGGCAGTCAGTGAAGCATGCACTATGGTACTGGTACAGTGTTCTCTGAGATACTCAACCACTTCTGCTTTCAGCACTGGTCTTACAAAGGTTATGCCTTTCTTTTCTGGCAAACACCATTTTTGCAGATAATGGCATTCTTCTGTTAATGAGTCCTGAAAAGCAGGAAGGATTTTGACCTCCTTCTCTGCAACAGTTCTGATGATTACAATGAGGAAGGACTGCGTACAGAAAAACAGAGTGGGTTCGTTTATGACTGGATAGCAAAAAGCTTCCTTCCTTCCAGTTGCAAGATTGTATAAACATCCAGGCACTCAGGCTGTGCATTACTCTGGATGAGAGCATAGACATATACACTGCAGCACACTCTGTAGAAGGTAAATTACACATCAGAGTTAGATGTCTAGCCTATATTTGAATGAATGATTACAGCGCGATGAAGCACAATGTTAACTTTTACTTTAGCTTCATTAACATGAAATTAATATAATATTGTAGTTGATTTATCAACAGACTAATAGTGGTCTGGTTTTGTGGGGTTTTATCAAGTCCATTTTCTTGATGAGTGCTGTGCTGTTAGCCATCCCCACTTTAGACAAATGCCATAAGGCAACACACTCTCTGAAGAGTGTGGAAGCCCTCAGCAGGCCTATGGGAGTGTCTACTCAGCAGTAGCAGGTATGTGATTTATTCTGGTTCCCTGCTATGTATGTATGGTTTGTGAGGGTTTTGTATCCTTTGAAACTTATTTGCCACTTAGCAATGAAAGTGCAAAACAGATGCACTGCAAAATCAGCATTCTTCAGTTGATTACGCGACCTATAGTATTTTCTGCTCACTTGTCATATGTTGTGTGGCTTTATTTGCCACATTTTAGAAAACACAGGAGAACTAAAAAGTCATAGACTTGACATTTTCTCTTATTCTTTATGAGTACTGCACACAACCATTGATCCAACAGGATTTTGTGAAAGACAGCTACAAAAAAGGAAAGTTTTAATCTATTTGACATGACTGAAGGGTGTACCCAAGGGCTCTGCCTGCAGGGTATGCAGTAAAAAGAGAAAATGCTTTTGCACTAAAACTTTCTCTTGGTTCTACCATTGTGCAAGCTCTGGGAAAACACTGAAGTGTTCTGATATGTCATGGCTTCACTTATGCAGTGTCTGATATTAAACTGTGTCAGAAGACATCTTTATTTTCAGTGGACAGACTGATGGAATAACCACTTTTACTTTCTGTCTTTCCATCAAATTACTGTGTTGTGCTTGTTCATAATGATATCTTTCACATTAAATAAAAGCCAAATGTAATGTAGTTAATATAAAAGTGATTCCCTGGTAAAAATTCTCAGTATACAGGACAGATCCTTTAAAACTTGACCTTTTGCGTATATCACTTCTTCATGGGGACTGTCAAACAGTTCCCTAGATCTAAGACTTATGCCAGAGTTTGAATTGGGCAGTTGGTGTTCCTCTCCTCAAAACCATTAATTTTTGCTTAGATTCAAGTAGTACTGTAATTTTTCTTAAGAGATTTAATTTTTTTTTTCACCTAAAATGTGACATTTTCAAGAGGAACTTGTTGAGATTTTTTGTATAATTTCTTTTCTTGGGAAGAATTTCAATTTTTCTAACAATCCTAATGGAAACCATCACATGGGACACCTGAGTTTAGTTTTCAGTCGTTCTTTGTTGGTTTTGTGCTTCTGTGGGAATTACAGAGGCTAAATGAGATGAATAAATGGATTTTTAACAGGCTTATTACAAGGAACATTTGCCAACATGTTCTCAGCTTGAAACACAAAGCTCTTAAGATTTAATTTTTAGCAGTTTTTCTCCAAAAGTAAAATTTAATTAGAACCCAATTATTCTGCAACTCAGGCAACTGCTGAGGTAGTGCAATGGATATTCGGTCCCACATGGTCTGATTTATAACCCACAAGCACTTTGAGGAACTATTGTCCTCTCTATATTTATATGCATTTCCTATGGATATAAATAAGAACTTTGTGACTGGTTTGCATGTATTTGAGAAAAATTTAAAGTCGTGTAAGAATATTTTACTATATATTTACTATGGCTTTACACCACCAAGAATAAACATGCATAAATTCATGTTAAATTTCAGGGCTTGAGAGTTTCTATTGGAAAGATAAAGAGAAAGTAAGAGAATCTGAAATATCAGTATCACCTAATTCTTAGTACAGAAAAACCTTCTTAGAAAATACAGAGTAAGGTTTCCTGTTTTGTACTCACACCAATGTAAGCCCAAAATAATGTTTCTGAACTCATGATTTCTAGTTATTCCAGACTTAAAATGAGGTCTTAAAAAACATCTCTAAGCTATATGTCAATCCATTAGCATAAAAAATTTTAAAAAAAGACCAAAACCAAAGATCCAGACTACTGTCTTACCTCCATCACTTTTCTTTCAGAGAATTCTTGATACTTTTAAGGGCTTGTATCTGAGATTACTTGCTAGTTACATGACCAAAACTTATAGCAGAAAGTATTTTCATGCTCTCGCTATGTAAGGTGCAACATAAGGTACAAGACATTGCAGGGTAGAAGGGTCAAAAGCAGTTGGCCTGAAGAATTGGCCCGTCTTGACTCATTCTTTACTAAGTTTTGGTCAAATTTCAAGTGAAAAATAGCTGTGATTCCTTATCTTTTAATATTTAATGGGAAATGTTAATGATTAGGTGGTAATTAGTTGCTTACCTGATTAGCATTTCCTACAAGGTAATTTGATGTGGACTTAGGTTAACTTGTAAAGCTCAAGCTATTTTTTCCAAAAATCATTTTGAGTTTTCAAAATGGCTTCTGTAAGAGAGAAATCTATATTTTAAAAACAATTTTCTGAACGGTCAGCATGATGATCAGCTTTGGCAGGTTAGCTAAATGGCAGTAAGATGCCAAATACTAAGTAAGTGTTTTGTTAAGACCTAGAAAAACTTTTTTTGTAATGGAAAGCTCCTCTTACTTCTTCTCATTCTCTTATATACAAGAGCCTTAAAAATATTGTGTCTATTTTCTCCAGTTACAGAGTCTGATTGCAGACCTGACAATGTCATGGGAATTGTCAACAGCTCTGCTTGTTGGCGTTTGAATGTCACTGAATGCTGATACTGTACATCACAGCTAACTTCTCAGATCACACATCTACAATCCAAGCACTGCCACAGAAAGCTGATGAGCGTTCCCAAAGAGGAGGAAGGACTCTATGACCTCCTATGTAAACAATCATTGATCTGCAGGATACAATCATGGAATCATAGAATTTTTAAGGTTAGAAAAGACATCTAAGATCATCAAGTCCAACGGTCAATATAGCACCACTACCATGATCACCATTAAACCACGTCCTCAAGTGTGGCAGCCACATGTTTTTTGAACACTTCCAGGTACGATGATTCCACCACTTTCCTGGGCAGTCTGTTTCAATGCTTTATAACCCCTTCTCTGATTTTTACTCCCTAATATTCAGTGTAAACTCTCCCTGGCATAACTTGAGGTCATTTCCTCTCATCCTGTCACTTGTTACCAGAGAGAAGAGACTGACCCCCACCTGGCTACAACCTCTTTTCAGGTAGCTGTAGAGAGTGATAAGTTTCCCCCTGAGGGAAACAGCCCCAGCTCCCTCAGCCACCTCTCATAAGATTTGTGCTCCAGACCCTTCAACAGCCCCATTGCCCTTCTCTGGACACACACCAGCACCTCAACGTCTTTCTTCTATTCAGTGCTTGGTTAAACACTGCTGAAAGGTAGAAAACTCCTTAGCAATGTGCTCCTTTTTTAACCCAAACCAGGCTGCTACTGTCATTATAAAATAATCATAAAACATCTTTTCATCTTTGAAAAGGAGCTGAGAAGATGGTTATCTTCCTAGCACGTACTTGCCCTTTTGGGAATCTCACAGGCACACTGGCCCTCCTGTACATAGTGTGTAAAAGACCATTTCCTCCTCTCTGCACGTAGTTTCTGTCCTGTACTGCACTTGTGGGCAAAAGAGCCAAACTGGGAATTTGCATCTGCTCAGCTTTTAATAATATTATTCAGAAATACATCTTTATTAGCTGCTTTTCTGGTCAGGCACTGCTAAATCCTGTCCAGGTATAAGCTGATTTGAAGCTTTGATGTTTAATTGAAATGTATTCTCGAGCTGTTGTTAGTACTGGTCAGTGTGCTGGGAAATGCAGCCTGACTTCTTGTGATACAAGCTGCCAGTGTGATGAAAACACTTCGTTTCAATAAAGGCTAAACCCACAAAACCACTTTTCTGTGTAAGCACCACACAGAACATTCAAGAAAACCACAGTAAAAGGTCATTAGAGTGACAAAGGAAAGATCTCCAAAATTACGAAATACTGGATTTACAGTGATCCTTGCTATCTTTAGCTCCTTCCCTGTGCCATGCATAAAGAGAAGTCCTATGGGAGTGGTTTGTGGTCCTAGAAGTCATGATACCAATGATGTCTCACTCAAAAGACAAGAGAGATGCACCAGTAATTTTAGCTTTTTCTGCTTTGTCAGCACTCTGGTCCAGCAGCTGAGCCAGGTTACTAGAAAAACCTGGCTATAGATCATACAGTCATGGAAGGGACATTAAAGATCGTCTCGTTCCAATCACCCTGCCACAGGGAGGGACACCTTTCACTAGACCAGGTTTCTCAGAGATCCATCCATTCTGGTCTTGAACAATTCCAGGGATGGGACATTCACAACATATCTGGGCAACCTGTTCCAGTGCCTCACCACCCTCACAGTAAAGAAGTTCTTCTAATATCCAACCTAAACCTACTTTCTTTCAGTTTGAAGCCATTCCCCCTTGTCCAGTCACTACATACTCTTGTAAATACTTTCTCTCGATCTTTCTTGTAGGCCCTCTTTTTCCAGTCACCTGGGACTTCACCTGACTGACAGGACTTTTCAAATATGGAAAGTGGCTTGGTAACTACATTAGACAATTCCCTGTGAACTCTGGGATGCATTTCATTGGGTCTGATAGACTTAGGTACATTAAGGTTCCTCAAGTGGTCTTGAACCTGATCTTTACTTAAAATGGGAGGTACTGGGCTCCCCCAGTCCCCATCCTGCTGTCCATCCACTCAAGATGTGTGGGCAAGGAGGTTGCCATTGAAGACTGAGAAAAAAAGTTATTGAGTGCTTCAGTTTTTTCCATTGTTACCAGTTTTTTCAGTGTTGTTCATCAGCAGGGGTACACCTTCTTTGACCATACTTGTAGAAGCCTTTCCTGTTACTCTTTGTGTCCCTTTCCAGGTAAAGTTCCATCTTCACTTCCTCACAAGCTAACTTCATCTCTATACTCTTCCTGGGTTACCTGTCCTTTTTTCCACTGTCTGTGTATTTGCTGCTTTCCCTTTAGTTTGACTAGCAATTCCCTACTCAACCATGCTGATCTCTTGCCTTCCTTGCCTGATTTCTTGCTCCTGGGGATTGCTAACCCTTGTGGTCTCTGGAAGACTTCCTTAAAAATCTACCAGGTCCATTCCACCCCTTTGTCCCCGAAGGCAGTATCCCAGTGGATTCCACCGACTATCTTCCTGAAGAGCTGAAAATCTGCTTTCCTAAGTTTCAGGGATCTAACCTTACGCCTTACTTCACCCATACCCCTCAGGACTGCAATGCATGATCACTGCAGCCCAACCTGCCTCCAAACTTGATGTTCCCAATTAGCTCACTTGCATTGGTGACCAACAGACACAGTAACGCATCCCCTCTGGTAAGGCTGCCTATGACCTGGCTTAAGAAGTTATAATGTTAAACTGAGGCACGGGAGCCCATACAGCTCCTGGGGGTACAAAGGTGTTTTGGAACACTACCATTCCTTCACTGAGTGGAAATATAGTACAGGTCCTGGGTTTTCTTCAATGAATCTATAGGAAAATGGTAATAATGAAACATCTTGAATATATCTGCTTTTGCGTGCAGAGGAAATGAAAGCAAACAGTGTCTAGGCATGGGAGAAGCACTTAAATGAGGTTTGTGTGCAGTAAAAGCTGTAATATTGTCCGTTCCGGCATTCTCCCCTGCAGATAGATACTTCCCCTGCTGCTGACAGCTTCATTCTCTGCAGCCACAGAATCAGACTGGAAACACTGCTGTAGATTCACAAGCCTACCAAAAGCTATGCTATGCTTTTCTGATTCTGTACGCTGTTACAGATATTAAGTAACTCTGCTCTCAAACAAGCAAAGCTGGTGAGGGCTTGGCAACATTTAGTTTCAGACATAGGGATGCTTAAAAGTAAGGGTACTTTGCAATTTTAGAACCAGCAGTGGTTTTAGATAATATTGATTCTACTTCACTGTCTTAGAACCCTAAGTTCTAAGTATAACTCCAGACTTTCACAGTTCTTAAAATGCATACAGTTCAAAACTATGTATAACTTAAGAGTGGAATTCAAATCTCAGCTCAGCCTGGGCAAAGGGCTATGCACTGCTCTGCAGAGCATTGTAAAAAGGCCAAGAGAAAGTACATGTTGCTGGGAATAGTGGTGCTCCAACCACAATAGTCATGGCACACAAGCAACAGTGAGTTGTCTAGGCCAGGTGCTGCAAAGACTTTCAGCAAAAGGAGACAAATCTTGGGTTGTGCTTAGAGTTTTCATCTGGGGTTTGTAGTGACAAGAGTGACAGTCACAATACACGGAGAGAAGACACAAGGGGCTCTACCCTTGTCTTTTACGCCTAAAATATATATGACATTTTTGTTAATAGTTCAGATGGAGCACAGATCAAGCACAGATAGCTTTCCAAAGGTATTCACCTGTGGTGGAGCTGTTTTTCCATTATGCATATAGGGACAGGACAAGAAGGAATAGGATATAGCTGAAACATCTTTTCATCCTATTCCTGCTCTGCTTTTCAGTTCCCAGCTACTGTGAGGTTGCTACATGCCTTGGCCTTGCAATGAGAAGAATTTGAGAGGACTGAAATTAGAAGGATCTTATTTGACAGGCAGGTAAGCAGTACATGGTACAAATGCAGGAGGGGCTGTCTGCTATAGAGCAAGGTCTTGCAAAATTGCTAATGTCAGCAGAGACATCTTGTCTCAGATGCCATGTAGATGGGACCCTCCAGCTTTATGGAAGCTAAGGCAGCAAGTTGCATTCACGCTCTACACAGTGGGTCAGCTGGAGGTAGACTGTTGAAGATGCATAAGAAATGTAGTCCATAGGCACTGGGCAGCAGTAATACAGAATGGTTCATGAAGCACTGAGAACCATGAAGAGTTAAAACCAGTTAAGCTGTGGTACCATCCTCCCCTCGAGAAAGACAGCATTAATATCTCCTTTTGTTCACTCGAGAGTATGTTTTCTGAGTCAAACATCCACTACAAGGCAAATCAATAGAGCACTGAGCCACTAATGATGCAAGGCTTCTTACTCACAAATGACTCCATTTATTTAAAGAATGAAGTAACAAAATCCACCTCTTGACAGATTAAAAACAGTTCACCAGATTACTTAAGAATGACCATATATTATACCTTTTCTGTTCAAAATCAATGCTATAGAAATTTTCTGTGTGCATCATGTTGTAATACAAAATCCAAGCTTAATTTATGTCATACACCTAACATCCTCAACTCTATACCTCCTAAAAGTGTATAGTATCAAGAAATAAAGAAATAAGCAAACAAACAAAGGCAACAACATTAGTTTTGGCTCCAGTATATTGCCATTTTGCTACTGGCTTAGGCCATTAAAGTCATTTATTCATTGAAAGCAAAATGAATTTTTTTGCATTCTTGATAGCCACCAAGACAGAGAAGAATAGGGAGTCAGAAATAAGTCAGAAACAACTAGAAATAAAAGCAAAGTGTCAAAAGTGTATTAGACTTGTCTAAATCAAATCAGAAATCAAAAGCAGATCTGTCTGAGCAATATATTTTTCGTGCCAACCTGCCAGTTAAGCAGCTGCAGAATGTGCTTTAATGTAAAGCATGCAGTCAAGTTCTTCATTCAAACTTGCTCCTTCACTCCACTGACCAGGACCAATCCCAGAAGTGCCTGAATGCACTTGTGAACTGTACTTAGTTCTTTGTTTGTTTTATATTTCCATAACTTGAAATATAAAACATTTCATCTCTTTGGAAAGCTACACCTCTTGAGCCATAGCATGCAGAAGACATTTCAGATGTCTTGTAGATCCCAAGGGACCTCTAGCCTACTAGAAGTTTTATGCTTTCAGACTGTGTTTGCTGAAATGCTGTCATGCTGGAAATCTGAGTCCATAGAGACCATTTGAAGACATATCTTTTTAGTCTATCCTTTTGCTCATTCTTCTTTCTCCTATAACCATTTCTGGCACAGCAGATGGGACCCCAGTAGCAGGCAGGGGAACGAGAAGACTCAAAGAGGGAAAAAGCCTATAGCAGGTAACACTGAGCATCCTGTGTTACAAGTACCACAAATATGCAGGTAGATTTTCAAAAGCATCCAGTGATTCTGTGAGGTCGAGTTGTGATGTCATTGAAGGGCTGACTATTGTACAACAGGCTCTTATTTTAGAAATAAATGAAGAAAGAAATGTACTGGAAATTTTCAACTTAACATGAGGCCATTTAAATTATGAGAAATCATTTTTCTCTTCTACTTCTAAATTGACTCTCCCTTTGCTTGTATTTAGAATCATAGAAACATCAAGGTTGGATGAGACTTTAAGATCATTGGATCCAACCGTCCACCCAGCACTACCAATGTAACCTAAAATACTAACACATATCACTCAGTGCCAGATCCAGAAGCTTCTTAAATACCTCCAGAGATTATGACTCACCCTGGGCAACCTATTCCAATGCCTGACCATCTTAACAGTGAAAAAAGTTTTTTCTAATATCTAATCTGAATCTCCCCTGTCTCAGCTTAAGGCCATTTCATCTAGTCCTCTCACTGCAGGTGCAGTAGAAGAGACTGGTCCCTATCTCACTAGAATCTCCTTTCAAGTAGCTGTAGAGAGTGATGAGGTTCCCTCTGAGCTTCCTGTTCTTAAGACTAAACAAACCCAGCTCCCTCAACCATTCTTCGTAAGATATATTTTCTAGACCTTTCATGAACCTTGTTGCCTTTATTGGGTCTGGCTGAGCTGGAGTTCATTTCCCCACAGTAGCCCTCACAGTGCTGTGCTTTGTATTGGTAGCTAGAAGGGTGTTGATAACACACCGGTGTTTTGGCTACTGCTGAGCACAGCATCAGCACTGTGACATTCCTTCCTCAAATGAGGGCAAGATCCTGGGAGGGGACACAAGTAGGCCAACTGACCCAAACTGACCAAAGGCATATTCCAGACCATATGACATCAGCTCAGATATAAGAGCTAAGGCAAGGAGCAGGAAGGCAGGCATTCATTGTCTGCAATGGTTGCCTGCTGAGGAACCATTATGCATACCAAAGCCCTGCTTCTTGGGAGTGGCCGACCATTGCTGCCCATGGGAAGTAGAGAATAAATCTTATTATTTTTGCTTCGTTTTTGCCCACGCAAGCTTTTGTTTTGGCTTTAACAAACTGCCTTATCCCAACCCACAGGTTGTTTCCATCTTACTCTCTCCCCTATCCAGCTGGGAAGGGGAGTGATAGAGTGGCTAGGTGGGCACCTAGTGTCAAGCCAAGGTCAACCCACCACACTGCCCTTCTTCAGACACACTCCAGCACCTCAATGTCCTTTTTAAAGGGAGGGACCCAAAACTCAAGGTGTGGCCTCACCAATGCCAAATGCAGGTTGGGATGATCACTTCCTGCTGGCTACACTATTCTTGATATTGGCTAAGATGCCATTGGCCATTTTGGTCACCTGTACACACTGCTGGCTCATGTTCAGCTGGCTGTCAACCAGCACTCTCAGGTCCCTTTCTCCTGAACAGTTCTCAAGTCACTCCTACAGTGACTGTAGCACCTGTAGTGCTGCATGGGATTGCTGCAACCTAACAAACAGGACCCAGCACTTCGCCTTATTACACCTTATGCAGTTGTGCTAAGCCCTTAATAGAGTCTGTCCAAGTCTTTCTGCAGAGCCTTCCAACAAGCAGATCAACACTCCCACCCAACTTAGTGTCATCTGCAAATTTACTTAGGGTGCACTCAATTCCCATGTCTACGTCATCAATAAAGATGTTAAACAGGACCAGCCTTAAAACTGAGCCTTGGGGAACACCGCTAGCAACTGGCTGCCAACTAGATTTAGCTCCTTTCACCATAACTCTCTGGGCTCAGTTTTTTAGCCATTGGAGAGTCCACCCATCCAAGCCATGAGCAGCCAGTTTTTCTAGGAGGATACTGTTGGAGACAGTGTCAAACACTTTACTGAAGTCTAGATAGATGACACCCACAGTCTTTTCCTCATCTACTAAGAGGGTCACTTTGTCATAGAAGGACAAAGTTGGTCAAACAGGACTTACCTTTCATAAATCCATGTTGGCTGGGCTTGATCCCCTGGTTGTCCTGCATGTGCTGTGTAATGGCACTCAGGATGAACTCTTCTGTAACCTTTCCCAGAACCAAGGTTAGGCTAACAGGCCTGTAGTTCCCCAGATCATCCTTCTGACCTTTCTTGTAGATGGGCATTACCTTTGCTAATTTCCAGTCAAATACTGGTTTGGCAAGTTCTTTCACCAGTTCTCTCATTACTCAGGGGTGGATACCATAAGGGCCGTTAGACTTGGGAGTGTCTAATTAGCATAGCAGGTCAGTAACCATCTCCTCCTGGGTTATGGGGGCTTCACTCATCTCCCCATCACCAACTTCCAGCTCTAGGAGCTGGGTATCCTGAGGAAACTGGTCTCAATATTGAAGATTGAGGCAAAGAAGGCAATAAGTACCTCTACCTTTTCTTCATTCCCTGACGCTGCATTACTTTCTGCATTTGACAAATGATGGAGACACTCCTTGACCCTACTTTTGCTGCCAGTGTATTTATAGAAACTTTTTTTGTTGTCTTTAACTGTAGCATCAAAATCAAGTTCTAGTTGGGCTTTGGCCCTTCTCATCTTCTCCCTACATGACCTTGCATCATCCTTGTAGTCCTCGCAAGTTACCTGACCCTCCTTCCAGAGATGATAGATTCTCTTTTTTTCCCTAAATTCCAGCATAAGTTCTCTGTTTAATCAGGCCAGTCTTTTTTCCTGAAGACTTGTCTTTCTACACATGTGGGGACAGCTTATCCTGAATATTTAACAATTCCTTTTTAAAGCACACCCATCACTCCTGGAGTCCTTTGCCCTTCAGGAAAGTCCCCTGACTCTCAAGGGACTTTGTCAATCAATGTCCTAAGTAGGCCAAAGTCTGCTTGCTGGAGGTTCAAGGTGGAAGTTCTGCTGGTGCTCTCTTCCTTACTTCACCCAGGACTGAAAACTCTACCATTTCCTGGTCACTATGTCCAAGACGGCCACTGACCACCACATCACCCACCAATCTTTCATTGTTCAGAAAAAACAGGTCTACTAGAGCACCTCCTCTGGAAAGTTTATTTACCAGTTTTTTTAGGAATTTGTCTTCCGCACACTCCAGAAACCTCCTAGACTGCTTCCTCTCTGCTGCACTGTATTTCCAGCAGACAACTGGCAAGTTGAAGTCACTCATGAGTACAAGGGTCAGCAAGCATGAGACTTTTGCCAGCCACTTGTACAATGTCTAAAGAGCTTATAGTTATCCATTGTAGCACTCTAGTTGTGAGAGTCATCCCACCATGTTTCTGTGATAGTGACTACATCATAACTTTCCTGCTGTACAGTGGCTTCCAGCTCCTCCTGCTTGCTGGCCATACTGAGTGCATTGGTGTAGATGCACTTCAAATGGGCTAATGGTTTTGCCTCCATCCCAGGTATGCCACCCCTAGGCTCATCTTTAGTGAGCCTGGGTGTGGTGGGGGAAAAAAAGTTTTCCCCCTGGAGTTAAAAAAATGGTAACCCCCAAGGGGGTGGTGTCCCTTGGGGTTGAACCAATCAGCGCTCCTGCAAAATATAAATATATCACAACCAGACCGGAAAAGAAGGATGTTGTAGTTGTTGGGAAGTGGCCATGTTGTAAAGCCACGAGGAGAAGGGGCAAGAGCCCCTCTGGGGAGCCACGGCCCCCCAGCCCCCAGTTGGAGTCATAGAAACTCGGAAACAGTATTAAACTGGACCAGAGTCTGTGACTGAGAAGCTGAGAGTCTTTCTCCACTGTGAGTGGGCAGCAGGAGATACTAAAAGCGGCAGCAGGGCAGCAGTGGACGCAGAACCATGGCAGAGAGCCAGAAAGAGATAAGATGCAGCAGAGACGGCCTGCAGCCAAGCAGGAAGACACAGAGATCTCTAACGGAGAGAGACAGAGCAGGACTAAGCTCTACAGAAAGAGAGAGTTTGGGGTAAGAACTGAAACAACCCCCCCAAACCCCTCTGAGACCTCCTAGAGAGGAGGAGGAGATGGACTCCTATTTGAGAGGAGTCTTGGAGTGCAGCATGCACCGGAGAGAGGAGCTAAGAAGCTCAAGACATCCTGGAACTGGACTGGGACGGCTAGACGGAATGCGGAGGGGGTGACCTTGCCGCCCCCCCGCTGCTGCTGCCAAGCTGGCAGCAGCTAAGACAGAGCACAGGAGCTCTGACAGAATGGTTGAGGCAAAGGCTTTCAACTGAAAGCTGCCCGAGACGTTCTGACTCGGGGGTGAATCCCCTGAGGAAAGAGACCGTCATGAAGACCCCCTGCACTTCATGATATGATGTGGTGATGCGAGCTTGTCCCTGATATCGCAGTCCACGGGAGAGAGAGGGGGTGAGAGGAGACCCCCCTTGTGTGTAATGGAAGGAGATCCAGCTACAGCAGTCCAGCTACAGCTAATGCATGGAAGAGGAGAGACACTGCTGTTCTGAGAGTGGAAAGGATCTCTTCCTTCTTCCCTTCTGAACTTTTATTGGACGGAGAAGAGATTGATCCATTGTAAATACTGATTTATCATAGGAGAGATAGTTAAGATTATGTATATGATGTATTGTAATATTTATTTGTACAGTGATTGTAATATAATTCCTTTTCCCCCCATATTGAGTCTTGTGTAGTGTCTGGAAAACCCATCTCACTGGGGTGAGATGTGGGAGGGGGGCTTGGACTCGAGAATTGGATTTTAAGGGTCTCGAACTACGACACCGGTCTTATCACCTTCCCCCTTTGAGCCTAGACTTCACAGCCTGACTAACTTCTGGGACATAATTTCTGTAAACCTATTTGACTGAGCTAAGAAAAATATTTATGGGGTAGGCGTGTTGCAAAGATTTGTTCCATATTGTAACTGAAGTGGTTTTGTTGAGGATAATTATCATGTCACAGTGTAATACTAAATGTGGTGTCTCAGGTCAGTTAAGAATTTAACCATACTGACATTTCAGAATTCACCAGTGTATATAATGCTTTTATGACTGACAGGGTGGAGTGACAAGATGCTATCAGACTTATTCAGTACTAGCTTTAGTCTAGAGAAAAAAAAAGTCTTACACTGAGGAAACAGTATTTACCTCTATTCCCTCATTTTTCAAACACTGAGAAGGGATGGTAGTTTTCTCAATTGTTGCAAAAATATGTTTGAAAGACACCATCTCAAAATTCAGGAGAGGAAGACAGAAAAGAACTGATGTTTCTGAAATGAGAAAGTTTTCATAACAGAAAGAAATAATCAGGTGGTATTTTAACAACTGTTTTAGCACAGATCTAAATGTAGTATGTGAAAAGGTGACATGATCTCATTTATGGATTTCCTTTGTTTCTTTGACTACAGTTAGAAGAAAATACTTCATAAAATGTGTTCTGCAATCATTTAATTGTTAGCAAGTAGTGTTCTCTGAAAACAGCTTTATACATACAGCTGTACTTGTATACAATATGTACAGAAACACAGTAACAGACACTTCCAAAATGTGCATATTGGGCTAGCAATACATCCAGTAAAGCTCCAGAAAGATTAACTAATTCCGGCACACCATGCTACAAGAATTTGAGAGGAGCTATATACAGTTTAGGTTACTTACTCAAAACAGACTTGGAGTATTAGGCCTGGGAAATAATGAACCAAAATTGTGCTGATTTCCTGACAAGAAGGAGTTATAGTCTAGAACACCTTCCCCTCGCAACAAAAAGAAACATAATGTAGCTTGCAGTTCTGCCAGAAAGCTGGCTCATGCTGTCCATAACACACACAGCACTTTAAGATGCTGAGTGAAGAGTATGAATCAAACACAAGCATCAAATCTACTACAAATTAGATTATTATTTTTCCGGTAGGGCACCTGTATCATCTGGTAATGTCCCCATCAGACAAATGCATTTAGGAAATAAAGAACACAATGGATTTAGAAGTCCTGTGAAATGCTATGCAGTGTAGAAAGTTGCTAAACAAAATCAGGAGCTGGGAACCAGAAAAAAAACAGCACAAATGAATGGGAAACTTGATTGCAGTCAGTGATCAGCACTAAGAATTGACAAAGGAAGATTAAGCTTTTGTGGTTTGCAGGTGTGAAATATTTGTGAGTAAAAAGGATTCGAGACTGATCAGAAGTGCAGAATCCAAAACTTTGGGAACACTAGATTGTGGAATACCATTCCTAAACCACGACAGGTGACAATTTGCTAAACCATTACACAGAGATTTACAAGTTCGAATCAATTGGCTCCTTTGTGTAAAGCCTTCCAAGGAGCCACTGAAGCCACAGGGCAACAGCAATCAGCTAGGGCAGGTAGTATGGAGCTGAACTACACTGAACTTCATAAGTTTTCTCATTTGAATGCTGCACACAACTTTAACTACATTACATCACCCTATAGGTCCTTCCAACTGGACCACGCTGGTTGACATTAAGAACTTCAATCTGTTACTTTCCCTGTTGAGTGGTAACAACTGGGGATTTTTTTTCTCAGATAATTGGCTAAATCATGTACAGATTACATCAGTTTAACTTCTTGCTGCTTTAAAAATTGGGGCGGGGTATGACTAGTCTTGAAGACGGGAATTGAGAAAGAAATTTTGAACTTCCGATGGTTCCACAGTTACAAACAGAACTAAATAAATGCAAGTGCATAAATAAGGACAAAAGGAATAGTGAGTTGCTACACTGCATTAGCACTTCAGCTTTTGAAATTATAAGGCTGGAAACTAATTCTGAAATCCAATCTAAATTTCTGGTGTACTTTCTAGTATTCACCTTAGACAAGTCACTGCAGAAGTCGAGGATACAATGTTGTGACAGAGAGATCTGTGCTGGCGCAGTTCCATCCAATTTCAAAGAGAAAGGTATTTAAAATTACATTTGGCTCATGAACTGGCCATAACAAAATAATTTCACAAGGTGCCCTTATCTGCCATTACTGCCCCTTCTCCTAAGAATGACACTGAGCATTTTCTCTCTGAAGCTCAGACACAAAATAAACCCTGCCCCAGCTAGCCTCTCACCTGGCTTGGGAATAATTATTCATCTGACACCGTGCAGCTGTGTAATGGGGAATCAGCTCTGACTCCCCAGAGTCAACTCTGAATCAGAGCTGACTCCCCCAGCTCTGTTTTATATGAACAGCCTTGCCTGAGCAGCAGAAATATGTTTCTGTCTTTGTGCCTAGTTGACTACCTGTGTTGGCATGTGAACTGATTAAAAAAATTTAAAAAAAAAAACATATTATTTTAGGGCTGAACTTCTTGCTTTCTTGAGATCTGAAGGGCAGTTTTGCAAGCTTTGTATGGAGTATCCCTAGCAGAGATCTGTAACTGAAAAAAAGAGGAGCAGATCCTCCTAGCAAATTTGTTCTGGACATGATGGTAATTGGTACTAGAGCCTCACACAGCATTCCCAGTTGTTTTAATCCCAGGTCTGCACTGACCATGTACTTTGAAAATGTCCTCCTAGGAATAATGACAAAGATGTATGCTGCCCATGGCACTAGAATGACTAACAAAAACATTAGAAAATCATTTTTTTAGGCAGCTCAGACAGGATTTTCAGAAGTGCATGGACTATTTATGCACATGAGCCTTCAGGAAAAGAAAGTGTCAGATTTTCAACAGTACTGGAGCCTTGTTGAGACTGGTAAACAGTGTGTGCATTAGGAGTAGATCTAGAAGACAGAATAGAATCACAAGATAGTTAAAATTGGAAAGGACCTCTAAGATCATCGCATTCAACCATTAGCCTAGCACCACTATGTTCACCACTAAACCATATCCCCAACTGATATATACACACTCTTTTTGAACATTTCCAGGGATGGTGATTCCAGTACTTACCTAGGTAGCCTATTCTAATATGCCTGATCACCCTTTCAGTGAAAACATTTTTCCTAAAATCTAATCTAACATTCCCTGACACAGCTTGAAACTATTTCCTCTCGGCCTGTCGGTTATTACTTGGAAGAAGAGACTCACCCCCACCTGGCTTCAACCTCCTTCCACGGAGTTTTAGAGACTGATAAGGTCCTCCTGAGCCTCCTTTTCTCCAGACTACATAACTCCCGCTCATTCAGCAACTCCTCATAAGACATGTGCTTAAAACACAGAAAGCAAACAGCTGGTACTGAGCAACCAATGCCAGCTACTCATGCCAGCCACCCATGTTTCATTAGTTGGGGGTTGTTTCAGACTAGGACTTGTCTGGCCCATGGTCTGGATGATCCTTAGCGATCAGAGTATGTTGAGTGCGCTCCTGCATGGCATCCTTCAGTTTGGTTTTGTCTGGTATTAATCTGGGTTCTGCACTCTGAGATCCTGCTGAGCCGTATGAAGACTTGCCACAGAACCCCTGTGAAGTAGCCACTCAGAATTTTACCTTCTTGAATGTTCAGCCCTCCCAGTACACTTAGCATCCTTCTTAGCTGTGTACTGATATCAACAACATCAGTTAGCAGCAAATATATAACATGTAGAAACTCTAAACCAATGGTGCCACAGTCTTAACAGTCAGAGAAACGAGCTTTCAGACACTGAGTTCTAGAAAACCTGCATGTTGCACACATTTTTCTTTTGATATGTTAACCATGAAAAGAATGAAATTTTAGCAGATAAACTTCTGACCTCGGCAGCAAACAGAAGCTTCAAAGAGTAAAATCTCATCACGTATGTCTACCAAAGTGAACAAACAAGGTGGATTTCAACGAGGTAAAGATCTGGCACTCAATACTTGAATACTTTTTTATCTGAAACTAGAATTTATGTGTTGTAATGGCCCTTTAATTGAGTCCAAAATGCCTAACAGTCTTAATGAGCAATGTTTGTAGATACCACACAGCTAAAATAATGCAAAATCTATTAGAGTAAAACATAAGCCTGGATCAATATTCAGTTGAAAATACATATTTTTTCAAATCAGAAAATCTAAACTTTTAAAAGCAATATTATATCAGATACCCTGCTTTCCTTCATGTTAAACACATACTAGCATGTCCTTTAAAGTACAGTGTAACACCAGTCAGTTTTGGTTTCTCAATAAAATGTACTGCTCATTTCTATCTAAGAGTCAGACTAGGTGTGAGATAATCTGATACTGGCCAGACTTTGAGAGAACCTCTATTTGGAGTACTTAGACAGTCTAATCACGAGAGCCAAAAGTGAGTTACAAACTGCAAATAAAATGTTCAAATTTGTTTCACAGTCAAAAATTACACATGTTAAATCATAATGACATTTCTTGTTTCAAGTTGTGCCCATTCAGTTGTGTCATGGTCGTTGCTGTGTGCCTGGTATTGCTTTTCAGGGAAGTCATTTGAATGGCAGAAGAGTTCCGCAAGTAGCTGGCAGATCTCTCTTGCTGAGCTTTCTTCCTGCAGCAAAGCTGGTTGTTGAAATGCCTTCTGAAACTCTCACTGAGAAAATACAATGCAAATGGGTTGACACAAGAATTGCAGAAGCTTAGCACTCGGGCCACTAAGGTAACAACCATATGTCCTGTTGATGGATCAATCTTATTGTAATGAAAAGATCGGTACATGTATAGCACATGGTTAGGAAACCAGCAGATAGCAAAGAAGCCAACAAAAACTAGAACGATTTTTGCCAGACGTTTCCGAGTTTCCATCTAAAAAGATGAAGAGAACCCAAATGAACAACAATGAATAGAACTACTCCACATAACAGACTTAATTAAAACGTAGTATTTTGCTTTATATTAGCTTCAACAACTATCATAAGTAAGGCCAGTAAAAATGCTTCCTTCACGCGTTGAATTACTTGTTCCGTCTCATTTACTTTCCTTTCCCACTTTCAGTTTACTTTCACTGACAGATCCTAGCTGTTTGCAGTTACACAAGGTTGCTCTTTCTATACGATATACACAGCAAGACTGATTCATGACCCAAGGAAACATTGGCTTTTAGCCTAAAAGTAAGCTCCAAAGGATGTCATGAACCATAATCTTTTCAGTGCTTGGCTTGAAACTTAAGTTTTAGTTAGAAAGCTATTTAGAAACTGTTGGCTTTAAAATCTAGAGACATTGTGAATGAAATGTAGAGACATTATTAGGGTGTTAGCCATTCTATATATATATATACATATATATTTATATCCCACTGTTTTTCCTGAAGTGCCTCAGCTTGCCCCTCTCTCCTAGAGAAACCACCAAAACTGCATTACACAGTATAAAGCATCTTAATTCCAGGGTAAAGTGAAAGGTTCCATTAAATCTTCAATAATGACATGAAATGTACCTTAATTTCAGCACTAAGTTATAACAGATTACAGTGACGCTACTGAGAATGGCTGAAAATTTGGCAAGATATGAGCCTACACAGTGAATCCAAAGCGAGAGAGAGACTGGACAGATAGAAGGCACCAAAGAGAGGCAGAAAGTTTCTTCATATTCTTCCTAAAAGATTTATTATGTATATGAAGTATGAAAATTTTGCAAATGCAGGAAAGTTTTCTAGTTCTGCTCAATTTTCTGGAAAAAAAAATGAAGCAAATTTATTCTAACAGGGTTTCAAAATTTGTGAAATTAATCTTTAAGTAGTTTTCTTGTCTCTGTCTAAACAAAAAACAGTGGGGAATTCCCAAAAGATGGGAATACTCTAACATTTCAATTTGGTAGCATTTGCACTCATATTGCAAGAGCAAACTAAAAGGTGCAGAGGCAGAGAGTGAATTTTACACTTGGCCTAAAGAAACATGATTTTATAGCAATAGTGTGAATTTATTTCCTCTTGCTGGAAGACATGTAAGTATACCAGAATTTTCTATTCTTCTGAGCCTCGTAGATTAAAAAAAGAAAAAAAAAACAAGTAGAATGAAAAAATATGTTCTTACTTTGAAAATACATGTGAGTTCAGAAATGTGATATAAATTAAACATTTTTTTCCATCTAGAGAGTTCAGCCAAAAGGCTCTCTATATTTCACAAGAAAATAAAATAATACCTGAAGTGCTAATATGTACGCACTTTTGACAAGAAACAGACCAGAGCAGAAATGAAATGCTGCTCAAAAAGGACATGAGGGAATGTAGTCTTTCCTTTAAATGAATATGCACATACTATATATGCAAGGAGATTTCAGTTAGTATGGGAGTAGTTTTATAAAATACTGGAAGAGAAAATCATTCAAAGTTGTTTTAATAGGCATAAGTATTTTTCTCTATCACTACTAATGCTTTTGCAAAGTGGTCGAGGCACTTTCACTGCAAAACTGGTGTTTGTACATGTGTTCCTGCTAATGTTGCTATCTTACTGCTTCCTGTGCCTTACAGGGAAGATGGCTTAGTCCAGCATTTTAAAAAGCTTTGTCTCAAAGGTATACAGAATCTATACCAGGAGTGTTATAGCAGAAAGGATAACAGAAAGGATATTAGAAAAGTGAGAGTTCAGGATTATATCCAAGGAAGATCTACTCAGAAAGTCAAAAAATAATCAGTTAATGCTCTGTGTTCATCTTTTCAGCACTCCTTGGTCTGAGAAAACCTTAGATTTCCTACATAAATTTTCCCTGCTTATGTCAGTTTTCTCATTTCCAAGCACAAATAAAAGAGGGACAATTCTCAAAGATTTCTTTCCCAAAATGGCTGCCTATAGAGACAGGTGAAGCCTGTCTACAGTAACTACAAAAAACATCATTCTTTAGTAAGAACACAAGTAATGGTTAAATTAACAGCATATACAAGCACATGTACCAATGTCATTTACTGTTAAGAATGTGGATTGGTGGCATTGAATTTATATTTTTCCTTGCTCATATTAATTTACATACTGGGCTTAATACTGAGTAATTGTGAAAACTAGGAGATTTTTCAGATAATCCTTGTCTTAGTTGATGTGGAAACTGAACTCATCTTCTGTAAAATCCAAACTATTTGGGTGTTATAATTCCTTTACTTTCATTTATAAGTGTATACAAAACACAAATCTTTCAACAGGATGTAAAAAGCAAATTGCTTACCTGTCTTTTGGAATGCTCACTGTATTCTCCAGGGATGTTGTGAGCACTTTTTATTAAACTCTTTGCAATATGATAGTAGTAGATACTAATAATCACAAGAGGCACAAGGAAATATACAAGGAAAAGCAGCACAGAATGGATCTTTGGGTGCATGTCATCTGTCAGGGGGTATGGTATGCACGCTGTGAAAGTGGCATTATCCGTGTCATTGATGTGAGCCAGTTCAGAGAACACTGCTTCAGGAACTGCTAGGAGCATGGAGATTACCCAGATGGCAGTGGCTTTAAGACAGGTCCATAGCACTGCACTGGAGGTCTGGATGTCCATGGGATTTACAATTGCTTTGTACCTGAAATTGATCAAAATGCAGATGCAAATTAAAAGGTATTCAAATTCAACATGTGATGCACAAGATCACGTCATGGTTTTGATTAAAATAATATGTTTTGCTCTTATTTGAAATGTCAAGAGGCTTGTAATCTTTCTTAAATTTGCATTCTCTAAATCTGTACCTTTATTTGTATACATATTCATCAGAGGTGGCAGAGGGAGGCACCGTAACCTGTGGCTGTAGGTGCCCGTTCCAAGCCAGTGTGGTGAAAGCCCAGAATCAGCCATGACTCTGCACTTTCTTTCTCCAAATACCCCCCAGCAAATCTCCAAATGTGCATCCTACCTCTGTATTTCCACCTCCCTCTTGTACCAGCACACGCACACTTAGCATTTCCTTCCTTCCTCAGCTCCTGAAGCCCAGGGCTCCTTCCTGTCTGCCACCATAGCTTTCCTACTCTAGGATAGCCCCCCCAGTCCTCCTCAGAGGAATATATACATCTCCATGAAGTCAGGCAGAAATTACTCCCAACAGCCTGCAACTATTAAACTCTTACATAAAGTAAACATTTCCACATCCATAGTTGGAAGCTGCTGCTCTACGCTGCATTTTGGAAAACTGTCTCATAATATATGATTACATATAAACCTTTGTGGAATTGATAATTTCATAGCCCTTACAATGAAAACAGGAAGAATTGCAGAGAATGGAAATATCACTCTACAGCAAAGTAAAGTAAACAAACAGAGGTAGACTCTGGTCAGGAATTATTTTATTAAACAACATCATTGCAGGAAGGGAGAAAAATTGAAATTTTCCACAAGAAAATGTACATGCTAAAAGGGCAAGTATACTTTGAAAAAAATTTATGGGGGATATCTTAATGTTTTCCTTAGATTTTTTAATTTATTTTTTTTTTGTAAGTAAGTTATGCTTTAATGTTTTTATTAAAAACTAAACCTTAAACAGAACATTTCAGTTTGTCTAAGGGGCGGTAATTTGGAAGGTTGCTTTGTCTCATAAGTTCTTTTAGCTTTCTCAATTCTTTTGTTTTTATTTTCAATGTGATTTGAAATGGCTGGGGGTTTTTTCTGAAACAGCAAAAGTTTTGAGAATTGGAAAAAATATTCTTCTTTAATATCTAAAGGAAAATTTGATAAGAAGAAAGGAGTCAGGAGAGATTCATACTTCAGGTACATAACTTCATCCATCTTCAGGTCTTTCTAGTCAGTGGAGATATACTTTCAAAGAGTGATTCAGATTTCAGGTGCATTAAATCACGCTCTCAGGTGTTTATTTTTCTCTGTTAGCTATACAGTGAGATTAGACTGAGAACTCTAACTTAGATGCCTATCACTTTGTGATAAAACTCCATATCCAAGTATCTAGATACACATACATGCATATAGACATTTAAATATGTATGGCTATGAGCAGGGGTCTAAATATATACCAAGGGTTAGTTTATACCCAAATATAACATAGTTGCTGAAGGGACTGCTGGGAAATGGAGTTGTGATCCCAGATATCCTTTATGGCTAATTTGCAAGTCCTGACAGGTAGTTCATAGCTTTTCAACACCATGAGCAGATATTTGATGAATTTTGGATTAAAGCTGCACCACCACACAGCAACTTTGAGTTTGCTGGCAATCAGCACTGCAGCTGGCTATGCCATGAAAATGTCTGGAGCAGAGCACTGTCTTGGTATCTTTTCTTCTGAGAATATTTGAGTCAAAATGTGCCTTGGAGTCCTCTGTCTCAGAATTGTGATAATTTTTTTTATCACTAAATAATTGAAAATAATGGCTATTTATGTGCATATCTTCTCTGAATTCGGAAAGATTTTTACTGTATCTTCACCCATATCATGCAGTAGAAAATGAAAATCAGCAAACTGTCTTTGTTAATCTATGTTTACCATTTCTGCTAACGCACAATGAGAAACTCCCTGGACACCAAGGTGTAAAGAAATCCTTTATACTGCCATAAGAAGGACAGAAGCTTCTTCACAAAGCATGAATACTACCCAACACAAACTGTGACCTTATTATTCAATAACTGCTTCCTATTGCTGTCCGCCTTGATTTCATTACATAGAGACAGACCCTCTATTTCATTTCATTCAACTGAGGTGACGTCAAGTCCTTACATCTGCTCATTTTTAAAAAAACTTTACATTCTTTGGGAAGAGCTGGTTTGGGGTCTTTGGGGCATGGGGAGGGCATTGGACAAAAATAATATATTGTATTACAGATTACTTTTAGCTTTTCTTTCCCATTGCATTGCTTCAAACTATTTTGACCACAGCCCTATGACCCAGGACAATGACCGTTATCACAAATAATTGTTTTAGCATTTGTTAATATATAAACAGAAGACCTTTTCAGAAGTCTTCACATTAGAAAAAGACGTGGCATATATTTCTACTTTGGCTGTTTCAGCAAAATATCATGCTTTTCCTTGAGCTATGACTGACTCCAGTTGGAAGGCACTGGAGCAAAGTGCCCCTTTTCACAAAACAGCTGAGTTTAGTACAAAAAAATTTCTTTTATTCTACTTGCTACTTTACTGACTACAAGTGTCCTCCTTCTTCCTAGGGCTCAGCTCTTCACAGTACTCAGTGTCAACGAGAAGAAAAAGACACTAAGTGCTGTACAAAATCCATCATCTTGTTCATATCTTTGCAAAGATATAGAGTAGAAAGAGACAGGTTACAGATAAAATCAAATGTAAACTGAATGAAATGAGAAGTGTTCCCAAAGTGAATACACAAACTCTAAAGCATACCACCAACCATTCAAATTAAAAAAAGCATATTTTCCGTCAATTAAAAACCACCAGTAAATTGAGCAAAGGTGCAAATTAGTCAAATTAATAAATAAATCCATCTTTTTCTTTACTTCACTGATGGAAAAAAAGCAAATTATAGATTTATGTGAAGTTCAGGAAATATTCATAAATACGCATTTGGTTTTAATTAGAAACCTTCATGTAAATTCTGTCTTCCTATATCCTTTATCATTATGACTGTTAACAAAGAGACCCCAACTCAGGAAACACTTCCTTTCTTTGGAGCTGTGGTTTCTGCCAACAGACACAAGCACAAACTTGCCCATTCTGCAGATTGGTTCTGTTTGTATAGTGTTTTTTCAATAGAAAGAAATCTCCTCCCTTCTACACAACCCCAAAAAATTGATGAAAAGAATATCCTCTTCCTCCAGCACTATAACATGTTGCTACCTTATAAATACCAATCTATCTTATTCTCCTAACTTCTGTTTTCAAAGCCATTCGTAAAGGTATTTATCAGCTTCAAACTAGAATGGAAAGCTCTATTCCTGTCTCTGCTGCTTCCACAATGCTATTCCCCTCCCACACACTTGACTTTAAAAGAAGCTGCTTCATGCTTAGAGCTAAGCTGTCTTTCCACTACATTGCTGCTTCCTTTTCTAGAGTACTTAGTTGTGATGACCTTAAAAACAAACAAACAAAAAAAAACAACACGAAGCATCTAGACAACACTTAGGCAGCAACTGGACTAAGATAACAGCCAACAATTCCAACCAGAATTGCCACAATATCTCCTTGCCCTTTTGATTCTGGATTGTCTGTTGTCATTTCTTAAAAACCCTTCAGATCAAGGACTTTCTTCTTGTTCCTGTTTATATAGCACCTATCACAAATAGGACACTAATTTATAATCTAGTTTTCTACATGCCATCACAATGAAACTAAATACAATAATGAAGTGTCATAAAGCAAGGAGAGACACAATCCATATTATCTGGCTTTAATTTTCATTTCAATCCTGAAGCTGGAGGGGTTGGTATAATTTGCTTTCTCATAAATAAGTTTTTTTTAAGTGATGTTGCTGTGCCATAGTACCGCATTTCCTGAAAACTAGAGTCATTTACCAAAACCATTCATGTGATAATCTTTTATTGTGTCACTGCATGGTGATTTCAAACACAAAAAACCTAACAACATAAAACATATCTGAATAGAAAACACAGCTGTATGGTCAGTATTTGTTGAAAATACAAATACCGTGTCCATTCCACTACAGTAGAATGAAATTTTGGATAGGACCAAAGTCCTTTTCCTTGTATGGCAGTTCATTTGACTCAACTCCAGTTGAAAAATTAAGAGGAGAACAATTTATCTAGCCGAGAACAATATGGGATCATTTGATGTCCCACATTTGTGTTGCGCGAATTTCTTTCACAGCAGACAAACTGAAATTTGCATTTATTCTATTTTATTCTTACAAATTCTTGCAATGCAAAAAAGATATCTTAATGTGTTTTTTTTCCACAGATAGTCCCAATATTTTTATTCTGTGCTTATCTCTTAAAGGCAGAGAATTGCATTCACTCAGGAATGAGCACCTCTTGATATAATGAACAGTATTTGAAATGAAGACCAGCAGACCATGTGTAAACACACTTAAAGTGAATGTCAATGACATGTGTTCTGTGTTTCTTAAGGGGAAAATCCCAAGATTTTCCCAAGGCAAAAAAGTTTTCTACTACAGAAATATGCTTTGTTGAGCCAAAAAGCTATCAATAATGCTTCAACAAAAAAGTCTGATTTAAACTTTTGGTTGATGATTTCTCCACCCTGAAAACAATCAAAACAGAAGTTTCCCAGGATGATGGGTGTTTCTGCATGAAATATATTACCTGTCCTGTCCACTCAGTGTATCAGAGAAGAAATTTTGGTTTTCCTTTTCATTTTTCTTGTCTTGCTACTTCTTCCTCTTGCTATTCACCTCACATTAGCTAACTATGCTTCTTACAAGCTCGCACAAATCTTGCAATGCTAACTCATTGCCCACAATCTGGATTTTTAGTTCTACTTCTCTAAAGCCATTTATTTATAACTGCAATAGTTAAAAGTACCATCAGTAATTTCTTCAATTCTCCTCCTGAAAGAAAAATTAGTAAATTGTTTCAGTGGCTATTATTCAGAAAAGTTCATATATTTCAGTATTCCCAGTAAATTTATATTTAAGTTTGATAATTCCAAGTCACTCATCAACATATGTTCACATATCTTAAGACAGACAAATAGGTGTTCATTAGAGTTGCAGTTTCTCTAAGTTTCTACTTAGAGAAAAGAGAGGAGAGACAAGATAAGACAAGCAAACATGAATGTAATCTAATAAACACTTACGCTACATTTATATGAGCAAACTAAATAGTGCTAGAGTCTATTCTTAGGCCTGGAGGACAAGCGGTATTGGCTGGACATCCATGACTAGTTCAACTTTTTAATATCCCAATATGAGACCACCGCTTCCAACAAAATTAGGCAGTTTACACTTCTATTGGTAATGGCCTCTGAGCTTGTGTTTAATACTGGATCATGCCTGAAAATTGTTTAGGAGAATATTGATTGACCCGGGTGAAAACCACACCATGAACTGCTCTAACAACTGTTTGACAAATGGCTGACTTCCAGCACTCAGGCCTATGCTTTGGTACTGTTGAATATGGGTTTGTGAGTATATATATATAAATATATATATATATAAAACATAAATATATGCAAACATATTTATGTATATGGCAAAAACCCCACATGCTTTCAGGTGCCTGGTCCCAAAAACATTATCCAGAAGCCTCGCACAATGGTTGACCCGTTCCAACCTGCTATGCACATTCTTTCTTAACTTCTAAACTAAACAAGCAGTTGTATTTCCCCTGCTGTGCATGCCAGGATTGTACCTACTTAGTTGGCATCTAAGCTTCATTAGGATCCTGTAGCTAAGCACAGAAAAGCTGAGGAGCCTGATCTCAAAGTTGTGTTTGAATAATGACTGGAGCACACCAAAATCATTAACCTTCACAAAACTGCCATGGCAAAGGCAGCTCTGGTACCTGCCTCTCCAAGAACAAAATGGAGCCATTCATTCAGCCAGGGTGTCGGAGAGTCATTGATCAGGCCTGCTAGACAGCGGCTCAAAATTAACATTTCACTTGTGAGGAGAGAACCCTGTTCTTAAAGTACAAGGCAGTTTAGCATGTGTATTCTCTTGGCTTTTATTGCCTTTCTGGAGCATTTACCTCATTCCAACCCTAATTTGGGATTCTGGATTTTGGATTCTGCTCTGGAGGGGTGGAGAGGTGGAGGGGAAAGTCAGCACCTAGGCTAGACACTAGGCATTGCAATGTGGAGCTAGGACACCTTACCTACTATTGGCTTTGTTCACTCATTCTCTGCTCTCTATTTAAAAAAAAAACACCTGGAAAACAAGAACTAATCTTGTTTTATCCTTCCAGAGTTTATGTTCTGAAACTTCAAGGGTCAAAGGACTTTGAGAAAAGAGAAACCCGTATCTCCAAATGGGTTTGATCCAAATTCCATTGATACCCCTACCTTTCAGTTGATGAGACAGAGATGCATGCTTATCTGCATATTCACAGCATACTTACTACATGTCTCCCAGCAACAATATCTATACATATTTGAATGAAGAAGATCTCACAAAATCATCACTGATTGAGCAGAAGGTCAATAAAAATATTAGTCACAGACACTAAAGTGCCTGGAAGCAGAAATCCTGAGTGTAAACTATGTTTAGTGCCAGTTTACCTTTATAAAAGTTCTGCTGTTACAAAACATTTCCTCCTGTTTCCTTGAGGAACTCAGTTATAGTCCATGCCATGGCAGATAGCATACTATTGCAGAGAACATCACATGGTCAGATGATTTTTAGAAATGTTACAAGCCAGGAAGAATTAAATAACCAAATCTCTATTAATATATCTAGAACAGACTTAGATTTTACTATTTGAGAATTTAGACCCCAAATTTCTAATTTCTAAATTCAAAAGCAGCAACTTCATTTATTTGCTCCAGTATTATCATCTAGAAGGCTCCACTCTGCCACTTTTAAAAAAGTTTCCAGTTCAGTTTCATTTGCAACTTCTATTCTTAGTCTACCCTGAAATCAGTGTAGACGAAAAAAACAAGTAAATACCATGGAAAAAAGGGAAGATTAAAAAAATCAGAGGAAAAAGTTAATATAGCAATCCTTAAAATACAAACAATCAGACAAACATGGAGCCAAAACACAAACATGACAATATTTTTAAAAAAATACTGTGAAAATCAGTTGGAAAAAAATGAAACCATATTTGGGATAGTCATGTGAGGGAAAAAACAAAATCATACGAGATACAATGACAACATATTGAATAATCCATTTCTTTCATGTTTGTACACGCACCACAATTTTATTTGTATATATGCTCACACAAAGCTGGAAATATACAAACCTGTATGCAGCAGATGTAATTACACCAAGCTTCATGTGGGTTGTTTGTCTCTGGTTATTTTCTCTGATATCTGACAAGTTGTGTGAAGTTAATGCCAAAACACACTTCTCTGTAATGGACACCAAAGGAGGTTTCCTCATACATTCCACAAATTTCATGAACTAGTAATAACTTACTTTCCATTTGTAATTACACTATCAAACTTGGCTGAATCTCAGCATAGATTTAGAATTTCGTAGTGGAGATACATGTCTAGACCTAGGGAATGTGACTGCATATACATTTTTTCATTAGTACATACAAAAACACATAAAAATAATTTAGCACCAGGAATATATAGTCTGGAAGAATGGTTCTGCAGCAAAACTCATATGATAAATACAGAAGTTCTTCTATAATTAAACTATTCAAAATGAGGACTCAATTAAACTATCCCTTTTCAGGAGAATATTTGAGAGTTCCATCACTCTGCACACATAGAAAAGAGATCTATTATTTATTCTCTAACAAATTTATCATCACAGTAAACATGTAAAAGCTTTTCCCTAAAGAAAGCACACTTGATCTTTGACATAATTTCTAAGGGCATGACAAATGCAGACTTGAGGATTCCAACAGTTCGATTCGTATTAACCCATTGCAATGTAATATACAAGGTAGTTGTGTACCATGTCATGGCAAGAGCCAAACAGATAAAATAAATGAATGGAGATTTGCATGCTTGGTAAGAACTGGGCTGGATTTGCTGTTTAGCAGCTATTTTGTCTGTCCCCGGCACTTCAGGCTTTTACTGAATTGATCAAAGAAGCAGGAAACAGGAGGGATGCTTTTGAAACTGTCTCCCAGGATTTAGGTTGCGGCCTGTGAAAGGCTACTGGACACTGGCATTTGCATTAGTCAAAGCAAAGCTGGCTGTTGCCAGCGCAACACAGCCACTGCATTGATCACTGACCAGGATAAACATCACAGCCATTTCTCACTTTGCCATCCTCTATCTAAGCCGCTTCTGTATGAGTTGAAGAGCACACACAGGACACAGGCACAAAGGCAGGAGTTTAACAGATGTAGGTGTCTGCATGAATTTTGAGAAACAGTTGCCTAACTTGGGAGGAAAATGTTATTTACTGAAAAATCATTTTCAGCTGTGTAAAGACGGACACAAGTGGAATTTCTCCAACATTTGATTTGACTTGCCTGGCTTGGACAATATTACCCTAGAATAGTTAACTCTTTAACCTACTCCAGACATAAAATTCTTTCTGCAGTGTTCTGTGGGAGTTTTCTGACATCCCTTTTGTTTCTTTTGAAATATTTGCCATCATATTCTTTCGATCTGTACAAAATGAATATAAATCAATAAGAACATTTTAGAGTGGAGATAGGTGAAAACAGGCTTCGCTGTTTAACTTGACAAAGGTGTTTTAGCAAGGTTTATTTTGTAAATCAAGTTGGCACACATAAACTAAAATACGAGTTGAAAAAATGTGACCGACAAAGCTTGCCAAATGACTCTTATTTTTCTTTTGCTTTGCCTGTTATTGCACAATTATAACCATATTGCTACAGCCTACAGTAAGAGAAACATCTGGACTGTGATTTATTTTAATGTTCTTCAGTGACTCATTCATTCAATACATTTACCTCAAGTGTATGTGTTTCTAAGAAGATTCATACTTCTACTTGGTCCATATAATTTTTTTTCCCATCTACTATATACAGTTTTTCTCCTATACAGATAATCTTTCATTTTACCTTTGATTTTTTTTTCTTTATTCTTCAGTTAATTTTCAAGATGTCATTTAATACTACTTTCCTTGTAAAGGCTCTTTAATCCCTGAATATCAGCTATTAGAGCTCAAAAGGAAATCATGTCCACTTTCCTGCTTCACCTGCTCCACCACATGTAATAAGAAATGAGGATTTCACATTTCTCCAATCATAGTATTTCAGCCTGAATCAGCATCTTCCATAACAAAAGAAGAAACTGTAAGTAAGTTCTGAAAAGAGTAAAAAGAAATTTTTATTAAAGTGCTATTACTAATGAAAAACCTAAAGGAGTTATTAGTGCAGCTTTTTACACTTCCTTAGTTCCCCCAAAAAAGGGAGACAATAGACATGCAAACTGAGACAAAATGGATTTTGTTACCAACTGTCATCAGAAGTCATCACACAAATAGTAAACTTGCAAAAACCATTTTTTAGCCTTTTTACAGTTTTAAAAATACAGATTAATATCTTACACATTTAAAGTAAATAAACAAAGAAATAAAACCAAGAAAAGAAGGATCAAATAGTTTAGCTATGCAAATCTATAGAATATATTTTAAACATCTCAGGCACTGTATTTAGTTATTTAAGTATGAATTTAAATTTTCAAACTCTTACCTGGTTAATCAAGTATTTGCCTCATCAAAGGTGTCCTTACGTCACACTTTTTAGAAAGAAAGCAAAGAAGATGCTATTTTAACTGCAGCAGGGTGAGTTCAGCTTTGCTGTCTCCATTAGAGTGTAGCAGGACTGCATTTGAGCTAACACATTTAAATCCTTCATTAGAAAGAAAATTCAATGTAGGAAAAGTAGCAGAATTAAATTTAATCCTATTGTTACAGATTACATTAGAAATGAGGCATAAACCACAGCCAAGGAGAAAAGGAAAGACTATGTGGGACAAATCTAGAGCTGTTTGAAGACACTGACATATATTCCTTCAAAGTTTACTCCAGTGTCTTGGCATTTTGTGGGTACCACACAATAATGCAGTAATGGCCAAAGGCACACATTGTTACTCACTCTTAATTCACTGCCTCCTGAGCTTTTCCAGCCACCTCTCCACACCAAGGTTTATGTGTCATTCAGACCTCTAGCTCTGAAAAGTACCTTGGAAACACCTTTCTGTTCTTGCCACCTGTGTCTTTACCCTACCTGGATTCCTTACCAGGAACAGGTCCTTGCCCTACCTTGACTCCTTCCCAGGAACAAAGCAGCAAGACCTCTTACTCTGAGAAGAGAGTGAGGAACCTCATGGGCCCAGTTTGCATTCTGAGCTAACTGCATGGTCCACCATGGACATAAACTGGAAAGGCACTCCTTGGAGTAGTGAACAAGTTCATGGGATGGTCCAAGTCAGATTCATCTGTGGCTTCTGCCCTTTTTTGAAGTGAGGAGATATTGGCACACATTTTCTTCATGTGTGTCATGCTGCAGTCCCTCTGGCAACACTTTGCACTCTTTATTTTTATCCTCCTTATCAAAGACCACACCAAGTCCTAGGACTTTCTCAGTAACATCCTTTAGATCTGGTCAAAACTGCAGTCCATGAACCCTGGAGAAACAAGCTCATCAGAGACCCCACTTTTAATTCCTTGTCCCATCACATCTTTAGGAAGTGCATCCCTGGCCTTCATACATCAGCCCTGTGGGCACTTTCAGGGTGTGTTGAGTGCTATTGGGGGTGTTCTGCCCTATGGTGCCCTTAGTTCCTTTTATTTTGCTGTTTTGTATACTTTTGTCCTTCAGCCCCATTCTTTTTTTTTCATTTGTCATCCACTGTAATTACTAGGTTTTCTCTTTCTGTAATCCACCTTCTCTTTTTTCCTTGGTTTTATAAACCAGAGAAATATTAACATTTCCAGACGTGATCTGGTTTCTCCACAATAGAGAAGAGTGGCCATGGGGGGCACAGGTGCTGTCCCTACACATCTCCTGCATGGCATTGAGAAGGGATGTCTGGCTCAGCAGCACAGCTCCTATGCTGCCTTCCCCACACCACAGCAGAGGGAGATCACAACCTGCTCTCACACCAACACCCTGCACCACCAGTGCATCATCTCTACCGCCACCATCCCCACCATCTCTACCACTCCCATCCCCCTGTGCCCCAACATGTGTGGGGCTGCATCTGGGCACCACTCCCTGGTCAGTCAGGGCACCACTCCCTGGTCAGTCAGGGCACCACTCCCTGGTCAGTCAGGGCACCAAGAGTTCAGGGATGGGAAGAACCAGCCTCTATTCCTGTGATGGGGGTGGGCAGCAACCTATGCTGTGTGCTGCTAATTTCAGTTTCCAAGTGTGCTCTAGGGAAGTCTGGGAAGAATTGTTAAAAATTACATATCATGTTTGTACACATACACAAACCCCAAACCCAAAGCAAAACTCAAACCATCTCAGTACAAGATAATGAAGCTTTCAGTTAAAAGGTGCATGTTTGTCAGACAGAAAGCATTACTGATGCTGAAAGGGACTTCTGTGACAAAAATCCATATGAAATAAAGTAACTTTAGAAAATATATATATATGCAATTAGTACTATTTTTTCTTCCTTAAATCTTCAGTCTGTTGGTAACATTCATTCAGAGTTTATAGCTTCTGTAGCTGCTTTTGTTAAATGTATCAACATACATGTAAACCATCATGCAGAATTTCCACATAAGCAATAAGTGCTAATTACACTGTGGAAACCAAGACAACCTTCCTTATCCTAATTCACGCAGGCATGTTGCAAAGAATTCTAAATATTCCTAAATCTGTTCCTTAGTGGAATCAATGTCTGGCATTCCATACAGTCCCATGGTAACAGGGAATAAAAAGCAGGAAAGGCTTTAATTATCATATATTAAAATGTACTTTGAGCATTTTCTGTGAAAGAGACAGAGAAGACATTGTGTATCAAACCAAATATGTACTGAATTATAATGGAGCCCATGTAGTGACATCACTGCGTACAAATATTCTATGCTAGATTCACTTATCTAGAGAAAACACTGCACCCAGCCAGGCCTCACCTCCTCAGCACCTCTTGGGTGCAGGACGCTGCCACCACTCCTGATCTGCCTGCATAATTACCCATAACTGATCTAGTCAAGATGACACATGTTAGGATCAGGCTACAAATTAGTGTGACGCAAACCCCTCCACACCAGTGGACCCTCTAGTTCAATACAAGTGTCGTACAAAAAATAGTAGATGTGATTCCAACTCTAACTCCACCGACAGTTTAGCCAGCTTCACTCAGCGATATCCTGGGCCCCTAGGAGACTGGTCTCTGAAGTCAGTGGCTGATCTTCTGACTGGAAAATAAATGCTTTTTTTCTCAGTAACCAAAAATAAAATTGCAGAGTTTAAAAAAACAGAGTTGTTTAATTCCTAGTAAAAACCATTTCTGACATTGGTATATACTGCAGACTCCAAAATGCTAGAGGAATGTATTTATTATGAGCTTATATGATCTCAGCACACAAACTGAAGCTGTTTTCTGGTATGTGCAATCCTAAATGCTTTCAGCGTAAACAGATTCAGCATTATTACTTCTTCAATCTTTACTGATATTAAAGGAAGGATCAAACAATGAGTGCTCCAAATCCATATAAAAAGCAAATGAATGAACCCTTAAATCACTGGCATTCTCTCACATTACATTTCACTGGGAGACGATGTCCACTACAAGCAACTTCTTCCCTTTTCAAATAAGATACCACAATCATAATTTTAAACAGTGGAAATAGAGCAGAAAGAGCACTGCAGGGCTTCCTTGGCTCTTTAAGGACAGATTTTGACATACTCTTTAACTGAGTTAATCAGAGTGTTACAGGTGTTCACTTTAAGGTATGTTTTGCAAGCTATTATTAAAAAAATATAACCAATTTTCATAAGTTATGAAGTCTTTATAGAAAAGTGTGTTCAGTCTTGATTCAAATACAACTGAAATTTATGTCTGCTGAAGACTATCCTCAGGTGTAATCAAACAATTTACTGAATTAGCAAAAAAAAAAAAAAAAAAATTACAAGACTCTATTAGAAAAAGGATTAAAAGTTTTAAAGAAACATTATTGTAATTGTGAAGATATATCACTAAACTCAAGACTTCACATTACGCACCAATATAATGCAGTGTCTCGGTTTAAAACCCAATAAAATAAAATGGGATAATTTCTATGGAGAAGGAATTAAATATTTTCATTTCTGACTTAAAAAAACCCTGCTTAGATAACAGAAGAAAGATAATTTCATTTAATTCAAGGTTGCAATTACACTGCAAGATTTTGTCTTTCAGAGCCTGAAACACAGTCCAACAGGCACTCAGTTGTTATAAATTCCTTAAGTACCCATTCATAGTAATTGGAAGGAAAAATTGGGGATCCAGCTCTTTGTTTCTTCCTAATTTGACAAGTACTGAAGATGAAAGTGTTACTTTCTATTTGTTTTGGGGTATTTTCTTTTTTTTTCTCCACTTTTCTAAAAGTTCAGAAGACAAAAAGAATAGTTTGAACAAAAGTTTAAGACTGACAATTACAACAGAACAGTTTGGATCCTCTGAATTCCCAGAAGCCAAGCTAGTTCTGGCAGTCACCTCTGGTAACCTGCTCTTCTACTAAGGCACAGATACACGTACATACACTTTCTCAGCAGAAAGAAACAAATTGATTAAAAGTACCTCTGTGCTTGACTTGGTTTAAGTTGCTCACTGCCTGTTAGCATAACACTGTGACTTGGCAAGGGTCATATCTGGCATCTAAAACCTTCCTCAAAAGAATACGATTTCAGTATATGGCCTGTTACAGGCCCATCCCAGAGGTGCAGAAGACAGGGCTAAACCCAGTTTTTGCAGCTGACACCCTGGAAGCTAAAGGCCCAGGCACACCCATTTCCAGATACCTTTTAACTCCAGTTAATACCAGACTTGCCATTGTCAGGAGGGAAGCAGCACGGGCACCTCACAAGCTGGAATGAGGGGACTGCAAACCAGGGACACCTTATCCAGAGGGGCACTTCACCTTTCATGCTAGCTCCAGCCAGTCTTTGCCCAAGCTGCAGAGAGCTGAGAACTGGCAGCCCAGCTTTCCTACCTGTCAGCACTGAGGGCAGTGAGAGTGAAGACGGAGACACCAACGGAGGTGAGCTGGATGACAGGGATGAGCTTGCAGCCCAGCTCCCCAAAGAGCCACTCCTCAGAGAAATACCGGGAGGCGTCCACGGGGACACAGGTCACTAGCAGCAGCAGATCACCAGCTGCAAGGCTGGAGATGAAGATGTTGGGCACACTTCTCATGGCACTGTTGGAAATGAAGATCTTCATAAGTGTGATGTTGCCCAGCAAGCCGACAGTGATGATGAGGAGGTAAAGCGATGGGATCACACAACGGATGATGAACATGGCCGTGCCCTTCTCTGGGGGCAGCAGGGCTGTGTCGGGCACCAGGTGGGCACTCCCATTCTCCCCAAGGGGCATTGTTGTGAGCTCGGGCGAGAGCTCTGGCTCCATCCTCCAGCTTCGGGTGGACTGAGGGTCTCTAGCGCAAAGTGCAGTGGGAGCCACTGGAAAGCTTTACTTTTCTGCAAGTCAACCAACTTTCTCCCCCCTTCCCTACTGCCCTTCTTCCTTCCCCTTCTCTGACGAGTTTTTTCCCTTCAGAAATGCAGAAGAATGTCCAACGGTGCAGTGGCGGGGGAGGGAAATAAAAATTTCCATGTTCTGCCCCTCAGCTTTTCGCACAAGCCTGTCCCAGTGGGCAGGTGGCAAGAGATCCTGAGCCTTGCGGGCAGCGAACGCCGTCAGGACAGCGGCTGCCTGCCCTCGTCCCCGGGAGAGCCCTCGGATGCTCGGTCCGGCCACCTCCCCGCGCCCGCAGCGGCCCCGGGGCCGCCAGCGCTGTCCAGCGGCGCCGGCGCTGCTCGGCCCGCAGCTGCGGGCGGCGGCGCCAGAGGCGGGGGCGAGGCGCAGAGCAAGCTCCCTCCTTACTCCGCAGCCCCTGTTTATACCTGGTACCGGGAGGGGCCGCCCCGCCTCTCCTCCTGCAGGCGCCTGTGCCCTCGCCCCCAGCCCCGAGCTGCCGAGGTGGATCTTGCGCGAAAGGGAGAGGCGGATCCCGGAGCCGGCGCCGTCCCGCGGGGTCCCAGCCCCTGAGCGCGATGGAGACGACGGGAGGAGCGGGAGGGGCGAGGGGAGCCTCACCCCCCCGCCGCTGCCCTCCGCAAGCAGTCCCCGAGAGATGCTCTCCGACAAACCGGAGAGCTGTCCGCCACGTCGGGCAGAACGCGGGATCGCCTCCGGAAACCAGTCTTCCAGCATTTTACCCAGGTGAAACCACGGCGCTTTGAAACGCAGGGTGACAGGGAGCGAGGGACTTGGAAATAAAGCGATTTTATTCCTGACATCCAGCTGTGGGTTCTGCATAGATTTTACTCAAAGGCATCAGCTGTGTTTAAAGTTTTAGGGTTTGATTCGCGAAGTTGCATTTCATAGTGGTCTCGACATGGAAAGGGAGACAGATGTTGTCTTTTTTCCGTGACTTACTATGCAAATGGTATAACACAGTGGAGAATGAATGTTGTTTGCCTCTTTGAAGAGTAGCATTTGTCCCTAGTGTTTCTCGCTTTTCAGTGAGGTAATGTCTTTTACTTCCTAGTGTCTGCACGTGTGTAGGCTTCCCAAACAGTTCCATCTGTTTCCAGCAGAAGCCATGAATGTACATAGCCGTGTACATATGCTGGAAGACGGGCAGACCTACTGAACTGAAGTTTTCGAGACAAAGTACTAATGCAGAGGAATAACAGCATTAGCCATTAACACGCTCTGCAGACTTATTCCTTTATTTCCTTTTCTCAAAAGGAGGATGTATGAGTTTGTAGCAAACTTGATTATTCATGTTATTAAGAGTTCTCTTGAAGCTCTGTGAGTTTATGACAGGTGTATGGAGAGTCTGTCCACTCAAATATCAGAAGCAAAGCATGTCCCATGTGCAGTGATACATAGTCTGTCCATGGCATGCTGTCTAGTGTAGGAATTAAATCAGAGATTTCTCTTAAATAAATTTTTACTAAGATTATCAAACAAAAAGCATTAATGTTTCTTAAAAGTTACACCTCTCTGTATCAATTGATTGATCGTTGTGATTCTTCTCACATCCCTGAAGATATAAATGTGTTAAAGTTGTGTAAATTACTGATTCATATAATGCTGAAAAATTTGTTAGAGACCCAGCCAGTGCTTCGCCTCAGAAAAGATCAGGCTAGAGACTTCACCTTTACCACTAGGCGGCTCATTGGAATTGTCACAGAGCTCCTCTGGAAGTGATTCTTGTTACTGATCAAGTTTCCTCCACACAGTGTTAAATGCATCTACAGTTCCTCCGAGGCAGCCTTACTGATGGCTTAGATATTTATCTAAATTGGTGTGACCCTCTACTTTGCTGAGTATACACGAAATTTTCTAAGATCATCAATATTGAGGTCTCTGCTAACGCTCTGAATCAGTCTTTTTGGTTCCCATTGCGGGATCTAATATATGTCTTTAACACTGTGAGCTAAATTTTAACGCTGAGAGTATGATCCTTTTGCTAATTTATTTGAAAATGGGTTTATATATGAACAATCAATATGCTTCCCATTGGGAGAACAGTTTAAATTCAACATATATTTAATATTAATTATTTGGGACAAGAGGAAGTTGAGTCTTTTCGCATGAATATCATCAGAAGAACACTTTAAAAGCTTCTATTGGCAGAAGCTTATTGCAGTTTGAGTGGAGAGAAGTGAGACTCCTTGCTTTTTGTTGCACAATATTACCACTCCTAGTGCTGCCTTCCAGGAGAATTTCTTCTATCCTAATAAATTTTATCTGTCCTTTAGTCCACAGTAATTCCTAAGGTTAAGGAATTAGAAACATTTTCAGTGTGAATTTATGTTCTTGATTTTTATCGGTACTTGATTTTATCTACTCTATGTTTTTCAGAACTCTGAACAGCAAGGAAATAAGCTTTGGAGAGAGTGAGTGACTCCAGCTCAGAGAAAACAAAAATTTAGATTATGCTTCTAGTGTTGTTCAACAGATGTCTGTGTAAAGACAAGGGAATACACTCAAACAGTATGAATATAAATTCCCACAGAGGCAAAAAGGTATTGGGGGGAAGATCCACAGACCCTGATATAAACCAGTCGGAATTCAGATCTCCACATAAACTGTTCTTCATTCTCTTTTCAAACAAAATTAGTACACCCACGTCTTTGGATCTTATTTCAGATTACAGCCCTGAGACAATCTCATCATGCAGCTGTGACACAGTACTTGGCACAAGAGCAAGGGAGAGAGTGCCACAGGTAAGTGTCCTTAGTGAGAAAGAAACTGCACAGGCACAATCAGCCAGCACAGATGGAGTGCATCTGGGAATGCAACACCATAGGGCAGGAACCACAAATGTGAGAGGTAAATACTCTTCATCAGTAATTCCCAAACGTAGGGATTCATAAGCAGTTCATGTAGGAATGAGGAACTCCACACACCTCACAAACGCCCTCTACCGAGAAGTTGTTCTGACAGAGAAAAACACTTCTTTCCCACGTTTGTGCAGCTCAAGGCACTTGATAATTCCGGGGCTAATTCCAGATTTGCACATCACAACAAGCTTTGTGTAGTCCCATTCAAGCATATCTGCCACCAAAACTACCTGCAGTAAGAAGACTTTATTCAGTATGTGTGCTTGCACATTAAATGAAAACTGGGTTCAAATGCAGCCCTGGAAGTGATCATGTTTGAAAGCCTGATCATCAGTCACACATTAAAAAGAAACATGGCAATAACCAAGGAAGAAATAGTATTTGATTTTAAACACTGAGCATCGGGAACCAAGCCTTTCAATAAATTTTGTAGTATCACACCTTAGACCAGCAGACACAGCTGGAAAAAGTGGGCATGCATTGTAACAAAGAGTGACTTCTTCCAGACAGTCAAATGTACAATAACCTTAAGTAACTCCTGTTTTCTTTCTTGTTACTTCTCAATAGAGGCTTTCTTATTTTGATGGAGGGTTTTTTTGGCAGAGATTTTCATTTCAGCTTCTTGAGTTAGGGGCTCTATTTAAAGGACAAGAGGCTACTGAAATAGATCATTTCCCCAGGTTTCAGAATACATAACAGGGTTTGCAACTGTTCCTATGTGGGTAGCTAGAAGTGGGTCCAAGAAGCACCTGGGAAGAGTAGGCAGAGTCGAAGAAAGGCACGGAAGGAGACAAGGTCTCTCTAGCTCGGTATGAAATGCTCCATGTTTGGAGTCAAGGAGGACAACTGTTCAGTTTCTAAGATCACATCTCTAAGGCCAGACCTCAAACTCTAAGGTTAGACATTCAAACATCAAGCCTCTACAATTCTTTTACTAATAAAATAGCACTGGAAGTTAAACATCTCATAGGCATTGCCAGTGCACTCCCTGGGAGAAGCTGATATGAGAAGAATTATTATCTTATTCTAAAGATAAGAATTATTGTGGATTTGTGTGGAGAATGTCACAAATAGCATAAGCTAGAAAACTAAATATATTTAAAAGAGAAACACTAAGTTCAACTATGGCTGCTCAGGGATAAGCTAACTAACATAAAATATGTCTGATATGTGCCATGTAGTCCTTTCCTCTTCAAGACTCCAGGGAACAGAAGAAATACCTACATTCTGTGGTTAATGCTGGGCTCTGTCTAACACCAGTACTATATCCCTGGAGCACTGGGCTACAAGCAGAAGTTTGTGGCCTCCCAAGCCTGGAAAGCTCCAACAAACACCAATATAGAAATTCTTCCTGTTAAGTCTGTATGGCTGGGCAAACCATGTGTAGAAAAGAATATTGGTGATTCATCATGTGTATTTCTTAATTTTTTTAGATTAAATTGACTTTGAATTAATTTTAAAAAAAAGTGAGGAAGAAGCTGTATTTATGACACATCTTCCCATATTGCGTGGCATGGCTGAGCCATATCCCTGTCCAATAAACCTAGACACTTGTCCACCCCTCTCAGCTCTCAGACTTTACATCCTGCCTCCTATTTTTTGTGCCACACATAAATCAGCAGTGAGGAGGATCTGAGGAAGTCACCTGACTCCTAAGACTCCTGGCCTAGCGGAAAGTGAAGCAACCTCCATCTCAGATCCAAATTGAAGTGCAGGCACCAGTCCGCAACTGATAGAGGCCTCCACTGGACCTAAGCTTCAACACAGGGAACTCTGCAAAGCAAAATGGAAATTCAGGTGCTTCCAACATTAGACAAAGCTGGAAAGCTGTCAGAAGCAGCTGTTTTCCAATATTTAGCATGCTACCTCTCTTTTTGCAGAAAAAAACTTATTTTATTGATACCAATTCAATTTTTTGTGCCATTTTCACGGTCCTGTTTCTTTCATGGCACAAGGGTAATAGGGGCCACTGCATTTAACCATTCTATTAAAGCAGTGAATTGGGTGCTTAATGTTAAACACACAACTCATCCCTCCAAGCACAACTGCAGCTTTATGCATGCATTTAGATTCCATTTGTTTTACTATGATTATTCAGTAGGACTCCAACTCATTAAAAGGTTAAAGAGCACATAGCTGAGTTGCCAACTTGAGTTGAAAGACAGGCTTAGGACTGACTTGGAAACAAGTGTGATATCAACATCTTCCATCCCATTTGTTTGTGATAGACAATTAACAGACAGCTGCTTCTATAGATTCAAAACAAATACTGATTTTCTGTCAACAAAGTCCCACGGAATGGCTTGAGTTTTGTCAGCAGACTGCATTCAAAAGGACTGCACAATGCCAACTTACTCTACTTCCATCTCAAGTTATCCTCCTAATGTGGTGTTGCAAAGCACATTATTGAACACACATGACAAAAGAAAAACATTGCTATTAGTTTCTCCTAGTGTGAAGATAATGGGATTCCTGTGCTTGATCTCACATGGCAGGTATTGAGCCACTTCAAAGAAAGTGACAATTTTATTGTGGGCACATTTATCACACTCAGGGGGGTTTCAGTGCAGACGCTCATGGGGTTTGTACTGGGTTTATTTGACGACCTCTCCAGAATTTTTCTTTTTTTTAGTTCAGTGCAGCTGTATTCCTTATGTGTTCCCAGAACCAAATCAGGGCATTGCCAGATAACTCTTCTTTTAGCATCTTTATCACAGGACAGAAATTCAAGTTTCCATAGTGCTGTTTCTGAAGTTCTACAGAGAATGATTCGATTGTCTTAGATTAGATTAGATGATCTAATCAGGTAAGTAATTACATGATCCTCACCTAAAAATAACAAGATGCAAAGTAGCATTTGTATAGTGCAGCTTTTTTACCTAAAATGTGTTCTTAAATATTGTTTCTGCCTATAGTGGAATCAAATGCTGACCAAACGTCATGACTATTGTGTGTTCATGTGCATCAATTAATGTGCAAATAATTACTACTATACCAAGCATAATGAAAAGCACAGAAAGATCTGTCTTCATTTAGAAACTAGGAAATTTTCGGTTTTCCTGTTATTGCATTTATAAACATTTCTGCTTAAAGAGATCATAATAAATACTAAAACAAGTATTTTTGAAGTATATTCAGCAGCAGGTTTTCAATAGCAATTCACATTTTAAATAATGAAATTATTGAAATATTACTGACATTAAACATCTGCACAGTGTGCTGAGCTAATTTAGTCATTGCATACTATTGTGGGAACATTCAAATTACTTTTGGATGATAATTAAGCTCCAGATATATTATGTACTGAAAAACAATTCACTGTAATCACAATTACTGCATTTTGGTGAAGGTTAGTCACACAGTCTGGGAACCACAGTACTTTATTGTAGATTACATACCACTATGAGGCATTATTGCTTTTAGTTCATTCCACATACGCAAACCTCAGCATTCACTCTATGCAGCAGAGCAGAGCAGCAGATTGCATTATTAAAAGTTTGGAAACCCAGTCTCGGTGTTACTGATACAGCACCTTTTACAGTACTCCATGAGATAAACAGACATTTCATTAACTGCCTGAACTAGAAATTGTAGTAAATAACATGTACTTATTGGAGCATTTTTCAACATCTTTGCAACTGAGCTACTTCAGCAGACACAGGGCAGATTCCCCTTACAAAGGATGTTCTGATGTCTTACTACAGTTATTTTAATGATGTCATTAATGCAGTCACATCGAGGTACCTTGTACACACACAACAGCTAAATCCATACATAAAATGAACCGTGATTCCCATCTCTTCCCTCCTTCTGCCTAGGCTTCCATGCCTCTGAGCATTCATCACAGAGGGAACAATGCCTTTTGTTACATCAGCCTGAAGTCACGCTGCAACCAGTTACGAGGGAGGTTCTCTCATGATAGAGGGAAAAGAATAAATGCCCCTCTTTGGATTTGTCATCTGGATTTCATTTTCTTGTGCGCCCAAAATACCAAATAAACTGTTGCACTCCAGTGACTGACAAGTTAGCATTTGCCCCTTACTGGTTTCCTGTCTTCTTCCTCTCTCCATCTTCTCGTAAAACTCCCACTGGGTTCAGACCACTGAGTTGATACATCCTTAAGGCTATTTACCAGCAGGAGTGTCTAGCATCCGTATGGGCTCACATGCCTAGCTCTTCTAGAGATCTTTCAACTGCACATACTGAGTAAGCTGGCAAATTATCAATTGCAATTATAGCCATTAAGTTATTAATAGCAATTTTAGAGTGGTTAATAATATTTAATTCAATTGCTAGTTCTTTGAATTCAGAATCGTGGACCAACGGATTCCAAGTCTTGTTGTGTCCTTTCTTTTTTATTGGACTTAGTTAAAAAGCGGCTATTAAACTCTGGATGTTCCGGCTCGCTGGGTGCCGGGTCCTCCAGCCGACGGCAGCCCCGATAGCGATGCGCCGGGTTCTTAACCGGGACCGGGGACGGGCCGGGGTGATGGTCGGTACAGCGGCGGTGAAAGGCCGGCGTAAGGCAGCGGGGCAGGGGCAGGTGCGCAGCCGGCAGGGGGGCGGCGGTGGCGGCCAGCGCTGCTGACGGTGCTGGCCCGGGATTATCGTCCGGCGCCAACCGACCCCGCTTTTGCTGCGCCCCTGCCGGCCCGACCGCGGGGGCCCGCCCGGGGGCAAAGGGCGGAGCGAGCCGGGGCCGGGGCCAGGGCCGGGGCCAGGGAGGGCTCCGGCTCTGGTCGCCGCCGCCCACGCAGAGTACCTTCCCCAGACATGTCCCCCAACTACATCCGGAGCTTCTCGGAGGGATGTGTGAGTACCCGGGGGCGGCTCCCCACGGCACTGCCCGGAGCCGGGGTCTGGCCCCAAGCCGCGCGGGGGCCGCGCCGCGCCCGCCGCCCCCGAGCACAGGGCAGCGGTGCTGCCCGGGCGGGACGCTGAAGGCGGCTTGAGGGGGGCTGTAAATGGCCCTGTGGGGACCTGAACTTTAATTTGCAGGAATAAGTATGGTTATAAGTATGGCTGGGTTTGATGGTGGAACGGCGGTCCGTGCTTTGCCATCACCTGACATCATGTCAACAGCAAAACGAATAGACTTTGGGTCGAAACGCTCAGCTCCGTCTGGCGCGTTCTGCAGCAGCGGAATACAGATAAAGGCAGTGAAACAAATGAACTGACAACTGCTAGACAAATGAACGTTTATATAAAATTAGTAGGAACAATAAAAGTGTTGTAAGCCGTTATTTTGTTAGAAAGCTACTGCAGCCTTCATAGGCAAACTCCTTTTAAAACAAGTAGAATAAAATAAATATTTTGGATAATGAAAAAAAGCAAGTAGACCTCCAACAATAACAGTGTTCATTTTTGTTTTTATGGTGAATAACCCTGTGATTTGCAGCTCAGGCCACCAACGGTAATTGGCCAATTCCACACTCTTTTTTTTGGCTCAATTCGAATGTTTTTCCTTGGCGTTTTGGGCTTTGCTGTTTATGGAAATGAGGCCTTGCATTTCAGCTGTGACCCAGACAAGAGAGAGGTTAATCTTTTCTGTTACAACCAGTTCAGGCCTATAACTCCTCAGGTAATTATCTTTTTTTGTTTGTTTTTTTTTTTTAATTGCAAAAATCTAATATGAAGAAAATAAACTGCAAAATTTAAACATGAGTGTTCCATATAAGAAGTAGTAACTGACTGGGCTAATTATCCCTATCTTTTTTTCATTAATATATTCCTTTTAATAACCCTTTATCTGTGACTAAATATGGATTTGTGCTTTCTGTCCTTCATAACAACACTCCTAATGTTTCAGAAACCAACTGAAATTTCAAATCAAAACATAACAGTGATTTTACCTTTATTGTCATCTAAGTGTTTAAACATTTAATACATGTTAAAAACAGACTTGCAAAATGTTCCAATATGTGTGCATTTTAACTGTCCCTATGCAGTTGTAAATGATCTGACAGCTATCTTTCCGCTACATTTTAGGTATTCTGGGCTTTACAGCTGGTGATTGTACTCGTACCTGGAGCCTTTTTTCACCTTTATGCTGCATGTAAGAGCATCAAACAGGAAGATATTCTTCAAAAGTCATCCTACACGGGGTTTTATATCTTCTCTGTTTTCTTAAGGATTGTCCTTGAAGTTGTTGCTTTTTGGCTTCAGATTCAGCTCTTTGGTTTCAAAGTGAACGCAATCTACATGTGCGATGTGGGAGCACTTGAAAAAAAGTTTAACATTACCCGGTGCATGGTGCCAGAGCACTTTGAAAAGACAATTTTTCTTATTGCAATGTATACATTTACTGTGATTACAATGATCTTGTGTGTTGCTGAAATTTTTGAGATCTCATGTAGAAGGCTAGGTTTCTTAAAAACTCAGTGAGGTCAACCACTCCTACTCATTTACCACCGTGTCCACCTGTAGTTTTATCAAAATTATTTCAAGCCATAACAAAAAACATTTCTTGTCCTCTATGTAGTGTTGCAGAAGAGAACCACACTCACGATTACTGCTGCAGAATAGTCATCTGACATTTACTCCTTATCTAAAAACTACCACGTTATGTGAATAATCTTTGTTTCCATGTCAAGACTAAAGACAATAAGATTTAAAAGAGTAACATATTTTCATGACCTACCACAAACAATAGTTTTGCCTCCAGAGGAATGTCTGTATGTGAGGAGGAGGTAATTTATAAATGTACTGTTATTCACAGGTTTTCTGAATGCATGCGATGGGGGCTAATAAGGTTATTGACCTTCCAAGAAAAACTATTCCAAATTTCTTACATGTTCTTATGGCTTGAGAATTAAGCGGTAATGGTGGATAACCTCTGAGTACCAGAAAGCATTTGAGCATCTTCCAAATCAGTGCCACTGTTACAACCTGCATCTCAGCTCCCTAGGGCAGAGACTCCTGGTTAGAACTGTGGGTACAACATATCCATCAATACTCGCTTGCTTTGTAGTGGTCCAGCTAGTTTCACGTGCTGGCTGGGAATCTCCTTTTATAAGTGAGAGAGTCACATAATATTCTTTGTGCTGACTGGAATGCCTTACCCTCCTTATGTTTTGGCTTAAGATGTAGAAGATTTTTAATAATTTAGTATGATCCCGTTTTGAAAGAAGTAAAGACTTAATTTTGCATAAGAGGCTTAAAAGTGTCAAAATAAAATATCGACGATAAGCCTTCTCTAGACCCAATAATGACTTGATTTCAGTGAGAGTTTTGCTTGTGTATGACTGCAGAATTGGGCCCACAGAATTTTTTCCTGTATGTGTCACACCTAACTTCTTGCTCTGACTAAAGTTGCTAGAATAACAGCTAAAAAAGAAGTCTGCATACTAAAATTATTCTATGCAATAAGTGTATGTGGTTAGGTTTCAAACTTTATATAGGTATCAGATATTTTTGTATGCAACAGTTTCTTCTTAGGGACTAATAAACATATCAAATTTACAAGTGATTTCCTTCTGCTGAAGTGAGATAATGGAAATAAAACAGATTTTGAAACGGGAAAGAAAGGAGGAGGTAGTTTCCTGTATAAAATATGTAAGAATAGCAATCATAACAATTAGCTATTTTCTGTTTGTTTTTCAAACATAAAAACTTGAGGTCCCAGTGACATTTGGGTCCTTTCAGGAATATTTGGAAAATTCTGGAAAAATTATTACCAAATGTTTTAGCACCAACTGCTACTTATGCAGTCCCAAACAAGGTTGTAATCCTCACTCACAATAGTAGTCCTCGTTACATAAATGGAATTGCATGATTTAGGTGTCTTGGATTTGATTGAATCTGGGCCATTTAAAACAAAGTGGGTGACAATTAGATGTGTGATTTTTTTAATATGCTGATCAAGAACAAGATGATAAATTTCAGTGCATTCACTATATTAAAGTATTAATGTTATTTTTTTCCCTACGAGAATAAGATATATGTTGTCTTAAACAAATGTCCAGTCAACACCATCAGATTTGTTCAATATTAAACTTACTTGTAAGTTATTTGATATTTTCAAGCATTACAAGTGGAATAAAAATCACTGTGCTAATTTCTTGTTTGCATAATGTGCCATGTGCTTTGGTTGATACATGTTTAATTTTTCACTGTATATGTCAGTATCCATCTGGAATTATTTTTTGCAACTGAAACTTGTAATCTAAGGAAAAAAACCTTTTTTTATTTATAAAGGAATACAATAGATAGAACTACTAAAAAGAAGAATTTACTTTCATGTGCTAGGTGCAGTTGTGATCAATGGTATGCAAATCACAATCAGATATTTGTATAGTAATAAAATAACTTAATCACAACCTTGTCAGTATTTTCCCTAGTGCTTAATATTTCCATTGCTTGCTGTTCTTCTTCTGTAGTGTAGATTTCCAAACACTTCAGAGAGGTCAGAGGAGTGCCAAAACCCCCAAGCCCTCAGGGGATGTTCTTGTTAACCACCAAGAGCCTTGAAGTACTAGCATGGGACTGCCTGAGGATGCCCAGGGGAGCTTTAGGAGCTGGATTACCCAGCACTATGCCCTTTCCCTTGGTGGTCAAAATCTAGAACATACTAAAAAGTTTCCTTCTTGTAAATGAGATACAACACCAATTTTTCCCCTGTATTTCCTGTGAAATTAAGATAGTCAAATTCCTCTGTTTTTCATTTAGAAACAAAATGTGCATTATTGCCTTTTAGTGCAAATGTTTTTCTGTGACTGATTCTGTCATTAGTGTCTGGAAGAAGGTGATGGAGATATTATCTTCATGTAAAGAAACCATTTCCCCACAGTTGTCAACACTTCTTTTTCCTATATTTGCTATTTGTTTGCCCGGCATTCGTTGTACTCTCAAGGGTCTCTAAACTTTTCTTTTGCCTGGTCTCCCAAACTCCCACCACTTTAATCGTCATTTACATTGTTTTCTATCAGCTTCCTTCCACCCTTACTCCCTCTGAGATTGATATGCCTTCATGTGTTTCTCTGTGTTAACACCGATTTTAACTCAAATGCTTAGCATATATTTGAGATGATCTGAAGGTTTGGGGTTTTATTGCCCTTATAAAAGGAATTATATAATCCACTTTGGGATTCTTTGATTCAATTCTATTTCTTTACGCAGTGAACATGAAGTCCTGTCTCCCAGATCACTGAGGAAGCATTTTTGTTGCTTACATCAGGTTCACGCTGTAAATGCTTCTTTGATTTTTTTATTGTTCTCCACCATACTTGAGCCACCTCATTTTCACAGACAGCACTCAAAGCAATCCCCAGCTCATGTGTTTGTAGTCGGTTTTGTCTCTAGTCAGCGATCATGACCATTTTAGTTCTCACTTAACAAAGAGCTGTAATTGTGATGTGATTGCATTTACATCAAAGATATAGCTGTTCTGGGCCAGCCAGCTTCTAGTATACCACCACAACATCCCAGTCCTGTAACCACTTCTTGTTCTGTTCCCTTCTTGGCATCCTTTCGTTTGTTCAGACATCATTTCCCTTCTATTCTCTTTTCAGCACTCTCCCATGCCAGCAATGAGACAATGCAGCCATCTCTTCTACCCCATGCCTCCCTCCAACACACATCTTTTTTTATGCCCTGGTGCATTCACATTCTCTTGCCTTGCAGACAGTCATTTTGAGACCAAGAAGAGGTTTGGCAATAGGAATATCTAGAAGAAATTTAAAAATAATTTTAATTATTCTGTCATAATGAGAAGCTGATAGACACTGAAATAATTTGTGAGATCCATTTGAAACCATTTTGCTTTGACAGTTCACGACTTTTGCTGTTCTTATCTGCTCTCAGTAAAACCAGAAATCTCTGGAGGTCCCTCCAATAAGAAGTTATCTGGGAAGTAGTGATCCTACAAGATGTACGTTCCAGGGCTGGTGGACCTGCTGACAGCTGCTGGGAAGCAGCCCAGCCCTATTAGCCCGACCACGGTAGCATACGGCTTCTCCAGCGGGAGGAAGGGCAGAGGTCCAGGAGAGAAGGTGCAGTTCAGCCCACAAGGGCTCCCCGGACGCCTGGTGAGCCTTGGCGCAGCCCAAGGGGCAGGTTTTTCAATCTGAGATTTTACTTGCCGGTATACCTCCACAGGGAGGGTCTGCACAGCTCTTTTGGAAAGGAGACGAGGGATGGGAAGGGCGAGGGCATAGCCGGGGCCAGGCAGGGCCAGGGGAAGCCGCGGCCGCCCCGGGATCTCCAGGCCCTTCCTCACGGCTGCTGTGGGACGCGTTTCAAGCACTAAGGGGCCACGCAGGTGGCCCTTGAGGGTGTGGGTCCGCATTGGCGGACAGACGGACAGACGCGCCGCACGGCGCGATGCCTCCCGCCCGGCCAGCAGGGGGCGCAGTTCCGCCCCCTCTCTCCCCCGCCGGCCCCCGCCCACGGCGCCCGGAGCCGGAAGCGGAAGCGGCGCGCGCCAGCCTCGGGAGCGAGAGCTGTGCTCTGCCGCCTGCGCGCGCCATGGCGGCCCCGGCCCTGCCCCCGCTGCCGCCACCGCTCAAGAGCATTCAGCACCATCTGCGGACCGCGCAGGAGCTGGACAAGCGCGAGCCCGTGGTGGCGTACTACTGTACGTGAGTGAGGAGGAGGCGGCCGCGGCGCCGCCCCGCCCCGCCGGTCCCTGGCTCGGCCACCGCCCCCTGCCCCGGCCGCCAGTCGCCGCGCCGGGCGGAGCGCCCCTCCCTTCCCTTGCCCTCCCCTCCCCTGCCTTGCCCGCCTGGGGGGCCCGTGGGATGTGCGGGTTCGCGAGGGCGGTGGGAAGGCCCCACCTCTGGGCGGTGCCAGGCGGTCGCGGTCCTGCCCCCACCCGCCTCCTGTGGGCTCTGTCCTTTTGCGGAGTTAAAGGCTCTTCGCAGGCGGGGGCGTATGCCAGCAACCCGAGTGCATGCTTGGACACACTTGTGTGAAGTCCAGTGTTCCGTCAGTGTTGGGATAGCTGTAATAAGTATGGTATAAAATAATACTCGAGAGCCTTTTCGAAGTTTTTCTCCTCCTGAGAAGACCTCCTTTCTGTCCTGTGTATCTGAGTAAGCGTTTAGGGTTTGAGAGTCTTTGGTCCTGCCAGTAGTGTTCATTTTGTTTTCTGTAGGGCTTTGTCACCTTCTCAGGGTTCTCAAAAGGGGCGAGTGGGTGGCTCTTTTTCTCTTTGTTTCACTGAAATGAACACAGCAAAATCTTACTGTAAAACTTCCTAATTAATAGGCATATTTTTTAAGCTGACATGGCTTCTAAGCTAATGGTCATCAGGGTGGACTGTGAGCCTTTCTAAAAGACTTTTCATAGCGAACTAAGAAATGCGAGCCTGCTGTTAGTCTTAAATTCCTGTTACAGTTAAACCACACTGGGAAAATGCCTGAGATCACCAGAAATGTCTGTTTATGTCTGTGACGACCACTCCCCTTAAGGGAAAGGAGGGTATGTAGTCACAGTGTTGTTTATTTTTTTCTTTTTATTGAGATGCGAGATCATCTGAGGGGTTTACTTGGCTTGTCTTCAAAAAGAGCTAAAAACTAGATATAGTTTAATTTGTAAGGATGAATTCATGAAATTGGATCTTCAGAAAGCTCTGAAAAATTTGTCAGAAGAATAATATAAATTTCTATGTGTTACGCAGGAATACTGTGCTAATGTGGAAAACTGCAACCAGAGAAGGGAGATAGCTACATATTAGAACATTGGTTGTTCTCAGTGGTACTTGCTCTTTATTTAATGGCAAAACATGAGACAAGGCACACTTTGTGTAGCAGGAATCACCAGTTAGGTCAAGTTGCACTGATTTTTTGGTTTGGTTTTTTTGTGTGTGTGTTTCTTTGGGTTTTTCTATCAGATGTAACACCCTATCTGACTAGACAGGAAAAACACTAGCACTTAGTATAGATGACAAGATACAAGTCTATTTTTATTTTAAAACAGAAATGGTTAAGTGTCTGAACTCTATTTTTCTTCGTCTTTTCAATTCTGAAACTTAATGTAAGTCTTATTGTAGAGGGAAAAAAAGCCTGTGTTGGATAATTACCATTTTCTGTAAAGTTGTTTGCCTTGTCTGTCCTAAGCAGTCTGAAAATTTTATTTTTTCATTTGAATACTTCAACACATCTGATTAATTACTGAGTACAGTGAAGGCTATATTCTAATTAAAATATTACATAAAGTGAAAAACAGTGACACCTCTTTTTCAAGTTAGGTCTTGCTCAGATCCTTTGTTCTTTTAAATACACAAAGGAGAAGAATTAATTTTCACCAATGTTCCACTGGTGACACTTATTTCCTCCCATGGTGGATGAGTATTGTCTGGATTGACTAAAATGCGGAACTCCTGTTTCGTAGGATTTTTTTTTTCTTCATTTAGTTCTGGCTTTGAAGCAAAAAGATTTATGAACCATTAATTTTTAACATTGTGGGTTTAGAACAATTATGTGAAATCCCAAAGTATGAATTATTAATATTACTACTGTCCAAAAAATGTACTGCATATACTGCTAGCATTCAATGAATAATAAAAGCTTTACTGAAAAGATACGTTTCTAAAAGTGTAGGTCTGGGTATACAAAAAAGTTTCAGGATACTTTTCAGATAACGTTTTGAAAGCAATGCAGATTTATGTAGAGTTAAAGCAGTGTTTCTCATTAGATGCTTCACTGGAAAAAGTGAACATCTCTTTGTTTAGCCTTTGAAATGTGTTTCAGAGGAGCTCTATACATTTTCTATAATGTATTGTGTGGAGGGAATAGTGTGAGGAAATCTCGATGTGTGCTGGAACATGTGGTGTTCTCTGTGCTGGGGCTTCTCCACCAGCCTCATCTGCAGATGCATGACTAGCACTGTGTGTCCTGGGACCAGGAGGCTGGTGTTGCCCAGTAGCCAAAGGGGGCCCTGCAGTGACAGGTCATGTGGTGAGTCAGTGCTGCACGTTCTATCGCAAGGCTGCTTGCGCAGCCGCTCTGTGAGGCAGAACTTTTGGTCATCTGCTGGGTGTAACTATCAGTCTGAAGAGTGACGTGTTTATAGCTTTGGAATATTGCCATAAGTGGCTCATACCTATAACAAAGCTTTGGTCCTAGTATTATTAATGTTTCCATAGCACACTAGTTGTCAGTATGGGCATATGTTTGCTAGGTTTTGATTTATGTTCATTTTAGTTAAATTCCACTTGTATATTTCTGATAATAAGAGCTATGACACGAATTAATTTGAACATCAGAAGCAAATATCTGACAAGATATGTTTGCAACCTAAAATATTGCTTTCTATAGCTTAGCACTAAAATTGTCAGGAGTAACTACTTACTGCCTTGTTAATATTTTTGTCTCTCATCAGCATCCATGAGAGCTGGTAGAGAATTTAAATGGCAGTTACACATTTTATTTGCATACACTGTTTTACATTTTTGTCTCTTATGTTTTTTTAGGGTATAGTGCATTTTAAGCATTAAGCTAGCATAAATCAGTGGTGCCACCTAAAGAAGATACTGTAGTCCTTCTCTGGCCTCTCATTCCCAACCCCAGTATGATGAAAGCCAATAGTAAGCTATTTTTCATCCAGGCCAATTCACTGCTTCTTAAAGAGCTGCACTCCCACACAGACAAGGACAAGGAACAGGACACCGTGACGTGAGGTGAAGACAGGACTCCCACTCTTTTGATATTGCTGGCATATATTAATTTAAAGAAACAGTAATTTAATGAACATTAATCTGTTTTACACCGTATGAATAGCTACAACAGGGATTATTTGTAGTTTTCAACTGCCACATAATTTTCCACGTGAGAAATAAAATGTAGAAGAATATCGATGTTCTTGCATGCTGTAACACATCACAGATACTTTTTGTTGTGGTACTTCTTAGAAACACTGCAAAAATTAAAAAATGGGTTTATTGATGGTAGTCCTGTGTATTCCTTACAAAACCTTTGTGCTTAACCTCCTTTATAGGTATTCAAATTCCAAGCAGCATACGATCAGTACCGTTATATGTTGTGTGTAAACTGTTACTTTCTTATCTCTGTCGTTAGTAGATGGACATAATTGATTGAAGCAATAAAAATATGATACTGTCTGGAAGCAAATATAAATTTACTTGGTTGTTAAATGTGTTCTACTTAGAACATAGACTGTAAAGAAATAAAAAAACTTTTTTAAGTTTTGCAGGACATGATCTCACAAAATAATTCTCCTTAAAAAGAGATTAGACCGTTAATGTATGTAGCTGTTTCAGGTTCAGTAAAGATCAACTGATTCAGCAGGTATAAGGGAATACCAGAAATCTGTGCTACACTGATTGTCTAGCAAAAGGCAAATAATTAATTGGTAGTCAATAAAATAAATTTTTATGTTGAAAACTTAAATGAGTCTGACTGTTTGACTACTTTGAGATGTTATTCTACAGACACAAGGAGGCAGGCTCTGATAAAAAAATCTCTGACCTGTAATAACTGAAGAAATTTTATCTCTGGCATAGACAGTTTGACTCAGAAGTAATTTTTTTAACAATTGTAAGTCTTGAGAGTAGCTGTGTCTTCCAAAAATTTCTAGTTTAGAGTTTAAAGCAAGATTTTCCTTAATGGCTGTTGTTTCAGCCTTTCAGTAGTGTTTTTAAGCTCTTTGCAAAGATGATTGGTAGTTTATTTTGGACTTCTGTACTTACTGGGCATCGATGTTCTGATTCAAAAGTATTGAGAGAATGCGAGTGAGTTGCCAGAAAGGGACTGATGTTTCATGATATATAACACAACAGTGTTTGGATATCTAATGGATACAACATGAGAAATTATGATTCTAGTAACTTCCAAAAAGCAGAGCTGTGATGACTTTTGCTTTACAGTGTACTAAACATCAAAAAACATTCATGTGAGATCAGTAAATTTGATCTTAAAAAAGGTGTGAAAAATTTTTCACTTTTTAAATTCTTGACATGCAAAAGCACCAGAGAAATGCTTCTGAAGGATCTTAGTGTTGTATTAATGTTTCTGGTTTTGTGAGATCAAGCAGGAGAGAAAAAGCAAAAGAGACAATTTTTCTTCCCAGAACTAGTTGACAATGTCTTGAACCAAAAGATTTCCAGGGCACGAAATAGGCTTCTTCTTCCAGTTAAAGCCAAACTGGAGGGTGTTCCACAGAAGTGCTTCAGATTTGTGCTCTAATCACTACAAGCTGTTTTATCCTTGTGACTTGGCGATAACTAATCCAGAGTAGCTGCTTTGCCCTCCTGTGGCATTCTAGAGATCTCAATTGCTATAAATCCTACATTTAATGTAGTTTTTCTGATTTAACTAGAAATATTTCCTTTTCCTTATTAGACTGTAGACACAAACTTCTAAAAATACTGGTAATTTAAATATTGTACAAAAGCTTAGAAGCTTATGAATTCCACATATAGATCTCTTATTCAAATTTTACAAGATCAAAATTAGTCCTTAAACCAGACTGAAATATGTTAGTGTAAAATACAGAGTAATTTCCTAGGATTTGTAATAGATATTACTAGATTATTTGTCAGCTAACCTTAATAGTTACCACTTGTTTGTCATTGGAAATTTTGTCTCACCTATTTGTCTTGTTTACAAGTTGCTATTATTCAAATAAAATGGAATTGTAATGTAACTTACTGTAACTGTCAGGAATTTTAAGTAAGACACTTTATTTGAGATCATTTTGACTTGACAGAATTTGTCTAGCATGTTACGTGACCCTGAATTATATTGCTATGAGTCCATTTTCCTTGCTAAAACTTAAAATACTGTGAAAGAACCTGAGGGGACAAAGGGGTCATGACATTATCCTTTTATTGTTATGGGTTTCTTAATTAAATTTGTTTGTAGTCTTCATTCCCTCTACTTTTATATCAGATCTTTTTTTCTTACATTTCTCCTTAAACTAATTTTACTTTAAAATAAATATTTAAAAATAATTTGCTTTCTCTGGAATGTTTTAGGTTTTTGAATTGATGCTGCCAGTCCAATATCTTGTCTTTTGCCAAGTTTTCTTCAGCATCTTATAATGAGGAGGCAGTATAAGGCCCTTCAAAGTTTGTTTGTTAGAACTGTTAAATCTATTTTTAAAAGTCTTTGGATTCAGACAACTTGCACTTAGCCATGTAGAAATACCATATATTTATGATTTGCACACAGAACTTGCATGACTGAAATATGGCACATTAATGTTCATGAAAGCAAGCATAATTCATTTTTATATGAAAATATGTTTCCAGTAGTATCTCTTGCTTCCTACATTTGTATTCCAGCTGTTGGCTTCCTGTACCAAGCAGTTAACAAATGTTTTTCTGTCAGTGGTTTGACAAAAGGAAGAGGAAGGTAAAGATTATGAACAAGTAATAAATTACAGCCTGAAAAAGCTTTCATTCCTTAATCAGAATAAAAATGTAGCTAAAGTTTACTGCAATGTTATTTGTTAGTGTTTTATCGCAATCTGTTGCTCTCAAATGTCGAAAATATTCCAGTTGCTAATAATTTTTCTTTTTGAATGCCAGAGAATTAAATATGTACAGGGAAAAAAAATATAATCATTTGATCCTGTTAGGCCAGGAAAAAGAAAGATGGGTAGGACAGAATTTAGAACATAGAATCAGTGTTTTGTGCATGCTTGCTGGCTGGAACTTTTGTTCTCCAGTATTTTTTACTTGGCACAGAGTTAGTTTAAAGTGGGAGTGAGGGGAGTTTCAGTTGTTATCCAAACATAAATCTGGAGTAACTTAATGTGTATGAGAATGAATGCCTGGCACATACTAAAGACAAAATACTTTCTCTGAAATTGTGCTGGGTGTTAGCAAAGGAAAAATAACGTGACATAAATGAAGGCAAAGAAGTTTCTGTAAAGCTCACTGTATAATTCCATCCAGCACACCCACACTTAGTATTTACTGAACAAAGATTAAGGGCAGCAAGTCAAGATGTATATTTTGTAGTTGTCTTGGCAAAACATTTTTGTGAGAATGATAACTTGCCAAGTCTTTATGAATTTGAAGATAAATGTCCTGTCTGCAAACTGAGAGCAAGCTCTCTTTTAGTTAATAATTGGCAAAACAGTTCTTTGTGTATAAAATTACAAGTGACTTTAGCTCTACTTATAATATTCGTTAATATTTAGACATTAGCTCTATGTAGACTCCTTTACCTTGTTAGTGCTTTACTTTATGCATATGCTACTGTTGTTGGCTGCATTAAAGTCTTTTTTGCTACCTGATTTCGATAAAGGGGGCAAAAAATAGTTGTCTGTTATTAGGGTGAGTGCATAAAACAAAAAGAAGGAATAATTTCATTCATCTGTTTGTTTACAAGAATTCCAGAACTTCATCACAAATAGTGAAGAGAGATGAGAATTACAGGTCCCTTAATTCCCAGATTGTCTGCTTTCTTCATATACTCCATTTAGGCTTAAAAACTTGAAAACTTTTGCAGCTACAGTGTATGGATGTAGTTGTCTTTTTACGTCAGCATTTCCAGAAGCTTGGCTTTTCACAGAGGAATTTTTTTTATCAAATGTTACTAAGCAAATGGCCCCTTTAAGTCTAGTTGTTGAGTTTTACAGTATATTACTGCGGTCATTGGGGGCATGCACTTTGGACTTTTTTTTTCTATGAAATAATTTTGATGTAAAATGGCATCTCAAGTATGGTATTTTATAAGGTAAAATAATGCATTCGTAATACAGAACACTAAGAGGATTTCTTTCTGTGGTGTCCATACTGTTCGGGAGATTAACTTCCACTTGTTAGAAGTTGAACCACTTCCATTAAAGCAAAAGTTTTGTGACTTAACAAGCACAGTAATAATACATGCCACTACTTTTGCAATATTACAGGAACCAAAACAGCTGTATTTAAAGGAATGTAAATAATTACTCTCTTTTCTCTTAGATATTGGGGGGAGGGGGCAACTGAACTCATGTCACTGTCGACTTTCTCAGCAAGAGACCTTGGAGGCAGTAAACTTTTAGCCTCTTGCTTATGAGTTATTTGCTACTGAGATTACCTGTCAACATAAACATGGTGGACAGTTCTTTAACCATTAATTGCCAGTTTAAAATTTGACTGACGATATTAACACTGGAAAGTTACATTTTGCTCATTGCTGCTGAAAATTTAGTGGGTTTGCCCATTTGCTGCAAGTTAGACAGAAAAAGGGCATTAATAGATTTCCTTCACTAGATGAAAACATATTTTTCAGTTACTATTGTGTATCTTTACTATAAGTAATACTTGTGTGATGAAGTACACACAAAAGTAAAAGATATGCTAGAGACTTCTAACACCTTCATTGGCAAAGGTAGTAGTATCAAAACCAACACAGTCTTACACTTGGGACGTTTCAAAATTAGAGAGAGCAAAGAGAATGGCAGAAGATGCAGACATGGAAAAACCTGCATTTGGAATTTAATTGTTTACCTTAGGAATACAATGTATTAATACTCAAAAATGGAAAGAGTAGAACTAGTAGACACTTTTTCCTGTTGTCAGTAATAAGGCAAGGGATTTGAAAAGAAATTGCTTACTGCTTATTGCTTTCAGATTCACTCACATATTGCTCTTCATACAGATAATTTCAAAAGCAAAATTTTGAAACATTAAAAATATTATTTTTATTTCAGTAGTGTCTTTAAAGGGGCCCCCGGTGGTCTAGTGGTTAGGATGCAGCACTCTCACCGCTGCGACCCGGGTTCGATTCCCGTTCAAGGGAAACTCCCCTGGGCAGATGGAGCTCGTCAGCCCTGTAAGGCCATCCATCTAAGAGAAGGTCACTCTAAACAAACCTACGTCCTGAGGACCTCACTGCCACTGTCCAAGCTCGCTTGGCCCCGGCAGATGAACCTTAGGATTAAAGGGTGGGCTCAGTTCAGCGCACACTGGGTCTCACCTAAAAAATCCACTGCGCAGGCTGGAAGGGTAATGACCTTTCCCAAATCTTCGTTCGCGAAGTCTGGCCATGCATACAGTGTCTTTAAAGGTAAATACCAAATTATTTCCTTGTCTTCCAGTTTTGTTTCTGTCTCTAGAAATCTCTAGTTCTTTCAGTTTTTCAGCTATTTTATGTGCTGTTTGCTTGATAAGTTTAGTGATTGTTGATAGAGGTTTTCTGTCCCAAAGCCCTACTTTTGACTAGAACAGCGCTGAGTAAAGCAGTAAGTGTGCCTAAACATACTTAACAACATTTTGTTTGGCAATGGTGAGATTCAGACTGTGGAGAGTGTACTTTTTCTTCTGTATCTTCAGTTCATCAACTGAAACTGATGTTTGGGGAGATTTTGACTGGAAGGGTATGGTTTGCATTTTCTGACCTGCAAGTTGCCTTATCCTTCATTACAACCAGGTTCTTTTATCAGTGATATCTGAGTCAAGACTACCTTTTAGTATGGAATGCTACTCGGTAGTGATACTCTGTTAATAGTATTTTTCACAGACATCCTGCTCTTTCTTGATCACCACTTACTTGAGAAAGAAGGAATAGCGTTTGCCTTTATCTCTATGACTGCCTCATCAGACGCCTGTCTAGACAGGTTTGTTATGCAGTAGTCCTCCTTTCAAATGTATGTGAAGAAGTGAGTATGCAAAAAGTCTGGACTTCAAAAGTTCCTGAAGATCACAGTAGACTCTCTTGTTACAGTAACTTAAGTGTGCTTTGACCTTTTACCAGTTAATAAGATCTTTCAGGAAATCTCCTATACAATTTATATAGGCACTGATCCAAATTGGGAATTGGTGGCTAAACGTGGTAGCTGTCTCATATGGTCGATTGTGTGGTACAGAGATGTAATTGCTGTGACGGATGGAACACATTTATCTCAGGTGACATTAATTGTCTGTAGGATGTCTTTGTTCTTAGTGTCTGTAGAACTGCTGCTGCTAGAGCACCTTCATGTTTTCTTGACAATCTGTGCTTTGGATAATAGACCTTCAGTCGTGAGTGACCTAAGGACTCTTGGGCACTTTGGTCCCTGAATCTTCTGTTGGCAGGAAAGTGGTGTTGGTATGGAACATTGCTTGATATCAGCCACAGTGTAAAGTTATATATGGACAAGAAAAGCGTGTTTCTTAACTGTAACTATTGTTCTCTGACCTGTGTTTTCTGTATGTTCAAGACTTGCTCTTCTGCATTTGTTCATTGGAGTGTCTGAAGGAGTCTTAAAGTTTTTCTGAGCCTCTGAAATCCTAAGAGGGGAAAGGGCTGGCTTTTCAAGGCTGCCTACAAAACCTACAGATGGCACAGTCCTGTAAATACACCCCTTTGGGTATTAGTGAGGAAAAAAATTACCTTGCTTTCACTATTTAAATGGAAGTATTTGCAAAGAGTGTGAAAAAAGCCACATGTGGGTAACACAAGTGTAACAGTTAAAAATTAGGACATCTTTTAATTATTAAGCATCCTCAAGACTAAAGACATTTGCAAGATCCATTTATATGGGATCAGAATTCTTTTTATGTAAATGAGTTATGGAAGAGATCTGAAGATGCATACTTCAATAAGTAAAATAAATCTATATCCAGTAATGACCAAGGGTATTCTGAATTTGTCACCCTAATGCATATTGGTCTCAACTCAATTTATTTGCTTCTGAAAACATCTGAAACTTCCATCCATCAAAAAGAAACTACTGATCTCGATGGCTTATAGGTTTAGCAACCCTGATATTAATTCTTAAGTTTTATATTATTAAATTATACCATGAAATGTGTTCAGGCGAGCTTACAGTCAAGGATTTACTTAAAAATCAATTTAATTGAAGACTGAGTATTAATTCCTTGTCATGTGATGATGGTATTTTAATTGATGGTAGACTTTATTTATTTCAGTGCCTTAGATACAATCTCTGTCTCTTTCTGTGTTTGAATTTGTTTGAAATCTAATTTCAACTTTATGTATGCTGGTTTAGTAATGTTTAATATTAATGTCAGCATCTTGAAGATAAATAAGGTGGGCTTAAGAGTACCTATCAGTCATTAGCTTAGTATTGTATTACTTAGTATTGTAGACTTGATGAAGTCTACATAGCATAGAAAGTGTCCTGTAGGACTGCCTTAGAGGTCAAGAGTGAGAGTTAGTAGAATGCCTTTTTTGTGGCAGATGTTCTGCATTTGGTTACTGAATGTTTCTGTCCATTTTCCCTTCTCTGTAGATGTTAATCCTATTAAATAACAGTTGTTTGGGTTTGCCCACAGTTTCACGAAGCCTATAAAGTTCTGCCATGTGCAAATCTAAAATTCACGGATTTTGGTAGTAAAAAGATAATTTTTGATCAGAAGGTGTTAATCATCGTTCATTTTCAAGATCATATTAAAAACTGACAAATCTACTTACAGATAAAGTTTAATAAAGCCTGTCTTGTCTGCTTTAAAGATCGGGTTTTTGTCTTGAGTTTTTTGATGCTATGTACATGGAGATAATAGATGCTTAATTCTGTTTAATAAAGTGGTGTTTTAAAGCTAACTGGTTCCTACTACATGAAGTTCCATTTTTGAGATATATACACACTCTCTCAAATCGACTTGAAGTTCCTATTTGAGAGCATTGCAAGCAAGGGTAGTGATAATTTACAAAATCACTTAATATTGCATAATAGTGATACAAACATCAATTTGAAATCAGCGGGAGTAGTCATTGGGGAAAATAAAGCATAAGTCTCACAAAAATATCTCCTAGTATCTCTGCAAGACCAAGCATATCTGTATTTCACTGACATTGCTCACTAGTACTGATGTCATTACACTGTTAAACCACGAGTTTGTCTTTCAGATGTGTGGGAGGCATTGCTTTGTTTGCTAATGGGTTTTGCCTTAGATAATCACTTCTGTTGTTTTTGTGTTTTGTATCGTTTCAAGGCCGTTTGTATGCAATGCAAACAGGGATGAAGATTGATAGTAAAACCCCAGAATGCCGTAAATTTTTATCCAAGCTTATGGATCAGTTGGAAGCTGTAAGTAGAATTTATCGCTCTCCTTTAAAATGATTCATGATATTACTTTAATTTTTATTTAAGCTTCTGCAAATAAGATCTCTTCTCCAACATCAGTTATTGATGCAACTGTTCTGTATGCAGGCACATTGTATGAATTTAAGTTGTATGTAATAAATTGGCAGAAGGATTTGAAAAGGTAAAGGAAGAGGTAAAGCTGTATGTGTGTATGTATGCATGCACAAACGTAACTGAAATTTTGCCATAAGGTTTTGTGTAGACAACATGAATTACAATACTTTATTCAAACATATTCTCATGACAAATCATAATTCGTTATGAAATAAATACAGGTGTTCTAGACGACCTTTTTAATGTATTTGCCTTTGATTCCTTGAAGTGTGTGAGTGTTATTTTCACTGTAGGACTCACTAGCCTAGTCCTTGGATGCTTTTGAAAGTTTTGACCTAAAACGTTGTACCCAGGGAGTTTTTTAAACTGTAAAAGATAAAGATACTTCTGATCGTATCCTCTGTTAGAGATTGGAGATTTCATACTATGAATTTTTGTAAGTGCAGTCTAATCTGTGTCAGAGATGGCCGTACCATGCTCTTTGAATGGATCTGATCCTATTAAAAAGCCTTAAATAGAACAGATTTATAAAAGGTACAGTTATTGTATAAATGGTCAGTTTAAGTTCTAGGAGCTGTTTATGTTCTACCTTGTAGAACAATATTGTACTACTACCTTGTAGTTTTCAGTATTCTCAAAGGAAGAAGTGTGTGTGGGTTTTAAGGTTTAAGTGCTCATCTGGAAGCAGAAAATAATGTTGAAAAATGAAGCAGCAGTTCTTTGTATGTTTACTATTAGTAATTCTGTCCGAAATCTAGCCACAACAGTGCCTGAAGAGTTTGTGCAAAACTAGTACAACAGCCTTCATTTGTGAAAGGTGGATGCCTCATCTGTGAAAGTATTCAAGGCCAGGTTGGATGGGTCCTGCCTGAGCAACCTCATTTAGTGAATGGCATCCCTACCCATGGCAGGGACAGTTGGAACTAGATGATCCTTTAAGTCCCTTCCAACTCAAACCATTTTATGATTCTAAGATTCTTCAGTAAAAAAAGGAAACATGAACTATTTGGGTTTTTTTCTCACACCTTGTGCTTCTTGCTATGTTTTATCACTGATCTTTAGTAATGGAAAATTCAGCGTACAGCGACTTCTTAGTATGTTATTTCATCAGATTTTGACACCTTCAATGAGTCTGGTTTCATGTTCAGAAAGGGAGAGAGGTGGCAGGAGAGGTGAGATTAAAACTCCAGAAGAGTTTACTCTTCATTTCCTAAGGACTGTTGAAATTTGTTGGATCCGGTGTGGTACTGCAGCAGTTAATCTGTCTGCAGCATTCAGTTACCCCTTCTGTTTCAAAGGTGGAAAGACTAGAAGAGCAGCAAATGTCCATGCTTTCATCTTTCAGTTGCTGGTAAGATTGTGAGACAACTGATGCACAGGCATTGAAGGTTCTTCCACGTATCTAAGTGGTGGAAGGATGGAGAGAGCACCTCTAAGCAAATCTAGTACAGCAGTTTTGTGGCCTGGGAAGCTTGGGTTTATGGAAAAGTTGGACCTCTGCAGTAATGTAACAGCAGCCGTTTTCAGTCTGCCCTCTGTGCCACCAGGGGGCACAAAGAAGCACTGCAGGTCTGTGCTTTCACTGGCGCTGCAGTTGGGTGTTTTAGAGGTTAAGACAGAAGCTTGCAAACAATCCTGATCTTTACAATACCAAAGAATAAAACTGCGTAGATATAGCTGGAAATTACCAGATCTGTCCTTTGCAAGAAACGTCATAATATTCCAAAAATGTGAATTAAACACAGTGATTTTGTATCCAAAATGCATGTTTCCCTCAGAAATATTTTTACATAAAATTGTGTTGGTTTGCTTTCCCAGTACATGACTGTTTCATTTAAATGTTTCAGGGGTTTTTTTTTGTAAAGTTAAACTGAAGTGGCTTGGTTTTTAGGTTCAAATTTTGAATCAACATTTATAACACCAGTACTGCTTTATTGAATCACAGACTGTGTGATGGGTAGTTTCAACAGTAAATAACTTCACTTTAATATTTTTAGAAGTGTATATAACAGTGTCACTTGTATGTTTAAAATAATCTCCATTGAACGTCAGATCAAGTATAGTTATTCAAGTATAGTTATTTTCTGAGTGTGAGGTATATAGACAGACTGGGGAAATATATGTGTATGCAAACAACTTTTCTCCTGAGTTAGCTTCTGTGTTTCATCTCAGTTACATATCTTTCAATTTACAAATTATGGTATTCTCACAAGAAAATTACACTTTGTAGAACAAATACTTTTTAAAAACCACTTAGAGTACTTGTTGACGAAAGTCTTTAAATTTAAAATTCTATTTGGAAAGCTTATACTTCACTATTGAAATCAGGTAACTCTTCTGGCAACATTCTATGTCTTAAAAAGTTGGCAGCAGTCTAAAAAATATGGAAATGCAGCCTGCGTGATTACATTTTCTTCACACGCACAATGAAAAATAACTACCATTCAGAGATTGTTTTTAAATCTTTTGGCAAAATAAAGGCTGCAGGTTAGTATCATGCAGTGTTCCTGTTTTTGTTCTCTAAGGATAACCTGAGATTTCCTCATGTGCAAACAGTAAGCCTATTCAGAAGCTGTAAATCCACCTGTTGTAACTGTTAGAGGGTTGTTTGCTTTACTGATTTTTATTAGGAAACCTGAAGATTCTTGTACTCTAACATCTTTGAAAAGAGGTCTTGAATTGAAATACACTGCTTACACTGAAAATTCCAGTAAATCCATAAGTCACTAGACCAGTCAAGGTAGGGCTCACACACTTTGAAAGATATAATAAACTGCAATTAAATAAGCTTTATAAGAGCTTGTAAGTTAAATAAGCTTTATAAGAGCTTTTTTTGTACATGATCACTCTGATCTACAGCACCTTTATAAAGCATGGATTACTTTACTGATTGAACTGTGTTGAATCCTGATACAGGCTTTGGAGTGCCTGGTCTTTTGGATACAAAAGGGAAAAACATCTGTAGCTATTCCTTCACAATACTGTAGTTGTGTTTATTTTTAACTTTTACAGAGATTTTCTGTGGTTTTTATAAATATTTTGTGATTGAAGATTCAGAGCTACTTTTTCATAATGTTTCTCTCTCCAAAAGAATGTGCCTTCTCTTTCACACACCGCTTTTAGCATTTTGTTATGTTAGAAGCTGGAAATTTGTAAAACAAAGTGTATGTTGTTTCTTTCTAAATTGTATTGTCCTTGTTTAAGTCAGCAGGTTCATTTTGTGTTTGCAGAATTGCTAGGGTCTAATAAAGTAATTGATGTATTTTTCCAACACTTTTCAGATGAAAAAGCAATTTGGTGATAATGAAGCAATTACTCAGGAAATTGTTGGTTCTGCTCATGTGGAGAATTATGCTTTGAAAATGTTTTTATATGCAGACAATGAAGACAGAGCTGGACAATTTCATAAGTAGGTGAAAATCTTTGGTTTTCTTATCTGAATTAAGCTACTGGTCAGGGAATGTGAATATCCAAACTCCCTTTAATTTGAATGGAAACAAGAATTGTGTTTTAATGCATTCTTTTCTCTTTTAGAAAACTTGATTTGTTGCTACTTGTAGGTCTCTAACTTCACACGTTATCTGGTATCCTCCGTCTTATGTTCCTTAAGAGGCTGTTAACCTGCTGGCAAGCCTTTTAAAACCACAGGCTAATACTGCACTTTATTTACATCAAGCACATTATAGTTTCTACTGACGGATAGTAAAATAGTTGTGATGATCCATTATGTGGTTTGGTTAACAGCAATTACTATGGCATGTTGATGTATTTTTCGAAACTAATATAGGATTTCCTATGTCCTACATGGAGCATTCCAAACTAGAATCTAAGTACAGAACACATGAGCAGTTTTAAAACATACTGAACATTTTCTTCACTGTAGTCAGGGTACTAATCAATATATTGCTAGATTTAAATGTTGTGAAGCAGGTTCTGTAACATCAGATTAAAAGAAAAAGAATAGTGATATTTGACTTGAAATAAGCCATTATGATCTAAAAATGACAACTTGTAATAGTATGATTCTGAAGACTGACATTACCACGTTAGCGAAATATTTTCTCTTTTACAGAAACATGATAAAATCCTTTTATACTGCAAGTCTCCTGATAGATGTTCTAACAGTATTTGGGGAGCTCTCTGAAGAGGTAAGTGTTAGGCATACGACTGTATTATGTGATTGCTTTTGCTAACACAGATGTTGCCTTTATAATGTGTGAATATGAATTTCAAAGAACATATGTTCTGATTGTATAGTCTTACGCTTGTTAGTAACTCAAAAAGAGTTGTATGAAGTATTTCAAATAAATCATATGTGAAATACTAGACAACTGTTACCTGTTGGAGGATGCTTTATGGGAAGTATCAGTTAGAAATTCAAAGTTTGATTATTACTGTGGGACACATAGCATTACATTGAACAAGTGGGAATGCTTATAGGGAAAAATGATGAAAGGTTCGTGGCTTTTTCCGCCTTCGCTTTTTTCCGTGCCCAGTTTGGAATTCACAGACTCAACATCCTGTATGTAAATCCCCAATCTGATAAGTGTGCCTAATGTGCAAGTTGTACTTGCTCAGTTTAAAATGCAGATGTTGTGGCTACTTTCATTTGTAAATATTGGAAGGAGGGTAAAAAAATGGTCTTAATAGTGGTGCACTTCTTGTATACTATGGGATGTAAGTGTAAATATTAAAGATAGGTCTTACTCAAGAGAAATGCTTGGCCAAGAGTTCTTTTAAGATTCTGCATCATCCATTCCCTGAGACTATACCAATCTAAAATTTTCATTTATCAAGAGGCACAAGTAAGTTTGCTCTTTCATGTGTTCTCTTAAAACTGGCTGCTCTGCACCCTGACATCCTTTACTGTATCAAATAACATTTTCTAGAGCCAGAGAGTGAATGCATATTGAGTTGGATTGAAAATGCAATCATCTTAGGCTGTAGGAATCCAGTGCACAGGTCAGTGCACTGATTTGGTGACTCCTCAGCGGTCCTGAAGCAATCTTCCTTTGTAGATGGAAGAAATTTTTATTAATGTTGATGTGGAGTGCTAGTAGTAGTATGTTTACCCCCTGTGTCAGGGGTTTTTGTTGCTGATGCTGAAAGGACAGATGTGCTTTGAAATTGGAAAGAAGCAGAATTCTCTCATTTTATTTAATCAGTGAAGACAATAAAAGAGAGTGTACCAGAAATACAGGAAACTTCTGTATAGCATCATAACATTCAAACAGTGTCCTCATCCAGTTTCACATGAAGGAATGATGGGACAAATATGATGTGACTGTCTTAGACTTTTGCAGAAGCTTTTGTTAGCCAGAAGTAAGCTCAGCCTGACACCTGGTTATATAGTATGACACCTACATTCAGATCATCTGCCTGTTTTTTCAACATGTAATTGCCTTCATATATATGTATTATCAACTACTAAAAGGCTTTTAAATCAACAACAGAAGGCATAGAAAGCAGATATTTGACGCCTAGAATCAGAAAATGGGTATTGTACTTAATATGTATTTTTTTAAATGGCAGTTGTTGATTATTGGGTAGTATGAATGGATTGTGTCAAAAATTAAGGGTGAATGTTCTATATCTCATTATTAGAAGTAGGCAAAAGGATTTTCTGGAAGATGTGTTTTACGAGACACAGCTTTCATCAGGTCAGTAGGAAGCTGTTCTTTTCATTAACCTTAGTAGTAACATTCATTCAGTAGGGTAGTCTTCCAAAAAGGGACAGCAGTGCATATTACAAACAAACTGAACACAACAAATTTTGCTTCTCAGTTCTGGAATGATAACCTTTGCAGTTGGGATGCATGACAGACATGACACTTGTAATCTGTAACACTGACTGACCAGAAATGATTATTAAAAGAAAGCATTTAGCAGAAAGTCAGATTTTCCAATTGCACTTTTTGCTTCTGAGGTATAGTGAATGTATTTTAATAAACCTGTCTTAAGGATAGGCTTTTTTTCTGAAGAAAATCTTACTTGCAAAAATGAAGACTGTATCTTTCTCTTGGGCTTCATAAGGGTCCTGGTGGATACAATGTATTAAATATGAGCAAGGGAGCTTGCTAGAGATACCTTTTGTATTGTGTCTCTCTACCCTGTTCTAGATGACAGTGCAATAGGCTTTGTGAAGTACAGTATTAAATGTCAATTTATTAATTCTCAAAAACTTTGGATTTAATTTCAGTCAGGACTTCTAAAGAGACATCAGTCTACCTCAGTTTCCAAACCACTTTACCTGTGATTGTTAGTGTGGAAATTTGAGTTCACCAGTACCTTGCAGGTGGTGATGTTGATGTGAAGCATGCTATCACAATCTGCATTGTTGATTTGGCCAGTTTATTCCACTCATCCTTCTAAATTTCTCATCTCTGTTTATATTCAGCCTTGTTCCTTGATAAATATTACCTCAAAACTGTCAGAACTGGTCATTTCTCATATAACTTATGACAAAGTAGTTAATTTACATAATCAGTTTAAGATTTATTGCAATAATTGGGAATTCCTGGATTAAATAAACTGTTGAAACTGTTGAAACAGTCCCAGGAAATACAAAGTGGCTAATCTTCAGTTCATGTTTTGACATGTTGAAGGTTGTACCCGGGAACAGTAAAGTATATTTTAAAAAATGAAATGGAAAATCTTAAAATTGTTAAGATTCTGGCATTTATTTCAATCACTCATGTTTTCTGAAAAGAAGAATTTATGAAAACCCAGGTGAAATGCTTTTCCTCAATTTCTCTTTCCCAGAAACTGAAAATAATGAAAAATCATGTTGATTTTTTCAATTTCAAACTGTTACCATGGAAATGGAATCAGAAAGGCAGGCAGCCACTTTGCTTCTCACTGCTATTGCTTCATACTGACACCATTTCAGAAAAGGAGAGTTGGCAAAAAAATATATTGACTGTCAATATAATAATTATTTTTAAAGACATGTTATTTTTTCTATTAACTGTACTATTAAGGTTGTCATTAGCAGTTTGTTTAAATTTGCAAAAAAGGTCTGTCATCTGAATTTTAGCTATGTTGTGAAGATATTAATCAAAATATTATATGTCCTAGAATATCCCAAACAAATCACATTAATCTGCATCTACATCAGCCTTTCTGTATTCATGCTTTTAAATAATTTTTTTAATTTTAAAATAATGTAATTAGAAAAGATTTTATATTACTGATCAGCATCAGTCGCATTTTAAGTTTCAGGTATTTAAATCTAAAGTGAATAGTCATTTTAAGTTTATGGAGATAGGAAACTTTCATCATCATGTCACATCGGTACTTCCTACACAGTGCTCTGCATTTCATACTGGTATGAATAGATGGTCTTGGTATAATTTATTTCCTTTTCCTGACATGCTGCATTAATCAAAGATCTCCACATTTTCCTTTCATGCTGAGATCTTGTTAGAGCTGTTATCTTATTTTTTTTTTAATACACCTGTTAATTTCACACATGTTGTTTGTCTTTAAAGGGGTGTCAAATGACAGAAGAGAAAGCAATCTAGTTTTCTAATCTTCTCTCAAGGTGGAAAACATGTTTATATTTCTGTTTTGAATGCATAAATCACAGAAGTGAGTGGGTAAAATGTCTGACCTTTTCCCTTCCCCAGAACGCCCAGCACAGGAAGTACGCCAGGTGGAAGGCAGCATACATTCATAACTGCTTAAAGAATGGAGAGACTCCTCAACCTGGCCCCATTGGAATGGAAGGAGAGAGTTTCGGTATGTTTTTCTTTTATTTTCAAAAGAGCAGAGGACTGTGCCAAGACCGAAATGGATGGTATGCACAGTTCTTCAGGGAGCACCCCACAGGAAGCAAAACTTCCCCATTTAATGTTCCATTCACAGTGGGCCACCTTCTGCTTTTTCTTTTCCGCTTCTCCTACTGTTAAATTTTATTGGACTTTACTGTTTGATTGACTTATTTAATAAAATATTTTTTTTCTTTGTAGTAGAGATTATTATTTTGAATACAGCTACTTTCTAAGAAGGCATTGTCAGCTTTGGGCCAGAACTTTGTATTTCTTTATTAATACTCACGCTCCTTCTTTTAAATCTGTTCTGTAAAGTTATGATCCCTTTGCCAGTTTATCCTCTTTCAGAAGTTACATAGGATTTGAAAATGAACTGATAGGTGAATTCAACTTCAAAGCAAACACCTGGTTGTGAGACAACCCCTTTCTCCCTGTACAGTATTGTGGGTTTCAAAACAGGTCTGCTGTTTTTCAGTTGGATTTCCTGCCTCTTTCTCACTCATCCACCTTTTCCTCATGTCTTCAGCTTTTCCCTGTGGTCCTCTGGCTACCTGAGCTTCCTGTACAGGATTCCTTGAATCCTCTGTAACTGTTAGGTAAAGTGGGGATTTCCAAGCACATCCACTTAACCAAAACGAATGTTTATTACTCATGGCTAGACTTCGCGAATGAAGATTTGGGAAGGCTCTATCCACATTTGCTACAGGCACGCTGGTGGCTTATGAGGCCAATACAAGATAGACATATCCGATTGCAAAAGGCACAGCAGAAAGACTCCATAGGTGGTGTATTCTGCAATACACGGTTCTTTCTGCGTTACGTTTTTTCCTCGAGGGTGATCCTGCATGTGTTCTCAAAGGAGACAGCTGCGTTATAGATGGTGTGTCTCCAGGCCTCCCGACTTGAGGCCAGAGTAGACCAGTTATGGTGATCAATATGGCCAAGGCTGAGATGTTGTTTCAGGGAGTCCTTGTATCTTTTCTTCGGGGCTCCTCTCTTGCGGCAGCCGGTGGCAAGTTCACCATAAAGCAAGATCTTAGGGAGGCCTTCATCCTGGAGACGTGCCCTGCCCAGCGCAGCTTTGTTCTCATCAACATGGCCTCAATACTTGTGACAGCTGCTTGCTCTAGAACAGATGTATTGGTCACATAGTCTGACCAGTGGATGTTTAGGATTGTACGGAGGCAGCGTTGATGGAAGCGTTCTAGGAGACGCAGGTGGTGGCGGTAGATGACCCATGATTCGGAGCCATATAAGAGAGTCGACAACACTATGGCTTTGTAAACACTGATCTTGGTGCTTTTCTTCAAGTGTTTATTACGCCATACTCTTTTGTGGAGTTTTCCAAAAGCGCTATATGCCTTTGCTAACCTGTTGTCTATCTCTCCGTCAATCTTACCATCGGAGGAGATGAGGCTACCGAGGTAATTAAACTGTTGGACTGATTTGAGCTCCGATTGGCCAATGGTGATGTGGGGATGATGGGGGACTTCCTGAGGTGCAGGTTGATGGAGGACCTTTGTCTTCTTTAAGCTGACTTCCAGTCCAAAGAGCTCAGTAGCATCTGCAAAGCAGGATGTTAAACGCTGCAGGGCTGCTTCTGTGTGGGCAACAAGGGCGGCCTTGTTTCACACCATTCTTAATTAAAAAGGGCTCAGAAAGTGTGTTGCCATATCTGACTTGGCCATGCTGATCCTCATGGAGTGAGATGATCATTTTAAGGAACTTGGGGGGACAACCTAAACGTTCCAAAATCTGCCACAGACCTTTTCTGCTCACAGTGTCAAAAGCCTTGGTGAGGTCGACAAAGGTTACACAGAGACCTTTGTTCTGTTCCCTACACTTCTCTTGCAGTTGTCTGAGGACAAATACCATGTCTGTGGTGCTCCTGTTGGCTCTGAAACAACACTGACTTTCAGGAAGGATACCTTCTGCTATAGTGGTATATAGTGCTTAGTCTGTTCAAGAGTATTCTTGCCAGGATTTTGCCAGCAATGGAGAGCAGAGTAATACCACGATAGTTTGAGCAGTCAGATTTAATTCCTTTCTTCTTATACAAGGTGATGATGACTGCATCACGAAGGTCAGATGGTAGTTCGCCGAGTTCCAAACAGCGCACCACGAACTCATGAAATTTGGTGTGGAGTGCAAGGCCCCCATGTTTCCAGATTTCAGGTGGAATTCCATCAATCCCAGCTGCCTTGCCGATTTTCACCTGCTGTATGGCCTTGAGGGTTTCTCCTAAAATGGGAACAGTATCCAATTTTACCGTCTTCTATTTAATACACTCAGACCTGTCTAAATTGCTGCTAATTTAAAAGGCCTGGCTCTTCAGTATGAAATGCTAGGGATATTCAAAACTTTCTCATTTAGAGCTTTTTAAAGACAGATACACCACTTTGAGCAGACATGAACTAGCCTCTCTATAAAGTAACAGAACACATACTAAGCAGACTCTCTCTTACAGGATCACATCCTAATCTCTTCTGAGAAAGACAGCTCTGTTCTCTTTTTTTATTATGTGTATATTTACTAAGAGTAACTAAACAATCAAATCAGAGTTGCCATATTTTTATTTCTAATCTTTATAGATGTTACCCTACTTCTAAAGTAGAGATCTGCAAACTTCACAGATGTGTGCGTGTTTTTGTGAAGTCAGATGAAATCATGTGCAAAACTCTTTTGGTTAAACTGCTAAACCAGAAAAAAGTATTACTATTATGTGTGTAAACTGATTATGTTTTTCAGTTATTGATAAAAGCAAAAGATATGCAAAAATTATTCATTTCTAAAAAATATAGAAATAGAAATTGTATGTAATTTATTAAACTAACTTTGAAAATATTTTCACCCATTTACTTTTCCTTTGATTGCAGTTTTTCTATGCTTAATGCTTTGTGGATGTTTAGTTCTTTTTGCATTTAACCAATTGCTTTTGATAGTGATCAGTTTTATTAATAAGAGGTCTCTTTGTTTTTCTCCTCAGTCAGCACAGATTGAATATGAATTTTAGAGGTTAATCTCTTACGAAATAGGATGTCTTTGGAATGGATATTTTTACTATGCAGATTAAAATAGACTAATTCTGCACAATGACAATAACCTCTATGTATCATTCTTCACATACCTAATGAAAAAACTAAGAACATTAACCATTTGAAGTTTTCTTCTGACCTAGTATATGAGACTTTGTACGTATGCACGCACAAGTATAAATATATCAATCACCTATATTAATACATAAATTCATAAAACTTATGTAGCCACCTCTAAAAGTGCAAGTTGCAACTCCCACTGCAAACCTCATCACGTCTTTGTCAAATTACACCAGTTTGATGATTTAATGAAAAATGGAACATATGGGAGAACAGTCTTTTGGTATATTGAATGTAATGAATAGCTCAGTTAAATATTTTTAGTTTTAAATGAGTTCTCTTTAGGGGTCTGGCTCATAGTGTGGTAAAGCTCACCTGATTATCTGAAACAAATTGTGAATTGTAAACAACTGCAAAAATAGAATTTCTAAGTAAATATTACAAAGCTTTTGCTAAAAATCTGTGTGTGCAACTTGTGTAGAAGCTGTTCCTCAGCAGCAACAAATATGTTCTCTCTTCATTTTATTAATATGGAATGCAAAGATAACTGACTTGCTCAAGGCCGCAAAAGAAACTGTTGTAGAAGTGAAAGTAGAATTCAGGGCCTTACTCAAATCCTTAGCACTCGTTGCAGTTCAGTACAGGTGAATTGGTGAAGACTCTTGCTCTCATTACCAAGTTATATCTACATGCAACTTAAAAGGGACGCAAATGCTGAGTGAGCCAAAATTTTAACATCCTTACTGTTAGGGAGCCTGAAAGATCTGTAATTTGGCAATATCTTTTTATATTGTTGTTGAATTGTATTTCATGTAGAAAGATAATTTCTCACACTTTTATTTTCTGAGAAATGAAATGAAAAATACCTTTTCTGACATTTATTTTGACAGTTAACTCCACAGTGTAGGTGTCCCTAATGTTTTACACAACCAAGACAAAAACTTTATGCAAATTATTTTTTATGAGAAGAATCCGTAAAAAAGAGTTTCAATTCTTGCTTTGTGCATCATAAGAAGAAAAGCAGCATTGTTTGAATGTACGACTGGACCTTCCCCATTCCTTTCTGCTTGTTCATTTTCTTCCTCCCCTAGCAAGTGGAAAAAGTCTGTTTAAACAGAGTGAAGCTAGGTCTCTGAAGCTTGACAAATTACCATTTTTTTCCAAAGTGTTGGGGTTTTTTTGTGATTTTTGAAAACCATACTGTAACTCTTGGAGATGTTTTTACAGCAACATAGGCATGCTTTATGCAGTTCTGCTGTTGGATTCATGGATACTTTTGTCAGGATGCCACCATGGAAACCTTAAAATAACATGCTTAATTTATTAATGCAGTTGGAATACAAGTCCTAGAGTACATATAAAGGTTACTTAGCATTTGCCCTAGGTCATCCAACAAGATTTTATACTAATGGAAAAAAATGGAAATATTTAAAAGTTCTAAATGGTTATAGTATAACCATAGTAAATAAATGAAATGTAATTGCTTACACTGCAATATGTAATATGTAATCTACATTTATATTACAGAATTTGAGAAAACATTATTAGTTCCAGCTAGTAGAAAGAACATTTTGTATGAAAAGTTGATGCACTTTAGAGTTTATTTCTCAATGTTGTGGAAAAAAATTGGATGTATATATATTTTTTTTAAAAATCAGTGTTCCAATAGAACCTTACATTATGAATCTTATAGCAACATCTCAAGCAAAAGAGAAGCAATGCAGCAGAATGAGAAAAAGAAAACGTTTTAAAATTAAAATTGATACCTTTTAAATCTCTGAATTCATTAAAAATAGGAGTCCATAGAATTGGAGAAGTCTGGACTCCTTAAAAATAAAAATTTTTTTACTCTTAAATTTAGCGCACTAAGCTGCTGAAGTTAAGTCATAATTGGTGCTTCCTTACACTAGACAAGGAAATCCCATTAAGCCTTGAGAATCCTGTTTGTACAAAAGTATCTTTGGATAGTTGGTTATGGGGCCAGGGATATCAGTCTTATTTCACGAAGTCTTGCGTTCCATAAATAAATAATAATTTTAAAAACGCAAACAGATGGTGTGGGTATACTGTAGCTTTGCAGAAAATATGAAGAGCTTATGGATTCATTATGCTGGGATTCAAGCACAAAGGTTTATGAGGTTCCAAGACAAGAAACTTAGCTGGAGCTGAAACGACATGTAAAACAATTGTGTCACTGTTTCACAGCCTAGTATTTCAGCATCTTTAAGCAAATTGCAAGGAACTTTGAGTTCTAGGTTACTACTGCTTTATGAGAAAATAATTCTCTAATTTTTTTTAGTGTTCATTCCCATTGCCTGGAAAAGATTATTTTTTTTTTAGTAATGTTATGGATGTTCTAACTGCAGAATTTAAAAACAGTTTGTTGACTTAAATGTTCTTTTTCAGCAGTGTGAAATCCTTTTATTTGGCACTACTGTTAAAACTATTCACAAATACTGCAAGTGCGTATCTTAAAATGTTTCTAATACTTTAATCTTTGATAAAGAGTTTTTAAATATTTACTTTGCAGGAAGAATACTTACAATGCTTTGATGATATCTGGGCACTTTAAACACCTAAGAAGAGTTAATTTAAACAAAACTACTTTTACATTTAATGCAGTTTAACACTGGCCAGTTGCATAATGAGCAAATCAAACAGTTGAGCTTAATCTTTTGGTACATATACCTGATTAAAAAGTAGATTGCCTTTATTGAATTTACCTTTTGCAGGCACTGTAATTAAGGATGGTCAGCACTGGTAACACTGGTTTTGGTTGTTTTTAACATTGGCAGACTTTTTTGAGTTCATGTTTTCCATGGCCAGTGCTCCCTACAGCATTGCACTGTTACAGGAGTGACAAGAGACCCTGAACTATGCAGTGAGGAACTTGAAGCTGAAACTGAGAATGTCTTGGAGAGAAGATGGGATTACTGCAAGAGAAACAAAAGTATGGGGCAAGAGGTTGCAGGGGTATGAAGTCCTAGTGCACAGAAAGAGAAATCAGAATGGGACTGGAAAAGCAGATAAGGGCAACAGGAAGCTACAGGGGGCAGAACAAAGGAATAAATGCATTAATGGTTTAAGTCTGGGCATGAATTTACAGGTAATTTTTCCTAGTTGAGATACTGAGTACAGTGGAAGCATGTTCGATCTTACTGCCTCATTCTTAAAAGTGGCTTAGTAATTTTTATAACAACTTTTCCGAAATCCTAGCTTCATGCAGACGCCCAGCTTGGAGAAGCCAACTTTATAGCTACAATTTGACAAAGCTATAAATAATTGGTAGCAGTGTTACAAGTAATATTGGGCAGCCTTACCTTCAGACAGCATGATGAGTGTTGTACATAACTATTTCATTCATCTTATGTGTAGTAAGCCTCTGTGTTTTTGTTAAATGTATTTTTTTCTGAAACTGATTTTTTAAAGTTAACACCAAAACCACTGAAAAATACAGCATTCGAACTTATTCTTATCATTGCAATATTATTTAAAAGACATACATTGTTTACTTTTGAACCTCAAAAATAAACAGTTTTCTTCTCTTTTTTGACAGTTGTCAGGCATTAATTTTATTTCCATGCGTATTAACCACCTAATATTGTAGTATGAATTACTAGCAAAAAATATAGGAAAAATCTGGGTCCTTAGGATACCCTTTGTCTTCCAGAAATCTGCCAGATGTTTGTTTGCCTATGTCAGAAACAGTTTAATAAAACTACAGTGTATTTATTAAAGTCTAGTAAAAATGTTCTAACAACAATACTGTTGATTTTACTCTGCTTTATAGCCTTTTATTTTAGTAAATAGTGTTGTGACTTAAAAGTTGTTTAGTGGAGGTAGCACCTGAAGTTTTTTCTGGGAGGAAGAGGGTCTTACAGGGGAAAAAATTCTTATATTTGTAATAGTAATATTTTTAACAGTAGGTGGTTTCATTATTAAGCAGTATAAGTGTTTGAATAACATAGTAATAATAATCTTGTGTAGTTGAAGATCAGTATGGGTTTCATAAAAAACATCTTTTTCTAGCTCTACACACATATGAGTTTTGTGCTCCTATATATTTTTTTTTCACTTTCAAGAACTGTCTGTTAAATAAGCAATTCCCAAAACTGTACTTGTTCCATCTGACAATATTGATACAGCAAAAGAAAATTAACTGTTTTAAATTGAACTGAATTCAAATGAAGGAGCAGAAATCAACCATGTTCTAAAGTAACTGGATCATTAGCATAATAAATTGATCACTAGCCTTTAAAGCAACATTGAATAAACTAGACCAGAACCTTAAGAACATGACGAGACTGAAAAATAATATGTATGTTCTTTGTACATGCTATGGGATATATTGTTTTTATAGAACATTATGTACTGTAACTGTTCTAGATACAATTATGACTTAGCTAAGCTGCATTTAGTTTTCTTGTTTGGTATTACTTTCCCAAAGTTCCTCTTTTTTGCTATTTATCCATGGTTTGATATGGGGTAAAAGGATTATCTAGTTTTTTACAAAGAGTTTGTAGGGCAAATACAGTTTTCCATATTCTGATTCATGTATATATTAAAATATATACATGCTGCATGTATATAGTGCTGCATGTTTGTACATCTTGTTTAACTACTGTGGATGCAGTACATGAATGTATAAGGGATTGTTCTAATGAGAAAGATATCTTATATTCAGAGCAGTAATGAAACAATCCTTCAATTTGAACAGAAGAGATCTTTGAAAGCATGTGAGTTTCTAGATCTTTATTGTATGGTATGTTACTTTTTTATTTTGTCAAATCAATTGTAGGTGGCTTGGGTTGATGTTTTATGGCACACTGTGGTGGCAATTTTTTTACAGATAAAAATTCGAAAGGAGGTTTTAAAGAAAGCCAGAGTTTTCAAGTGTTTGTACGGAACAGCTGCAGTAATTCCTGTTTTGTGTCATCTTAGCAGATGTTGAAAAGGAAGAAGCGGGGTCATCTTCTGTCCATAGTGGAACAACTCAACCAGCATCATCATCTACATATGAAGCTAACAACACACCAACTAGTAATTACACTGGCATACATATACCACCAGGTGCCCATGCACCAGCCAACACTCCAGCTGAAGTACCTCATAACACAGGTATGTCCAAATCACACCTAAAAAATCCATGCCTGTACTGAGAGATGAACTCTAGCCCACTTTCCATTACCTATAAAGTAGAATAACACAGGTATTGTGTGGCAAAAGCATCTTCATAAGATAATATTATAAAAATGCCATAGGGAATACTTTTTTTTACGTTTTTTAAAATGTGTAATTCATATTTTGGAGCACTTTGCCAGAAGAGATTTATGGACTAAAAAAATTACTATCCCTGCAGACAGAATTTTTTGTCTTCTCTAGAACCAGTAAAATGATGTTGCATCGCAACATCTATACTATAAAGCGCTGTATCTTTCACTTGATAGATGAAATTGTGTTGTTTCATTTCATATTTGGCTTTCCCTGTGCAGATGGGCTGTCATTCTTTATGCGGGAGCATATCCAACATAATGTTGAAATTGCTACAGCAACACTACAGCAATAATGCCTGATGTACTATTCATACTTTTCTTCTTTTTGATTCATGCTCCTTTTCCTGTGCAAGTACTTTACTGTGATTGACCTCAGACAATATTATTAATGGGAATTTTATCCCTACTGCTAAACATACTGCCTCGTACATCCTTATTATTATGTGCTAAAGTTCCTTCCCAGTTGCAGTATTAAAAAAAATTGTCTTAAAGGATTGTTTAGATACTTTTTTATATTATCGAACATGTTTTTGTCACACAATCCCTCCTTTTACTTTCTCATTTTAAAAATGCTTCAACCTATGAGGAGTTCAGGATGCTCTTTTTTCAGTTTTATCAAAGGGAAATCATTCAGATAGGTGGGGTTTTTTTGGATCTGGGTGGGAGAGTGTGTTGTTTTTACCATATCTGAAAATTATGGAGTATGTACCTTGTTGGAATACATGAATCTCATTGCATTACATAGTTTTAAGCCCATCAATCATTCCATGCAGTAACAGATAATTTAGAAAAGTGATTATACCATCTTCCTACATAGCAGATGTTGTAGAAATAACTTTATGTTAGTCTACTATGAACTGGACATATTGCAAAAACACACTTTTGGATCTAGGCAAATGAGTGTGTCTAAAATGGGAACACATACAAGAATGTTTCACAGCATGAAGTGCTGTTTCTTCTAGCATCACCATTTCTCTTTTAAATCTAGCTAGCTTTTTTATTTTCATCAATTGTTTTTGAAGTAATTAGGAAGGAGATAGTTTGCAAGTGTTAGATGACAGGCATGAGGCTTTAAAAATAAATAATAGAGATTGTCTCTGATATTAAAATGTAGAATTTAAGTTTCAGACATCAAAGTTAACTCATACTTTTCTTTAGCAGGTTTTCCTCAATGCTCTAGGGAGTCTCTTGGAGTAGTGTTTTCCTATCTTTTTGATGCTTGAAATTAAATTTCTGTGAAATCCTGTACTGATAAAATGGATGACAGCCTGTATATTCTTCTGTATAATTTTATAAAACTTTCATAGTGTGAAGTGAGGGCTTTAAAATTATTTGTTACACATTTTCCGAATTAGTAAGCTATCAGCTGCTGAATTTAAAAATCATTAGGTGTACCTGTTCCATTTTGTTTGTTTATTTTAAAGCCTGAGTAAAAATAACCTAAGTCCATCTTTTTTGCATTGATTTGCAGGAGTGACAAGTAACACCATTCAGCCTGCTCCTCAGAATATTCCTCTAGTCGATCCTTCCCTTTACAGTGCTCAGTCTGGAGGTAAGCTGGTGGCATTTGTATTGCTTGTACATGGGCATACTTTGTCCTTTTTGTCTCCCCTGCACTGCAGGAAGAAGTTTGAGAAATATTGTCATTGTTATCTGAATGCTACTAATTCCAAAATTTTAAAAAGAATTGACATCACCTAGACATTTTTTTGCTAAGAGTTTAATAGTTTCTGAAAGCTTTGTTGCAGTGTATGGTTAATGCTGTCTATCTGACTGTTTTGAACCCATGAGCTACCATTGTGTAAGGCTTTTTATTATTTATGTTTTTACTTCTCAGATGAGGTTTTGATATACTTAGCACAGCCTATAGTCCCAATGGCCTTGCTAAATTATATTTTTGGTCATTAATACACATTCCCTTTACTTAAAATTTATTCTACAGGGTCAATATGTAAGTTATATATTCACTTCATTAAATAATTGCAACATTCCAGTGGTGGTTTTGGTGCAGCATAATTGTTATGTGTGCTTGTTGACTACAAGTAGTACCCATGTTAAATGAAATAATTTATAAGGTATTGCTAATTATGTCATTTTGATGTACCATTTAATCAAGGCTTTTATCTTCTAAGATGCCATCTGCCTTTGATGTTAAAATCACTAATAACCTATATCATGTGTATTTTTATGTCTGCTTGCATATACCATGCTTTGAAGTGTGCACATAAATGCTAACCTTAGGGAAACCAGTGAAAGAGTAGTGACTGACAATGAAGCTGGAATTATCCTATATTCTAATTTGAACACTCATGTGCATTTGGACAAATTAACTGGTTTCTAGGAGTTTTTCTGTCCGTGAAATAGATATTTATATTATTCAATATCTGAATGGTATCAGTGCATTGGTACCTCTAACCACTTACCTGTGATAACCTGGCTTAATAAGTACATAAATAAAAAGGAATTGAGTGTGTTTGTGAGAATGCGTAGTAAGTAATATTGTGTGATTAAGAGCCTTGCTAAGCAACATGATAAATCTTTAACTTGACCTAACCTGAGTATTTGTATGCCTGCATTCCTCCTGTGCACATCTGTTGTGTCACTGCAAGTTTGGGTCTTGGAACAGCTCAAAGTTACATTCTTATGAGGGAGTTTTGCAGAAGTGCACTGGAAGAGCTGATACAGGTCATACAGATCCTCAGTTCTAAAAGCTTAGAAAATACGTTTTCAGTTATGTAGGAGTTCAGGAGGGCATAGGGCATGTGTCAGTCAGCAGAGATGCAGTGACAGTTTTGTTTGTATGTGTAGAATTAAAAAGCTTGAGAGCAATGGAAAGCGTTTGTCTGTGCCTGTCTCTGTCGTATTGTGCATGCCTGGTCATTACCCAAAGCATCCTCCCCTCAGCTGTACATGTAAGAGTAAGGGCAGATACCATTCTTCTCATGCTGCTGAGGAGTCCCCTTGATGCCAACAGTACTCTGTTACACAGTAGCCTTGTTCTCTGACCCATAAGTAGATTGAGAAATGCCTGTATCTCAAGGGATGTACTAAACTCTGGGACTCAGGAGCACCCCCCCCAGCTCCTAGTTGCAATATATATATTTGGACTAGATCCTTGCTCCATATTGAGGTAGGTACCATTCCCATGGAACTGAAGTTTCCTTTGCATGGGAAGGAGTCAATGTTGCCCTCCAATAGATCCATAGAGCTAGCACAGTGCAAAGTACACTTGCTTCATGATTAGACACAGTGTCTCTGTCTATACTAACAAATTATACGTGCCTATAAATATTTGGCATGAGTGGCACAGAACCACTCACATCCATACTATTAAACTTTTAAACCTTCTAAACAAGGTAGCTTGTGAAGACTGCTTGAACAGTCTGTAGCCTGCTCTGACCACAAGTCATGTCCAGGAATTGTTTGGGAAAATGCTAGTTTGCTTGGGCCAAAACCATACTGGAGCGTGTTCCAGCAGGTTGACACTGTAGACAGTCAAGTTTGAGTGCTGAGACGCGTTCTTTGGCACTGTTGAATGTGCTAGTATAGACATAGCCAAACAGGATATTCCACATATTCCTGCAAGACTCCTTCTGGTAGTAAGATCAAATGTATATCTTTAGAATAAATGATATATTTTCTTTCCTTCCCATAACATGCGAGAAGCAATTTGATTAATACTAAGATGGGAGAAAAACTTTTGGTGGAGAGGAGTTGAATATTTTATCAAAAGAAAATTAAGTTAAAGGAACAGTATTCTTTGATTTTGAGTCAGCATGAGTCTTTGAATAGTTGTCCTGTCCTGTGGGAGCAGGTTTCTGAGATTAACATGACTTCTGAAGTGTCAAAACTTTTGCATTTAATTACTGGTTAATGTATTTTACTACAGAGTGTAGAGCTACACAGCAGCTTTGTGCATGTGTGTGTGTGCACTTGTCTGGTGTAGTTTTCTTAAAAAATTTATTACCCCTAGATTCTGCTAACACTACATGCATTCATAGTTGTGCTACACAGTTTTTATAAGATCTTCTTACATTGCCATATGCTCCCTTCCACAAGTGGCATAGTATAGAGAAAGCATTTGTCCATTCTAGTTGTGCGTATAATAATGTAGAAATAATAATTTGACATTGAATGTGCTTTTATGATCTTAAAAAGAAATCCTTTCAAATATTTCAAGTGCTTTAATGGGGAAAAAGAGCATCTTGTTTCAAAAACCATTTTTTACCTTTGCCATCACTGTTTTTATGCACCAGTTTGTGTGATTGAAATATTCTTAAATCAACTACCTTATATTTGGGCATCATAAAAAGGAAAAACATCTGATGGGTAGAAGAGGACACTAGGGAGAAGCAGATATATCATGTAAAATACACACTACTTTCATTCTAAAACTACTTTTTTCCCAACACGATTTTCAGCAGTTTTAGTCAAATCATTTTCACTTTGTGTTCTTCTTGAACAAAAAGAATCATGCTTTGGATTCCATATGCCTTTCATGTTTCAGTAATATAACTACTGTGCTAATAATTGCAGACACAGAAGCAGGTTTGTTTCAGGATAAATACAGTAAACTTTTCCCATCTTGGTGTTGTTTTAGAGCTCAGAATCATAGGATACTTTAGGTTGGAAGGGACTTCAGGAGGTGGTGTGGTTCAACCCCTCTGCTCAAGGAAGGGTCCTGTAAAACCAGTCACTCAGGACCATGTCCTTTGTGTCTCCCCCTGCCCATGCACTCTCTCTGTAGTACAATTTGCTGCACTGAAGGAGGAAGTTTGAGAAAAAATGTCACTTAATACGAAAGGCAGCTTTTGAATTTCTCCAAGGACAGACACTTCGCAGCCCCTCTGAGCAACCTGTCCCAGAGCTTGGTTACCCTTACAAGAAAAACTGTTTCCTGATGTTCAGACACAACCCTCCTGTGTTTCAGTTTATGCCCATCACCTCTGATCTTGTCACTAGGCACCACTGAAAAGAACCTGGCTCTGTCCTCTGTATGCTCCCCCTTCAGGTATTTATATACATTAATAAGATTCCCCTGAGCCCTCTCTTCTCTAAGCTGAATGGTCCCAGCTCTCTCAGCCTCTTCTCATATGAGAGGTGCTTCATTCCCTTAATCATCTTTGTGGCCCTTCACTGGACTTGTCACCAGGATGTCAGTCACTCTTTCTTGCACTGAGGAGCCCAGAACTGGACACAGCACTCCAGATGCGGCCTCACTAGGGCTGCAAGGAATCACCTCCCTCAGCCTGCTGGCAATGCTCTTCGTAATCCAGCGCAGGATGCTGTTGTCTCTCTTCGCTGCAAGGGCAGATTGTTGACTCTTGGACAAATTGTTGTCCATCAGGACCCCCAGGTCCTTTCCTGCGAAACTACTTAATCCTTAGAATATGTAGATTAAAGTTGGTAACTCACTTCTGTGTTTATACCTTTGATGTAAGGCAGTCATTACAATTAAGTTTCACATTATTTTGAAAACTTAAGAACACAGAACTAGTTTATTTCTATTTTGTTTGTCCATTGTGAGGTGCTGATTTCAATAGGAGCTCAGGCTACTGAGTACATCAAAAGATCAACACCCTTACTGTGTAAACTTTGGTTTATAAATTTAAAACTGTTAACTTTTTTCCCTCAAGTTATGTCATAATAGCATCTGAAGTAGATTTCATAATAAATAAGGCTTTATGCCAGCAAAACATTAATAGAGCTCATACTGTAAAAATAAGATTAGATGGGTGAATTTAGGCTTGCTTCCAATAAATTAGTTGAATACTGGACTGATGCCTTGGCCAGTTTTTAAAGAATGATTTTGTAGTTTCTTTTGGCATCATAGCATAAAGCCACTTTGAGGGGAACTGGTCTTTTATAATTCCTTAAAGATGTTCTGTAATGTGGTCGCAGATTGACCCCAGCTGCTTCTACTCTGTAACTTTACGTATGCTACAAAATAACCAAAGTGTGTGCCTGTGTTTATGCACTCCCTCACGTGTATTTACTCACATGTATACGTATTTTAAGAGATGTAATGTGGCTTCATTTATTCAACGGTAAACTAATATACATTGCAATTATAATGAGCCCACCAAGTTTTTATGTCCCTCAATGCTTATATTTATTTATTGAAGGGAAGATAAGTAGAGTTTTAGAGTATGTTTTAAAAATTGATAAATTAAGCTTAAGGGCACTTACCTTTCTGCTTTTTATTGGAGTAGGGTTGTTTTGAAAACCAGCAGACCAGTCTAGTTTTTAATATTCCCAGGTTTTTCATTTTATTTGTTCAAAAGCTGTTCTTAAATAATAAGATTGGGGGAAGGAAAAGCAAATACAATAGACACTTTTTGATAAGAACTGAGATTCTTTAGTAAACATTCTCACAGTATTGCTAACGACAGTTCTCTTTTGAAAGAAAGGATCCAGCTAACTGAAGTTGTGCCATAAAAATGGATTTAACTATATTCATGTCATTGCTTAAAATGTTGTACTCAGAGAACTAAATCTTTGTTTAATCAATTTTTATATAAAACCTATGGTGCATTTAAAAATGCATTTTCTCTTAATCTGTGTAATCTGTTCACTGCTAATAAAATGCTGTGTTGGAAATTATTAAATATAGACATAATCTTTAGTGTTTCATATAATTATTTATCCGTGTCCATAAAAATGCATCATTTACAAGTTAAATTGTTCTGAAAGAACCTTAGTAAAGGTTTTATAATTTGTCCATTGGTTATTGGAGTGGCATGGGATTAGCCTTAAAACTCCTAGTGAATTTATGGGTGGAAGGAGGTACAGTAACATAACTGTGCTTTATTTTATGCACACATCACTGATGCTATTCATATATAAAATCTTCTACCAGTTAGGGCATAAGTCCCTACTGTGCTTTCTTGAAGACTGAATGCATGTGTTTGAGTGTTGCAGAATTCCCAGTATTTTAACTTATGTTAAGAAAATATTCTGATTAATAAGTAACAGATGGTTTATAGTATATTATGAGAATATTTTTTGCTAGTGTTCTCCAGAATTACAAAAATGGGCACATTTAATGACATCAATCTTGTTTCCAGTCATCTTACATAAAATTGGAAACTTAAGAATTATTTGGAAAAACAGAAATATAAAATGTGTGAAAACATGCTGGTGAGGAATTCTACATTTTGAAAAGTTATCCAGTTAAGAAGGAACAGTTTCTAACTCAAATGTATTATTCCTGAAGAAGAGAGCAGAGTAATTATACTGTAAACACAAAGAGCACTGTCCTTGTTTCTTACAGGTTGTTTAAAAGCTCTCCTCTGCTGCCTTAGATGAAGAGCACATCTTTCTCAAAGGTCTTGACTTTTGAAAGACACTGGGTCATACAAATACCAGTGTTTAGAAAGGTGCTCGTATTTTTCAAATGCCAGAAGTAAAGAAGTTCAGCATTATATAAATGGAAAGAAAAGAGAACAAAAGAAATTCCATAGCTTGGGCTTTGTAGTACTACCACAAATATTAGCCTGGTTTTCATAATAATTACCACAACTATAAGTCTAACATAAAAATCATAAGAAAGGAAGCCTAAGTCAGATTTCCTTTATAGTAACTTTGTAATACTTATGTTTTTGCAGGAGAAGTCCGCTTGACTCCAGAGGACTTTGCCAGAGCTCAAAAGTATTGCAAATATGCTGGCAGTGCTTTGCAATATGAAGATGTGAGCACTGCTGTGCAGAATCTACAGAAGGCCCTCAAGTTACTAATTACAGGCAGAGAATGAAGCCTTTATTCAACAGATTCGTCTTTTGCCTAAAAAACTAACATCTTATTACTGTACCTGTTAGGGTAGGGGAGTTACTCAGAAATTCTCAATTCCATCACCCAGGACAATGAAACCCCTTTTCATTGTCAGATTAGCAATTAATGGTACAGTAGGAATCTCTGTTTTCATCTTACAGACAGTGGAGCTAGAAACATGAATGCAGTGGCTTGTTGTAAGCAAAATACTGAAGAAAGTACTACGAACACCATGCAAAAGTTAGAATACTTGCAGTATTTAGATTATCAGAATGGGAAAGCGCTGACTGTAAAAGACTTGAGAATTAAGATGTTCTGTTAAAATTCTTACTCTTATTTTATTATTCCGGACAATTATTTAATAAGTATAATAGCTTTAAAATGGTAACTAAGATTAGTGCTTTCCTCCTAAAATGAGAGAATGTGAGAAGGCTGACAGATCCACAGTAGGAAGAACTTTATTCTGTAAATGAATTATTTTGGTATTTGTATTACCTGAGACTTAAGTCAAGGTTGAGGGAGACTTGAGGACCTTTGCATCTCATTTTAAAATGTACTGGAGAAAACATCTCTTGTTACTTCAGAGAGAATAATTTTGATGGTGTTCCAACCTAATCCCCTATAGCTGCATGGATTGCAACATGTATTCTTCATTATTGGTTCTTGCTCCTTCTGTGTGAACACTTTACAATTTTGTATATGTAAGGGAAATTAAGGGAAAGTACTAATATTTATCAGCAATGATCCTGAAACTGGAGGCAGAGATTCTAAACATGAACTTTTAGGGAGATTTACTTCGTAACTGTTCCATCTTTTTAAGAGACTGAAAAAAAAGCTTGTTCTTCAACCAATAAAGCAGTATAGGTTTGTCTCTGGTCTTAGTGTCATAGAGTTTCATTTTTTCAACTAATATTTTTCCTGTCTGCTTTGTTGTGGAGACTTTTTGGACTTGGGATTTAATTAAAATATCTTGGAAACTGGATTTTGAGTCTTTATGAAATCTGCCCTTGCAATTATAGAACTCTTGATTGTTAAAAATCCCTCCATGCTGTTTAAAATTAAAAATAAGTAGTCTTTTAACTGGCATGACATAATAATGGAGTACAACATAAAGCATGTCTGATTTATGTTATAATTTAAATGACATTTTATCTCTTTCTTTCCAAGCTACTGGATCAAATTTACATTTTTATAGCTGTACTGCTTTGCAGTGACTAAAATAAGTCTTATTCAAAGCAAAAAGATGAGGAAAAGAAAATCAAACATAAGTACGCATTAAAGTTTAGTTGGTTGTATCCTTTTAAGAGTGTGGAATCTTTGTCAGCAGATTTGAAAGGGGTAATATGAAACTTGTAAATGTATGCTTAAGCACTTCAGTTGACTGAGATTTAACAGATAAAACATGGTATTTTTTGTACTGCTTTCTGATCTGGTATAGCATGCTAATCTGAACAGCGCATTGGGTTAGATTTTAATTGTTTTGGGAAACTTAGAATAAAACCATCTGAAACTTTTTTGACAGTAATTCTACAGATCTGAGCAATAACTGTGTTTTGTACAGTGCTTCATGCAAGATAGATCCCTCATGTCAGTAGTAAACTGAATTACTGCAAATTATTCTATGTATATAATTATTCTTTTACACTGTAGCATTGCTATGAAATCCATTCAGCATTGCTATAAAAAAAATCAGAAGTTGCTTCCACTTGAGGATCATACTACTATTTTCTAATACCAGCATCAGTCCCCAGCATTTGTAGGAGGAAATTCAGTTTTCCTGTTTCTATTTATAAAATAATACAAAAGTCCCAAAGATTTTTTTATTACATGCAAAATAAGCAAGCTATGATTTAATTTGAGGCTTTTAAATTAAAATTGATTTTTTTTTTGTGATTCAATGATGTGAAATGGAAGTACGTAACTAAGATTGAAAATGAAAATTTAAGTATTTCTTAAAGCGTGTAAAGTAGTGTCTGTTGACCATGATTATACTGAACCTCTTGATTCCTCTAGGAAATCAGGAAATCATCAGTAAAAAAGCAATAAGCAATGTAAAAGTCATAAGCAATTTTCTTGAATGATCATTTACAAATCTATCAACATTCTTTGGCTTCGAAAGAAGTAAAGTAAGTGTTCCTGAGGGGAATGGAGATGAAAATGCTAGTACAAAAATGTTAGAATTTCTTAAAGAAGCTATCAGGTCATTCTTTCTGAAAATAAATTAATGTTTAGAAGATATACTGTATAAAATATCATGTAAAATTTTAACATATCCGAATACCAACCTTCAGACAACAATACTTGACTTAGCATACTGAGTTTTATTTTGCATAAAATACTTTTGCTCTGATCATTTATTTTTCAGTTCAGTTTTATAAAAGTTCATGAAACCATGTTTGAAATTCCATCTTTAACCTGCTAATGTTTGAGGTAACAGACTGAATATTTATCATCCAAACTGATGCCAAAAGTAAATTATAGCAAAATATTTCCATTCCAGTAAGTATAACCTCTGGGACAGTGTTAAATACAGCAGATAGCCCAAAAGTACAAACCAGTGTTGTAGAACTGTTCGAAAAGTGTACACATTTGAAAATGTTAGGCTGTAGTTATTCCAAATTGGAATTTGTCCTAGGCACTGGAATTTAAAATTGTAAAATATAGTGTGAGCTTTTAAGTGTTGACTGATTCATTTTACAGTTGCTCTGAGTGATAAAGTATCAACCCATAGCTTCTCTCAACTGATTCCCATAACATACAAGTACAGTGTTAAATAAAGGAGAGTGCTGATTTTGTTCCATACTGCAGTCAACAGCTCCCTTATTCAATGTGATTGCCACCTACATGCTTGTTGGCCATTCTCTTTTGAATTATGAGTTCTTAATCTTCTCAGTCTTACTTAGAAAAGGAGAAAGAGGCATTTTCGGTCAGATATTCCATGTTCAGTTTTGCTGATCATGTAAGCTAGAATTTTAGTAAATCTGTTCAATGTTTGTTACTTAAAAGGCCTTTTGTATTACTTTATGTTTTTGCAGTTCTTTGTACTTCTCTCCAGGAAAAGTTCCATATTACACTTCAGGATTCCTGAAAAAGTCTGTTAAGTGTCTTGTGGAGCAGGTGATCCTTTATGAAATAGTGGAGATTTTTTCAAATATGCATGAATTGGATTTACTAGTACTGGAGGCAATGTTCTCAAATTGTTGAAGTAATTTTAGGTGGAATTTTTAATGATGTCCTTTGTAAGTGAAGTTTCAGAAGCACAGACTTAAGTATGATCACATTCCAGCATGTGATTGTAATTGTAGTTTTTGAGACTATATAATATTGACCTATGAAAAATTAACAACAGAGAAACTTACTGAGGTAGAATTTGGGAGGTGGTGAGTGTGCAGACACATGTCTGTGCATTTATAATATAATGCATGTAAATTCAATGGTGAGCTATAGGAATGCCTTCCAAAAATTATAATTACTACCTTGTTTACAAGTATTCAGAAAATATCAGGTACAAATATATAGATACTGCTGACAAATGTTGTTCTTAATGCAAAATGTACTAGCATTGGACCAAAAGCTAGCATTTAATTGTGTGGTATTCCAAATGAATCGTGTTTGATTTTCTCCTTTTTCATGTCAACAGTAAAACAGGAGCTAGGTACAAAAAGAATGAGAACACAAATTTAGAGGAAGTTAGATTTACTAAAGAACAAATATGGTTTCTGTTATTGTAAAGGCTTTGTGGTAATGTTTGGATTGAGATTGGAAAGTACCCATGCTTATAAAGTATAATTCTTGCTTTCTTTTAAAATGTCCTTTGTTGTGCAGTTTATGGAATTGGAGCCTGAGCTGGGATATCTGGATTAGAAAAACCTGTTTTTTGATGCCAAGTTTCTAAACCACCAGTGCAACCTGATACTGACAGCAACTGTTCACAATCACCTCAGAGTACCTCTTTTTAAATGTTGCAATTTTAACCAAGTTTGTTGGGAAAAGTAGCAATGCTTTTTTCCTACTGCATCACCACCTTTGAGTGCACAACTGCAGTAACAAGAGAAGAGAAAATATGAATTTGCATTAGATATTTCACTGTCAGTGAGAAAAGAGTATCAATGCTGCCAGCAGAGCTTTCTTTGGTTACAAGAGTATTGGAGCACTCTGATCATAAATGTTGTAATGCCCTTAAATGATCTCAGAATAGAAAACCTGTAAATAAGAGTATTGAAAACCAACTTGAAAGAGAGGAGAGAAAAAGAAATCATATTCTCCACAGAATGAGAAGGGGTGCAGAAATGATTGCAGAAGAAAATAGAAGAAATACTTAAAATCCCACATGGGAATGGAGCAGGACAGTGATTTGAATGAGGTTAGAGTTGTTGTCTGATTTTAGAACCTTGAAACAGATGCAAAAAAATGCCTGAAGATTACAGAAAGATAGGAGAGATGGAGAGGAGCACGAGAATGACAAGAAAAGAAATATAATATTTTTTTATGCAGACTGGGAAAAATGTGAGTTGTAGCACCAAAGAAAGTTTTCCGAGTTGATGAAATTATAGCAGAGACTAAGTCTAGCTCTAAAAGGGAAGCAAAAAAAATACAAGTTGACAGCATTCTGAAATTGGAGAGGAGCAGATCCTCTCATCCTTGAAATCTGTGCTTATTATTATAAGCACATATTTATCAAATAATTAAAATTGACTTGATGTGGCCCTTTTAGAAAGAGAACTACAGACATCCATGTTTGCCTTGAAATGCTGTCTACTGATTTTGCGCTTTCCTTCCTGTTGTGATTTGCCTCCCCATTTTCAGTGTCTGTATTTAATCTCTGGTGCTCCCATAGCTAGAGGGGAGGTTGCTTTATTTGAATACAATGCTAAGTATGAGTGATAGTGCACATGTTTAGACATTCTCAGGTAATTTGCGAAGATTATCCGATCTGGTTTTTAGCTGGTAGGTGCTATAAAGAAGAAGGAAGTGATTGTACTTTCCTTCTGAGCTTCAGAGGCTCTTTGACAGCAGTATGACTACAATATCCTAAGAAGGGTGTATGGAAATTAACTACTCAGGGCTATATTCCAAGTCAGAGCCCACAAACTAATCTCTGGGAGTTTGGAGACCTCCAGCTAAGCAGTTGATGCAATTGTCAACTTTTCTTTGTCTCAGTTAACCCATCTTTAAAATGGGCTTCTTTAGATTTAACTCTTCTTAATATAGTCAGGATTTTTGTAATTCTGACAAGTAACAACCAGGGAAGGGCTGATTATTATAACAAGTTCCCAAAATAAATAGAGTTTTTAGGAGAGGCAGAGTAGGTATTAATATGTAGTCAGAAGATGTATAATGAGAATGGAAAAAACGGGAAAAAAATTTGATAATATAATTTGGGAGGCAATGGGAAGGCATGAGGAGATCTGAGATATGGAAACATATCTCAGATATGTAAGTGATAGGCAGCAATTTATATAGAGTAGTAGTATCTAGTGCAAATCTTAAAATGTTGGATTCATCAGAAATCCAACATAACCCCCATTCTACAATACTGAAATAAGTATTAGTACAATAAAAAGAACTTTAAATGGAATAAAGCAATGTATTTTTTAAAAAAAGAAATCTGTGATCAACTTCAGACCTGTTAGTTTAACCACGAGAAAAAGCTTACTTCAGACTGTGAACAGAAGTCTTGGAAGTTCAAACATGGGTATGATAGCATATAGTATGTTTTTTCTTGCCCTTTAGTTCTGCGCCTCATCCTGGGTGGTTTGGAATAGTCACTTTTTAGAAAATTAATGTAATTAATTTAGTTTACTCAAATTGAAGTGATGCTTGACATAAGGATCTAAAAATACTTAGGTTGAAATAGATTAACATGAGAATTGAAAGATGGATTTAAGCTGGTGGAAAAAGAGATTGCAGTAAATTATAAATTATTTTCAGGATGGAAACGAAGAGAGATGAGCCTAAGGACACATCTTGTTTCATGTATCAGTGGCATAGATTGAGGTCACCGTCTAAGTCACATGTGATTTGTGGATGAGATGAAGTTGGGAATTATTGCAAGACCTGCAGGGAACTGGGGAAAATTCTATGACTTGAACTGAAGGACTAGACTGGAGTGAAACTGAAAACACAAAACACAAAGTCATTCACTTGGGTTTTAACAAGAGAGTATTTTTTTAATAAAAATTAGGATACTGGAAGCTGAAGCAATTCTGATAAGCTTTGCCTAGTACAGTGAAATAATGAGAATTTAGGGTATGTTGGATGAGATTCTGTCAGTACAGTAAGTACACTGTCACTTGACAGTCCTGGGTTTGATTCTCATCATTGTTGATGAAAGTTATTTACCAGTACAAGATGCAAAGAAGGGCTACTGAGATGATAAAAATCTTATTTATTGAAAAAAATTAACTGTAGTTACAGAATGGCTTTCTTAAGGCATTAGGGATGAAGCATTAATTTATTTTAAGAGAGCTTGATGAATTTATGGATTTGATTGCAAGACTGTAGTGATTCTAGAGTTAAAATTTCTGTTTGTCAAGTTGATGAGCTTTGGGAAGGTTTTTCTGACTTCTGCTCAACCTTGAGTAATTGTTCATCACCCAAAATACCTGGAAGTGTAACTATTAGAAAAGGTATTGCAGCACTTGAGACATTGTGATAACCCCATTTCTCCCAGTGTTTTCCAGTGATACATAATTTCATCTTTATTAAACCTAATGTTTTTTATGGAGCATTGTAAGCATTTTGTGGATAATAGTGTGGGGCAGAATGAAGAAATATTTCTAGATTGTATTAATTCAATACCTAATATATGTTTGTTTGTGATTGTGAAAGAATATCCACAGTCTGCATGTTTCTCAATGCAGACACCTTTTAAATTTGCAATATGAAGAGTTTTTCAGAGGTTGAGATGTAGAGCATCAAGATATGGCACTGTTCAAAATAGAGGCCGTAGCTCTTGGTGTGAATACAGCTTTGCAGGAACAAACCCATACTGAAATCTCTGTAAGCTGTTGTAAAAAAACAGCAAATATTTCTTCTGTGCTGAAGTTAATCAAGTGTATCAGCACAGTCTTGGGAAAAATACTTTATTCAGTGTAGATACTAAATCTGTATTTGTAAAACAGGCATGCAGGTACTCATAACTGCTGCACTTAAGCTCAGCAGCCATTTGATAATAGAAACCACACACATCTGGCCTTTATCTTACACTTATTTGCCTCAGTAACTTCACTCATGTGAATGGTCCTGTTGCAACAGTAAGAGTACTCATATACATAAGTGTTTGCTGTGTTCAGGTAGAAAGCTTTGCTTGTTGAGTAAAATACAGCTGGAACAATGGTAATGGCATTAATGGATCCAGGTGTTGGTATGCTAATAGTTCTCCAGACTGGAGGTTCTAATCTCAGAATCTTTATACTGGCATATTTTTTCAGCCATTTTTCTGAAACTCTTTGTCTATTAAGACTTAGATTTAAAGTAGTTTATTGAGATTTTGGCAAGCAACTGGCAGAAGTACTTTGCAAAGATAGTACGTTTAATCAGTCTATACCTTGGTAGGTTCCTCCATCATCACTCCAAAACAAAGGTCTTGCTGACTGGCATTCACTGAGTGGCTAAGTTCAGCGTACCTGCCATTATACTCAACTGTCTAGGAACTTTGGCAAAAAGTACAAAAGACTGCAGAAGAGGGTTGTTTTGTTCATGTGACCGAACACAGTAGCCACCATGTGTACTGCAGCCTTTAAAAACAGTAAAGAAACCAGAACTGAATGGCTTTGTTTATAGTAGGACTGTCAAGCACTTCATAACATTTGAAGACTCACTAAATAATTTCTTCTGGGATTTGGCACAAAAGTGTTGTGTGAGTCCTTGGGCCTCCCAGGAGGATACCAGAGCACATGGATTAATATGTGTTGTGTGTGTCTTGATTCCTGAAGAAAATTTATCCTGCAGTGAGAAATGTTTAGCATCTGTATAGTGAGCTGGTCATTTTGATAAGGATAACTACTTCATACTTTGTGTCACTAGGGGACCGCCCTTCACTCTAAAAAATAGTAAATCTGAACTTTTTGTGGAATGCAATTAAAATTATTAATTCTCTGTGTGTTACAACTTAGACCTAATGCCATTTTAGATGCCATTTATCTCCAGTGTTTGACAGCTGGTAACCTCAGACATGCTTAAAATTATGAAATAGTTTTTCTTTGCTACATTTGAACTCTTGCTCTTTTTTTTCTCTTCTAGAACTCATCCTATGAGACTCCCATTCCCTTGTTAAACTTTCTGATAGAGTCAGAATTTCTGTTCATAGAAGTTCATCTCGTTTGTCTTCTTGGCTTTGTCTATAAGCAATTGGCAGTTTTATTGCAGAGGTCCTCTCAGTAGACTGTGATGAGGTGATATGGGAAGAGAGAGAACCATGGATGACAATGGGGCAGATGCTGCTGGAAATGTACCACTGAAAAGGAGTGGAGGAGATGGTTGAAAGGAGAAATTCATTAGTTAACACTGTGGTATCTATAAGTAATACATCATAGAGGGAATTAGTTATAGGTAACTAATCTCTCATAAATTTTTTAAGACACCTTTACATCACTAAAATGATCATAGCATATATTGTTCATGAAAAATGCAATGTAAATTACGAAGTTATGTACATGAAAAATAGAAAATAATAGAAAATCTAGGGTGGCTATTCATATTACCCTTTTTTCCAGCTATGCTCTGTGCAGTGCCCAGTAAAAGGACTTTATTTGGAAAGCACATTTTGCACAAAAATTTCCATACAGAGGTGGATGGAAGAAAGGAAAAATGAACCCAGATTCTAAAATAAAACAAATGTTCAAAATTTAACTGCCTACGTCTTTATTGCTATGAGTGTTTGGGGAGAAGTGTGCTTATTTCAATACTGTGAGGTTCTGTCTTTATTCTATGTGGACATCATTCTTGTTAGTATAAAAGAAACTACAGTTTCTAATGTAACTAATATTTGTTTCTGGCAAGATATAATTGAAACCAAGATTTTATATATTTGAAGTCTCTCAGTAGTAAAATGTAAGAGAGGATAGAAGTGGGAGAGGAAACTACCCCAACAAAATTCACTCATCCTTCAAGTATTTTTCTTAATGGATTACACATTGATTCATTTGATTGTCCCGAATGAGAGATTTGCACAGACCTTTCTTATTCAGAGTTTTTACTAAGTTAAAGTGCTCAACTAACTACTCTTGTACTTTGTATTGTATTTTAGGCTAGGTAGAGGCAAATTTAAAAAAAGTTGGGGAAGTGTTTGCAAATTTGTATTTTGCCTCATAGACATTTAAACACAGCACATGCATTTCTATCTGATATTTTTTTAAATGCCACACTTTCCACTGAATGCAAGTTCATAACCTGTGTTGCAGCATTCACAAACAAGCCAGCATGCTACATGATCACACTGGAATTTTTTGCAAGCATTCAGCTATTGAATGCAAATAAACATTTCATCAGTGATTCCTTTCCCTGGCACCACAAATTCAAATTAGTGTCATCAAAATAGGCAGGGAGAGAAGAAAATTACCTGGTGCAGTTCTGCATGAAGAGAAAGATAATAAAATTCAGCATATGAACATCTATCTCTGACTTAGTAATGTCTGATTCTGTCATATCTAATTTAGTATCAAGATGTCAGATTTTCTGCTTATGGGAGGAGGAATCTAGAGCCATGGAGATCTTTAACTTAAATGATGAAATTAGCACTTCCATGGGGACATAATTGGACCTTTCAGTAAGTATGTGGAATTCTCTACAGAGAAGATTATGCAATATGATTATTTATGTGGAATAAAAATTATTCTTTTTATTCTGTTTACCAGTGTCTGATTGCTTTCAATTACTGTTCCATGCATGTGGCCAGCCTATTGGTTGCCATGCCTCATGAACAAGTCATGTGAACAATTTAAAAGAAACCAAATCCCACCCCTCCAATGTAGTAACAGTAATGGCAGGTACTTTAGGCTTGTCAGTAGGGTTTTTTTTAAAACCATTATGTTGTAAAAATTGTGTGACTTGCTGGGGAATGGCTTACTTTGTTCTCTTGAGATGGAGCACATATGTATGCTGTTTTATGCATTGCTGCAAGCATGATTTTCATGAACCTGTGTAATTGCTACAGGAACTGTAGGTTCATGGAGAAGGGACAGATATTCTTTGCTGACATGTGATTGCAGAGCATGTAAAGGAGAAGTGGGGAAAAGGATGGGCAGTGGGTATAAACTTATATCACGATTGCCTTAAGTGGAAGCAAAGATAATCAAAACAAAAAATACTCTTAAAAATCAGTTCAGAGCTTGAAGACTTAATTTGTTGTGAAGATTTTATCTACTAAACTACTCCTAAAAATTTTTAACACAATTTCAAAGTTTATACAGACTAAATGTCATCAATTATTGTCATGATTTTGTCCATTTCCTTTACAATTCGAGGGTCTAGTATCTGTGGAGCACATGGTGTAAAAAGAACTATATATATATAATGAAGGGGTTTTTTTCTGTCACGTGTACCTGTACCTGTATTTGCTACTTCTGAGATTTGCTTGGGAGTGGAAGTTGTAACTACCAGCTGGCATACCCCCATCTGGACACTTCTGGAGAGCGGAGTGTTCTACCTGTGCCATGATATTGTTGGCATGCTGTAGAATTTCCTTTTTTCTTTTTCCTGGGATACAGGTTTCCCCAACTTCTCACTTTTTGTTCCAGATCTGCATTCTTACTCAAAGCAGCCTAGGTCTTGATGGAGGGATTCACTTATTTCTGTATCTTGCCAACTCCTAAAAGTCAGCAAACTAACCAAAGGTGGTTTTTTTTTTTCTCTTTACAGTATTTTTCTTGAGCATCTTATACAAAACAGGCAATTTGTAAACTGCAAGAAGAAAATTGCATCACTTCATATGTGGGGGATTTTTGTTTGTTTGTTGTTTGGGTTTTTTTAAGTAGCCTTATTCCACATCGGCCAGCACTGTTTTTTCAGTTGTTCCTTCCACTATAATTTTAAATGCATTATTTCTCAACAGGATCTTTGTTTATTTTCTCTAATTACAGTTTTGGATGTGAAACTTGACTAGATTTGTCAAAATGAAAATCCAGTGAACCAACACTAGTTTAGGGGGAAAGGCCATGGATCGGTATTTTGTAATGCAGACTCCATTTTGATTGGGTTTTGCTTTGTCTTTTGGAAGACTCTTGGATGACAAACCCTGAGAGTATGTGAACCAAAGGAGAGTTCAAAGCAGGCCATTGTGTCAAATAGCATCCCTGAGCTTTGCATAATTCTAGTTGTCATTATCCTATGTGACTGCTGAATGTTTTCTATAGAGAGGATTTATCTATTCAACAGGTGTGCTGCTTTTCTTGTTTGGGGATTTTTGTTTTGTTTGTTTGTTTGTCTTTAGTTTAGACTAATTGCTTTCAAACAGGAGTGCTATTTTGAAAACAAAATAAGATTTAAGTATGTATTTTATCTTGGAAGCTGCTCTGGTTGGTATCCAATGTCAGTACTTCTGACCACAGTATGATGCATTATGACAGAAACAGGATGTAAGCATGCCAGAGTTTTACAAAGCACCCTTTTTTTAAAAATGGGAGTGTATTAATGTGTTGAATGAAGTATATCCAGTGTCAGTTAGATACAAAGGAATGACCATCTCTTTGCAGACTAATTGGACTTCCTACTTTTGCCTGTTTGGAGTCAACAGTTACTGTGAACTTGCTTGGCAAAACTAGGAGGCATGCAGGGAAGAGGATCAGGCAGAGCTTTTACTTTCCTGCCTTCATAATGGATTTAAACTTCTAAAGGAAGAGCTGTGCATTTCTGTTTAACTTTGCTTTATGAATGATCCCTAATATGGAATTAGGATCAAAACAACAAAAAAAAAAAGAAACTAGCCTTTACTTTGATTCTATGCTGGATTTATATTATAACATCTAAAGTTTTAATTTTATTTTACTGGTAAATTCTTGTGAGTCTCATTCAACTAGTGACCCTTCATCTATTAAGCATGTTTTCTACTTTCTGTAGCACAAGCTTAATAAAACTGATAAATTTTAAGAAAAGTTGCTATTAAGAGTAACCAAAATCATAAAAGGTCCAACAAAGTGCTTCTTGCTTCACCTGATACAATTTATTAATCATAAAATTTACTAATGATGAAGTTCTAATATATTTTATTGTCTTCCCAAAGAAACATGTAATTGGTGTACAAAAGATTACATTAATTCATCTCCAGAAAAGAGAGATCACCACTGTGGCTATTCCTCAGTCATCCATAAGAAACGTACATGTTGGAGGGGCTCTGACTTCCCCAACTGATCTCTCTGCTTCTCTGCAAAGACAGCTGGCAGTAAAAGCTATTCATAATTTTTTTAATCAACCATTCTGAAATGTGCAATGAGAATGTGCAATTACAAAGAGTATTTTCAGCACAAATTCTGTTCTTCTAAACTATGTTTCTTTAGGATCCCTATTGGCATGCTTTGCTGCACTGGTACAAGCATGAGACGGGCAGTAATTGGGGCAGACACTGACTCACACTATTCATGCCATTCCCTCTAACCAGACTTTTGGCTTTAATGGAACAGTGACTACATCCGTTTTACTTGTCTGGTTGAATCTGGTATCTGGTGCTGCGACAGATTACTCCTGTGAACAATCTAATCTGCCTCCTCTGTTTTAATCCCCTCTTCCACTGTTTTTCTGCTGTTTTCCTGTAGGTCTGCCAAGCGTGAAAAAACATACATGTTCTAATGCGTGTTTTATATCAATGCAGGACCCAATAATTTAGACACAAATTATGTCAGTGGTGAAGAAGGTAAACAAATGGGAAACAATACCCTCCAAGTAATTTTAGGACAGGATATCTAGGTAAATTCTGCTTCCCAGAGCCTGTCACAGGTTAAATCTTACAGAAGACCATCTAAGCACTCAGCATCGCTATGGAACTACACGAGAGATACACAACTTGTTCCACATGGCATTTGAGTTATCCAAATGCTAGAAAGAGGATCATAGATCATAGAATCATTAACCCAGCACCGCCAAGTCCATCAGTAAACCATGTCCCTGTCATTCAAGCAACATCTATAGCATGAGATTTGTGTCCAATTAAAAGGTTGCTTTATAAATCTCATTTTTAATAATGACAGCGTTGGAGACCAAATAAACCATACCTGGAATTAAATGAGTGTGGTGATTCTAGAAAGTCTAAACCAATCCTTTCTTTTCATTAGTGTTCACACTTCTAATTTCACACAGCAGTTATGCTGGTGTTTTGAGTTTTAGCTGTGCTTTAGGCTCAGCAGTCACAACTCCTAGACTGATAATAATGGCACAAAGTGTTACAAATTAAGACTTTGTACTACCATGCACTGTGGAAATTATCACAATGAAAACAAATTGTATGTAAACAAGAAAATGAGTGTAATAGGACCAATTGTATTGTCCAAGTGAAATAAGGAATTTTGGATTAAACCTCTTTAACTCTCTAGAATATCAGTATTAAAGTTACATCTTTAACACACCAATTCTGGACAGATACACAGAAACATAAAGAGAATGACAACAGGTGTAACAGTTATTTTCGAATGCACCAACTAAGTGGGAGTTTTAATTGCCCTTCAGTTTCTCTCTTTCATGACTAGAGACTTCACTGGGGAGAAGTAGCTATAGAGAAATATACAGTGACATGTCATAAGATCTGATTGTATTAAACTTACTGCACGTATAAGAAAAGGGTAAATTGTAAGGCCAGTGTGTGAATTCTGCTGATGGAACACAGTATGGGGCTGCGTGGAATTTACAGCATGTTTTCACCAGTCAAGAATTAAAGATTCATATTTCCACCTTTTCTCATTCCCAAATAGGTGGAGTTAATTATTCCATGTATGATAGTATGATACAGTATAGAATAAAACTTCAGAATCATCATATCCCATTCTAAAATGCCCATAGAAAAGCAAAATCTTTGCATTTCCTTCATATGTACTGTTAAAACCTCTCTGTTTACAAAATACCAGGCAGATGCTTGTTCAGTTTAAATTACCTGTCTGCCCAGGTGAAGAATTGTTCTGGAGAGCAACTTCCATATAGACCTAGAGTTCTTGGAACAAGTTGAGTAAGCTTCAGGTATGCGTAGTCTATGAGAATTGGAATTATAGGTGTATAAAATTTAGAGAAAGCAATACATTTGTAAACTCTGGTGTCTTCATTGTTACTAATGCAACATTGTCCATTCCAAAGGCAGCCTCCTGGTTTGATATTAACATTTCTCATCTCGATGATAGTTTTGATGACACTGAGAGCTTTCTGTACATAAATTCTTTGCATAGTGGTATTCTCTGACATCTCTCTTTAGTTGTTTCACCAGAACTGTTGATTTTGACTTCTTACGTCATAATCTTGCACAAACATGTGGAGAATAAAAATCAATTAAGTAAATGAGAACCTGATCCTTAAAGTATTTCTCTGTGAATGACCTGAAGTAGATTAATGGCTCTGTTTGTACACGTATTTTCCCTGTTTAGTATCTAATATAATAGCACTATCACTTATGAAAAATGATTAGCCAAGTACTTGTCATGTGAATTTATATCCTGTTTCCTTGCCACTTATCAGAAAGCTAGAGGTGATGTGCTGTTTCTGGTGTTTTGTTCCCAGAGGAGTGAGAGGTGCTATAGCTGCGGCAAATGTAAACCAGGCAGACACTGGAGACAAGGAGGGGGAAGGAAGTACGTTAAGTGCTTAAAGGTGGGTAGTGTAAATATCATTTTCCCACTCCCCATGCTGTTGAAATCCCAAATATTTAGACCAACTGATAAAGCCAAAAGAGAGCTCTTTGTTTCCATGTGCAAAGCAAGAGCATACTTTTGAAGGCTGTTTAGCTTTAAGTGAGGAGCATTATTTTAGCAGAAGTAACCAGAGTTACCTTAATACTGCTAACACAAAATTGTGGCAGCTTGGGTTTCAGCATTGCTGGTTATCCCTTCTGGCGTAGGGTTAGGAGTGCTAGTATAGCAATGGAAGCCTGTGTTGGGCTGCCTTGCTGCCAGCAGTACTGTGAATGGTTGCAACAAGTGGTTTACAGTGCTTTCTGGACCTGGGTTTATTAAAATATTGGTATTTGTATGTTACTGTTTAAGTAGTCAGATTATGCTTAAATCATTAAATTAGACAGGTTTCTCTGAACAGTGAAGTAACAGTGTCCTCAGTTACTCCTTTGTCCATCAAATTAAGCATTTTGGTGATGTCCTTTACTGGAGAAGAGCTTACTTTAGGAATATTATTTCTAATGCATTTAATCTGCATTTTCCATTAGCACAGATACTTTAGTCACTGATCATGTTCTGGTTCTTTCTCTCAGATCAAAATAGCATTTTTACTGCTATACCATAATTGTTCAATTTTGAAAGCAGTGTGCACTGAAGCACCTTTGGAGCCATACCAAATCCAATTTAGTCTGCCCAAATGTTTCCTGTTTTTCAAAGGGTGCATGCAAAAATATTACTAATAAATTTTATGTAAAGAAGTATTTGGTATCAGCTATATTTCTGTACTAGATCCCTTTAGCAGAAATGGAACAAGTGTTTTCTTTTTTATATTTAGGTACTTTTAAAGTAAAATTTTCATGTGAATTGCCTTCTCCCAGGCGACTAGTGACAGGACAAGAGGAAATGGCCTCAAATTTTATCAGGGAAGGTTTAGATTGGATATTAGGAAAAATTTCTCCACAGAAAGGCTTGTAAAGCGCTAAAACAGGCTGCCCAGAGAAGTGGCGGAGTCCCCATCCCTGGAGGTATTTAAAAGACATGCACAGGTGGCTTTTAGGGACTTGGTTTAGTAGTGGACATGGCAGTGCTGGGTTAATGGTTGAAATCAATGATCTAAGGGGTCTTTTCCAACCTAAATGATTCTATGTTTTTATGGATTAGATTTTTGGGAAAAAATGGCTTTTTCTAGCTGTGGATTATAATGCAGCCAGACAGCCATTTGCTAACCCATTCATGAATTGAAATCTTATCTTACTTGATGAGTGTTCTGTGTCAGATGTAAATGTCAAGTACTGCTGGTGGTGATTCTCACCCTGACTTTTCCAACAATTCAGTATCTATAAAAAAAGCCAAACCACAAAATGTTTATTTTGGTATATTCTCCCAGCATCTTTCAGCTTCAGTTGTAGTTCTATTTACTGCAGAGAAAACTGTTTGTGTGTCAAGGTCATAGTCCTCAAAAAGGCCAGAAAGAGATGTATCTCATCCTTGCAATATTTCACACGTTTCATTAGATGTATGTCTGCTCAGTGGGCAAATGTGGTCTCTAAAGAGTTGGTTTCACTATCCTTTACCTGGAAACCTTACTATTAACAGGCTTCCACTTCTCATAATGGAAACCGGAGATATTTCTCAGCTATATCCTTAATGTATTTCCAATTAAAGTTGGAGGGAGGGTTCTTGCTGATGTGGCTGGTAAAAGATAAGATAGAAATACTCATCAATACAAGCTCAGATGTATTCTGTAACTCATACAAAGGGGAGGGTTGCATTGTAAACTTCAAGTCCCGTTGACGAATACATGGAGAGGGCATCCAGGCAGAAGGCACAATCTTGGCACATAACGGAGAAAACAGAAACATAATTTCCTACAGTGACAGGATGAAGTCTAGTAAATGTTCTGTTACCATGTGCTGATTTGTCATCTGACAAAATAAAAAAAAGACTTTGGAAGGAAGCACAAAAGTTTTAGAAACTCTCCTGCAAGTCAGCTAGACTGAAGCAACAGTCAAGAAAATGAATCTCAAGAGAAAGACAATACCAACAGTTTAGCTTACAAGGAAGGGTAATACAGACTTTTCTTCAAAAAACAGAGCTCTAGTCTCTTAAACCACATGGTGGAAGATTATATGCACGAGCCTGCCATCCCATTACCTCTGGAAAAACCTGTAGAGAGTAAAGACAATGTCCCATTAATGCTTTCAGACCTGGAAAAAAAATATAAATTCTGAATTATGGATCATACAGATGCATATGTATAAGAAAGGTGCTCTGATTTCCCAAGAGTGCTTGGTGCTGTGTGTTTTCTTGAGGCGACTGTGACAAGAAAAGGGGGCATCTTACCTTCTTGTCTTGTCCAGGATGTCTCAGGCCAGAAAACTTGGAGGAAGAAAGTGAAGATTGCACCATTACTTAAAGCAAGCAACCTTAGCAAGGAAGAAGCATTTTCAAATGCTTTAATTTTTTTCTAATTTATCTAGATCTAATGACCTTTCTTCTGAGTCATCAGGTTTTAGTTTATGTTTGAGTATGCCAGTACAGGTAGAAGGTCTTGTTGGGATGTTCAGTACACCCACTTCCAGATCCACCATGAAAGTGTGGGCTGTCTTGAGACCCCATGATGGAGTCCAACACCTATGTACTATGCAGCTTTCAGTAAATGTGGCAGGATTACCACATGCAGTTAAAAACCTACAACCAACATGTTACAATGACAATTGGTAGAGAGAAAGATTAAGCAATATGCATTCCAAGTGAAGGAGGAACTGAGATTCAGTATCAAAAGAAGAAGTAAAGTGAAAATTTAAGCCCTGTTGCAAGCCCTGCCTCATGGCATTGCAGCAGTGAACTCTAGTCAGGAAGGTGGATATAATTCCATGAAGGATGGGATGGAATCCCACTTGGCATCTAAATGAGCTGGTGGTGTGCTAAGGTGAAAACAAGTGGCTTTGATCATAATAGGACAACTCAGAAAACCATTCCAGTTCCTAGAAGCAGTGAGGGGAAAGGAGCCAGATGAGCACAGTCTGGACGATGCATAACTTCTTTTAGGGAATAATGTTCCAGAAGGCTGAGACTTCATTCACTTTTTAGGAGAGGAGAGGAAAAGGGAGATAGGACAAGGTGGAGAGAGCATTTGTACCTTGAGTTCTAACACTGTGTAACAGGAAATTGAGACCAAAGAATGACTGCCAAAGCCATTGCAGAGATGGATATGTTATTGTCTCCATAGACATATTGTTGGCTTACCGTTATACTTTCCAAAAATGAAAGCCAGATTCCTTCTCCTCCTCAAATTTTCTTTGTTTAGGTGCCAGTATCATTCTTAAGAGAGAAAAAAAATACAGCAATTGTGTGGGGTCTGTTTCCATCCTTTGGTTGCTGTGATTGAATTAAATTGCAGTCTATTCTCTTTTCCAGTAATTCTGTAAAATCCACTGTAGGAGTGGATGACAAACTAACAAATATTATAAATGGTCATGACAACCATTACAAAAAGGTTTTCCTTCATTTGGTGGCCATTGAGGGAAGTCTAGTCTCTTTATTTCTCTGCAGACAGCACTGAAAGGATATTCTGAAGAAATACTGGCAAACCATAGACTATCAATTATTTTAGAATAGTTTCTTCTGGTATAAAGGGAACTATGTGACTCTAAGAACAATATCATAATAAGGGTGTACACATAAAACTTGTGAATCATTGATTCACAGTCATTCTGATTAGATTAAGCCTAAAATATGTTTGCACTGGGAAATTGCAGTTTCCTATCTTAAAGCTTATAACAGGATATGTCAGGAGTTATATATCAAGTTCTTTGGTACTGAATTTAATTATTCACTTCACATCTCGCCATTAAAGTGCCATACCAGTTGAAAAGGCTTCTCATTATTTTCAAAAATGTCCAATAAACATGATAATGCCAGTTGCATAATAGGAATTTCGGTTTAGATGCTTATATGTATGTATATATAAATGTAACTGGCTTTTCAGGAAAATAAGCCTGTTATAGGATATAAATCTGAGAGAGGAATTTTTCTTTCCCTGCTTCCCTGTAAGAGAAACAGAGTTCGAATAGGGAAGGGGGAAGGGAATCAACTAACCTTACAAAAGAAAGGGCTGACCAGGCTGCATTCCTAGCTAATGGTCCATCAAATGCTGGAGTGAGGGGGGGAAGGTTTTGGAAAGGTGGGGAGCTGGCAGATGGGACAGAGGACAGGGCAGACCGCGGAGTTCTCACTCTGGGACGGAGACGGGGGTCTGCGTGCGTGCATTTGGAGAGGGGACCTGGAGGTCTGCCTTGCTGGCTTCTCATCCTGGTCAGCTCTGACTACTGGCCTCAACTTGCCTGCAAGCTGTCTCTTGTCTCCAGCCCGGATCTGCTGTGTTTCCATCAGAGAGTTGCGTGCCCACAGGGAGAGAAGGGCGGAGCTTTGAGACACCGTCATCTGAGACAACAGTGAGTCCCGTGGGAGTGAACTGCTTCCCTTCTCCTTTTTCTCCCATTGGGGGAAGGGTCCCCCATTTTCTTTTCAGCTTCTCCCATGATCCAAGACCAGGCCCCAGACCCCCCTTCCCGCGCGGTGACCGCCAGAGCCCAACAGCGCCCCCTGCAGGCCAACACAGAGCACTGCAGGCCCTGCACCTCCAGTGACCCAACAGCGCCCCCTGCCGGCCGTGGTTGGAACTGCGCTAAAGGACAGAGAAGTATTCATTCAGACTTTTTCTTTTGTTTGAAGGGAACTTCTGGGTACAGGACCATTGTTTAGCTGTTTTTATGTTCTGTTACTGTTCTTGCCAATATACATATATCTTTTAATAAAGGGTTGTTATTTCTTCTTTTCTTCCACACTTCCTCGATTAAAGCCCCTTAATTTTTGAATTTACAATTGCTGAGAGAGAGAAGTTTGGTCTATCTCATAACTCATCCTCTTTAGCAAACATTCCAGTCTCCTCAGACTGAGACAAAGCCTCAGTTTGGATGGAGGAAAATTTTGCCTGTATTTTCTCAGCATGTGAAACTCAACATGTTTATCAGCGGTATGCACACAGTTAACAAAATCAACAGTGAGTTAGCCACTGTCAGCATTTCTATTTAGAGGAATTAGTTAAGGTCACAATTGTACCTGGAACTTTTTGAAAAATGCTGGGCTTATTTTGAAATCGGGAGGAGCATTCTTGCATGTGAGAAGTAGAAGGGTAAGATGGAAGACATTATTTGCAGTGGCTTATAAATACAAGATGGTGACTCCAAAGCTGTTGCAGATAAAACAGTGTCAAATGGAGAGCAGCTCTGAGGAGAAGAGTTTTTCAGTATTGGTGGATGAGAACCTCAGCATGACCCAGCAATATGCACTTGCAGCCCAGAGAACCAGCCATGTCCTGGGCTGCATTCAAAGCAGCGTGGCCAGCAGGTGAAGGGAAATGATTGTGCCCCTCTATTCTGCTCTTGTGAAACTCCACCTGGAGTACTGCATCAAACTCTGGAACCCCCAATATAAAAGGACATGGACCTGTTGGTGTGAGTCCAGAGGAGGATGATGAATATAATCAGGGAGTTGGAGCCCTTCTCCTATGAAGACACATTGAGAGATTTGGGGTTGTTCCACCTGAAGAAGAGAAGGCTTCAGGGAGACCTTACAGCAGTCTTCCTAGATCTAAAGGAAGCTTACAAGAGAGTTGGAGAGTGACTTTTTACAAGAGCATGTAGTGATAGGACAAAGGTTGATGGCTTTAAATTGAAAAAAGGCAGGTTTAGATTTGATACTTGGAAGAAATTCTTTACTGTGAGGGGGGTGAGGCCCTGAAACAGGTTGCCCAGAGAAGTTGTGGGTGACTCATCCCTGGAAGTGTTCAAAATCAGGTTGGATGGGGCTCTGAGAAACTTGGTCTAGTGGAAGGTGTCCCTGCCATGGGCAAAGACAATCTTTAAGGTCCCTTCTAAACCAAATAATTCAATTATCTTATGAATTTTTTTTATTGCCTGTTAACATAACCTTCTAATGATTGATTCAGAAAAAGTTTTAACAATTAAACAAACACCAAGTGACACACCTTTCCTAGGTTCAGCTTCAGTCAAATATCACTTCTCTACTCTTCCTGGTTTAAACTCCCTTCATTTTCATCACCTGTTGCATTGAATCATAGAATCAACCAGGTTGGAAAAGACCTCTGAGATCATCAAGTCCAACCCTTGATCCAACACTGCTGTAGTTACTAGACCATGGCACTAAGTGCCACATCCAGTCTCATTTTAAAAACCTCCAGGACAGTGAATCCTCCACTGCCCTGGGCAGCCCATTCCAATGCCTGATTACTCTCTCCATAAAAAATTTCTTCCTATTATCCAACCTAAACCTCCTCTGGCAGAGCTTAAGACCATGCCCTCTTGTCCTACTGCTGGTTGCCTGGGAGAAGAGACTGACGCCCACCTGGCTACTACCTCCTTTCAGGTAGTTGTAGAGAGTGATGAGGTCTCCCCTGAACCTCCTCTTCTCCAGGCTAAACAACCCCAGTTCCCTCAGTCTCTCCTCATAGGACTTGTGCTCCAGTCCCTTCACCAGTCTCGTTGCTCTTCTCTGGACCTGCTCCAGCACCTCCTTCCTGAACTGAGGGGCCCAGAACTGGGCACAGTACCCCAGATGTGGCCTCACCAGCACTGAGTACAAGGGAAGAATCACTTCCCTGGTCCCACTGGCCACACTGTTCCTGATACTGTCTCAGTACCTTTACAACAGGGCACTGCATGAAATTGGCATTGTTGAATAATGGTTACTTTCTGACACTCCTTACTTACTCTTTCTGCTCTACTCCACTCACATCCAGCGTGAGTGACTCACATGCCATAGGCCCTCTGGGGTGTCCCTGTTCTGACATGGGTTGTCCAAAGCTGAAGTCCCTCAAAGCCATAACTCCCTCAATGTTGGGGCACCTCCTTCGAAGAGTGTCTCCAACCATGTCCCAGGCAATGTCCCCTTCGACTCTCCTCCTCTGTTCTTCCTTCCCCTGGCAGCTATTGCTCCTTCGTAAAGGTTTGAGCACAGGTGCTGGGTGCTCCCCTGTATCGGTGTTAAGCAGGCTACTCACACAGGTTTCAGAGCCAGAATGATGGGTTACCTATGTGGGTTTCCAAGTACGTTACTACAACCTTCTCTAAGAAAAGTTCCCAGATTAGTGAAATTCTGCCAGCTACCTTTCTTTCAGCTGGCTTGTGCCAGCTTGCCTCCCTCATTTAACAAATCCACTTGCAGAGTTTGAGGATGCAGTGAGGTGGGATGGAGGGTGTGTGAAGGAAAAGAGATGTATGTAAAAGTCTGTAGTCTGAAAAAAATGACAGTATGGGAAATCATTTGCTTTATGAACAAAAAAAGGAGGAAACCAGACTGGGAAAAGAGAAGATTTAAGGTTGATATCCTCTTGCATTGCCCTGAGCACTACTGGGAACAGTGTTGTTAGTTGGGATATGATAGAATCTGCAGGATCGGGGTCTCCATAGCACAGTGAGGATCAGGAGAGGAAGGGCAGTATGTTCTTGTGAAGAGGAGGACAGTATGTGTTGGAGGGAAGACCATACTGTAGGTACCAAAATTTTTCCAGGCCGTTTCTTTCTATTGTTGGTATCAACACCATGGGGGGCCAGTCCTGCATCCATCAAACGGAAGACAATTTTGAAATTTTAGTGCATCATGGCTGTGAGAGGAGTGACTAAAAGGCTGCATTTTCCATGGTTTAAGCAGCTTGAAATACAAGCAAAGATACATAAATAAAGCATTAACCAAGGGAATTTTTGGTTAGACAGTGTTACTCTCATTTGGACTCCAGATCTTAAGTGTTGTCTTGGTGATTTTACTCACTGGGCTGTGCAGGACTAGTTTTTATTATATCTGTAATTTAAATGAGTAATTCTATCATAAGCTAGAGCTAAAATAATAAACTAGAATACAATTACATCTATATAGACACAAGTGGGTTCTTAGCTCCTTTATTAAGGTAATACTTTACTTGAGCAACAGATATATTTGCAAGATGATTGTTTTTCCATGTTATTTTCAGAATACAGCACTTCTTTTTCAGTGTGCATCTAGGAGTTCTCAGTTTCTTTCAGTCCCCATGCAGACAATGAATTAGTTATCACTCAACACCCCCCCACACACATATGAGTGTGTATAGGATATATATGAATATATTTTGGTCATAACACACGACATTTTCTCTGAAGAGGAAGTCTTCTGTACTAACTATTCACACTGTCCTGCTGTTTCTTATGCAAATCAAGTAGAAGAGGTATGGTCAGTTGCCAAGGAACTATTACCTCAAGGGAAAATAAACCCAAAAGCTCAGGCATTTGAATCTATTGTGCTTTTAAAGTAAAAACCTATTCCATGCTAAAGGAGACCCAAATCAGAGGGCCTGCAATCTCATCAAAGCTCATTGATATATTTGGTTTCATCTACTAACTAAAGTAGAATATGAAATTTTACATCCCACTTACCTGCAACAACTTTTGCATTATAAACTAAACTTGCAATGAATTTCACCCCATGCTTTAGCAATCTAATTGTCAAGATGACTTTTTTAGGCATGTCATGATAAGGCAACCCTACTGTATCACCGAATTATTTTCCTGCTAAGACTGGGCTTGGGGGTGTGGTGAATGCATTACAGTCAAGGGATTTTTTAATTGTGCTTCCTAACTGCTTTTACGTGATTCCCAACAAAAAAAAAATGTTAGTGGGAAGCTTAACTTTGTATTTTCTGAAGAAGAAAGCCTCAAGGGCCACATTTTTTTCAGAAGCTTAGACAATAATGTGTAAATTGCACGTATTTGCACTGCTGACGCTGGGACAGATGAATGTGCTTTCTGGCTAAGAAAAGAACAAATGCTTTCCCCTTGCGCTGGAAATTCACAGTCTTTATGAACTTGCTTCCCTGCATCAGTCTTTGTTCAAACCTACTTTTCTGTCAAAAATGATCTATTTGTTATTTCTTAAAAACACCAGTGCGTCACAACAAATTTAATACAGTGCTCACATTTGCTGCTTTTTTTTCTACATGGCGGCTTGAGCAGAAAGTGCTTGAAGACAAAAACAGTGATTAATCCATTGATGATCTAAAGAATACAATATTTAAGTCCTTGCAGTGCCTCATATGATGATTTTAATACATGTCCAGCCTATAGAGTCATAGAATCATCTTGGTTGGAAAAGACCTCTAAGATCAAGACCAACCATTAACGCAACACTGCCAAGTCCACAAATAAACCATGTCCCTAAGTGCCACATCTACACATCTTTGAAAATAAATCAGTGTGTTTAATTCTGGTCTAGTACGTAAGTTATTTATTTTCAAGGTGTCCCCCCCCCATGCTTTGTAACAAATTTTAAATCTAGTATAATTCAGAAAGCATTAACACTTCACTTATTTAAAAATATGAAAACCGATGGAAAATTAAGAGAAACATTGCTCAGTAAAAATTGGAATATTTGCTGTGTCCCCACACAAAAACAGCTTTTAAAGGGATATCTTGCTGTAATCTCATTAAAAAGAGCATTCGATAAAGGAGTATTCCTTAGCTCTTAATATTCCCAAATTGGATAAGAGGGAGGGGTAATGTTGTATATTGTATTGAAGAGGATGTCCCAGTATTAATCATCAGACTATTTTCAAACAACTACAAAATAGATGCTGATGGGGAATGCAATTCTGCAGTGTACACTCTGACATTTAACCCCAAACCTTGTTTATAAGAATTGTCCATGGGTTCTAACACACTGCCTTCCTATATTTTGATTGTTAGCAAAGAGTGTTTAAAAACAGAATGGTTTCTTATGAATGTACTCACATTCTGCTGAAGATTTGAGAGCAAGAGAAAAATTCAGTCTTTTCTCCTGTTTCTTTCCTCCTGACCTTTTTTTTTGGATGGGGAACAATTGGAGCTAAAAAACAAAGGATAGAAAGTCTCATCTCTTCCAGGAATGAAGCATTCTGAAATTCCCTGTCTCCCTTTCTGTGTTTATCTGGCAAAGCCCCAGATTCTGTCACCAGTATTTACCCTGCACAGATCCTTATTCACAGCTTAATCCAAAGCCTGTTGAAGTCAGTGGGAACCTTTCCCTTAACCTCAGGGGCAATCTGCTCTGCTTGTGAAGGCAGAGCAGTTTCAAATTATTTCCACTGCTGATTGCAGTATAAGTACTTGTTGAAATCAGTAACCTGTCCTGAGATCCAACATTACAGCTAAGATGATGGTGTCTTAAGTTACTATTATAGTCTTTTAGTTGTGTTTTCAGAAGCTTAAGTAGTAACAGCGGCCAGGAAAAAAAAAAGAAAAAACCAACCAAAAAACCAAAACCCACACCAACCAAATACACCAGATAAATGACTGAGAGTAAAGAAATTGAGAACAATAGTACAGTTTCAAGAGACAGTCCTCAATAACCATCACTAGAGACATCATAATTTTTCTTCTTGTCTTTTGAAATGTCTATGTCAATAATACAAAGTTATTTAATTATGATAACTCAGAAAAAAACCCCTTAGATTTTGTCTAGAGGTTGCTTTTAATGATAGAGGAAGTTCTTCTGATATAAGGTGAAGGGAGAAAATTTGGATAGCAGCTTAACAGATACTCTTCTTACCGACTTCATATGAATTTGGGGCATTCAGACTTTTCTGAATCTGAGCTGGTTATTTATGGAAACTCTATAAAAAGTCCCATTTAATAGTCTTGCTGACTATTGAACCAAGTAGTGTTGGGAGCCATTCCAGGCAGGCTAGATCAAATTCAGCTCCATTTTTCTCACTAGCTTAATGGATGTCTGCATTCAAGTTCACAAAAAAAAAAAAAAGGAATGAGAAATGGAGGAAGAATGTAATGATTGTAAATTCATGGCTTTTAATGATTTGGATTGTCCATCCTTATAATATTTAGTATAGTGGGCATTATCTCTACACACACTTTCTCACATAATATGTGTGATACTTAAAAGCAGTGCTCTGAAAAGTGCATTTACAGTTCCATTGTGAAAAATATTTTAAAAAATGTTTGCTTCCAGTGTATGAACTCCAGGACCAAGTTTTTGCATCATCTTTTCCACATCCACTTCCTTTTGATCTAATAATTTTAATTTTCATAAACTTAATGTTTATTTCATATTTTTAAAGTTTTTTAAGTTTTCCAATTTAATGTATTGTTTTCCTTCTGTACCTCCTTCTGTCATCTTCCACTCTTTCCTCTTCTCACTATAGTGTGTCTTGCCATTTTTTTGCTCTTTAGCAGTATTTCCATTTCTCTTCTCTCCATTATGTGGCCCTGCCTATGCCTCTTCAGTATCTATTTGGTTTATCCATCCAGTCTTCTACTAATTAATTTTCAGTGCCTCTACCATTTTTCCTGCATCTTCCTTCTTAACTTCTCACCTCTCTTACTCACCAGCTAGACTTAGTTAAAGGATGTTTTCAGGCTTTTATGTCTTTCCCTTCCCTTTTCTACATAGCACATTATGAGAGAACTGAACTGGAACCCAAAAGACACACTCCTCTAGCACATCTCCACTTCCGCAGGAAAGCCATGGGAAAAACACAGCAACACATATCTATGGGCCTATGCATGCTGTGCATCAAGAAGCACAAAGGAACAAACACTTCCCAAAATTTTCTGGATCTTCTTAATCACCCTATAGATGTTTGTCTTCTGTCACCTCATATACTCACCCTTCTTCCTCAGTAGTGATTAGGGTTTTGCACTCCTTTGTTTACATATGCCTTATTTGCTAAGATGCTGTGTGAAATTCCAGTAGAGGGTGGATCCAGTTGCCTATTATTGAGCAAGGAGAAGGTGGAGGTGGAGCGCTGCATGCTTAGGGGACAGAAAGATAATTAGGAAGCCTTTGTGCTGTTTCCTTTTCCATCATCATCCAAAAAGGCATGAAAGAATAAGGGCAGAGGAGACAGGGAGGAAGCATGTTTTGCAAGAAGAAAGGACAGCACCCAGAGGAACACCCATTCTGAATATCTAAATGTGGGTTCATTTAATGATACACAGAATAACTCTACTAACACGTTAATATTTCCAGCATACTACTTTAAATGTCCTAAGGCGGGTATTTGAAAGTGAGATTCCAGTGCTGCTGACCTTTTCATAGAAGGAGTTTGGGGTAGACATTGCTGCCTTCCCACGGTATAGAGCTAACATGTCTTGTCTGTAAGTGGAATGGTATAGACCTGCCATAAGAGAGACATTGGCCCTCACCACGGTCCCATTCACTTCTCTGCTGAGACTTTAAATGAAGATCCCAAGGCAGATGTGAGCTATGATGTGATGATGGTAAAACCAAGTCATTCAAAACTAGACTCCTATAACTTAGGACTTAAAATAACCTGTATATGAGATCATTGCTTTAGGGACATAGTTAAGCTGCTGAGTCATTAACTCTAACTCGTTTGCCAAATACCTCTAGCTTAATAAATTACTGACAATATCAGTGTCATGAAATTAATAAGCAGCACTAACCTTCAACTGTCTGAATTTCCTTTGCTATTTGAAAAAATAAATAAGTATGTTCAGAATAGATTAGACAAAGATTAGCTGCAGGAAGACGTTTCAACATCCTAATGAAAATGGTGAACTTCAAAAGAATTACTATATTTTTTCAATTAATCTTTGTGGCTTACCAAAAAATATCATTAAACTAAGTTCAGAAGATTTCATACAAGGGATTTCTTTGGAATTTGCTCTTTAACCCTTTGCATTGTCATGATTGCCTACCTCTAAAGAAAATGATTTAAAATAGCAAAATAAGAAAGTTAAATGGGAACGATATTCAAACACATTTAAACTTTGTGAATCTTGAATATTTATACTTGTACCTGTATTTACATTATTTGCAGCGGTTTCTCTCTGTTTATTGCAATAGATTTCTGAGATTAAGTGTATATAAGTAGTCAGTAATTAATATTATTAACAGAGATTTTACTTATTTCTTTTGTCTTAGAAACACAGTAACCCTAATAAGTGTTATAATGTAAGACTTAGAGCATTTAAGTAATAGCAACTCTCACAATTACCTAGACCTTATGTCTGAAATACAAAGCAAGCCACAGGAACACAGAAGCAGCCCCAATTCCTGTGCTGTGGGATCTGTCTTCTACTCCTGTGTCCCGCTCTGTGGGCAAAGCTTGCTCCTCACTCCAGTAATGAGTGATTTCTTCCCTTGGGCTGGGATTTGCTGTGGGTAAGCTACTGTCTCTTGCTGCAGTTGCTTCACTGGTAAACACTGTCCTGTGCCTTTTTAACCCCAGCCCTGAGGAAAGGGTTGTGGTATCGGGGAGGATTACGCTGCCAGTTATATCTACATTTAAACTCCTCCTGGCAGTCAGGGGTACAGTCGGCAGGATTATGTTTTATATCCATACAGTCCCTAATATATCCATATATCCCTAATGCTTAGGGAAGTAAAATAAACAGTCTCCAGGTCCTAGCAAAAGAGTACAGGAGACACCTTTAGTGAGGGTAGAACTGGTCCATATTTTCCAAACAGAAGTGAAAAAACAGCACTTAAAATTTTCAAAAATATAGAGTTAAGTTGAACAACATTTATTTTAAAATCTCAAATTGAAACAATTTTACCATCAACTATTTGTGGGGGAAAGGTGTGGGCAGAAGGGGCAGGAAGGAAAGAAGGGGGAAGGGGGCTAGGAAAACTTTATAATGGTAAGAATGAAGCACCAAAGTAAAGCACAGAGTAAAATGGAAAATATGTTCTTTTCTCCTTGCATATTTTCCTGTGCCTTGTCAAGCCCTAATTTTGAGTTAGAGAAGTAGAGATTCTTTGTTTCTTTCCCCTTCCCCACAAAATTTTCCAGATCTTATTTATTCATCATGGAGAAATAAAACTTCAACTGTTTTTCTCATGCACTCTCTCTTAAATTAAGCAAAAAAGTATAGATTTAACCATCCAACACATGCCCCATAGAAGTAATACTAAGAGATTAAATTAATTCAATTCCTGAGACTGTATTTTAGGATGTTTTACTATGTCTTACTATATACTAAAAACTGAAGAAAATGCATAAACTTTCACAAAGGATTTAAAATATTTTAAATATTTTAGAAAAATTAAGTGACTTGAGGTATGACAAGTTAGAAGCACGTCCAACAAACACAGTCTTAATTGCACTTCATTAAATGGGATATTCATGGGACTGCACATTCACATTGCAGTACCAGTAGATACAGTCTTGCTTCTATGATGAGAGTCACACCAGTGTTGAAAAAGAAATAAAGTAAGTCAAAAACATATGCCTCTAACTCATCTTTCACAATTAAGTGAGCATGTTCAGTGTTAGACTAGGTCTTCTATGACAATTCTGAATCAAATCTATAAAGCTTTGATGTCTGTTGCTCCACTGCTGACTTCCTTCCCCTGTTCTTGCAGCTGGTCTGCGGAAAGTGACCACTGATAACTCTCCTTATCTGCCACAATCACATAAACATACTCCTGTTCCAGTATCATTCTCTTAATGAGACTGTGCTTTTGCTTTTCAGGTTTTTTTCACTGCTTTTTACCTTTCTTTTCAATTATATTCTGCCTGTGAAAGGAAAAGAGAGATACAAAGAAGTCACAAGGAGGCCTGCAGAGATGTGGATTCCAAATCATTTTATGGAAAAGTTCATGTTTGGTGAGGCAAATACATATTAACCTAGTGATTCTGAACTCATTTTGGCTCATCTAGCAGTATTCCTTTGAGTAAATAAATTATAATCTGTTTCAGATTAGTTTTCCCTCACAGCTTTCTCTTCTTTAGTTGCAGGATGTTGTTACTGCATCAGGTCAACTTGGAATAAAATATGGTGGCTTAACTGGAGGTTCTGGAGGTAGGTGATCCAGTTTCAAGTGGAGCTCCGTGAGCTGGACATGGTTAGGAAGTAGCCAGATAACATTATATATTGTTATATAACCTTTTGGTTCTCATCACACCCTCCTCAAGGTTCCAGCTCTGTTCACTGACGGAAGTCTATACATACACCGGCAAGAATCACAGTTATTTTTAGAATTTGATATGCCTCTTCACTGTGCGCAATACCTGCAACCAGCGAGAAAAGGAGACCGATGCCTGGGAAAGGAGTTGAAGGCAGACAAACACTATTTTAAGGAAGCTATGAAAAACTGGTTCCTACCGCTGCCATAAAGTATTTTAGATTGGAAAAAAATAATTACTAACTGCTGTATTTACACTTCCCTATTAATTTTTACTATGAGAAAACGTGAGCTCAACAGGAATACAACTAAAAAATTCAGAAGTGTTATAAATATATCACAGAAATCTTAAGGGAAAATAATATCCTAGCATTTTTAGTCTGGACACTTAGTATGTGGGTACTTTTCTGTAATTTTGCTCTTAATCCGTCTCTCTGTCAGTTTTCTATTTGGAAAATTACGGTAAATCCATGTATTCGCTTAAGTATACTGTGTAATCAACCTTTCAGATATTATGATGAGGGTAATTAAAAATGTACTTCCAAAAGTTCAGGGCTTGGATTTTTTTTCTCTGATCAGTACCTTTTTATTTTAATGAATTGCTCTCATACTTAATGAGCCCTGGGAGCCCAAAACATGGGTTTAATTATTACTCTGAATTCACACCAGAGTCTGTGCTATTTAGTTCAGCTTTTAAAGCATTCCTAATTGTTCAGTTTGGGGTGCTGAAGGCTGCCAGACAAAGCATTACCTTTATCACTCCAACCTGTGCTTCAGGCTCAAGAAACTGTCTCATTTCATTCTCGTCTTCTGGAACAGACAGTATATGCACTTCTGTAATTTATAATGATGCATATGTACAGGAAATGGAATTTAAATTATAAAGGCAGGTCAAATTTTTACATAGTTTTGAACCAATATTGTTGGGGTGTTTTTTTGTATAGTTTATTTAAACCTGGAATTGCAAGTACTTTTTCTCGTATCTTCAAAGCAATACTTTACAGAATTATCCTAAAACATTGGTCTGGAACTCCTGTGGTTTCAGCCTGAACACAGTGAGAAGTTTCAGAAGAGTAGTGGGCAGCTAGTTAATCACAAACATGGTTCTAGCTCATTTTTTCTTTCATTCTCTTAAAAGTTAGAAAGGTTTTATACATCTGTATGTTTACTGTTTTCACCACAGAACTACAACTCTGCTCTTTGAATCCTTTTTTTAATGTTGCACTTGTGTTTAGTATCTGATTTCCATTCTGCATAAGTATATTATTTTTTATGAAATGGGAAAAAGTTAATTGATTGTGATTAACATGCAATTATTACTATTTCTATGTGATTCTACAATTTTGTTACCACTTGTGCAGTTTTTACAAAGAATGATGAATGAACTTCATACTGTTTACTCTGGTTTCAGTTCTGATAAGCATCCAAATATTTTGATGCTTACTCAAAACTTATCCAAACTTTCCTAAGCTCTTGAGTCTTCAAAACTAATCTGAACACTTAGAGAAGGGCTTTCCTCGTGAGGTTTCCAGTTGTTCCACTAGTGGAACCTGATGGAAATACCATGAAGTCAGCTTTTCTTCCAGTTGCTCCAAATATTTAACATCTGGACAGAAACTGGAAGTGAGAAATCCTGCCCAGAAGTATTGTAGGAAAAGTTGGGTTCTAAAAATAGGTGAATGACTGGGTTTTTTAGCTCCTCCAAACTGGCTAATCTGTGACTGAAAAAAAAAAAAAATAAATCAAGAATCCAGAATTAGAGATTAATAAATTTAACTGGTACCATAAAAATATAGCCCTACTCAGCTGAAACCTATTGCTCCTTAGAATTTTTTTATTTGTGAAGTAACATATGTGGAGCAAAATTCAAATTTGTTGACATTTTAGAATCTTTCAGGGATGAATATTTATTCTCATTCCAGTCAAGTATGTATTCATTCATGAGAAGGTTGTACACAGATGCTGGCAGGAAAAGGTTATCTTGGTCTTGTACAAAAATATTGGTGTGTTTGCTCCCAGCATCAACACTGTGGGAGAGACCCCAGCTATTAGTGTAACCTTCTCTAAAAAGTTCCTATTTCAGAGTTAATCTGTTGAGGAGGTGGGGCAGTTAAGCTGATGTTGAATTTACCGTTCAAATGACTTGTAGCCACAGAGCCACATTGGATAGCTTAATCCGACAGCTTACCATGTCGGTTCATATCTAAGAAATTCAAAAGTATACTTGGCAGAATTATCTCTTTGATGAAGCCTCTATTTTCACTACTGAGCTTTTTCCCCTGTGCTTTATATCACACCAAATTGACTAGCTCTCCCTGCGTATCCTCTGATTCTTTCTTACCAGGTTTATCTTCCTGTTCAAACACCAGACACCATCTCAGATCAGGCTGCCAGTAATTTTTCATTGCTGATAACAATCATCCTACAGGTTTTTTATAGTAAGAGTGCATCATCATGTAAAGTGAGCACCACTTCTAAGTTCAATCATTTGAAGCTAGAAAAAAGTTATGAAGCTCTTCTTCCCCTTCAGAGAAATGAAAGTTCAGGAAGCAAGGACCTCCAGCATCCTCCCAACCCCACAGATCAGAAATGTGTGCAAAACCACCAGTGGCAGCATGATCCAGCAGGCTAAGGTTTAGGACCCCTGGAGTGCCTGATCAAGAGTAAGGAGTTGAAATGGGCTCAAAACCAAGAGTGATCAAAGATATCAAATATTTTGTGAAAACCATCCAAATTATTTTGCTGCCTGATCTATCTCGTGCTTTGCCTGAGGTCACAGACTTTACAGGATTTTATGGAGTGCAATGTGTGCAGGCACTGGATACGCCATGCTCTCAGCACTTCATCAAAGACATCTCACCTGGCACAATGCACAATGTTTTAGCTAGTGGTAACCTCCCTGACAGGAAATATTTCATAACCTAAGTTTTATGCATATGAAAGCACATAGACAAAGTACCAATGAAGCAAACATCTGAGTGTATGTTAGCCCCTGAACTTCTGCACGTGCATTGTAAAAATACATTAGTTACAATTCACTTTATGCTTGCTTTCAGGAGATAAAAAATTAAATTCAAGAACATACATGTCAGTGCAATCATTTATAGGCAGTTTCACCAATTACTAACTTGAGTCAATACAGTCCTTACAATTTCCTTGCCTCCCAAGTTCCTGGAAGCCCATGTTTGAATGGAACTTGGTCAAGCACGCAGGCTGCATGCCATTCCTCCCTATCTACTGGGTCAGCAGCCTCTAAAACACGCTCACTCACTCAGCACTGTACTTAGGCAAAACCATTGTGCCCCTGCCCAGTACTTAATTGAAACCATTAAGGGCCACAGTGAAAACTGACTTGCCACCTCTTCAGTCTCTTACTAATGGGAACCAGCTTTGTCTGGAAGGCATCTCAAATCTGAAGGGAAAATATCTCCCTGGAAAAAAAAAAAAAACTAAACCAAGTAAAACACACTCCTGATCCAGTTCACACTACCTTTACACCTGAAACAGAAACATAAGGCTCTTAATCTCTCAGACAAGGGAAAATAAGGGAAAAGGAGCTGTTTAGAGACCTCCTGGCAGGAAAAAAGCCAGGAAGTTTGGTCAGATTGTCCTGTGGACTATGAAAAATGAATTCTGCAGTGACCCAGGTAGGGGCAAACAAGGCCAGTCGGTGCTGGGAAATCTGGCAGCTGATTAAGTAGTCTTTAGAGGGATAGAAGACTCTCAAAAAGGAAAAGCTGTGGGACTGTAGAGATTACTTAATGTAAAAGCACAGTGAAACAGAGTCCTTGTCTGCTATATGTCAACAATCTGAAGTACTTCTTGAATTCTTGAATTCTTGAATTGATGTGAACTGCTGTTCCCAACAGTTCACATAAATTCTGCTACTTCACCTTTTAGACCAACACCCAGACTTTGATCCTGAAAACCAGCTTTTGAGAGCTCACCTTTGAACTTTCAGATTCAGCTGTGGGTATCTATCATGTTTTCTCCAAAACAGGAGAATGACCAGGCAGAAAGCCTGGAACGATTGTAAAATGCAAAGATAACTTTTTTTTTCCCTTGGACTTTTTGAGAATGCATATGATCTTGAATTTTCTTCATGAAGTTATAGCACTGCACTATTTATATTCAGCTTCCTCTTTATTGTTCCACGTTAAGTGTTTTCTCTTTTGCACTGTTATGGGCAATAAAGTTTCAGTATTTGCACTTCTTTGGAAAATAAACACAGATTTTCCTAAATGAAATTGATATAATAAAGAAATTTTCGAAACAAAAGTTCAGTGAAAAATCATGTGTCTCATAGGTTAAAATGAAGTATACAGACATAAAATATGGTATTTCATATTATTTATGAACTATTCTTTGACATTCTTATAAATATTTTTAGAAGTCCATGCAAAGTTGCACAAAATATAAGGAAACCACCCTAACTGTAAGCTTAAAGAAATACATGAACAAAGCCATAAAAATAGGGGCCTATAAAATGAATACAAAATATTTCACTAATCATCTCAGAATATTCATTAAACGTTCTGGATTATTTGTAGAATATGCTACCCCTGTACCTAAAAATATTCAGACACCATTGCTTATAGTATAGTAAAAATAAGTGTGAAGCCACATTGTCACTACAGATGCAGTAAGAAGAGAATAAAAAGATGTGCTTGCCTTTCTGGTGGCATCACTCACTAAATGTCAATATAAAGTACCTTTCAGTTGTTGATTATAGCGCTGTTTTCCAGACTTTTGTAATTTTTTTTCCTCTTAATCATATTGTGCAAAACACAGCCTGCAATGTTAACCTGAGATGAGTGTTGTAAGGTAGCCTGCAGTTTGTCACTGCAATCTACACAGAAAGTCTCACTCTTGCTAAGCAGCAGCCAGAAACGTAGCCTTCTCTGCCTAGCCACTCCATGCCAAGTTGTTTCACTATTGATTAAAGGCAGATGTGGCACAGTGAGCTGCTGCCAGATAATGATGGGCATGACCGATTAGGCTTCTCTTTGCTGCTCTGCAGCTCTGAGACTGTCTCCAGCAACATGCTACTTCAGTGTCCAGAAAATCTGCACTGCACATTATCCCCACAAGACAGTACAGGCATTTCTCACTGGGCAGTGTCCAGTTTGAGATCCAGGAGTAGCAGTGCTCCTATTGTGGAGCAGAAAGCAGACTGACGATTGCAAAACTATATGACAGCAAATTCAGAACAGGAGAATTAACCAAGAAACAACTCAACAAAAACATGATGGGGAAAAAACCCCATGATTTCTTTTTTTCCTTTTTTTTTAGCTTGACTGCAAGGTTCTGGAATTGCAATCACCTTTAATGCCTTCCAAGTAGGGAAGGAAGATGGAAGTTTCCAACACAGACAGCAAATATACACTACACACATATCACTAATCTCCTTATGAATGGCAGATTGACTTCTTTCAGATGCTCTTGATTTACTGCACACATCTCATACACAGTGGGTCCAATATGCCCAGGAGATTCAGAGCTCACAGTGAGTCCAGTGCATTCTAGAAGCACAGACTTTGCTGTGCACATGAGGTAAATGCAATCAGCGGGTGTACAATAAGCCCAGGCTGTGAGAACTTTTAGTTTGATTTTGCCCAAGCCTGCACTGTTGGCCGTGTAGATTTGGCTGACACAGGCCCAGAGGTTCCTGCACCCACATTCAGTGCCAGGAATTTAAAATGAAAGCAGGCCTATAGCTTACAGGTTTTAAAGACAGAGAATAAAAATTGACCAGAATAAGTGAATATTAATGTTCAGTATAAAGTTCATGAAAAATTTAGTGATGTTTTCTTTATTTTTTAAAATAGGAACTCTGTTTGCTTGTAACTGCCATTGCAGGCTGATAACTTCATTGGATGATTCACTTTCTTCCCCCATCCTTGTTCATCCTGCCAGCTCAGATCCATAGAGTACTGTGAAAATTTTGGATTTCTCTGCTGACCTTTTGGTTTTTCCTTTCTATCCATGTTTTCCTACCTACCTGTAGTGCAGTAGCACATTGGACAGATTTCAACTAAACAAAGCAACTCAGGATCTTTAGGAAATGGCACAAACTACCATCCTCCAAAAACGCTACCCAGGAGTGAGGTGTGGGCCAGCACTCTATGTGGGAGCAGCATTACTGCCTTGCACGCTTCAGAAAGTAGGTCAGAGCTGCATCACCTCCACTTACCCATCTTGTATCCCAAGTATAGTGTGTTGTATGCTTCAAAGGAAACCAACACAAAGTGCCTTGGGGTCTGTGTCTACAGCTCTGGGACACAGTGAGACAGAGTGTTGGGGCGAGCAGGCACATCTGTGGGCGCTTACCTCTGCAGTGCACATTGTGGTGGGTGTGCAGGGTGTGCTTGCGCCCAGAGGCCTTGCTGGCACTGGGATGCTGCGAGGTGCAACATGCCCAGGGCGCTGTGACCACCAAGGTCAGTGTCCCTGGTATGGAATCTTCTCAGAGGAGGCCCGTGTCCTTTGAGGGTGGCTTTGGGCCTGTGGCTACCACCCCCTGAGGGGTGTTTGGGGGCTGCGCACCCCGGGGCTGGCCCTTAACCATCGAGCCGGGGCGCTGCATGGCCGTGCCGCGTGGTGCCGCCCGGGGAGCGCCCTCCCAGGGGTCGCAGGCAGCGGGGTCCCGGTAGCCACCCCTCTGCCCAGAGGGGCGCGCCAGCCCCGTGGAGCAGGTCCTCGGAGCAGTGCGCGGGGGCCCCCGCTGGCGGCTCGGCGGGTCCCGTCCTGCCCCCGGTGCGGCGGGGGGGTCGGGCCAGCCCGCGGGGCCGCGCCGGAGCCTCCGGAGCCGCCACCTGACTGCGGGGCGCAGGGCGCGGGGATCGGCCAGCGGGCGGGGCGGCCCCTGCCCTCTGCGGGGGCGACTTCCCTTCGCACCGAAGTTTCCTCCACTTGTGCAGAGAGAGGCAGGTCCCGGCGCGGCGCGGGGTGGGGGAAGCATCGCGGCGGAGGAGGAGCGGATCAGCGCGGGCGGGGAAGAGAGGTGGGCAAGGAGTGATGACCTTTGCGAGAAGCCGGCGAGGGAGCGGGCCAGAGGCAGAGCGAGCGGCAGCGAGGGAGGATGGTTGCTGAGAGCCGGAGTAGAGCCGTCCCGTAATGTCACCATGTAAGTCTCTTCTCCGGTCTCTGGGGCAAGGGCTGCTGCCGGCCACCCGCGGCGCTGGGGGAGCGCGGATAATCCCCGCGGGCTCCATCGTGGGGCAGGGAACCCCGGGCAGAGCGGCAGGGCTTCCCCCCCACCACCACCCACAGTAGGTGGTGAGTAATACCAGACTTGAGCCGCGCAGGTAGGTAGGGCTGAAGGAATGGGGAAACGGCGGAGTTTCACGCCGGGAACTGAGAGGGCAGGACTGGCGGGGCTCTGCCCCGTCCGGGCTCCGCGTCCGTCGGCGGCTGCCCTGCAGGCTCCCGGACGGCCGCTGCCTTTCACAAGGCACTCTAATCCCGTCCTTAGGACCGTCCTGGTGAGTTTCCCCGTGTTTGCAGACAAGTAGCGAAACCCTCGGCCCCGCTCGCCGCTTTCCCTGAACGCCGGTGCCCCGGCACCCGCCCGGTCCCGGCCTCTCGGCTCGGGGCCGCGGTCGTTCACGTCGAGAAGCGCTGGCACCACAGGCACCACGGGGGGCCTTCCAGGTGCGGTGCCAGAACAAGTAGGGAAAAAATAAAAAGGGGAGAGGCAGTGCCGGGCGGCCTTCATAAAACATTCCTAGCCCCACCGCGACTCTCCACAGCGCACGGCGGAGCGGGGGCAGCGCGGGGCTCTGCCGCCGTCGGGGGACGAGGGGCGGGCGGGGGCGTCGTAGCCGGGTCGGGGGTTCTCCCTCCTGCCGTACGCTGCCTGGCCCCGGGCGGGCTGGTGCCGTGGCCTCTGGGCGCCTTCCCCGAGATATTTCTCCTTTACTGACTGTCTCTCGCCGACGGTAAGGCGAAGTGCTGAGGTTTGGTGTTTGACGTTTCGCCGGTGCGTTCGCAGTCAAGAGCGAAGACCTGTGGCTACACCCGAGGGAATCCGTACAAGGGGAAGAGGGTAGGGGGCCCACACAGTACACCGTGAAGTTGAGGCAGAAAATGAAAAGGAGTTCCTAAAGACCTGATGTTGCAGTGCTACTGAGTTGGAAACAGCCAGCAGATTTGTTGCCTGCAACTTGGAAAAGCTTCTTTTGAAAGGAAAGCCAAGGGACTTAGATGGCTCTGATAGAGCTGATACTGTTCAAATTAAAAGGAACAGTCTTAATTTTTTTTCATCTCTTTTGATGAGCATGATAGTGTTTTCAAGGTTGACTGTAAGAATAATTAGGAACAAGTAGTGCTTAACAAAATGAAATTTTTAAGGGGTATTGTGTAATTAATCTTTCAAGACATTCATGTGCTACAGTTTAAAGCAAGGATTTCAAAGTTAAAATCAACTCCTCTATTAACCTTTGTGAACTAAACTGTGAGTTGCCATCACCTTTTACTTGTAGTTCCACTTGAGAGTGATTAAGCTTAAAGTATTTTTGTTTACAACCTCTGTGAGAAAAAAAAATTGTGAAATTGATCTTATCTTTCTTTTAATTTTAAAGTGTCAGCAACATTTTTCCCTAATAGCTTTAGACATGTCAAAGACCAAAGAAAGTCATGTCAGTGTGCCTGAGGCACGCTGTAGAATTCACATGTAACTTCAGGGAACTTTGACAAAGCTCTGAACAAGGAAGATGGTGTATTCAAATTTGTATTGCATGTTTTGAGACTGTACAGTATACAAATGATATGCTCCAGGATTATTCACATTTTGTGTATGTTGTCTTGTGGAGCTGTATACTCCCTAAAAGGTGATGATGTTGTTCTTGCTAGCTGGCTGCTGGCACGTAGAGTAAAAGATTTAGTAGTTGGATGTAGTAAAACTTGCAGTAATCCCATCTTGGACTATGTCAAGTTACATCCATTTATGGTTTAGATAAATTACATGTCTATTTTGCTCTTCTGGAATGAATTGTGAATAAGCTCATTGTCTCCTTATGTTATAGGAAATAAAAGTAGCTGTGGACTGGACTTTACTGAATTGGTAGCTAGAGTGGTCATATCACACAGTGTCTACTATAGGAAATGCAAGTCCATAGAAAAAAATAGTACTTCTTCTATCAGACTCCACAGAAGGCCAAAAAACCCCAAAACGTTACAAGAGATTGCTGTTTTGAGACTACATCCAGCTGTAATGGATATACTTCTACCATAGGTGTCCTAATAGTTTCCAAATATATTAGGTAAAAAGTTTTGGTTCTCTGTTTGACACTTTACAATGATTTCTTCAGAACTGCTAGTCTGTTACCAACTGGGGACAGAACAGGGCTTTTTCATTTAAATTGATACAAAATAGAGAAGAAAACAGTAGAGAAGAACACTTAGTATGCTCTCCGCAATTTTAATGTAACCAAAGCTAAAGAGTGAAATAATACATATATGTTGCTGTGGACAAAGATCCGTCCCTTTGCTTACTCATGGTGTGTTTTAGTACATTGCTGTGCAATAGCCATTCTCTGTGCTGCTGCTGAATTTTAAATGACAGAACACATCTTTTTAATACTATTAAAAATAATAACATAAGACCAAAGAACCATCAAGTCAGTGCTGTCAGGGGACCATATCATCCCTTGATAAGCTATAAACTAGCCCAGAACTGTTTGCTAGTTTTTGTACTGAATTATTCGTATGCTGTTTGGATTCACTTCTAGATGTTAATTAACACAAGTAATCAAGAAGAAGAACTTTAAAATAAATATAAACATAGTGGGTATTAAGAGGTGAATATTATCTGCAACTAGGCTGTCTTTCTAATGTCTTGGAAGTATTTATTTGTCAGTTACTACAACACCTTATCGTAATTGTCTGGGATGTCACACTAAAAAATATCACGGATGGATTTTGTTGTGCAAGAAGCCTTTTTGTTGGCAACGTGTTAGCTGACTTCCATCCCTGACAATTTCTTGTATGGACAAGGGTGTGACACATCACAGTGGAAAGCTGTAGGCAGTCAGTTTTCTGAATTTTGACTTTTTATCTCCACAAGATCAAATATATATCATATATATATCATATATATAAATAAAATGATTTTCTCACTTATTTGTAGCACTCAGGTAGAGGTTATGCTTTGTAAAATAGTTCTTCAAAAATCCTCTCCAAAAGAAACAGTTCTGACTCATGGTGCCCACATTAGTGGAGTGTTTTGGTAGCATGCTTCTCCTGTGGTCATTCTTGTGTGAGTTTGATAAACCTTTCTTGTCAACTGAGATGATGTAGTGTAAAGAGAATTGTTTTGTCTTTCAACTGTAAAAAATGTAAGTGGAGAAGACAGTTTTGGTATTGTTTACATATTTGTTTATTTATTTTGGTGGAGAATTGTATATTTTTTTAATAGCAATTGTTTAACTATCTAGCTTTTTTTTCTCTGGGGAAAAATCTTTATACCAACTTTCTGCCTTACTGTTTGCACTTATTTATGCTCTGCTCTGGTTTTGATTATCCATGTTCTTGAAATCTTTCTTAACTTGTACTACTTTCATAAGTAAGGATGAGGAAACAGAATGTAAACTGTCACCAGGGAGTACCATGAAGTACTGGCCTCATAAGCATTACTGCAATGCAAGTGAACATTAACAATAGCAAATTGGCCAAATTAAATACCTCTTTCAGACTAATGCAGAATTTCATATTCTTTAAGAAAGGCACTAAAGGCAATGTGACTGGGTACATTCACACCAGACCTAGGCAGCAGAAGCTTGTCATGTTATTTTTCCTCAAGTATTTCAAACTTGGTGTCTTGGATTCCCCAGCTGTTAAATGAGCAAAAGCTTTGGCTGAGTTCACAGAGACATCAAAAGTGATGATACAGACAATGTTTCGGTTTGATAAAAACCAACACAGATTTTTTCTGAGTTAATAAATAATTGTTTGCAGCTATTTCCTAGTCTGATAACTGTATCTGTGCTTGCTCAAAACAAAGCAACGGTCAAAAACTAGTAATGCAACTGCTTCTACACGTTTGCATTCGTAAATTATGCAGCAGGATGGCATGTAGCTCATCAGTACCTGCGAATTCTTCTGTAGGAAGAGCAGTGTTCTCTTGTATCTCTGGTATGTCATGCTGCTAGCCTCAACGTTTCCATTTCCCCACTCTGTGAAAACATACGTATGTTGTACATGCTTGCATGTGTGTGCAACTGGTTTTGTATCTTACAAGGACTTCTGTTCAAACTGTGTTTTCTAAATTAATATTAAAAGTACTGTGGATTTATGAATTGTATACATTGAACAGTAATGGTTTCAAAATCTCTGCATTCTCTTGTCTGAAATTTTAATAGGGATTTTGGATATTAAGTTGAAGGACAATAATTCTATTGTTTGATAATCTGGTTACTTTGTGTGTCTGGCTTCATCAAAGAGATTCTTGTATTTCAGAGCCCAGTGTTTTCTGTGCTTGTCTTCAACACTTGTTAAGTTTGACTTTACAGTATTTCAGAAAAAATAAGTCTGCTTCAGATTCTTAATTTGATACAACTACCCATAAAGAACTGAAATTCTTTTGTAATCAGATACCTGTGCTGTGTAACACTGCACTAAATGAAAGCCTGACTGACTGCAGTCTTCAGCAGTCTGCTGAAGTGCCATTTACTTGGGCCCACTGGCGTCTGGCCCAGGGGGGTGCTTTGATGAACTACCACTTTTTAATCTGAAACATTAGTTGTTCCTTTATAGTGGTTTATCTTGCTGCATTAAGTTTGGCTTCTGCTTTGGGAAGAAACAGAAGCTGATACTGGGAAAGGTTTTATATTTGCCCCCAGCTTTCACTGGTGGGTTCACAGCCGTGTCTGTGGAGCAAACAAGTTTTCTCCCAGTATAGGTAGATAATATCTTACTGAACAAAAGTCAGTTATCATCACCAAATAGGAGGGGAAGGAGTTGGTCAAAATAATGTGTGTTGTGTTTCATTATATGTTGCTTCCTTTTGCTTGCCACTAACTTGTTGAATAAGATGAGATGGTAATGTAGTGGAACACTGTTCATTTTGGATACCTGGTTAAAGACCTGTCCAAATTTATTAAGTCTTTTTTGCTTCCTTTTCTGCTCACTATGGAGGAAACATTTTGGTTTAGCCATTAAATATCCTGTATGCTTCAAGGGAAAGGAAGCTTCAATTTCAAGCTATAACTGATAGAGACTTTTATATAATTGCATTTGTTTTATTAAATAATAAAGCTGTCTCTGACTTCATTGGCAGCACAGATGAGCTCCTAGATTTTGGCAAGGAAAGTTTCAGGATTTTCATAAAAGTTTTCAGCAGAAAATGTTATAACTGTCAAAATATTAGCACTGCAAGATGGAAAGCCTTGTTAAGGGCAGAGGCAAATGATCACCTACCATCTTTATATATGTATGTATTATATATGTTTAAATAGCATAAATGTGTTTATATGTGTAAATTAGGTAAATTAAGCAAAAGTATTTAAAAAGAACCCTACACCTTAACTCATACAGACTGTGCTTCTTGTTTCTTTTACTGAAATACCACCCACATATATCTGCTTAGAAGCCCAATGCTGACCAGTCTTAGACTTTGTTGTCTGCTAAGAACCAGACAATATAATTTCTGACCCTTTTTGGCAGACTTGTGTCCCCATTTAAGCAATACTAGGGCCATCCATAATTTTCAAGTGCTACTTTATTTAATGCTAGTTACTTGTTTGATTAACAACAGTGTTTTCCTCTTTTTCTTGTCTTCTTGGAAAATTCCCTGAATTCTTTCTTGCCTTTTTTCCCCCCCACAGGATGTCTCATGTAAGTGAAATGTGGTGCTATCACTGGAAATGGAAGCTGCAGTACTGTCTCATTTTGTTTACCACATATATTATATGCATGCAGCAAGCAGGTAAGTCAGTAATTTATCTTCTTGCGTAAATAAGTGGTCTAGGAGCCAATGTTTTGATGACTGAGGATTATGCTTATATATGACTGAATTATGTCCAATATAAGAATTTGATGAAAGTTATGCATTATAGTAATTAGTTGTGATTTGATACCTTGTTCTGCTACCACTGAATTTTCTTTTTGTTGGTTTTTTTTATCATTTTGCCTTGCTTTGTTTTGTTACTCATTATTTTTGTTATTAATTGTTACTATTTTTTCCTTTGGCTTTTTTCTTTTTAATTCTTTCATGCTGTCCTTTCTTTGTGTTTACCTTGCCTATCTCTTTTGAATTTCTTCTAATTTTTGGAATACTGTGAGTAATCATGTAGCTCTTCTATTTTCCACAGTACTGTTTGTGCCTGTAAATTATGTATTCAGTAACTCTTCACTCTAGTTCAAAGTTGTAAAATAACTGTAGTGTGCTTATTATTTTTAAATGCTTTTATGATTCATATAATAGAAACATTCCTCAGCAATTTATATGTATCTGAGATAATAATACACTGTAAAGAAGAATCAGTTTTAACTTGACATCATCTTGATCTGTGGTGACACTTCAGCACAGCATAATGTAATACATTCTGACTGTTTTCTTTAAATATGTGAATGAGAGGTTTCATTTACTAAATGTCTTGTCCTAACCACTAGAGTGAAAAGTATTTTAGGAGCTCCAGCTGCTTTACTGGAAAAAAATCTCTGGAGTTTATTCTGGAGCATATGAAAATTTTGGAGCAGCTTGTGCTCAGCTGATTCCATATCGGATGAGTAGTTTTGCTTTTACAGACTTGCCATTGGAAAAAAGGATTGTTTATATATAGCAAGAGCTTTTAGCTTCTTTGATAATGTTTTTTTTTTTCTTTAGGTAAAAGGTGCATTTTTTTACATTTTTAATACCCGCACTTTTTTTTTTTTTAGAGAAAAAACAATGCAGTAACAGTTTCCAGATTCATGTCATTTTATTAGGTGTTTTTCATTTTCATTAAATTGTGTAGCCAGAAGAATACCTGGGATCTGCTCTCACCTATGACTCCATTGGCTGGCAGATTTTGTGTCCCGGTGATCCTGGGCCGTGCAGCTGCCATCCTTAGCATAAAGTAAATCAGCAAAACCTGATCTAATTTACATGTCCTGTGGGCTGTTTTCTGATGACTACTAGAACAATAAGACCCAAAGATTATTAGCCTTTGCTAATTCCTCTCGATAACAGTTCAGTTATTGAAAGTGCAGGTGACACGGCAAGCCTAAGTCCCATGAGGCAGAAGGTCCAAGCCTTCTGCTTTGAGGACAGAGGAAGCCAACCACAGGCTCACCTGTGCATTCAGCTAACCACAGCATGCCATCGCTAGCTATGCTGGTACTGAACAAGTAGCTGGGTGAAAAGACCTGTGCCAAACTCCAAGATGTGTTTTTATGAAATCATATATGCCCCTGGCTAACCACTTCAGCAATAAAATGGTTGGTGTCATTGGGTTGGTAAAAGCAGACAAAGTGTTCCAGCCTCTAACTGTTCATGCTTTTTTCTCAGGCACTGGCTTGGCATGTAGGAAACTCAGAACCAGGTCTCTGATGGAAATCAGAGCAAAGACCTGAACCCAAGTCTTTTACATCTCAAGTGCATCCCTGTGGGTGCTTTTCCTTTCTTGACTCCACAGGAACAGATTTGAAATCTTCAAACCTTTCAATAAATGCAGAAGATATTTCCCTATCTGTCTGAATGATAAGTAGATAAATAAGGTACCCTGGAAATGCCCACATTCAATAGACAAATGTTTGCTGTTCAACAGTGAAATAGATGATAGGTAGTCTGCTGTTTACCTTTACAGGAACCTGTCACTTGGCAGTGCTTGCCTGTAGACCCCCAGGATTCATATTTCTTTTTACGTTGATGTAAAAGCATAGGTTATGTGGGAAAATGGAGTATTTTCATCTGCTTTTTTTAATAGAGCAAGACACACAAAGTGGGAAACACTGCTGCTCTTGCATTTTTTATTTCATATTCTTAAAAGGTATTGGTCACCTTGGCTGTGGATTCATATGGTATTCATAATCTCTCTGGCAGTTTAAGCTTTGCTAAAGTTACAGTAGAAATATCATGAAGCCTGACATTCATCCAGCCTCTCTAGTGAGCTGTAAGCTTAGAAAGCTTTTGGGGCTTATTAAGCTTTGCCTAGAGGAGGTTACATACAAGCGAGGGATTAAGATCATCAGGTCTAGGTTTTATGGATTATTTAAGGGGCTATTCGTTAAGATAAAGATATCAGTCACACTGTGACATGGAAAAATGCAAAAGTAATAATTTTATAGTTTACCTTGAGAAAAACTACAGCACTTGGCCTGCTTTCAGAAACAAAGGTTAGGAGAAGGATTACGCCGCAGAAAATTTAGAACGGGCGTGGGATGGTCTGTGGAAACAATGTTTAGCCACAAATTGATAAGTAAGGTCCTGACAAGCAGGTGCAGCAAAAGCGCAGTCCCAAAATATAGGTCTGATACCTCAAAGGAATCAATGGATGGACTGAGACACTTGAAATAGAAGAACACAAAGAAATTATTAAAATGAAAATAATTTATAAAAATATAACATGTTAGTTAAAATCTCAGCAGCCATAACTGTTTTGGCAGACTGGCTTAACATCATGTGTTGTGACACGGGGTGAAGTTACAGCACAGCTCAGTTAGTAACTTGACAAGTTTCCGTTCCTCTCTGGGGCAGATGTCTCTGATGGCCTTATGTGAGTCATTTAGCTGTGCCTCAGTTTCCCCGTGATGAGCGTATATCTCGCCTCCATTGTAAACAGCTTACATATCTTCCAGTGAAAGGACTGTATAGAAGCTGAGATGTTAGAATGAGGGTGTTTTAAACAGAATTAGTTAAATCTGCTTTTATATCACGTTCAGACATTCCTAACGTTTTGTTTCTACGTACATTTCATTGGTTTCAGAGAGCCCAAAAGAGAACAAGAGTGAACAGAGTTGTGGAAAACATAACTAATGAAGGCAGACTGAAAGAGCTAAGATTTTTTGGTCTAGGGTAGTCAGAGGGGGGAATGCATAAAAATTGAGATTATTTAAAGAGATAGCTGCAGCGGGAAGGGATAGACTGATCTTTCTGGGCAGTTGGAAGGGAAAAAAAGAATAGGCCTAAATTACAGCAAGGTAAATGAAGGGAGGACATCTCATCAAAAGGTTTAGAGGAATAGACTGCCAAGAAAGACTGGGGAATCTCAGTCCTTGGGAATGTGTAGTAATATCTGCCAGAAATGGTTTAAATCTACATTCCTCTTTCCTTGGGGCTGAGAAATACATTAGATAATTTCCAAACTTCCCTATTTCTATAGCGCTTCCGTAATCGTTGCCCTGTAGCATCTATTTTGGTTAAAAATCTGGGAAATGAGGAGATCCTTTGGAAACTGCACTTCTTAGAATACGACAGTGGTTTTACTCTGCCTAAAATTTGTGTTGGTGTTTGTCCTGTTGCAGTGGCCTCATTTTTATCTCACATAAGGAAACAGCAGTTCACTACAGAAAGTAAAAATCAGTTGCTTTGGGTGTGTATAGCCTCACAAAAATGTTCAGTTTAGTCCCCCCTTGCTTTTCACTTTTCAGTTGTCATAGCAAAATGTCTGATGTTTTAACATTGTGTTTTCTTTTGGAGTTGTCTGTGCTCTCTCTGGTAACCCAGGAGAAGAACTGGAGTTTTCTCAGTGACCTTAAAAGCAGATTCCAGTTTGCATAATTACTTTCCAGTCTAATTTTCAAGTGTCTTGTCAGTATTAGACTTTCAAAGTTTTGAACACTTGAACATTTGAGGAGATCACATCCTCATAAGAATGTTTACCTTCTTATGTCATTAATAAACATATAATTACGTAAGAGTCAATAGGCATTTCAAATGTTGACTGCTGTGCAACCATGTTTAGTTTTATTCAGAATGTGGAAAGTATTTATCTTAGTAAAGCCATGAGGACATTTGTAATTCTTACTATACTATTTCTTATGCCCCATACTGATGTTCTCATAGAATTACTATGACTGTAGCTAATGCCAGGGTGAGGTTTTGTTGTTTTGGTCATCTGTTGGTAAAATGCACTGATGTCTGTAATCACGTTTCCATGTTCCCAAAAGGTTTTAATCAGTTCCTAGAAGTTCACCAAAGAGTAGTTTCAATTCTATTACAAGCCTTGAAATTTTAATTTTAGTGGTGATTCAAAGCAAAATTTTGTGCTATATTTAATTCATCAAGAAGGAGAGGTTAGAAAAAAGAATAAACCTGAAAGCAGGTCCTTCAGCCACATGGCTGATGATGATCCCAATATCAGATCATCTCTGTCTATTGTGCTCTTTAATTGGACCTATGTAGATAAAGGAGGGATTAAAGTCCTCTCTCATTTATGGGAGTATTTCAGATTGAACCTGTGGATTCAACAGCCTAATAAGAGGTGGGAAGTCAGTATGGTGGGAAGTATTGCTCATGCCACCAGCCCTAGCAGCAAGAGTTAGTGACATTGCCATCCGTGAAAATGGATTGGGTTTTATCTGGAACAGCCAAGTCAGGAAGTGTGTTTTTTCACCACAGATCTCAAGCTGTGTACCCCAAACAGGGGCCAAAGATCCTATCACTGAGCAAGTGATGAAATGGTTGTCAGCACATTCCCTTATCTTCCTCTTTCTTACCATGTGCACAGCAAGAACCGAAGTGCCAAGGCATTAACCCTGTCAGTCGGCACAATCCTCGCGTACAGCAAGGAATGATTTTATAACATTATTACTGGTGCTTTGTGAAGCTTCTTTCATGGCATTCCACGGGTGGGAACAGGTGTGCATAGGTAAAGCAACAGCTGAGTAGGGTAAATGTGACTGAGAGTACCATCCCTGACTCAAGTATGGAAATTCATGTTTCTGAAAGCTATGGAAAAACTCAGGAAACATAAAAAGTTTGAAAAAATGTTCAGTCTGGGAGTCTCTTTCCTTACACAGGCATACATACATCATAAGTAATTGGGAGATTAGTCAGAAGGAATCTGTGTATTTAATCAATAGTTCTCAAGTATTTTTATTCTTTCTCTTTTCTCTGTCAATCTTCTTTTATATTTTAATTTAGCTTAAGCAAAACATATGAAAAGCAATCCTCTTCATGTTCTGTTTAATATCTCCCTTTTTCCTGGCTTGAGGCATGTGTTTAGAATTTCTGTTCATACAAACCTTGCAGAGAAAAAATTGCTAGTTGGCTTTCTTGTATTTCCCCTAGTTGACAATTTGTTAATGTAAAAGTAAATTACTGTTGGAATGAATGTCACAGGAACCTGCCTCTCATTACCTCTGTTTACTTTTTTCAGCTATTATTTTTTATGGTGTTGATAATTCTTTTCCCTAAAGAGTTTGGACCTCCTTGCAGTAACCATAACAATATTGCCTTAAAAACATGGTGATTTTTTCCCCCTCCTCTGATATGCACTGATAGCTAAACCCACGTGGAATACGCTCAAACATCACAGAATTTCAAGGCCGACTGGGACCTCATCTTACAGGGTCTCTGCACTCCTTTATTAGAACATAGGCTAAATAATTTACCTTTCCATAAAGAGTATACCTTTAAAGAAAGAACAATCTGGCACTGAAGGTCCAATCTTTATGACCTATAGGATTTCAGAATCCATTTATAAATTATTTTTGACTCATTTTTTTCTGTTCACTGTTAGAAATTAAAAACATAGCCAACAACAATTTGGATGTTTGTCTATGACAAAAGATAATAAAAGTACCTACCTGAGTGGTACATCCAACAATAGCCCCAAGATAACTTGTGACTGTGCTTTACAAAAGGCTGCCCTTGATAAAGGTTATTATTTTTAAAAAAAATTAATTCTTTATGCTATTTGTCAGTTCCTCTCAATAATGTGAATGAACATTTTAGAGCAAAATGTGTTTCTCTCTTACTAAAAGACTGAAGTCTTTGAGAATGTCACTTTTTTCTAGCATGTATTAGTTATGTATTAGTTATGGGACAAGTGTTGCATCATGAAGTGAAGGTGTTGATTAGGAATAGAAGCTTTCCAGATAAAAGTTCCCTACATACAGGTCTAGCAATCGTGTGATGCACATTTCAGTATGCATCACAATTAATACTGAGTAATTAAAATGGTTGATTTAATATCCCGGTGGACCTTTTAGAAGTGAGTGATTACCACTGTAAAGTCAGCATTTCTCAATCAGAAGAGCTGATCTTGCAGATTTGAGATGCCTATTGCTATGTCAATGATTGTTTTGCTAGAATATAGGATTTGGTTACTTAATGAGATTGCTTAAGTGATTTACACAAGGTGTAACATGCAACTAACTAAATCAAGGCCTCAGTTATCACTTCCTGATAATAAAATGTTAAAATTTGCATTTTTATAAAACCACAGCACAGAAATGTCTGTGATAGATATACAATACTAAAATGAAGAAAAGTATGTATGACTTTTGTTTTTCAAGAATATGGAAAAATATCATGGACTTGTAGCTACAATTTAGTAAGATATTATGATATAAGAAAACTCACCTAGAAAACTACATTCCTTGTTAAGATTGTGTATGAATTACCTCTGATTAAATAACTTACCTGTACTGTTTCCAGATTTTTTCTTCTCCTCATGGAAGGGAAAAGTATCTCTCCTATGAGAGAAAAATAAAGTATTTTAGCTATATACTGTAAACATTTTCTACAGAGCTAATGAAAATAATAGTGTAATAATGGTAAGTTGCATCAAAGAAGTACATCCCTTACAGTGATACATTGAACCAAAATATAAATTCCCATATCAAGGGAAGGGAGGACTTCCAGAAACACCTCTTCTTTTGTCTGGGTTCAGTGCTTCTTGGTCTGCTCAGTTCCTGTAAATGACAGACTAAGCTCTAACTCTTGCTGCAGTACAGGAAAATTAAGTGTATAATTCATAGTTAGAGGACTGCTTATGTAGTCTGGCCTCCAGTAGTTAATTTTGTTTGCCTTCTCTTGAAAGATCCAGCCAATTTCTGTCCTAAACACAACTCCTGTCACAATTTTTTGGTACCACTATGAACTTGTGCTCCATTATTATCATCTTTCATGTTGTAGTTTTAATCTTCCATGTTGTAGGGGTTTTTTTGAGTTTTTTACCCTACTGTCTGGGACTACAGCCACATGAACAGTATGCTGACTGTTTTCAATTTGTTGGTTGGAAACTATTTTGCTAATTGTCCTCAAGATTTCAGCCCCCAAACATGTTTACCAATTCCCATTTTGTGAATTTCCTTTTCAGCAATTTCTGAACATCTTTTCAGTTATTTACTGGTTTGTTCAAATTCCAGTGTTGCAAATAGTCAAATTTGACAATCAAGGCCACCACAGTGGTAACTCAGATTGAGTAATGCTCTAAAACTGCAGCAATATCTATTAAGATGCAAGATACTTAATATTGTATAGAAATGTCAGCATGGCATATTTTCAGAGAACTTATTTTTTGAAAGTTCTTGTAGACTGAAAAAACATGTGTTGGAAAATATTTTACTCAATTAAAGAGTGACAAAAAGTTAGTTCCTATTCTTGAAACCGTTTTTCTTCTGGATATCCCCAAAGTAGTCCAACTGTCTCCCAGTACATTGTAAAACAGATGCTTTTTTTTCCAGGGCTAAATATCTGCAAGAGTTAGCTCTTGCAGAACATAGGGTAAATCCATGAAAAGATTGTCACACAGCTAACCTAATTTTTGAAAGGATACAAAGCCATCAGAGTTTTTCCCAATTCCAGCTTTTTCCCTCATGAATATGCTTCTTAATGGGTGTCAGCCAGAAAACTGCGACTCTCTATCTTGAACAGAGTTTGTTTTGTTCGGATGCATGCTCTGGCTTCTCACAGCTCTTTTAATTAAGAGCTGTTCAGTGAGAAATCCATACTATGAAGCTGAAGGCATTTTTTAATCAGAACTTGCTATTTAGGTGGAGAAAAAGACCTCATGGTTGAAGTTATCACAGAGGCATTTGTACAAGTGACCCAGTCCTCTGTGACATTTGTTCTTGTGTTGCGAGGACAACTGTTTTTTCTCATCATCTTCAATTTACAGGAAAGGTCTCTAAGCAGGTTTAAATTTTGAATATTTTAGTGGTTTTTTTTCTTCTGATTCTGTCTAAATATCTTCCACTTCCAAAGTATGTTAGTCATATATTATACTGCACTTTACAGAAACTGAGAGCATACAGAGAATCCTGAAATCATCTTGACTGATGAGTTGTTAGAAATACACAAAGGAACACCAGTAATATGTCTTTTGTAATGAAATCTAAAATAACTGAGAGATTTTGTGCTGAGTGTGGGTGCCCACCTATCCAATGTTTTGAACAACAAATCACCCAAATGGTGTTCAGCTCATGTTGGATTTTAACTTTGGTTTAGAGAACCATTATTTTTCGAGTATTTATTTAATATACACACAAGAAGGCAAATGTTGGTGTTGAACAAAGGCATCATTTGTACAGTGAGTTACAGGTTGCGGGGCTTTTAGAAAACAAAAACTGATAAAGATATTTAAAGGAAATGTAACAATAAAAATAATGAACCCCCTCGCTCACATGGGTAAGCCCGGTACCTCAAATATGCTGTGTGCACCAGCTGCTCTGGTTACAGTTTATTATGTAAGTAGTTTATAAAGCACAGGATTTTTTCTTTGACCTGTCAGATTTTGGGAGTATACTGTTTCCATGATGTCTAGTATTTTGATCTTGTTTTGGATTGGGTGTGCTTCTGTTAAGATATTGCCATTGGAACTGGCAAAGGCATGTATATCAGAAATGCTACCTGTCAGGGCTTCCCTCTGTCTGTCTCTGCATATGAGGAATTGCTTTTCTGTTAACTGATTATTTCACTGCTTTACAAGTGAATTGCTTTTAACCCTTCTGCATTCTTGGAAGGGTCTTGATGGAAGTCAAAAAGAAAGACGTCGCACTGGTAGAATAATAAATTTCTTCTTCTGGTGGCCCATGGCAATCATAAGATAGTACTGAGGATTAAAAAGGCAAACATCTCTCTATGTATACAGTCCTTCCTCTAATAAAATGTTCACATTTTTCACGTGTGGGTAGTACTAAATGAGCAATTTTTAAATCTCTTGCCAAACACTGGTAACTTAGAAGTTACCTGCAAATAATATCTGGCATAGTCAGTTGTCTTTTGGTTTAGATGGTTTTCTTCCTCTCATTTTCAGCAATGTTGATGTGTGTGATAGAAGTATCCTTTTTCAGGCAACTCCTGTAGTTACTGACTGTTTTGACTGTTACCTTCAACGAAAGTATCTGAAGTTGTTCTATTTGGAAAAAAAATGCTTGGCTGCATAAAACTTTTCTGAATAGCACATCATAGCAATGGAATGTATCAATTATGTAGCTGAGAAGAGTCCAGTTTTTAAAGCTGTTGTTTTCAAAACATTTATCTTGCTTTATCATCTTAATCAGTTTTCTGATGTAATAAATACTCTGAATTTGAAGGAGAAAATTATGTTCATTTTAAAATTTCAGCGTGTTTTCTTAAAAGAACAAATTTTCTTAAATAGAGATTTTTTTTCCAAAAAAGGAAAAAAACTTAGTAATAGTATGATTGAAAAAATAATGAAATAATCTCACAACAATCATGCATTTTGCTTTTTTGTGCTTAAGAGTGGTGAAATTGAGACAAATATGCTTTAACCTTGAAATACTTTTGCACAACTTCTGGAATAAGATATAAAAAAACTCTTCAGTGAATGTTCAGCTGTGTATGATCTGGTCGTTTTTCCATTTTAACTGGATTACATATCATTAATTTTACTGGGTCTCACCAAAGTCAATGTAGGTTTTACTATCTTTGAATAAGTGCAGAGGTACATCACTGTGGAGCTCTTTGGAAAATCCCTCCCCAGATGTCCAAATAGAAACTACTTGGTAGTTTGTGTCTTAGCCAAACAATGTTCCTATGTCAGAGGAAGCCAAAGTTGTGCCCCATGCCTTTAAAGATTTAACTTGTGTGGTGCTGCATCATTGCTGTTCACTGTTGAGAAAGGAAAAAGGCTTAAAGAACTCTAAAAAGAGTTACTATGTACACTTGCCAGTGATTATATGCTGTAACTTGTGGGTTTTGTCTGCAGATTACTGTGATCTCACCCAGTGAAATGGAAGAGGTTTTTGTATTCTGCTTTTTGTCTGTGTAATCCCCATGTCGTGAATCCCTTCTTGGTACTTAAGAACTGACGAGCTCCAGCAAAAAACTCAGATGCACAATCTCTTCTGAAAGGAATATTACTGAATTTTTCTTCCAGCACTTTTCATGCTTTGTGCAGGACACAGTAACATTTGCAGGAGTCAGAGAACCTCTGATTCTGAGATTTGGTGGGAAATAACATTCTCAGCACTCAAAAACTAAGCCAAGGAGAAACCAGCATTTTTGACATATCATCCTCTTTTTCAGTTAGGTTTAATGCATCCGGTTGAGGATTGTTCAGTAACTGGCAGAGTCATTTAAAGTATCGTAAGAATCCAGACATCCACTCTTGTTTCTACCTACCCATCCATCCATAATCTGACTGCTTTTTAATCCTAACATGCAGAGGAAAGCTTTCTTTTTCCCCTTGAAGTGGATTGCTTTTGGTTATAGTGGCATGAGTTTTTGAGCTTTCCTCATATTTTACTGTAGTTTCTGTTTCTAATGAGAAGACAGCTCAGCCTGGCCAGTTTTAATCTTTAGGGTGAGGTCTCCAATGCTTCTTATCTTAATCAGCTACTGTGTTTATTCACTTGAAATATGTGGAAATCTGTAGAAACATCTTCTGTTAGCAGGGATCAAGCCAAACTTAAAAAAAGATCTAGTCTCTTAGCAATTCGTAGTATTTCACATTAGGTTTCTATTAGTTTTCCTTTACAGAATTCAATATCAGAGATGATACAATGACAGCAGAATGGAAAGTAATGTTACATATTGTAAAAACAGAGGAAGGTCTTTGACTAGAGTCTGGTCATGAAAACATGAATGCTGTGAGTCACAAAAATAAATTACTTAATAGCAGTTGGTGAAAGTTTTTGTTTCGTGCAGAGAAGCTCTTCTGTGGTGCTTGCAGTTTGTTCTTTGCAGTTTGTCATAATTTAATTGTCTTTATATTTGTGGTTCAGTATTTTATACTGACCCTCACAACAGTTCTCATCAACAGTCCCCATTATTCCTTTTATATCATTCCTCATAATAATTACAGCCTCAGAGTGTAGACTTAGAGGTATGTATACAAGTACCAGTGGTAACAAATATCATGATAGTCAAATGCTATGCAGGTAGACTTTGTATGACTGAGGTAGTCTATACATTCAAGAGCAAGTTACTTCAAATGCAAGGAGACATTCTGCACCATTAGATATCAGTGTTGGGCTATGCTTACCAATTTGTCAACAATTATGAAAAACACTGAAGACCAATATGCCCAGTCTAAACAATGATCTAGTGAATATGTTCCCTTAGGGACATTTCTTGGGGTTATGGTATGTATTACACATACAAAGTTTTCATTAAGGTTAACCATTTGCCTGTTATATTTTTAAAGCTACTCCAAGAGGGTTGTCCCCTTGAAGTAATAATATCATAATAATATAAATGTTAAATAGTAATATGTTTAAAAAGCAACTTAAACTTTGATACGTTATTGTGTTTATTTGAATTGTGCAGGTGGATCTCCTGTACTGCCTGTGTGCGCTGACAGATTAATAAATCCAGCCCAATAACACAGAGCCTTTGTCCACCCTTTAAGTAAATTGTTCTTGAGTAAAGGCTGCTTTGATCATGGAAAAATATATCCCTATGAGACTTGAATGAATAATGGTTCTAATTGTTAGCACCTTTTTATCAGCAGCAATAAGAGAGGTTTGAGTAAATATCTAGGCTCCCAATTATATACAAATATCGCCATATCCTTGTAATCTGTCTTTTCTAATTATGACACAGTATGTTTATTTCTGAAATGTCACATGCTTTTAAATGTCTCTTACTTGTCTGTTACTGCTTTAAAGTAACACAACCCTTCAATCACACCAATTCTGACAGAGAGTAAGACATTTATATATTTTTACTTTCTCATCATTTCCTGTCTTATGTGGAGGTGAGGAAAAGCTTGGGATTCAGCTAGTGCAATAGAGAATGATAATCTAGAATCGGCACTTGCTAATTCAGTTGAAATGTCAGATACCTGTGTGGTAGACGAGCGGGGTAGGTTTCCTTTGACTGTCACACAAGGGTGGTTTTCAAATTTGACTTATTTTAAATAACAGAAGAAAACTTTACTAAGAAAATAATTTAAAGAAAGCATTAAGGCTAGAAAGCTGTCAATTCAGTAATTTGGAAATAACAGAATGGAAGAATTCAGGTTGCCTATGGATTTTTCCATTTTCACATCCACAGTGATGATGCAGTTTTTATTACAAAGCCTCCTACTTTTTGTCATTGGCCTCCAGCTTTGGACAGAGCAGACATGGTATGAGGCTGAAAACAGGTTTTAATGTCTTTGCTTAAACTGTGGCCAGAGGTAAAATATGTACACTAAATGAGGTACTGGATTGCAAGAAAAGCTCATTGCTAGGGTGGCTGAAGGCTATGTTAGAAAACTCTGGCTCTTTTCTGCTAGGGGTGGCTAAGCAAATGAATTTCATGGCTGTCTTCAATGAGTCTCATTTTCTGTGCCTAATTTAAACCTATAGAATGATTTGCATCTGTAATTGCAACTGAAGTGAAGAGGAACTGTATTTGACTATATTAACCTCTGTATAATGTTGGAAATCACAAGTAAGTTAGGTCCTGTGTGTCTGAAATGAGATACCTAACATCAGAAGATTCTTCTCATCTTGATATTCCCCAGCTACACTTCTGTAAAATGAATTTAAGAATACTTCTTCCCTCACAGTAATATTGTAAGTTTTTAATTAAAATAACTGTTGAAGAAATGTTCAAATGTTATACTAATGAACACCAGAGAAAAGCTCGTGAGGAAATCAGTGTTTATGTCTTAGGAGAGGTCTGGAATTGCTTCAAGGCTGAGGGTAACACTTTGAAGAATTGAGGTAAAGCAGGATACTGCAAAGTTGCTTATTTCATGTGTTTTGTCCTTCCTGTGAACTAAATGAGATCCAAAATGAGTATGTGATTATGTAATTGAGGTTTTTTTTTTTTTTCAATTATCTATGCACAAAGGCCAGAGGAAGGTTAACTGTGGCATTTCCTAACTTCAGTAGTCCTTGATTGTACAATCCTAGTGGTGTCTGAATGTTTCTGGGAGGAGTTTATATTGTTGAGATGGCTGTGTATATGTAGATAAAAATATAATTACTCTTCGAGGTGCTGAGTTAGAATTTTAATGTATCCCATATGCAGAGCAGAAAGTCTTGTTAACAAAATATAATTTACTGATTTTTCTTGTATCGCTCATATTCACTTAATTGAGATGTTCTCCACTATATTTTTGAGACAGTTCAAGAAGGCTGAAATTGACAGTGATTGGAGTAATCAAACTACTTCCCTGTGAAGCAATTTGCTTAGAAGACCTTTCTTTTTAATTTTATTATTTATTGCATCCTTTGAGTGATCCAGCAGTTAGATCAACCTGGTCCTGCATGACCTAAGTAACACCAGTACATAGTCTTTTATAATGAAAAAGAAAAAAAAGAACATGTACTTCCCACATGCTCCTACCACTTGAAAAAAAAAAAAATTCCCTTTGATTTTTTATTCCATGGGTATTTCTGGTTGCGCATTTGAAAAATATTGTTTCTCCATCTTCTCCAGTATTCTCTCTAGGGTGATACTGTGTATGGGTGTGGTTTGGTTTGGTGTGTTTTTTTGGGTTTTGGGGATTTTTTTTGCTTGCTTGTTTGCTTTTTTGTGTGTTTGTTTGTTTTAAGGCACTGTAATTATTAGTTTATTGATGATTGATTTGTATCATGCTGTTGGAAAAAGAAAACAAAATGTTGGTGTTTGGAATAGAGGATTCAATGTTACACTTAGCAAAACAGTGACAAGAAAATATCTATCTAGAGAAAATATGTTCAGTCTTTCACTTCTGCAGTGTTAGTTTCTGGAGGAGCACTTGGGGAGTGTTGGAATTTGGATGAGTAGGTCCTGTGTGGACTGAGGTTTGAACGAAGGTGGCATTTTGGTAGGAAGTGGGGTTCTCTGAAACACATAAAATCTTTGTGTATCTGAAGTAATGGCAGGGTGCCCAGAGCTTTGTGGAAAGATTCCTAATTCTTCAGCAACAAATAAGTAAATAAATAAATATATTCAGTAAAGGGTAGGATATCTTTGATGTGAAGATATTCTGCTAGATGAAAGACTGGAACTGGCATGCAGTGCCAACCATCCCCCGGCTTCCTTAGCGCCTTTGGTGCCAACATCCTCAAAAAGAACAAGGATTGTAATCCTTAAGACATCAGATTTGAAAAAGGATTTCCTTTAGAGCTAAGGGTGTTTTTCTTACCCTCCAGACATGTAGCCAGTGGTAAGACAAATGAGTCTTCCAGAAATTATGACATGTTTAATAACTGTGGCAGTTTTCAGATTACAGGTCATCAAATAATTTAATTTTCCTGTAACTGTGGACAAGGTCCTGATGCCCATCTGCCCTTGGAACAGAAGTAAGTCTGTTACTGGTTGAAGCCAGGGGTCAAAGCAGCCCAGTGTTTATAGATGGGCACCTGGAACAGAAGAGTTAAAACAAGGCCTGTGTACATGATGCTTCACCTCAAAATTGTCCCAGTCTTCAACTATTTCCATTTGGGGAATGCAAATCTCACTGAGGCTGGTGTGGCTTGCCTTTTTAGTAGTCTGTAATGGATTTCTGCCAACTAGTTGCCCACTCTCCCTTTGAACTTGCACATCCACAGTTGTCCTCAGGCAGGGAGTGCCATGTGTCCACTTCCCACTGCATGAAGAATCACCTTGTTCTCCTTACTTTGAACCCGGCTTCTATAACATGGGGTCACCAAGTGAAAACAGTTAGCAGGTACTCCCTATCTCTCTTTTCCCTGTCCCCCAAAGACCTTTTGTAGACCTTTGTCAGATGTCATTATATCATCTCTTTCCCAGCTTGAAAAGTACCTGACTACTCCCTCTCTTGCCCTGACCATCCCCACCCCAGACCCACACCTATGCATTTTCTGCCTGTGGCTCAACATCTTCATTGAACCCAGGCTGGGATCCCCAGCTGTCACCTGGCTGGGAGCAGCAGGAGCTGGGTTGTCCGTGATGGAGGAGGATCTGGAAGCCAGGCTGACTCCAGCACAGAGTTCTCACTGACTGGCACAGTCTCACCATGTCTCAGCTGGTTTAGTAGACAGGGTGAGGTGAAGAAGTAGGCCCAGGGTCTGTCCAGGAAGTCGTGTCAGGAGCAGCCAGAGACAAAGGCCAGATACAGATACACCTACAGCATATGTCCAGCAAGAACTGAAAGCCAATTAAGGGCTTTTAGTGCACTCAGGGCACTGTCACACTTATCTATGTTGAATTTTATTTGTTATTTTATTGCCCAGTCACTCTGTCTTATGAGATTCATTTTTCTGTTCTTTGCACTTTGCCTTCAAGGTATCTACTGTCTGGAGGAGCTTTCCATCATCAGCAAACTTTGTACTCTTCTACTGCTTTTCCAGATACTTTCTGGGTATGTTAATTAATGTGGATCCCAGCAAAGACCCCTATGGAACTCTGCTGGTGACTTTCTTGTGTTTTTGCAGCTTCATATTTGCTCCTATACCCTAACTCTTAACCAGTTACTTATCTGTGCCAGAACCTTCCATTTTATAGAATGGTGCTTAGTTTCCTTTAAAGCTTATGGTGAGAGTCTTTGCCAGAAAGGTTCTGGATGTCCAAGTGGACCATGTCAGCTGGATTACATTAACCCACATGGCACAACTAAACCCTGCAGAGAACTCCAAGAGGTTTAAAAGACAAAATGTCACTTTTTATTTGTCCAGGTGTCCACTAATTCTAGCGTTTCTTATACCGCAGATCCTTTGCGGTAGCGAAGACACTGGTCTGGTCAGAGGGAAAAATTGGAGTAAACTGGTTTTACCTGACTGCCAGTTACTGGCAACCTTTACAAGTGTTAACATTATTAGCATACCTTCAGGATGTGTGACTTGTAATTACACTCCTCTCCCAGTGCTCTAGACTAAGACTGCATCTGGCAGAAATGGGCTTGAAAATATTAGGATATGTTTGATCATGTTGACAAGCAGTGGAAAAGACTGAGCTAGTACCTTACTAAAATGTAATGAAAGCTTGAAGCAACTCACTTGAGTGGTAGCTCCTCACAACTGTAAACATAAGCAGAAGAACCTTTTCAGTTGCAACAAATAGCCAGACCACAGTTTTACCACCTTGAGAAAGGTGTCAAATGTCTGGTTTTCATATAATGCTCCCTGAGACTGTGAAGGAGAATAAAAAGAACCATCACTGGAAAAAGAAAGCATTAATTTCTGCTTTCTTCTGAAATGCAGAAGAGACAGAAATAAACTAAGATGAAGAAGGAACCAAGATAGTCAGCAGTTCACCATATATTCTATAAGTTCTTTCTCACAAATGAGGGAACAAACCTGCTATTCTGCACAGTGCAGATCTGGTAACCATGGGACTAACGGTCCTACCTCTCCCTAGAAGGACAGAGCACTTCTGCATATCCTCATATCAACTCAGATATGGTCACATAAATAGATTATTTCTTATTGATGGGCAGTTCAGAGATCAGCTGGCTCAGACGTAGATGTTTTCAGACCTTTCCATTTGAAACTGTTGTGCTGGTTTTGGTTTTTTAGTAAGTCCAAATACCAAGAAACTTCTGATACTGTTACTTCCTGTAAAGTAACTGCTTTCTCAGAACAGGAAGGTTTGGTTACTTGTAAATAAAATAGCAAGATTTGCATTTGCAGACTAACAAAATTGGCTTTGAAAGAAAAGGTGCAATTGTTTGCCTCGTCATAAATGAATGAAGACTCTTCTGGCAAATGTCTGGGAGTCACAGCTGACAGATGAATCTAGGAGTTGCCTGATTACTTACAAACAGCCCTTTGCCATTTCCATAACCAAAAACTGCTTAAAGTTGCTGCTGACACTTAATTATATTTAAGTTTAGAGTTCAGGCTGAAGCAGACTTACCAGATGAGCCAAAAAAAGTGTTGAGACTGACACCACTAGTTTTCTGTAGTGCAGCGTGTGATTCAGTACTGGAAGATGTGGTCACACTTTCGTAGCCATTTAGATCAGGATGACATCAACTTTTTGTTTCTATGGCATTGCATAGATACAAGTGGTACCTGAATGGTTCTGTTGGAAGGAAGGCATTCTACCTAATCATCAAGTGCTCTTCCGTTTTCATAACTGATACAGACTGAAGAAAATATGCAAGCAGTTACCATCTGAGCTATTATAAGAATTTTTTCCTTCTTGTGATTGTTGCAGCCTGATCATAATGACTCAATTACCACACACTACAAAATGCTGTAATTGCTGTTAGTCCAGTAAGCTGTCAGAGCCTGTTTTGGCTGTTCTGGGTGAATAGTCTTGAGTCTGACTACAAGAGGGGATGGGAACTGCCTTCACTGAGAAAAACCTGCAGTCATGACAGCCACAGAAGAGCTGTCTTGCACATCCAAAAGCTTTTTAGACTACAGATGGATCTCCAGCACTCTGTCTCATTTCAGAGTTTGCTGCACAATAAAAAAAGGAAAGAAAATATTGGAGTTCCTGGAAAGCTTGGATGAGGAATTCAGTTGTTATTAAATAAGATTGATTTTTCTTCCCCAAACATATTGTTTTTGTTTAAACTGAAAAGTATATCAATTTTAAAGAAAAGTGACAGGATAAAAATGCTAGATTAAGTGTTTTAATGATTTGCAAATTCAAAACAAATTTTTAAGTAATTGTTTTGAATTTCCTTCAATATTTAAAAAAGGTTTTCTAAAGGTTTTGAAAGTGATGACAATGAAAAGGTTTTACACTTATTTACTATTACTTTGCAGAATATTTTTGAAGGAGATTTCTTAATTTTTCCTTTTTTTTTGAAATAAGATTTTCCATCTAGTTTTTCATATGCTACTTATTTTCAGGAGGTTACTTCTTTGCTACATCAAATTAATGTCTGGATCAGCTGACCAGGTGTTAGATTCATGTTAGATTTAATACCTGCAGGTATTAAAAGGTCTCTACTTTTCCATGCGTGCTAAGGGAGAGCTATACTGAAGCTATCCTGAACCATACTGAAGACTTCCCTGTTGGTTTGCACACACTGACTGCTCAGCAACTTTTGCTGAAAAACTCGCAATGATTGATGCTAGTGCCAGCCACACAGCTACTAAAATAGATTTAATAGATTTCATAAGTACTAGGAGATCTGGAATAGCCTGTCTCTTAAGGAAGTAGATACAATAATTCTTTAACTCTTGGCCAACATCTGTTTTGCAGACTAGACTTCGCACTAGGGTCTACTCAAGTAATTAGAAAAAAAAAAGGAATACTTTCCCTAAGGAGCTCCTTATATTGACTGTTTCTGAATTGAGCTACTAGCTGAAAGTCTTTGATAAAAACCTCTAGAAGAAAGTAAGCATAAAGTCACTAAGTTTTATTGATGAACTCTTGACCAAACTCAGATGAACTGCCTAAAATTCTGCTACAGGAGTCTACCATAGTTCTGGGCTTAGTCAGTGGCTTGTGTGGAAGAAATAATGGAGTCACAGGGCTGTAGCAAGGTGGATTTAGGTCAACAAGAGGGCATGCGGAGTACAACAGCTACTTGGTTATGCACATAGGTAGAGTGAAAGGAATTGTTTAATTTTTCTTATCCATAGCAATTAGACACTATGGTCAGGGTGAAATGCAAGACTTCCTTTACTTCCTGTTTACACAAGCGCTATCCTTTTTACTCTGTTTCTTACTGATGATTTTTGGACTCTCTCTCCTTGTTCCTCTGTGCTCTGACAGTCCAGCTAAGTTGTCCCACAGCCATAGTGTTGAACTAATTTCTGCAGAGTTGTTATGAAATGACTCACGACTCATTCTTTTCTTACTTGCATGAGTGAAATATGACCACTAAAAAAGTCTCACTGTGGTATGGCAAGGAACACTTACCAACTTGTTAAGTAGGCTGAGCTGTGTTTAAGCAGGTCTGTAAAGCGGGTTCCAACCTATACAGCATAGTATTAATATGCCTTTTCCTAATTCCTGTCTGTACCATGGCCTGATGGATGTTTCACAGTATCCTTGCTCTCAGGATATAGTATATCATATTAGAAGGACACACTATTAGGAGAAAGGAAGAGTCAGATACAGCCCTCACTGTTTTTTCACTAGTCTTTGTCCGCTTTTTTCTCATCCACGCTCACGTGAGTACAATTATATGATCATTTAGCATGGAAAGTGTCATTATGCTATGCCTTACCTTATTTTCAGTAGCTGTAGTTGTTCGATTGTGACTCTGCATTACAGACAAGACTCACCAAACAAGTTAATTCTATGTTTTTAGACCACTTCTCGCCTTTTCTTATTCTACCTCTACGAAGGTAACACATTGCCCAGGTGAGGCCTTGTATTTATGTTTTTCTTTCACTCTGGAAAAGTGCTGTGGTTTGCTTCATTATCTTACAGTTTTTATTACTTGCTGCATTCAGATATTAGAGGGACATAGGGCAATGTTGTTGGAACAATTTTTCAAATTACTTCTTGTTTGTGCAGATTTTCTCTTTCTTGTGTATGCCTGGTAGGGACCACATTGAATAATAATTCAAAACTCAAACTGTGAGGTTTCTTAGTAAGAAGAACTTTTTCCACTCTGTTGCCTGCTGTTTTCTGATCAGATATTATAGTCACTCACAGGCAGTATGCTTTCTGTGTGAAATCTTGCCACGCTTCAGGTATTCACCTTAAGCAACTTCTATATTTCTGTTGAACTTAGTGTGTGAAGATAGTAAGGTAGGTTATTTGTTTCTATGACAGAAACTGTACATGACCAGCAGCCAGATCACCCTATCAGGTTCCGTTTTTGTCAGTTACAGTTTTTCATGTTTGAGTCTATAGGGTGTGATCCAAATCCAACTGCAAACCGTGAGAGCATTTCTTTTGAGTTTAAACAGTTCTGGATGAAGCCTAAAATTAGATGATCTAGCAAAGGATGATGAAAGGATAAAAGTTTTTAGTTAAGCGTAGAATTTTGAACTGAAATAAAGAGAATTAGATACATTTTATGTATATTTTTTGTTTAATATGTTTAAACATATCTTCTTCTTCAAAGCCTTAAATTTATTACCTTAATAATTTATTACCCTATTTTGAAGTGTTCATCCAGACTTTCGATGAAATATCTAGAATATCTAGGTGGACAACAGTGAACAGAGTTCGCACTAACTTTGTTCTTGATCCTATAATAGGCTGAGTATGTGGGAGACAGCCACTGTTCCCACCAGTCTCCTTAGACTGCTTTTGAACACTGCACTGATGTGCTTCAGTAGCCTCTGAAGCGAATTTTCAATACAGGGAAACAATCACTGAGATAAATCCTAAAAGAGTGGAGTTAAAAGTAATTGATGGGTTCATTTATAAACTCAAGTTTATAGTTTAATAGATTACACAGCGTATGTGAAGAAATTGGGCAAAAAAACCCAAACTAAAAAATGACAAGAGAACTCCCAAGAACACTGCTTTGTTCTTTGTTGTAGGAGGTGAATTAAATACCTTGCTGCTGTACTTAGTGTATTGTGGTGGGTCATACTGGTAGCATAATGAAGGGTGTCATAGCAATGGGCATATGCTTTATGTTTTGCTGCTTTTTTATTAATTGTCACACCTGGCAAATTGCTTTTCTGTTAATCATTTTGTTCCATAACACTTGAGATATTTCTCTCTAGTTCTCCCTCCAAACTTTGCGATTAACTCTGCATAATCATAAACCTGGAGTCATGGGTAAAAATATACTGACTTTTAACTATTTGCTTCTAACTTTTGTTATTGACTGTTACTGTAAAGTAAATCTACATTCAGGAAGCAAAATCCTCTCCCTCTTTAAGAGAAGTATGCTTATACTCTCCACACTGGTATGTTTATGTCTTTGGGCTTGTACCATTGCTTGTTCAAATGCTAGCTCAAAAGTTATAGTATTGTGATCTTTAAGATTTTGCGTATCTGCAGAATCAAAGAAATTGTGATTAAAAACTATATTAAAAGGTAAGTAATGGGAAAGCAGTGGGAATTGTAAGTACTCTTGGAAATTCAGCATCAAATGCTCAATACTAGAGTTTGATTAGTGTCTCTTCCATATTTACTCTTTTTATTAGGCCCATTTTATTTTATATCTCAGTCAGACTTCATCATTGGAAGAGCCAGGACATAGGATCCTGAAGGATTCAATCTCTGCGGGTTTGAGAATTTCAGAAATAGAAAACTTTCAGTCAAACTGGGCTTTGATTCTCAGAGGTGTCCAGATAATCTCTCTAGGTACTCAGTTACTTTCATATAGTTATTAGTTCATATCTCAGGTGCAAAGACAGAAAATACTGATAAATGGACTCAAACTCTAAATAAGAAGATATCTTTTTCACTGTGGCTTTGAAATAGGCTCTCCTTGAAAAACAGTTGAAATGTAGTAACAAATGGTGTTGGAAATGATGTGGAAAAGGAGAGTGCCATGGTCACTGGTATTCTCTGAGGTAGGTTTTGCTAGAAAGATTAGCTGAAAAATTGCGAGGTGAGAATGTTAAGCTTTGAAATTAATTCACATGTTGGCTTGTTTGAACTTCAAAGTTTTGTTGAATACAAAACCACTGCAGAGTTTAATATTTCAGGAAAATATTTTTAAAAATAATCTCAGACAGAAGGAATATGGAAGCAACCCAGGACTTGGCTGTCATTAATTGAATAGTTAAGGCAATTAATGCAGTACAGTGTGTTAAAGGTCAAGTAAAGGCACAATACTTGGTTGTAAATGTTAGTGTATAGTCATTATTAAGAGAGAACAGTTTGTTCATTTAGTTTTACAGAAGGATGATGCCATAAAATTCTGTCTCGTACTCACTTCCCGTCTCATTTTAAGGAACACTGTGCACCTGTCATTAGACTTCCTAATCTTTTAAAACCTCCTTAAACTGTGTCTCCAGAGCTAACAAAATACCTTTTCCTGTCTGCTTTATATGTCAATAACAGATTCATGAAAGAGATTTCCTTTGGTTGATTGGCTTGGTTTGGTTTCAGAAATTGCAGAGCGAATCAGTTGTAAAACTCTGCAGTTTCCATTAAATGGCAAGTGCTTCTGATGTTGTGTCCAAATAATGCTGATGATTGCAGAACCATCACAGAAAATAAAATAAATTCCTTCACATGAAGAAAGTTCTGTTAAGACTAAGAAAGCGTTCTTGTTCTTATAATAAGCTGAATAACTTGCTGATTTGGATTTGTGGAAACAAGAACTTTCCCCAGACAAACAAGAAGTGTATTTTCAGAATTCCTCTTTCAGTGAAGAATTGATTTCTCTTAGTATTTGAGATTGAAGTGGTCCAGTATTGCATAATTAAATACAATACATGTCTTTAATACAGAGATTAGTTTAACATTGTAGCAGACATGTTTAAAAACATCACACCATATTTGTAAAGCTGTTCCTTAAGATGTAAATAAATAATAAAATCAAGGCACTAAGCATTTTGGAATCTACCAGAGAGGTTTTAAAGCCAAACTTGGTCAAGCTTATCATAGTTTTCTTGCTTAAAGAGAGAATATTTTCAGTTTTTATGTGGTAAGTGGTCATAGTTAACAAAAAAGGCACAGTTAATCACTTATTTCTGATTTGATCATTGTAAATGTGTTTTTTTGCTTTCAGTAAAGAAGCAAGATGCAAAAAGAGAAGTAGGGCACATACTGTCTGTTCTCAAGGAGTTCGATCAGAGTCAAATTCCTAACTTTAAAGTCCATTCATCCACAGAATATCTGTCTTTAGAGAACTGGTAGAAAAAGCTTATAGAGTTGGAAAAAGCAATGGAATGTGTAGGTAGACTTTTTGATTGATTGCAGTGGGAGTTCAGTGTCTAGAGCAGTTGGAGAACTGGATGGAGGTTAGAAAAATAAATCACATAGCCCAGAGTGAGAAAAAATAAAAGGTTTGGGTATAGTCACACAAAGATCAGTCATTTTAAGTTTAATGAAAGATAAGGAGACACTTCACTGTTTAATACAAGACTTTGCTGTCTGTGTTCATAATGTTTTCTTTTCTCCAGCAAATACACCAACAAACTAGGGGTGGAAATTAGTAATACAGCAGTTGAAAGAATTAGTGTTTTGAGTTAGGTATGCCATTCCTTACCACATTTACATCTGATAGAAACAATACGATAAGAAAGCTAGATGCTGTATCACTGAAATTATTTAAAATTATAATGAATGCCTTGTTTAAGAATATGGAGCAAAAAACAGCATTAGAGAGATCAAAGTAGCACTAAGGGTCCAAAATGCACACACTTCCCCTCAACTAGAGGTATCATTCTGCATTAGTCTGCCATATCATGGCATTATTCTGTTATGGCATTATTCTGTTCTCAGCAATGAAAAATATTAAGAAGTAATTTCTGATCTCACTTGTGTAGCTGCACTATTTCTAGCAAGTCTCTAAATGAAGCAGGAAGGGTGAAAACTTGGGCTAGCAAAGAGGCTCTAACCCCTTCCAGTCTCCTCACCTCTCAATATTTACAGTGTACAAGAAAATACCTGATATAATTATTCAGCATCTTTTCAATTTGGTCTGGGCAGAACTGATTGAATAATAAGTGTTAACATTTGAATATGTTATTTTCTGTGGAAGGTGAAAGAATGGCTAATTTTCCATGATAGGATAGAACAAAATATTTCTGTTTGTAATAGAAAAACTCTTTATTATTTTTTGATGTTAAAAAAACTCAAATATTTTTACTTACATTGCTCCTTCTTGCAGATCAGCTGAGACAGATATATTGCTAACAGCGTCTATTTTTAATGGCTTAATAAAATGATCCAGAAAATACTAAAGTACTGAAATATAAGTAACCCAAATAATACCAAACTAGACAGTTTGAAAACTGGTATAAAGGACAGATAATAAAGTCTTAAAATGTTTTGAAGGTCCTATATGAAATCGATTTTGAGTTGGTGTTTCCCAGTATGTCTAGAATGCTTTAGTCTTGTATTATAATAGTAAATTCTAGTGCAAAGTAATTTGGCATAGCTTCTGTATATTGTTAAACCCCAGCAAAATGTAGTTTCATCCTCTGCTGCAAGTGATCCTTGTAATTAATAGCAAATTTTCTGGGATAGCTAAGCAATTCTAAAAAAATTTCTAAACACAAAATATAACCAATAAACACACAAAGCTTGAAGAATATCACTGATAAGAAGTAGTATAACCCCCTCCACCTTGTGTTTTTTAGAGGCCTTTGTGGGAGTTTAAAATTATGCTTATTCAGAATACTGATAGTAGCAACAGGAAAAGACATTTCAACACTGAAGCCTGGGAAAGTAAACTCTGCAATTGAACTGCCCTCTTACAAGCAATAAAAGATGTTGAAGGCATCATGGGTCAAATGGAAACTGCTTTGGCTATTGGGTGTGTGTTGGATTTGTTGGGTAAAGCACCTAGTGAAAAGGCAGTATTTTCTACTTTTACTACACAGAATATTCTGTTACCTAGAAATTGTATTCTAACAATTTCTTTAGTCTGTGTCCAGTGTATATGTAGAAGAAATGTATTTCTTGTCTGCATCTGTCTGATTGAGATTTACTAAGAAGCTGACCTGTGCCTAGATGTAATCTTATTTTAACCAATATCCGTGCGCTTCAGTGGGATCTCAAGTTCTACAACCCACACCTCACTAGAAGATTGTCAGCTGTTTTCCCACTAATTTTTTGAACAGCTTCCCAGACAAGCATGACGCTCATTTGCACGACTGATACCCAAGAATTTATTTAGCCATAATAAGCTCTTCAGCCTGTGCAGCCTGGTGTAGCTGTGTTGAAGCTAACTGTGCTTATCGATTTACTCCAGCTGAGGATGGGATCCTCTTTATAACACTGCAGTGGCAGACCAGCTGGGAGCCAGCAGCCAGAACTTCTTGCTGGAGTAGACAAACCCACGACATTCTTGATGACCATTTCTTTTGTAAAGCTTAGCATGATTTGTAATAGAGTATGACATGTAGATCTCAAGATTGAAAACACTGTTACATGCATCAACCTTTCAAAAAACACTTCACCTGTTTCCACCCTATCCCTTCAATAACTTAATTTTCTCTTTACTGACATGCACGTTAGCTTATGTGCTTATTGTATTCACCTATATATAGTTACTAGTTAATACTTTTTCAACCAGCATATCTAAACTGAACTGCCAATATCACTCTTTGTCCCAAACTTCTGTTACTTTGTGGAAAAAAAATCCAACTCAGGCCAAAATCAGCAAGTCAATTCTGTTATTTTTATAAGATTATCACAGGAATGCCAATGAAAATATTCTTAAGTTACAATGGGTGTAACACAGGATTTTCACATTACCCCCTCCCTCTGGGGGAAATCCATAACTTTGTCTACAGTGTGAACTCTACTCATATGGGTCAGGGCAGATTTACCTAGTCAGTGTGTTTGTTTCCACTTCCATTTTCATTGGCACAAAACCAAACAACTAAGGGGAAACAGGCAGTGCAGGGCCCCCACCCTGGCTCTGAGTGTATTTTCTTCTATTGTAGCTGGTTCCCTTAATTTCCCAGATCAATCAAAACCTGCTGGAGTCACTGCTGTGATAAAGCTGGTTGCTGTCAGGGGATAGGATATCTGTGCTAGAGTGATGAAGAGGGGTCAGAGCTTTTTTAGGGCTTTAATAACCCTAAAGAAATAAATACCTACCAAATTCTAGCGCAAAATGGGGCCTGGGTGCAGTATAGAATATCTGGAAGCACAATGAATGTCTAATGGTCTCTATATTGTGCTAGCATCCCACTCTGAGAAGAGCATCAGCTCTTACCTTTCCAGGACTATCATAAAGGTTTGGAGATCCAGTGTGTAACAAGTGCTGAAAATGTCAATACTTAGGTAACTCCTTTGAGTTTGAGGGCTGGATAGGATGCTTGAGAAGTCAAGAGGTCAGTTCCCTGAAATGTCCTGTCCAAAGTCTCAACAGCCTGAATACAAATGGTACACGCTCAGTCAGTGTGAAATTCCAGTCCATCTGTGTCCCTTACAAAAAGGACTAATAATCAAGCCATGGTTTCTATATTTATTTATGAGAAAATAAATAACAAAATCTCTTTTGGTGTAGGACCATATCATACAGTTGTGTCAAGAGGAAGTGCAGACCAGCTTCTGCTGTCTTGGTTTTAGTGAAAAGCTTGCTGCTGGGTTTAGTGGTAGGTGGCGACTGCCTGTGTTCTTGGTAAATGCTTCCCGAGTCAGTAATTTACTATTCTCACTTCTGCTCTTCTAATCTTAACCTGATTTCAAAATTAAGCTTTGCTCTTCCTGATTTTTTTTTGGTACATTATTGCTGTTACTGACCTCACGTGTATCCTGAAAGATAATTTTGATTATCATGTTAGAAACAGGATGTAATACCACCTGTTTCTCCCAGATTTCATTATAATGTTGGAACATCAAAACTAGCGACAACTGCTCTGTTTGCTGCTACATAAGATACACAAGACCGAGCCTTGTCTCTGCCTCACATGACTTCTTCCCGTTCTCCACACCTGCAATGGCCAATTCTACTCCAGTAGATGAGATATGCCCAGGGCTGTTCTCTGCCTCAGAGGCCAGCTCATGCTGTGCCTCAGGTGCACACATTATAAAACTAGGGTAGCTGTATCGAGGCTGCATGTTGGGAATGGCCTCCAACCTGTGCTGGCTGCTCAGCTGTACCCAGGAAGTGTTTGTAGAAGAGCTGTCTGGACTGGCCTAAGTAGTGCCAGAGCCTTGTTCTACAGCCATACGGGCAGTTGAGTTCCAGAGACTGGGAATGTGTCCACAAGCAAGGTGGCACTATTAATACTGTTCCTGATCAGTTGGTTAAGATTAATTTCAGACATAAGTCAGAAGGTTTACAATTCCTTACAGTTATTTTACAATTCCTTATCAATTATTTTATATCTGGAGGGATTCAGAGGTCCTATTAGATGCTTGGAAAAATGTCTGTTCACTTTCTGCATTTTACATTCCCTGCTTTGATACTTTTCAGGTCCGAGTTCCATGGGGTTACAGTGTAACATAAGAGAAAATATTGTCTTTTATCAGTTTTCAATTTGCCACATACAATTTCATTAATTGCTTTGTTCTTGTCCTACAAAAGAGAGAAAATAATCAGTTCTAATTACATGTGATGACAAATTTAATTTGTTAATTAACTGATAAGTAATAAGGGCTAGAGCAACAGAAAGCAGGAATAATAAGTTATTTCATAGACAACAGTTACACTTTCATATAAGTCTCTATATTAGCCTGTGAGGAGATTTTTTTTTTCCTACCATTTCATTATTCTTAGGTGCACCAACTGGTTCATCGGTTTAAAGCATATGTTGCAGGACATAATGTGTCAGCAAGAGATGATGTGAAGCAAGCTGATAGGACTGGCCAAGGCATAGTACTCCCTTTGTCTCCTGGATTCAGTGGCCAAATCCCAATTGTTGAATTATTTTGTGAGAGCACAATCTTGTCTTTCATTGAATTATAAAAGACTCTGCCAGGGTTATGTGCTATTTCCAGTCAGGAATATGGAGGCTTTAAATTCTTGCTGGGTACAAGAAGTACTATGAAGATGATGCAATGGGAATGATGCAGAATGAGAGTCTGGACTGAGTTTTTAATAGCGCTTAAAATAGTGTTTTCTTACCAATCAACAAAAAAAGTCACATTTGCAAATAAAGAATAACACAGATGCAGAAGATTCTTCCTAGTTACAACTTTATTGTACTTATGCTGTGAAAAATATGCTTGATTATGTGTTGCAGGAGAATAATGTAAAGTTTTACTCATATAAAGCTTATAAAATTTTATTTTATAAATTATGCTGGTTATATTACTGATGAGTCTATGCCGGTGATTTCACAGAGAAACTTGTAATGTTTATCCTGTTAGGAATTCTACATATTAAACTTTGCATTTCCTGGTCTTGAGGTGGAAAGTAATTTGGAAAGGAAATTTAAAGTCTGGAAGGAACTATTTCATTACAGTTTGGTATAAAAGATCGACCTCTGTCTCCCCCCAAATTCAATCAGCATTATTTATTCACATGGTTACCGGCTTTCCATACTCATCATATGTGTGTTCGAGAGTGGATCTCACTCCCTGAATGGATGTTTGCCTATGTTGGTCCAGTTATTACTTCTTTCACTAAAAAGAAAATAAAGTGATCAGAAGTAGATAGGATGGCACAGTCTTATTCCCTGCTCAGATCCATGCAGTGCCTCCCCTGTGGTTTTCAGACGGCAACAGTTACGGAGTCACGTCCTCCCGTTTGGCCTTGAGGGGGCTGCAAGGCTGAAGACAGGGCTGTAAAGCTTCAAATACAGGACTCAAAGGCACCATTGTGCAGGAGAGGACTTTAAACAGTTGCCGAATTTTGAGTCTATGCTTAAATTCAAATCGTATCTGTGAGATTTTAGGGTTTGCTCAAAACTTTTGTGAATTTAGAGCTGTGCACACCTAGTAGAAATGCTGAAGTAGAAATTGTGCCATGTGATGATTACAAATCAGGGGACACAGCCATGCTTCCAAACAGTAGACCTCAGCCCTGTAACATTGTATGTGTAGGGACAAACTTTTGTACACATCAGGATGAGAGTCTTACTTTCCTTCTATTTATTGCAGAGATAATCCTTTATTTTATTTTTTAAATCTGGATGTTTAAATAGAATTAGAATTGTCTGTTTGCTTTGAGGATTACAATACATGCTAACATTAAATTATGTATGTATATGGTAATTTTTATCAGCGTACTGTAGCATAATATTTTTGGGAGCTTAAACAGCTTCTACAATTTGGATAGCAAATATAGAAGCAAAAGTAAACCTGTCACATCTCCTCATTTGCACTTTCTCAGACTGAACTCAAAAAGTGCACAGAGAGCAGAGTACATGGTTTGGTCTGCAGAGGCTCCAGAAGAGTGCTAGGCTTCATATTATGCATGAAAATTGTCTATGTCATATCTCATAACTAACTTACAAGTGAGTAAGCAGAACAGAGCATTACTTTATGTTCAGAGTGAATGATGGGACATTTCTTTGCAAATAATATGCTCACACTTTGAATATAGATATTTTTGTAGATCTACAGATCCCCTTTACATCAAAATGATTTTTAAAGTGAAGATAAGCTACTGTGGAAGCCTTGCCATGTGATAGCTGTTCTGAGTTTGGTGTTTGTGTCTTTTTGGAATAACACGGGTTTGTTTGTTCTGTAGCCATTCCAGGCCACCCACATCTTGGTGGTTTGGCCCTTCCTCTTGCTTGTCTGCAGGTGTGCCCGTTCTGACCTCATTCACCCATCTATTTGCAGTCATAAATACATCTAACCTAATGTTTGGCCATATTTGTGTTATGATATCCTTGAAATAGAAAAAAACCCCTGACAATTAATTGCTTATTCAAAGCAAATTTTTTTTCCACCTAATGTTCATCAAAATAGATTTTTTTTTTTCATGCTGTTGCAGCAAATGATTGTAAAGTTTTTCTATTTTGGCCATCACCGCACACTTAAAAGTGTCTCTGTCATGTCACCTGGCTGTGCTTCTCTCCTACTTAATTCAAATCACCATCACAAAAAAAGTGCTGCCTTTTCAAATGCATGTAAAGTGCTTAAAAGGTCTCCCACGTCAACATGAAAGCAAATTATAGTTAATTCTTTACTGCTTTTTATGCCTAAAGTGCTGGGTACTCTAGGTAAGATTTTCTGTGGTTTAGGATTGGCCTAATTCTGTCAGGCAGGGGAGATTTTGTTGTCCACTTTAATATGACTAGAGTTAGCATGAAATGTTTTGGGTTTTTTTCTGAAAATTCAATTCCAGAGCGACATAGATTTATTTTAGGATATTTTCATATGAAAATTATATCATCTACAGAGAGAAGTAAATTTAATTTTCATGCCAAAATGAAATCCAGCAGCATTCTGTTTTATGAAGGAACCTTTTAAAGTATTAAAAAAAAATACCAGTAGTGTTAATTCAATCCGCACGGGCTATCATTGGTGTCCTGTGCCACTGCCTACACATATGTAGTCATTTATGCTTCTGTCAGGTGGAAAATGCTGCATCCCACGGCTGGAAAAAGAAAGACCCAATGCAAGGTGTCAATTAGTTTGAAAACAAACTGGATAATGCACAATTTGCAAATGCAGACTTTTTTCCCCAGAGACACTGTTTTCTTTTGATCCTAACCTTCACAAAAGTTAAGTCTTTAGGGCTGAAATAGACAGTGTCCCAAGCTGGATCACTTTTGCGCTCTTCTGAAAATTCTCAGCCAAACGAAACTTGTTGTCCAGCACTTCTCCAAGCTTGGATAAGTGCAGAAATGAAAGCAGGTGGAGAGGTAGAAGTCAAAACTCATGCCTGATAAAGAAGTGCAGAGCATAATAGGGTAAAAGATAGGTTTGGGGGGAAAGGATGATAATGGAAAGAAGTAGAGAAATGTGGGAAGCTACAGGAAAATATGACAGATTTTGGAGGCAAGTACTGGAATGTGTTAGTCATTTAAGAAAAAATTTTAAAAAAAGAGAAGTATGAACAAATGTGATAAGGTTATATAAAGAATGTTTCCTTCCCAAATCTGCAGTTAAGTATTGTAGCTCTGTCTGATTGTTGCTTCAGCTGCCCACAACTGGCTTATGAAAGTTGCTTTCAGATTGTGCATTTCAGTGCTTACAGGTGTCTTCATGAGTTCCAGTGGTGGAATTGTGTGCTAGGACTCTATAAAGAGTCCTATAAAGAGACACAATCAGTAGACAGAACAAGATGGTCAATTAATTTTTTTTCACAGGGTATGAAGTTTGCGTGTACGCATCTGTTGGTACGGTGCAATCTTTAATGCATCACATACTGTTTCACTTAGCCCCTTAGTTTTAGGGCAGTCTTCAGATGATTCAGAATAGTATAAGATACTTTCCCCTTTATAGAAACTAAAAGGTATATATGTAAAATTGGCAGGAGATTCATAGAAGAGGGGGGAATGTTTTCATGGTTAGGAACGTCGGCAACAACGAGAATGGGATTGTATTCCTGCCTTTACTGACAAGTTCCTATCAAAGATAGCCAAATTGCTGTGACCAAAATTTTCCATTGGCCATTAAATACTCATTTTTTTATTTTCTGCAGTGGGCCAGATTGGCAGAGTGCTCTCCCAGCTGCAGTTTCAAGTCATTGATAGTGTGTTTTGGACATATAAAACCCTGTACAAATACCAAGTAGTTAAGAAAAATCAAGTCTCATTTCTTCTTTGAGGAACCCAAAATCTGTGGAAAGTTTTGCCATTTTTGTCCCATTATCTCCATGCCATTTCCACTATAGTTAATTCCCCTTCTGAAGTCAATTAACATTTGTGAATTGCTTTGATAACTTTGGTGAAAGCTCTAGGGTACTCCAGAAGAATTTATTCATTTCCCTTTTTAGCATAGTGTTGAAGTGTCACACTAAAAGCTTAATTATTCTTTTATTATAGGAAGTATGAGTATGATGCAGGGAAAAGAAAGTGTAACTTTGAGTTTACAAAATGTTGAAATTAAGTGCTTGATTTCACTATCTAAAGAAGTGCTCATTTTGGTTTGGGGAAGAATATGGGGGGGGGGAAGAGAAAGGCGTTGTATAAATATATTTGTATAAAATATATTTAGAGAGTGAATTTCCTGTGGTCTAAAGTGGTAAAAATTACAGGTCAGCAGATTCTGCTTATGTGGGGTTTCTGACCAGGAATATCATACCTAAATTTGTTCACATTAAAATCAATAAATATCTTGGATTGCTTGTGGAAATATTTGTGGTGTGTATTGCAACAAGTATTCAGTCTCCGTAGTTCAGAACTGCTCTGGGCCAATGGGATTGCAAAATATCTGTCAGCTTTGGCTGACAGCCTAAGGTTGCCACAGCAGTTTTTCTCTTTAATGAGTAAAATAGGTGATGTTTATAGAAAAATAACTGTCTCATGAGAAGCTGTGCAAAAAGTTCCATTCAAAACCATTCTGTTTATATATAGTTTTGTTGTTTGTTTTCTTTTCTTTTTACTTACTACTGTGGACATTTGCATGAAAACAGGATATTTCTCCTTCAAATTGCAGTCATGGACAGAATAGCTACTATGCCAAAATGGAGCCAACCCACTTCAAAAAAAGTAAACTATTTTGCTTACCAAATCTGTTTCTTCTGTGTATGCAAAGTTTTGAGCACTTATTTTCCTACCTAAATTTAGGGGCTGGTTTTTTTGATGTAAAACCAACAAAACTGTATGGATGTAATAAAATGAGAACACATTACTGCGAAAATTAAATTATTAAAAAAAATACCAGAAACAACATTTATGTTTTAATATTTGCAGTGACAGCAGGGATAAAAGTATTTTTTCTTACGTGTGCTGACTTTTTTTTTTTTATGCAGCCTCGAAACAATGATACATACTCAAGGGAGAGATGAATAGAAAGATGAGTCCTGTTTTGGCTGTTGACAATCAATAGAATTAATAAAGACAAGGAACATCAGTATTCTTTCTGATGGACAAATTTGACTTTTCCAGTCTCAGGTTGAATGCAATATTCTACTAATAAGGGAACAACAGTTTTACTGACAAGTAGCATATTTTATGTGGTTCAGCAATGTTTTATAATGCCTTAAAATTACATTAGGTGTCTAAGAACGAATGAGCGTACATTAATACCCATGTTCCTATTTGTATTTACATCACTTAACAGAGTAGTCCCTGACTCCAAGTCCATCTGAGCGCTCAGGGAAAGCTCTCAACTGCCCATGACTGTGTCATTTGTTTCTCTGGCAGGAATGAGTAGGAGAGTGAGTGAGGCATGCTGCCAAATTCTCAGCCCCTGTGAGCTCTCATCCTAGCAATAAGGAAGGCAGGAGCTCGAATCAGTGAGCCTTCCAGTGGGAGGCAGATCCAAACAGAACTGTCTTACAGCTGCTCTGCCCTGTAAAGGCTCACTAGCCCTGGACTAGCAGACTGCCTGCAGTGGCTTGTGGCATAGAGCATGCTTTTCCTGTCCTTCTTCCTCCTTTCAGTCTAGGGTGGTTCTCTAAAAGCTATACCTATCTGTGCAAAATCTATGATGGCAATTAAGCCATCGTCTGTTTGTACAACTGCAGGATTTAGAGTCACCATACCAATAAGTAAATATTCCCTCTCTGGTTAATAAATGGAACACCAGGGTTGCAGTGCAGGTTAGAATAGTCCTCTAACTGTAAAGATTTGCAGAGAAAATCAGCGTGGATAGGCTTCTCTTTATACTACACAGATCAAGTTTTCCAATGCCAGGAGCACTACTTCTTCCCAAAGTTACCTGCAAATATTTCAGACAATCCTTTTTTCTCATTTAAACAAAGAAGGATCCCATTGAGCTTTTCTAATGTAACCAGCCTGCATTTGGCTCTGAGAGCCCAAATAACGAACAGTCTCTTTACCTCTTTGCAGTCATATGATTTGTGTTTTGCAAATAAAAATTATAAAAAGTGTAACAATTCTACCTGCGGATGTAAACTGCTTTTTTTGACATGTCGCTTTACAGGGTCAGGGTCCATTTGCTTAGGCCAAACAGCATTTAAATGTGATTGAAAAATATCAGATCCTAGGTAGTCCTATTTTTTCCGTACTTGTAGTACTTGACTCAGAATTGTGGCCTGATGGAATATTAGCAAAGTAATTCAGCATAAATGTGACAAATACTTTCTTAGGTTATCTGTTGGTGATATTCAGTTCCCACCTAGTTTATTCAGTAATGCTTTGACAAATTGTTACAGATTTTAGCAGCAGGAAGTTTATGGTAATTATATCATATATTATGCTAAGTAAATATATGATAAATGAGCAAGTGTAAACGAAACAAGAAACGCAACCCTGGGGGCTAACTGGGCTCGCAGTTCTCGTGGATGAGCACAGCAGGTGAGCAAAGGAGTATGAGGAATACAATAAGAATTTCTTAAAGCCTGACTGCCACAAATATGTCAATGGAGCTGATTCAGCATGGGAAGAACACAGTAATTTACTGTTGATTCAAAAACCAGTAGCTTACTGCTACTCTTCTGAGTGATGTGGAATGCATTAGCTGGAAATGCAGATGACTAACCTTCAGGAACTGCCACTTCTGCTGCTCTTCAACCCATCTCATGCTGCTCCTTTCTGGGGACACTTCTCTGGAAACAGTGGCATGGCATAGAGCTGCTGGGACAGCCACCAGTCAGCATCAGACCAGCAGTCAAAAAATGAAATTATACCAGTCATCTTTCTTGAAGTAGCAGTTTCAGAATTTGCCTTTCTGAATTCAAAAAGACTGCATTCGCTTTGCCTTTATCAGGCCAATATTAATGGCAAATATATATCATGTGCACAAATTAATATTTAGCAGTATAATTTATATTTCTTTGCTGTAAGATTTCTTATATAAAATACTCTTTTCCTGTACTATTCCTCCAGCATTTTGCCCACTAGAAGTGAGGCCTTTTCCTGCCTTTCTTTCTCCCATCTCTGTTTACATTTTTCTGTATAGAAATACATTTACTTATTGTGTTGATGATTACTTGCCTTTTAAGTTACCTTTCTGCCTGACCTCCAGCCTTCTCTGTTTTTATTGTCAGCTCATGGATGCTACGACTGTAGGATCGTGCTGACTGACCCCTCTGGAGTTTTCACTTCCCCGTGCTTCCCCAGTGACTATCCCAACAGCCAAGCATGCAAGTGGATCATCCGAGCACCTCATGGATTTATCATACAGCTAACATTTATTGATTTTGACATTGAAGAAGCTCCAGGCTGCATTTATGATTCACTGACATTAGACAATGGAGAAAGCCCAATGAACCTTTGTGGCATCACTGCCAAAGGATTATCCTATAACTCTACTGGGAATGAAATGATTGTGTCATTTAAAAGTGACTTCAGTATCCAAAAGAAAGGTTTTAATGCCAGTTATGTACGAAGTAAGTAAAACCAAAGCATTTCATCCCTTTATAGATGTTAGAAGGAAATGTCCTATAAGGATTAGAATGACACTTCCCAAAGGAATCAAGTCCTCCATGAGAAGGGAAAGGATGGGGGAACTGCAGGATACAGGCTACAGGGTTCTCTTGTATGTTTTTTTAACTAATTTATTTTTCTTTGAATCAAAATTATTTTATTCTGACACATGACAGGAAATGTGTTAGAAAAACTTTTCCCATGCAAAGATTTTAGGCCTAACAGTTCCTGCCTCTACCAATTTATGCCGGCAGATTTGAAAGCAGGATGCATGTCCTTCAGGTCAGCATACCTGCAGAGGACATAGGAACCTAAAGACAGCATGACAGGGAACTTAGCTGAGATAGAAACAACACCAGGCCAGACCTCTGGCCCATTGAAATGACCAGTGGTAGGGAGGAGTTTGTACAGAAAGTAGAACTTCTCAGAGTTTGTCCAGTCTCTGGAACGAACTTCCAGGAATGAACTGACGTTGCAAATGGCTACCTTTTGTTCCAGTTCCTTGATATTTCTTTCCCTTCCTTAGACACATAACAGTGGTTTTAAAGGTTTTAAAAAGCCTAAAACTCCTGCTTTTTCTCCTAGAAGGGTGCAAATAGCTTCTGATTGGTGTTTATTTAAAGCATTAATTAGAAGTTGCATGACGTTAAATGGAGGGCATTAGGATGATCGCTGCCAGACCCCATATGCGTCTCACTGTTCATTCCACTTCTTTAGTTTCCAATTGCATTCTCTCAGTAGGCTTTCTTTTTGTAGAAGTTGCACACCTTAAACTGAACACTAGTACTGCATTGAGCATTTACATTATTGTAGCACACTTATGTTCTGCGGATTGGCTGGCTGCCTTAAAATCACAGAGCAGGGAGGCTTGGCAGTTCTGTCTTCAGTCACAAGCACATCTTCCTTTATTTAAATTTTAAAAATATTTATTACACGTCATATATTTTATAATAATTAAGATAGTAACTCCCAGGAATGATAAGACAAAAGTAGGCCTGATTATGACAGCAAAATTTGTGTGCAGTTCTTAAAATTAAAAAGGTAACATCACAGAGGAGCTGACAATATCTCTTTCTACTGAGGTCCTTTCATGCTGACAAAATGAATGTAGTAATAATTCTAGGAGCATTGGTTTTCTTCTGCAAGTGGAAGCAAATTTTCTGAAAGGTTTCTCTATTTGAAAATAGCAACTCTTGCTGTGTTGTAAGAAGTTGTAAAATCAAGTGGATCATAAAAATTATTTGCAGTCAGATTATTCAAATGATTTATTTCTTTATTCCTCTTTAATATTTTAATGTTTAATTATCACTGTAGGGGTAAGATGACTTACAATTGGAATTTAAAGATGCAATGTTGCCCTCAGCTGTGTTTAATGAGGAAGAGAGGAAAGGTCCACAGACATAGTCAGAGAGCCCTTTGTGTATATATACCTAGAGGTAATGTATTTTTATGAAAGCAAAAATATTACCTCTGTGCCATGTTGGATAGTGCCTTCTGTTCATGGATAGCACCATTAAATAGTCTTGGAAATCCTTTTATTTTGAAAAAGAAGACTATTCCCCAGTGTGAATAAAAGTGTCGGAGACCTTCACCAGTGACTTGTATTTTAATGTTTCATATATATTGGTTCAGAAGGTCTGTGTTAAGGCTTTTTGTTAAGCATCTAGACTGAGGCCAATGAATTTGGCTTCATTACTCCAAATGTGTAACTTTCACCTGACATCTTGATTTTGGCCGTGGATGCTGGGAGAGCTGGCCACATGCTTCTAGGACAAATTAAAACTGCATTCTGCTTATTGCCCACAGTTGTGCAATTATGTTAGTTTCAGAAGGTTGTTACAGACAAAGATCATAGTGACATTTAACCTGGAAATGGATACAGAAAATGGGCTTGGTAAAGGTATTATAATGTACCACTTGCTTTTCAAGTTATAAAAGCAAGTGGACAATAGGACATCAGCGCACACACACATTGAAATTACAACTCATCCTCATGGCAGATGTCAATGAGTTTTGGGAAGGAAGTAGATTGGGAATAGAACAGCTTTTCTGTGACAGCTCAGTGTTATGTAAGAACAAACAAGTTTCAAAATGAGTTTTGCAAAGTGTGTTCTGTTATCCATAGCAAGTTGGCTGCCCACACAAATACTGATTTTCTGATTGTGACCTACTGCAACACACCAACAGCAGATGGATGGGCCATATCCTCAGCTTCGGTAAACAAATGCAACTTTGCCAGTCTTAGGGAAATTAATGTCTATTTACACCAGCTGAAGAGCTGGCATGGTAAATAATTTCCTAGTAATAGTTAACTGCATAAGTAATAGCTCCACTAGTCAGTAAAAGTCACTCAATTGCCAAAAGGGGAGGACAGAGAGCCAAGAGATGGCTGTTAGTACAGAAATGCTTGAGACAATGTCAAATTAGCATACTGTTGAGCAGTACTGCAGTAGCTCAGATTAATAGCACAATTCACTGAGGTAGTAACAAGACACTCTCAAACAGGCACTTGGTATGTAGACTTTTGTAGATCTCACTGAAGTTTGACACATTTCTTCAGCATCAGTGACAGGGCAGACAAAGGCATCAGTCAAGAGCTGAACTGTGCTGAAAAGCCCATCAGCTGACAGGAAAGCAGTTTTTCCTTGCAAGGGATGGTAAAATGCAGTCTAGGGACTCCTGGCTTGCTTATGCATAAAGGGGTGTATGAGATGTGAGATAGTGAGATGCAAGTAAATTTTTTTGTACCTTCTTCATGACAAAATCGCAATATGTCAGAAAAGCCCATGTCCATTGTAATCCAGTTGTCTTCCTAAGAGAAACAATTTAACATTATTCTGAATGTAGTATAAACACTTGGATGAATATTCCAAGAATATATGTATATTCTTCCTCAAAGAATAAGCAGTTTCTCCAGTACTAACATCTGAAATTTGTCAGTGTGATGACTGAGTGTGCAACAGCAATCAGGAAAGACACCTGCACGGGATTCTGTTTTCTTCATGGGGACAAAATGCTTCTCAGTTTTGCACTTTCATACAGCAAAGTTGAGGAGATTTCTTCAGTATGGGAGCAATGTCCTCTCTGTTTATTTCTCTTTCTATACTGTTTAATTTTGAACAAGTGGTCCACAACTTCCCTGACCACCCTAACACAGGCTGAATAGTGCTCATATGAATAAGCTTTCTTCTTTTCCAAGTCGTGAATCCTTATACTTCTTCTGGAACACTTTCCATGTTACGTAAAGGAGCTTACAGTATAATTACCCCACTAAAAAAATGCCCCTGTTTTCAATGGAGAGTTGAACACATTTTCTATCTATAAAATTGTTACAACATACTTTTTCCCTTGGGAAGAAAAATAAATCTATGAAGTAAATCCAGTAACTATAAAAGCCCAGTATTTTTCTCTCTTCCCTCCCATTCTGCAGTTGGTGGGTTGGCGGATAGTGAGCAATGCTTTATGTTCTTTTAGTATGTAATATATTGGTCAAATTATGTCCTTGTATATATCCAAATATGGTAGTTTAGAGCTCAGTCTTTGCAAGCAGCTGTGTCTTGGTTGGCAAAAGGAACTTGCAGTACCACAGACAACACAGAATCCTTATACCCCATATATCTGCATCTTTTCCCAAGTATGATGTGACAGTCACCCTTCCCTACTGTCTCACCCTCTCATATTAAAAAGGTTTTTATTTCATTCTGAGAAGACAAAAATTGTAGTAATGAGTGTAAGAGTTGTGACATCACTGAAAAATCCCAGAGGAGTCTAGGAATTAGCTACTGTGGCAGTTATCCTTCAGGTGCAGCAAGAAACAGTTTCACTTCCAGCATATTTGCTGTGAAAATGTGTAAGAGGTAGCAAATATCGCTGGAGATATGGTCTGACAAAGAACTGTGGAGCCAGAAGTAAAACCAGGAGCTGCTGCAATCTGATCTTGACTGCCTGTGCATGTCTGATAGCCAGAAACTTAATTCTGTGGAGAAATTTGCTGGAAGAATTTTGCTGCCATAAATGTGCCAATAAAACTGAACATATTGACATTTTATTTTGAAAACTAATGTTCTCCAAAATAGAGTGAACAGAATTGTCATTAATGTACCATGGAGAAAAAGCACATGTCATGGGATACGTCTTCTCACATTTGGTGACTGCCATTTTGTCCATGAAAGTGAGAATACTTAATAACAGAGAGAGCAATTTTACCAAAGCCTAAATACCTTTACAGCAGTACATAATTTACAGGAGGACTAGACATTCTAGACACTTGTGCAAAATCCAAAACTGCTGACCCAACTGTTAGCAAATAGTGAGCAGCTTAGATATAAATATTCATGAACACGCGATTGCAGTATTCAACCAGAAAGCTGCTGGGGACAAAATGAGAAGATGCCTAATGCTTTGCAGAAAGCCATTAGCTGAATTCAGAAACAAAAGGCTTCAGTTTGCCAAGGAATGTAATGGCAGCTTTCTTCTATTGTGATAATTAAAAGCAGCAAGGCCTGAACTTCACTAGTGTAATATAGTCATGCAGACAAGTAATCAAAATAATATATCTTAAAAGCAAGTCATGCTGTGTTTTTCAGATAACTGGTTTACTCCATTGCCTAGTGCATCCTTAGTCGATGAATGAGTAGTAATTTTTATAAAGTGAGCTGAGGTCATGGCTAGGCTTCGCGAACGAAGATTTGGGAAGGCTCTATCCACATTTGTTACAGGCACGCTGGTGGCTTATGAGGCCAATACGTGACAGACATATCCGATTACAAAAGGCACAGCAGAAAGACTCCTTAGATGGTGTATTCTGCAATATACGGTTCTTTCTGCGTTGCCTTTTTTCCTCAAGAGTGATCCTGCGAGTGTTAAAGTGAGCTGAGGCAGAATTGGAAATTAGCAAGTAATATGTCCTAATATTGCTCTTAATGCAACATAGGGGGTTGTTAGCTGTTACACAGCATTTTCTGTGCCATTGAAAGGATCTCTGCATATTTTCAGCAGAGTGTACTCCTAAGTCTAATTCCCCTTGTTGTGTGCTATTGATATATTACTGTGGCAGTTTGAGCCACACCCCCAGAGGGGGAGAGAGGGAGCCCAACCACCCCCTGGCCTTCTCCACCTACATGCAGCAGACACCAACAGCCAGAACAAGAAGACTGCCAACCGTTTCCGGTGCTGTGATATATGATTTTGAGCAGAAGCGAACAACATGAGTGGTGATTGGCTCTCCAGGGAACACTGTCCTGGCACCCAATCACCTCTGAGCCCCCCCCAGCCTCTCGGGGGGCCAATTTCAAACTATGACAATTACAGTGATAAATACCACCTAATGAATGTTTGATTTAATGAATCTTACTTTGAACCCCAATCTGCCTATATTTCTATATGATGAAATTTTTTTTTGTTAATTTACTCATCTGCTCTTGTTTCTAGTCGCTGTGTCTCTGAGGAATCAGAAAGTCATCATTCCCCAGGTTCCCGACATAGATGCTGTGTCTGTGGCAGAGTCTGTCTCAGTGCCAGATCTTAGCCAGTTTACACTGTGCTTCGAAGCAACCAAAGGCAACAGTGATGACAATGACGACTGGAAGGTTTTCTCCTACACTAATGCATTGTCGACAGAATTCTTCAGCTTCGGAAAGACCACAAAAGGCCATTTTCTGTCCATCTCAGGCACACAGTGCATCCTTGAGAATGCATTGCCCCGAAATGCAGAGTTTTTCACGGGAACCTTTCAACAGCTCTGTGTTGTATGGGACAGCTTCTCAGAGACTATAGGTATATATGCCAAAAGCACCTATCATATAGTGCATTGTCCAGGTATCTTTGACAAAGTTATCCCTGGAAATGGGAGGCTGGTGCTGGGCTCTAACAGCAATGAAATGAGCTCTCTAAATGGAGACATTTACAACTTCCGCCTCTGGAATTTCACCATGAATGCACAAATGCTGGCCAACCTCAGCTGCGATGTGAAAGGAAACATTGTAGACTGGGAAAATGAATTCTGGAGTATTCCAACTTCAGCACTGAAAGCAGAAAACAATTTGAGTTGTGGTGAGTACGCCTTGCCAAGACTTTTTTGCTTATTTTCCCCCTACACTTCTGCATTGTACTGAACATATCATATACCAAGATGGAAAAAGATGAGAGTGTTCCTGTGAAAGTAAAATAGCTAGGTCTTACCTTTCTTAGACTTTAGCTCAACTCTTACCAACACAGAGGCTTTGAAAGGTATAGAGTTGATTCCTTAAAGGAAAAGAACAAGTCCCCTAAGTATATTGAGTTGCTGCTTGAAATGATCAAAGTTTTTCCCAAACACTCCTTATTGACTCATGCAAAAGGGGGATAACTGCAACTACCTGCTAGCCCCAAGTAAGATTACAGTGGTCTCTGGAGAAAAAAAAATAAAGTATGTTAACTAACTAATTACTAAATATTTTTGTACCTGCCCTTTCACCCTTTGATTAGCCAGGGGAGCGCTTGGTAGCCTTCTGCTGAGCGTACAAAACCAGCAAAATCAGTGACAAAATGACAATTCATATGAGACAGGAAAGTAGGGAAAAATATTAAATTAGAGGAGGCAGACAGGAAGGAAGAGTTTTAGATCAAAATCATCAGATTTTGTGTCCCTGATGATATATTATCAGTCCTTCTTTTAATTGGTAATTACTGAAGGTCTTTTTTCCTGTAGATTACTCTAGAAGATAAATTTCAATACATTGTCCAACCTGTTCTCATTTCATGTCTCAGACACTTGATTCTCATAAGTGTCCAGATGTATTTTTTGTATATGTCTATATTTTTACAGCTGGTTGGCAGTTTTCTGCTGAAATAAAAAAAAAATCAAAGCTGAAAACTCTTTGTCACTTTAGAAGAATAATAATAAAAACCAATAAGTAATAAATAATTTAATAATAATAATAATTTTTAAAGAATGTTTTGCTTAATAGCTTTGGAGATATTTAGATAATTATAAAACGCACAGTGGAAAATCTGAACCATGGCCAGGAACAGCCTATACACATACATATGATGCTTGTAAAATGAGCTGCTGTCAAACTCCATGTCCACAGAGTTTAAGCTCTCCAATAATAATGAATACGTGTTGACAAAAACAAAAGCAAAAAAATCAAAGAAAATGGTTACAGATATTGCTTCTTTCTAAACCACGTGAGGTCTCTTCACATCTAATGTCCTCTCCAATTTTGCCTTCTTGCTCCTCTGACACCTTATTACTTACTGGTTTAAACACAGTTTAAGTAGTGTCAATATAAACATCTCCTGACAGAGCATCTGTCAGCACTAAGAGAGTCATTAGTTTAGAACAGAAGCTGGCACCATTAAGACATGCTAGTTTCTGTATCTAATAGTTCATAAGGGATTAAGGTGGCTAAAAAAGCTATCTTGCTTGCTTTATTTTACTCAGATCAAAGTGTGAGACACAATCACAGCTAGACCCACTGAGACAGATCTCAGCGTACCTCTGCTAAAAAAGGTTAAGCAACACTTCTATAAAACCAGAAGCAACTGGATACTTTCACCTTTCTACCAGAACAAAGAAAAGACTGATCTGACTATGGCTGATAAAGGTGTTCTGGACAAGGAAGTTGTTTCTATTTCATCGGTATGAACTGATCTCATAGCGAATAACTTTCCAAAAAATCTTACTCTTCTTACACTGTTATACCATGATGACTACCATAACACTTTTACCAAACAACCTACCAAGACCTCTTTAAAAGCTGCAGTCTCATTTAATTCTGATTGAAGTAGGGGTCTTGTTCTTCTTTCTGTTAAAGACTGTACAGTCCTGTAACACAAATGTAGTATCACAGCTGTGGTAATAGAAACAGTAGACTTACTTTCATTGCACAGCTTTATTCTTTGGGATATCAATGTCCAGCAGAGCACTGTTTTAGAAAAAGTATATTAGTGTTCCTACTTTAGGCCCAGGAGTCTATACAGGTCACTTAAAATGTATCTACGTATAAGCATTGTTATTTCCTCTAAATCAGCCTATGAGAAAACTAACTCATTAGTCAGTGTTTTTCTTTCTTAGATGTTAAATCACCCTCTGTGATAAAGGCTTTCCTGAGCCAGAGTATTTCCTAAAAGAAAATACTGGATGCAATACCATTTCAAAGATGGTTACTAATCCCAGTGATTAAATTGTTAGAATTTTCTTCCCTTCCTCTACTTGAGTAAAAGCCTTCTTTGTAAAACCATCCTTCAACAGGAGAGTTGATGAGTCAGACTATCAACCATGAATAAACCACTAACATTGGAGAACTGACTCTGATTAGGCTTCATTTAACAGCAATGGAAGGATTTATGCAGAAAAGGTTTTCACACAGCTCCAATAATGCTTCACCAGGAAGCAGCATGTCATTTAAAAAAAAGCAAGCCAAGCATTTAGCCGTGATCTCAACGTATCTGTGCCTGAACAGTGCTTATGTTTATCAAGGGGTATTATTTTCAGGGTTTTTCAGACAAAGCTTTTACAAGTAGGTTTGTGGAGCTTGAAAACACTGGCAGATTGTTTCAGATAGTCTTTTCCTAGTTTTACCTTTTACTAGTTTATTCCCTATACTAGTGTTTTCACAGCTGTGCAGTCATGGTGGGGTGCTTGTGTAGGACTTGACAGAATTCTGTTTTTATTGCCATACCTTTGCACAGATTGCATTTAAAGGTATACATACACAGCCTGGGTATCTGAACTAATTTTAAAACAAGTAGCCTAGGTAATGATAGCACTTTATTGCTACTGAACACTGGTTCAGAGTTCAGTGCAGGCAAATTGAGGAGCATTTAAACAACTTCTGGTTCTGATTTTGAAGTCTGAATTGGCTATACCTATAGCAGGATGTGATCTACTCAGTTTAAGGATAATGTGGCAGCATGTGTCTCCATGCCTGCAATTGCATTTGTTTTATATGCATTTTATATGAGTCCTTCATTCCCAAAGGCCAAAGGAATTCTTAATTTCACTGTCAGATTTAACTCAGTGTGGGATGTTTCTGCCTTAGGCAGCTGGACAATTTTTCAGGCAGAGATAATTGCCCTCAGTACTGTTTATGAACAGTGGAATCAAAAAGGCTATTCCACAGGTCAGTGCATCTCATACTGGAGAAGGTGTCTTAGTGAAGTCAGAAGTTTTTTTGCTGTAGGAGTGCTTGTTCCTCTCCACTGACTATGACGAAAGTCTATTATGACAAGCAGATATGGATGTCTGAGTCAGACATTTGGAGTGAGATGTATCACACAATTGCCTGTAATAAAAGTCCATGGGGTCATAAGTCCTGTTGGCAAACCTGCTTCAGCGTGGGCTTCTGTCTCCATGGGTCCACAGATCCCTCCAGGAGACTTCTCTAGCATGGGCTTCCCGTAGGGTCACAACCTCCTTCAGGAATCCACCTCCTCCAGCATGGGGTCCTCCATGGTCTGCAGGTGGATATCTGTTCCACTGTGGACCTCCATGGGCTGCAGGGAGACAGCCTGCCTCACCATGGGCTGCACCATGGGCTGTAGGGGAATCTCTGGTCCAGCACCTGGAGCACCTCCTCACGCTCCTTTTTAACTGACCTTGGTGTCTGCAGGGTTTTGCTCTCACATATTCTCACTCCTCTTTTGGCTGCATTGCTGTTGTCCTGTAACTTTCCCCCTTCTTAAAATCTGTTATCCCCAGAGGCACTACCACTGTTGCTGATGGACTCGGCCTTGGCCAGTGGCATTTTTGGAGCTGAGTGCCATTGTCTCCATTGGACATAGGAGAGACTTCTTGCAGCTTCTCACAGAACCACTCTTGTAGCCCCGCTGCTGCCAAACCCTTGCCATGCAAACTCAATACAACAGTCTTCTGACTTAAATGTTTTGTAAAGTTGGATTGGATTTTTTTTAGTTTCACCGAATAAAATCGCAGTCTTGTTTTAAATACTAAAGAAAATATGAATGCCTGCAGATTTTCCAGCCAACTCTCAGGTCATCGTTCCATGTTACAGAACAGAGATTAAACTTAGAGTAGGTTTTGATATTGACTGTTTAATATTAGCATATTTATTTTGGGGGGAAAAAGAAAGCTCATGCAGGATGTAGTGCATTCACTTAGAACATCCTTTCTGGAGTTCATATACCAAGGGAGTGAATTTACCTCTATCTCTTAATCTGTTAAAAAAAATTTGCTGAGTTTTGATACTTGTTGAGGATCACATTTTTAATTCTGCCTTATATTTGTCAGCAATACACGTAGTGGTATCTGCGGCATCATACGATGTCTGTGTCAAGGGTCCATGCTTCATTTGTTCTTGCGTCACAGGAAATACTTCCTTAGCTATCTTTACAAGCTGCTGGATGGTGGCTGTTGAATTTTATGGAAGGAGACAACCTCATTGAGTTGATATGATTCTGAGGTAGTAAAGCAAAAGCCAAAAGGGCGGCACTCTTAGTAGGTTTACATTTTGCCAGTGCTCTATGGTCTCATTATTTTCAACACAATGTGCAAAGGCAGCTCTGTCTGCAGCTGAACTTCTGGGATACACAAAGTGCAACTAATTCAGTTGCACCGTTTGTTTTTCTGTAGCCATTCTTACGTGCCCTGTTTTTGCCTCCAGATCATCGAAGTGTATGCTTGTTGTAATGAACAATTCTGTAGAGATACAGACTTATAACATTATTTGTTTATAAATCATGCATACCAGAATGTTAATCACACCCACACCCTGGGCAAAGAAACAAGTTTAATTACCTTTTATCTGGTTGGTGTCTGTCACAGGGAGATTACTCAGAATTGTGTGGTGGGTAACCTGTGCTATAGTAGCAGAGTGTAGTTGCTCCTCCAAGGCAGGGGTTATTACTCACAAAGATTGCATAAATCCTATGGCCATACTGAACCTTTGCTTAAACTCATTTCACACAGTACATGCAAGCTGCATTCCTTTAATGTGATGTTATTTAGTGAAAGCTAAGAAAACCATGGGAGGATACACAAGTGACTATAACTTGCAAGTCAGCAGGGTTTTCAAGGATCCCACAGAGGAAACAGAAAATGAAAACACATTAAGTCTTATAGGCAAATGGCAGTGTCAGTTTTGCCACTGAGAGAAATTAGGAAGGGGACTGCACTGAATGATATATGTTTTCAGACATGATAGCTTTATGCCCAGTAGTCAACCCTTTCTAAATTATTTGCTTTCTTCTTTTAAAGGCTCATATCTAATTCCCTCTTCTTCAATTGAACCAACCAGTTGTGCAAACCTAGGAAGCCTTTGCCAAGGTAAGAAGCCCAGGTCCTTTTCACAGTTTCATCTTTGGGAAATCCTGAGATTTTTTATTCCATTTCTTTTTTATTATTGTTTCTAAAAGGGTGAGTGGCAATAAAAAATAGCAAGGAAAGGAATTCTTTGGTCTCATCAAGTGTGTGGGTGTCCTGTATGTACAATATGTGGAAAAAATGTGATCACTCCCATGATAATACATTTTCCAAATAGTCTCCATTATATCAAAACTGCATTAATTGACTGCTTTCATTTCTTTCTGCCCATCTTTTCTTCCTGCACATTTTGACAGTAAAATATTAACCAGTATAAGAAGTGCGTACATCTGTAAATAAAAAATGAGCAGATGGAAATAAAGGAAGTGGCTCTTGTTCAGAGTTTTTTTCAATAAGCTATTTTGAGACTAGATACATTGAGATTAGCAGGCAAAAAAATCAACATTAAACTGCAAAATCCAGTAGCTATTAGTTAATGCAACACATGCTACAGCACTTAGTGAGGGTTTAATAGTGTAAAAATCACCACATATAAGAATGCATTAGATGTCTTTAAAGGTCAGCTCAGTTGAATGCAAGGAATTGGTGAACCCTGAAGATTTCCATGTCATGTGAATCAGTGGGCATGCAAGGATGGTTAATTTGTTCTGTTCTCCTTAGATGCTGAAGTTCCATAAAAAGTGCTTTACACGAACAACATCAATGCATTTCCACAACACCTTCATGAACACAAACCTGATAACGTGTTGGCCTTTTATGTTAGACTTTAATCGCAGCAGCAACTGCACCAAAAATGTCTAGCTCTGTAACCCTTTTCTGGACAAATGGTGGAAGAAGGAGACAGGAGATAATAAAATATAAGAGGGGAAGAGGAAGTCTGAGAACTCTTTCAAAACCAATATTACAAGTAAATCAGATTAGGTCAAATATAAAAGGGAAAATGTACTCTTCTTGGAAAGCCAGTAAGGGATCTGTGTCAGTCTTTAGTTTACTTTTCCCAGATTTTCCTGAGGTAAATTTGGTTCAGGTTCTTGGAGCATAGTGTACTGGTCTCCACAGGGAAAGTGAAATGCTGTTAATGTTCATAATCAGATTTAAACAGTAATTTTCAGGCATCATATTCACAAAGCACAGTGTGATGTAAATACTACCACTCAAATACCTTGGTAAATGAGACATCCACAATTATTCAGTATTAGTCTTTTTATATGTAAAGGGTAATACAGCCATCATATAAATAACTTTGTATATTCTCTTGGAAGAACTCTGAATGTTTTCCTATATCAAAGTGGCATGGGATGAAAAGAAGATACTATCATTACGTCAGCTAATATGGCTGCAGAAATGGGCACACTTTCATCAAAACAAACCTGCTTTTCTAAAAGCCTTATCCTTTTTTCCAGCTTTATTAACTTGTCTAGTAGAAGATATTACCTTTCAAACTTGCCTCTCTTAACTTCCTAGGCCATCATAAAGACTGAGTATTTTCACTTTGCTTCTCTAAAAAGTGTTTGGTAAAGTGTCCCTTGTGTTCAGTTCATCACTTTGGACTAAGATGCCATATCAGATTTACCCCGTTCAGCGCCATCATCATTATTGTAATAATCATGGAAATCATAAAAAGTGTCTATTTCTGTTGACACTGCAGACTTTCTCTAAACTGAGAGGCAAGTTTGGATTCCTTTTTTGTTTGTTTGTTGTATGCTGTGCAATAACACCAGGCAAAAAGTTTGTGGGTGCCAGATCAGCTACAGCCTGATGAAAGCTGTTTTCTCCGTCATGCTTAGTAAATATTTTCATTCATTAAAAGATGCCTGCTTTGACAGCATTGACTGGAAGATACAATCTATTAGAAGCCTTATAACTTGTTTCTCAGACAATATAGCTCTGAGGTTTCATGAGAGAAGAGGTTTTTTTAGGTGTCACTTTATATGCTCACTTTCCCAGTTATAACCTGTTTGCTCCAGCGTGCAACTTCTTCTCTTTCCCTAATTGTCTTGTCTCACTGAAACCTTAACATGAACCTACTCCCTAAGTTGTGACTTGAATTTATGACTTTCAGACTCAGAAGGTTAGTTAAATCCACCTAACAAAACATAAAAAATGCAATTTTTTGTCCAAAATATGATTGTTTAACCTTTCCACGTTGTTTCTTGGTCAAAGTCGTCCAAAGCCATGTAACATTTGGGATTTTACCATACCAACCTTCAGATTTTAACTAAGAGTTTTCAGGAGAAAAGTAAATGTGTCAGTGAGTGGATCTGCATTCCTTGGGAGTTACTGGACAAAATTAAATTATTTCCCAAATCATTATTTGAAAATTGATTGGCATAATCTTTGAATTCCTCTAGCACGTATACCCGCCCAGTCTACTGTGGGGAAAAATTGCAGGTTTTGGCTCCTCCCTCTAATTTTGGAAAGTGTCCAGATGGTTTCCAGAATTGTTTGGAGTGACTCCTATTGGTATCAGTGAGAAAAGTACGGCTGAGCTCCTACGTCAAGCTTTCAAAATATATATTTCTACTCACCTATTCCAAGTCTGATTTCAGTTCTCTTTATTGTTTGGAGCTCGGTGGAGTTAATTAGATGGATGGAATTAATTAGATGGATGTTTTAGTTTCTCATTTGTTTGTCATATTCAGTCTTTGAGTTGGGACAATGATTCTTTTCACAGGCAATAAGTGCATCTTCAAACTTATTTTCTGGTCTTTGCACAGCTGTTTCGATCTAAAGCTCTCATAAGAGGATTTTGAGTTTGTGAAAGCAGTTATAGGACTGATCTTGCAAACTTTACACTGGCAAAACTCCCAGTGAAGTCAATGCAAGTGAAGATTGCAGGACTGGGGCCTCAGTTCATACCTATTCATCACTTTGTGCAGAAAAAATAATATGTTTATTTAACATTTATGGCATTGTGTGTAGATGGTTTCATTTTACATGGTCATGCATTGTTCCCATTTTGTCTTACCTTATTAACATTCATATTTCATTCAAGTTCACCTCTTTCTCATCTTTATTACCAGCTACTGTAAATGCTACTACTCCTACACCACCCACTGTCACCACTAACATGCCTGATACTAATAGAAACGATAAGCCAAACAATGGTAAGAAATCCTGTGTTACATTTTTCTTGTACTGTATGTAAAGCAAATTTGTTGTATTTTAAGGTGTGTTTTTCCGACTATCGTAATGTCAAGGCTCATGTCTCAATTCTGATCTCATTTATGCTGAAATAAATCAGGACTAACTTCACTGGACCATGTCAGAATGGTGCAAATGAGAACAGAATCAAACTCAGTGTTTATTTGTATCATGTTTACCTGGCTCTTCTATGAAAGAGGTTAACTTTGTGTCACCCGTTGTATTTACCCATGCAAAGAACTACGGAAGGGAGAGGGATTTTTGAAAAGGGTCCGAAAAGAGCTGTGCTGTTGAAATGTTTCAAGGCTGCGGATTGTGTGGCTCCCGCTTGTGCAGCCAGGGTGGTAGTATGCTTGGATTGTCTGTTCCTCACTAGTCAGGCGCAGGAGCCAAGTGGAACCATTCCTATGGAGCAAAGCCACTTCCACTGAGTCAACAGGAATCTTTCCACTGACTTCAAGAAGAGCTGGATCAGACTTTACTAGGGAAAATGTTGACAGTATCACATATCGTTTACTTTTCATTTAGAAAGATTAAGGGAAAAAATAAGGTAGTAAATGAGCCTATTATTAGCACAGGATTAAAGCCAGGATTTCTTTTGAGGTTTTCTCAAATTCTATGATATCACTGTCTCCTAAAGACTGAGCATCATTTTGTGAGGTGCTGCTAAAATATTTATTCATTTGTTAAAGATGGTTGTTAAATGTTATTACCAACACAGAGATAGATTTCTGCAATTTTCATCTGAGGCTTAAAGATTTATTTTTTTAAAGATTTATTTTTTCAGTGTGCTCCACTGAAATAACTTAGGATCTGGGTGTTTTTTGTCATTTGGTTTTTAACTTGTTTGGTTTGGGGGTTTTTTTTACCCAATGCATCAGTTGTTACTGTAGGATTTAAAACTCTTGGAATATTTTTCCTTTTGGTAGATCATTTATTGTACGTTGGCAATCAGGCAATGCAGTACACAATGTGAAAGAATTTATCTGAATCCAGACTCTTTGGATTTAGTAAACTGTAAAAGTGAGAAGAAAATATTGAAAATTTCTTGCAAGTTGTGTTTGTTTCCTTTTTGTGGATCCACTCACTCTGTGTTCACCATGAGCAGTTACTCTAATTTTTTTAATGACAGAAGGAAATCTTATTAATGTTAATATGAATAAAAATTGGACAATTAAGTCCTTTCTGTGGCTTTGAAACACCCAGGGCAAAGTAGAAAGACTAAGAAAATAAACCAAATTCACTTATGGCAGAAGCAAATTGAACTTTCACTCAGCTAACTGGTGTCGTTCTCCACTCTTGGTTAGTTGATTTTTAAACCAAGAGCAGACAGCCAAGAACATACACATTACATATATTTTCTTTAATCCATTAACTGTGTGGCTTACTGCACACAGACTTGCTGGAATTCAGCCTTCCTGCTACACTTATCTTCAGTATGAAGAGAAATTCACCTGAATTCTCCCATTCACAACCACAGTGGCAGCAGGAGTCTAAGATAGAAGGGGTCAAAATTATAGGAATTATCTCAACCCCAGTTACTTGGCCAGTGAAACAAAGGCCTCTGCGTTTCAGTAAAAACTCAGTAGATGAGAATCCAGAGAGAAAAAATCCATACAACTTGTTTCTTCCAACTATGTCTACATCAGCTGCTTCTGAAATACACAGTGAAATTTGGGCTGCTTTTACAGAAAAAATCAACCTAGACAATACTGTGATGGAACAGTTGCCAAATGAAAATATTTTTAGTTATTCTAGAAGTGCACTTCATGGCACTTCTTATGCAGTAGATGCAGTTATAGAGCCTTCTGTGAATGCAGCAGTTCCTCTTCTTCACAGCAGAAGTCCTAATGCAGAGCTAGCATGGACTTTGGCAAATGGACTAGGTCACTCTGACTCTGAGCCAGCGTTCTGCTCTCCTGTTAGCAGCAGCAGCAGCAGCACTGCTTACAAACACAAAAAAGAAACTATTTAGATTTCATCCTCCAACATCAATACAACCAATTTCATGTGTGTCTTGGAGCCTGTGAACTGGTGGAATGAGACCGTATTTCGTCATCACATCACCTCTGACATTCAAGAAGACAGACATCATTCTCCTTCTGGCTTTTCTATATCATCTACACAGGAGATACACCATTCCAGAAAAATAGGCTAGATTTGCTAGACTTGGCACCTGAAAATTTTTACATGGAAATGATAGAAGGCAATGCTGATAGGAAAACTTTTTCTATGTTACCAGCAAACAGTGCATTTCAGTTTAGAAAATCTACGTACATTAAGGAACATCACTCAGAAGGCATTACAAATTTAATCTCTGTAGAGACTCCATGTGCAAACCCAACATACACAAAATTTATGCCTGACATCCAACTGACAAATTCAGTCCTAGGACCCAGTAGAATGTTGTTATCAAACTGTTTTAGGACAAAACTCCATTGAAAATCAAGTGGACAGTCGGAGATACTCTCTATGGTCAGTAGAACATTGACAATAATGAAGACATAGGGAATTTTGCTGTTTTGACACCAACAAACATATTGAGGTTTTCTGAATGGGATTCAGAAGGGGAGGGGTATGGATCCTTCAGCAAGGACAGAGAAGGAATGTCTTCTCTGAATATTGTTATTACTCATGTCTTGGATTTAAAAAATGCCGATTATGGGCATTTTGCAAATCGCTCTTCTATTTTGGAGTCATCCAGAACTGCAGTAATGAATGATGCGATACCTCTACCATTTTCATAGTGGAATTGTTATTCAGCACAAAGAGACCATTTTGACAGGCGCTCTGACAACAGCTGCAGCAGCAGCCATCCATCACTCTCTCATGCGGTTCCAAACACAAGTTTCTTCTGTAACATACCATCAGTCATCAGTTTCAGCACATGTTCATTCCTCGGCCAATTTACCATCTGGGACAAGCCAAAACAGCACCGCTTACCCATCACTGAATCAACTTACTAGCTCTGCTGCAGTCCTTTTGTCTTGTTTATGTCTCCTTCACTGATTCTTGCTGCCTGTGTTGACCTGAGGTCACCTACAGTATGTCAAGCTATTAAGTTAGATGTAGAAAAAAACCCACATCATCTTATCTATTAGATATTCAGTTTGTAGAATGAACATAGAAGTAGCTGTCTTTCATCCTTTAGCTGTATGTCGACTTAGCATATGAAGATGTTTTGGAATAATAATTTAATTGCAGTAGAAGGGAATTTGTAACATCTTAGTGATAGTACATGTCATTAATGTGATTTCTAGTATTTGTGTACTTCTCTAAAACAGCTCTCATGACACTGTGAAGATAATATATTGGTTGCCATGTATTTTATATAATTTTATGCCATTTAATTGTTTGGGATTGTATGAATTTTTTTACTTACATGTTTTTTAAGATTTTAATTTCAAAAATCAAAGATTTTTTAAAAAAGGAATATTTAGATAATTTGCCTAACAGAATTTAAAAAAAAATACTGGTATTTCATTGATCTTTATATTTTTGTAATTGATGGTGGGTGTGGGGAGAATTGATATCCATGCTATTTTTTTCTCTTTTATTTTCAAATTACCTTTGGCTACTTTTTATCAATTTTGTACCCATATTTTTTTTTCAGTCAGCATTTTGAGATGGATTTCCACAGTTTAATGTGGAGAATGAGAAAAAATTTTTAGTTTTTACTATCGGCCACTGCAGTCTCCTGAGAGTGTTTTAAATATAGATTTGTTCTTTGTTCTTATTCTCTTTTTCATTAAAACCATGCTTTGGGTCACTATCTGGTGGAGATCTCGAAGGTATTGACTGTTTTGTACTTTCTATGTTTGATTTTAAAAATACTTTGCATATTCCTATATTAAAGTGGTTTTGTCCATATGTATAATTATCTGAATAAGGTTGTAATTATACATATGTGTAATTATATATGAATGTGTGAGAATATATTAAATGAACACTTTCTGTATGTGTGTATCTGTGTAGCACACGTACATTATAGATATAAAATTGTATATGTGTATATACAAAGATATATACATATAAATGAGATCCGGGTCTTGCAAGTGTTTTCAACTTGCGCAAAGTCCAATTTTTTACTTTCAAAGACTTAACTTTTCCTCTTTTATTTAAAATTATCACAGTAATAATATAAAACTAAAACACATTTTCAGATTAAACTGTACATCAAATTTGTGTATCTCCTGAGTTAAGGGAGGAAAAAAAGACATTAAATCAAAAAGCAAGTTCATTCTATTCATATATAAAATTTAATCATAGCCTACCAAAGAAGGTAACTAGGAAACCCTGTTTAGTATTTTATCATAGATCAATTTTCAGACTAATCTCAGTGTTCATGTGACTAATTCCATATTGATAAGGCCAGGCCATCTCATGAATAAGATAGTAACCGATGTATGCACAATTAAACTGGAAAACGCTGGCTTCAGATTTTCTTTCCAGATACTTCTGTTTCAAGCTCTTGTACAATAATTATCTATGAAGTTGTAAAATTATGACATTTGCTCCACTTATAATAAAAGATCTTTTATTTAGATTCAGAAAAATAGAGTAGTTCCTTTACAATCAGAGACAGAAAGGGATTTCTGTATAATTATTGTCATACCCTGTTCTGTCCTGTGTACTGTCTCTGTAAGATTTGCAGAGGATTATATGAATACATGTATCTGTGATCAAGACCCACAGCTTTGTTTGGTAACAGCCCTGAACCAAGCAATGCCACATGTGCACATATATGCAAGTGAATTCATCCAGAAGTTCTTAAACCCTCCCCCACATCCTGGGAAATTTTGTCCAACTGGAACTTAGAGGCTTTTTAGTAGCTTAATGAAAAAAAAAGTGACTTGTGAGAAGTACAGACTTTTGACACAGAGCATAACCAGGAAATAATTTGATGTTATTTGTTAGATGTAAAATCTTGTAATGCTGCCTACCCACTCATGAGCTTAAAGAGAATTTATATTTGCCCAGTGACATTTCAAAACAGCTTTCTGAATATAAAATTGCACCAAGCCAAGTGTTACACATTTTGTGACTGAAAGATGGTTTGTTCAGCTGCCAGTTTTGTAAAGCTAATGTGAGTTCATCTACTCTCTGGCCATCACCAGGCCTGAGAGAAAGACTGTGCTTTTGAAACAAGAGCTGTATATCCCTTCTCACACCTATTCCTATGTCCTCAGTTACCTTGTTACTTTTAACTGATGAGTTTTATCTGCTCTCACAAAGTTTTAAATGTAACCTGCAGTGGTTCAATTCTGAATTATAACAATATGACTTAGAGCAGTATTTATCTGCTTTTACAAACTTCATTAATTATAATAGTTTTTTAATTAATGGCACTTTCATGATATTGCTTTAACACACCACATTAGAGGCATATGCAAAATAATATTTTTATATACGTTGTCTGTGAATTTCCATGTCACATTTCAAATGTCTCTGAAAATATGAAGGGGAAGGGAACTCTTGTCAGAATCAACAGCACTACCGAGAATGGTCCCAAACCTGCAGGCCTTGTTCACTTCAAACTTTTTAATGCCGAGAAGAGCCTGAGATGTCCTTGTATATGAGGTTCAGCCTAATCTTTATATTAATCATGAAACTAAAGTCTCATTATTAAAAAGGTAAATTTTCTCAGTTTCTAACATTATAATGCTGTTTTTAATGGACAGGTGGGCTGTTCTACAGGATATCTATAACTGTCTTTAGTTCCAACTCCAACTCAGTGTCAAAAGTACATGATGTCATTGCAGAATGGGTAAGTTAAGTTTCTTTCCTGTGTGATTACATATATGAATCTGGTGCATCAATATTATCAGTTGGAAAAGGAAAAAAATAGGCTACCAAATAAACTCTAAATATGTGTTCTCTAAATATCTTTCTATTATTGATTTGTGCAGTAGTGAATTCAGCTCTGTGGAACTGGGGCTCTTCGACCCTATAGATAAAATTTTGAAATGTCTCCACTTCTTAAGAAATGTAGATACTAGGTAAGATTTTGAAAAGTATGGAGAAATTGTAATTGTCCACTGAAAGCAGTAGATGTCCGAGTTCCAACATCACTATACAGGACAAAATTTTTCTGCCCAAATGCTAATATGGTTTTGAAGTTATATGGTGAAAGAAATTATTAAAAAAGCCAGGCAGTGTTGATTTGTGTGAAGCAATAAACTTTTCCAGTTTATCCTTATGTTCTCTGCTTCAGAAGGCTTCTCCCATGGGTCAGTTGCTGAGGATTCTAGTAGTCTCTGCGTTTTCAACCCATTTTAGTAGACATAAGCTCCTTTCCGGGCCCTCTGGGTGGAGGATTCTTGAAGTTCTTGTCTCTGAAAGTTCTTTCTGCCTGAATACAGATATTCTCTGTTCTTTTGACAGTTCACATAGTCACACACACAGTTCGTAAGTTGTCTTTATACAACTATTTACATGAAAATATATCATGAATATATGGCAACTATTCTTTATTTTTCTTTTAATAAACCTGGAGCTTTCAGCTTTCAGAAGATAGGGAAACCACCTATAGTAGTAATCTACAAACCAGAAATGCAATCATCCACACCTGCCAAGGTTGTTCTCTTAACATCAGTAGCCAGGCAAAGTACTTTAGGTGCCTGAGCCAAAGAATATAGAAAGGTGTCACTTGGCCCTAGCAGAGTATGCAAAAGTGTCTCTTGAGAGGAGAACCGAGCAGCCACTTTGCACTCAGAATAAATAGTACGAAGATCTGAAAAGAAAATCATCAAAAGTTTGAAGACTTTCAGGTGAATATTTACCTGGTAGCTTTGTCAGGAAATCTATTCTTATCAAAGTGTTCCTGAGAATTTAAGAGGGGAAAAAAGGAAAAGGTCAGCATCCTGTGCACTCGCCTATTCACTGTGTCATGACATTATAGACATTTCCTTCTATCTATATAAAAGGCCACATTTCTCACTACCAGTGAGAAATACAACATTCAGCATTCACCTCATTGAAATGTGAGTGTTCTCTTTGCTTTGCAAAACTGAAGGGAGTTTCTCAAGGGGCAGAAGGGTGAAATTCTAACTGTGCCTTAAGCAATGAAGAGCCCCATTAACATCTCACTATTCATGTGATCAATGTCTTCCTGTTTTTCAGTTGAACCGTACTTTCCAGAACTGGAATTACACTGTATATGTGGTCAACATCAGGTAAATTAAGGAGGAAGATGTTTATGCTGTTTTCCTTTGGAGAATTATCCCACCCTAATTAATGTCTATTTCTTTTATAGCATCCACCCAGGCTCCATAAAAGAGGGAGCAAGAGAAAAAAGAAGTATTAAAAGGTAACATGTTTAAAGACATTTTCTCAATAGAGGCAACAGCTGCTATTACAAGTGGCTTTACAACAGGCTTTATTTTCAATTATTGGATTCATTGTCTCTTATTTGGCATATGCTGCAAGTCTGCAAATATATGACTGCTGACAAGCTGAGTGCTCTGGATGTACTTAGAAACCTAATACTTGTTATCATGTTTGTTTTAGTTTAAATCTCCGGAGCTGTAAACCGTAACAGATAATTTTTTTCAGAGCTCAGGTTTCATCTCTCAGAGAACTGAATAGAGATATGATATGTAAGTTGCATGGCACACCCAGTTTTCTTTGGCAACAATCTGCAGTACAGTGGTGTCTGTCCACTGTCATTGTATTTGTTCTCTTTAACCAGAGCCTTTGGAGTTAATAGACATCTTACTAGATGCAAAACACTGAAAAATCATGTTAGAATTGAAAGCCAAACTAGTGTGAGTTAAACTATTTACCATATGCTCTCATTTCCTGACTTCTGCTGGGCTTTGAGGCGCTAGAGTTGGAACAACCTCAAAGGCAGAAAGTTAGATGGGTCACACCCCCTGAAAATTTGACTTCTGGGGGTTTCTTTGAAAGCAGCAGGCTGATTCTGAGGGTAGTATGGGGAGGGAGGGAATCTTAGGACCAAACTGAGGAGAGGAAACCAAAACATCATTAGTCTTGTGAGGATGGGACAATAAATGAGTATGGAATGTATCTATTTGCAGTGTAGGCAAAAGTCCCATAGAAAAGGACTTTAGCTGCTGACTTTTGAGAACTGTCATGATAATGGTAGTAAAAACTGGGCTTTTTAATTTCAGAGATAGGCCAGGATTCCCAATTTACCATCAGGAAGTAGCCAGTGCTGCTTCCAGTTTTCTACAGAGTTTACCTAGGTGCGAAAAAATCTGTAAAAGGTAGTAGCTGCTTCCCACACAGACACGGCAGAAAGACAGCTTTTGTTGGCAAAACCATTTAACTGGTACACTGTAAGCCCAGTCTCTGAATGGACTATTTTGCTACTTGACCTACATTTACAGTAGGGTGTAGTGATGTGGGTAGGATTATTTTTCCCACTTCTAAATGATATGGTTATGCCAACAGTGCCTTTCAAGTGGAGGCCATGCCTCAGCTCGTACCAACAATCTGGGATGGCTGAGGAATGTTAAGCTTTCCCCATCCTTATTCCTGCATCTTTTACAAGGCTGGCAGCCTGGCTGCACACCTGATTTCTTCTTGTCTCGTCATCCCACTATCCCATCCTCTGGATTTTTTTTCTTCTTCTTGGTCTACTAAAAAAAGGTGAAGAGGGAGAAATTATTCTAGTAATTTCCCTTTCCGTTTCCTTTTCCTCCTTTTTTGACATACAGTGATTGTGCCACTAAATTACTTCTCATAATGTATTACTCTTATGGGGAAGTAACCCCATTTCTATTTATTTTGATCATCATATGTCATCTCAGAGGCAATAGAATTACATGTTCATAATATGTCATAAAGTTTGTCAGGGGTGGCCTGGTCTAGTGAAAAGGCTCTAGTGCACTTTCTGTCAAGGTCAAATAGCATTTTGTCATCATTCTGAATAATTTAGTATAAATGTTAATCTTGTCACACGAAATGTTAATGTTCTCCAAATAATCAGGAGTGTTACTATGAAAACTTAGAAAACTAAACGAAAAAAAGAAGTCAAGATCCAGCCCAGCCTACCCTGTTGTGGTAACACAGGGATAATTAAAAATTTAGGTGAGCTACATGATAGATGACTAACAACATTTACACCTATTACACATATACGTATATAGGAATATATATACACAGTAATTTTTTGTCTTTTTTTGTATATCTTTCATGTCTTGCATACATTTTCATGCATCATTTACCTCTTACAGAAGAAACATTTGAGAAAAGTTGGTTGAAACAGCTTTAGGTCTTAGTTCTTCTGAGCATACATCTATGCTTGTACATCCTTCCCTTATGAAAAAAAAAGAATGATCAGCTTACCAGTGGTCTTTAGTGTTCCTGGCTTTAGTAACCAGACTGGCAGTTCTTTGAGGTTTCTAGAGTTTGCGAGGAAGTTGAACTTCTGAAGATCTGGAAAGCAAACTATTTTTTCCTACTGCTTCCCATTCATTGCTTTCAAGATTCTTTGTTAGGTTTTCCACTTTCTTGGATTTTTCCTGGATAGGATTCTTAGGAAATCCTACAAGACACTAGGGTAAAATTTCAGAGTATAAAAAACTAAGTTAAAGGTTAGAAGTTCCTAATACCTGATGGAAGTAATGGTAATTTCTCACTGCCCAGATGATCCACTGAAATGTTATGGCTGTCATATGGAACTTGCTCACAATGTGATTTCATGCAGTTACTATTAATTAAATATCCCTATAATTTATTTCTGTGAATAGTTGTCCAACTATTTTCTTATTTCTCCATTTTGTATAGCCAAGAACAAGACTGTTGCAGTCTCAAGACATTCTACTTTGTTTTTAAGTACTTCTTATTCTATTTACCTTTGTGTTCATCTGAACAGAAATTCACTCCACAGTTAAAATTTAAGACCTAAGCAGTAACTATCATGGCCTTATCTTTATCTTTTACAGCAGTTAACCTATTAATCTTAACTCTAACTCACTAAAACTTATTTCCCTTTTCTTAATTTTCCACAAGATCATAGCCTTATTTCTGAGACACTATCATAATTCTTAAAAATTGCTCTCTGAGAAGGTTTTTCCTCTCTTTACATGAATTCATTTTCTTATCATTCAGATCACGTATGTTTGTTTTCCTTTTCTTTTGGATTAGTATTTTATACAGCAGTAAAATAAAACCTAACAAAGCAACCTTCCCCAGCCTTTTCTATGCATTTTGCTTTGCTTCACCTTAATTCACCACACTGCTACCTTATCAAGGAACTTCAGTTGTCAGTCTCCTCACCTAGTCTTCTTGCATGGGAAGGAGAGAGAATGGTTAGAGAGAATGATTCAGAGAAGAAACAGAAGCTGGAAGTGGGAGGTAGGAAGCTGGCTTTTTTTGTCACGTTAAAAATAGGTGTTTTCCAAAAAAATATTTTAAACTGTACTGCATTCTGGACAACAGCAAAACAAAAGAAAATTATTTAATTGGATTGTTTCTCTTTCACTGTTGTGTTCAATGAGCTGCAGAAATCCAAAGTACACTGCGCTTATTAGGTGTTCATGTGCCTGGTGATGAGAGATAGTTCCAAGTCCAAATGTGCATATTATCATCAGCACCTTTAATACTGTGACATCCCTGGATGACAGAAGTATATATCAAGTTAATACTTTGGTAGATTATTAACTACTTTAATAGACAGAATTTTATCATAGCTATATTTGACTTTGTGTCTGTGTTTAATTTTTACCTCTGGTCATACTGTTACCATCTCTTAATGAGAGGCCAGCTGTTCAAAATAGACAGGAAATCAGCATGGCCTGTGGACATAGCTCTTTCTTTGTTCCCCATTGCTCTTGCACAAACCTTTGAAAGTGAAACCAATTTATGGATTTTGTGTAGATAAACTATAAATGTGTTTGTTTCTTTCATTAATTCTTTGCCTTTTATGACTCTGCAGCCTTGTCAAAGCTTCCTGTGGCTGCTGCCGCTGCCTTCTCTCAGAAGGACCCTACTGATCCTAGGTTTTGTCAGATGACTATATAGTGTTGCCTCACAGTAGGGGAATTGGTCTTTAACAAACAGCTCAGCTCCCCTGCTTCTCATTTCTTCTTTTATTTTCCAAGCAATTTTGAGGATTCAGGCCCCAATTAATTTATAAACTTTTCTCTACTTAACATACAAGTAAGTTTATGCTTTTTCCAGCTTCCACTGCTTGATTTCATAATTTTGGCCTATTTCCAATGTTCAATTGCTTCTACTATGGGAAACAACATTAATGTTAGTACTGTTAAATGTCTCATCCAAATTAAAAACCACAGTGGTAGCCGTGGTGCAAAGACTATTAAACCTAAACAGAAAGCTTTTCTCTTAGGAATGAAAATAGAAAGGAAAAAATCAGAACTGTCCAGGCCTAGTCCTGCTTTTTGAAGTTTGTGGGAGTTTTGCCACCAGTGTCAGTGAGGCACATTCAGGACCCTGCATGCCATGGTTTTGGGTGTTGTTTTGCTTAATGTAAAGTTTAATGCATTTGGATAGAATTTACATTAATTAGATTTAGGCAGAAGTTAGGAACATCGGAGCAGCATAATTTTGTTTTTCTAGTCCTAAGTGAAATGTTAGGCTTTTTACATTCTTTGTAGATTACTTCAAATTATTTGTTATAAAATAATTATGCTATTTTTGTTATAAGCGAACGTATCTGTGATGTCTACTCCTGTTTCAAAAGTTTTCCTGGTTTCTACTGGTGAGGTTTTAGGAACAACTTAGACCTGGCCCACCTCTACTCCCTGCAACTTCAACTTCAGTGCCTCCATTGCTGAAGGCAGTAATGGACAGCCTTTACTAGGGCTGACAAACATTTTAAAATGCCACACAATGTGTATATTACGTATAATATTCTGTTTGAAAAACCAACCAACAAAGTGCCAAGCAGAAGTCCTCAGGTTTCTCCACAGTGGCTTGCTGGCATCTTGTGTCCATGACCTGTAAAGAAAGCCTTCATCACAGATAGAGGAGGTTGGGAATACCTTTCAAGTGACTGAAGGATGATCTCTTCTTAATCTCTTACTGAAGCTTCTTGCTCTTGGTCCAGCTTCCAGTTACTTCCTTTATCTTTCCACTGGCTTTAACTAGTTTTAATGTAGGTTTGACATTGTTAGATGCTGGTTTTAGAAAAGTAGTGCATTGGGGAATGAGGAATGGAGAACGGGGGTTTTCTTCGTTGTTTCAGAACACAGTTCAAGGGTAACCAAAAACTCATTTCAGCAAAGACCAGATGTTAAATGCGAGGGATTCCAGCCCTTTCTATTTTGGCTCTTTGCAACATTCTGTAATAATGAATAGCCTTCATACCAAGTTATCACATATTATAAGTGCCTTCTGTTGAAAAACCATAGTTGATTGTATTCCTACACCAGATCTGCAAGGAGCAGCAAGGCCCAGAGACACAAGGACAAGCACAGATGCATGACTATGCTGCTTGCAACACTGCTCTTCTACAACCGTCATTAACTTAAAAAGGAAGGCTTAGGATACTTTTATTTTTAATAGTCCAAAAAGTAACTGCAATTTTTAGTTTTGTGTCTTGAAGTCTCAGATTTTATATTTTATTATAACATCACCTTCTCCTGAGAAAGGAAACTCTTTATCCTTCGCATTACTTTGAATGTCTGTGTTATGCTGAATCATAGTTTTTTGCTCTGTGTTCTGAACATTTTAGTAGTATTGCAGTCAAAATCACCTCAAGTAAAAATTTATCCACAACTCAGATGCTTTTGTGGAATGCTTTTAGTTTCCCTCTACTTTTTTAGTTATTTCTGTCTCATTCTGTGTGTTTTCTAACATTTTGTCTGCTCTTTGTGTTACATCTTCACTGAGTGACTTATGCAATAGTCAGCTCTTTTTTTGTCTGTCTTGTTAATGTGAAGAACTTAGTACTGTTCACAGGTGACACTGTGGGCCTACTTGTGCTGCCAGTCTTGAGTTATAGCTACCCATCGCTGCTTGTCTTCAGAGCCAACATAACAGCAAGATTGATAAAGAATTTAATGTTGACATCTTAAAGCTTTTTAAAATACACCACAGTAGTTAGCAATTACATTCCCAGTGACGTTGAGTGGAAATTTAGATTCCCTGAGTATTTAGCTTCTTTAAAAATGATTCTTTATATTCTTTAAATCAAGTAACATTAACTATGAAAGAAATTAATAGCAATTTGTGAACCAGTTTGACAACAGCAGTAATTCAGTATTGGTTCAGCCTGTCTAGTACAACAGAAAGGAGAAATGTGCATTGCTAATTATCAACCACGTCTCTTCAGGTACAAGACAGTCTGTGCTGCATGGTTCACATGGTTTCTTAATCCTTCCTTCAGGCTCCTTGCATCGTGAAGCAGTGAGACCACAGCCCGTGTGTAGGCACACTGTCCTGGAATAGCTCTGAGTCACGCTGCCAGAGAATAAAGCTGGCTTTGTGGTACAAGCCATGGCAGTGCAGGCTCCACCACCGCCTCCTGTGCCTCTGATGAGGGTGCAGCTTAGCAAATTCCTCTCTCTGAGCCAGCTTAGCTCAACAGACCAGGACAAAGTGGGAGAAACACTGGTCTTCCCCTGCTTTCCTGCTTGCTCCAGCTGTCACCATTTCAATCAAAGAAAAGAGGAACATACTTATCTTCATTGTGTTTACATACACCACAGTCCATTTTTTTTAATATCAATAGCTGTAATGCTGGAAGTACAGGTTACTGTAGATTATGTGTAATTTGTAATTGATTACTGCTGTGAGAATCTATCTGCTTTTATATGGCACACAATAAATAGCAAATCCAGTGACCCCAGCAGAGCATGGCAGAGTTGTAGGGCTACTGTTTCCCAAACTGAGAATTTGTTCTTCACCATTAAAATGTTTTCTTTCTGCGATCTGAGTGTGACAAAAGTGGAAGGAAGCACTCAGCTTCATATTGCGTCAGCTGTCAAGTTAAAAGATATTTATTTACTTTGGGAAGCTAGCATGAGTCATTCTGAAAAGTTAATAGACTTTTTTTTTGTCATATTATGGAGGAGGCTCTTATTATATAGTAGACATGACTTGTGATCTAGGATTTTCTCAGAAAACAAGTAACAGATTGGTTTAAGAGATTATTTTTATCAGTGCTTCATTATCAATACCTTCCTCTATAATTTTTCAAGATAACTGCAACAAGTTCTACCTCATCTATCATTATACATTCTATTTTGTTACTATTATTCCTCTGCGCAGTTATGGGTAGTAAATATCATTTTGGTTAGTTGGGAGTCCTGAAACAGGCAGCTTAACAGTAGCAGTGACTGTTCAGAACTCTTTTGCAGCCAGAGTGCTGAGGTAGGGAGTGGCATCAAATATATTAAGTTTTCCTCTTCTGAAGTAAAGGGAATAGATGAGTGAAGCCAGGATCTTTTAGGAAAAATGGTTAAGTGCCAGGAGACTCAGGCTGAAGTACTGAAGGGCTGAAGGAATTGGCAGTCGCGTAGGCAATTTCCATGCTTCTTCTAAAAATAAATGTCATAATAAACTTGGCTTTGTAATATATCCGAGGTATACAGCAAAAGCCTACTAATGCTTATCTACCCTACTGAGGCTATTTGCTGTTTATGTTAAACACTCCACAGAGACGAATGGAATGTTAGGAGGAACTTGGTATATCTGGGAGCAGGGCAGGAGCAACCTGGCCAAGGATAGTTGTCATTTCTCTGCTAAAATACATCCACTGGGAAAAAGGCAAGCCAAGCCAGCAGGTGGTGACATTTTTATCTTTCGTCTCCAGTAACATGTTACCAGTAAGACAGTAAATATGGCAAGAAAAAAGAAAAGTGTGCTGGTGTTCAACAACAATAAAAGAAAATAAACAACCAGGGACTGTGTATATTTATTTACTTATTTATTTACATCTGCAGAAGTTAAATGTGTGGAGTATTTAGTTCACATTTGTGATTTCTGTATGAGGTTTGGACTTCGCTTTTCCTTTTTGTTGTTTTTTGTTGTTGTTTTTTTTTTTTCCTAGACTGAGAGGTTGTTTTCTAATGCCAATTGTTTTAATGCCATTTCACTTATGAGAGAGTACTTCAGAATTATTGGCTGGAGTTACTCAGTTTTCAGAATGATGCCTGACAGAAAGAGGGTTAAATCTGCCATCTTAGAGCAATATCTGTACACTAAGACGTAGTTTTATACTGTACCAGATTAGACATCTCTGGAAAGTACAATTCTGAGCTGTCATCATGGGGATGTCTTTCTGGAAGATTTTTTTTGAGTTGAAGTCCTTGTCTGTCATAGAAAGCAGTACCTGAAAACCCTACTAGCCCTCTTCAGCACCCCTGTAGTTTTTTTGTGCTTCTTTCTGTAGACCACAAGACCTTTTAGCTGACTGTTGCTTTCTTGCACAGGGGGCTGCAGGTGAAGGCAGCTCTGATTAGTTTGTGCCGTGCTCACAGTATGTGTGCTGGCAGTGCTGCTGCTTCCCAGCCTGCCAGGAATGGCTCTCACTGCAAAGGTCTGTCTTTATTCAGGCTGATGGGTATCCAAGGGCAAGGCTAAGATGAAGACAGCCTAAAGCAGGTTTGCTTTTTCCTTTTTTCCACATTTTGGCTTGCATGGAGATCCAGTGTTCCATACTTTAGTGGCGTCATGTCCTACGAGCCAGAGCCAACCAATGCTCTTGGGTACCAACATATTCTTGTCTCCAATATGTGTTTCTTTGTGTCCCAGGAGGAAATTTCTGGGCTTTCCACTGTGAGCTTGTTTCCTTTGTCCTGCTAGAACTGCTTGGCTGTTCATGGTTTCCCTTTCAGAAAAGCTATGTTTTTGGACAAGGGTGGGGACTGTTTTATTTCTCTCACAGGAAAGAGACTTGGGCACTTTGAACTACTTCTTATGCCCAAGAAAGTAGCAGTGGGCCACAGTACAAAACAGCTATTAGTGCTCAGACTTGAATTACTCATCTGAGCAACTTGACTTTCGTAATTACATCTAAAAGCTTCAGAAGTGTGTCATGGTGTTTTTCATTCCATTAGAATCCAGAGATTTAAGTGTTAGGCATCTGTTCTTTGTTAATCTTCTAGTCTTCCTCTGTAGTCAATGTAGAGGTAGATCCTCTGGGGGTGGCATGAATCAGCTCTTAAATTTCTAAGCCATCAGCAAACAGATTTTTAAAATTAATTAGGACCCATTTAGAACTCACAAGTCTATGGTTTCATCTTTTAATATCTTTTAAAATATTCTAACTCTTCTGAAAACATTTCTTAGCTCTTTTAATGACACGCTTCTTTAATGGTAACTAGAAGATGAAATTTCCCAACCATATTTTCTTGTTGTGGTCTTATATATAAAAATAATTTACAGATAATGTGCAACATTGTGTTGGTGACACTGTTCTGTACTCAGAAAATCAGATATTTTTATTTTCACACATTTGACCTCTACTGTTCCGACTGAAACACTTGGATAATTTTCCTTGCAGTTTTGGTGTTTTGGCTCTTCTGGTTTATAATTCTACCAACAACATCAATTTAGAAGAGGAAGACATCCGACAGAAGCTCATAAGTAATAATCGAACCATAGAAGAAGGATATCAACTTCATACTGTGGATGTTGATCCAGTGGGTAAGTAGTGTTTGGCTTTGCTACACAACAAATTTTGTTTGCTTGTCTATAAATAAGCATCTTCTGTGTTAAAATAATCACACATTTCCAAATGATATGACTGTTGGAGATTTTAAATTGTCCCTATAAGCTTCATTGTTCCACTAATCTCAGAAAGCCATGGTCAAGATATCATTTTAATACAAACGCAGTTGTCCAGGTTGCTTTAGTTAGTGTTTTGCTGTCTGGTTCAGAGGCTGGGACAGTTCCTGACAGCTCCTTTGGTAGTTTGAGGATAAAGAAGTATGTTTTACAGCCAGTGCTAAAATGACCTCTATTTTGGACCTCCGAGGCCTCTCATCCCCACTTGTCAATGCTGTTTGTGCTCCTGCCAGCTGCTGCCCTTAATCTGTCTCTTTTTAGCTGTTGTCTTTTCCCATGCACCTACTGCCAGTCAAAGATTACTTTTCTTTTGGGAGGGAGGAGGTGGAGGCTGTTGGAATGCAAATGGATGCAGCATGCGTGTTCAGCCCTTTCCCTTGAGCAGTAGCAGTATCTATTGACACTCTATAGCAAACAACCAAGAGTTTAATTTGAAGACAGTTTTGTACTGTAGACTGATTGATGTGCTGAGGACAAGAAATGCAAGACGGTTAAGTGGTGAAATTTACTGTTAACAATGATATTAACACTCTTTTTTACAGAAAAATGTTTAGCTGAAGAAAACCCTCCAAACTATTTTTGGCCAGATACCAGACCTACTGTGACCAACTTCACATTTTGCCATGGGAGCTCAGTTCAGACTGCATCAAGAACCTGGTAGGTGTTCAAATGTCTGAGAAGCTGAGTTGCTTCAGATGCAACTTTCTGGTTATATTGTTAATCTAAATTCTCTATAATGGTTGCCATTGGCTGGTATTGTGTTTCAGGAAGACGATTTCTATACTGTGAGAGATTTTGTGCATGCAGTAAGAGTATGTACTTGATTGATAAGAAAAAAAGGCTCATCTACCACTTCTGTAGGGCATATTGAGGCCCAAAATTAATACATGTTCAAAGTGATTATAAAAATAGCATCTTCTTACAGAATGAAACTGCTTTATTCAAGTCATAGAATCATAGAATGTTTTGGGTTGGAAGGGACCTTCCAAGGTCATTTGATTCCAACCCCCCTGCCATGGGCAGGGACACCTTTCAATAGTCCAAGTTATTCAGGGCCTTTTCCAGCCTGATCTTGAATACTGCCAGGGATGGGGCATCCACAGCCTCTCCGGGTAACCTGTTCTAGCATCTCACCACCCTCAAAGTAAAACATTTCTTCCTAGTATCTGAAACCTAATCTCTCTCAGTTTGAAACCATTCACCACTGTTCTATCACTATATGCCCTTGTAAAAAGTTCCTGTGCAGATCTCTTGTAGCCCCCTGTAGGTGCTGGAGGCTTCTATAAGGTGTCCTCAGAGCCTTCACTTCTCCAGGCAGAACAACCCCAAATCTCTCAGCCTGTCTTTATAGGAGAGGTGTTCCAGCCCTTTGATCATCTCTGTGGCCCTTCTCTGGACTTGCTCCAAGAGATCTACATTCTTCTTATGTTGGGGGCCCCAGAGCTGGATGCAGCACTCCAGTCGAGGTCTCATGGGGCAGAATCACCTCCCTTGACCTGCTGGCCACACTGCTTTTGATGCAGCCCAGTGTACAGTTGGATTTCTAGGCTGCAAGCTTGTATTGACTGTTCACATTAAGCTTTTCTTCAACCAACATCCCCAAATCCTTCTCCTCGAGGTTACTCTCAATCCATTCTCCTCCTAGCCTGTATTTGTGCTTGAGATTGCCCTGCCCACGTTCAGGACCTTGTACTTGGCCATGATGTTTATGTTACTGAAACCAAAGTTTCACATATGCTACCACTCCACTACTACTATCTCCCATGTGTAAGAAACAATAAAATTCTATGAATTTGAGATGTGTATTTGGTTAGTCCAGAACATCTCATCTCACCAGGGGAAAGAAAAAGAAATTGTGAAACAAACATTTTGCCAGTAGTTAATCATAACTGAAGGTGGAAATAATCTTAGGCTTAAAGATTTGAACTTGTGTTTTTAAGGTTTAGGACATATTTTCCCTAATGTAGGCTTTCTTTGCAAACATCTACAAAAGACTTTGACTCTGTATCTCTATTTCCCATTTGTAAAATGGGAATATTATTACCTCCATTGATGTATGACCAAAACACTATGGCTTTGATCTTTTTTGAGTACCTTAAATGTGGTTATGATGATGCAATATTAATTAATTTGCTCAGTATTTAGGATGATTACCATTAAAGGCAATATATTAGTCTTATCTGCCCACATTGCATCTGGAACATGTTTTGAGAAGACCACATCTCTTCTTGAAAACAGTATGGCAACATGGATATGAATCAGCTTTGAGGTTCTGTGCCAAACAGGAAAGCAACCTGCATTATATTTAAATAACTCACTTCCTCAGCCTCTTAATCTTGCACAAGAACTGATCCTGATTGACCAACTTTTGTTGTAGAGTGAGTAGTACAGAAGTCAAACTGTTTTTATGTTAGAACTTCCGAATCATTAAAAATTAAGGTTTCTGGCCTTTGTTGTCCAGTATTGCTTATCTTTATTGTTTATTTGTGGTCTACACAATACCATTGATTGTCTGTGTACAGCACTTCTCCTAAAAAAAATTACTGTGTTCTGCCCTGTGCTGTGCTTTCCTTCCCTCTGACTCCACTAGCTTTTACCAGTATGGAGCATTGGTGGGATGTGTTTCAAAAGAAGAGGAAGCTCTTCTAACAGTTTCTTTTAGTCCTGTGCATCCCACAGTAGAAGGTTACCTGCTAGTGTGCTGTTATAATAAATGTGATCAGCTGAGGAATAATGTTATTTTATCATGTGCTTAGTGAAAGGATAAGTTTTTTCCTTTCACCATCCTACCTTTGCCATGCTATGACAACATGATTGTCTTTAAAGAAAATTGAGGAAAAAGTTTGTTTAATTTTGGAGCCATTGTTACAGGGTGACAAAGATGATTAAGGGACTCATACATCTCTGTTACTAGGAAAGGCTGAGGGAACTGGGCCTTTTCAGCCTCGAGAAGAGGTGACTGAAAGGGGATCTCATCAATGTCTCTTAAGTATCTGAAGGGAAGATGTCAAGAGGATGGAGCCAGGCTCTTCTTGGTGGTGCCAAGCAATAGGACAAGAGGGAACAAACAGAAACTGATGCACAGAAAATTCCACCAGAGTATGAGGGAGAACATCCTTACTGTGAGGGTGACCAAGCGCTGGAACAGATTGCCCAGAGAGGTTGTGGAGTCTTCCTCACTGGAGATATTCAAGAACCATCTGGATGCAATTTTGTGCCATGTGCTCCAGGATGGAGCTTGAGCAGGGAGGTTGGACCATATGATCCGCTGTGGTCCCTTCCAACCTGACCCATTCTGTGATTCCGTATTTTGTTATGGTAAGGCTTTAAAAAAAAAAAAAAAACAAAAAGGGAATCTTTTTATCTGCCCCTTACTTTGGATCTAGATCTGAAAGTGACTTGCCCTAGTTTTCCTGGATGGCATAATTTATATCTTCACATAGCTCCTCTGCATGTTCTTCTGAGAGGTATTATGACTTGCAATTGACTTAATCAAAGCCATTTACATCAAGGATAAATTATAGGAACAGCACCTGAGTGGCCATAATAGGAGCATAATAGTTTGTGTTAGCATTTGGGTATTTCCTGAAATAAAGGCTAGAATTTCCATTGAAGCAGTTTGTCAAATCAGTATAGGAATCAGCTGGTAATTTGTTCAAAAGAATAGGGTTTCTGTTTGCGCTGTCACTTAATCGATCACATTTGATTCTATACCACTCTCAACTATTCATATTGCATTTCACTAGGGGCCATGTTGCTAGCAATGTTGTGAATTGAGAAGAGTGGACCACTGTGACACCTGCATAAGAATTATGAAATATGTATGTAATTTTGTTACTATATTTCATGCGAATTTTGTCATTTTCCTCTTTAGCTATTTGGGTCTGCAGAATTATACATCATACTGGGGTCAACCTGATCTTAGAAATTGCACAGGTGGGTATATTGATGTTGGTCTTGGCTAAAGGAATAGTGTGGTAGACTTTGATTACTGCTTCCCATAAGGAAGTTACATTAAGGAAGAATATCTTTCTTCTTTATGCTAAGTTGTTTGAAAATCTTTCTAAATAATCAGAATAAATAATTAAACTCTGAGGAAGGGTGCCGGGTTCAATTCAACTCACCCATTAAAAGCTCTGAATACGAATTACTGAAATAAATCAAACTCTTCAGGCAATTCAAACAAGAGTAGATGAAGGTGGTATCTTGCTTCTATTTGATATTCAAGTTAGGACAAATTTTTAAATGTTTCCAATGCCTGTAGCTGCCAGGGGAAAGAATCAGATGTATTCAGATTTATTCTCAGTTTGTAAAATACCCCTTGATGTCACTCTGGCCATAAAGGAGTAATAAAATAACAAGACAACAATTTTATGGCCTTTTTTTTTTATTGTCAGAGCTAGTGAAGAGAATTATACTCTTGTGTGTATTTTAGAGCACCTACAAGTAAGCTCCTGTTCTGAATTGCTTTCTTGAAGAAGCCTCTTTTTCTTTCTTCATTGATAGAGGTGTCCTAGGGAGCCCGGCTACATAACATAGTTGATTGAGTACTTGCAGTCAGACTATAGGAAAACATCATGTCATGTAAAGTAAACATTCTAAAGTAAATGTACCAAAAGCTGTATTATAAAAAAACAGCATTAAAAACCCACAACCAGTTGCAGACTGAAGAAGGCTGATATTTCAAAATCTTATTTGCAAATTCCAATAAATCTCAAATATTTTGATATTGTAAAAGGTTAGCATTCACATTAGTTTTTGTCCAGGTGGCATTGAAGTTACAGTTTAACATGTGATTTACACTAGTGTTTTGCCATTGGACACACTATAAAACTTTCCTTACCAGGAAGATTCTTCTCATGAAATTTGCTTGTGTGTCATACTTACCAGCCCTCTGATGAGTAAGAGAACCATCCTCTGAAAGAAGTGAAACATTTGCAATGGGGTCAGCCTTTCTTCACAAAGCTTAAAAGAGTGAATACTCTTTCAGTAATAGTGAAAGAGTGAACCTCTTTTTCCCAGTGGGGAAAAAAAAAGGATAACATAAGGAGAAAAAAAGAGAAAAAATAGACTTTTTATTCCTTACTTTTTGTTTCAATCAACTGTTTCAACAATAGTTCTGATTTGCAAACTCAAATCAAAATAAAGAAAAGAAAAATGGAGCCATTGAAGACCGTATGTAATCAGCAGGTTCTATATACTTTTTTCATAAAATTATAAATTTGACAAAATTATAAAATCCTATGATCATTCCCAGCACCCTGGAACATTCTCTAGATTTCAACAATGTGAATAAAAACTTGTATTTCTGTATTACTTCAGGACTGTAATGCATTATTTTCTCTTTTTTACTTGACTGTATGCTTACAGAAAATGCAGCTGATATAGCCAATCAGCTTCTGAATCTCACTGGTGAAGGGCAGCAGCTAACCTCAGACAAAGTAAATGACGTTGTGCAGAAGCTCAAAAAAATTGTTAATGATGAAGAAATTGATGAATCTCTGGGTTCTACTGTGGTGACCATTTTTTCCAATATTCTAACCAGTTCAGATAGTGTATTGGCAGCCTCATCTTCAGAGTAAGTATTTCTTCATTTGAGACAAGCTTTTGAGAGCAACTTGCAAGGTTTCATGGAAGGATTCATCCTTCCATAAATAGGCAAATGATTGCAGCACAAAAATCAAACTTTTCTGATTTTCATCAAAAAGAATTTTCCAAATTAGATACACAAATATTTCTTCTTGTACTAAAATTAATGTGTATGACTAAGATGAAGTATTTCAATGGAAAAAAAAGAAGTCTTCTGACACATGACACAGCATAGATATAAGTATTGTTGAAAAATTATTTCAGGAGCAGTGATAGTTTCTGTCAGTCAGATAGTTTCTGTCAGTCAAAAGCTTTTGTTTTAGAATAATTTAACTTCTGTTTTTAGGGCTCTAAAAACTATTGATGCCTTGGCTTTAAAGATCCATTTCACTGGACCATCCATGAGTATTTCAACACGAAATCTCGCACTTGGAGTGTCTTCTATAAACTCAACTTCATTCAAAGGTGGTTCTTTCAGTGTCAGTCCACAGAATAATGCATCTGATTTCCAGGTACAGAACAAGCAGTTGTATTTGAACATGAAATGTGCGTGTTGTTCCAAGTGTGTTTACTGTGGTTCCTGTAAAAACAGTTACAACTCCCAATTCTCCCCTTACTTTCTATTTCCCTTTTCCTGCAATCATCCAAACAGATTAATGTAGTATTTCCTTGAATGACAGGAAACACAGATAAACTCACATTCCATGCAGATAAAAAGTGATTTGCTTATAAATCCAGAACAACTTGACCCTTTTTTAGTTTTGTGAGTTTTTTTACTAGTGAAAAAGGAAAATAATCTTCAGCAGTCTGTTGTATTATCCATTGTACACTAGCTAACAATTCCATTGATGCCTTTCAGCTTTAGAATAAGACTCCTAGATGTAGGTATCCACATGCAGATTTCTTCAGATACAATAGGTCTTCAATCTTCCAGTATAGTTTTAACACTTACTGCTGAAAGAGACCTACGACTGATCCTGTTGTCCACACATAGGTTGTTAAGCTTGTACCATTTAGGAATGTCTGACGTAGTTCAAGTCATTCATGTGGAGCTTGGCCAGCCTAGACATAAAAAAAAAAGAAACAGAGATCACTCAAAATGCAGGAAGGTCTCCGGTGCTACAGTATCTAGACAGGCTAGTATATTAAAGTTATTTATTGTCACCTCAAAAATATTTTTTCTCTTTTTTTTTCCCCCCCCAAATAGAAAAAATCAGACATCTGAAAGCTTGAAATAGAATTTGAGATGCGCATGAGCACCTATAGGATTTTCCAAAGGTTCTTTGGAAATCTGTAGTGATGAGATGCTGAGACTTTAAATTTCACTATATGCTTAACTGCATCTTATGGCACCTGAATGCTCTCAAAAGTGCAATACAATGTTTTTGGGGGTTTTTGGCAGTTAAATAGGAAGTCTGTGACAATGTAATCTCAGTTTCCTGGGTGTTTAACCATTCAAGTAGAGTGAGCATTACTTGGAGAAACACACAGAAAATATTACACAGAAAAAGAAAAAAATCTACTGTCATTTGGGCCAGAGGAACCAAAACTGAATTCAACAATACTTGTCATTATGCATACAGTTAAAGACTAATCTTTAAAGGTCTAAGAGACTAAGAATAATTTTTAAAAAGTAGTAGCAACATAGTAGGCTTCAGGCCTTTTACATGTATCTAGACTTAGGATCAAAACTCAGGTGCTGTTTAAATAGATATGAATACATTTCATGTAATGGAGTTTTCACATATTTCTATTCATAGACATTTGGCTAAAATTTCTTTGAATCAATTTTATCAGAAATTTTTGATAATTGTAAATCTACTTTTGTTTAGCTCTCATATTAATGAAGCTCCTCAATAGCTGTTTTCAGCTTTGTTTTCAAAGGAATGTTTCTCCTCCAGATTTCATCCTTTATTTATGGAAAGAGGAAAGGAAAAAATCTAAAACCAGGTTTTGGATGTTCGCTTGTATAACAAGAATTACCATCTGTGGCTTGAGGACATCCAGGAATCTTCTCGTCCTGGAATCATTTATTACAGCACTGCCGAAATAATCATAAAATCCAAACTCTGTCAAAGTATTTATAATGTTCCTATTGGAACATGAGTTTCTTCTGAGGATTTCACATTTCAAACAGCTGATTGAGAATTCTTAGCATCCTTCCTGCTAGAAAAATCTTCAGGAGCTGTGGTCACCGTTTATATTTTCCATACCTGTCAGGAAAGAGACTTGCTATCCCTCCTGGAGGGAGATTCCCTTGTGAAAGCCCATGTTTTTCACCAGCAATGTGATGTCCTATCCTAGGCTCATCAGGGAACAGTAACAAGCTGTATGTCAGAATGTTTCCAGATTTTATTTTTTTTTTTTTTTTTTAAAGTAGATATCAAGCAAATTTATCCATGGCAATTTGGAAAGATTCTATTTCAGTCCCCTATGTCTTTATGTTTCTTGCCAAACCTTTGACTAAGTTAGGTTTTGGTGATTCATATTATTAAATTGTTCCTGTAATATATCCATGCTTCTTTATAGAAGTCTCTTCCACTCTATTTGCAGGCAGTGCCTGGGACATCTTTATCACACACACTTTCTGTTTACTGTAGCAGAATTACCCTCTGAAAACCTGTTTTTCAACTACATCTATCCCTGTCAGGAGATATCTATGAACCACTTCTGACTGATTTACCACGGTGTCTTTTATTCACAGTAAACCAGTGAATAATCTGTCAGTAACCTATGACTTTTAACTTTCTATTAGCTAATGGTGCTTTTAGAATCAAATGTCTCATAGTGAGAGGCATAAATACATGATCAGGATGCCTCTGGGGAAGTGTGAGTTTCCATATCTCACAGTAAAATTCTTAAATGCTTTTACTATAGAGCCATAGTGAGATGGCTTATTCCCTTTCCTTTGATGGCTACGGTGGCACACCTTGAGTATGTCATGGTGGGAAAGTGTGCATTCATAGAATTGCTAATAAAATGCAAGGTCGCATCCTCATTTATTTCGTACTCACTTGTAACATCCCTGGGCCACAGTGGGCTTTTAGATGTCTGACACGTTGCCAGTATATATTACATTTCTATTGATGGCAGAAAGTGTCTTTTTTTTGTGCTATATAGCACAATAAATATAGATGGGTGACACTAATAATTGTTTTAAGATCTCCTTTTTGTAGTAGAGAAACTATAAAAGCTTATAAGAAAATTATTTCAGATATGTGGATCAATCCAACTAATACAGGATTCAGAGCATATTTTTTAGATCTCAGCATTATTTTCTATGAGAAAAAGTATCTTGAAGGTTACTGAAAATGATTATGACTGCCATTATTGCCATCCATTATTTCCAAATCATCATTATAGCTGTGGAGGAGTTTGTTTCTTTGTTGGTTTTATCTAATACATTTTTATAGCAGAAGGCTGATCTCATGCTGGGAAGGTGGCAAACCTACCAAGCCTTAAAAAAACCCCTATTTATTGCATCAACTCTTACATAGACACAGGTCATATAAGTGTTGATTGATTCTATACCCATGTTTAGATATCTTTGTGTAAAGGTGTGAACCCAGTTGTGGACAACAGATTGTTTGATTTTTGTCTGAACATGTTCTTCTCTTGTTTTATTTAACAGATAGATTTTGACAAGGATCAGACAAGTGCCTTTGCTTCTGTTGTTCTGCCACCAAGTTTACTGAAGAATTTAAGTCAAGATGAATTTGAAGTTATATCCAGGGCTCAGTTTACTTTCTTCAATAAAAATGGTCTTTTTCAGGTAAACATTAATGTGTTTGAAGTAATTTCAGATAGGGTAGGTCAAAGCCAGCTGCTAAAAGTTTCCTATAGTGTAGGAATCATTTCACAGTGTTTTGTGAGTTACAGAAATTAAAAGATGATACCAAATGTAGGCACTAAAGACAGTCTTATGTTCAGAGTGACAGTATAGTTGAAGTGCCCAAGATGGGTTAAAGTCTGTGATTTGACTGCAGATTCCTGTGAAATGTAAGATAAACCTTTTCTCGGTAATCTGTGGAAAACTGTATCCCAGCTGCTTATGATCAGAGGAAAGTAGCATGTCCTTTTAAAGGGCATAAGTTGTGTTTAAATGCATTAATATAAGTCTTTGATGTTCAGGGGAGCCAGGTTCTTTTGTATCAGAAGGGAATTTGGCCTGTAACACTGCAAGTACTCTCTTTTCCTTATAAGAGTTGGTTAGTAATCATATCCAGCTGGCTACTTTATATTCAGTTGGAAACTCTGGGCTGATGGTCAGTAACCAGAGAACTTTTGTTTCGATATATACTATTCTTTTCATATCTGTGTTCTCATAAGCTCTCTGTATTTTAATAGGGAATAAGGATAACAATACTTACACCTGAAAAATAAAGGTACTCAGGTAGATTTGGGTTTTGTCTTTTTGGGGTCCCATCAAATGGTAATTGTAAATAGTGCCTGCATGGTAGATGCCAAAAAAAGTATAAAGAGTTTGCAACCTGAAAAACAGAAAACCGAAACCATATCTGTTTTGAAAAAAACAAAAAAGATAATTAAGAAGGAAATATTGTTTCATGGTGAACTGTAGAATGTGTCTCAGAAGACTTGAGTTTGTTTTCCCATCAGTATTTTAAGTGACCTTTGACTCTTGTGCATCCGCAGAACTCTGTAGTATTGTATTGTCTCTATATTATCGTTTTTATTGGCAGTGTATCCAGATTCATCAGATAATCTAGGGCAAGAAAATACCCATGACCCACAGTTGCCTTCTGAAATACACCCCGAAGTATTTTAACTATTTTAAAATGGATTAATTTTAGGCCTGCTTTTGAGAAAAACAGGATGGATATCTTTAATAAAAAAACCCAGAAGAAGACAGATGGACTCTTGTCACTATGGCATAAAATCATATAAAATTAGAATGTGTCCTTTAGTAGTTTTAGAATGTGTTTCTAAGTGATACTTAATAAGCCATTAAAAAGGAAAAAACCAGGAAAAATTGCATCTGAGTTTGCAACTAAAATGCCTTTTCTTTTTTGTGTGTTTTTCAAACTATTCATGGGTGGTATGATCAACACAATTAAAATTGTGTTTTAGTAGGTCTAAAAATAAAGGAAGTTAAAAAAAGGACGTTAAAATAAGGCCTACAAATAAATTAATCCACATGCCATCTCAAACCCAGTAACTTTATTCATTAGAATAAAAGTATTTCATAGATACATTTATTTCAATTGCAGTTAGAAAAACCCAAATGCTCTTAGCTGTATTCCTTGTAAGTAGTCAATGTAACAGTGAAACATTTTACTTTACAGTACTGGAGGGGGTTTTTTTATTGCAACTGGGAGAATTCAGAAACTTTTATCTTGTCATTCATTAAAATCTGATGGTTATATTAATTAGAAGACTATGTAAAAGCTATTCAGAGTGGGATTCATTTCACCAAAGGCAGGTGTGTTCTATGTACACATCAATGCCTGAACTGTTATTCATAAGTTGCCTTCAAAGCTAGTCGATGGAAAAGAATAGACACCGTTGAGGTGTAACATAACTCATCCCAGTGCAGAACTCAGCATCAGTTCTCCAGACAAAGGAGCAATTGCAATTTGAGATACTCCAAGGTGCAAAAGTACTGACAGATGTGACAGTGAACCTGTAAGAGTAAGAGATGTGACATCTTCTGCAGTAGCAGCTGGAGACTGGGCAGAATACCCTAAAGCCTCTAAAATGGACACTTATTTTTAGGCAAGTCGTATTTTGATCTAGATGCATGGAATAGATACAATGAATTATGCCCTGGATGTGCCAGTTTCCTTTCATTCACTATGTTAAGAAACACTAGAATGGTATTTTCCCTTAATTTAGCTGAACACGGCCTTACAGCTAAATAAGTAGTTACCTGTATTTTACCTTAATACACACATTATTTCTATTTGTTTCTAAGGATGAGTAAGAATATATTAAATTGCCTTCCCTAGAGAGACCAACTGATATTTATTTCTAGTTTTTCGTATCTGCTAGAGACACAATCAACTGAAACCTGTAGAAATATGTCCAAGGATTTCCACAGACTTGGTCAGATGTTAAAATTTAGGTGGTAGCCAAGAGATTTTGTCTTGTTTGAGTGCTCAAGAACTATCTAGATATTTCAATTTTCTTTCCTCTTCGACTTTTAAGGTTTTAGGAAATTTTGTTACAAAGCTCCAGTATAATCTGAAATACTGCATCTGAAAATTCTTGGATATGGTTTTTAAGGAATGAAATAGTCTTCTCAGGATAATGTGTACTTAAAAACTGAAACTGTTCTGTCTTTTAGAAGACAGAAGTGGTGGGATCTCATGAGCCCAGTGCTGAGCTGATACCTGACATCTTGTTAGGTTAATAAAACCCCTAGACAGAAGGAATCAAGGGTTCAGGAATTTGACAGACCAGATTTTGGGAGGGAGTGACAATAGACTTCATTTGACCTAAGATCTGCCATAGGCAGTGACCAAGCTTCCCAACCAGGCATGTAACTATGCAGGTCTCAATGGAAGCTCATCAAAAGAAATTAGTATTTCCATTTTAATAAATAAAGGAAAACTTCTCAGTTGGAAGATTCTTAGCTGCAGGTTAAAAATAGTATTGCTCAGTGATAATATCAGAATTCTGTTTAAATTCCCATCAAATAAGACCTTGCAGAAAATACTACCTCCTTCAGTACATAACATTGCTTTGAATTTGTTTACTTCTTCTTAGTCATTCATTTTAAGATGCAGGATGATTTAGCAACCATACACAGAAAACAGGTTATTCTCTGAAAACTTTTCATCTACTCAAAAGGATAGTGTCAACAATAAGGGAGCTAGTTCATTCTTGTTTAGGGAAATGAGCTAATCATATCATGAGTTGTTATCTGCTACATTGTTTAAGTTATAATTTTGTTTGCCTTCTAACCTCTCTCTATGACTGTGCCCATGTATGGAAACTTCAGTGAAGCTAACCCATAATTTGATTTTATAAACATAATGTTCTTATATTGCGTAATCAAAAGTACAGAAATGCTGACAACTTACTTATTCTGGCATGCTGCAAAAATGAAACTATGTACTCTGGCTTTTATGTTATGTGCTGTGTAAGCATTTATTATGTTTTTCTTAATCTTTCAAAGGATGCAGAAAATCCTGCCAATTTGACCAGTTTTGTGGTGGCATGCAGTATTGGAAACTTAACCATTCAGGATCTTCAGGATTATGTGAAGGTTACAATCAAGCATACCAAAATTCAGGTAAAACAAGACTGATTATTCAGAGGAACAGGAATGCAGAGTGCATGTGGTAAAGGCTAAGCATAAAGCCTGATTTATTGGGATGGATTTTGAGTAAGAACATAAATGGAAATCAAAAACTCTAGAACAAAAGGACAGAAGCAAAAAGTTAAAACAAGTAACCTCTCCCATCCTCATGCATTCGCACTCCATTCATGGTCTAAGAATTACCTGAAAAACTGTTCATTCTGTCCCTCAGAAGCAATTTCTGTGCCAATAACTAAGTAAAACCTCTGTTCATGACCATGGTTTTGACCAGGGACATGATTTATTACACTGGAACTTTAGAATTACTTAAATTCTTTGATCAAATTTAATACTTCCCTGAATTATTTTGTTGTTATGTGGTTTTCAGCAAAGGAGGAATGGACAGAACATGTTAAAAGATGACCACAGCAAATTTAGGGAAATAGAGACCAAATGCAATCTTTTGGCACATACTGTTTCAGTTAAAAAACGGTGAAGGGGTGAGCTTGACTCTGTTCTCAGACACAGTCAGTGTCTAATCCAAAAGAGGCAATAGCACCAGAGATGTTAAAAAAGAAAATGTTAAAATGTAATACCAAAGTAAATTGTGAGAACCTGGTTTGTAATTTTCACGGTTCCGTTAACTTTATCTTGCGTTTCATTACAATGAATATTTTAAGGTGAGGCAAAAGAACCTCCACTTGGGTTCAGCAGGCACTTGCATATTGTCAAGGATGTACATAAAGGATTCACGGAGAAGCCCTAAGAAAGTGAACAGTACAAAGTGTTTAGATTCTATAAAGACATACTCAAAGATAACTTCACTGAGACAATAAAACTTCATTGTTCTGAGGATGTGGAAAAGGAGCAGTGGAGTAGTGGAACAGTGCAGAGAAGCAGTGCTCCAGATTTTAAAATCTGGGCAAATCTGTCTTTCTAGCAGAAGAAATTCTAATTTGACACTAGACAAATTTTCAACAGTCTAAATGATATGGATTATTCTGCTCAGTAAATGAAATACGCATTACAATAACTGTTGTAAATGTTGATGAGATTTATGCCTGAAGAGGTACATGAAGTCTACTTTTGCATCTGTTCTTAGGAAGATCCTAAACCTACCTGTGTCTTCTGGGATATGGACAAAAACGGTAAGTTTAAAAATACTGTGATTTCTTTCATGTGGGGAATAAAGTTGTTTTGAGTTTTAAAATCAGATACAGTATTTGCCATTTTTCCTCCTAATTAATCCTTACAGAATTCAATTAAGTCCATTCAATGAAGCGTATAATTTTTTCTGGTTAATATAGTTACTTGTAACAGTAGATGTTATATACTCCTTTTCAAAGTTTGTTTTTAATGCAAATGTTTCTAACATTTTAAATTTTTCAATCAAGTTTCTCTACTTTTCCATAGCTGATTGCAGTTTTTCACTGATCTGTCTGTATGCGCAAATTAAATTATAATGCTACTCAAACACAGCAGTGGTTCTTAGCTATACTTTTAACTGCTCGTTTGTTCTCTGGGATGGCTTTCCATATCCTTCTATTTTAGAGATCACTACGGACATGTTACTCTTCTTTACAATCAAACAGATAGAGCAGTAGGATTTTGGATGGAGAGGTTTAATACAGAGAGTCTTGCAAGAAATAAAATTTGCTATTCAAGTTTGTACTTCAAAGCAGGAAATACAGAACAACTGAGGAGAATGCAGGAGGATAAAAAAAGAGCACAAAATCATAGAACCTACCTATGAAGCTGAACTTAGGAAGCACAATAAAGGAGAAACACACAGGGAAGAAACTATTCCCAGTGGCTGCTTAAGTGGGGAAGAGCTTTGAGTGGTTTTGGAACATCTTCACAGTCTTTTGAGAAATTGTCTTAAATTTGAGTACTTGATTGTCTTGAAATTACAGAGCAAATTATGCTGGATTTTGTCAGGAATTATGAAAAATGTCTTTAGAAGTCAGAGAATATGAACTATTTCACAAAATTAGTTCATATTTTAGCAGGGGGAAAACGAAGAAAACAGATTTTACTTTTTAACATTTAATTTTTAAAAATAAAATCTTTCTATTTATTTTTCAGAATGACCTTTTCAGGTGGGGTGAGTAGGGAATAGTTTATTCCGAGTTTTTTCATAAGGCCACAAGGCATCTTTGGGATTATCCACTCTGACCTCCTGCTTTACATGCTGCAGGGAGGAAGGGAAGGACCCTCTCTGGTCCTGGGCCATAAATGAGGATATATGAGTGGGAGGCAGGCAGGTGCACACGTCACATCAGTGGGGTAAAAGGGAGTTCTAAAACTGTCTTATTATTGGGTAAAACTAAGGTGTGTCTTAATGCATGATCCACATAGTAGGTCTTATTCACTAACCAAAAAGCTCCCTACTTTTATTATAGATCTCCATCTATTGCTTCTGCTCAGTAGTCCATTACTGAGACACTCACCTGCTGTGATTCTCTGCAGAAACTAGGAAATCTGTTACTTGCTTCTCTCCTGGTTGTTTTTAATGCTTGCACATTCAATTTGAGAGAGCGCTTCTGCATTTGCACAAGGTGAAGTGAGAAATCTGTTAAAAGATAGGTTGACGTGTTTGTTGGACAGCAGTTTCTCATGTTTCATTTCCACAGGTGGCAATGGTGGCTGGAACCCTGCGGGCTGCCAGGTGGATGCAGAGTCCAATGAAAACGAAACGGTGTGCTTATGCAACCACCTCACACACTTTGGGATCCTAATGGTAGGCAAACTCGCTGTTCACCAAGTTACCTTTCCTAGGAACAGCAGTGCAGTTTTTCTCTCGTGTCAAGACAAGTCTCAGTTTTGTTACTTGGGTTATTTCTTTTGCATATGATTTTTAATAACAATAATAATAAAAAATAATTTTCCCCCTTATTGTCATAAAGTTATCTTTTCATAATAAAGTAACTAGTGATAAGGATTCAGGAATGAAATAATAAAGTTAGTAATGAAAGAATATTATTGTTGTTATTATTATAATTATTACATTCTTTACAAATTATTACATTCTTTTGCAAATACTGTGGCACAGAAGACCTGGGGTTGAGGCTTCTGAGCAATACCAAAATACCAGTACTAACACTTCCACAGAGAAACAGAAAAAATTGATCTTAATGATCCTGAAGTGCAGGGGATCCCCGACTTATCCCTCAGTAGTATAATCTGTCAAAACTGACCTGCAGCTGAGGGTGTGACAAGAGGGAAGTGAATGAGAAACAAGTCTAAGTATATTTAAAATTTTCAGATTGGGAAAGTGGGAAGTTGTTTACAGAAAAAAAATCATGAAAAAAATTTGGAATTGCTGTTTTCAGAACAAAAGGGAGAGAGACACATATTGTCAGGAAAAACAGGGAAAGAAAAATGTCCTACAGTCAGTAAAACTCCTAATGAGGATGAAAAGTCAAGGGAGCACAATAATTCCCTTTCATCCTTAGATCGAGAGGCTAATTTGTCCCTCGCAAATATAGGCTGCAAATCTGACAAGATTTATCTAATGTCAAAAAGTATAAAGCAGTACCTTCTTTTGCAAAATGTGTAAGCATATATTGGCTCTTTTCTTACTTGGCTTTAATCAGCTTTGGGGATGCCTTACATTACAGACCTGCTCTGGGAAAAAGTCTGTCAACAGTGGGCTGGTACAGAACATGTAGCTCATTCTCTGTCAGAACCTTAAACAAAGTCTCCAGAATGGGTGGCTGAGAAAGGTAGAGCAATGCCTAACAGGGAGATGAAAGAGGGAACCATAGAGTGCACTTTAGCCTCAGTAGCATAGCCTCTAGCCTTCAGCTGTCTCCAACAATTTGCACTAGTGAAGTGTTTTTCAGGGAAAAAAATCCCAACATGAAAAAACGGAATACTGCTATCTTTTCTTAGCATTTGGTGATTGTTTATGCTCAGTAATGGCCTGAAACACTTCTTTCCAGCTGAAATTATTCTTTGGCCTCTAAAACATAGCTTCAGAAAAGATATTGGCTCTTGGTCACAGCAGTGCTCCTAAGTGGAAGTATTTGGGTTTTGAAGTAACTTGCGGCGGTATCACGTAAAAGTTTAACCCCGCAAGAGAGCCACACATGCTGACTTTTTCAGCTTTGGCCTTCAAGACCCTTCTTAATAGGACTGCTCTCTTCACATCATGCTGAGTTGTAGATATGAAAAAGCCACTAACTTTGTGTCTTATTGCAAGCTAAATTGTGGTCTTGTTCCACTTTCCATCCTCAAAGGGAGAAAGAAAAGGCTTTCTTTAGGATATATTCAATGAGTCCCTTCTCTTCCCTGAATGCTTTAGTGGCAGTAGGAAATAAGGCAGAAGTTCTTTGAATTCGGGCTGCATTCCAATAGATTTTTACACAGTTTTGACCCTTCTAATTGCTTTTCCATTTTAATAATCGCTTCTGACTTTAATTCAGCTATTAAATTATTTTCAAATAACACTCTCCTTATGTATATATAAACTGTCATATAAGGTTGGGACAGGCTGTAAAAAAGCTGCTCCTGCCTTTTTCTACAAAGCATGCAAAGTTTTGTAGCATTTTATTTCTTTTTGCTGGATAGTTTTGCTAGGGACAGCAGTGACACTGACTGTAGAATGAACATCGTTATCTGCTAGCATTTGCTTGCATTTTCTCCACAGTGATATAGATCCAAACATTCTTATAGTTTCTTGTCCTTAAATAAAGGAAATAACAGTGGCATTTATTCTCAGGTGGTACTATGTAGCAGTTACAGTTAGACAGAAAACTGGAAAAAAAATCCTCAGAATTTTCTGCTTCATTTCTAAATCTTTTTTTTTGTCTTCGTCACTATTTTTCACACCAGTTCTATTATAATTTTAGCTTTTATGTCAAAGCAGACCATAAAACCAAAAAGCAGTATCTTGCCCTTGATTTCATCTGTAGATGATTAGCTACATTAACTCTTATGAACTTTTAATAACAAAAAGTAATGTCAGAAATTCCCAATAATGTTGAACATTTCAGTATGAAAACTTTTAAATTACATTTTCCTAAATCTTACATCTTCTGAAAGACAGTTGTATATAAGCAACAAAACTAAAAAGTTTAAAAACTAGAGACTTTTCCAGAGAAGGACGTTTGAACTCCTGGTACTGAATTATAAGGATCAGAATTAGGCTCTGACTGTCTGCTGTTCCGAGCAGTTATAGTACTTAAAGCACAATGTTTTGGAGAGCTGTGGGAAGGAAGTGAGAAGTGTAACAGCTATAGACGAAGTACACTCGGTAAAAATGAACCCCAGTGTCAAGGTTATAGTGGTATTGCCAAAGTGCTTTTGAGTTTTACTTGACTAATTACCAACAAAGAGTGTGGTGATCATAGAATAGGTGTTGGCTATAACTGATATCTCTTCCTTTTCTCTCACATAGGACCTTCAGAGAAGTGTGACACAAATAGACTCACAGAATAACAACGTCCTGACCTTTATCACTTACATAGGCTGTGGAATATCTGCTATATTTTCAGCTGCAACTCTTCTAACATACATTGCATTTGAGTAAGTGAAAAACATCACAAAGGTAGTACCTGTATGTGCTGAATAAAATAAATTAGTTACATGGATAGTGTGGTTTATTTGTCCAGGAAGGGAAATCTATGTTTAAAAAAAAACCAAACCTGTAAAATCACGGTCACACTATTGTAAAAGTGAAATGTTTTTTCAAGGGGACATAAATTCAGAGTCTTTCCTCCAGTTTCTAATGTGTTGTATTGCTCAGGCCTGGGAATAAGGTGAATGTGTGTCAAAATTTTGACCCAGGTATAAAAAAATAAATTTCCAGCTAGGACAATTACATTCAAGAGCCCTTCAGAAAGAGCTGGGAAGAGAGATAAAATGAAGATAAATTGTGAAGTGGTACAACAATTTCAACAGCAGTTCTACTTAAATGTGAAAGTGACTCAAGAGAAGGCAAAAGTTTTGAAGTGATACAGTTCTGTGAACAGTGAAAAGAGAAAATGAAGTCATGTCAGCACAAAGAAACCATTCTGCCTGTAACAGGATAAGACACAGTAGCTGCTAAAGAACGATAGTTGGCTGGGGGTGAGGGAAGAGGTGGGGGTTTTCAAGCATTTTAAATGTCTTCAATGATGGCATTCCTATTAAATTACCTATGGCACAATGTTCTGGTCCAAGAGGGCAGAAGTTCTTGGCTGCCCCAAATTTCCTACATTTCAATGTGTATCAATTAAAAAAAAAATTACATGATCTTCAGTCTTCCTAAGATCCTATTCAAAAAAGCCAAACAAACAAAGAGAAAACAACATGCACTGGACAATATATTCCAAAAATTAAGTGAAGACTTACATATAAAATGATCACAGATGACCTTCTAGTCAGCTGTATCTTTTTGTTTTCAATTTCTATCTAAAATAAGAAGTACTGTTTTATATTTAATTTGAAAGGGGTTTTTTAAAGAAAAAATCAGTTGCTAAAATATGATGGCAGTTAATTAGCTCATTAAGGACCTAAAGAACTGGTAGCTTACCCCCACTACACACAGCAGAAGCCTTCAGCAATCTGACACAGAAGTACACATCACTACGTCTTACAGTACAAACACTTACAGCTCAGAGGAGATCCCTGTACTTTTATTTACTTTGTGAACCAGTAAACCCAGCTGCTGAATGTGGCTTGCGTGAGTACAGCAAGTTAATCACATGCACCTGTATTTCTCTCATTAGGAAGTTGCGAAGAGATTACCCGTCCAAAATCCTGATGAATTTGAGCACAGCCTTACTCTTTCTTAACCTGATTTTTTTGCTCGACGGCTGGATTGCATCATTTGATATCGATGGCCTCTGCATAACTGTAGCTGCACTCTTGCACTTTTTTCTTCTGGCCACCTTTACATGGATGGGACTAGAAGCTGTTCATATGTACATTGCTCTGGTGAAGGTGTTCAACACGTACATACGGCGATACATACTGAAGTTTTGCATCATTGGCTGGGGTGAGTTCCGAAGATGCAATATTTACATGGCACTTATGCTGCTATCTAAAATGCTCTCTATAAATGCTGCTATATAAAAGCTCTCTGTCAGAAGTGCAGAGCAAAATTAATATCAACATGGTGTTCCACCCCCCCCCGCCTGCAGTAGTGCTGGCATGCAGCCAGCCCTCTCTGTCACGAAGTTCCCCTGTATAATTCTGTGTAAATACACTGTAACTGGCACTCTCCACCCAGGGCAGCTCACGGCCCTTGGATGAGTGGAGAGACCGGATAAACTGGTCTTGCTCTCCGGAGAGGCCAGAATGGGAGAGGGGAAACAAGAGTGTCCTATCAGAGGTGAAGAACCATAGCACACAATGAATGCAGAAACTCTTGCAGTTACTGCAATGCCTATGGGCATCTTTGCATTGATTTTCAAAAACTTTAAGTTCAGGTTAAATTTTCTTGCCAACAAATACATGTAGAAGTTGGTGGAATCAGAGGCAACCCAAATTTTCTGAGCTTCAGTACGGTGTTTAAAACACAGAGAGATCCTGGCTGCCCTAAGCAATGTACAAAGCAGGTCTGAAATGGAAAATGTACTACTGAAAAATAACTGCAAGGCCCAGGCAGCAAGGCTTTTATTCTTCAGTTTTGTCTATATCAGGAATCTGTGCCTTCCCCCTGAATGCACATATTGTGTTTGAAATAATACAACACAATACAAAACCATTAACCTTACGGCTAGAGCACTGACCTCAGTACAGCTGATAATTGATGTCTTTCCATTGGCAACTAGCATCCTCTTTGGCAACCTCAGCAGAGAGCAAGGACTGAGTGGTCGGAAAAGCAAATTAACCTCTTCCCCTTTGAATCTGTTCTGTTATAGCAAGGGTAAGACATGTAAATAAGGCATATCAGGAAACGTACATTTCTTTTGTTTGAGCTGTACCTTTCTGCACAGAGTTCTCTTCTGCGTAGTTGTCTGTTTTCCCAAAATACTCCCTTTACGTTATTATTAAGAAATATATATTTTGTTTTATAAGGTGGAGGGGCTTACGGTTGAGAGAAGCAGTGGAGAAATTACAGATTTAAGTTCATATCCCCCAGTTGCCCAACCTAATGAATTCCCATTAGCATCTCTGAAAAAAAACCCTCAAAAAAATCCCAATAATATCCTTCCCTTAAAACTCATTTTTTAAAATATTTTTTTAATCTTCTCACTAGAGAACCTATGTGAAGTTGCAAATTTAACTTTGGGTAGTTAAGGGAGATTGTGTTATTTTCATTTCCATATCACATTCTAAAATAATGGTTTTTGCCTCACAGAAGGTTACGAGGTGTATTCATTAATGCCCATTAAGTGCTTTGCAAGTTCTTTATATCTGTACTGTTTGAAAAATTGTTTTCTTCTACCTTCTCAGTGCAGTTTTTTCAGGATACTCTGTACTAAAACAATAGGGATGGAGACATCAATAATTCAACTTAGCATGGTGAATGTAAAGGTTTAGGAAATTTGAAAGCTCCCAAGTTTTCTTGTGTTACAGGTTTGCCAGCTCTGGTGATAGCAATTGTTTTAGCGAGTGCTAATACAAGTGCAAGTCATGTTTATGGCAAGGAATTATATGGCAAAGATGCTAACGGGCAAGGAGGAGATGACTTGTGAGTATTTCTTTTGATCTCTTAAAATTGAGCATTTATAGTTTGGAAAAAAAATTAGCATCAGTCAGATTGCTTTGGAAAAGTCAAAGACGCATTAAACAAGCAAAATGGGCAAAATTGTCTTCTAAGTTATTTGACTCTGAAATGTGAAGAAGGCCATAAGAAAAAGTGGAGGGAAATCTGTATTAGCCAATGCCAGGTACAAACACTCCTCTGGCAGAAGAAAAATTTCTAGGTTTTGTCAGGAAAATAAAATAAATAAAATAAAATTTAGTTTATCTTAAATGAAAGCTGTATTTTCTAGGTAAGAGCAAAGAAAGAAGTAGTATAAAAATAGTTTCCTTTTTAAGTAAGCTAGTCTTTTGCCAATGTAGTTTGATAGTCTTCTTTCTTCTCTTGATGTCCAGCTAATAATCTCCAGATGCCAAAATTGTTATATGAGTGCTCTGTTCCTTGCCTGGCAAAGCTTCATCATGATAAATAAAAATGTCATTTTATATGTCTATTATAGTATCATCCTAAACATTCAGGCCATTTGCTGATAGAGGTATAAGCTAGATATCTCATATGACTGGCTGTCAAATGGCTACCTCAAAAGTCCTACTGCTTCTCCAGTCATGTACAAGTTCTCCTTTAGCTCCAGTGGCAGAAAGTTGAAATTTCGACACTGAAGATCCAAGTTTGCCCATTCTGTTACTAAAACATACTATGCTTCACACAGATGACAGCCGTGAAGCTGCTTGTACTGTTTAAACTTTTCACTATAGGATTGCAGTTCCCACAGCTTGTATCTGAGGTTGGATTTCCTTTATAATTGGTTTTGACAAAATTGTGGTACAATCCTTAGATTTCCAAGGTGATAGTACTCTGAGCCATAGTCACTTAAGACACCTCTGGACTTCATTGTATTTCCAAACAGAAAATGGACAAAGGTTTCATTTTCAAGCGTAGTTCTGCATTAGTGGAATCAGAAATAGGCTGGTTTTCCTTGTAGTCATGTGAATAATTGTAGGATAGTTTGCATTAACCAAAAATGATCATTTTTTGTATTTTTTTACAGCTGCTGGATCAAGAATGAAATTGTCTTCTATGTGACTTGTGCTGGCTACTTTGGAATCATGTTTCTAATGAATATTGCCATGTTTATTGTGGTGATGGTGCAAATCTGTGGGAGGAATGGGAAAAGAACTAATCGGAGCCTGAAGGAAGAGATCCTGAGGAACCTCCGTAGCGTGGTCAGCCTGACCTTCCTGCTGGGCATGACATGGGGCTTTGCCTTTTTTGCCTGGGGTCCCTTGACTCTCGCTTTCCTGTACCTCTTCTCAATTTTCAATTCTTTGCAAGGTAAGCTGAATTTTTGTTCTGTAAATGAATAATATTTGAGCTATTGCTGTTCTGGGGCATACTATGCCCAGTAATTTGACTGGGAACTCATATTCAATCTCTAGGTTTTCCATTGATACAAAACCATCATTGATTTATTTCCCTTATGTGGAATAATGATCCCAACTACATGTGGATTGAATATGTTTCATAAATTAGTTGACATTTCAAGGTCTTTTCCATAAAATGCACTATATTATAAATAGAGCTATTCCTGACTAACAGTCTGAAGTGTTCACTGTTGAGATAGATGCTGTGTCACCTTCAACATTTCTTTTCAAATATAGGAAGCCTTCTTCCCTACTTTATTCCTGTAGGGAATCTGTAAAGCTCACAACTATTTTATTAAGGCATGAAAAGCTCATAAAACAAAATTCAGTCCTCTTTTCCTGTTTCAGTGTGTAGAGATAGCATAGACTTATGGGATATTCTTTGGTTAAGAAAAATCCAGTGACTGTTTTAGTCAGATTATTTTCCTTTCCTTTAATCGAGTTTTGAATATTTTCATTTTCCAGCATAGTTTGTCTTTCTGAAAAATGTTGTGAACTGTACTCAAATGGCTATAAATTACAGAATTATATAGCTGACATTTAGAAAAAATTTCAGCTCAGAGCTAAAATTTGTGTATGTATCAAATGTTATAAGATTCTCAACCAACTCTTACCCTACCCACTAATAAAGAACTATTGAAAGCATAAGGAAGAGAAAACCCAAGAAGATTATTGGAAGGGCATGTGTTATACCATACACATATTGATATAAAAAATTCATTTGCCTGAAAAAAAGCCAAAACAAAAAACAAACTCAAGAATGTCATTGAAGGAACACGTGTTGCAACACAAATATTAAGATAAAAATTGAATTTTCTTAGGGTTAGCAAAATATCTTCCCTTTATGGAAAAAGTACTTAATGTTATCCTGTGTGGATTTTATCTGATACAGTTGAGATGTATTTATTGTGCTAAAAGATTTATTGTACTTTCATGGAAAGAGAGTAATGTTTTGGGCTTTTGTTTGGGTCAGTTTTAACCTAAAATTCTGGGCAAAATGGCAAAAATGGTTTATTGTTCTTACTGAAGCCTTTTTTTCCAAAGGACAGATTCTGATATTCCCCTAGCAGCATAATGAAGTATTTGCTGCATTGTGTCTGTGTGAGAAATTCAGAAGGGCCTAGAGAGATTAGAAGTATGAGAAGAACATGAAAAAAGATTTAAATTCTGAAAAGTGTGCCAAGGATCAAATTAAACAAGTTTTCTGTAACCAGAATTTCCAGTGCAATCAATTAAACTTGTATGTGCAGAGTGCACACAAGGTTGACCACCACTGTTTAAGTCTCTGTGGGGTAACAGCACTATTTAATGGAAAATGAGTATTTGGAAGGCACCTAAGTCAGAAGATGAAAGTGAAAAAGCTGAGGAGTAAACGCAAAAAGAAGAGTGATGAGCTTTTCTTGGATTGTGGTAGCAATAGTGACACAGTATATGCTCGGGCATGTCACATCAAGCCCAGGAAGATAACAATCTCCTATGTGAAAGTACTTATTGCTGTGAAAGAGTTAGGTAAAGCTAAAGAAAAAAGAGTTATGTTTAAAATCACATATAAGTGGTGCAGTGTTCATGTACCAGTAAGGGTACATGAATGGAACAAACTAAAAATTAGGATTTGTGTCAGGAGGCATTTCCTAGCAGCCAAAAAGGAGTTCAGTATGGCAAATTTTTCAGCAGTATTAGCATGAGCTTAATTATCGAGACCTTGGTAAATTCGTTTATTTAATAAATACGTTTATTATTATTCTCTCTCAAGTTTTTGAAAGCTGCATGAGTATTTTAAGCTATACCAGCAGCCTCCATCAGCAGTTTTCTGTGCACTGGCAGTGAAAAAGCAAATTGCAGCAACTGCTGGTGTTACTGTACTTTGCTATTTCATCTACATAGGAAATTATTTTTCTCTCCTTGAGGCACAGAGTAAAAAATCTGGGAACATTTCTTTTTTGGCTGCTCATTTTATATATATGCCTGGGCAAGCCAAATACTTTCAAGTCAGAGCCAAGCTACAGCCAAGCCTAGGGTCTGATTTGTCTCTGGGAAACAAAACCAAAGCTGTACTACTAAAAGCACATTGTAAACTTAATGAATAATGAAATACAGAGAAAAAAATTCTGGAGACCAAGCCCAGACAGGGCAAAGGCAAAGTACTTAATGCAGTACATTTGTTTTGCATTACTACAGAATATGCATTTTCTTTTTTAACAATTCAGAATGTTCCAAACATTTACTGCGATTTAATAAAGCATCAATTTACAAAGTTTGTAGCTTTGCAGAAGCCCTAAGAGGAACTGCATGTCTCTAAGACTGTAAGACTGTAAGAACTGCTAATGATTGCATTGGAATTGCTTGTGTGTTTTAAACAAATCACACAAAAATATTTCACTAAATGCAAACACAGTAACCTTACTTCAAGAGAGGTTACATATGAGATGCATCAAGGTATGTTTGCCTTTTTTAAATTGTGTTTTTCCTTTTTTTTCCCCCATCAACTCTTGAAAAAATTTGGGAAAAACGTGTTTCATGACACAGCCCTTACCTAAAGTTAAGTGATCTCAGAGGTCTCATCCTGGCCTGATGGCTATAAGCAAATACAAATCCAGTTCAATGACATGCATTAGTGGAAAATTAGACCTCAGCAATTTGGAGGAGAGAAGATAATTTGAGTCTCTAGAGCATTATTATCCAAGCTATACCCTGCCATTTTGTTCTACCAACTGAAACACAGTACTCATTAGTATACGGAACCATTCATGATAATCATAAAGGAATGGTATTAGAGGAAGCCACTTGACCACGTTTGCCCACCTTCTGTAGCATTTATTCATGTTTAATATGTAATCATGAGGGATTTGGCAGTAGCATTTTGCCATCAGGTGTTCAGCCTCAGGTTGGCTCTCTCCCAGAGAATACGAGTAAAACAAGAATAGGCTAAGCTGGAGAACAACGAAAGATTCCACAGACAGAGCCTGCCTGGGAAAAACCAGGAGCACATAAGATTTCCAGCTACTATATTTAGCTCCAAAGTGTGTCTGTACAATGATGAAATTGTACCATATGTCTTGTTAAGACCTACTTTATCACATGGTAGGATGCTTATCTCCTGTCTTGAAAATCAAAATTTAACAATTGCTTGAGAAAGATTAACTCTGCAAAAACATTCTTAAACACTTTTACTGCAATTGCATGCACAAATCAGTTCATTTTCTTTGGAAGTTTGTAGTTGGACACCTGATTAATAGTTGTGAACATATTCTTAACATTTTCATAATCTTTTCAAGTACATACATGTGATGCACGTAAATCCAAGTGTGCTTTTTTAGGACACCCATTAATGCCATTTGCAAGACTTCTGGTTTTAAAAGAATGCAGCCCACAGATCAGTAGGTATGGAACAGAAGGAGATAAATTATCTCCTTGTTAATATCATAGTGTCTGTATTTACTTTGCAGTCTGTCTCTTGCAGTCTTGTTGGTTGCAAAATAGTCATTTGGTTCAAAGAAAAAACCTTTTAATCATTTTCCTCTAAGCCAAAAAAAAATAAAACTAAAAGGTCAGCACTGAGCTGAATCTATATCAACAGTGCCAATAAAATGGGTCCTATTCTCTGTATTCTGATATCCCAAACACCCATATAGCAACTAGAGGATGGGAAAATTTTTAGTTAATTTCTGTACCTCTTAAATGAGGCATAGATGACAATAACAAAATCTTAAGATTATTTTTTCTTTGCTTGTACTTCATAGACTTTTGATCAGAGATTTTAGTTAATCTGTTTATCTGTTTATAAATACATGCTTCATTTGGTGTTTGTTTGCTTTTTTCAAGGTTTGTTTATATTTGTATTCCATTGTGCTATGAAAGAAAATGTGCAGAAACAATGGAGGAGACATCTCTGTTGTGGCAGATTCCGACTGGCAGACAATTCAGGTAAAAACAGTTCACAGCTCCCGTCCTTAGGTACTGCAGTTGTCTTTAAAAGTCCAGGTAAACAGCTTGTTAGTTACTTTTAATATAATAAAAGGTAAGCCAGAGATGTGGAAAAATATATTAATCACAGACTGTCACTTCAGTACTAACAGTGCCAAAGCACTTTTCAGATATCACTTCATAAAAACTCTCAAGTCTCTCAGTTTTCCACTGAAAGCAGCTGGTAAATTTTGTACTGCTATAAGCATGGTTTTGGAAGGCCCTTTGGACCATGCAAAAAAAAAAATTAAATAAGGATCCAGAGATTCAAACTCTGTCATTCAAAATCCATTTTACTCATTTTCTCCTGCATTAAAGTATGTTGACTGAATTGTGTGAACTGCTAGACTGATGTAGGAGCAACTCTTAAAAGGCATGTAGAAATATTCTGTCTTCTTTTGCTTTTATCTTTGTCTTTTTAAACTGTCTGTCCTTCACCATTTAATTCAGAAAGACCATTAGACACTCAGAAATATAGAAAATTCCTTAAGCAGAAGCCTGATTAGGTTCCATGGCTGAAGCTCAACTTTATCTGCAACAGTCAGGGAGCGAGGAGAGCAGTTGGTTTGGACACGTAAAAGTAACACTTGGGCCACTGCATTTGTAGTTTCCTGCACCTTTGACCATCTCGGATGGCATTAGATTGCTGTGTTCAGGCAACTGGATTTTACTTTGCTGCCTGATGTGGTGATTTGGACCATATAATTCTTTCTCATATGGTTCCTGCTCAATGACCAGTGTTCAAATCTAGAGTTGATGTAAGGTGGCATAAGCTCATAGCCCATTACGGTAAGCCAGTCTGTCCTGGGTAATAACAGTTCTCCAAATACCCTTGTGTCCTTTCTTTTTCTCTTGGCATACAGGGCTTGTTTCAAGGTTTAAAGTAACTGCTTTGGTATCAAGACTTTTGCTTGTCCTGCTCTGTTTTGTTTAGGGAATGTATTCTCATTGTACACTCTAAAACATACTTTCATTTTGTAGTAAGAAAACTTGATTCATTATTTCCAAGAGCTAATACAAATTGGGAAAATCATATTCATTCTGATCAGACATCCAAATTGTTTCATACGTTCAGCTTCTGTGTGGTTTATGCTGTAACTCCTGAACTTAAAAACGCAGATGGATCAAACTATTTTTTTTTATACTGCTGTTGAGCAGCTTGTGCATATGATAGAAATAAAAACATGAAGGATTTGAATTCTTCAGTGGTATAGTTAATGTGATGTCATTATGTCTAGCATTAACCAGTCAATCTCTACGAGCTGTTTTTAATCTGCATGAACCTGACACCGTTTTCAGGCAGAACAGTGAAAAATAAGTCAAATATGAACTTGCATACATAAACCCTATAGCAATGATTTTGGATAAAGTGACCTAGGTGTCTTTGGTTTGGACTTCTTTTCTATTTTGTGAATTTCATTGAGGTACAGTGAATAACAGCAAGGTGATTCAAATGTGAAACTTCCTGCACTTACCTGCAAGTATCTGATACAGAAGTAGTTAGATGCTTTTATTCTACTGATATTGGGACAGACTGTTGAGTTTTTCACTGGTAATTTTCCTCACTCAGTTTATCAGTATTAGTTATTTAATTTGATTTTTTAAGTTCTTCCAGCATAAGAGCCTATTGTGTTAATGGTTTGGACAAAACTCTTAAAATGGGAATGACTGAATAAACAGTGTAAAATAATAGTGCACCAATATTCTAAACAATCAACTGAGAATCTGTTATTATGCAGTGTCTTCCTCAGTAGATCAAACCCTCAGATGGTAAGATCACTGTAAATGATCCTATCCACCCCTTTAGATTTTGCTCTTCAGGTCATGAAAGTATGGTATCCTTATACTGCTACAGAGCTTCTCTGCTCTCTTGTAGCCTGGAAAGCTAGGCCTTATTTGCAGTTCTAATCTAACAAATCTAATCTAACAAATGATTGTTAGAGTGTTAGAGCCACCAATTTTAACTATTGTGGTAGAATAAATTAAGTTGGAATAATTTTGATTCTTAAGAACGAAAGAGGCTGCCTAACAGGAAAAGGATAGGCTGTTTGTTGTAAGCAATATTAAGAAATGCATCTGTTACCTGAAATAATCATAATTGAATAAATTAGGCATTTAGTATCTATGGTAGTTATTTATGTAAAACTTTTCAATCATTTTTAGACTGGAGCAAAACGGCAACCAATATTATAAAGAAGAGTTCTGATAATCTTGGGAAATCCTTATCCTCTAGTTCCATCGGCTCCAATTCAACCTACTTAACATCCAAATCAAAATCTACAACAAATACATATTGCAAACGAAACAGCCATACAGGTGAGTTCTTACACTGTGTGCAAGTGTGTCTGTGAATACATAGTTTCATGTTAAAGGTACAGTAGTTGTTTCTACCCAAAGGTCAGTGTGAGAAAATTTCATCAATTTGTGTAGTGTATTTTTTAAATATATGTTACTTTAATAAGAATCATTATCTAACATGCAATACATCCAATATATAGTTCTGACCTTGGTATGTTCCCATACTAAATAAAGCAGGTGTGATGAAAGCAAATCTTGCTTATTATCCTATTGTAAACACAGGGTAGCCAAAGCACAGAGAGATGACGTTCATCACCCAAGGTAACATGAAAGCTGGCAGCACAGCTGGAAATAGGAATCAAGTCTTCAGAGCCCAAGTCCACAGCTGATGCACATGGTTAAACTCCTTCCATCTAACTGTAAAACATTTATGGGTAAAACGACAAATGGAGCCTACTTGGAAATGGATACAGTGTTCCTAGATTATGCATTGTCTTGACCTTCTACAAATAGCATGCCATATCTACTGCTTATTTATTTAGCTGTCGATGGTATATGTAATAAAAGGCATCATCTGTATTCCACTCATACCATGAAAATGTGCTCATTTTAAGAAGACTTAAAGGGAGCAAAGAAAGAGAGGAGCTGGAATGATTTGCAAGTTTGGTTATGTCTGAGATCATATTTCAGAAAATTACACATAGAGTTCACTTTTTTTTTTTTGTTACTCTGTTTTGGTGAATTCCTGTTTTTGTCCTGTGTAAAGTCACATACATTATTACAGAATACTCTATTATAAACATAGTGGTAATAAAATCTGTGCACATATTTAACCCAAAGATGTGTTTACTTGCTTCAAAATTTTTATTAGAAACAATGTTTATACATGAAGTAGATGATTTTACTAGAATGAAAGTTATGTTGTTTCTTAAGTATAAATTGTTTTCATAAGTCTCCAGTGTCTCTCTTATGATGGCACACTCTCTTTTCTTGATACATGGCATAGTTTCCAAGAAATACCTTCCTTTTTTTTATTGATGATCATTGCCTGATTTGATTAGGCACACCGTTTTTGTCTAGAAATCTCATTTTTTTAAGAATTAAATTGTTATTTTCCCAGTGACCAATATTCATTGCATCCATTAGCAAGAGGGATTGCACATCAGGTATTATAAGAGTTTAAAATTTTTTTGGTTATAGAGAATATCTGTGTATCTTAGAAATTCCCTGATAACACCTGAGCTTGCTCTCAGGACTGCTCTTCACAACTGTGCTGGGAGCACACAGCTGGTGCCTGCCTCCCTAGGCTGCCTGTCTTTGCTGCCATGTCAGGTTTGGTCTTCAGTGCACCCAGCTGCCCTGATCAAGCTGTCTTCATCTCTTCCCTATGGAAGGACACTTCTACCAGCAGTCTTCCACAAATAGCATCCTTAATATCCACCGATCACAGTGCTACTGTTGATTTAATAGTAGAGGACAGCCTTGTGTTCTGAAGCCAGAGAATCCCCATTTGTACTCTTGGCAGATCAGTTTTTAGACTCTTGGTCTTGGGATTAATGATAAAAATATGCTTAAATGTTTTGTTGGAGTCGGGACTATTTATCAGGCTGACAATTAAACTTAGGGCTGGAGTTTTTGCAATGTGTTCTTAAAGCAAAACAAAGAAACTGTTCCAGATACAAAGTATAAGTTAAAAGAAACTTGCTCATATACCTTTTTCAAAAATTAGGAGCTTAATCCCATGCATAAATTGTTCCTAAAAGGGATTTTAGTTGGCAAGGTAATCAAAGTTTGTAATGTAAACGTTTATTATTTTTAAAATTTTAATGCATTTTGCTTTGATCTCTAAAAATACACATCTTATTGTGATACTTCACAGGAATTTTTGCTAACATATACTAACATATCTTCTCGTGTTAAAGTAATAAAAAATAATATTCATATTCTGATTTTTAATAGAGCTGAATTTCTCAGTTTGGTGACTTAGCTAAATTGCAGGCAAATAATGTAATAGCTACGTGTCTTGGCAAGTCTTGTTAATATGGTTATAATGTGCTCCCTGGAATTGACACAAGCATTCATGTGTTTGTGGTATAGATAATGTCTTCTAAGGCCCTTTCCTCATCAGTGGTGGAGCATTACAGGTAAAGTGAGAATTGCTTTTGTTGAATGCATGGTTGAAACAGGGTGGAGGGATGCTTCTTGCATGATGTCCTCATTGACACAAAGGATTTTGCTAATCAGAAACACTGCCTATTTCTCACTGTTACATCTTGCTCCATTGATGCTGAATCAAAGGATAAGCATGCTTCAAACTTCAGGTGTCTGCACTCTGCATGGGGCATGAAGCATTTGGAAGATACCATATTAGAAAACAGACCATGTCCTGACATTAGTGCTTGTGTAGAGTAGTCTGGGTAAAGGAAATTGTCCTGAAACACCCATACACAAAGCATACATTAAAAAGCAAAACCAATCTGATTGAGTTCCAGAAGATTTGTTAGTATTTATAAAAGTTATCACAGGAATTTTAAGATAATGTATTTCTATTTGGTCTGTGGCCATTATCGTATTAGTCTTTTTTCTTTTTATATCCAGTCACACTCAGAATAACTCTGAGTGACAAAATGTACATGCCTGCAAGCCATCCTGTGAACTGCTGCTTGAATGCAGAATGCACCAACACAAATATTGGGTGGACCCTTACGGGTGGACAAAAGAGGTCACTTCGGCATCTTGTGCCCCAGCTGTCTACAAGCCTGAAACAAACTACTTGTAGATAGTACTTAAATACCCTATGCAACACTTTTATGAATGAGAAGTTAAGATTATGTCTGCAGAGAATTTGCTGATACAACTCCCATTTACTTCAGTGATACATGATTTTAACCCTGTATCTAGGTGTGAAGCCATAGGTTGGTAAATGCATACATTTGAAAGGCACAGAGTACCCAGAAATTTGCTATGGGACATGGAGTTAATCACTGCAATTCATGGACATTCTTGGGTGCTTTGAAAAAATCATCTCAATATTCCTGAACATGCCTGTTTCTGTTTTCATGAGTGAAACTGTTTTCATTTCTCAGTCTGCAAGCCATTTCTCCTTTGCAGCACTTTATACTCTTTTATGGCTTGATATCGTGACTTCTGCAGGGGCAAGTTAGTGTTTATTTTTCAGTTCATTTATTCCTAAGAAAAAAGTTTTTATTGAATCATACTTGAAGTAATACGCTTAATTCTTAAATGATCCTTTAACAATGAATTTTTGAAGGTGATTTCACCAAGGTCTTGTAAACAGCCATCAAAAATGTCACCTGTAGAAAACATTGCTTCCCAGGGTACTCCACTTTACTGTCAGCTTGCAGTGGTCCAAACCTTGCCTGGGTTAAGAGAATTAGTTCCAGCTTTATTCACTACAGTGGAAGAGATAAGAAAGAAAGCTCGTTTATACAACATACTTGAGAAAATGAGAGACAAGGTCTCTCCTTCTCATTTCTCACTACATGAGCTCTACCTACTGACCATTCTCCGAACAGCACTTATGTTAGCCACTGGAGCAGACTTTCTCAGTCTGTCTGGGAATTACCTTGCTCCTTTTTCTCATCAGCTTCACCCTTGGCTTATAGCTCATGGACTCTGAAGGGATGCCTGGTTTTTGCATCTTTTTCTCCCCACAGTTGTTCAGTCTGTACCCTCCACATTATGGAAAAAAAAAAGGTGATGCTAGACAAGCACAAGGTTTAGGCCAGTTTCAGCTCTTGTTGTCTGCTTTAAGATGCAAGACATTTTCTGCTACATTCTGCACAGATTATGTTATTTCTGTACATAACTCAAAACCTCCACTGTTGAAATAATTAAATCTGTTTACTGTCATTTTCCACTACTGTATTACGTGGAGATGCTATTTATGGAGGCCACCCCTATTCCTGTGCTATCAAAAGGTAGCAAGATGCAAAGCATCAACAGTAAATTAATATATTAAAAAGTCATAGGAGTCAGTTACACTTTAGGCAAAAGAATAGGGGGATAATTTCAAGAAATACTCGAAAGGTCTGCCCACAAAACCAGGCATCTTAAAAGAATTTAGAAGAAGCAATGTCAAGCCAAAAAGTTCTTTGCTGGCTTTTAGGGCAGTAATTTCATTCAGCAGTAGTGGCAATTGAAGGCATATCTATATGGAAGTGACACATCTCTTAAACAGTGAGTTTGCGTAAGAGGCCCTAACTTCTTGTTGCTTTTTCCTCCTCCTAGAGAATGTTTTTCTTGACAAACCATCTTCAAAATTTGCCCAAGAGGATGGAGAACAGACATCAATCATCCCCGTCCACCAGGTTATTGACAAGGTCAAAGGATATTGCAATCCTCACTCCGACAACTTCTATAAAAATATCATCATGTCTGACACATTTAGTCGTAGCACAAAGTTCTAACTGAGCTTATGATTTATTTTCTTTTTAATCAAAGGAAGTTAAAAAGTCTGCCTGGAATTGAGAATAGTGGATGTCATAGAATGAGACCTGTTTAGTTATTTTTTCCCCAGTTTATAATGCTCTTCTGTTAACAGCTTCCACTTAAGGACCGATTTCTCTACCTTCTTACTGTTGTGGAAAAAGACAATTTTCCACCGTGGTATTGAGCTGTTTTTTAAGTGTGTGCCAGCCAACGTGATACCTGGACAGCTAATTGTAATCCTGTGCAAATATTTTTTAAGGCTAAAGAGCCACAAGCCTAACTTTAAATTATATAGTCCAAAGAGAAACAAGTCATGACTCCTGGAGAAAATAGCAGACATCTCACGCAGTACAGGCAAGCTTTCATTGAACAGTTTACTGATGGTCTTTTTCAACTGGAAAATATGGATTTTTCCCTATGACACTTGTTAGATTCTTGCTTCTTGACTGTCTAGTGCTGACTCTTCTTTATTCAGAAATGAGTAAAACCCTTACACCAGTTAGGGTTTTTAAAGCATTTTTAACTAAATAGACTTAATCATGCAAAACAGTATATGCTGTAAATTCAGGCCATTTTTTGTCCATGTACAAAGAAACACAAAGTCATGTTTCAGCATTTATTGATTGGTATGTGTGAAATGCAGCATTTCCCATCACAAGTCTGTGTTTAATGTTCTTTTTCACAAAACAAAATTGAAGACATTCAACTATATATAGATCTATAAATAAATACCTAGAACTCTCTCCACACATATTTTTGTAATAATGCACACTGTAAATATGACAGAGAAAACCACAGAGTGTACCACAGACATTCTAAAAACAATGGATGGTGCTAAAACTTAATCTTAAGTATTTAAATACAAGGTGAATTCTTTGTAAACCCCTGAGTTCGTCAGTCTCTGTATTTCAGATATACTGTATGTGTAGACACCTCCATCAGATGGCATTGCAACATTAGAATAACCTGGATACATTTACCAATAATAAACAAATAACATCTTTCCAGGCACCTAATGTTTCCAGGCATCCCTGTTGGATTACTTGATGGAGGTTGTTGGAGGCACAGAGTTTAAACAGTCTTCAGGCAATATTAGGGAATTTACATTGCTACACTGTGTCCACAGTGACTGGGGGAGGGGGGGGTTGTATGTGCAGAGAATAGACAAGAGCATAAAATGCTTACTTGTTTAAACTTTATAAATATATGACATATTAGCATGTGGCCATGAGTGGCAAAAGGGCGTCTCTCCTCATTAAGCATGTTTGATCCAATGACAGGCTTTATAAAAATTGTAGCTGCACACATTCCTGAAAGCATGCACTGAAACATCACAGGTATTTTCAAGTACTATTTTCAGAGGAGAGTGTCCCCTAATGGAAGTTTTCATTTTTAAAATTACTTTTTTTTAACCAAATTATTTTTAGCCAAATATTTAATTATTTGCATTCAGAAGGTGACCAGAAAGTTGTGCTGAGATTTTTCAGTTGCCAAGCAGGTGGATGCTCAGTGATTAGGGATATGGATTTGTGCTTTCTCTGCTCTTTGCACATGCTTTTGTGTGTAGAGATCATTTAATGCTGTGACCGCACAAATGGCATATTTTCCCTGGCTGCAAACACCTGGTGGGAGGAGGATGTCCTGATGGTATTCCATCCAGAAACACTGTTGTTGCTACATGGGCCTTAACGAAACCTCAGTCTTGTAACTGCAGATACTTACATGGTGGTATGAACAAAAGTCAACCTGATTCACTTAAAATGTTATTAATAACAGGGATGAGTGTTGTCAGATATCTTTAATAAGTGAAATAGTCTAGGGAGAGATTATGTACAAGCATTTACTGAACTTATATTTTATCATCCCACTTGCTTAACTACTGTAGATAATAGGGTTCACATAGCAGCTTACTGTGAGATTTATACCTGATTAAGGTGTTTAAAAGCAAAGGAACACGAAACATTCCTGAAAAAATAAGGAATCAATAAAACATAAGTAAAATAAAAATATCAGTAAAATATAAATAAAAAGAAAACACAGTATCCTGAATGAAGCTGAGCTGTAACCTATCAGTTTAATGTACAGCTACTATATTTTTGCTGAATTAAGATTTTTTCTTTTTTTTTACTACCATGTAGTAATCTTAAACTGTCTATGTCAGCTCTTGAATGCTCTCAATTCTACAATGTAAAGCTTCTGTTTTGTAGTTGACATGCTGTAACCTCCCTTGTATATATTTATTTATTTGTGAGGTTAGATATGTCAAATATATTCGGTTCTGTAATGACTGTTCTTGTTACTTTAAAACTAGATTTCTGCTTTATCATAGAAGAAGAGGGAAAGAATAATTTCTTATATATGTTTTTTCTAAACACCGTGTGAAACGATTTACTGTAGTTCTATCTTTTACAAGTATAAGAAAACATGTTGATCTAATTTGTAATACTAGTCAGTGAAATATAGTGTAACAGGTTTGAAGATGGACTAAAGTGGAAAGAAATCTTTTCAAGTAAACAGTTTTGATGTTAATGTTCCAAATAATTAAAGTCTTTTAATAATGAATGGTTTACTTTTATTTTTCTTTTTTAGTGTTTAATGCCAAAAATTGCACAGTGGAATTCTGGTACACGCCTAGCCATAATGTTGGAAATAAATGTGCAAGACTAACTCCATCTCATCAGAGGAACACATTTTGCAGAATATGCCTTTCCCTTCTGTAATTTACTCAATGCCACATTCAGTGAATGATCTAGAAGTTATGCAAGCTCATTTATTTATGGTAGCAGTCACATCATATAAATGAAAGGAAAATCAAGGCAACAGACAATATGCTGGGATGATCTTTTAAAGTAATACAAATGAATAATCTAAAACTCAGAAGTTATTTCTTTTCATATGTTTCTCTCCAGCTGAATTTAGTCCCTCATTATCAATAACTTCTTTCAACTTGTAGTCATACTTCGATCACTGCTGAAATATTTTCTTGAGCCAATCACTTGATTAGTGATTACTAATCTATAAACAATAAATGTCTCACGAGTGGTCTACCTTTACATGCTTACCTTTAAAGAATACAGAAATCTGTTGAAATGTGTTAGATCTGTAATTAAGTCTCATCAAAGAAAATGCACAAAATATGAAGATTTAGCAGTAATATTTTTTAGAAAGCATTAAAAATCCCCATGGGATAGGTGGCATTTATTAATAAGCATGCTGGGTATGCCTGTGTATGGTCTGTCCATGTGTGTCTGTGGATGGTGAACACTACCCTTGAGATTTATGCCTTGAACAGTGTGGGAAGGAGCCCAGTTTTTTTTCCAAGTAGGATCTTGGCAGATGCCAAACTTGTAAGGAGTGATTTGCAGCATTTGGGGGTGGATTTATTTTTCTCCTCACTTCATCACTTTTTAAATACCAAGAACAATTTTATTTTAATCCTCTACCGTTAACAGCTTCCTACTGTAACCCATTGAGTTACATAAAATGCCACTTCATTTTATTGCTTTTGAAAGGCTGATCTATAATCAGACACATCTGTGTAACCACAGGGACAGCTACAGAGTTGCAGGGCAGCAATGTGTCATTCATGGAGTCATTATAAAAAGTTTTTATGCATTTACTGTATATAAAGATGTAAACCCATATATGGGACAGCAAATTAGGCAAAGGGCTTTGAAGTTAATGTCAGGAAAGTCAATCATGCAAACCAGTCTGTGGAGCAGACATTTCATGCCCAGTGCTCCAGCGGCTGCTATGCCAAGGAGGCTTTCCTCTTCACTCTCCACTTAGCTAGTCTTTGGTTACTCGGTCCATTTTATTTTCAGATCTCGTGTCACTATCGTGACACTTCCATCCTCAGGACAATCATTTACTGTAGCACTAGGAAAAGGAAAAGGGAAAAAGAAAAAAGAGAAAGGGAAACTGAGATGGAAAGAAGGGGAAGGACAGTTGTCAAGGGCTGCTCTGCATGTTCGTATACTTTCAATGGGATTTCTTGCCCCTTCCTCAGAGTATGTCACCCTGACCAGCAACAGAGGCAGGCCAGTGGAGTGGGTGGAACACAGCACCATGGCTATTTGTGGCATCTGTCAATGTAAACTAGTATTTTTGACCCTCCAGCTTTAAGCTGAAAATTTGTCATGGTTCTTCAAGGCAGCAACTCCAGAATTTCCATGCTTGGAGACTAACCTAGCAATAATACCTCTGTAGTTCAGGAAGAAACTAGTGCCCCTCATGATGAGAAATCAGTCTGATAAACACCACACCAGGAATAGCTAAATAAAACTTATGGAAGCCTATTCTGGAAAGGTAGCCCATTCAGATACATCTGCTCACTCAAAGCCCATGCTGCTGTTGGTCTCAGATTAAGTCCAGATTTAGTACTCATGAGGAGTGCACATTGAGGGGATCTCCGTATGGATAGTATAACCACAGCTATCTGACAGCAATTTGAGTGACATGGTTTTCTCAAGGTGCACTGAGTGATCTTTACCTCACAAAATAAATGCCAGTTTCAGTCTTTAGCGTGTAACAGCCTAAATTGGGCACATTTTATCCAGGCTATTCTAGTAAGGCCTCTCAAAAAACATAGCTTTAGATAGAAAAGGGTTCTCAAAAACCCCAGCTGTATTCCATACATGAAGCATAGAAGAAAGATTGATAACTCCGGTCTGATGTTTTCTTCCACTGCAAGGTTTTTCCCATCCTGGGAGCCCTCCAAAATGAGGGAGAAAGTCAGCCGTGGTAAGAGAGTGCATGCTGCTCTGCCCTGCGTGCAGATGACTCCCACTTTCCCTGTCTTGCACTTCACAGTTCTCCCGTGCCAAGTGCAGTAAATGCAATAATGTTACACATTTACAGAATTCCACTCTGGTTTTCTTTTTTGCTCGCCTGGCTTGTGCTTTTCCAGCAGAGGGCAGTGGCGTATTTCTAGTTGCAAAGCTGTTAAAATCCAGAGAAAAATGCAGAAATGTTCTTCCATATGCACACCGGCGCAGAGATAAGTAGGAGAGTTCATACCAGGTTTGGCTGTTATTTAGCAATTGGTTACATCACCGGAAAAAGCAAACACTGCATTCAGGGAAGTGAGGGGAGAGAGCTGTCTGCCTTGCATTTGGGCGTATTTAGTGGAAAGTGCAATAGAGTCTCTCTATTTTCTCTGCCGGTTGCTACATTTTCTCCTTTTTTGCTCTGAGGGGATGCATGGAATTAGCAACTGCTACACTGTTGTCAGCTGAGCAAACAGAACCTTCTCACAATTTCAGGCTTGTACACTGGCTTATTCCAGTACTGGGCAAATGATTTGATCTGCAAGGATGCCAACCAGTGACTCAGAAATTCACTGTATGCATAACTGTCCAGAGAGGACAAACCCCAGCAGCATATTCCTTCCCCTTGATATGCATTACCCAGTCAGCTCAAGCATAGTGCAGAACTGCTGGGCTACAGTCTCAGCTGTACAGCTGCCCCACGGCCATTCCATTGTAGGGCAGGACTGACCAGAAAGCTGCTCCATTGGAGAATGGCACCATGTTGAAATTAATATGTTTGGTCTGCAATTTTGGACTCTCGCTGGCATGTCCCTCTGATTCCACACTTTCACCAGCACTAAGCTAAGGGAAGAGGGGTGGTCTGAAGTAGATGGGAGGAGGGGCGGGGGGCAGGGAAGGACATGACCTGATTTAGCCTCACGACCTGCTCTGGGCTCACTTACTCTTTCCGGAGACAGCCCACAGGCATGGCTACTGTGCCTGTGGGAAGAAGGAGCAGTAGGAAGGGAGGCCCAGGAACAGTCAGGACTTGGTGTACAGAGCAGGGCACAAGACTAGTATGACAAATGTCATGACACCGTCATTTCTTCAAAATATTTATGTTGTTGGTATTGCACAAGTTCACAGTCACAGCACAGCTGTGTTACTGGCATATCAGCTTTTGGTGACCTTACACAAGTATGGCTCTGTGCAAGGTAGGAGCCAGCATGAGCTCCCCAAAGTTTATGAGCTCCCTACAACCAGTGCTCACTTCCCAGGAAAGCAGACATGCCAGTATGCCTCTCAGTCTGGCTGCAAACATGTCCTTGCTCAGATATGGTCATTTTTTAGAATTATCTGAGGTGCAGGGTGGTCTGGGGATTATGCAGCACTACTCAACCATAATTGACAGTGTATGACAGAGTACTCAAGAAAGGAGGGCACACATGGGAAACTAGCATTGGCAAAGCTTTTCAGGGACACTGGATGACAGGGGCTGAAATACTGTGGTTTTCCATGCAGAGTGCAACTCAAAGAGCTCTCAGAGGAGTTTTGTGTGTGTTTGCAGAGGCCTGGGCTGAACTCTGCAGGGAGGGCAGCTCAAGGAGATGTAGCTCCAGCAGCCTTGCTGGACCTCAACCCATGGGTGTCTTCTTCACCTTTTTTTTGGTGTAGCCTAGAGTCGGTGGTAACTGTGGAGCAAGATTTGAAGCAGTCTGGCTAATGTCTCTTGTATGTTAGCAAGATGTGTTCAGGCAGACTGGGACTTATTTAAAATGGTAGTCCAAAGCAGCCCCCACCCCTTGCTGTAGTTAGGTGGCAGCTCTTACCAGAAATGAAGAATTTACCTTTATTTTAGCTGGATTAGATCCTCAGATCTTTGCACCAGTTTTAGACGGAGACGTGGTGATGTGAGTCTGCCCTGAGCTGGCAGGGCAGAACTGAGGGAAAAGCCAAATGCACATTTCAATGCAGAAAAGATCAGTCAGCAAAAGATCAGCACAGGCAGAAGCAGCCTGTCCCTGAGAGTGTGGCTGTTGGATACTGTTGCTGGGTAACAGCCAGTTGATTTTAACGCATTCTGCTCTTTTATTCTCGTTGATTTTTTAGTGTCTTCCAAAGACGGGTCTTTTTCACTTTGCCTTTTGCTTTCACCCAAACTGAACAGGCAATCCTCTGATCGTATTTTATCCTACCAGATGCTGTATATGAAGTTTCCTATATTCAAGCAAAGAAAGCCTCTCACTGCAATCAGACTGGACATCACTTGGAAACTATTGTAAGGATAGTCTACAAATTGCCTCCTGAAGGCAAAGGTGAAGATGTCCTACTGAAGTACCGGAAGACTTTCAGGACAGAGAATACCCTCTGTCTGGAGGTGACTAAAAACAGGCTGAACCTGGGCTTCCTAAACCCACTCTTCATGGGTGCCATCACGAACACTGACAGCAGTATCAGATGACACACAGAGACAACCTCCTGCCCTATGATGATCCTCTTTAATTTCATGTAGCTATTTTTACTAACACAGCACACTGCCTGAGGAGGAAGGTGCTCCCACAAAAAAATTCATAAGTACCCTCTCACCTTGGCTTATCTTCTTCTCACTTCAATTTCTCAGCTGCAAACCCTTTGCCCATAACAACTGCCTCATCCACCAAATAGCTTCACCCTCCCTAACAAGGAGCCCACAGCCATCACACTCCACACTACCATTAATCACTTCAGTCACAAGCCTCTCTCCACTGCAGCAACAGCCCATCCCTTCACTTACCAAAACGTGTTGCTGTAGGTTTAAAGCAGAGATGACCACAGCAGCAACATCTCCCATCTCTTGAGCAGCCTGGCACTGGTATGGTGCTGTGGTGCAGAGGTCAGCAGTAACCAGCACATGTGCTGGAGGAGCAAGTGCAGGCACCATTGCTACGCTGCCTGTGAGCCCTGGTCTGTTTTAGAGGTGGGTTTTAGAGGTGAGTTAGGTTTAGGCATATGTATATCAGAGTTGATTTTGACAGAGGTACATTTGCCTTAAATGGGGGATGGTGGGGGTGGGAAGCAGACACTCTCCTAAGAACCCTTCTGGTTCAATTTTCCTTTTTCTTTATTATTTTGCTCAGTATAACTTCCAGTATAGGCTTGTGTGAGCTTTTTATACTAGAAACTGGGGCTTGTCTCTGGCACCTTTATGAACCGGGTTAAATCTGTGCCAGAGCTTCAGATGTTTGTTTCACTTCTTAACCTTTGTGCTAAATTCATGCAGTTGCCTGTGGGAGCATGGCAGCTGGCACCTCCATTGACTCTACCAGTAAAATTGACAGGGCCTTTATTTCCCAGTTGAAAGAAATATATCCATTGCTGAAAATGCTGCAAATGACATTTCAGTGTTTTCTTTTGGTTAGGCTGAAAAAAGAAGGTGAGAAAGAAGCTTCAGGGGTAATGTTCAGATGAAGAAGTTTGCCTCAAACTGTTGAGTTTACTCAAAAGTTGACATTTGCCAGGGATGGCAAGAATTAACTTCTCGAACACTTGGCAAGCAGGCACTGCAGAGTCTGCTGCAGTGGCCCCTGTTTAAGAAGCCATTTCAGCAGGTACTCAGCAGGCAGTGGGGTGGGAAGGATCTAAGGAACAACACATATTGGTACCACATGCGTAGACAGGAATACCCCGATGCGCATACACACGTCCCAGAGAGGTCTGAAAAATGGGCCATGTGTTTGTTCTCTGCTTTTTTTTCTGAACTGCTATATAAACAATCCATTAGAAAAGTAAAACACTAGCTGCAGTTGTCCGAGAGTCAAGCTACAGAAACAAATAGTTTTCTAGGATATTTGCAAATAAATGTATTGACCTAATTCCACTTTTAGACATTAAATTAAATGGCTTGATTGTTGTTATTTTTCATACCATAGGAAAAAAAATTCTCCCTTTGGCAAAGAGTCCTTCCTTCTTAGGTTGTAATCTCTGCCTAACAGGGCTTTTTTGCACACGAACCTTGAATTGTCTTGGTGCATACAAATCACAACAGTTTTGGCTGCCTGATGATAGGAGCTGCAATGGCTTATTCCCATAAACCAGACATTTCAGTGTGTGTCGAGCAGCCCTGTGATTGTGATTGGCATGTGGTTACTTTCAACCAGCCTGTTTCTCCCTTGGCTGGCACAATGCCAAGAGAAGCATTTTAATACTAAGGTGGATGTGGAAAAGTAGCAGATGCAATAGCTGAGGAACAAAACAAATATTGTTTTATGAAGTGTTTTGGCCCATTTACCTGTTCTAAATAATTACCGGTGACTTAGTGCCTGAGTTCAGAAAACAAAGGTTGTTTGTCTTGCACAATTCCATTTGTCCAGTTTGGGATGGATAGGGTCCACTTAACCAACACCCACATATAAGATTCCTATCTTACAGAAATAGTTTTCTTTATATCAGCTAAAACAGGATCAGTATGCTTTAACTCTTTTGCCATACACTTGTGATTTATTTATCAAGCCATGCTGTGTAGGATGATGAGGAGCATCAGCTTCACTTAGGTTGATCAGAGCCCTCTTACTTTCCTCAGATGAAGAGCTCAGCCTAGTATTGTGCATAGCCTCCCTATACAATTTTTGGTTTTCTAGCATGCAGGTCCTTTCAATGGGGCATTGGAGCTATGGTTCCCCAGAACTTGCTCATATATTGCAACACAAATGCACAAACAACATCTATGGGTTATCTGCTTTAACGTTTTAGCAGGATCCATTTAGCTGCACAGCAATAGTTTTTAAATTCAGGTAGTTTTATGGCATATATTTTCACTGTGGAGATAGCAGAAGCTTAAAGCCATGGGTGGATGCTTCACCACGTGTTATCTCCTTGGCTGGCCTCTCACATCCACAAAGTTTGACTTCTTTTCTCAAGCAGTCAGCCTTCCCTTTCCATAAATCTTGGGGCTCAGACTTATGATGAAGCTATTACCATTTAAAAAGTTTGCCCTGTCCTCCTGAGTCATCAGGACTGCCAAAGTGAAAGTTTTTCATCCACCTCTTTTTCTCTCTAACATGTTTTACCTGTCAGTTGTGACAAGTTAAGAATTGCGCTAGCAGCTGCCAGTCCTCACTCAGCTGATGCACACTGAATTGCTATAACAGAGCTATGTGCTCCAGACCTGAATGCACTGATTTATTAAGTATGACATGCTACTGATGGCTTCTTCTTGTGCCTATGAGTCAGGGTGTAACCAGCTGTATAAAAAATGATAAATGGTTGCTTGTCTTTGCAACGATTTTGGTCATAAGAATAAATTATTTCAGAGTGGATGAATGAGGCAATACTATTTGTAGCCTTTATAGCTGAATGATTTCTAAATGTAAATGAAATTATCATTTTTAAAAGGCAGGAACATCAACTTACAAATCATTGGATAACATATATTTAGTGTTTAAAAATATCTGAAGTTTTTTTGGGAAAACAAAAAGAAATCCTCTATCATACTGGATTTATCATACATTTGTCAGCAGAAGGAATGCTACTTTCAAGTTATAGGTGAAAACAGACATCAAAGTCTTGAGTAAAGAAGGCGGAATTGCAGCTGGTCAGTCACTGCGTGAGAGTGAATGAACAGCACATCTTGCACTTCTCTGTCTGAGAGGATAAAAAACCATTTGCAAGCACACTTACTGAAATATAAATCAACTGTCTCCACTTGTCCTGATCAATCTATCAATTGCAAGAAACTGTCAGATAGCTTAAACCAAAAACAAATTCATAGTTAAGACTCAGGGATGGGCCAAAACTAAAAATCAAGGCAAAGGGCAGCCTTAAATTGTGTCATTTATCTCCTGAAAACATGAAACTCTGAGGTAAAAGCCATCCCAAGTCTGGCCCCAAAGACTGTCCCCAGGATGGGTGGCATGTGACTCCTGTGACACTGTGCACCAGGTGGATGGCCCTCTGGGTCGCTCTGCTCAAAGAACATCAGACCTACAATGAGATGTCCAGGCTTGAATGTGGTTCTGTTGGAACAATTTGTATTTAGTGCTCAGTGAGGGGCTTAGCACATGGCCTGGCCTCTGAGGAAAGGACCTGCCAGGGCACTCCTCTGAGCCACTCCTCTGAAAAACAGGGAGTGAAGAAGGAGAAGGGAGTTGGGTACTCAGTGTGTAGCCTAACGTGGATGTTCATCCTTACTAGGGATCTGGGAGAGTTGCTGCACTCTGCACTGAGACCAAATAGAGCTGGACATGAGACATGCATCAAGGCATTAGAAAGGCAAGAGAGCACTAGTAAATCCTAAGTCCTGTGAGCTTTGCTCAGTAAGAGTCTTGCTGGAGCACCACAGGATTTCCTCCCAGCAGGAAACTGCATTATAGAGTAAGACACCATCTCCCCTTTCCCTCACATTCCTGACCATTTTCATCTTGCGGTTGCTATGCCACTAAGACCTTCCTCCTGACAGCAGTGCTAGGCAAAGCTCAGTTTCTGCAAGATCATTATTCCAACTGTCATCTTGTCCTCAAGATTCCCGTGGATCTCCCGGTGAGCACTCTGGCACTCAGAGCACAACAGTGCTTGGAGGTAGACACAAGGGTAGAAAGGAGATAGCACTTCCCAAGCACCTCACTGGCACCCTCAGAGCCTCATGCTCTTTATCTCAGCCCTAGGCTTCCTCTGTGACCCTCAGCAGTGCCATGTTTTTCACTGTTTTCCTCTGGCAGCAGTTTAGAGATAACTCCATCTAACAGGGCGCTATTCTTAGCCAGTGGCCCAGCGGCAGGTGCAGCCGTGGGCACAAAGCCGCACGTGGGAAGGTGGCAGAGCATCAGTGATACCATCCCTGCAAGCAGCCCCAGGGCTTCAGGCAAACTGGGAGTGCTCAGGCATGAGTGGATGACTAAAAATAAACTATTTAAGGCCCAGGGTACTGAACAGTTAGAAAAAAATCCTATCTAGAAATTTAGAGGAATAATGAGTGATAAGCAGTCATGGAGTAAGTAGTGATAAGCCAAGCAGAAGCCTTTGCCGTTAGAAGTCATGCTGCTGGTGGCAGCTGCAGCTGTGTCTGTGCTCACTGTGCTCCTGTAGCCACAGCAGTGACTGACATGCAAAAGTGGAAGTTTTATCTTTCTTTGAACTTTTTTCTCTCTGTGAAAAGTGCTGCCGCTCATACTTGGCCAATAAACCCAGTCCAACTTCTGTATGGAGCCGTTCATAAAAAAGCACGTGAGAGGGGAAGCAGGGAAAAACGAATGTCACTGAGATTCATCTGTGACATTAAAGAGCCCTAGACTCATGACCAAAGGTGTTCTTATGAAATCTGTCACATGCCAAATGTTAAACTTCTGTGTGGTATAACTGGCTTCAAATACAGGTAAAGACACAGATAAATTGATGCGTAAGCTATAAAGCAACAAAGACATTCAAGAGTAATAAGAGAAAATGTTGGAAAAGTCTCAAAAACTTTTACTGGAATATGTTAACAAACTACACATTTTTAATTCTTCAGCATCTTTTTTCAATTTAAAACAAAAACTGTGTATACAAAAAAACCTGCAGACACTGACAGATGTTTTCTTTTTATGTATTTATGTTTCTAAAAAGAAAACCGCTACGGGAAATAGTGGTCAAAACAAAGTTTTATTTTTGTCAGATATCACTTTTCATTCCACATTAGTTTCAAACCTGTGCTTTCCTGTGTTCAGAGAAGCTCCTCTGTTCCTGAGCAGTGCCATCTGACTGCAAGCAGCACTGAGGATAACACACTTTTCCCATTCTGTAAAAGCATGTAGAATTTTTCCTGCTTGATATAGAGAAAGTCCATTGAAATAAGAATTCCCAGGAGAGGACCTTATAACTTAGGGCACTAGCATAAGTTCTTTCTGAACTCTTCCAGTGCAGAGATCCAACAACTGAGGACATTACAGGCTACAGTGTATGGCCGAATTAAAAATAGTTTTACTGTCCTTTGAGTGGGCAAGTAAGGCTACAGTAGTCAGTCTAAGAGCTGTCTCTACCTCCTACCATCCCCTGTGGCAGCTTCCTGAATGGTCTTATCTATTTTATAGAGTTTCATATGGCTCTTTGCATATATGAATTTTGCCTCGCCTAGTATCTGCGGAATAACTGACTTATATGTTGTACATGCAAAATTAATTCCCAACATGTCTGCAAAATCACTGCCTGCATCCAACTTCCATATAGTTCTGGGGTTGCAGGGAAGCCACCTGGATCCTGTAGCAATGTGACCTGCAAGTCACTTTTCAACCTTGTCACCCCAAAATACCATTTGACTTGTAGATCATTCTTTGGGGTACTGTTCTTTGGTGTTGAGGGGGCGAGTCAACATTCTACATGCTACCTGCTGTTGGATAACTGTTGGGCTCAGCAAAACTGGGACATCCTTAAGAAAAAGCAAGGGGGGGGGAAGAAATTGATGTGCTAGGTCTGAATAATAAATAGCTGCAGTAGAAATGCCTGATGAATTGCAGCTGTAAGGTCCCCCAGCTCTGGAGCACCTGGCTGTGAATTGAAGGGGCCTACAGCTACCTCAGAGTCAGTTTTGACATTTATTTTTTTTTAATTCTTTCAGAATATTAGACAAATAAGAAGTTTTAGACATCTTTGCGATGTTATTGCTCATCTGCAACAATTTTTGTCACTTTACTGAATGATTTTCTACATTTCCACGGTATCTGGGGCTTTTTAGCTTGCCAAGTAGACTGGTCTGTGAAGAAGACAGGCATGTAGGTTTCTCTCCCCTGACCAGTGCCCACAGGAACACCACGCAAACACACAGCATGGTCACACAGAAATTCTGAACAAAGCCGCTGTGCTCCCCACCTACCATCTGAGCTCTTTCATTGAGTTCACCCTCTTCCAGGTTTACACTCTGAAGAGTGTGAGAAAATAATTGCTTCTTCTCTTTCTGGAGCCCAGGAAAAATATCCCTAGGAAACAGACATTTGTTATAGTCTGGCTCAGCAGCAACACCAGTAAGTCATTGAACGTTGGCAGAATACCACTGAAGGCAAGCCATAAAAGCAAGAAAAGGTTTGGTAGACTGTACATGCTGCTTCTTGTTCTGTATCTGGCTGGTGAATGGAGAATTCAATCTCTATTATGGCCAAACCAGTACACTTTACAATGTTAAATTGTTTGGAAAAATGAAAATAATTAGAAGTTTGCAACTAATCTCAATTAGAAGTCCTCCTGAAAAGAATTAGAAGTTTGCAACTAATTTCAGTGTGGTCATGGATTTAAATTCTTTTCTTACTGGTTGTTCAATCAAAAGAGGTTTCAAATATTTTGGTGTGAAATTTTGAGAAAATATATTTTCAAATTCGTGAGTCCAAAATTCCTAGGAACCAATCAATTTCTCCAGATAAGCAGAACATAATTTGCTCACTAGATCTGCTTCTGTCAAACTTGCCTAATTTTTATGCTAAAGATTGCTTACCTTAAGTAATGTTTACTGCCTTTTGACACTGTTTGAAAGATGCACCAAAAAAAAAAAAAAAAAAAAAAAAAAAAAAAAAAAAAAAAAAAAAAAAAAAAAAAAAAAACCAAAAAAGAGGGAAAACTACCATTTTACAAAACTCCTATCAAATTCTCAAAATAGTCTGAAAACAATTAGGAATCATTTTCTTTAAGTACCATGAGATTAACCTAATACCATTAGGTTGTCTTATAATTGCATTCTTCTTCTAACAATTAGATGCACTTACGTTTTCAAGCACTTCTCTGCAAACATGAGGATTAGAAATGAATACTTTACTTTTTAAATGCAATTAACACAAGCAAACAAACAATCAGCTTCAGTTGGCATAAATCAGCATAGTCACACTAGTGGAATTACAGTCTATGCTGAATTTTTTCAGTTAATAATCACAGGTTCTTCCCATACATCTTTTTGTCACTCTGTTTATCTCACATGATGCTTCTTTCCCAGCCCTGTAATAAATTCTAAAGAATTAAGATATGAATGATTACAAAGCAACATTTTCACTGGGACAGGCTAAACCCTTTGCTTTGAACCATAACTGATGCAGCTACAGGCTGAAATGTTTGTCCATGCAAGAGGTCTCTCTATAAATACTTAGTAAACATTCTCAACACTTAAGCAGTTAATTTAGGGTCTCACTGCAGTCTTGCAATGCACCAGAACTGATGGCAGTGTAACAGCAGTGCCATAAGACATCAGGTTAGATTAGAACTAGCCCTACAGGCTCCAGTGGCTGGGTATGCATCTTCATGGGGCAACCAGCACAGTCGTAGGAGTGCAAACATGTCCATTTCTGTCTCTGCTAAGTCTGCCTTGGTTTTGGTTGTTCTGCTCCTCTTGCTCCTTTTCTTTTCTGGGTCACTTATGAGGTCAGGGGTGGGGAGACAGTGCTGGATCCTAGCCTGGGAAAGCTGCAGTCCCTTTGTTGTTTACCTGTTTGGACCCGCTGGTCCTCAACAGGCATTGAGGGCTCTATGTGCTCTTTTCTCACTGGAAACCAGAGCTATTCCTTGTCTCAGAAAAAAAAAACAGCCCAGACCCAGGATTGGAAGAACCGAAGATAAACTGAAGAGTCACAGATGGCACTCTGCTTTTGCCCCCTTTTTAAGGAGCTTGTTCTATTTTTCCTTTCTTTATCACCATTGCTGAGGCAGGAACAAGCCTAAGTGGTGGTGTAAGAGGACTCCTCACAAAGTTTATTTTCTCAACTTAATTATTCTGTAACATGACTTTGCTCATAGCATTTTATAGCCACAAATAATGTAACTGCCTTCTGGTGCACAGTTGCCAAAGTAGCAGAGCAGTGCTAAGTGAAAGGCCTATTTTACATTAGCCATAATCCCTTTTAAACTGAGTGCTTCAATTTGTAATTTCCTGTCCTATACTACTGGTGTTTATTTTTGTTTAACTTCTATGTTGAAAATATCCTATTTCAGATATTTCGGCATAGTAATAATTCTACATAGGTTTAAAAATTCCAATTATAATATAATTTTAGAATCCAATACTGTTTTATGGGCTGGCTCATTGCACCTTTTTTTTTTTTATTTCTTCCTTTATTCTTTTATAAAAAGCAAATTCCAGTTGTGAGTTCATGAGCTGTAATAGAAAGAAAATACAGATGAAATCTTTGTTCTGGGCTCAATAAACTACAAGTATGATATACAGCTTATGAAGGGGAATTCTTCCCATATTTTTTTTTCTACTTCACCATACAGAAACAAATTTCTGATTTATTCTTCCTCCCTTTCCAAAGGTTCTGTTTCAGCAATAGACCATGTTCCACTCACTGCTACACAAGGGTCACAACCCTTGAGCTTATGATTTACACAAGACAATGCTTTGCAAACATGTGCAGCACATTCCAGTATAGAACAGATGATATTTAGGGGAAAGCATAGAGGAGAAATAAAAATCAATAGGAGAAAAGATGACCCTCACTTCATGGTTCTGCCAGCCAAGAGGGCACAGTAAACAGTATCTATTCCACTGTGGCTCTTCACATGCAGAGGATGGTCTAGGGAGAACATAGAAATTCTGTCCCTGAGCGTAGATACATCTCTTTGATGTCATCTTTCCACCCAATACATGGACTACAACAGAGGAGAGGGAGAGCTAAGACTTTTCTAGATGACAGCCCTGAGTGAGGACATGGTTTTCAAGTGGCAAATCCCTCCCACCCCCTTGCTCCTTTCACCAGTGTTGATGCATAAAGGCCACTGCCAGACAAGTTTTGGTCTATGACAGCATCAGACTGAAAGGCCCTGAACAAGGCACTGATGATGTTTTTCACTCTTGCCCACCACAGAACCTTGATCCTTCTCAAAATGGCACAGAAAGAAACCTCTTAAATCTCCAGGGTAATATAACAAATGCAAGTGCAATACAGCATCTGTAGAGAAACACATGAGTACTGGGAGGAAAAAAAAAACACACGCAAAGAAAAAAAGGTTAAAACTTTATATTTGCATAAATAGAATATAATCATCCATGCTAGATTTAGCCATGCTAGTATTAAAAATCATTTCTGGTCCAAAATATAATATTTTATCTGTGTTTTACAGGATCAGAAGTGAATGTTTCACAGGATCAGAAGTGAACTCTCAAGAGATTTAAACCATGATTTTTTAGTCTTACATAAAGCATTATATAAAACAGAAGCATTCAAGTATTTATACATGCTTATATTCCCAAATCCTATTGCCGTTGCAACCTCATCTGAGTTTCCTCTGTTTTCTGGATTGCATGGTGAGAATGACAAAATTTATATGTATTGTCCTATAAGTCTGTCTTCTGTCAGTATTACAGTAGTAATGATTCAAACATTTTAAGATAAAATTCAGCACCACAGAAAGGTTAAGAAAGCAGAAAACATTTTAAGTGGACTCATGAAATCTGCATCTCTTCCTGATTTTTCCATTAAAATTTCTAACCACAACAAAATGCCACATTTGTTCAGACTGAAAATTCATCCATCTGTTGTCTGGCCAACAGAAGCTATCTACAGGTACTTTGGGAAAAAGTATAAAAAACAAGCCATGTCTGAAGTGATTGCTGGTAGCCGCCCCCACCCCTTTCCCCTGTGCAGTATTTACATTACTTTTCATCTGTAATTTTATTCCCCTGTTGCCCAATAGTGTGATATCACACTCCAGCTTCTTACTGTCATTTTTCCCCTGAGTATTTCAAATCACCTTCAGACTTCATCACCTCTCTATTTGTGTATGGGTGTGTTTAACAGTACAGCATGCAGTAATTCATCTCTCATGGGGCTCCATTAGTAACCTCATTCTAATGCTAAAAGTTTTCATTCTCTATCTTTTAGCAGTTATTTGCCCCAAAGGGGCTTCTTTCCTCTTTGGAGAGGGTTTTAGGAGTTTTTAGGTTTTTTAAGACCTCTGGCTAATGATCTTGCTGAAAGCTTTTAGAAAGTTCATATATACTACATGGATCCACATATATTACTTACAAAGGACTCCAACAGCTCTGTAAGGTGTAACTGCCTTGATAACATCCATATTGCCTGTTCCTTTCTGCAATGTATTATCCAGTATCTGTTTATTCTACTCTTTATAAAGTTTTTCTATTGATTTTCCAGAGTGAAAAATTAGACCACTCTTCGGGGACTTAAGTTATCTTTATCAACTTTCCTTTCTTTGGTATTGCTGAAGGTTCAAACTATGTATTATTGCCACATGTGATAATTCAGCAATTTTATGTTTGAGATTCTTCTGAACTCATGGCACCAGCATCATTTAGACCTGGAGATCTGTAAAGTTTTTCCTGCTTCACCCAAAAGCCTGAAATGGAAATACCTGCAAGAAATTCTGTTATGGTTTACATGGTAGCTTGACCTGAAAAATACATGCGGTTTTCTGTTTTAACAAAGCCTTTCTCATGGTTTATGTGTAAGGCATTCTCCTGCCAGTGAAAGTAAAAAGTATCATATTTTTTTCTGGGATCCTCTCTTCCTTCCAGCTGTGCCTCAATACAGACAGCATCACCTAGACAACAGCTGGCCACAGGCGATGCATAGCAGCAGTTCACTTCTGGGCCCCTCACAGTTTCTGGCCAACCTTCTCTCAGTGGTTATCACCCCATGGCATCAGAAGAAGAACGGTTTAATGACCTTCTCTGTTTATCTATGCATTCTGATGCCACCTCTTAGTAGTTAAGCCTGAATTCCCATTTTGCATAATCACTATTCCTAAAAAGCAAGAGAAACTAATAACCTTGTAGATATGAACTGAAGTGAGGCTAGATGAACCACTAGAAAATATCACAAGAGAGCCCTTCTGGAGTGATAAATCTGAATAAGATGGATTAACAAGATCTTTGCATCTCCAACTTCCATGCCTTGACTAAGATTTTCCATAGTTTACGAAGAGTGCTAATTCACAGCTTTCCCCCACATACACAGTCTTCTTTAGAAAATCTAATATTGGCTACGTCAGGAGAATGGATGTAGGTTTTCCTGAGTCGTTGTCCTCATTCAGGTTCATCCACTCCCTCTTCCTCAGAGATGTGTAGAGCAGTCTGTAGCTTGACTATAGATGGTAATTGTGCATAATTTTAAACATCGTGGCGGAGATAATTCTGGACTTTCCTCAACTTCCTTATCATTATCAGCCCAAGATAATTTGACTTTATTTTTAGTTGTCCTGCAAACCCCTTTATTCAGGGAGAAGAAATAATTCACAGCTGGTACGTTCCTTAGTGCCTTTGCCAATCAAAACATACAGATCGCCTTTTACTGGCAACATGGTTATCATGATTCGAGCCACTTGGCTCTTCTCTCAGCTCTCTCTGGTGAGTAAAGGAAAATTCACACCAATGAAGGAGAACATCGTTGAGTGATTAAATATATTTATTTGAATATTTAAATCTTTGGGGACTTACTGAAACCACAGACAGCCCTTTTGCAATTTGCTGACACCTTTGCTGTACACCCCTCTGTAAAAGAAAGAGGGAACTCTGTATTGCAAGAGACACTAAAATATAAAGACAATCCTCTCCTTTGAGACTGCGAAGTGTTGCTGATGGAACAGGAAATCCAATTTCCAATGATACCACATGTGGTGATAAGGAAATTATGCTCCTCTTAGTCAGAGACACCCTGGGTAATAAGCTGGAAGTCAAGTGCAATGATCCAAGACTTGACTGAAGTACAGTGTGACCTGTCATGTCTCACACATTGAGCACTTTCAGACTTAGACAATCCATGCTGTTTGGGATTTTTAGGCTTGAGCTGAACTTTGCTCATTTTCAAAGAAACTCTGTTTGGAGCACAGGCTCAGCAGCTGAAAGACCACTTGGCCAGTGTGGAAAGAGTTATAGTACAAATAGGAGCTCTACCTGTTGCAGATGCTGCCTGGTAACATGGTTCCTCCTCATTCCTCCTCCTTTATGTAACTGCTATGAACCAAGGCAGTATCCCTTATGTGCTCTCTTATAGCATTGTCTCCTCTCACGAAGTAGGAGAAACCTTACAGGTCTGTAAGTGAGATAAAAACGAGAAAGGCAAAATCAAGTTCATCCACTAGACATGCAAAGCAAAGAAAATACTTCTTTCCTTCTTTCAAATGAAATCTGTTGTACTATAAGAGTTATTGCAACCTTAAAAAAAGAACTTAGATAAAATCAAGACCCACACAGGAAATACAGTAGAAGAGTGTTTTTTGATCTTTCCAAAACATATCATTTTGAATCAGATTTTAAACACATAAGGGCAGGCAAATAAACAATAATTTTACACTTACATTTTTTTAGCAAATCAAATGGGCAAAATTCCTGAAAATAATACATTCCTAAGGAATGATCAAGTAAATCAATCAAATGTTTGGAAAAAGAGGCAGGAAATCAGGAAGGTCTTCTTGGGAAGACTTCATGGGTTTGCCTAGATGAGAAACAGCAATACTGTGATGACGTAAAAGCCTTTATTTTCTCTTTCTTTACCCATGTAAGTTCTAAGGGAAAATCTGTTTCTTAGAGGACTGAATGTTATAAATTTGTCTATACAAATCTAAACTGACATGAGTGACAGCTATCAAGTTTCAAATCCATTTTCCTAATGAGTGTCTTCTTGTTAATCACAAGGAAACAAGTCTAAGAAGAGAAACCCACTTCCTAAACCAATCTATCCCTATTGGATTAAGTGCTCAGTTATTCTTAGAAAATCTATCCTGATTTTCTAAGAAACTAGACCAGATGTTGGTCACTGGCACCATTGGGTTCTTGGTCTCTGAGCTGACATTGCCCACAGGAATTGTCAGTTTTGGGCTAGACTAACTGGTCAAAAAAACCCCAAATGCACTATGTTCAAGGACTCATTACCACACACTTAATCATATTCATAATGCCAGGCTGGCACAGCTGTGTACTAATGCAAATAACGCCTTTTGAAAACTAAGCTAAAAGTAAAAAAATTCCCTGGCTCAACAGAAGAATTATTATTTATTTATTTATTTTATCCTTGGCTGAAGTCTAGCCATTAGCAGGCCAGCAAATAAGTAAGTTTAAGTAAGTTAAATAAGCTTTCAGGATCTCCTTATTTTCTTCATCATTAAAGAGCAAAACAAATTAAAATTGGAAATATTCCCTGCTGTCCTGAAACATCTCATCAATCACAGATTTGTGTTTGTGTTGACATCTTTTTCTTTTCCCTCTAAAGAAAAGAAGCTGGCTAAACAGATCGTCTGCCTAGAGCCAATCTTTTCCCCAAAGGAATCTGGTGCTTATTCGAGTGAAATGAAATTACCAGATTCCAACAAATATTTGTGAGAGGGGAACAGGAATAAAGGCATTAAAAATATTTGCTTGGTCAATTTTAAACACTTGCATAAGCAAAGTTCCTCTTTCTCCAAAGTGGCAATAATTATAACTTTAGGCCTCTTGACAGTAAATCTTTCTCTTTGCCACCTCACAATTCACTCTAGGGCTATAGATATACTTGCTACATGTTCAACATATGTAATAAAAAAACTCCTGAAAAGAATTTTCAAGCACCAAGGGACCCAACTTGCAGAAAAGGAGAAACATACACAGTCGGGAGACATTTGTGTCATTTCCGTTATCCATTGCACACAGAAGAGAAGTAAACTCAATTGGAGAAGGGAAGGCTTAGGATTGAATGTATAACAACATCTGATTTGAAGGACCAAGCTCTGCTTTGTGACTTAGCATGCTAAACGTTACTGTATTCTTCTATAATGTGTTTCTAGAGTTAATAAAAAATATAATGTAAAAAATTTAGACAAGGACAAATCAGAAATATAATACCTCCATCTCTGTGCAGGAAAACTCTAGAGAGTCAACTAAAAACCTTTTTCAATTGCCTCCTTTGAGAAAAGAGAGGACATATCTGCAGGTAGCACTGAGAACAGGTGAGAGACATAGAGGAACAAAGGCTCTGCTTGTCATTTTGCGTTTCCTTAAGCTTTTGCCAGTTACCACCAGAGCCTATAAATATCTACCTCTGGGCAGTGCAAGGCTCCCTGAGTCTTGGTCATACTGAACTTCCCAGCACCTGCCTCATCCCCAGGCCTTCTAGGATCCACAAATGGGTGATCCTGACCACGGGTATGCCTGCAGGAAACACAGAGGCATTCTCTCCAGGTTTTACTCATTTTGGCAGTTAAAGTACATGGGAAGCGTGAGGCTGTGCTTCAAGGTCTTCTTGGCTTGGACAAAGAGAAGATTATTTCTCTTCATCTGAATTCAGGCCCCATGTGAGCTATCCTCCTGTTGCCCAGGTTGGGAAGTTTGAGGTTTCTGTATCTGACCCTGCGCCCTCCCCATTCAACCCACCAAAGTGGTTCACATGCCTCTGCCTCTGTCCTTTTTTTCCTCCAGTCTATTCCTACGGTTCATTTGCCGTGTCTCCAGTCTCCTGGATATTGTCATTGGTTACAGCTCCACTCATAACCACTGGTTTAGTTTCAGCATATGGAGCTGAGGATTGAAGGGGGTATGAGTGGGACAGAGTTGTTCTCTGCTATAGCTGTCAGCAGTCTGGTCCTTGCTTTCTTCTCACTCTGCCTGACCATTGCTACCTCCATTCCTCTACGCCTGTCCCTGGAAATCCACACCAATGGAATGACTTTCAGGGAGCTGAGATAACATTGAGGCTTTCACTTACAAACTGAGTGACCCATGAACATCTTGTATTTAAAAGTTTTGCCTGTGGACCTCCTAAATGCTGATGTATAGAGGAGTCGGTGACATTTGCTTACTGTGTACAGTGAGAGCAAACAGCACTGGTCAGGTGCCAGAATTTTGAAAACAAATAAATCTCTGGCCACTAATAAGCTTACTGAGAAGTTCCCTTCCACATTTCACCATGTCTTGATAAAAATCTCATAGTTTCTAGGGCCAAGTCTTTGAACAACATTATGCTCCCTTTTTCATTTGCTAGCAAAGAAAGTGGCCACTCTGCTGCTCTGAGACCTGTGAATATATGGTACTGCTCAGACTAAAGGATGATATTGTTAGTCTTGCTGAAGAGAGATCCACAGTAGTGGACAAAAATCTTTTCAGCCACAAATGAACTATCATACCCACAACCCAACAAGGCATCTTTAGTTTTTATCTTTTCAAGACCATATGCATTTTGCTATACAGAGAGCACTATCACTTCTCACGTGGTTTGACCAAGAGGAGATTAACAAAGTGATCGTAGATAGCTGAAGGAAACCTGCAGGCACTCAATTGTGCCCTGCATTTCAGAGCTGCTCTGGCATTTGAATACTCATGTCTGTCTCTCTAGGGAACTCACCAAAACCCGTTATTGTTGTTAGGGAGCACATCCAGACAGTTCTCTGGCCAGACAAACCACCAAGGCAAAAGTATGAGTAGGTTAATGCCTAAATAACTGTTCCACCATGTGGTTTCATACCCTGATCATTAATTCTGCATGAGAAAAGGTTTGCTGAGCTGTCTGTGCAGCATATGACCTTGTCAGTGTCAGCTGAGACTTCCATCCTTACAATCCAGAGCGGGTGAAAAGTGGCTGCCTTTCTGGCTGTGTTTTAAGCCAGGTTTGCTCTTCTATTTGGACAGCTCACTTGCTTCAAAATTTAACACTGAGCATACCTGCCTGTGCATTCATTTCTTTAGGTAGTATCTCTTTTAACCTCCCAGAATGACTTTGTTTGGTTCAGTCATGCAATTTGAAAGACCTCATGCAACTACAAATAGTTTCATCATACGATAATTTTTGGGCACAAGGTGAAATACAGGAAAATCCACTGAAACATAAGAAAACCCTTTTTTTCACTATGTGGTTGTCTGAACATGGGAAGATGCCCAGAGAGGTTGTGACATCTCCACCCTTGTGGATACTCAAAATCTGACTGATCATGGCCCTGAGCTCTCTGCTCCACCTGACCCTGCTTTGAGCAGGGAGGTTGAACTAGATGGTCTCCAGAGGGCCTCTCCCACCCTCAGCTGTTCCGGGATTCCATTTTGCATGAGCCATTTCATGTACGTAGGACAAAAGAAAACCTTATGATAGCCTTTCGCACTCTATGATGGTCAGAAGGAGTCCCAGTGAAGGCTTTACCTCATGCTTGTTGTTGGAGCCAAGGTCTCAGCTGCAGTTAGAAAAAGCTTTTCAAGGGGCAGGGAGGGAAGCCTGTGTGGCAGCACTGCAATGAAAACATGAAAATGTGATATAATGATTTTGAAGTCTCTAATCCATCAGAATGCAAACCATATGTTTAAGAAGTTTTAAATCAAAAAAACTTATGAATATTCACTACTTCAAAAAAGGTTGATTTGTTTTTTCCAGACCAAAAATGTTTTTCCTGCTGCCATCAGTGAAGAATGTGTTAATGAAAACAAATTTCCCATGGACCTTTGATGTCATCTGAATGAAAGAAGAGAAATTGCTGTTCCTATTCAGACTTTGGTTTTTGTGACGCAAGCTGTCACTGGCAATGATGTTATACCACCACTTTCACAGTGTATATTTATCCAGCACTCACATATCCTGACTGGGTTGTAAAATTTGATTAATTCCTTCTGCATGCCCCACAAAAATGTCGGTGTCACTTCCATTATGACAGCACAATGACAATTTCTTGCATATTGTTTGTACTTCTATAAATTAAATGCGATTCCCCATCTCACCTCTCAAATTGTCCACCAACATATTGGATAGTAATTCCATACACTTTATACAATATTGTCTTCCAGAATATCTGTGTTTTGGTGAACTGAAATTACTTACAACATATTTTTAATTTTAAGCAATGATGATTACCATTGCAATGGACAGCAACAAATTAACCCCATGTATTGCCTTACATGAGGAAAATATTTGGTAAGCAATATACTACTGAAGTCAAGTCAACTTTCAAAGAGACATTTGTAAGTAACTCATATAACTTTGTACTCATTGCGGTAGCACAAAAATAGAGAAAATATGATAAAATATATTTTGAAAAATAATCACCTTATTTTCCCACAGCTGTATTTTTTCTCCTTGCCTACTGTTTTTAATGGCTCTGGAAAATATTTCCCTTCTATTTACTTGCATCCTCATCTGTGAACCAGAATTGCTGATGATATCAAGATAGACTTTAGAAAAAATTTCATTAAATATGGTTAGCCTAAACCTGTAGTCCCTAAATGACTAAAATTTCTTTTAAAATTATTGTGAAATTGCTCTGTAAGAGAACTTAGCATTATTATTGTACTGCACTATGCTTCATTGTTCCAGACATCATTAAGCATAGTGCACAAACATATGGTGAAAAATTTGCATGAGGAGCAAGTTCCTGAAAACCCACAAAAATACTTATTGCTGGTGATGCTTAACTCTACCACTCTAATAAACATTACGATGATAGGTACTTGTTGAAATGTTGGTGTATAATTTTTATTGTTTGGTTTAGCACACATGTAATCAAGAGTAATTTTTTTCCTTCCTAAAGGAAATTATTGCAAAAACAGAAGTAATATATATATATATAAATGCTATTATTGTAGCTATAGAGAGAAATTGTCTTACCAGAGATCAAAAGGTGACATGTCACAGTGCTAAAAGTTGAAAATACGGAAGTATGAAGGACATGTTTATATCATTATCTGGAGTGCTCATAGCCTGCAGCTTTCCTGCTCCAGTGAAGCAGAAACAGAACTTTAGATAGTTTTCTAACAATACCATGCAGACATTTACACAAACAGCCCATGCAATACCTTAGATAGGATAAGCTTTAAGATCAGATAGTTCTGATGTGTCACGGTGTAAACATAGTCACCATCTAGGCCACTAACCTCTCTTTCTTCATGCTGCCACTCACCAGAGATGGTGAGTTTTGGGGTGAGGGGCTTCCCAGTGCCGGCCCCTGTGAAGGAGCAAGATTCAGGATGGAAGCGGTTCCAGGCGTGGAGAAAGACACACAGCAATTGACAGGACTTTATTATATGGACTTTACCATTATTATGTGGTTTCAGATATGTGTATTGCATTGTACCCACACTACACAGTGCACAGCCTGGGCAAGCCCGGGCTTGCCACGAGTTTTGCCTGCTCCCCGCTTCCCTGCTCCCCTCTCTGATGGGCTGAAAAAGCTGCAGAGAGGAGACAGTTACCATTTGCCCTTTCCTTCCCCGGTTCCTCCCACGTTCCTCCCCCTTTGCCTGTGTCCCTACCCCGATTTGCTCCCCTGTTTGTCTGTCTCATGCTCCTCCCCATGTTCTAGCCCTTTCCCCGTCTAGACTCATAAAACCCCAGGCACACCTCAATAAAGTCTTCCATTTGCACCTCTACCTCAACTGAGGATCCGTCCGTGCTGTGTAACGGCCCCATCCCCCCTTGGACCGTGGCAGGCCCCTTTGTGGTGCTGGATCTGGCAGGGCCCAGCTCCTTGGACTACGCTGCACAGGCCTTAGACACAGAAATGTCAGCGTCCTTCTTCTACGCCTTGCCTTCTGCTCCTCTGCCAGCTTGGGAAGCCCAGCTCAGATTGCAGTGTCACAGTGCCTGCAGGAACAGAGTTTTCATTCTGTGTCCTTTCCCCGGGGATTGAGGTTTAAACTGTCTGAATGCTATTTAGGTCTAGGGAATCTGGGCCACTTTAATGAGCCATAAGTTACACGCTAAGCAGTGCTTAATAAGAAACCGGAATTACGTATCGGAAGCACACTTGAAGTTTGTTTTATTTGACGATACTTTTATAAAATGGTATGATTTCGTGTTTTAAATAATTATAAGTATTAGAAGTAATGAAATTACAGGACCTTTTTACTTTATATACAATCCTAAAACTTCTGTTCTAAAATGTGAATGGGTTGAAAATATCTCTAATCTAGAATGGGCTCTTCAGTTCCAGGCATCGCACGTTAAAAAGTAATTCTAAACCAAAGATATTTGTCCCCCCGTGCATATACTAAATTTCCATGTATGATTGTACAACTCTAGGATTCCTGAATGCCAGATTTCAAGTTACGCAGAAACATTAGTTTCTGAGTCACAATCTTAACTGATTATTAGGTATCACAGTGCCACAAAATGTCATATCGTAATTAGACTTGGTTTATCTCAATATATTCTTTCCAATGTAAATGTCTAAAGAATCAATAGACATAGGACTCCATGACATTTTTTTATAAGAAAATCTTCTATTTTAAGAATATTGGCTGTTTAAATTATTAGTGGTCATATCTACCACCACCATACAGAGAAATCTTCCAGTGACTTATGGATGAAATTTTGTCTGGCAATCAATTTTGTTTGGTCTGCATTGTCCACGTCCTTCATATTCTACTGATTAATTCACATTAATTAGATAATCAAAACAATGGGGAGGGGGTTGTTTCTAGAAATTATGTTCGTCATGGAATATGCCTGATTGAATACGTCTCATACTCAGTCAAAAATCTACAAGTGAAGTAATTCTTAAACAAGAACAACTTAATGACTAAATCCTTAAAATTAAATGATCTTTGAACTAAAGTCAAGGAAGATAGAGTAACTTTCTGATTAATCATTTGAGCTTCTGCTTAGTTCAATACTACCACAAATGCTCCTTTATAGTAGATGCCATGATGGATTTCAAACCCTGTTGAAAAGTTGATTCTTTTGTATCGTATGTTCACATCATATTACTTTCCTGTAATTCTTTTCACTTGAAAATTTCAAACTGCCTGAAAAACATTAATCAAAGATAATAAACAATACAGAATGTCACTGTCTGAATTGGAGCCAAATACCTGATTTACAAATTGATTGCAAAAATGGGTAGAAAGAGTTGTAAGTAATTTTGTTCCAAGTTCTTGAACTGATGCCTAACATGTTTTGGACATTGACATTACAGTTTTCAACAGGCTTGGTTTTATGGTTACATAACTATGTTTAAAAAAAATGGCAATGCCCACTCTGCTAAAAAGTCTATATACAGATTGAAAAATTGGAATGAAAGTTGCTAAATAATAAAGTCTTGGACCTTTTCTGATTGGCAAGCTCACACATAAATGTTATCGGTTACTTTGGCTGAACGCTCAGTGTCCACCCAACCCCACCCCCCCAAAGCGAGAAGGAGGAGGGAAGGGGGAAAGGAAAAAAAACTTGCAAAAACGGAGGCTGCTGAGAAAGACGGTTTTATATTTACACAGAGAAGAAAAAAAAGAACTATAAGCACTATACGCAGAGGGAAAACTAACAATAAAGACTACTTCCCCACGAAAGCTGTTTTCCTCCTCCGAAAACAGCCGTCTATCCTGCACAGTCATCCCAGAAGAGAAGAGCCAGAGTTGTTTCCTTCTCATCTCTTTATATCTGAGCTGACGTAACATGGTACAGAATAGCTTATTGGTAAAATATACATCAGGTGACGTGTCCTAGTTCTGTTTCCCTCCCAGGGAGGGTTACAAACCCACTACAATAAAGTAAATTGATTTTTAACTTTTTGGAACAATTTTAGTTATTATCACTTTAAACAGTCACTTTACTACACAGATCAATTTACCAGTGCCAAAAGCCACTCATGTACTGTGTGTGCATAGGACATTTACTTGACCTCATTTTAAAGATCGCCTTCCAGAAAGACACTAATGAAAGTCATCACATTATGCAGATGTTCTACAGCTGGACCTGGTAGGATACAAAAGAGAATTTCAAGGGTCAGTGGCACTAGGACAACCAGCAGTGCCAGAGCCCCCAGGCACTCTGCCATAGAGACAGGTACCTGCAAACCCATAGACTTTCCTGCTAGCTGGAAAATGCACATTTGGAAAAAAACAAAGATGGCCTCTCCTTTTGGCCAACAATTTCAAATGATTGGCCATGAGAGGAAGCTTTCTAGAGGAAATATTTCTCCTGAGAAATGAAGTTTTAGCAGAAAGAGTGAAAAGGACCAGGCCTAAAGACCCAGAAAAGCATACTTGATAAATCCCTTCAAACTTAGAAAATATGACATTACATCTTTACCTGTCCATGTGTTTGGTCTGCTACATCATGATTTGCAATATGATATGTGATCTGTGGTTTGAGGAAAAATGGATTTGATAAACAGTGAGTTTGGGGTGGTTTGGACTTGTTTGGGTTTTTTTGAAGTGATTGCTGCTGGCAAGATATCAACGTTTCTTTGGAGGAACTGACTGGAATACTTGTTAGGAAAATTCTTACTCTAACAAGATAATGAATCCCAATCTCTCTCTTTTCTTCACAAAAATTAAGATACTGGTAAGGAGTGATACCAAAATTATTATTTAACCAGCAGTAGCAGAATCAAATGACCCAGTTGTAGAAGCTATATGGGACACACGAAGGTGATAAAGTAATATTTAACAATCGAGTGCCACTGCAATTTCCCTCCAAACAACTTTCTGATTGAGCTGGTTCACTGGAAGAGAATGCAAAAAGAACTGGGCACAGGTTTCCAAAACAATTCTGCAATTGCCAGTGGAAACCTGGCTGCTGGGAGCTTCCCCTTGATGAACCTCTCTGGGTATACTCTATCAAAGAGTACCTCCGGATACCAGAACTCACTACGTAACTTTAGAGTGTAAAATCCCACTCACTACAAAGTACCTCTTCTGACTTCACTGGAATTACTGCACACTTTAAAAAATATAAATGCTAGAATAAGCCATCTGAGCCTACTGGTGTGGTGCTTCAGAGATACAATTTTGTGCTTTAAGATGTTTGCTCTAGGAGGATAAAAATCAGATGTATCTCACTGAGCATTGTAAAAAAACCAAAACAAAACAAAAAAAGCAGAAAAGGAAGTGGAAATTGCCATGAGAAAACAGAATGCAGACCCAAGGATGCTTAGAAAATACCACTTGGTTCTAACATCTGTCAAAAGTAAGTGAAATATTAGTAACAGGTGATTCTTCAGTCTTCCAGGAGATGTAAATGTGCAGTGTTGAACCAGAGAAAGGAAAACAGAAATGTATTTTCTACTGCCTCATCTGTAATAAGTTAGACTGGCAGCCTAGATCATCAAATAACTCAATATGATGAGAATTTATGCAAAAGGCATTTAAAGTGGGTCTGGAACAGTCAATGCAGTGAGTAACATGTTTTGAGCTAGAACAAAACAAACTGTTCTCAGGCAATGTCTTGTGTTCACCAGCCACAATTTCCTATTCCTTTTACCCTACTCCAGGCAAGCTTTCCAACACATTCCTTGCATAAATGTAGATACTAGTGCTAGAATTCTGTCTATCAAATGCCATGAAAGTTATGCCCTTCACTTCAAAGTAATTGATATTTTCTCCTAGAAGTGATGTTTGGTTAACTGCTGAAGCTTGCATTTTTGGGTTGATCTGAGATAGTTGCTCCTCCTTTTTTATGTCTAGGGAAAATATTTGTATAAAAACATTCTTTCATTTTTATTGATAGCACATCCTGTGTTGTTGCTTGCTAAAATAGGTTTTAATTTCTTTGCATAGCCAGTTGATGAAGTGCACTAGCAGAGCTGCAGAAAGCTGCAATGACAGTGAAGCATTTTAACCCAGTACATGATATATACAGCAGGTTGCTGTGCAGACACTCTGACTTACAGAGTTGAACTGAATGGGACAAGAAAATGCCACACATTCACAAGGCGATTATTTGTGTCTGGCTGACTCCAGCTGACTGCAAAGTGCCTCTGTCAAGCTCTCTGTCAAGGCCGAGTACTGGTGCTGAAAAATAAAAGGCAGTATGTGAAAAATTATGAACACTATGGTTAAGAAGAATAAACACAGAAATTGGAGATGAAAACTCCTAATTCCATTTAGCCTTCTGTCTTTGTATAGTTTTTGGCAGGTTTCTTCAGTTCAGGCCTTGACTTCTCCATTTGCAATGCAGAGGCAATTCTACCTACTCTATTCACCAGGTTTTTCCAAGGAAAGTTTAATACTTGTATCATGCTTGGAAAGCACACTCACTTGTTTTATTTATGCTTTACTTTTTCTAATAAAGCTCAACCACACTGTACAGTTTTAAATTTTTGAGCACCTTCTTGCTATAACACCAAATACATAAAAAAGTGTCATAGGTTGAGGTGACTGGATTTTTTGGTAGCGGGGGGGCTACATAGGGTGGCTTCGATTAGAAGTTGCTAGAAGTTTCCCCCCCAATGAAGCCAATGATAGCTGGCTACAGGAGGGACTTCCTGCTGCTGGCCAATGGAGAGCCCATAATTATGCTTCTGTGATAACATATTGAAGAACGAGGTTGTTGTGCAGAAGAATTCCAGCCAGGGGAGAGCTGACCGAAGCTTCCAGGCGACCCTACTGCCTGCCCTGCCGCGGGAGTGTGGGGGGGATGTGGCGGCAGCCCGGCCTCGGCCTCTCAGCACCCAGCCTGGAGCAGGCAGTAGCACCCCGGCCGAGCCACCCGTGCTGCTCTCGGCAATGCCAGCCAAGCTGAGTGGGGGCCCCTGTGAAGGGGCGACCGGGGCCAGGGCCAGGGCCAGGGCATGCAGCCCTGCAGAGAGCTGCCCCGCAGACCCCCAGACCCACCCCATGAGCAGCCCGTGCTGGAGCCCATCCTGCCCGAGGAGCCAAACAGCACCGACAGCACCAAAGCCCCCAAGGTGAACTGCGAGGGGTGTGGGGGGGTGCCCTGCAGGCTAGACCAGGGCGGCAGAGTGGCCCCTGCCATCGGACATTGCCCTCCCTTTCTCCCCAGCCGAGTCGAGCCGGGCTGGGCCGGGGCAGCCATGGTGCAGCCGAGCCCATGCTGGAGCAGATGGATGCATGGAAGAAGGTCATTACCCCCCATGGAAGGCCCAGGATGGAACAGAGTCCTTCAAGAGACTTGTGGCCCACAGAGAGGAAAATCCATGCCAGAGCAGGTTATTCCCAGGTAAGACTCATGGCTCTGTGGGGAAGCCACATTGGTACAGCTCACCCTAGGAAGGACTGCATCCTATGAAGGACCATCAGGGTGCAGAGACCCCCCCTGCACCCCATGGAGAAATGACCCTCAGGACAGTAGATATGGAAGAACTACTGCCTGAGGGGTGGACTCATGTTGGAGAGGTCCATCAAGGACTGTTACCCGTGGGAGGGACCCCACGGAGCAGGGGAAGGACTCAAAGCTGTGCCCCCCCCCCATAATCTATGGTGAGGATCATGGTGAAGCAGGCTGTCACCCTGCAGCCCATGGAAGAGTGACCTACGGGACAGCAGATTTGGAAGACCTGTTGCCCCAGGGATGAACTTGTCTCCCTGCACTGCTGTGGGGGGAGGAGAGAGAACATGGAAGGAATGGGTAGAAAGTGTGTTTAAGACTATTTTATTTCTCGCTCTTTAGATCTTATCCTGTTAGTAATAAATTTTAATATTAAACCCATGTTGAGTCTGTTTGGCCTGTGTGACCTCTCCCAGCTCAGAGCAACTTCAGTGGGTGCCTAGAACCCGGCCAAGGTCAACCCACAACAAGAAGACATCAGACAGGGATGTCCCCAGGAAACCTGCCCAAATTTGGTCATAACATCAGCTCTGAAGAACCAACTGCACTACGTGGGAGGCATCCTGAAGGGGAATGGCAGTGCTGCACTCCAGATCTGTGCAAAGTGAATGGACAACCTCTGCCAGGGTGTCCCAATTTCTGTGGCTAAGAGAATGCCGTGAGAACTGCACAAGGAGATTGGTGCCTCTGCCTTGCATAGGCCTTATAAAGATGTGATGAGCACAGCAGACATCTTACAAATCTTACAAATACACTTACTTGAGCGCATGTGTGACTATGTGCATATATGGTAAGAGGGAGGATCGATCAGTCTTTCTCAAGCACTAATTTTCTTAAGCAAGACCAGCAGAAGATCTACCAGGAAATGTGTAGTCCTACCTTCAGATCGTGTTTTCATGAGCTATGCACACTCTATATCAGAGGGAGAACAATCTTCTATACTTACTAGAACACCATGAACTGTACTGATGTACTGAACACATCCAGGGAAAAATCCTATCCAAACATCTGACTACCTTCTAATGTAACCGTAACATGGCAGATATTAAGAGAGTTGCATTGAAGCCGAACAGTCCATCTCAGTTCTGCCATTTCCTAAATTTTGCCTGCTTGACATTGTAGTGTTTCTAATGAAGTTTTCTCATTTGAAATAAATTATTTGCTTAGATAATGTTATCTAGATGATTCATTGCAACAGACCCATCATCCATATTTGCACTCAATATGCTGCCACAAGTGCTAGTTATAGGCAGCACTCATTGCCTTACACTCTTACTTAAAGGTCAAAACAGAAGGAACAGCATTATAATGGTCTTGCTGGCTGAAGTCAGATTTTGTATTTTGCAGCTTCATTACATGCCACAGGATACAGACAAGCAAAGCCTGAATTGATCCTACTTGACTGAATTCTAAATGAATGGAAAATGACTGCATGGTGTGCCAAGAAGCAGGAATAATGGTACGACAAAATTATGATTTCTATTAAGATTTATGTCCATACAGCACTTTTTTCAGTTTATGTGTTTAAGCTGTGGTCATGTGATTTGAAAAATGAAGACCCTTTTTCAAGATGATTTTTCAAGCAAACCAACAAAAATATATGGATTTTTCAGAATTGTGCCTTATCCCAAGCACAGAAACCTCATGATATTTTGGAAATTTATTTTGTTGCACTGGTAATTACCAGTTATCAAAACATCCTCATCCATCCCCTTCCTGAAAGAGATTGGAGCAGAAAAAAATTGGGCATATATGTTGTAGGAATATATCTAGAAATGATGAATCCTTTAAAGAGCTGATATTAAGTACAAAGTGTTAGTAATTTGGTCTTGTGGACTTTAGTATGATTTTGAGTAGTTCATCTTACCTCACTGATTTTACACTTCCCCAGTAAATCTCATAAGAAGGATACACTCACAAAACACTATCTACAGAAACCCAAAAAGACCTGCTTGTTCAGAGGATGTAAAGATGATATGACATCTCAGTCTCTTCCACTTTGTGCCATATTATATCAGGCAGATTCTAATCACACAAAGTGAAAACAGTGTCCTGAAAACAGTTTTATTAAACATGGTAACTGGGATGTTCACTTGCAGAGTCATCTAATGCACAGGTCTGAGTAGGAAAGGACAGAATAACCCTCTTTTTTGACAATAATCATTCTCAGATAAAATCCCATTTTTTTCTCTCAAAGTGAAGAATAATTTATTTTGGAATTCAGAAAGCAATACTTCTTAACCACTTGACATGGCAGAGGATGGTTTGATAAGAATCAGGCATTAAGGAACCCTTCCATTGCTGAGATTAATGTGTTTTCACATGCTGGAATTTGAAGTTCTACATTTCCTTTGCTGGTCTCACTTAGAATATGTTTTGACTGGACAGGGTGAAAAGAGAGAACGAAATGTCATTTGGTTATGTGTTATGAATGGTGTGGGGTTTGTTAATAGAAGGTTAATGTTATCTCCTATATTAAACTTTCCTCCTTTTTTTCTACTTGAGATTTCTCCACCTCCAAAACATTACTCAACTAGCCAGACAAGTCTAAGCAGATTAAAGCAGAATCTGAGTCCACAAATCTGGCTCTGACTTACAACGTTTGTGTCCAAGAATAAATGAAGGAGTACCATGACCAATTCCTGCTCTGGAGCTGGAGAACAGAGAGCATGCCAAGAGGGAGGTGTCCAAGAATTACACCACTCATCCCTAACATCTTGAGATTTTTCTTGTCCTGAAGAGGAGAAAGGAATATATATAGGTCAGTGGAAAAGCAATGAGAGTCCTATAGAAGAAGATAAAATGTTTTGAAGTCATAAATAAGCCAGAATTTAAACCTTTGAACTGCTCTAAAAAGTATCACTTTTCTTAAGTATGGAAGAGTAGAAGTCCCATACTAGCAGGGGTTGACATAAGAATAAAGGAGTGACTTTGATTGTAGAGTAATTTTGACTAATTTTTTGATTACAAATTTCAGACTGATTATATTTATTATTTTGGTCCTCTTTTTCAGCACTCTACTGGTAGTATAATTCAATTACAAACGTTACCAGAGCCTATTTCTGTTGCATTTGGCTGTCTGTTTGTCGATATGTTTTTGCAGCAAAAAAGTTTTGAAAGGTTTGGGGATTAGATTTGATTCAAGCAACCATCCAGACATCTGAAAGATTATCCAATCTTTCTGCATCTTTCATTTCTTGAAAAAAAACAAAAAGCCATTGGAAATTTCATAAAGACAACCCTTTTCTGAGACTTCTGCTACTTCTGATTCTACTCTCAACTGAAAAACTGGAAGAGTTAAACATCAGTGTCAAATACATCAGAAACAGATAAAAGTTTGTTTCTTTACTTGTTCCGGAATTAATTCGAGTGAATGAACTCATTTGCAGTGTTGAGGACATGAGCAGATGAAATAAAAAACCAGTATCAGCAATGAAGTTGGGCTTTTTGCTGTTCTTCCTCCACTGACAGCAAAGAAACTCTGCCTCATGAACACTGCTCTGCTAAAACATTTCCTGATAGACAAGTCTCTGACCACCACTTCCCCAACTCCTCCCCCCATAACTAATTCTTCTGTGTTCCCTGTCTCTACTCAGAACCTCCATACTACTCTCCAAGTATACCTCAAAACCCTGATTACCAGACTCTGATTATCCTCTGCATAGATACCAGATGGACATTTGGACGTCATCATGCTGACATCCAGGTGTCCTGCTGACTTTATTTCTTTCTGTCCAGCCCCTCTATAACATAACATCTCCAGTCCTTTATTTTTTTTTTTTATTCTTTGTGTAATATCCTTTTTTTATGTCTGTGACTGGGAGGGAAAAAATCCTCAACTGTCTATCTATAAGAAACATTTCTCCTGAGCTCCCCTGTAATGCCCCACAGGGTACTACCAACGTCTCCCCTCAGCAAGTTCCTGCAAAATCCTGGGAAAAAAAAGGAATGGAGTAAGGAAAGAGTCTGTGCCTCATCCTCTGTTGCTCTGTATTCTGCATCTTCTTATGAAATCACATGCCCTTTCCTTGTGCAGGATGCACCGTTCCTGTCTCTGAACACAGAGATACAGTACAACTCAGCACGAGGCGAGAATCCTTATGGAGTACTAAAAATATCTGGCATTACAGTGGGAGTCCGTACAACACCTGAACTAGTTTTTTTAATTGCTTCATTTCTGAATCTATAGTGGTATCAGAGCTGAGAGTCAGTCTTTTGGGAATTTTCATCTAAAACGTCTTTTTTTTTTGAAGACAGTGTTTCCCTTGACAGTGATTAGGATTCCTACCAGAATAAACACAGGGTCTTTTTCGTTGACCCATCTCTGTGTGATTCAGGGAAATGGATGCTGTAGTCCATTTCTGGGCGGAGAAAAATGCAGAAATGTCTTGCTCGTTTTTGAAAGAATTTTTGAAGGTACAAGCCCTTCAATTCTACAGGAAATAAGAAATATTAAGTACAAACAAATGTCAACTTCCAAGGCAGACGACTCAAGGTGCTTACAGTTCTGTTCATCTTGAAATTTTCTGGTGATTCTGGTACAATGGTAAGATTCAGAGAAGTCAATTCAGTAAAAGATAGTTCACATAATGTGTAACAACAGCAAATTCCATATGGCAATTGTCAGTATTGACTGATTCAGTGATTACTGCATCTTTCCTGTTCAGGAAAAAAAAATCAATATATACACACTGCAAATTCAAAACCTCTGCGATGAAGTAGAACCAACCACATTTTTTGGTATGAATACAGTCAGGGAGTTTCTCACTGAGCAAAATGCTGTAAATAGAGACTAAAAGAATTGGTAAGGGAGTGTGGCCAGAAAATAAAACCAACAGGGGTGCAGGAGGGAGCACTAAGGAAACTGTTTTTTGAACCATAACCTGTTCCATATAGGTTAAAAAGTGGTTTACTCTTCCCAAGTTTTATAGGGTTTATTGATTCAGTGGTTTAGGTCAGAAAAATATAGTTAGCTAAATTTTTTCTTCTTTAATTTCTATTGCACTAAGCAGCATGTATGTATTTCTTCTAACTAGCATGTCTATTTGATCAAAGACTTTTTCTGTGTCTCATTAATTTATGAATAAAGCTCCCATTTAATTTATGAATGAAGCACTTACGTTAACTGGCTTAATGTAACCTTTGTGTGACTTCTGGGCTTATAAACTATTTTTAAAAAAAATTAGTGTCCTTTCTTTGGACTCATCAGAGATGATTTATGTATTTTGCACTTTTACATATCTGCTTTTAAAATTTGCCAGAAAAACACCAGTTATGAAGATCTGTGTGTGTCCTTGTTTCAGCTGGGATAGAGTTAATTCCTTCTCAGTAGCTGCTACAGTGCTGTGTTTTGGATTCAGAATGAGAATAATGTTGATAACACACTGATTTTTTGGGCTTTGCTGAGTCAGGGAATTTTTATTTTTTTTTTTGTCTCATGCTCTCACAGTGAGTAGGTACACAAAAGAAAAAAAATTAGGAGGGAGCATAGCCACAACAGATGGCCCAAACTGGCCAAAGGGATATTCCACATCATGGAATATCATGCCCACTATATAAACTGGGAGAGTTACCTGGAAGTGGGGCTGACCTTAGTTTTGGAACGGGTTTTTGCACTGGTCAGCAGGTGGTGAGCAATTGTATTGTGCATCACTTGTTTGGTTTTTTCTTTTCCCTTTTTATTATCATTATCATTATTATTTACTATTATTATTATATTTTGCTTTGTTTTCAATAATCAAACTGTTGTTATCTCAGCCTACAAGTTTTACTTTTGATTTTCCTCACCATTCCACTGGTGTGAGGGGAGAGGGGGGCATTGCAGGAGCTGCTGTGTGGTGCTTAATTTACAGCTGGGCTTAAACTGCAACAGTGGGTCTGATACTTCAGTACTTCTTCATATAAGATAGACAGATGAGATGAGCTCCTTTTTATCGTGTGCTATAAATGAGTATGGATATAAACATATAAATACACACACACACACACATATATATATACATATACACATATATGCTAGGTTTGCTCAGTTTCAGTTTCTAACAACAAGTAAGTCCAGAGCAAGTCTTGCCAATGTATTCTTAATGGGTTAGGGACTCCAGGGACAATCAGTAATGCAACTGAGCTGCACAAAGTTATTTTTCTGGGGTTTTCTTCATAGTAGAAATGACAGCCAATGTTACAGTGGTCATCTTACCACAGCATAACCAAATTGTAAAAGATTTCCCCACTGCTGGACAGAGCTATTTTCATGACATTCAAAAAAAAAATATTTTAGAGACTATTATAATAGAGCATCCAAAGGTCTAATCATCTCCACTGATGGGACACATATCTTATTTCAAGACCAAATGTATCTTCCTTTAGAGTCCTCTTGTAGATCTAAGCCACATTTATGCACTGCTGTGTATGTTTAACATTTAGACATGTATGGTCTTCATGTAAGTAAATATAATGTGTTATTGAGGTCATCTTGAAGTGACAGAGCATCCAAGAGGAGCAAAACAGAGTGGCATTTGTAAGAAAAGATTGAGCTTAGATAAGCGGAAAGTGATAGAGTTTTACTCAGTATAATCTTTTCCTCTACATGCTTTTAACTGAATGTTTTTGTTTGGAAAATGATCTTTGTATGTCACTAGCAGTTTATGGTCACAGTGATACTCGAAAGAAACTCATCCATCTCTCAAACTCAGACCAGTTTTCTATGTAAATAGGATTCCAAAACTTCTTTTTCAGTTTCCATGAAAAGAAGTATATTGTCACCCATGGTTTCAACTCACCGATGAAAGTAAGTCAAGAACAGTATGCAAACATACAAACACAGATCCAGAGTCTGGAACTCAGTCACTCTCTTCAATGTTTCATTTTTCTGCCTGCAAAACAGAGAAAGAATTTTACAACTGATCGTGATCTCTGAAGGTAAGATCCACAACGGAGCATTAGTTGTTCAGAACCACAATATAAACAGTCATTTAAATTCAGATAGTGAAAGGAAAAAAGCAGTAGAACAATTATATTTACTGAGGGTGCATTGTTCTGGCACAAAGATTTGTGTAATCATACAAACTGAAATACTGGACAGAAAACAAACTTGTTAGGCAGAAGCCCTCTGGGACTTATTTCCTCCCATAGCTAATGCAGCTATGATACATTTGGTACCTGGGTACACAGAGCTAGATGCTCCCAGGTAAATATAGCAAGGGACTTATTTGAATAGTCATAATTTACTTGTGGCTTAATTAATGTATTGGAGAGAACAAATCTTTTTTCATTTACTTGAGAAGCTATGTCAACTGAAATAAATCGTGTCGTCCTGTTAAACCATTTCACAGTGAATATGCGCAAAGGAGGGTAGAGCCTATTTCAAAGGACTCAGCAGTCAGCCAAAGTGACATCTCTCTGACAGGTGATACATTCCTCCTTGCAAGTTTGGGAGATTTAACACAGTGTTGTTCAATAGTTATGTAATTTCACAGCTCCTGAGGGAAAGCCGATGATATCACACAGAAGGAAAAGTTCTTGTACACATAAACTAAGCCAATACTCAGATTCTGTCAATATAAATGAGTTGGTGTCTGTTTCCTATTCTGTTGTAGGAAAGAAACATTATGTACACAGCCTCTTCTCTGTCATTTCTAGCCTCCCTCTTTTCAGCCAGTCAGCAAGGCAGTACCATATGCAATGACCTGGACTAAATATTTATTTATAGCAGTTGTTCGTGTATTAAGCTGTCAGAATGTTTAAACAGTAAGGTTGCTTCTTTTCACAATGTTTACCATCTGAATTAAATGGATCGTAAAAGGAAACAATAAAAATAAACAGAAATAAGCTTACATAATTTCCCAATAAAGTTCTGATTCTCAGAGGTATTCAAGCATCTAACTTCCAGTGAGTAAGCGCCTTCCACTACCTAGAGATACAGACCAAATCTTTGGTACAGGTGCCAGAATCCACACATACCGTTTGTTCCCTCAGAGTAGCTTGATTTTTAATGTTTTAGTCAATGGCAAAAAAGTAGAGGAATTCTGAGGAGCAGTTTGGATGACACAAAGAGGGATGTTGGTTAATACAAGCTCAGCAGTTCCTGCTGGAGGAAAGCAAATTAAGAATGAATAGATTGAAACACTATGTCTCAAAAAAATGCTTTCTTGATATGTTTGAATGTTCTCCTTAAGCTCCAGTTTGTTTCCCATTTCTGACTTCAGCATGGACACTGGATCACTTCAGTTCTACACTAATTTTTTCTTCCACCTTTCAGTTTATATAATTTGGACTTATTCTCTCTCTTGGCTGAAGTGTATATTAAAATAAATATCAAGTCAATATTTACCAGAAAATAGTGAGGAAATAATTGAGAAAGACATTCTGTATGTAAAGAGAGGAAATACTCTGAAATCTGCAAAGTGTCAATGACTCCTGAAAATGTTGTTTGTTTCTTTTTCCTGAAGTCAGAATAAAACAGAAGGAGCTCAGCCTGTTGTTTGGGCTACTGAAGTCACATTCACAATATGGTGTAGAAGTGATCACTAAAACACAGCATTTTAATGTAATCAGAAGTACTCTAGCATATTAGGTGCAAAATTAGAAGCTCTTTGTTAAGTTTCCGTAGGTTTTAGTCAGGCAAGACAGCTATTCAAACTGAATTTGTCTGCTTGGAATTATGTTTGATTTCACAAAGGTAAAATGCCTGCAAGACCTACAGGTATATGGGATTCAGGTATTTGCAGCTGGTGGCTTCAGGGTCATTATTCGCAACCTTTCGGACCATTTTTGCCTAGAGCAGTCATGGATACAGCATTCCACAGAAAAATGCTGGCACTTCAAGGATATCTTGAAGCTGTAGAGTTTATTCAGGAGACTGCTCTTCTTTTCTTAATAAATCAGCACTTCTTATTTCCAGAAATAATATAAATTTCTCAAGCAGTTGATAAATATTCCTAAGGCAGAAAACTCTGCAATGTGGAAAAGACTTTACTATGCACAGGAAACTCCCCTGTTTCCCATGGGGCCAGCAATCAGGAAACCCAGAAGGAAGGTCTCTGGGGTTAAGATGTGGCTGCCCAGTTGCTGTTTGACCAGAGCTGTCAGGGAAGGTCTGTTGGCTTCCTGCATCCATCAGTTGGTCCTGTTTTTACTGAACTTACCACCTCTGTGCTGGTGTTTGGGTCTGACTGCTCTGTGGTTCTTGGGCAGATGCATCAGGTCAAAGAGTGACTTGTTGTCAGTGCCCAGTTTGGTGCAGTCAGGCAGTCAGGAGAAATAGCTAGAGTTCTGCTTGGTGTTGTTGCAGCTATGGCATCAGACATATAGTCAACATGAAATGGGGCATAACTGCTCACAAATTGTGGCTGACCTGCAGAGTAAGTCACTAAGGATCAACTGGCCTCTGAAAGATAGGAAATCAGAGAAGCCACCCTGGAAAGGCCAACAGCCTGCTTTGGGACCCTGTGCCTTTTGTTTCTCCCAGTCATGATAGATGTTTTCCATACATATGAGCACCACAGTGCTAGCATCTCACTAAATGAATCACTGAATCATAGAATCACCAAAGTTGGAAGAGACCTTTAAGATCATCAAATCCAACTATCCACCCAGCTCTACAACTGTAACTCCTAAACCACTGAACCACATCGTGGAGTACCAGATCCAGACACCTTTTAAACACCTTCAGGGATGGTTACTCCACCACCTCCCTGGGCAACCTAATCCAATTCCTGACCACTCTAACAGTGTAAAAAGTTTTTATAATATCTAATCTGAATATCCCCTGTCTCAGCTTAAAGCCGTTTCCTCTCGTCCTCTCACTGCAGGCACGGTAGAAGAGACCAGCCCCCACCTCACTACAAACTCCTTTCAGGTAGTTGTAGACAGCAATGAGGTCCCCCAGAGCCTCCTCTTCGCTAGACTAAACAAACTCAGCTCTCTCAGCCATTCCATTCTAGACATGTTTTCTGGACCCCTCACACAGGCACGTGGCCAGCCCAGCCCAACCTGAAGATCACTGGCCATCACAGTAGGACGACTGGTATGATTGGGGTCATCCAGGGCTCAAACGGCACAAATTCCAGCTGTGACAAATAAATACACTGAATTTACAAGGAGTGATTCTCCAGCTCAAAATGATGAGTTCTTAGGCAGGAACAAAGACTAAGATTTTCAGTAATCAAATCAAGTGGATAAATAAGAGAAAATAGAGCTGGCTGGGTGAATTCTGGGCCCCTCAGTTCAGGAAGGATATTGAGGTCCTGGAGCAGGTCCAGAGGAGAGCAACAAGGCTGGTGAAGGGACTCAAGCACAAATCCTATGAGGACAGGCTGAGGGAGCTGGGGCTGTTCAGCCTGGAGAAGAGGAGGCTCAGGGGAGACCTCATCACTCTCTACGACTACCTGAAAGGAGGTTGTAGCCAGGTGGGGGTTGGTCTCTTTTCCCAGGCAACGACCAGCAAGACAAGAGGGCATGGTCTCAAGTTGTGTCAGGGGAGGTTTAGGTTAGATATTAGAAAGAATTTCTTTACAGAGAGGGTAATCAGACATTGGAATGGGCTGCCCAGGGAAGTAGTGGATTCTCCATCCCTGGAGGTTTTTAAGAAGAGACTGGATCTGGCACTTAGTGCCATGGTCTAGTAACCGCAGTGGTAGTGGATCAAGGGTTGGACTTGATGATCTCAGAGGTCCCTTCCAACCCAGCTGATTCTATGATTCTATGATTCTATGATTCTATGAATTAGTTCATCCAACTGACAGTCCAGGACATCTAGGACAGAACTGGTGATGTCAATCTCCCAGTAAATTGGAATTAACTCAATGCAGGGCAGGCAGATCAGCAGAGAGACAGATTTGGAAGAGTTAAACCTCAGGAACAGTCAGGGACTCAGAAGATTTACTGTAGGTGGAATTTCATTACACAGAGGAACTCATGGCTAGAATAAGCTGCCAAAGGAAACAATAGAAGCTACTACCTTATTTTAAAGACATAAGAAAATACTAAAAGAAATAAATATTTGGTAGTACATCTGCCATCTCAAAGGATACCTAGCTCCCTTTCATCCCTACAGTGTTCTCTGTCCCAGCTGCAGGATATTTTCCTCATTGCACTGCTAATTTTCTTTTTTTTTTTTTTTTCAGGCTTAAAAGCAGCATCTGCTACATTTTAAGCTGGTTCTCTTGGCTCGCCCAACTACTGTCATCCCTATCTCAGCAAAATCGATAAAAAAGCAGCTTTATTCTGCCTTTTGGCCTGTCCTCAGCTTGAGGAAAAGAAAATGGCTGTGTCACCCCTCAGGTTAGATCCCAGCCAGCTCAGAGCTGCTCTTCTCACTGCCTGGAGCTATGGAGTATAGGGCACCTAACATCTGCTCCAGGCTGGAGAATACTCTGATGCTTAGCCATTTCTTTCTGCTTTCAATTTGACCTGCAATGCTGGAGTCTGGCTTACTTGTTTTGCTAACAGGCAATACATAAGGCACTTCATGGGACCATGAAGGAAGACTCTCTAAATCTCTAATCTCAGCTGCAACAGCAAAATAAGTGTTAAAAAAGTTTAAGTTCTGAATTTGGAAGTTATGATTAATTTCTGTGCGGGGAAGAAGAATTATATATGTATTAGTTTCACCATGTGAGGAACATATTTTTGCCATTACCTAAGTAATGAAGCTCCAAGGACAAGGAAAAGGAACTTGGAAGCCCTATTTTTCCCATTTTAATCCAACAGCAGCGGGGGTCGGTGCCTCCTATGTCAGCTTGTTATAATGACGAGTTACTAAGAGGTTTTTCTACTTGTCAGCTTTCTGACAACTCTTGAATGTGGTAAAGGTGGGCTAAGATGATTAGTCACCACCTGCTTCTAACAAACAAGTTCTCTTGAGTAACTCATGTGAAATGTTTAACTATGAATAAACTCATTTAAAGTGCCAGCTGTCCCGAAGATCATCTGATGGCCATCAGGCCCTGTTCCTCTTCCCAGGAGGTGTCTTGAGCACTGTCCCACAATGCATCTTCACAGCCACATGCTCTGGTTCCTCTGGCTGTCAGCAGGGAGAAAGCCTGGGAAGAGGCATAAAGAGCAGTTTATGCTCCAAGCATAAAAAGCATTTTGCATTTTACTCCTTGTCTCATTAGGCGTTTTTAGACAGTACAAGAACATTAGGTGTAAGGTCCTGGACACCATTCCTTGACCCTGAGCTGCTTCCCCTGCAAGGGGAGTGTGTGCATCCTGACAGCAATACATCAGTCACAGCTGGGATGCTGCCTGCATCTGTCCTTCGGTGCTACATCTCACTCATTGAATGGTGCAAGGAGCTTCAAATTCCCTTCCTGCATGTTTTTGTGCCAGATACGTTTTATAGATATATATTATGAATTGGAACAACATACACAATAATACATATTGTTCTATTACTTACTGATTCCATTTTATTCATCACCTCTTCTACCATTTTTATCGAGTTCCCAGCCTTGTGCTTTCAATCCGCAACACTTCCTACCTTCTTTTCCCATCTGGTTTATTTAGGCTCTCCATCCCCACTCTATGTGGCATATATATTCTCCCCAAAGCCTAACATTAAAATCATAGAGCACCTGCATATGTATTCTCTCTCTCACTTGCGCACAAAAGCATGGAAAGACATAACAAAAAGAAACCTTATGTCTAAAGAAGTGAATGCATGTCTTTAGATTTCAATTGTTCTGGCAGAAAATGGTTTCCTACTTTGTTACAACACTTGTCTAATAGTAGTGCACAGTCCAAAAGCCAACCCAGTCAAAATACCACAGTCTGGGCTGCTGGTACCTGAACTAATAATTTTGCATTTTTTCCCTCGGGCTGTATTCAAAACAAGTTTGGCATCATCCTTTTGTCATTTAATTTGGAGTGTATCTTTCCTTTTCTCTGCTGGACTTCTAGCATACTTCATAAATACACTGGACACCAAGGGAAAGTTCACAACCTTCATTCAAAAGACGTGTTTGAAGAGAGAGTGGAAGATGATAATTGATGCCCATGTAAGATGATAAACAAAGGAGTAAGTGGACTTAGGTGAGGATGCTGAACAGAAAATCATCTTTGAGTTGTTCACTTCGCAGTTCCCAAGGATCACATGGTTTCATTTAGGTAAAAAGGCTAGATGATTTAAAAAGAATAAGCAAGTAGTGAACATGATCACTGCACCAATGCCAATTCCTTTTGAAGCACAAAATGCCACAGCTGCTGTTCTAAGTTTTCACACCTGCTCCAGGCTGAGAGAGTGTTCTCAGACCATAAAGGCAAGTGAACAGATAAAGAAGAGCAAGTTATATCCTTTGGCAAAGACTACAGGTGCAGGGTGGGTGGAAGCGGAGGCAAGGAGCAGAAAGTGCCATACAAATTTCAACATGAAGCCTGAGGAGATGCCTGTTTTTATGTCAGACCAGTGCCTGGAACATTTCCCCATGAAATACAGTTTGCCATCCACTTTTGGGGTAGCATACTCCTTTAATTTCCACAGAAGTGTATGCTAAAAACTCGACAGTATAATTTTGCTTTTGTGTAAATTATCATCCCTCCATATAAAATGTATTTTCACTGTTTTCTGTATTCAGCTCTACAACAGTGAGGTTCCTGGACTTTGCTGTCAGTGTTTTAAATCTGCAGGATTATTTATTTGTGAGCAATCCATATTGCATCTGTTTTATGACATGTTGGGGCAGTTATTTATTTAAAAGGCTTTGGTTCCAGGTCTTTTTACTAGAGAAGGAGACACAGATGCCATTAAACTATAAAAGCACATGAAAATCAAATGATCCTGACACCCACTCTGCTGTAATCCATCCCTATCATCCAATACAGAACAGTCAAACAAGTGTTGAGTTCTGCTCTGAGATTATTCCACTAATTCTAATAGATAGAATAGCCCAAGTATTTTTTTTTTCTGAGGCTGGACTTTGTATTTTCTCATTAAAAAAAAAAATCCATTTTGTTCATAGGAAGCGGGTCAAAGAGGTGAAGAAATCTTCTTTGCATTGATTAGGGAAGAAAACTTCCTTGCACTGATTAAAACCTTTTAATTTACTGATTCACTGAAATATTGACAGATATGCTAGATAACATCCAGGGTCATAGTAAGAGTCTATAGAAACATCTCTGAAAAGATGCATTAAACAAAAAAATGAGGAACCTTCAGTGCTGGTGAGGTACAATAATTTGTGCTTCTGCAAGCACAAATAGCTTGCAGAGTGAATGAAGAGGCCAAAAACAGGAAAGAAGAAGTAAATCAAGAAAATCCCAGCTACACTGAATCCACAAATGCTGTGGTGCGGTTTATGGGCATGTGATGATTGCTACAGGATTACAATTATATTCATGTTACCAATGATGCTTTCAACTAAAAAGCATTCACCTCAGTCCTGGTGTCAGTGAACTCTTTATGACAGAAGGCAAAGATACAAGCTGATGTGTCTGTGCTAGGATAAGACATTTCTGTGGTATTTCTTTCACTAAAGAAAAAGGAAGATGGACGATTTTTCATTAAAAAAAATAAAAGTGTCAAATCCATGCCAGGTGAGTAAGTGATGGACCATCTGACACATTCTTGGTGGCTTTAAAATCAGTTCAATTCACTATTGTGAACACAACCTATGCAACTGTAGCGCAAGAGGCATTGTTAGATCAAAAGCCAGTTTAATGATCCACAAGAGAAACCCTTTTAGAGGTGAGTTGCTGGCTGGAGGGAACTGGGGAAAGGGGATTAGCAGAGACATCTGTTCTTCCTTGCTATAGCTGTTTTGTGGATTAATGGAAAACCTATTTCCAGTTTTGCCAGTTTGTAATTTTTCAACCTAAGTAAACAGACCATTTAAAGAAACATCATTGCATTGCAGGAGCCCAGGACTCATTCTATTCTGCTAGCTCTCTCCAATGCCAAGTTTAACACCTGTGGTAGGAAAAGTAACATAACCACTAACACTGTGTGTTGGCATTCTCACCAGAACAGGCTTTCAATTGGTATAGCCAAGTGCTCTTTCTTTCCCCTCATCTCCTTCCCCCTAGGAAGGAGAGATTTTTGAAGATTCAGAGATAGATAAAGACCTTCAGCTAGTGCAAACTCATGTGGCTTTTCTGACTTCTGACTTCTCTGACTTCTCTGACCAGCTAAGAAACTGATGCCAAGAGCAGAGTTGTTTTATGTAGGGAAGCAGGACAATATAAAATTAATCCTCACATTGTGTTCCGCTGAAGCTGGCACGAGCAGCCACTGCTGAGTGACTGCTGTTTATATGTCCCACTTCCAGCTGGTTTTATGAACATATGTTATATCTACAGGAGATATGTGTAGGGAGCGGAAACAAAGACACTATGGAGGAATCTGTCTTCATCGAATGGTGAAATGCTTAAAAAAAGTACTTTTTACACATGAGATCAGAACTACACCAGTGCTGAGGAATGAGTTTTGCAGGCAAATTTGAAGACCAAGGGGGCATCACTAACAGTGAAACCAGAGCAATTCTACTTGGGGTGGTGTAGTGAAGCACGGATGTCCTACCTCTGGCCTGTCAGGAGCCCAAGTTTTTCCATGGAAACGTCCTCTCCATCACTTCAGTACAAGCAGAAAGGATCAGAAAATGTGCTGGAGACCTTGAAACTGCAGGATTTGCCAAGGTGGAGACCAGTCTCACCCTGCGGCTTGCTGTGGGAGTGTGCTGCCCCCAAAGCCCACGCAAGCATCAGAGCTCAGACACTGGCTTTAAGCAACTTCCTGCAGAGCTGCAGATGAGCTCAGAAGAAAAAGTAGTTTCACAGCCTCTGTGGTTGTGAGCAACCAGCAAAGAGGAAGGTATTCTGCCTCTTTCCAAGGTCAAAGCCCGTCTGCAGAAAAATCTCAGTCAGGTCGACCCTTGCAAATCTTATTAGTCATTTTTCTTTCCCAAGTATTTTGTTACACTTGCTAGTAACAAGATCATTTAAGATTTCAAAATGTTTCATGGAGAAAGGAAACATTTCATTTTCAATGTTATTTGTCATCTGGCAACCAGTTGCTCTTTGTTACGAGCATTTGATTTATGATTTGACATCACAGACTACTCGATGGAAAATAAGTAACTCGCTCAGGATAGTTCATTTTAGATACAAGAGATCCGGCATACCTTGATAAACCCAAATCAGCAGTTTCCATAATTCTTTGGTTCTTATTCCCCTAAATCAGCTTCACAGGGACACAGAGATAAAGCTTGAAGCAGAAAATTGTATTTATGTTGTGTTTAAACGGTGGAAGACCACCACTGTAAAACTTTACTAGAATAAGGACTAAATCCTGCTATCTGATATTCAGCAGCATTTAGGAAGGAACTTAGCTGAACTTACTGACCCAATGAGCAGCTTTAATGTTTTTGAGCAGGCACATAAAGCACATTTTTACTCCTTCTTCTCCTCCTCCCTGCCTCCACCAATGCAAATGCTCCCAAGTTTTTTCTCACACAGAGCTAATTCAAGATTTTAAGGAGAGCTAGTGAAATGATTCATTGGGCAAAAACTCAAATGTAAATGACTCAGCTTAGGACAGATTTACAAATGAAGCCAGGAAACAGCATTCAAATTCCCAAATCAGCTCAGGAAAAGAGTGCAAGGCAAGAATAAGAGGCAGTTACTGTTTTCTGACCTTGTTTTCCAGTTGGGGGGGAAAAAAAAATCAATGTTTCCAAAAGACAAAGAACTCTCACTCTCTGTTCAGACAATTAATATAAGAACAGTTGTGACATATGTAGAGAAAACTTACCAGTTTATCTTCTGTACCTTTCTAGTAATTGTTCCCAGTTACGTAGCATGGCTACAGTATCTGGAAAATGAAGTCAAAAGTATCTATCAATTCAACAAAAATCTTCTCTATTTAAGATGGTATGTGACAGAATGCTCTTGGAGGAAGATTCACATGTCATTTAAAATAAACTCAGATAAATAAAACCCCTGGTCTAGGACTTACTTGAAATCCTACAGTCAGGTCCTTTCAGTCTGAAATGCATTCCCATACTCAGGATATTTTCCTTCTTCATAGGAACAACTCCAATATTTCTGTCTACACCTACAATTAACTGAAATAAAGTTCAACATGGAAAACTCATCTAGAGGGGAAGTATGTGCTTAAAATATCTAACATGGGTTATTCAAGCACCAAATTTGCATTCTCTACTATAATTACATATTCACAGGGGATGAGACTTTTAATCTACTTTAAAGTATTTACAGATTGAAACATCTTTTAGAAAACACCATTTGGCATCCAAATACCTCTAAAACTGAACTCCGGCATCTACTTTTCAGTGAGCACGGAGGTGCTGCTTTTGCAAAGCAGATGGAGTAAGCAGTGTCCAAGGGCTTGATTTTCTAGTGCACATAACTGAATTTTTCCAATGAAAGCCATCTAAGCCAGAGATCTGCAGCCACAGAAACCAGCTATCAGCCTCCAATACATCAGCATTAGACTGTAGCTCAGAAGAGCTTAACCCTGAAAGACTATACATCTGTTAAACATCTTGGCATTTCTGAAAAGCTGCCTGAGATTGCATTCCTTGAATTAGCTTGTAGGTACTCGCCTTGAGGATCTTTCAGCCCAATCTGGACAGCACTCTGAATATAGTTCAGTAAGACAGATATTCAGGAATCTGAGGGCAAGGTGTGGGCCAAAGGAAAAGAATTTAACCTGCATTTTTCAGTAATTACTAAGGGAGAAAATTAAATACTTTGGAACTCCATAGTGTTCATGTACTTCTTCCCTTTTTCTTTTCCACATACAACTTGCATGTAAAAATGTGAACTGACATTCTCTAGTGCTTCAGGACATGAACCACCTGCTGATAGACTTGAAAAGAAAGTTCCTCTAATAGTTATTTGTAAATATTCTCTGACAGGTTTCTTGGGGTGGTATTTGATGGTCTTATCAAAAATAGGTGAAGGGAAAACTCAAATTGTAACTGTGACGAAGGTATGATCTGGTATGGAGGGCAACAAGGTCCAACTGCAGAATGGTTTGAACTGGCTGGAAGCAGGAATGTCAGAGACAGAATGGCTTTGTGTAAGGGAGTGAGTTTTCCCTCAGTGCTGAGAAAAGAAACAGCTGCCTGTTGTTTTGCAGCAGTCTTGGAATGCAAGTGCCAAGGGATCACCTTTGGGCAGCTGAGCCAGGCCAGGCAATAGACCCAACACAGCCTGTCTGAGGGGCCTGATGCTGATAGGATTGGTGCTGGTGCCAGTAAATATAATGTATTGGCTGGTAACTCATCTTTGCAAACTCCTTGTAGATCCACTTACGGTAGTGGGACTCTGTCCAATGCATTGTTCATCAAACCTTTATATTTAAGCAAAAATTTATGATTTATTTTCCTCAAGGCAGAAAATAGAAGTTCCCCAGTAGGTAGTCACAAGACCTGTTCAGTTTAACAGCTCACATCTTGCTACTCAGCTGATAGCCCTCTGACCCAACAATGCCTTTCTCTGCACCACCTTCCATACTCTGATGAAAAACTAGTTTTACTAAATTTTTGCATACCTACCTATACTGAAACTATACTCAATTCCAAGTATTTTTAGGGTGTTTAGTTAAAGCATGTAACTGGTAAAAAATATTCTGAATGAAAAATATGGGGAACCCATTAGGTTATGACCATCAATCTATGTGATTTTCCATGTATAAACCACTATATTGTTCATTTCTCCAGAACATAACTTGAGTTGAAAGCCTTTAAACAAGCAACTTGCAGAGGACAAGTGAAATTTTGGTCCTGCAACCTAACCATACACTCTGTCAGGGGGGCCAGAATGTTTGTTACCTATTATTTCAGCTACCCTACAGCCACCAGTCAACAGTCTTTCTTTTTGCTATATATTGGAGATTTTTACCCTGATTATCAGTACTGTCCCTTTAAAATTCAGGGCACAAAATTATACATAAATGTAAGAGAGTGAACTAAGGGGAATTTACACTACAATAAAGACTCTGTACTTCCAATGTCACTGCTCTCAAACTCATTTCAGGAAGAATTAAATACCACCTAATTACATATTTCCAGTCTGTGGAAAAGACCAAGAACCACAAAGGTATGTGTCAAAGAAACTGCACAAACACCATAAAGGGAGTTAGCTAGGTTGTCAGTAGGAAGGACCAGGAAAGCCTGCTGGTGGAATTTTGGATATCTGATTGTGATCTTTAGTAGTGTTAAGCTAGAATTTGCCAACTTGACTTTCAAAGGGAGTAAACAAGGGAGACCTAGACTCTGATTCACAGATCAGCTTGCTTATCTGAATTTTGTGACACAAAAAGGCCCCCTCAGCCTCTGAGATCCGGGATTAGCTCTGTAACACACATAGTCACTCTCAAGACCTCTCTGTCACATATGCTCTGTAACTGTGCAGAAGAGCTGGCAGGCTGGTGGGTCTGTCCCCAGTGGGACTACTGATAGTGTACTGCACATGCTTTTCAGACACAACAAAAACGCTGATGGGTTGATGAGGTGTTAAAGAGATTTTTAAAAACAAATGTATAAATCAAAAATGTATGTCTCATAAGTGATTCAAACAAAGTATCTCAAAGCTTTGGAGAAGGCCATCCCCTGAGCATCTCCTGTAGGATAATTTTGGTTAAATCCTTCACGCAGAAGTAACATCTTATGCCTACCACTTGCAAATGGTGACTCCATTGTTTCTGTTGCCAAGACCATACCTTCATTGCAGAACCAAATCACTTGCCTTGCCTTGCCTTGCAGTTAATGCGCTAGCCTGGTTGGAGTGAGAGCACACTGTGAAATAACATCTGTACTACACAGTGACTGGCTTGCCATGCAGAGAGATTGGATTAGCAACTGGGGAGCTGAGCTAATAAACTATAGCTAATGTTCCCCTGTGAGTTCACTAATTTGTGTTAAAAATGCCACTCTGCTCTCATTAAGGACTTTGTGTGTAGAAGGGATTTGCAATGCTATCAAAACACAGGTAGCAAAACACTGTAGCAAAAAAAAAAAACAAAAAAAACCAAAAAACCTGAAGCAAAAAACTCCATGACAGTTATTATGACCTTTGCAGCTCTGAGAAAAAAATCTATTAATAAATTATATAAGCTTATAAAATTATATAAACAAAAAGAGATTATATGGTGCTCTTCTACGAGTGTCACTGAGAATCAAGGAGAATGAAGGAGAAAGTGTCTTTACAGTCTTGTTAGACCTCTCCAGATATGCAGTCCTCTTGGGAAAGAAAGGGGACTTTGCAACCTCTGTCAGTGAAGCACACCCCCATCTGCACCAGCCTCCGTGGCCCAAGCACTGCAGAGCCATGGGGACAGCCACCACCTTCTTCTTACATGCCTCACATACAAGATACCTGAAGATGAGAGCCACAGGATTACCCTTCTGGCCTTTTTCTGTCCTAGAAACCGCACACTTAACACAAGCACAAAGAGGCTTTTTCAAAAGTCTGTTTCAACATCTGAGTCCCCTTGTATGCAGGAAAGCCAATTTCAAATACTGTTCTCTGTATTAAAATACAGAAATACTTCTGTCTTCCAGGACCAGAAGTGGATACCAGAAGACACTAAGAGTTGTACCTCTGGGATGCATTTACAATTCAAGTTTTGCTTTAAATTAAACCAGCAGTCCTATAGGACTATTAAAGTGTACACAGCACAATAATGCACAGTATATAGAGCCCTAAATTGATGCCAACTGAGTCCAAACCAGAAGTGGAGCAGGGTACGTGTGGAGGCCAACCCCAGACAACTTCTGACAGTGCAGAGCTGCACTAGCACAGTAGCTTCTAGACCCAACTTAGCAACAGCCCACCACTTTGGTCCAGGATCAGGATGCAGAGGGTGCAGGATCAAGCTCACTGTTTGGGACACTTTTGGATCAGTATACCTGAAATTTTCCTTAAAATTCCTGAGTAGGTTGTCTTTTCTCCGGATATGATATATTGTTACACCTAGAATTGATACTGTATCTGTTTGCAATTAGAAGATATTGCGCAAAACTACAAGTTTTATAGAATTAGGCCATATAGGAAAGGTGTTTATGATCTCAAGTGAGACCTATATTGTTTCTAGATCATGATTAAAGCACAAAACTGTTTAAGAACAGAAAAAAAGTCAGCTGCCTTAGTATGTCTACCCTTCTTTCACCTGAATTTTTGTTAAACTTTCTTGTTTTTTACCACATCCCTCAGCTCATATTTTGTTCATAAATACACCAAGATGATTCTTAAGATTATTTATGTTCCTTGCTTCTATTTCCTTTCTTGGTAATTTATTACAAAGGTCAACTGAAGTTTTTGAAGTTTCTCAGCTTTTTGAGGCAATTTATAAATTTTAGGCTTTTTCTAATGCCATATGACTGTTCAGAGGAAAAAATATCAATTTGGTAATGAGAGGGATTATGTAGACACCAGGATCACATTTAGCATTGCAGACACAGTCTTGGGGTATTGTTTGTGCTTCCTAGAGTAAAACATAAGTGCCACTAACACTTTCTCATGAAACTGTATATTGTTGAATCAATGTAATTTAGAGGCAGCTTCCTCTAAAAGCAATGTAAGATTAGGATCTGAAAATCTCTTGACTTTCCATTCCTCCAGGTCTAATCTCTTAAAGTTGGCTCTTGGGTTCTCAGTACAGCTAATCCAAGCATTTTCAGTGATATTTTATTTCCAGAATTGACATTCTGCCAAACCTGGAATATTTTGTTAATCAAAGAAGTTTCCTCCAGCTATCACAGAAGAATGTAGAATAGCTGAAAGTATTATTTATGAGGTCCTCACCTTACCAGGAGTTGTACCAGCTGTTTTTCTCCCATAAGCCAGGTTAATGCCAGGTTCATCTTTTGAGTATTTTCTTTCTCCTGATTCTTCTCTTAGAAATTTGTTATTGCTAAAAAACTCTGAAATTCCAATTTTCATTCCACCACATGTGGACCAAAACCAAATTTCAAAACCTCTGAAGTACTCACCAAAAGAAACTGCTGTTTTCTGGGCAGGGGGAATCAACAGTCTTAACTACAAATACTCTTAGCACAATAACCCAGTAGGAAAGACGGGGAAAGCTCACAATGAGTGTAAATATTCTGATGCTTGTAAAACAGTCCCAAATGTATTTTCAAATATATTCCTTCATCATTGCTCGGGATGCTGCCTAATTAGTTGACAGTAAACCAGTGATGGTCTAGCACAGAAAAAGTTTAGTGCTTCCTTTTTTGTATGCTCAAGTATTCCCTTTCGTTTTGAAACTGTTAGTAATGCTGCTGCTTTGCCTTTGCTATCAAGAAAGCCCTTCTCAAGCAGTGACTCATTCAAGTTCTGGCACTGTTTAGAATAAAGGAGAAGTGTTAATAGAAAACGTTTGATAAGAGAAGGGGAGGATAGGTGCAAAGCAGAGTTCTGGCTCTGTCATGTTTTGTCTAATTTGCAGAGTTTTCTACTCTTTTTGGAAACTAAAAATGCTGGGGATCATCGCGCTGGATTCCCCACATATGAAAAATACTGAAATCCCAAAGACCACATGTTAGTGAACACTACATGACTCTATACTCTTTCTACTCAAAAGATCATTAATTTCAATGGTCTATGTTACTTCTGTTTTCTGTGATTCATGTCAGATAACTTCACTGTCTCCTCTAGCATGAAGCTTCACAGTTATGGAACACCAAGGCTGCTAAGCGACACTCTGCTCTTCCAAGGATCTATCGGTTGCTAGGCTGTGGTAATTTCACCTGATTGCGATGGGCAAGAACATTATTCTTCAGATGAGATATGACCATTGCACCCCATAACATCTCATCATCATCATGGCTAGGCTTCGCAAATGAAGATTTGGGAAAGTCTCTATCCACATTTGTTACAAGCATGCTGGTGGCTAATAAGGCCAATACGAGATAGACATATCCGATTGCAAAAGGCACAACAGAAAGACTCCATAGGTGGTATATTCTGCAAGGCACGATTCCTTCTGCATTGTCTTTTCACCTCGAGAGTGATCCTGCATGCGATCTCAAAGGAAACAGCAGCGTTACAGATGGTGTGTCTCCAGACCTCCTGATTGGAGGCCAGAGTAGACCAGTTATGTTGACCAATATGGCCAAGGCTGAGATGTTGTTTCAGGGAGTCCTTGTATCTTTTCTTCGGGGCTCCTCTCTTGCGGCAGCCGGTGGCAAGTTCACCATAAAGCAAGATCTTAGGAAGGCGGTGGTCCTTCATCCTGGAGACGTGCCCTGCCCAGTGCAGCTGTGTTCTCAGCAACATGGCCTCAATACTTGTGATAGCTGCTTGCTCTAGAACAGATGTATTGGTCACATAATCTGACCAGTGGATGTTTAGGATTGTACGGAGGCAGCATTGATGGAAGTGTTCTAGGAGATGCAGGTGGTGGTGGTAGATGACCCATGATTTGGAACCATATAAGAGAGTAGACAGCACTATGGCTCTGTAAACACTGATCTTGGTGCTTTTCAAGTGTTTATTACACCATACTCTTTTGTGAAGTTTTCCAAAAGCACTGTATGCCTTTGCTAACCTGTTGTCTATCTCTCCATCAATCTTACCATCCGAGGAGATGAGGCTACCGAGGTAATTAAACTGCGGGACTGATTTGAGCTCTGATTGGCCAATGGTGATATGGGGATGATGGAAGACTTCCTGAGGTGCAGGTTGATAGAGAACTTCTGTCTTCTTTAAGCCGACTTCCAGCCCAAACAGCTCAGCATCCCATAACATCTACACTTTGCTTAAATCCTCTCAGACGAGAGGCAAGAGATAACTCCTGCTGCCTTTATTTGTGCCAGTATATCACTCTATAAATGTTATTTTTTTAGAGCTTCATAGGGTAACTGGAGTCTGTCCTCTGTAATTTCAGAGACTTCAGCAAGATAAAAGGGTATGACTAAGAACACAAACTACCTTCAAGAGTTTACCTTCTTTTCTTCTCCTATTTTCTCCATGTAATTAAAGAATTTAGCCCACTGTCTTCTGTTCCCAGTTCAGTTTCATGTAGGACTAACACTTCCGTGTTAAAGAGATACCTCTGATCTGCACATACAAAGGGTCCCCAAAATAGTAGTAGAACAGAATTTTTCAGGTAACATGGATGTAGTTTCCCTTCTTGATGTAGTGCTGACATTTTGATGGAGTTCTGTAGCTAATGGAGTCATATAACCATGACATTGCCAATCTAAAATTGATGCAAGAGGAGAGTCAGGTTCTATATTTTTTATTAGCTCTTAAAACTAAAACAGTAAAAGTAGTTTTGAAAAGAGACAGAATGGTGAAGAGTTGGTCTCCTCCTGAGAGGAAACTAAGCTCAGTTTATTTGTAACATATTTCTTGACTATAAGGCACCCTGAACTCCTATGAAAAACATGCTTTTCTGTACTATTGTAGTTTTTCTCATTTCTACTCTACAGTCTCTTGGGACACCCACTAAAAGCACGCCAAAGGGGTGGTGGAAGGGTGGAGGCTTAAATATTTTAAATCCATTAAATAAAATAACACTTTTGAAATACTGAAAAACATATGAAAATGTGTTTTCCCTCATGTGGGAATTCAGCTGTTCCCAGGAACAGCCTTGGTGTCAGGAGACCAGAGCAACATATGTGGAATGTATTAAACAAATGATGGGAGGGAGGACTGAATAGCCTGGGGAGTTGGAAAAATATTACATAACTTTTCATCTTGAGTCTACCCTGGACTGACAGAGCAAATGAAAATCATTAGACTCTGAAGACGGTTTGGTGGTCCATGTGGAATCACTTGGTGGTTTCTCTGGAATTGCTAATAGACAGCTTTCTACATCACAGAAACTTCCATACATTTATCACCCTTTTCAGCAGTCCTAGTGGAAGCCAAGAATAGGGGTTTAAGAGAGAAAAACATTTAAGCATATGCTTAAAATTAAGCACCTGCTCAAGTACTTTTCTGGATGAGAACCTTAAAAGCTGCGCTGCTAATACATGTGGTAAAAATATGAAGAGCAGAAAGGAAAGTTGGGCTGTTCATGTGGTACCTGTTCTGGAAAAGATTTTATTTTCATTAAATAGCTTTTAGCAACATTACATTTTATTTTTAAAAAGGAAAAAAAGAAAAAGACTCAAGATTATATTCTAAAGGCCATCTGTAAAGGACAATAAGAAAGAAACAAATGTACCAGTATTTTATGCTCTCTTACCAAAGGCTAAGCATACTGTCCCCTCATGTGCTTGTATTTCAGTGTGGATTTAGCAAAGAGATACCATCAGATTTTCCATTTCTCTGCACCAGGCAATGTTAGAAACACTGAAGCAACTTCCAGGTGTGTCAGTAGAAGTACACAACAAAGTGCAGTACAAAGATCTCAGTGGAGTCCGATCAACCCACGGGGTTGTGTTGGCACAGTGCAAGCACATCTCAATTGCTTCTGGTTTTGAAGCCAGATATTTCACCTATATCCTAGATTAGCATTGCATTGCATGGGACTGATAACCTTCCTCTTGTCACAGTTCAGGCAATGAAGCTGCTAAGAGGGTGACTGTGCAGGGCCTTGCCATAAGTGACAGAAGCAGAGTGCTCATCTGTCTCATTTTACAGATATCTTTTCCTGTGCATTCCCTGAATGCACTGACCCAGCCTCAGCAGTGGAACGCTGAGCAGTGTTGGTCATACTTTCTTCCACTGCAGAGTTTACACTCATGCTAAGCTGGAAAAAAAAATCTAACAATAAATCAAATGGAAAAGTGCTGTCCTTCTTGTTACCCAAAGACTGCACTTAATTACACTCCTGAAATAAAACTGAAGAAAAATAATTAATTGGCTCATGATTATTTTTTGACTGAAGCTGCATCAAGAGTATTTGAAAAGTGTGAAAAGTGTAAAAAGTATTCTGTAGTAAAATGGTTTCAATTTTGCAATTAGTTGTAAACTTTTTCCTAGCAGTGTTAATTGTGTCAGACCATTCCTCTACCTGAATTCTCTTCTTTCTACAAATTAAGTAGAAGCTGAGGAGATATATTTCTTTCTGCCTGAGTACTAAGTTAATACATTACTTAACACAGCTAAATACTCTTGTGATAAGACAACCTTTGATAATCTTTCCTTATTTTCCCTGACAAAACGATTTAAGAATCACAGGAACTACCACATTTTTTCATCCTGAAATGCACAGATATATTGAAGCATGTCTTGATCACCTGTTTTCCTCTGTGCTAGCTGATAGAAATTACAGTAAGAGAAAAATGTCTGCTACAATTTTTAAATTATTTAAGAATGGCAAAAATTGATAAGATAAACCAAGAGAACATGCTTATGTTTATTTAATAATGTGCTATTTTTATATGATAACCTTCTAAAATTAGTCTACTCAAGTATTTGCTGAAATTTATGACCTAATGGCTTAATTACACAGAAAATTAAGGAATTGATGACAAACTGGCCATAAAATGTGATTTTTACTTAAAAATGCATCATGACAATGCAGAAAAAGAATACACAAATTTATTGGTATCATTTTCCTGATTTCACTTTTCACCCTATCTAGCAAAGTTATTCTACTCCATTTCAGCCAAATTCTCAGACATGAAAGAAGCTGAAAACATGGTCTTGCATCTTGTCTTGAAGAACAGGTCTGAAAGGCATTTGCAGACAATGATGAAGTCAACACACAGTTTCACTGGGTCCTATTCCAGCTCTGGAGGCTGGATCATGCTCGAGTGGATGTCTCTTTTCTGTCCCAGCACAATGCCCTTCAACTCTTTCCTTTTGCTGTTTCCTGATCCCTTCCCTGACCAGTGCTATGCTCCACTTGCCAGGTTTCTGGACCCTGTCCTCTTCCCAAATCCAAGACAAACCCAGCCCCAGAATAAGACTTTCTCTCTGGTCCCCATCTAACCTCAGCCTTTGCACACCCTCCCTTTTTGGCTTCCCCTCCCAGTTTCTTTGTCAAGTTTACATGTCCCTACCCCAACGTCCCCAATGACATTCCTCAGTCCTTGGGTCAGCTTCCCAACCCCGTGAATCCAACTACTCATTTCATTACTGTCTGTGTCCTTATCTGCACCTGTCCTCTCTACTTAAATCACATGGTTCTTTCCTGTCCTACTGACCAGACTGACCACAGCAAGGGAATACAGGGGCAAAGGCCCAATGCTCAGGATTATTCAGTGTACCCTCCTTGGCAGGGTGCCATGGGAGGCCACCTTTGCAAGGAAAGCCCAGTTTCTTTGCTCAACTGCAGGCAAGACCTTTCCCAGCTGCTCTCTGCAGCCACAATGTGAACAGCCACAGGCCCTGAGAGGCTCATATCTGCTTTCTGCAGCTTCAGTTTTCAAAGCACTTGCTTGAATTTTAGAGGTCTGTATTGATCAGGTATACAGAATATTTCTTCCCCCAAATCCTGTAACTTCACTGATTATTGTGGGGGGGGGGTTACTTCGCATTGGGAATGAGCACATTGTGACAGATTAGGCACGACTGACATGAGAGTCATGTAACAGTAGGTGATGCTGCTGATAACCCATGGCCGTTCTAGTTTGGCTGGTAATACTGCTTGAAGAATGTTTCCTGAGTCTAGGGGAGCTCTTCCAACCTGTCTCCTACAACATGGTTTCATGTACCAAGTGTTAACATAGGTACACAGCCCCAGTCCTCATCATCTTGCAGTTTATCAAGGAGATACCTAGAACGGAAATTCTAAGACTATGTACTGGTTTAAAAGTAAACCAGCAGGGGAAAATGAACTCAACCCAAAAGAGAGATTATAAGTCAGAATAACAATTTAATAAAATAATACAATAAGTACGATTATACAGACAAACAATTGGTTTTAACCCACAAAACCCAAATGTATAACCCAGCACCCTGAGGTATGAACAGAGTGGTGTTCTTTGGGCCTCCTGAGTCCAAAGTAAAGGGAGAGAGGGAAAACCTGTTGGTGAGAGTGCTGTTGCAGTCTGGTCAAGAGTGGTGATTGCAGTCTAGTCGAGGGTGGTGGTCTGCAGTCTGGTTGAGAGCGGTGATCTGCAGTCTTCCTCTGGATCCCACAAGTGGTTCCAAAAGTCCCAAGACTCCAAGATTATACATTCTCCAGTTCAGGCAGGAATGCTCAGTACTTCCCTCAGGGTGGGTGGTTCCTCAATCGGTGTAAGGACAAAAACACCCTTCTATCTTGCAGGCCTCTTAGCACCTAATTAGTAGCCTGAGGAGTCAGGCTGCTCTGGGCAGAGGGTGCGAATAGTCTATTGACAACAGTTTCTGGGAAATGGCATGGAAGGCTATAGAATACACAGTTTTGGGTTACACCCATCCAGTGATGAACTAGGACAGACTATCATCATATTTTCCACAAATACTGCAACAGAGGCTTTGTAGATTTAATTATAAAGCCTGAACCAAACCAAACAATGCTTAGCCATTGCAGAATACTGTGGAGGGACAAGCTGCTGATGGGAAGTTGCAAATCTAGAATAGCATGAGGAAAAGTGTAAGAACGTTTAAAAACACCTTAATCATCAACCTAGATTCTCTTGATTCACTTGAATTATTCCTCATTTACTCCTGTCAGGCACTATGGATCATGCAAGTGTGCTATTGACCTGGAAAGTGCCCCAGCAATTTGTACACTGCCCTCTCTGCTATGGGTACTCTATGCATTTGATCAATACGTCTTCCACCTCCAAGGGTTAATAGATACCATTCACCTTTCCAAGAATACACTCATTTTTGTTGGGATTGTTCAGTATAGGGAGGTATACATCCTAACTCCTGCCTTTTCTGCTCCCCCTCTATTTAATGTTAATATTTGCTGACCTGAACCTCCAAAGTTTCCTGAAAGTGGACTAGAGTTTTCAGGAGGAAAATGTTGAAAAAAAATAAGGAGAAGACTTTTATTTACAGACAGATGTTAAGAGCACTTTAGCTGACAGTTAGATGCCTACTCTTTCCTTTCTCCAGGTCTTGCCTAAGAGAACAAAGAGGCAGGGCAAGCCCCAGGTGCATCAGTTATGAAATATCTTGCACCAATCCGGGATTTGCCTCAGGGACAGCAGTCCTAGTGTGGACTAATAACCCCTGTAGGGAGCTAGTGAAGAAGCTGAAAACCTGGCTCCCATAAGTCCCTCCCCCTTCCCCACCTCCCGAGCAAACCAAAGCACTGTTAGAACCCAGAGTTTCAGCAGTGAAAAGACACATTCTAAAAGAGAGAGAAATGCAGTTCTGGACTTAAAAAAAATACAAGATGGAAATTACAGACTGTTGAAGAAAGAGTTAAACTCCAAATATAAGAGTGCCCCTACTTTCCGCCAGGGCAGTTTGATTTTATTACACTCTTTTCTGAAAGTTGGCAGGCTGCATAGCAAGCATTTTTTTATTTAATTTTTTTTTTTATTTTCTCACACACAGAAACTGTCCTCAAAACCTCTTACATTTAAGCAAAGTGCCAAAAAATGCTCAAGTGCCAGCCAATGACTCATCTTTTAAAAGCCTAGCTTTTGGAAGGTGGTTTTGATTTCAGGAACTTAGGATTGCTTCCTGGATACTAAACATTGTGGGATCAATAATTAGACCAGAAAAATGTTGAAAAATAGGGATTTTAAATATTTAAACATCAGTCATTTTGGGGGTTCTGTTAACTAGAAATATGTGGGAGTTCCAAGCAAAGGAAAAAAGAGGTAGGCCAAGAGTCTGGCTGATGATTCAAAATGTCCAACATCCAGCTATTTTTTTTTTAATATTGAAATATATTTTAAATAATTTTAATCTTTTTTTAATAATGGAACCAGACACATACATCACAATGCCTTAGAAGGAGGAGAAACACTATCCTTTTTTTTCATGTGGGTGCAAATGGAAAGCATATGATGACATTCCATCTCTTCCTCCCCTGTGCTGTGTTTCACCCATTTCTCAACACAAAACGTAGACATATGGCCCTTATTAGTGGTGTAGTTATATGTCATCATTTTACCATCATCCAAGCCAAACTTCTGAAGTGCTCTTTTGCTTTTAGGGATTTCCTTGTTTACACACAACATACACACCTTACCTGTACCACAATAAAGGCGTGTGGGAGCACAGAAGCCTGTACACAGGTGAGGCCATCTATCAGGAGTCAGGGTGGAGGAAAGGCACAGATCTACTTTTAAGCCTGGATCATTTCTTTTCGGAGGCAATAGCCTCAGCAAGACAGTGGCTGGATGACTCAAACAGCTGTTTTTCTAGGGGGAATAAACAAAGTGGTAGAAGAAAATTTAGAAAGCTGTGGGAGATATGAGGTATTTATTAAGTCCAAAACTAGATATGAATTACCTTTTCTTATGTTTGATGCAGGCGTCAGCACAGTATTCAGGGTAACTCTCTTTTTTTGTTGGTTTTTTTTTTTTTAATTTTGCTGAGATCATTTCATTCTTTATATATCAAGTTTAGCAACCATGACTCTCAAAAGTTGCTTATAAACACACTTCACATCTTAAGCATAGGACAATCTCACAGCGTGCAGGTGCCCTTGTCCACGGCTGTTGGGTGAGATATATATAGCTATCTGGTTATTCTGGGATTGATAACATCCTGGACTGACATTGCAATCTGTTAAGAAGCAGTTTTGAACAAGTCTAATGAGATGGTATAGATTTTCCAGGAGTATGAAAGGCTATCGGAATTCTTCTCCCACCTAATTTGCTCTTTTGTGTCAAAGAGAAACTAGCTCTGAATGTTGCAAAGTAACATCAAGATCAAGAGTCCTTGGTTTAGCAGTGACTGGCGCTAGAGAAAAGTATTCCTAAGCACTCTGCTGAAGCATATGCATGCTTGGCAATTACATAGTTCACCACAACTTTGGGCCCTTTTTATCCACTGTTTTGTTACTAATGGAAAGAAAACATTTTTTCTCCTTACACAAATCAGCCATCAAATACAAATTTCTCCTATTCAGTCAAAACAAACAAACAAACAAATCAAAACAAAACAAAGCAAAGCAAAAGCCAAAACCAACCATTGAACTTAACACTATATCCATTTGGCCATAGTAGAGTTTTAGTCGCAGAAATGAAGACTCAAACCGTGTTACTAAATGTCAGATGCAAACAACACATGCTACCTTTTTTCTCCTAGTGTGTTGAGAGCTGCAAGTTAGGTAACTTCATTCTTTTTCAGTTTAAACATATAAAAACACAGGCTACATAGTTCTCTCTAAAACCCTTCAGTGTGCCATAATGCAAACACAGACAAGCAACAACCACCACTTACTGCCATGGTACTGGAGGTAGGTTTTAATCCACGCTGGTGAGATGGTTCATACAGTATCAGGCTTCTGACCTCCACTTAATTTCCTGCTTAATCAACCCCACTTGCAGAGCCCCGCTTTTCAGGATGCGCAGGTCCTGGAGTTGCTACCAGGAGCAGGAAGCTACTCAGCTTCCTACGCTAGGTGGCATGGAAGGACCAAGTTTCGCCACCCACACCACTGTCCGATAGGGAATGATGCTGTTCTGTGCCTTACAGTCTCTTTTGCTTGTGTTCTGCAGAAGTATTTATTAATTTAATCACCTGGCAGAATTTTGGCGGGATAAATGCTGAAACTCTTCTTGGAAGGGTTCTTTTGTGACTTTTTCATTCCAAGTGAGAGCTCTTCAATGTCCTTGGTGACTTTCCCTCTTGACTTTCCAATATTGGCTTTCAGCAGCCAGATGCTAACACGCTAACTCTGTACCTTAGTTAAGTATCAGGTTTCCCATTAGTTCTCCTCATTTCCCCATTACTCTACATTCATATATGTGAAAAAACAGCGCTTGCATCTTTGAACTTTTTGCAATTCACAGGGCAAGAACTTGGCACCCTGTGTCTGAAAACACTTTCAGCTCCTCAGAATCACACCACTTTTGATGTCTGAAATAGTCAGGATTCTTGAAGAGGTCACTTTGCTTCTTATGTTGCTCAACTGCTGAGTTGATCACTGCAAATTATTGACCCTATAAAGCAATCAAGCTAGATCCATCGTTGCTGTCATTGTGAAGGGCAGCATTGCTCAACACTGCGATTGCACTAACAGCATAGCATGCGCAGTTACAGTCCTGCTGCAGCCCTCCTAGTCCTTACCTCCACCCTGCCGCAGATTAGAATTTGTGCAATGAAGAACATCCCAGTCAATTCAGGATGTCCACCTGGCCCTAAATCATTTGGATGAGAAAACTTAGAGCACAGTCATTAACTTGTATTATTGCCTCTTCACCGTCATCACAAAGTACCTCATTTCTACCTGGCAGTTTTCAATACCTCCTGCATGCAATGCCATTCCCATTACCTAACCATTTACCAAAGTGCTACTTAACAGCTTTCCAGCAAATAAACCCTGCCCATGCCCCCATCCTCCCACCCCCCAGCCCATATATATGCAATTTGCCTTCCACTGTCTGTGGCAAAAACAGGGGTTACATTATCGCTTGAGGTGGTTTCCATCCCTGTTTTTAGTGATTCCCTGGGGACAGGCTTATCTCTAAAGTAACATCTTGCAGGACTCCAGGGTTACACTGGTGAACAAATTAAGGCCAGAAACAGGAAGGGAGGTGCTTGGCATTAATGGCAGAGACATGGCTTTTCAAAATTAAAGATTTTCCCATTGTGTGAATGAGGCTGAGGTAACTCAGGGTTTTTTTCAGCTTGGGATTCAGAAGAACTTAGGTCTCAAGACTATTTGCTGCATTTTTTAGTCTGATTCTTCACTGCCAGCTATTTTACTCTGTCTTGCCCTGCTTTCTGCTCTCTTGTCCTTACTGAGGTGATTTTTCTTCCCTCTTCCTCCCTGATGCATTGACTTGACACCCTCTCCCTTCCTCTCTGCCTGTCCTGACCCTCCATGACCCTTGCTGGGATACAAGGAGAACCAGAGGGACCACCTGTATGAGGAATAGAAAAAGTAAATGCCAAAAAAAACCCTGAAGCAGATTGAAGCCAAGGAAGGTTAAAGTCAGGCACAAAGCTCAAGATTATGTTTAACTCTAGTTTTAGTTCAAGGAGATGTCCAACAAATATACTCTGGCCATTATAAATATCGGTATTTCATCACTTGTTATGCAATGATAAGTACCACTGATACATTTCAGTTTCCGCAGTATCTACAAAGTATACTTTCTAGAGGATAAGAGTTCCTATGAAGAGCTATAAACTACAGCACTGTCAGTATTTGGCACAGGGTAGACCACTGTGCAGCACAAAAGGAAGAAGGCAATACTACCACACAGTTCCCTCCTGGCTGTGTACCACCCTGTGTTTCAAAATAGCATGAAAATACTCCAAGTAACTTCAAGGAAGACCCAGGAACAAACTAAATGAAATCATGCTTCTTGGGTGACTGTACGGCAACGTGTACTGTCCTCAGTTTCACCAGTGCAGATGTAAACAAGAGATTAAAATTACACACAGGGCACAAGTACATGACAATGTAAAACACTATAAAGTTTTAGTTGCCACTTATTTGGTTAAGCCTTTCATAGCTCTCTGCTGGTGAATCTTGAGCAATGTGGTCATTCCATCCTCAGGCTCATAAAAATTTACTGCACGCCTTCATGTGTTCTCCCTATATAGCTCCATTTTATTTCACTGGCAAAATACGGCCAGCTGGAGCTTCAGCTCTGATTAACTGAATGCTTGGGATGCAGAAAGCAGTCCCCAGAATACATCATATTCATGGTAATATTCTGACTGTAAAAAAGGCTTGACTTTTTAAGCTGCTCCAGAGATGCAGATAAATGTAATATGTCAGAAATAGGGACCACCTACACATCAGATCACACTTACAAGGATAATGTATGCAGGCATATAAAATTGCCAAGGAACACGAAGCCACCCAGAAAAGGGTACTTCCCCAGGCTACTGACGGGTTTATTCCACATTTCACTGACTTTATAAGGCAGCTGAGTGACATTTGGTATCAGCAGAACAACCTGAAGGGACGAAATTGCACTATTCTTGGACATCCAGCACCAGGAACATTATGATTTTAAAATATCATGCCAAAAGACAAAGTCACAAGTGAACACCATCGCAAATCTGAACCTGCTTATTTCCAAAACATAATCAAAACTAGTGAATATAACCTTTCTAGTAGACACACTGAAACAGCTCCATTAATTTTTAAGGTTCCAGTTCTTAATATTGCCAAAGCAGTTTTAGAGGGAGGGATTTGAAACATTTTTCTAAAGGGAAAGAAAAGAAGGAAGAAATGTGGCTCTATGACTCAGAGGTGCAATTGAAGTAAAAATCTAAACATTGTCACAAGTGGCATCACTGAAGCCCAAAGCAAAACTCTACAACTTGGAAATTTCCGGAGGATCTTGGAAAAATTCAGTCCTTTTCAACAAACAGCAGCAAAATGAAAAGAATGTCAAAAAGAGAACTTGAAGATGAAATAAAAATGGAATAGTTAAAGCTAAATTGTTACTATTTTTACAGCCCAAAGAACAGCAAAAATTGATTGATACACAGCTTGGTACTGTAAACTTGTATTTCATGCTTACTGCACTTATTCTACACAGCTGAAGAGCAGAAGAAAGGAAGAATATGGGGCTTCCCATCATCAATGTGCTAATGATTGGTAATTTGTCACTGAATTGTTCTTGTTTGGTTTCCCAGAGTTCATCTGAAGAGGCCGCAAACAAAAGTAGCCAGCTTTGCTTAATTCAGCTATGATCCTGAGGCAAGCCTTTGGAAGAAACAGCAGCAATGGAAAAGGCAGCCCAGCTACTACCTCAGATACATATGTCCACAACCACAGGCTGTTTTGTTCAGATGCACTGTGTTTTCCAGTTATTATGGTGACTGAAACCTTGGACAGTATAAAGTGTCACAGTTCAACTTTTCACATACCACGGTGTTCCTGCACTTCCCAGGTGAGTGCTCCAGCACCCCTTGTTCTCAGCACCTGGAGGTGCTTACAAGATGCTACCTGTGGCACATGAGTGCCTAGGGGCTCAGACACTGTGCTGCCGAGCACTTGGTGCCCACTCAAAGCTCTGGTACATCCTTTAGAGGCAGATCTGAATCCAGCACTTTGACCTCGCAGATGAAAGTCCTACAGATCTCTGTCCAGTTACTCTAAACTTAGTTGAGTCTCCTTAGATACCCCATTTGAAGCCATTCTACTTGGAATAAAATCCTTTTAACAGGAGCTGAAGCAGAAGACAAATGTGAAAATGACTCATGCTTCTGGGAAGTGGCTGTCTGGCTTCTAGAGCATGTGGCACGAATGTAAAATGCTGCACACGGAGTGTATGTCTCATCAGGAGAGATGCTTCCAGCCTTGCACAGGGACAACTGGCTAGCAGGCTGCTAGTGAAAACATTGTCCTAAGTGGCTCATGCTCTCAGATTTCTTCAGAGATGGAAACTGAACTAGTTCTCCTAAAGCTTAATGCATGCTTGAGGCTATTGGATAATATATCCTCCCATAGCAGCTTTTGTGAATCTAGCATTTCTTTCTTTGGTCTGCAAGGACCTCAGTCAAAATCATTTGAACACTTTAGATGTTCTGAGACTTTGATTCACCAAGAAACAAAGTTTTTACAATTTTTTAAAGATTCTTTTTTGTCTTAGAATGAGGGCGTGAGTTGGCATCTGAGCCAAAAAAATCAGTGAAATGCACAGCTCTTCTGGTGGCAGATTGTTCCCTGTAGGAGGTCTCTGGTTGTTCTTCACATCTCATGGGTGTTACAGAAGTAGTTCTCAGGGAACTACAGAAAAGGAGAAACGAAGGTTGTTTGGCATATTCAGAATAGAGTGTTCATGTAATCAGAAGAAAATATTGCATTGAGTTCTGTGAATGGTACACAGGTACTATGGGCAATTGAAGCCTTATACGTTTATGTAACTTGTAATTAATTAATTCAATTATTCAAAGAAAATTACTTCACACCCCCACAAAATACCCTGTATCTTACTAAGGAGACAGATATGCCTGGTTTTACACTCAAGTAATGTCACCTGCAGCAGAAGCTCATTTATTAAAATACCAGAATACTGCCGTATGATGCCTATCGTAACACCCACCTCCCACACACACAGGGCAGCATGTGTCTTATAACAAAGGAGGCATTCATAGCTATTATCTTGAAAGGTAGTAGGGGCGATGAATGCATTTAAGGGACCAGAGAAATGTTCACTTCACCAAAGAATAGCTCAGGGGTGTTTTTACTGGATGTTGTGGTGCCTCCATGCTTGCTATCCCAGGACCAATTTTCCCTCACATTGCCAAAAACTTTTTTTAGCTTTGAACTTCACCCGAGCTTTGCAGTTACCAAGAACTCCACAATCAAACACTTCACTCTGCTTCCAAAAGGTCCAAAACTAAATTTGGATCTCAGCTCTTTGGCTGGGGTCCTTTGGCTAAAGTTTCTTGGCAGTTTCACTGGGACTGGTTACCACTGGGACATCTCTGCCTGTTCAAGCTCTGTTGCAGGCAGGAGCAAGAGGGGGCTCCTGAGAGCCCCTTTGGTTTGAGTTAGACAAACTTGGTGACTGTATTCACTGCTCCTCTGCAGCAGGGTGCTAACCACATTGCATTTTTATTTTATTATCACTACAACAACTCTTAGTCTATTAATACGTCTTTTGTGCAAAAAAGAGTCTGGCACTTTCAAAAAGGAAAAGGTGGTAATGAAGAGACTATCAAGCTTCTAAGCTCACTCCAAATTGTTACAAAAAAATATACTGAGAGCTATAAATTCTTGAGACAGAATTAAATAAAAAAATCAAAAAACAAAACTCAACCTCAGTGCTGTCAGGTCACTCCATATGCAAAGTGAAATCTCTGATCTTTCCCTCCTCCATTGTTTTTATTGAATAATTTTTAAAAAATAATAGATTTTCATTGAAGCATCTTGACAAGTGGCAACTTTAGTTTAGGGGTCAACCCTCCACATTGGCTACCTGAAGTTGGTGACAACCTGTTTGCCCAGCTGGTGGCTGAGGATGCTCAGCAGGTTTAACCGCAAAGGGGACAGCTCTGCTTTCTTAATTCTCACAGTATTATTCAGAGCAACCAGCCATGCCTTTGGTGTTGAAACTCACTAAGGCCGCTGGGACACAGCCTGGGCACAAGTGGCTTTCAAGCTGGAACAGCCAGATTGGGGGTTCTTTACATTAGCCACAGGACAGAGATCATGGGGTTTGTGTAGGTTGTGTAGCTTACACCTTTGTCTTCGTGAGTTTAACTCCTCAAGAACAGCAGATGCATGCTTCATCTCAACTCCTTGTCCCAAACAGTGCTTGCAGGAAGCAGGAAAACTTAACGCATGCTATATAAAGCAGCAGAAAGACACACATTGTGTAACAGATGTCTGTTGAAAGGAGATAAAGAGACAGCCTGATTTCTTTCCCTTTCTTTTTTGTTTGCCTGTGTCCTCATTCCTCTCTGCTTGCCTGCCTTGCTATCTGGGGGAGGTTTCACATTGCATTAGCATTACCATCCGTGCCTGGGCTGGCCATCACAGAGGCTTTGCTGCCAAGCTACTGCCGCTGGCCACCTGGCAGCTAGTGCAGGGACAGTCTCCGACAGGCAGGACAAGGACCTCTCAGTGACAGACCCTGAGCCTGAGGGGCAGGAAAGGGTCTAGAGGAAGATCAGCCAGGGAGCAGAGCAGCCTCACAGCATCGCAGATCTTCCCATCGCTAGCTGCCTCTTCCAGTTGCCATAGGTAGGGTGGCTTTATTAGCTCTCCAAGCCTGCTCTTTTAACACTGATGATCCACAGTTAGACCTCGACTCTCATCAGTGAAAAGGCATCCTTTTGGATGTTTTGTTTTTCCCCCAGGGAACTTCATGGTACTGCGCAATGTCTCTGGTATCTAACCTCATTAAAGGAGCTCATCTTATTCTGCCATACTGAGGAAAGTCTCATCTCCCTTAAAGGCGATGACTCAAGATAATAATCAGTGCAACAAGGATGTCTGAGGGTTTTTCCATCTACTACTTATGTCTGGGTTATACTTTTCCTTCCCCCATTACTGTAGCCACAAACACTGTTCTCAACTCGCACATTTGGCCCTGAAACATAGTCACAGCTGCTGACCATCACAGCTTTATCCCTGGCTGTTGAAAGGATGAGATAGGTTCAACCTCAGGATTCAGAAGTATGTCTTAATAAGGCCTGATCTAACAATACCACACTGGTTAAAGTCACTCTGTTCACATCTCTGGAGATAAAGTTGCAAAGTTCTGACCTTCTTGAAGCTATGAGTCATGAAAGAACTGACAGCAGCCACACACAGAATATGGTAATTTTCAAAAAAACTGAGGACACTCCCACTTACTTTCCCTGATGGTGCCTGTCCCAATCCTTCAGGCCAGTACAGCAAATCCTTGGCAGGACCACTGAAAGGTCTAGAGAGTAAGTCCTATGAGAAGCAGCTGAGTGGGCTGGGGTTGTTTAGCCCAGAGAAAAGGAGACTCAGGAGAGACCTCATCACTCTCTACAACTACCTGAAAGGAGGGCATAGCAAGGTGGGGGTCAGTCTTTTCTCCCAGGCAACCAGCAACAGGACAAGAGGAAAAGGCCTCAAGCTGCACTAGGGGATGTTCAGGTTGGACATCAGGAAGATTCTTCACTGAAAGGGTAGTCAGGCATTGGAATGGGCTGCCCGGGAAGGTGGTGGAATCACCATTTCTGGAGACATTCAAGAAGGAACTGGACATGGCACTTAGTGCTATGGTTTAGTTGACATGGTGGTATTTAGTCAAGGGTTGGACTTGATGATCTTGAAAATCTTTTCCAACCTTAATGATTCTATGATTCTATGACTTACTGCTAACAACACTGAACTACCTCCAAAAGGTTATTATTAAAACTCATTCATTACATTAATTTGCAAGCCTCATTTAACGTCAGCAGACCTTTATCTTTCAGCCTGGAGGGTTATGCTAGCTCCTGCAAGCCAAAGCCCAATCATAACAGATGTTTCAGTTTGTAATTACAGGGTGATTTCCAATGATACCAACTGCCTATTTCGCCTCCATACATTTTCAAGTCCAAAGGTTACCTCACTATTTCAATTCCTGTATATCTACACATGGAAAAAAAATCTTCTCATAAACAGATAAATTAATGGTAAGAAAATAATAAATTATGAATAATGAATAAACTTTATGGCCTGTGTCTGTACTCAGCACAGGAGAAGAAATGGGGGCTGGTTGAGCTGGGAGCAGAGAGTGCTCTCGGCAGGCAAGGAGATCTCTTGAGCAACTGGATGCTCTCTTGTTAGGAAGGGGAAGAAGCAGCACAATTTCAGGCTTCTTTTCTCATTTCTTTGAGGCTGGTAAGTTGAAATCAGTTCATATTCCTCCCACACTTCTCCTCCTCCGCCACCATAGTGAGTTAAACCTTCTTGACTCAAAAAATTATGCCTGCTACTCCCCCAGCTCCATCCTGCACCCTTCAGAGGAGGGTGAAGCTAGCTTAGTGAGCCACTTCGGCAGAGGCTTAAAGCTAAATAAGCAGCTAAGTCCTTAGCTGGGTCAGGGCCCTCTTAGTTTGGATAAACATGCTTTTGCAAGGGGTGTTTTAAGAGATTTAGGATGCTGTCTTGACCAACATCCTTCATTTTTCCCCAGGACAGAGCTAGAACCTCTCAAAATATTATTATTAGGTTCTTTTTTTATTTCCAAAAACAAATGGAGGTGAAATTATATTTCAAGAAGCAAGCAAAGGAACTGTAGCCTATTTATATTCTTATTTACACAATTCATGATAAGCAACATAATGAAATCCTAGGTTGATAGAGGAGGGGATGGTTATGAATAAAAGCAGTGATAAAACATTTTTGATGTCTGTTTTCTGATCAGTACGAACAGTTATGTTTAACCCAGGCCAAATTTCAGAAATGCAATAATTGCCATTGAAAATAACATTGTGCTTCACACTACTTTTTATGGTTATGCAATTATTTGATAAAGTCACTGTCGAAGGACTACAAGAAAGACAATATTTTACCTAGAAAAGGTGTGCTAAGCCTAAGACACAGAAAGAGATAATAAATTATTATGTCAGAGAGTAATTAATTTTATTGGTTGTATACTAAGAATTATTATTTTTTTCTACAACCTGTCATGTATACTCCTGTATTCTTATCAACTACAAGGTAAGTAACCTTTTTTTTTTTTAATCCAAGCTCTAAGGAAAAAATTAAATTGCCTAGAAAGTGGAAATAATTGCAAGAAATTTTTCTTAACTATAGGCATAACAAATGTAGTCAGATGTAAAAAACACATCCGACAAGACCAAGACGGTCTGAACTATTTAAAGGTTGTGGAATGCATCTTTCCCTTAAAGAAACTGTTGACAAGCTGCCAAAACTCTGAATTGCAAATCCTCCAACCATGAATAAATCAAAGGAAATTCCAAGAAATAACTTAAGGCAGCTTAAATGACTTATTTTGCTATAGTAACTGCAAATTCCCCATATATGTGATCTGCCACAAGTCAAAGGTATTTGAGCCACCCTCGGTGGGTATCATGACTCTGCTGGTAAAGATGTGCTGTAAATAAATCAAGCGTGTCTGCGAGGACCCGATGAGGTTCCTGCTGAAGACTGACTGCATTCTGCTGGAGACTGTATTTTGCTGGAGACTGTATTTTGCTGGAGACTATTTTGCTGAGGACACAATGCGCTAATTAGAGTGAAACGGCCAGTAGGTTGCACTGTTGATCTGGGAACACTATGTACTTTTATTTCAGGGGGTATTTATGTGGCTGGAGAAAATCTTTTCCTCCCAGGGAAGAGATATCAGAAGAATGCACCAAAGGAAATGCAGTACTTGAAGCAGCACACTTGTTGAGCATGCTCCAGCAAGTCAGCCTACCCTCTACCACCAATTAGGGGCCCTGCTTTGTCCTGCGCATTTAGTGCTTGGGGCCATGCAAGGAGTTTCCCTTAGGATGACTGGCTTGGCAAAAGCTTAGTGTTTCTTGAGCACTGACTGTTTCATTTACAAAGACCTGAATGAGGAGGAAACAATCTGGAAATCCTTGTAACTAATGAGAAGTGGGATATGCCAAATCCCAAAAGCGGTACTTCATTGTTAAGACAGACAAGCTCCAATGAACTCTTCCTCCATCCTGTGCGATGCTGGGGTGGGTGGACTTCCAGTCCCTCATAAACTTACTAAATAACTATAGGTTCAAAAACATCTTGGCAAATGCCTTTATCAGATCAGGTAAAAAATTTTTTTACTCTCAGGGTCTCTTGTCTCCTTCCTGGAAAAACTTCCAGCCATTTTGTAAGTAGTTGGCTGCTGACAGCAAATATTGATTGCCTATTTCTACCTCAAGCAAAGGCTTACACACATCAAAACCAAAACAAAAGCAAAACCACGATCCATTGATGATCCCACGATAAGGCTGCACAAAGGCCACTCTTGTCTTACACAGATCCTTTTCTGTAAAACGAACATCATCCCTCCTGTACCAATGCTCTTTACCCTGTCTGCATCTTATGCAGTTCTTTGTCTGATGGGAAATCATTAAGTGACTGCGTTAAGCTTACAGTTGTTGGAGACTTCTTAACCAGGATACTGAGGGAAGTAGAAGGACAGGGCAAAGTCAGGCCACTTCCTCTTTTAATGGGAGACATTTTCATCTCTTTGAACTTTGTTGCTGTCTTATAAATGATGCTTTATAAAATCTACTGACTCACTTTTTCTTTTGGGGTTGTCATAGTTGTCTTTTATAAAATACATATAATACTTGTTTGGATCAAAGGTATGGCAGAAACAAGTAGGAATCCATAACCAGTGAGACTCTCTGATAGTTAAAATTTAAAATACATCTGTTAACCCGGATCTCAAAATCAGACTCAGATGACTGTTTTTATCTTTTTCCACTCTTTTCTAGAACACTAGTACAATTTAAAATTTGTTATATCTTCTGCTTTCTAAGGCAAGGCCACTTTACCACAACAGACTATTTGCCTACAAACATTCTGGTTTATGTATTAGTTCTTCGGGAACACAAATGTGGTATGTAACCAAACATGTAAAAGTTAGTAGATACATACACATAATTTTATGGGATTTTGTTTATCTTTTTCTTTTAAGCTTTAATTGAATTCCAAGGACAAATATCTTCACTGAACCACTTTTGTCCCTAGCCCTTTGTTTCATCCACTGTCTTGAGTGTCCCTGTTAATTCATGTGCATTCAACAGTGCTGGGATTTCCCTGTCTTAAGGATTTCCACCTCCAGGCTGTTCCTCAGCTATATGAGCTGACTGAGGCTTAAAATGATTCGAGAGTACATTCTTCATCCTTTGTCAGATCAGTTTCTGATTCACCTCATCTGATGACAACAGTCCCTTGCCAGGAGACAACATTGCCAAACTCAGTTCTGCAGCGATGAAACAGTTTGAATTGACATTACTCAGCATTAGTGCATGAGTGCATTGCAATGGCACCACTAATTATCATTGCAAGCCCTGTGCCAGGTCCTCCTAGGAACGTTAGTCCGAGTCAGAGGGTGAACGGTAGCAGCAACACAAAGATCATCCTTCTGATAGAATGGAGTTTTCCATATCACATAAATTTACAAAATCCATAACGCATAAACTGTTCTTAGACAACCCCCCACAAATCATCACATCTGCCATAGGCACTAGGTGCCTCCAGCAAGACAAAATCATCATGGTTAGGTTTCATGAACGAAGATTAAGGAAGGCTCTATCCACATTTGTTACAAGTGCGTTGGTGGGTAATGAGGCCAATACGAGATAGACATGTCCGATTGCAAAAGGCACAACAGAAAGACTCCATAGGTGGTATATTCTGCAAGGCACGATTCTTTCTGCATTGTCTTTTCTCCTCGAGAGTGATCCTGCGTGCGATCTCAAAAGAAACAGCAGCGTTATAGATGGTGTGTCTCCAGGCCTCCTGATTTGAGGCCAGAGTAGACCAGTTATGGTGATCAATATGGCTGAGGCTGAGATGTTGTTTCAGGGAGTCCTTGTATCTCTCTTCAGGGCTCCTCTCTTGTGGCAGCCGGTGGCACGTTCACCATAAAGCAAGATCTTAGGGAGGCGGTGGTCCTTCATCCTTGAGACATGCCTTGCCCAGTGCAGCTGTGTTCTCAGCAACATGGCCTCAATACTTGTGACTGCTGCTTGTTCTAGAACAGATGTATTGGTCACATAATCTGACCAGTGGATGTTTAGGATTGTACGGAGGCAGCATTGATGGAAGTGTTCTAGGAGATGCAGGTGGTGGTGGTAGATGACCCATGATTTGGAACCATATAAGAGAGTAGACAGCACTATGGCTCTGTAAACACTGATCTTTGTACTTTTCTTCAAGTGTTTATTACACCATACTCTTTTATGGAGTTTTCCAAAAGCACTATATGCCTTTGCTAACCTGTTGTCTATGTCTCCGTCAATCTTACCATCCGAGGAGATGAGGCTGCCTAGGTAATTAAAGTGCTGGACTGATTTGAGCTCTGACTGGCCAATGGTGATACGGGGATGATGGAAGACTTCCTGAAGTGCAGGTTGATAGAGAACTTCTGTCTTCATTAAGCTGACTTCCAGCCCAAAGAGCTCAGCAACATCTGCGAAGCAGGATGTTAAACACTGCAGAGCTGCTTCTGTGTGTGCAACAAGGGCAGCGTCATCAGCATAAAGCAGCTCCTGGACAAGATGGTTTAAGGTCTTGGTGTGGGCCTTCAGTCACCTTAGGTTGAATAGGCTTCCATCAGTACGGTATCGAATGTAGATACCGTCCTGATCATCGAGGTCTGCAGTGGTCCTTTGGAGCATCATGCTGAAAAAGACTGTGAATAGGGTTGGAGCGAGAACGCAGCCTTGTTTCACAGCATTCTTTATTAAAAAGGGCTCAGAAAGTGTGTTGCCATATCTGACTTGGCCGTGCTGATCCTCATGGAGTGAGATGATGGTTTTAAGGAAATTGGAGGGACAACCTAAACATTCCAAAATATACCTTTTCTGCTCACAGTATCAAAAGCCTTGGTGAGGTCAACAAAGGTTACATAGAGACCTTTGTTCTGTTCTCTACACTTCTCTTGCCGTTGTCTGAGAACAAATATCATGTCTGTGGTACTCCTGTTGGCTCTGAAACCACACTGACTTTCAGGTAGAATTCCTTCTGATATAGCGGGTATTAGTCTGTTCAAGAGTATTCTTACCAGGATTTTGCCAGCAATGGAGAGCAGAGTGATACCACGGTAATTTGAGCAATCTGATTTAATTCCTTTCTTCTTATACAAAGTGATGATGACTGCATCACGAAGGTCTGATGGTAGTTCGCCTAGTTCCCAACAACGCACCACAAACTCGTGAAATTTGGCATGGAGTGCAAGGCCCCCATGTTTCCAGACTTCAGGTGGAATTCCATCAACTCCAGCTGCCTTGCCGATTTTCACCTGCTGTATGGACTAGAGCTTTTGATCATGAAGCCAACTCCTGAGATACGTTTTTCGTTTCTGGGCTTACCTGACCAAAAGAGTGTGTAACCGGCACCATGTTCTCTGAGGCTGCCTTCCTCATGAAGGCGAACTTCACTGAGAGCAGCAATGTCGATGTTGAGACGAGCCAGTTCATGAGCAATTAGGGCAGAACAACGCTCAGGACGTCCGCTATCCGCAGAATCGAGCATGGTTCTGATGTTCCAACATGCTAGAGTTAATTTACGTACACCTTTGGAGGCAGGTGTGTGCCTTTGTCTTTTGATCTTTGTGTGACCGCATTGGAAGAAGATACCTGTTGGCCTGCGGTTGACCAACCGGGTGAAGGTGGACATGAGCTTTGTTTAGGCCACCTTTTCTAGGCCCCTCTCCAAGTGGAGCAAGCAGTGCTGTCCTTGAAAAGGCTGCTTGGTCGTTCAGGGTGCTGCCCCATGAGACTGTCATCTCCGGTCAGTCTCAAATGACCAATATCCTGAACCGCCTGCATGCAGGGTTGGGTCTGCGGCTTCCAGTGCACCTTTCACCTGCCGTTTCAACCCTCGCCCATCGCTACAGGACTTTGTGAATGTGGGTAAAGCCTTCAAGCCTGCACAGTGGATTTTTTAGGTGAGATGCAGTATGCGCGGAACCGAACCCACCCTTTAATCCTAAAATTCATCTGCCAGGGCTGAGATATTACAGTACTTAATCTCTTGTATGTCCTGACTAATATACTTTACTTGGCTCACTAGAGTGCCCTGGATAATAAGGTGCCACAAGTACAACACAAAGAAGAATCTTGCAAAATATGTGTTCAGTACCATGGGAGCAACCTATCCTCCCATGATATCAGGAATAATTCCATGGGAGAGCAAAGACTTATACTTGTTACCCATGACACTGACACTTTATTCTTTAAATTAAATCATCTTCTTCCTCAGAATACATAAAACTGAAGGCTGAATTTTGTAGTTTGCTCCTGTTTCACATATTTCATTTTATCCTTGAAATTTCAATTCTTCCCCTAGTGAGTTAGAGTCTTAAATGAAATATTCGAAACAAAGGCTTGAATGATTTCTTGCTTGTAAGCAGTTGAGTTCTATTTGAGGAACATTCAATATACCAAAACTTCCAAAAAGCAATTCACTACAAGTTAGAAGTCAGTTTCAAATGTTTTACCTGGCCTCATTCTCAGCAGCAGCCAGCCCCTCACGTACAGCTCTTTGTTAAAATATCTCTTCACAAGTTTGGATATTTGAACTTGGTCTCCACACATATATATATATCCTACTATAAGAAAAGATCCTTCCAGCCTTTCTGTGGGTTTTTGCTATTTCCTTTATTGTTATCTCCCGCTCTTTCAGTTATCAACTTGCTCTTTAAATAGACCAGTGTCCTATCCCTGACTCCTGGGAAACTGTGAACTTTGTTCTTTTTTCAGAGCCTTCCTCTGGTCTGGACATTTGTAGCCTGGGGCTTTGTCCCTCCAGGCCTCCCTAAATGGCCTCCACATTTCTGTGCTGATGGAAACAAACATCTCAAAGCAGACATTATTTCCTTATATGCTATTGTCAGCTGTAAGTAAATGGTCACTAGGCTGGTGATGAAGGGCAACCATGAAAAACTGTAGCACTAAGACAGTAGGAAATTGTTTAAAAAACCCTGAAGCTTGCTGTGGCACCATGAGTTTGCAGCACTGAGGGTTATGATAGCAATCACCATCACAATGTTGTATTCAGCGAGGTGGAACGAATGGATTTTTAAAGACAGCTGTCTATGGTTCATTGAAATCACATGTAGTATAAGGACAGATATATACGGTCCACAAAAGTACAGATCAGTTTTTGGTGGTTGTTGATTTATTTTGTACTCACCTGGAAACCCCAGAAAGTCAAAGCAAAACTCAGCTCCAGGCATTTTTTTTCCCATCCAGCTGCTCATCAAAATAATGCAGAATTAAAAGCCAAATCCTCTGTTGAATTAAATCACAGCATCTCTGTTGTAGGATCTACACCAGCAGAGATGAGGCACTCTAGAAGGCTGCCTCTGTACTAGGGACAGGCTACATCTCCCCAGGATCTAGGAAGCATGCTCCATGAGGAAATTTGGCCTCCAGCACATGATTGAGGGTTATCTAACCCTGGAGCTTGGAAACAACTACTGGGTTTTCTGTGCTAAAGAAAGAGGGTTACCCGTTACACTGCCACAAGTGTTGTGCTTGGAAGGATGCACTGTCTGAAACAAAATCTTGGCCAAAGAGGCAGACAAAATCTGCGACTAAAAGAGCTTACAAGTTAAGGCACAGACCATACAATGATTTTAAGTATATTTAATGAATGGGGCCTCTCTGGGTGTGTTAAGCACATACATCTCTCTCGGTAGGACCAACCCCCTTGAAATTTCTCTCTGTGGGAGTTTGCTATAGAGACACAGTTTTTCTATTCTCTTGGTCTTTTCTTCTTACGAAGCATTTGCACACAAAACCTCCCACAGTTCTTCCTGAGGTAGAAAGCCTTTGGAGGGTATGCAGAGAGCTCAGTTTTTCCTTCACAATGAGCAAGACAAACACAATTAATGCACAGAAAGTAAAGCCTTTCCCCTCAGGAGCTGGAAGCTCCTTTGCTGGCACTCCCAGCTCTTCTTAGCAAGCACCAAGCATTAGTCATGAACATGAACTCCCAAACCCCCAGCCCAACTTGGGTGCATTTAATGCTACATAGCACAGCTCTTATTCATGTTAATAAACACCCGTTCACTTCAGTAATCCCGTTGATGTCATCAACATGAGCAAGAATTGCAAAATCTAGCTGCTTTTAAGTAGCATTGTGTGTTACAGGGTTGGTTTTAATGCGGGTGTAAATTTTTATACATTCAGTTGATCCTGTTGCATCATCCAGCTGAACTTTGGGTTCTCAACCAAGGGGATAGATTCTTGTTCATCCCAGAGGCCAGTGCAGTCTCCTGAACTTCCCTCTACCTTCCCAGAGGATTTCTGTGAATACAAAGCAACAGCCTTAATAGCAACTCACTCCTTAGCTTCAGTCTCTGATATCGCTTTAAAAATTACTGACAGCCAATTCTCCTCTATCATTGTTCCAGACACCAGCAGAAATCAGGTACAAAAGAAGGAAATAACAATTCCAACTCAGATATGCAATCTGAATTCCTAAAGTGCAAAGAGTTGTATGTATGCTGTAATGCAAATCCTGGGAGGTAACGTTTGCCTGTAGTTTGACTTTTCACTAAGATAAGAAGGAGTAAGCATACACCTGAGTTATGAGTTGAGCTGTTTGCCCCTCTTCAGCTCATCCAGCCTGCTTATATGTCAGATTAGCTTGTAGCTAGGCAGTAGCTTGAACTGCAGTGAGAGAGGCAGGAGCTGATATGACTGTGGCTGGACATTTTGGACAGGTTATAGCCACACACAGTGACTCTAAATGCATTTCCACTCAGAGAAGCAAGTGACTTACCAACCTTGCGGATCAAATAAGGTGAGATGCTGTGAGATCAGATAACCACTTAGTCAATACAACGGCCTTTTTCCTAAGTACAAAGAATGCCTGTCAAGAAAAGGGCAGTGGTTCAAGCTGTGGTTTAAGCACTGAGTTTTCCTCATAGGGGACATGAACAAGGCTCTGGGCAGGTCTTGTAAATCCCATTGGAAGAGGGCACAGCACAAAGCAGACTCCTCGCAAGTCCTTCAAGGACCTTGCCCACGACTGAGCAGGACTACACCTCTAAGAAGGTGTGTCGGGACTGAGCCACATGACAGCCCTGTACTGTGCAAGCAGACTCACACTAGAGGAGACTTGACAGCAGGATGCAGGAAGAGCTGGAGCTGGGAGGACACATGAAGCAGGACAACATGTTCCAATGGGGTGTTCATTGTTTACTCATCATCTGGTGTCCACCACTGAGTGAAGGAGATTGATTGACAGCCTACCCTATCAAATAGTGTTTGCACCTCCACTGCTTGCACTGTATGGATTATGTCACGGTTGAAGGGCATGTGACCATTTTCTTCTACAGGACTTGAACATGTAAGACATTATTTCCTGTTGGACCAGGGCTAGATCGGCTTTGCCCAGCAGGGAGACCCATCAAATCTGTTTTACCTGTAGTATGAGGGGATTTCATGTGGGAAGGAAGGGGATCTTGATAGCCTAGATTTTGACAAAGTTCTTGGGAACCTTCATGTGAAACACAGAGTGAAGGCCTGGAGAAGTTAGGACAAAAATAGGAAAAGGGTGAAATACGGACACAAGGCAAAAAGAACATGGCATCTAGGGCTCAAGAGTCAAACTCTTATAAATTTATGGGCCCCTGTGCTAAAGGCACACCTATATACCCTGGGTACACAACACAGCATGGGTGCACAGGCAGGTAGTTCTTTATGTGGTTGCAGGGAGTCCTTGACAAGCAGCAATGACAGTAGTCAGTAGGCAAAGAGCTGTGAGCCCTACACTAATGGTGCCAAAATGAGTCTGCTCACCCCCCATCAGTGCTCTGTTTACCTGTTGCCTTGCTACAGGCAGTCGAAGTTCTTGGCAGAAGATGAGCCTTGATGGCTCCCCTCCCCATGTTGGTTGTCATTTTCCTGGCACTTGGGTTCACTGTGTGTGTACAGGCATATGCACACACGCCCTCCCTGCAGATATGCACAGGGTGTGGTTACAAAGCACCCGTAGGGTTTCTTCCGAGGCAAGGACATACTTCAATTATTCTGTATTTACATAGGACTTGGAGAACAAACTAAAGGCCAATCCTGCATATGTTAAGAAACACCCTGAAAACAGGAGGGAAACAAACAGTACTGAGAATCGTGTTTTAATAAGTCGCAAGAAGAAAACAGCTTGTGTAAGGCATGAAGTCCCTACATGAGCAGACTGAGTGGACCTATGCCATTGAAGGGCTTTGAAACAGACAGCCCATGATGGTAAAAATATTGTTCACTAATGTGCATGTAAAAATTTTTCACAAGGAGGTGGAAACATCAGAAATAACAATAGCAGCATCTGTCTGAGGACAGTTGCTACCTTCTTATAAACTTTTTTTTTTTTTTTTTTTTTTTGCATCTGGTTCCATTTATGACTCATACTTCCCAAACAAGCCATATGTTGCTACAGAAGGCCTTTAACTTTGCTTGATTTGTATTGAGCGGTATTCCTGGCTGTCAGCCAAGCAAATGTAATAAAACCACTTTTTCCATCAAAAAATAAAAATGAAATCCCATTTGCCCCGAGATTTAATTAGCAGCCAGTAAGTCATTTTGGTGTTGAAAGCATGCACGCTCATGCTTTCTTATAGCCTGATTTGCACCTTCAAACTCCATTGTAGCATTTTGTTCATCATAATACAAAAAATTTCAACTGCAGATCCTATAGCATTTGAATGATGGTCATTTTTTTTGAAAATGTTTCACCCTCCGAGCTCTTCTCTTCATATGTCACATTGTGCCTCTTATATTTAGAACACTGGGACATGTATTGGGTCTTCATGGTAAGGTTTTGGTAACAGGAGGGGCTATATGTGAGAGAAACAACTCTGCAGACACCAAGCTCAGAGAAGAAGGAGGCACAGGAGGTCTCCAGGTGCCAGGGCAGAGATTTCTCTGTCACCCATAGTGAAGACCATGGTGAGGCAGGCTGTCCTTCTGTAGCCCATGGAGGTCATGGTGGAGCAGACATCCACCTGCAGCCTGTGGAGGTCCCCACGCTGGAGCAGGTGGATGCCTGAAGGCAGCTGTGACCACATGAGAAGCCCATGCTGGAGCAGGCTCCTGGCAGGACCTGTGATCTCATGGAAAGAGGAGCCCATACTGGAGCATGTTTGCTGGCAGGACTTGTGACCCCACAGGGGACCAGCACTGGTGCAGTCTGTTCCTGAGGGACTGCACCCTATGGAAGGGACACATGCTGGAGCAGGGGAAGAGTGTGAGGAGTCCTATCCCTGAGGAGTAAGGAGCAGCAGAAACAACGTGTGATGAACCAGCTACAGCCCCCATTTCCCATCCGCCTGCACCACTGGGGGGAGGAGGGAGAGAAAATGGGGAGTAATTTAAGCTTGGGAAGAAGGGAGGGGTGGAGGAAGGTGTTAAGATTAGATTTTATTTCTCAGTATCTTACTCTGATTTGATTGGTAATAAATTAAAACCAATTTCCCCAAGTCGAGTCTGTTTTGCCCATAACTGCTGAGTGATGTCCCCCTGTCCTTATCTGGACCCACAAGCCTTTCATGATATTTTCTCTCCCTTGTCCTGTAGCTGAGGAGAGATGTGACAGAGCCGGTGGGTGCCTGTTGTCCAGCCAGGGTCAATCCACCTCATGACATCGATAGTTTTAACAACTTGAATACTGAGCTGACAACTGTAATTTTTTCTGAAATAGGCAGTCTATCAGAAAACTTGTGTATAAAGCCAGGAGCTGGCATCCCATTAAAGCCCGCAGAATACAGATGACTAGATCATCGTCACTGCTGATGTTTCTGGAACTAACAGGTTAAAGTTAGAGAGGGAAAGAGACTCTATCCTACCTATTTAAAACAGTCATTGGCTTTCTTATTCACTGCTTTTTTAAATTTAATGAAATTCTCAGGTAATGTGCATCGTGACAATACATTTTTGGTTCCTGTCTCATATTCCCCCAGGAAGGAGTAATGTTTGACACCATTGGTATTATTTTTAATACTTTAATTTTAATAAAAACAGCAAACCAAACCATTGGAGGGTTTAGCTTGTCCCCTTTCCTGGAAAATTAAGACTGCAGAAGCCAGGAAACTTTGCAAGTTCCAGGATACCAAATTTCCAAGTGCTGTTTGGGAGCTCATGGGACATGGACCAGCCAGAGCAGCCTCAAGCAGTGAATACTCCAGAGCCAGCAGCCTTGGAGCCTCCACCAACTCCAGCGCTTCCCCACCAGTGGCTTTCATGGCAGTGGCCGTGGCAGCGGCCATGGCAGTCCACAGCTACGCAGTAGCAGCTAGAGAGCAAACACAGCCAAAGTTTAGGCTGCCTAAAGTAGCATTAATTCTCACTTGGATTTCTGCATGGAAATCCAGCGGGTTAGTGCAGGGCAATGCTCTAGACAGTGGCTGATCCTTTGCTCCCACAGCCTGGCAGGAATCCAACTCTGCAGAGAGCCAGCAAAAGCATTTCACAGGATCCCGCAGAGCAGGGGTAAAACCACAGGGGCATTATTCCCCTCAGCTTCTTCCCCACGCCTGTGTTAACTGATGGAGCAGGTCACAGTACTCAGCTTATAATATCACCCAGTTTCCTTCACCCCCCACCCTGAGAGATCAGCTGGATCTGAATCCCTTTTGCTCACAGTAGGGCCAGAGGAAATACAGATGGAAAAAACTATTAGACTATTTACCTCATCTTCTGCCAGAGAAGGACTGCTTCCTGCGGTACTCCATCCCTTTGCCTTTTTGATTTTTCCATTTTTTTTTAAGTTAAAAGACCCTCTCTTCTAAATGTCCAAGGAAAACTTCTGAAAGATTAACGACGAGTCCAAGATGTCTTGCTGTGCCAGTCTCATGAGTTAAAATGTCATCAAGAAATATGAAACAGAGAGGAAAAACTCTGTCACAAAACTGGTCAAAGCCTCCACTTTATCATTTACATTTTTCCTGACAGTAAAATGGAATAGGGTATTTCAGCCATGAATGTTTGCTCATTGTTTCATTCATTTTGGTTTTTTCTCCTTTCTTTCTGGCTCAATATGGATGTTGTGGAGGGAAGAAAAATTATGAGAAACAGCAAATAGAAGTGAAGTGCCAGACATCATTAAGTTAGTAATTAAGAAATTTTTAAGCACCAGATTTTCACATGTGCCCAGAATCTAGCAGTTCCTGTAGATAAGTGCTCAGCACTTTTGAAAACTCTGACCACTTCATCCAAGTGCCTCAGTCAAAGTCCAGCTTTTCTGAAAACCTGGCTTTTCTAATACTCTTTTCAAGTCACCCTTTAGAAATTAGGAATGTATATCTACTTAGGAAGAATAAGCACACAGGTTCTTCCCCAGCCTTCCTTTGTCTTGCAAACGACTGCTTAGAGGGTCAAGGCTAATTTGCTCAGAGGATTCAGGGCATTTGCATCAGCAACAAGGACATTCGGGGATCACCTCCTTCCATGGCCAAGAGCTGCACACCCCCCACCCCCCACCCGCGAGATCCCCCCTTGCCCCGGTAAAGCACAGCTGAAGCAGGCAAACACCTTTGCTTCTCTAGGAACAGATGGAAACGAAGGAGGTTGAAATGGCAAAATGCCAAGTACTCTGACATTCCTCTGCAACTTTAGCAGCAAGATTTCTCATCACCTCATGGAAACAAGCCTTCAGAGACTGCACCTCCTGCTGTTAAAATGAATGTGGAAACTCCATTAGTTTCTATGGCAGTGTGTCAGCCTCTTCTTATATTCTGGCAGGAGAGGGGGAAAAGAAATGCTGTTCTTCAGTACGGAGCTGGATCTGCCCCCACTGGCTTTCTCCACCTCACAGGGTGCTCATGGGGCTGTGTGCCGCCATGCATATTCATCCTGGCTGCTTTGCTTTGCAGCACTCCTGTTAGTTCAGAGATGTCACTCATCGGGAAGGTATGTGAAAAGGCAGTTTATGTAGTAATATTGGTTTTGTTTTTTATAAAGCCTGCTGCTGATCAAGCTCTCCTCAATATGTCAGCTTCAGAATGAATATTCATACAATGCAGAAAAGCAGGGAAACTCACTAGAGTAGAAAATTTTTCTGGTTTTCAAAAAGCTGTTGTTTTCTTCTATCACTGCTCACACAACCTGTAGTCCACCCTGCAAACAGGTAAAATCTCACAGGCTATTTGTATGCTTCAAAAGACCTCAGAGGTGTTAGGCTCCCAGAGTCCCTTGGCTGCCCTGCAGCAGAGCACTGGCAACACTGGAGCTAGCCTGGTGTGCCTTGGGTGAGAAGCTTGCCTGTAGGAGATGAGTTTGCAACATATATGCAGCAATGCACAGTGGAATGCACAGGAGACCATCCATTTTTCTTAAAGCTGCAAAGAAAATGACACCAAGGAACCTTGTGCAGACAGTTGCCAGCGTGGAGAGACAACAGTCCCTGAATGCCAGTTCATCCTTTATGGGGATTCCCACAGTTCATAGTCCTTTCAAGGATAAATTTCATCCAGCTCTGCCTCCATTTAAGAATATCTTGTATGAAAAGATAGAGACTTTTCTCATTTTCTTGCATTCAGTCATATGCCTACTAAAGCCCTACACAAGCAAACCATATGTACGGGCCACCTCTATACTAAAAAATTAAAGAAATTCTTAGAATTTTCCTTATCAAGCACAATCATTTGGAAAAGATGTACGTACACACAACAAATCAGCTTATTATACCTCACGTAGGCATCGCATACGGGCAAAAGCCAAGTGTTTCACAATGAAAGCTGTCTTCCACATTCCTGGTGCCATTGGTGGTACTGAATCCAGTCAAAAGCAGACATACTAAAGGTAGTGCAAACACATGTGACAGATGTAGTATATAGAAAGACCCCAAAAATAACTGCAGAACAAGTCAAGCTCTCCAGCACTTTCATCTTAAATCGAGCCTACAGTAAGCATATGTTCAGGGTCTGTGTTTGGTGTGTGTAATCTGTGCTTGAGAAAAGGGCACAGGGGCATTGTCACAGTAATAAACTCAATTAGTACACAGACTGCTGATTTTTTCATGCAGGCAATTAAACTGAAAAAAAACCCAAACCACCAAAATAGTGGCTAGACTAAAATGGATGATGTGCTGTGCAGGTTTTGCATTCAATATCCTGGATTTACTTTAAGGACATTCTTTAGAGAATATTGATTGGGATTTTCAGGGGTGGCTAAATGACTTAAAAGAATAACTCCCATCGACTAGTTCCACTGTACAATGAAATAAATCAATAAGGCTTGTTCTCCCTGAGCTATTTAGGGCAAAACCCAGTAAAGGATTCAGGTACTCTAACACCTAACTTTTGGGATTTGTTCCTCACTCTGAAGCCCAGGCCATTAAGTTCTGGCCCACCTCCATTGGACATAGGAGTGTCAGCCACCTCAGAAAGGAGCTGGATGTTAAGTAGGAAGCATGCTTGGAAACTGTGATCTCCAAGCTACCTAGAAGACTGAAGGCAGGGACCTGCTTTAGCTCTTGTTCCTCTAAGTCTCTGCCACACCACTCTACTCACCGCTCTTCCTGGTAGCTCTCTCCCTACTGAGAAGGGCACATCCAAACATCTTTTCTTCTTGAGGACAATAGGCTACAGTCTTGACGATCCAATGAATCTTGAATATTTTGTTTCACAGTTGCAGAACTTTGGCAGGAAAGAAGACTTCTACTCCTCATGGGGTACTTTGGGCACTCTCTGCTAGGAGACTGGAAATGTCAAGTTGGTCTAGCCAGTTTCAACATAGATTTGGGTGTTTGGTTTCTTTTTAAGATACCCAGAAAGGGGAACCAAATCATGAAACTAATCGATTAATCTGTAAGAGATGGCAACAGCACTTGCCAGAAGTATAATTCAAGAGGGAGGCACATTTCATTATGTATCAGGTATTTTCAAAGACCCACTCAGTAAGGTAGGTCTCACAGAAGATCTAGGGCAAGAAATATGTACTTTCTGATATCCAGGTCAATGTGGGAGGGGAAGAGACATGAAGCAGTTCCAAGGAGAGAAGTGCAACTTGTGCCCAAAAGCAGGAAACAGCCTCAAACAAGGTGGAGCACCTTGTAAGTGGAGGTGCTGCTAGGGTTAAGTGGGAGCTGACTGCAGCATTCCTGGATTGGAATTTTTGTACTTAAGTCCCTTTACTCCATTTGGGTCTGTTAGAGCTAATAATGCCCTTTATTGGTGCTAATTATTATCCACTGCTGGCAGTGTGTCATGCAGGGGGGAAGTCCTGTATTTCACATGCAATGGAGTTACTGCCCTGAGTCAGAATCTAAAGCTTCATAAGAGGATTGTACAGGCAGTTATATGAGACTGATACGCCCTCTATTTTGCTGACGCAAATAAATCCTTAAGTGACTCTGGTGACAGTATTCTGAGAGAACGAAGTAAAGGGAGCTTGCCAAAGCATCTGTATTTCTCTTGTGCTTTACAGAAAAGACATATGGATCTTCATAGAAAATTATAACCTCCTCAAACAATATAATAGGTAATTATATTCCTGACATAGAATTTTTTTAGCACATTGCATGTAAGTATCCTTGTTCAGTTCTGCAGTTTTCTAGAGTGCCCTGTTAAATCTCTTCTTCTCATCCTTTTTAAAACCACAGAACTTTTACATCAGAGACCTCAGAGTTACCCTCCTTTGGTCCTAACAGACCTATGTGCATCCACCCCACCAAGTATTTTGGAGGCATACCCTCCCCATCACCCTCAGAGAGGCTGTCTCACACAGGCAACTCCAGTCTTGCCTGGAGACCAACACCTCTGGCTGGGAGCCGTGCAGCTACATTCCCCCCCACACTGAGGCTGAATTCGTAGGCTCAGCACAGCAGGGCACAAACATAGCCCCCCACTGTCATCTCCACAGGCAGCTTGGAAAGGGCTGCACCAGGCACTGTAGGCAGAGCACTCATGGGATTTTCTGCCCCCCAGTCCCAGTTGCTGTGCCCACTATGTTAGTTCTGAAAATTGCTCATGCCTTGGAAAATTTTGTCAGACGTGTTTGCCATTCCTCCTCCACACCCCTTCCAAAGCATGTCATCATTGATGCCCAGGCCTTTTATGAGAATACGTTTTTTTCAAAGCACTGTATGGACATTAACTCATTAAGAAAATACAATTACAATTGTAAATACCTGAAACCTCTTTAGGGTTGCTCCATTGTAACACAAAAATATCACATGTAATTTTAGTGATACTTGCTCACTGATTATTAAAAAGAAATTCCCCAAGGCTGAAAAGCTGGATGGCAAATTGCAGCTGCAAATTAATTAAAATAATCAAACAAGCCAGAGGTAACTCCCACAGAAAGAGGGCTGCTTATAAAGGCAATGTTAATAGAGAATTTACCATCAGGGGTTGCCTGGTTCCCTTTTAATAAAGTATCTATGATTACCTGATTAGCTGATCATTGTGCAGAGAATTTTGTTCTCAATACAGCTGTGAAGACAAAGAAGAGGGAGGTTTTTATCAGAGCTTGTTTATTTAAAATGTATAATTGACTCCTCCTTTTTTTTTACAGAAGCAGGATCCAACAAGCTGCTCACCTCCAACAATACATACTGCTTCTCCTCTCTCCAGTCTGAAATGAGACAATTTTCTGTCACATGCTTATTTTAGCAAGGTTACTATAATGATCTGGAATAAAGGTAGAACATTTCAATGAGTTTGAGAAACTAACCTCTAATGTTTAGAAGCAGTCACCATCCATTATGGTATTATGCTAGTCATATGCCATCATGCTAGACTTACGACAACATACCAGCTGTGGTTCTGCCCCCGCATGGTATTACTGGAGAAATAAACTAGTTTGGTTTGATAATATATGAGAAAGTCAAAATATGGTCCACATTTTTCAGTGCCACTCACATTTTTAAGGGTGCTTCTTGTGCAGGATACTGGAACACCAATAAACTCGAAAAATTCAAAGAACACATGAAAACTAGACACCTTATGGATGTAACTGTATATTTATTTCTTTTTAAAGAACACTCCTTAAATGTATTTTAAGTCCATATACAAACTTGTTTTCACAGATTTATAATTCACTAAATAGCACAAAATATAATCCAGGTCGTTGATTTCTTTCATCTGTGCGTATGCATGCGTGTGTTTGAGCGTGTGTGTGTGTGTGCGTGCGTGCGTGCACGCATGCTGCTGGTGGTAGTGGTAACCCACCACACGTATTCAAACACAAGCCCGGGCTCCTCCTGACTTTCCTTTGGAGCAAACCTTGCCCAGATGAAGACCCTACTCTGGAAGACTGTGACTCTCTTGCCCATGAATCCCATTTCAGAAGAGGCCATGGTGGCGGTGCTCTCTGCCTTACCAGCAGGGCCACACACCTTCATCCACCAGACAAGATGGAAAAGAACAGAATGGGAGCCTCCCCTGAAGCTGACCCAGGTACTGTAGTTGGAAGTGACCAGCCGTGGAGTTCATGTGCAAGGAAACACCTTTTTCTCCACTCCAAACACCTCAATGACACTCCTGTGCACTTATTCAGGAGTGAATATGCCCCTTGGTCAGCCCTCACTAGCAGGGGACTGCCAGGGCTTGGCAGGGCACCGTGTGTCCAGCCAGCAGGCCGGCTCCTCGCCCAGCCCTGCGCGGCCGTAGGGGCCTTGCTACCCTGCTGCTGGAGGTCAGGGAACGGCTCATGACACTGCTGGACTCTGCCTCCCGGCAGTCAGCGGTGCCCCAGCTCCAATCCTGGAAGCACCAGCATAGCAAACCTTGCCGGTCCCGGTGAGCTACACAGATGGCACCAGTGATGCACATATTTACATGGGGTGGAATGTTTTCCCATAGCTTTTTTAAGGAGTATATAGATCAACGTTCACATAAGACCAAATACTTTTAATATATTTATAACTGTTTTATAAAGCTTTGAAAAAACTCACAATAGCACATTGTTTTACTTTAATGCTTTACGGTACTATCAGTTTAAAATCACAATCAGCACTTAAGTTATAGTCAATCCGGCAAACAAGAGACAAAAAAAAATTACAAGAGTTAAGAACTGACTGATACATCCTTTATCTTTTTTTTTTTTAACTAATGCATAAGTGCAGAATAAGATAAGATACTCTAGTTTAAATATCTTGTTTTACAATATACATTTTGTTCTAATTACGCAACAGTAAATCCCATGCTTCACATAGAAAAGCAATCCACAACATTAAGAAAAAAATTTACAATTTATGAAACAAAGTAAATAAATATTAGTATTACAGAATCAGAGCTGTACATAAAAGCTGTTCAGTTTTAATCATATAAAAATATGTTTTAGTGCAACCTCACATATATTGATGCTGTTCTGTTTTACATCATTTAGATCCAAGTGTCCAAAAAAGGAAAGAAATTACATTTATTACAAAGCAGATACACAAATTCTAAAATATGTACAAATTACTGCTAAAAAAATGCTTATAAGAATATAAGCAAAGTAAAGAAAAGGCACAAACATCTGTACAATTTAAAAGTACCAGACCCAATAAGAATTTCAAATTTAGTTTTGGTCAGGCTCATGATGACTTGTTACTTTATCTAATTCTTTTGATATAACAAAAGTATATATAATAGCAAACTACTGTAACTTAGAACAGGCATGCTGTAAAGTTGAATACTTCTATCTCTAGGAAAAAAAATGGTGGTGTAAAGGTATGGGTGAAAGTCTCCATGCATCTCAGATCAATGTGGCTTGCTCTTCTCAGATGACAGATCTTTTCTCTCCTGTGTGCTTGATGGGGGGTCGCTCCTGCTGTGAAAGCCCAACTGCCGGATGTCCACAAAGCTCTTGCTGTAAAAGGTGGGATGGGCTAACACAGTCTGTGATGTACCAAAACTGTCCTGCTCACCACTGTGCAAGTCAGGATGGGTGGCTGAGGCACAGGTCTGGCCTGGCTCAGATCCACTAAAGTGTTTAATGCTAAAATGTGCACTTTCTAAGGGTTTCTGGTGAGGCTCAGAAGGCCTCTGCAGCTGCTCTGCCCCGTGCAGAACGGCTTCTTCTGTGGCGATTCGCAGAGAGGCTATGGCTTTTGTACAAGTCTGTATGTTCTCCTCCTGCTCCCTCTCGGTAGCCACGACACTGTCCTCCGATGTGCTCTGTGTCAGCAACAGCAACGGCGAGGAGGGCGTGCTGGAGGGAGTGCTGGGGTGCAAGCTGTGCGGAGAGGTACGTTTCTCATGGTGCTTAGAAATACTATATGATTCTTTTGTAAGGGTTTCCACAGTTCCTCTTTGCTTCTCCTCAGAGACCTCCCTCTGCAGGGCCAAAGTGGACGGAGAATGTAAACCTGAAAGGGCCATGGGTACCGAGTGGACCATCTGGATACCCCCAATAGGCATCATGGGGATAGGTGCTCGGATCTGTTGCTGGGAGTGTAGCGGAAGATGACTGAAGACATAGTCACTCGGACCTTCAGGGAACAGGCTAGACCTGCGGTGCTCCATGCCTCCTTTTTCTCCATATATGTTGAAGTAAGGTGCCTGAGACAACCCCCTTCTCTGTAACCAGAAAAAAAAAAAAGAAAAGAAAAAAAAAGAAATGTCAGCACTGCTACTAGCAGAATTCTTGTCTGGCTGCCAAACCACCTATCTGCTTTCCTGCCTAATACAACCTCCCTTTCATGAAGCACCTTTCATGCAGATGGATCCCAAAGCATTTGGAAATGCACTAATTGCATATCCAAATAACAGAGGAGGTTTTGCTCAGCTCAGATCTACAGGGCTCATGCCTCTGAGGTGAAAGGTAGCAGCTAGTTAAGAGAGCTCAGCAACAAAATGCAGCAATTTAGGTCAGGAAGTGAAGAGCATTATATTCAACTGAAACTTTGAAGAGAATTTGGGGTAAACAGATTTTCATTCCCCCAGAGAAATTTAGCCTGGAGATCCATCTTATCCTCGTTTTTGGAAAACTGTGCTGGCATTTGCAGTCCACACTGGGTATCAAGACTTTGTTGCAGAGAAATACACATCCAAATGCCCCCTGTTTACTGCCTCTGCTTGGCATAATGGAGAAAATCTGATGGCATGTAAGTATTTTCTGCCTTCTGAAAGATTCTGCTCTTGAGCCCCAGAGAAGGCACTTGCTCCCTGTGAGCTTTACCCAATCCCTGATGAAAGGGGGTGGGTATTTTCATGGAAGTTCAAGTGCCTCTGTGCAATGAAGATACAAATTTTTCCAGTTATTGAGACAATGAAGAACCATTCTGGCCTATCTGCAGTGTAAACAATAAATAGTAACAAAAGCACAGGCTTTGCTGTGAGCAAAAGTGATGATTCTGTCCCAGGGAGACTCACCCACTCATAATGGGACTGAGAAGAATGGAGGATTTTGTGATGGCTAATAAAAGCCAATCTTGCAATATTGACATTTTCAGTGCCTTCCCATTAGTTCCTGCCTTGGAAGAATGAATAGTTCCATCTCCACTCAGTATTAAATATGCCCTGGGCTTTTAGGTTTTTTTTTCATTCTTAAGTTTTAAAAATTGTTGGCTATCTGATGATTAATTACCATTTATTGTTGAACAGAGGAACAATGATTACAGAAGTGCAGGATGACATTTTCATAATTACGTGTGGGATTTGGCCACACAACTCTCGGGGCCTCTCACATGAAATTAAATGAACAAAAATGCTCATCTCTGCTCTGTAAATTGACCAAACACCAATCAATTGCCCCAAAGCTCTAACACTACCATAGCCTTGGTGCAGCAGCCCAAGGACTATGGTGCTAAATGCCAACGCATTAAAGTGGCAGCACTTCACTGCTGGAAAATCCCAGCTCTCAAGGCATTAAGCAACCTCTTGATCCCATCCCAGGGAGCTGGTTTAGGGGGCAATTAAAGATTCAGTTTCTGTGCTACCCAAGGGCTCACTGTGCTCGGATGCTTTGTCCTGTTTAATATAAATCAACACTGAGACAGGAAGGGTGACCCATAATCATCAGACTCGAACTTCAGAGATGTTATTTTTCAGAGACTAATCTATGTTGGGAATTTTCCTATTCAGAAAGTGAGATGCTTGAGTCTCATAAAAGAGAAACTGTCATAAGAAAGCACAGTGACAGCACATTATACTGCTGAATGGGGAAAAATTTACAAAATAAACTGCAGTTGCCAATAAACTGCATAAGACTCAGTTAACCTACCCTGTCAGTCCTTCCTATCACTAACCTCACCTCTGCATAGCTACCTGCCCCCTATTTTTTTCTCCATCTTTGGTCTGTCAACTCGTTTCTCAGTCATACTGTCCTCTTGGATGTTTCCTAAGCCACGACATTTATCACTATTGCATCTGATGTGAACTTGGGCTAAGGGAAATTGAGTAAAAGCAACCAAAAAAAAAAAGAGTAAAACTCATCAAAGAACAAACCTAGTCACACACAAATCTCTAATTGAGAAAGACATTGGCTTCATGTTTTACCCTGCCCAGTTTCAAAAGGGAATAGAGCAAGAGTCTGTCCTTGCCAGACAGAGGTGGCTAACATGACAGAAACTGCTACACACTTTAAGATCAGCAGCATCATCCAACGCATGTCTCATATGCCCAATTTTTACATAGACAGTGGCAGTCTGTGCATGTCCACTGGACACCTTCTAAGCCTGGCTGAGTACATATGGGATTATCTTTCTCTAGCTCTGGCAGGTAAGTTTGGAAACAGACAACATAAATTGTTACAGGCACTAATAACTGTTCTGGCCTCTTACCCTGCTTTTATTTCCTTTACCAGTATCTAGCATTTTCATACCTACAAGCAGACACACATATACATATTCATGGAAAAAGACTGTCTTTTTTTAACAAGCATTCTGAAAATCCAAAGACTTTATTCGGTTGACAGGGCAAGTATTAGATCACAGAGCACAGCGCAGGAAGTCACAATATCTTTTTGCAGTGCAGTCAGAATGGGTTGCTGCCAGTGCTGTGAGGTTGCTGCCATGCTTACTCTCTTTGTCAGGTGATGGGAATCCAGTTTATTTCCTATTAATTCTCATTTGTTACAGATTAGGATATTCCCCTTCAACTCCAGATGACATATAATTTCCAAAGCAACAATACTCTGTAGCAGCTTTTCATGAAATGCTCTGACCTGGTCATAAAGTTAGACTTTCACATCACACCCCTGAGCAAAGGCATATCCAGCTTCACAGGTCCCCCAGAATGCCTCAGGGATGAGATAGGGTTTACCCTGTATCTGGTACATCACCCAAAACAGGCTGTGGGAGATCCAGAAGAAGATCACATTTCAAAGCCATGCATCCTTCACAGATGTTCTCCGGACAGCCTCAGACTACAGCTTGCAAAAAGATGTTGGGTGGAAAACAGTGTCTTTGATTACTGTATCATAATGTACTTGAGGGTTTTTAAAGTTAAAAATCAAAAAACGTTGAACTCTGTAGTGAAATTCAACAACAGACCATATTACCGATGTGTTTTCTGAAAGACATGATGCTTAATAAAGTGACTAAAACTCTATGTGGACTTCAGTTTCAGGATCAGCTCAATTTGCAGCCCTACTGAGAATGCACCATAGTAGCCCAGATACATCAGTGGACCTATTTACAGTTTCCCTGGACTTCAGAAGTGGCTGGCTCTCTGTACAAGAACTTATTTCACTCAAGATGATAAAGTAGTAAGTATTTGGGAAGGGATTTAATACCCATATCTGGGATGAACAAAGGACCTTAAGTGCTATCAACTTTAAAGTGGTTATAGAAGTGCCTAACTCCCTTCATCCCTTCTGAATATATCAAGACAGGCTTTGGACTTCAAAATAAATGAGATGAGGAACAAAATGGCAACACAAGCAAAATGCACTACCTCCTAGAAGCTACAACAGTTGCTAGAGTCAAGTCTGTACCACTCACAACAAGATATATTCACAATCTCATGGTATCTAGTCCTGGGGCTGAAAGAAGAGGCAAAAGCTCTGGTCTGCACTAGGTAGCAGAGGGATGCATTAAGACTTGGCACAAGCAGGAATGGAGTGAAACTGTTGGTGCTGGATGCCATACTCACAATACAAATGTAGTGGGCTTGGAGGGGAAGGTTTCTTTGGATTAGTGCTATGCGGTCTCTTTTCACTCACTTGAATGGCCACTCACAGTTCTAGTGCACCTGCTGCACTCCTGGAGAACATTTTTTCAGTTTAATTTCATCTGACAACAATCCAGATCACTTACTCCAAGACTGCAATTTGAGTCAAAGCACAATAAATGTGACAACAGAGACATATGCCTGATCCAAAATAAAATGGTAACAGAGATTCACTCAGGGTGAACAAACGCAGCCTTCCTATTCCTTCTCTTTCTCTCAGGACTGGCAGAAAATGACTGGGGAGAAGAATCGAAGCCCTCCAATAATAGTATCAACCTCCTCAGAAAGGAAAGAAACCTCTGGCATTCACAGAAGAGGAGACCCCAAATTTATTTAGAGAGCAGAGAGTATCAGCCTTTAATTTTAAAGACATCAATTTAACTTGTCAAGGCCAAGTGTGCCCCAGCATAAAACAGAGCCTTAGGCTACTTTGGAGAGAGTATTGTGTTATTAACTGTCAAAGGAAAAAAAAGTGTATTTTTCAGGTACTTTCCCTATGCTCTTTTCCACTTCCTAAAGAAATAATTTCAATTGCTTTCTATGTGATGCTTTCAATGCCAGAACACTTCACAAGCTCTTTGCACAGGACCACCAAAGTGCATGGACATTCAACACGAAGCAATGTGAAGGGGAACTAGACCAGCATTGGCCAAAGAGACTAGAGCAAATAAATCAACTTCAGTGGAGAAGAAATAAAACTGGCCTCTTCTGGGAACTGCAGGCACCAGAAGCACAAAACAACTCTTATTCCTGCAAGGACTGGGAACCCAATGCAGCCCTTAAAAATATTGTGAGGATTGTAAGCTGGCATGTGCATCACTGATGCTGATTTGCTAGATTTCACTACTCCGAAAGTGAAAACCAGTCTTTATTCCTTTTTCTTCTCTGACAGCTTTCATTTATAGCAGCTCAGGTGTTATTTGTCTTCCCACACACTTAGTGTAACAACTTGTGTCACTTAAACTCAACTACTGTTTGGCTAAAGTATGTCTTCCAGAAAGGCATCGAGAGGTGAGGAATCCATCCTTCCTTCCTTGCAATTGTTTGTTGTGATGGGCAATCATCCTCACTTGTCATTTTTTCATTTAAATTTGCCTGGGCTCCACTTCCAGTGATGCCTGTATTAAGGTCACAGTGACTCTACTGAGATCTGGGCTTCCCTCTCGAAACACTCAACAAGCCACTGAGCTACTGATGATTTCTGTAAGACAATTGACTTGGGTTTTCACTGCCACGTGACTGATCCTACCTCAAAAATAAGGTAAGTGTTAGAAGTCCATCTGGCATGGTGGACTTTTCAAAAGAAGGAGTTAAGAGTGCTAAAAAAGTCCTAACAATGTGCTAAACACCTTGCTGGAAGGTGTGCATAACACACAAGGAAAACGTTAACAGCAAGAACTGTCAGATGACCAAGGACGACTGTTAATGTACCCTTTTGCTAGTATCATTACACATCCAAAATCTCTACTACAGGATGCCAGTGTGTCTTATGTGGGACATGAAGGACTGGGGCACCCTGCACAATCTCAGCTGTAACATCCCATATAATCCCATCCATTTGATACTAAGACATCAGGACAGTTAAACTGGTGGCTCTTCATCCTCTTGAGCTTCCTCACTTTGCCAATAGAACTGGTGATGGGGTTTGTATCCTCTTTCAGCTATGCACCGGTCACTCCTATGAGAGTGCAGCAGGGTTTCAGTGTGCCCTTCCTCATGGACCACTTTTAATCAGTCACCCCTCTCCAGCTTGCCCAAGCTGAACCCACACATACAGGTTGAGGAGGCAAGCAGTGAGAGGGCAGCCACAACATCAAACATGGTGAGGGAAGCATAGTAAATAAATAAGCAAATGCATTTATAGTAAGGCCATTCCTTGCCTTTAAAGACCAAATCTATTTGTGAAGGGAGTGCTTTGTGAATGGTAGAGCTGGTCAAAAGTGCCAATCTGGTAGTTACTGAGAACTGTTTTACTGAAAGGGAACAGCACAGACAGCAGCTGTGCAAGTTTTGCATATTTCCACCCAGACGGTTGTGTCCCTGTTGGAACAGCCAGTTGTGATGGCACTTTCTGTAGGGCAGACAGCTGCCTGCTCCTCTCATACAATAATATTCTTAAAATTCCAGCTACAGATCCTGATTTCAATGGGCGTTCTGCTCTTCTGAGAGGTTTCATTTACCTTAGCATTTTTATTCCATTAAACAATACTCAACAATGGGGACTAAACATCAGAAACAGGGCCTTAAGCCTTGATCTTGGCTTGATCCCATCTAATCTTGGAAACAGAAGATTTTTTACAGTGCAGAAACAAGCCTCACGCACCATGTAAGCTTCCATTTAAAAAATGACATTTCATAAATATGGAGAGAGAAAATGCAAACCAGCCTAATTTATTGAAGCTAATGGAGCTACTCAGGGCTGTACCAAGTGAAGACTCAACCCCCTATAGTCTGACTCTAGTGCATCCAATTGAATCAGCATCCTGACTTGGTCACTGTCTATTCCAAGTTTCTTGCATTTGTTTCAGGACTTTCCACCAAGGCTCAAAGTTTAAGCCGCCTTCTTCTACAAAGTTGTAAAGATTTTTAAAATGCTATGCATAAATTCGGTAAGAGCATTGTTTTTGATAAGAGGAATGAAAATATTCTTTCATACTTACTGAATGTCCCACTGGAATAGATTCAGACTGTAAATATTGACCCATGGACAGTGCTGGATTATGGTATAAGCCCCTCCGGGGAGATGCCGCTCTAACTGAGGCCATATATCTCCTCTCTCGCCTAGGAGACAAATCTCTTCGAACAGATGTATCTTTCCCTGGTGACATTGGTCTCCTTGGTGACAGGTGACGTCTTGGTGACACATCCCGTCTTGGTGATAACTCTCTCCTCAGCACAGCCTCCTTTCGTGGGGAAAGATGCCTCATAGGCGAAATATCTCTTCGGGGTGACAGATGCCTTCTGGGTGACAAATCCCCTTTTGGCATTAAATACCTCTTTGGTGAGTTATCTCTGTAGGGTGAAGAATCATAGCCAGGTGACGATTGTTGACTGGAAGGTGAGAGGTCCCTTGGAGATGAACTGGGGTCTAAGCAAAGTGTGTAATCCTCATCCATGCAGCTAGGTATGTCCAATCTGTCTTTATCAGGCTCTGAATCTGTACTCTTATTCTGGAAAAACCTCTGATATTCTGTCATTTGTGTATCTTCACAGGAGTCGCTTGGTGTTATAAGCTGAGTAACCTGAATGCTAGGTAAGGTGACCAAGTAACTGATGAGGGAAGAGTGTCCCACTGAAAGGGAGCCCTCGGGGGAAGCCCTCTGTGATGCCCCAGCTGAGTTCACGGACAAGGAGGAGAATCGAGGGGGCTGCGGGCTGGTGCTTCTTGATCTAGTTTTTGGTGTCGAGTCTCCCTGAGTATCATCAAAATCATCCTCATCTTCATCATCATCATCATTGTCATCGCCATCCTCGCCATCTGATTCCTCCGCATCAGAAAACTGGTGCTCTGCTGACAGGCCTGCCAGGTTGCTGCTCTTCTCTGCCTCCTGCTGCATGTCCTCCATGTTTTCTGAAATAGCCACAGCAAGTCAAAATGATGAGCACATACCCCACCTCTTACACCTTATGCCACATTCATCCCCCACCCACCCATTGTTATTGCTGGATGCTCTTCATCTGGGATGGCTGCACAAAGCCGTTCTTCATAGTCTGAAACCATATTTTTTCAAAATAATACCTTAAAACCTTATCCTTGAAAGGAAATATAAAAGCAAATTCACCCTACACAACTTCACTAAACGTTGCCATCTCTCACATTTTAAGTGGAAAGATTGGGAACTTTGTATGAGACAGATGACAACAGGCCACACTTTTATTTTTAGCTCCTCTGCATGCATCTTAATAAAAATGTAACTCGGAGAACTGAATAGGATTTATTTTTTATACCTCCTGTTTATTAAAAAGATACCTCTTAATTAAAAAATGCCCCAATTACTCTTAATATCCCAGTATTAGCCAGGCACTGTGCTAAAGTGCAATGAGTCATTTGCATACTCCAGAAGCCATTCCAACTAAATTAAATCATTCTGACATACCTGCTTCTTCAGTTTCAGCATCATCTACAGATGTCATTGATACTCCAAGCTCCAGGCATTTTTTCATGTGTGCTTTAGACTTCATATGTTTTGTCAGATTTCCTATGGATCAGAGATTAATCTAATTAATGGACAACAGCAAAGATCACTCTTCAAGTCAGGTTTCAGTGTATCTTAACTCTGTTATCCTGCAGATGACAGGTTTTAGCTTTAAAAAACACCACAACAGACAGGTCTGACTCATCCAACCCATTACCCTCAGAGCTTGTTCTAATGAGAACAGATTCTTATATCTTAAAAAAATAAAAAATTCCAATAAACTCAGGGCCTGAAAGGTATAAAGGCAGCTCTCCAATTTTCCACGTGACATTTAGGCACCCCAGCAAGCTACAAAACTAACTTCTGGATGTTATCTATTCCTGGTCTCAGTGTTCATAATATGTACAAACTGTCCAGACATCAAAGTAAGTCCACTGCACAGCAGCCATTCAGGGCTCACACTCCTAGTTACGCTGTGGTACTTTCAAGATAAGGGTTCTTCCATTTACCTCACATGTAGGTTCCAAATGTTCAGAGTATTTGAAGCATTTTGAGGCAAAAATATCCTACCAACTTCTCTATGCAATTTTACCATCTAGCTGCAATCTCTCAACTGAGAGGAGCTGTACTTGCAGCATTCACCTGGGATGTGGGAAATTCAGGTTCAGCTCCCAGATTTAAAGTACGGATTTGAATCAGACAGAGATTTGAAATCAGATCTCCCATTACCCTGAGGGAGCAATCTAACACTAGACTATTGACTTTCTGGAGTACCTGTCTTGGTCTGTTTTTTCACAGATAAGAAAACTGGGTTGAGACTGGCCCCAAGATACATTTCATGACAAAGAATCTTGAGCATAAAGCACAAGCTGGAGAATATCACTCTAATCCATTATCCACTTCAGTCTCATTTGCAATGCACAACAGGGAAAGCATGGCACAAGAAAACCCAACCCACTACCAAGAAACGGTGCTTCTTAGCTCAAGCAAAGCCCTCTGTCAATGCATTTATGCTGCTTGTGGGACCCCAAACAGCATCTCCAGATGGTGTGTGTGGCACATGCAACCTGGGCGCAGGAACACTGCACCACTCTGCTGGATAGTGGAGGTGTGCTTAGAAGCTCACAAGCCAGGCTCTTCTTCTTTGACATTCAGTCACAGCTAGTTCAAATAATTTCCTTGTCAGTAGGAGTTTCTTACTGTGCCTGTGCACTGCATGAAAAGGCTAACTTGGCCATTGATGCTTCTGGATAGCTAAATGCTCAGAGTGTACAGTGAAAACCTAAGCGCCTCTGAAAGTCTGTCCCCTACTGCTCTCAGCAGAATAGCAATAATAGTTATGAGGCTGACAACTGCTCATAAGCAGTAATACACCAGTTGAACACTTCTTGTACCTCAAAGGCTAACTTAGTCTCTTCCTACTCATGCCCTTCTTGTGCAATAGCATAGCACCTCCTCTGTGTTTCTTCTTCTCTGACAGAAATGCCAGCCTCATCAAGCAATTTCACATTTTTTTTCCACGCCATCTCCTCTTCCTGGAATGTCCTCTATGAACACAGCTGTAAAACCACAATACTCCTTCAAGGTCCTCCTTAAGACCCATTCCTCCATCAATGTCAAATGTAAGCAATGATATGAGAACAGCTCACCAGACGGTCTATTGGGACGACAAACAAGCAGCTCCTTGTCTCTCTACATGCCCATGAAAAGTTCTCATCTTAAATTAGGTTGATGGGTCTACTACCATCCATCAGTTATTCCCATCTTTGGCACAGGAAGAAGTGCTGGAGTCATGGAAACTATTACAATTCTCAATCCTCAAAACAGCCATGAAGCTGTACTGGGATCTTGGGAGAAATTTCCTTCAACTTCCTTTCTCCCCCTTCAACTAAGTTCACTGCACTGGGACCAGAATCTATTTCCCTTGTCTGCCAAAGGGAAGCTAAGAAACTGAGAATGTAAGGCTCATTTGGCTGTGCTACAAAGAAATGCTACCAGAGGGAAGGATTTTTTCTTTTACGGAGATGGTTGCACCACAAATCTAAATTCCAAAGAATATCATTATCTGTGGCCTCAGGGTGACAAATGGAAGCTTTTTTCTGTGCTGATAAATACATGTGAACAGAAGCTATCAGATCTCTATTCATAATTAATGCCACAGTGGATGGAGTAGCCCATCTGGGAGACATACATTATTTATAAACTTGAAACTGACCCACTGTAAAGCCCATGAAGGCATGTTTCCCTCAGCAGCTGATGCTCTGCTTCTACATTATGTCATAACAAGTGTACTCTCCTGGTAGCATTTAAGTGTTGCTGCAATTAAAATTTGCACTATGTAACAATGTTGGCAGAGTATTATTTTTCAGGGGAGTTCTTATGCTACTACCTTTTCTCTGCAGACAGAAGGACCAGTCAAGAGCCTATAGCTCTTAATGAAGCTATTCAAGGAGTCTCGGAGTCTCACAACAACCCTGGATCAATTGAACAGAAGCAAACAAACTCTCTCATACAGTCCTGTACACACAAACACAATATTTCTATTGTGAAGAAAATTTTCTTCTTGATTGCAATAGATGCTTGGATCCCAGATGGGCAAATTACCCTGAAGTGGCAAGAGTTCAGCAAAAAGGGTCAAGTACCTTTAGTTTTGAAGGCAAAGTTGCACAACTTGCATACGTAAGGCCGGACATCAGTGTGAGTGCGGATATGTTTTTTGAGCATGCTTGGCTTTTTGCAGCGAATGCCACATTCTTCACAAATGTACTTTCCTCGGCCACGACCTCTGACATAGACATAATCCTCATTTGATTTATACCTGTTGGAAGAGAGCAAGTATTTAAATCATACAGACTCTAGGTCTCACACATGTACAAACATCACCTCTGTGCATCTGATCCTGATCCTGTATATATCTCATCAAAGCAAATCCACAGAAATATAAAAGAACTACTGAATTTTCACTCTGGAACTCACAAAGTATTGGCCTTTCAGTGAATGCACTGGTCCCAGTGTCTTTAAACAATCTGAGACCAACAGGTTGCAGTATGAGAATAGTATAAACATCCTGTCAGGAAACTGATGAACCTACAGACACCGCACAACTCCAAATATAAGCCTACGGGTTTGATTTATTTCAGGTAAGTGTAGTCTCGTACAACACAGACATTTACCACCACTGAAAACAGCACTGTTTTGCAGCACAATTCATTTAACTATTTTAGCGTATTTATCCCTTGGGATCAGATAAATCACATCCTGGAAATGCCCATTTCTTTCCCTCAAGCATAAAGGGAATGCAGATGATGAGCAAGGATGTACACATTTACACTACAGATGCCTGACGTTCCCAAAGATAAATCTCTCCCTAAAGGAACACGGAGTTGAGTTCACTCAGGTACCTGATGCTTTAGAAATAAAATGGGAAACTTCCAACATGGATACTTAGCAGAAAGCTATTAAAGGAATTTTTCTTAGCACAGGTATAAGCTTATCATGCTATTTTTGCTGATTACATACTGTGTAGTTAGAAAATAAATAAGATATGCAAATCTATGTAAAGCTGTACATTGCCTTTATTATCATGCAAAATCATTAATACTGAAATCTAAAAGTGTCCAGGGAATCTGCTCAGGCTGTTCTGAGGTTTGAAGAGTGCTGGGCATTCCTTCAGGGGAGAATTCCATCCAAATACAGAAAGTGTAAGAACTGAGAAATAATATTTTTTCTGCCCTCTGTCCTCCATTGCCCTCTCCCTAAGCAGCACTTTCAGTCACCCCATGGATGCACAGCCCACAAACTGTCTTTGGTACTGACAGTCAGTACCTTAAATAAGAAAGGGACTGAGAAAGATTCTGTTAATGAGATGATAATTCTGCAAGAAGCAAGTTGCAATTTTTGCGTTACAGAGCTGAAACATTTTTCAAGTGTGCTTTTCTTAGATGAACACTTCTTCCATATGTTCAGCTATATCACTGGCAATATCTATACTGAGGTTAATATCTTAGAAAAACATAAAACAGTCTCCTGTTCTTATGTCCCTCTTGTTATCTATTAAACATATCAGCTCCTCTTTTAGATGTGGATGCCTAAATTCAGGGCGTTTTATCTCATTTCCAATAAAGTTGGCCCTCTCTCTTCCTTTATTGTTCCTAGCACCATGGGCAAAACTAGCATAGTCTAATGTAATTTAATATTTAGTCATCTCTCTGTTTTTCTGTATAACATTTCTGAGATTCTGCTTTTCTCTGCCCCATTTCCCAGGTTCTCCTTCATATACGTGTCAGTGACTGCAAGTCATCTCTCTATCCACCACTTCATCAACTACCTCCAGGCTCTCTCCCACAGACAGAAAAAATGTCCATTATTGTTTGAAATACTGCCATTTTATCTTCTTTATCTCTCCTTACAGTCTGATTTTGCTGGGATGAAATCTACCATATCACTTCTGATTGATACTGGTAAGATAAATGCTGTGTTATAACGTGCTTTTCGGTTGCTCCATCTCTGCTGTTCTTCTGCTTGACCTCATTCCACTGGCTTCTGTCACCTGTCAGATCCCACTGGGCACAAAGACAATAATACAAGATCTGTCCCTTCATCATTCACATAGATAGTTTTTGGCCATAACTGACCTTGACTCTTTAAGTATGCTTCATCATAACAACAACCGTATGAGAAATGATACACACAAACTTGACATTTAAAGAAAGCCTGATCCAAAAAGTAAAAGACCAGAAGACTGAGTCTATGGTGATTATCTTTTAGCCCTCAGGCATATTAGATCTTACTATTTAACTTGTGCCTCTCTCAAAGGTTTGAGTCATTTCCCACCTTCTACTACATGACATTCACGTAAAGACTTTGGTCACTGCTGCTCTGTGTTTGATTCAACTGGGACTCTTGAGTTAAAAACCATTAACAAGTCTCAGAGTCCCACAGTTTCTATCCAAAATGTTATTTATTGGGATTTTTCAGTTCAAGTCTATTACTGATAGATATAAAAGAGCAAACATAAGCAAACTGTGAACTCTTGCGGTCAGCTGATAATGTTATTAAGCTAGATGTCAGGTGAGCAGGCACGCTTGCCCTGTCCCTCCTTTCTTTTCATGCCATTAGTAACTATCTGTACTACAGCAAGTACTGAACTTCAAATTACTGCTTGAGGAACATTGCTTCATATCCTATCAGGATTTTGCAGTCACAGACGATGGAAAGCAGATTTTGTGATTCAGATAGTTTCACCTGAATCAAGGCACCTGCCAGAGGTAATAATATGATGGTTAGTTTCTCCCTTCAAAACCCCCTCTGATGCAATGCTTACAAAATGCTCCTGATGGGCTTTAGTTCAGAGAGGTGGTGATGTGCTCTGACATCTGGTGGTACTAGGCTGATGGCTGGATGATCTTAGAGGTGTTTTCCAACCGTGACAATTCTATAATTCTGTGATCTACTTTTTATCTCACCTGCATTGATTCTGCTCCTTCAGCTTCTCACTCATCCCCAGTCCCATCTATTTGCTTTTTCCCCAGTTGCCATACAAGCGCTCCACCACCCGGCACAAAGCAGCTGCAAAGCTGCACTTCACTGCCAGGTGGACAGGCTTTCCCACAACCCAAAACCTGACAATAACAGATCTTTCTCAGCTATGGATTCTGAATTACGTTCTTTGCACCCATGAAGCAAAAGCAGTCACAAAGCCTAAGGAAACCCACTCCCCATGACGACTGAAAATCAAAATGAAAATACACTGCTGAAACAAGATATCACTGTGCACATTTATCTGTACAGGAGAGAAAATGTGAAATGAAGATGACTGACATTTGTTACATAGTTCCTTGCACTACTCGCTGAGAGGAGATGAAGATGAGCTTGACAAGAGTAGAACAGAATAGCTCTACCAACAGAAAAAAAAAAAGCAAGAATGGAAACCCACTCATGTAAAAAACTAGCTTTCAGAAGTCATAAACAACAACCTGAAGAGAAGGACAAATTCAACAACCAGGACAGAAAACAATGCAAGATATGGTAATAATATCTAAGTTATATTATACCCACTTAAAAAATAGCCAAACTAATGAAAAGAATGAATCTATTCTTCCACAAATAATTCATGTAAAAGGTATCATAAAATGATGATGCATAAAAAAAGAGTGGACCTATTGACACTGCATCACCTCATTTGCTGTAGTTTTGCAGGTTATATGCTTCTATGAGGAAGCTCCAATCTATTGCACAGACTTTTGTTCTCCCCACTCTCCAAAAATTTATGTGCACGCCAAGGTTTCTTAAGTTTTGTTTTACTCAAACAATATCTAAACATAGTCAAGTATTACTAGGAGATATTTCTAGGTGAAGTGTGAATTATATGAGTTTACAAAAATAGTTTCATAAATCTTACTGGCGTACAGGAAAACTGAAGGTGGTGTAAGTAAAATGCAAAATTTCTTAAAGAAGGTATTAAACAGTAGAGGCTTTTTATGGAGTGATCTCCTGCAGTTCACACTGATCTGAATCCTCCTTTAAGTTGCTTTTCTTAACACATTTTTACTCTTCTGACCTCTCATCACGCAGCTTACATCAGTGCAGACTGTCTTCAGCAAGGTCATCCAAATTCAGAAATGATACATAGTGGGAAGCAGGCAAATTTTATACTTCAAAGTGGGTGTGAGTTGAAGCAACAGCTCTTTAAATTTTTCATAAACTTAGGCTCACCGCTGAATTTGGGTCACTCTTTTAAAGCCAGTCTACTGGCTTGGGTATGACAAGGCACAGCTACAGAGAACAGTCAGGATCAGGGTGTTTGGGCCAGCATACCTATAAAAATCTCCAAAATAGCTTTTTCAGTCTTTCGAGCAAGATGTAGGCTATACTCCTTCAGCGTTGCCGACTATAGAGAAGTGCCAATGTTAATTTCATGGACACTAATCAACCTTAGTGAAAAACATGTCAATGAAGGACAATTGAAATTTTAAAGGGTACAAACTGACAGGAGAAGGAAATGGAAATACGAATTTCTCACACCTCCCTCTTGAGCTATTTATTTATCCCAATAAAAAAGTGCTGTGAGCCCATCTGAGTTTGGTAAGACTGAAAAACACACCTTGTTGAGCCACCTGACTATTCTCTACTAAAAACTGGCAAATTAACTGCATTGTGTCAGAATTCTGTAAAAGAAACTAAACAATATTTTAGAGCATACTGCAGAGACAAGTATCTATCTCATTTTCTTTTCATAACAAGTTTCATAAGCCTCAAAACAATGTTTATGGGCTCTCAAGTCTCCTTTTGCCCTCTTTGTTTCTATTATCACTTGAGTGATAGATTGCCACAGTAGAATTAAACATTATTTTATCAACCATATATGGATTTGGCTTAGATACCATAGATTTCATTGGCATCTTACATTTTATCTCCAAAATCCAACCTCAGTAAATAATGAAGTATTACAAGAATAAGACTAAGCATGCAGAGTCAATCCATTCAAGCGACTGGAAGTATACAGCATCTAAAAATGGAAAGACATCCTCCTGAAGGCCTTTAAATACAAAGACAGGGTATAGAAAATATCAAAATGTTAACAGTTTATCAATTGCCCTATGACCTAAGGAATTAAAGTAACAATTCTGAGTGAGTGCTCTCACACAGATGGAAAACATAATTGTCCTAGTAGTAAAGTTGAGCCCAAAGTAAGTATACAGGTATCCTGCAGTTTGTTTTAAGACTGACAAATACACAAAAAAATGAGAGGTTTAGGAGCTACAAGACATGGCAAGAACACAGGAGACTGTTCACATCCTAATTCATTCATATTCACTTTCAAATGTCTTTAAAATGACAGTCTGAGCTTGAAATTTCCAGTTATATTTTCTTACCCTCCTTCAAAGATTTTAATTCGTATCGGCTCAGTTTGTTTGGATGTAATGTCTTTATCTCCATGAATGTCTCCTTTTACTCTTTCTTTTATAATATTTCCCACTACTTTCTTTTCAAGCTTGCTGCCAAACAAGAAGAATGGCTCGTGTTTCATCTGTAGAACAAAGTCAAGGAAGGGTGTTACTGCTGGAGCACACAATAAATGCACACTTCATTTCAAATACTTTTAACATTCCATGTCAAAGCCAAACTCTCATTTTGGTGCAATTCTATACGATGAACTAATCTGTCCCATTTAATTTGACAGAGAATAAGTGAGGAGGTAACATGGACAAATTTTTATGAGAGTCTTGACAGAAAAGACAATACTATATCTTTCCTCAGAAAAAAAAAAACATGGAAAAGAGAGATGGAAAAGCCTCAGAAGGTATTGCCATTACAGAATTTTCCCTGGCACCATCATCTAATGCTTAATCTATGAGTAAGAGCTGACATGTAAAAGACATTAAAAGGATCTAAAAAGCCTTACTCAATTTAAACTTAATCTTTACTTACAAATGCACATGGATGTTTGCGTCTGATACTGTTTGAATCAGGACATGGCAAAAAGAAAGGGCAAAATAAAAGGAGATAATGTATCAGGCTCTGGCACAAATGAAGGGAGGGCTTTAAAAGCCTCACTTCTTACACCTTATTTTGAAAATGGAGACAGAGACAGAGATAGCAGAAGTAGCAGAGTTTGCGGAAGGATAAACTGAGGCTCAAAACTTGTAATGGATGATTTCCCAATGGGGAATCTTTTTTTTTTTTTTAAAAAAAACACATTAACTTACATTTTATGGTTTACTAGAAATTTCTCCTATAAAGATATATTAATTTAATTTTATTAAAATTTCTTATTTACCTGAGCAAACTGCTTCCATGCACTTGATGATGTCAGTTTACCAGCTCCGGGTCTATGCATAGCAGCCAGAGTGTAGATTTCCGTGGTGTTTTTTTGCTTGGACCTTAAAAGTGCTAAAGTGGTCTTTGTACTTAACCCAGATGGGTTTGGGTTACATGAACTTATACACCACGAAGCATAAACAGAAGCTTTGAGGGTTGGTTGCTGAGTGTAATTTGGTTTTGTATAGTTTAAGAAACACCAGCTCACAGTAGTAGTAGTACGCAGACTTGGGAACTGAAGGATCTGCTGGAAATCTGCTACGTCTGTCAGGAGGATGGTTGAGGCTGTGACTTTCCCAACAGCATTAGATGACATCTGGACTAACATCCCAAGAGGCAATTTTTGATGTTTCAGCTGGTCTTCTGTCTGAATTTCTCCTGGTGGCAATGAAGACCTCTGTGGACTCATGCTCATATCTGAGGCTGTTTCATCCACATCCAGTTCTTCTGGTGAGTCTCTCCCTTCAGATGGGACACTGGACTTCTGTGCCGGTGATGTGGAATCAAAACTGGAAAGTTTCTCTCTGCTCAGTGGGAAAGCATCAGCTTCTGGCATGCTGACAGGTGGGAAATCTTGAGATGATGAGGATGACAGTGAAGAAGAGGATGACATGGACGGCAGACTTTCTTTTGGCTCGGTAGCACAGCTCTGCCTTACTAGTTGAGGCTTCTGCATTCTTGGAAAATCTTTCTTTATATCTGAGTTAGTTAACTCAACTGCACTTAGTTCCTCAACTATCTGCCCATACATTTTTTCTTCTTTGACTCGTTTCTGCTGCTTGGTCTCCATGAAGAGCTCCAAGCTGCTGGCAGGTGAAAGCATTCGTTTGCTTCCTCCCAAGGTAGAAGCCATGTCAGAACTCGAAGGCAAACACAAGGGAATCGGTGGCTCCAGTCCAAGCGGTAGCGTCTGTGGCATTTTCCATAAAGGATATTTTTCTAGTCCCCCATGCTGACCCAACATCTGAGCTATGTTAAATCCAATTCCTTGCATGGTTGCATTAGTTACCAATGTTCTTTGAGAAACTGTCTCATCAACTTTACAAATTACAATTGCAGGACTGTTGCTCTGTCCAAGGATCTGGGAAATGCTTGTGTACATGACACTACCATAAGATGGCACATGGGTTTGAATCCTGACAGGAACAACTGTTCCTGGCAAAGACTGTACAGATCCATCACTTGGGGAGTCAAAATCTGTCTGAAGATGCTGCTCAGAGGAGGTATCTGTTGGTTTAATGCTATGGTCTGACTGGTACTTAGCAAGAGTATTTTTTGAATACTGCCCAGATGTTCCTGAGTAATGCTGGTATGCTTGCTCTTTAGCGTGCATATAATCAGCTGCTTTCTTTCCTATAAGCTCTGGTGCATGTTCCAGGTGATAACTTGGATGAATGTCTGTTTGGAAAGGCTGTTTGACATAAGATTTCTGCAGCTGTTGTACAAATTGATGCTGGAAGTTCAGAGGTTCTGTGCATGACTGCCACAAGAGAGGCTGCTGAGATGGTGGTAGGTGAACCATGCAGACAGCTGGATAGGGGAACTGAAATAAGGTGCTCTGAATAGGGGAGAATGGGACTTTTTCCTGATGTGCAAATAGCTGCTGCTGCTCTGATGGATGTTTGTTAGGAATATAAGGTGCTTGTTGGATTAAGGGAGTCCTTAACATTTCCGGGCTGTCTGCAACAAGAGCCTGTTGCTGAGCAAGGTGGGATGAGCTATTACTAAGCTGAGCACAAGAGCCAATAGCCTGTTTTCCAGAGTCATCTACCTGAATAGGCTGAAGTACAGAGGAAGGGGAGTGATGCCAGGCAAGCTGGGAGGAGCGAAGACCAGCCTGTGAGTGTTCCATCTGTTCCTGCTTTATACTTTGTTCTGTGCTCTGATCAGTCTGAGAAATCTCTGGAAAACCACTGAAGGAAGCCTGGCGAACCAAGAAGCATTTCTTCCTTTCTCGGGATGGAGACAGTGCCAAAGTAGGTGTCCCAGCTGAAGAGGCATGAGACAGGTTCCCATAATCAAAGGATTTACTTCGGATCTCTGGGATTTCAGCAGCATGAGGGCAGGGCATCTGTTCAGATGAGCAGCGTCTCATTTCCCTCTGATGGTGATGCCCAGGGACAGAAAGTGAGTAAGCACCAGCTGGAACTGTTAAAAACTCGGACTGTTTTCCAAATTCATCTTGTTTAGGAGGTGTGATGAACTTCATATTCTCTTCTCTTTCAAAGGACATTGAAAAACTCGAACTGTGGGACAAATTACTTTCTTGGCTAGGGCTGCGAGAGAGGCTTGTACCTGTGGACTCAAAGCTGGATTCTCCAGAGGAGTGCTCCATGTCAGCAAGTCGTAAACGCTTCTTTTTGGGTGGTAGTTTTTCAGCTGGAAGTTGAGAAAGGGTTTCACTTCTCTGGGGCCATTGAAATTCTTCAGTGGGTCTCTCCTGGTCTTTACTCTGCACTTCTTTATCTTTTTCAGGCTTATCTGGCTCCTCTGTGACACGAATTTCAGGTACCTGTATGTTGTGCTGGCGAACCAACCTGGGCTGCATATGACACGGCTGAGGCTGCTGGGATGGAGACAGCTTACTGGTGTCAGCACTTTCCATTTGTGGAGCTCGGTCTGGGCTCATTGGGGACTCACAAATCTCGCTCTCACATGTTTCAGATGGTGAATAGATCTTTTCCTGCTGGCATGCAATATGTTCTGTAGATTCAGACCTTTCAAATGAGTTTGGCCTACTCAATGAATTTGTATGCTGAATGACAGAGATGACATTCCCAGGGGGCTTTCTAAACAGTGATTCTGCAGTCTTTTCTTGCTCTGCAGTTAAGGATGAATCTTCCAAAGAAGCTGCTGGGCTTCCAGACTGCAAGTAAGGCCTGCAGATTTCAAAACGCTCCGCATGGCAATGGGGTGCATTGTCCAGGCCTTGAAGGGCAAATCCGCTTCTTGGCACTTCCTGAATTTGGGATTTGGGATCAAAGTCTAAAGGTTGAATCCCCCCAGTGGTGCCAGTTGTACTGCTGCAAAGCATGGGACTATCTTCTTCATCTCCAACACTCTCCTCTTTCCTACGCTTTCTGTTTTCAAAAGTTGTTCCAAGCATGGATGGCACTGACTGACATTGCCCAAGTGGATCAATAAAAAACTCTCCCCCCTTGTTCATCCCACCTAAGGATGGTGAGTCCCTGTAGTTCTGCTTCTGAGCTTCAAATTCTTCCCACTTTCTGTAGTGCTTTCCACTGGCATCATAATCATAAAAGGTCTTGTCTCCTTTCTTCTCTTTTAAGGATGGTCCTTTGTCACCTGCTGTCTGTCTGCTGGAAGCAGTAATGATATTTTTCCCTGGTCTTCCATGATAGTCTGAATCTGAGTGCCCCTCCTGTACAGACGGCAATTCAAAGGCAGCCTGTCTTCTCAACATTCTTTGGTGGGATATTCCCACTGTCCCAGGGTAAAATACATCATCAGAGCCAGTCATCTTCTCATCAAATGAATGGCTTCCTCTCAGAGATGGAGGAATACTTAGGCTGTTTGCAGAAGAGGTTGGCATGGAGTTACTTCTAATAAGAGGAGAGGAATCTACTGGGGGTTCTAGAAGGACAGGCACATCACCCTGCTGACTGACTTGGTACAAGTTGGTTTCACTTTTGATAGATGATGTGGTGATCTGGGATTGTCTACATTCTGTATTGCTGCCTGGATAAACCTGTGCAGATTTAATAGTGCTCAAATTACTAGAATCAACAAGTTCATCTTTATTTGGAGTCAGCTGAGAAATATGTTCCTCAAGCATCTTGATATCTAATCTGTTATTTAGAAGAGGTGATGGGTCCGTTTTGCCCTTTCTACCCATTAAAGTGTGTTCCTGATTTGTTGTGGCTACAGTTAGTGCTGTTCTTTGATTAATCCTATAGAACTTCCCAAAAATTATCTCTTCATAAGACTTTGCATTAGTATTTGGTGGGCTAATTTGCTGCTCAGCACTTTCTGAGCGGGAAAAATAACCAGAGTCAGTGCTTCCTTTACTGTGTGGGCTCAGAAGGTTTAGTGACTGCTCAGAATCTTGTCCTTTTTTCTCTGACAATCTTAGTGCAAGTCGCTGTTTAACTGTATGAGAGTCATCAGACTTGGTACTTAAGGATGGGGTTTGCAACATATCAGAGCCAATATATGAAGAACTCTCACTGGGTAACTGAATCCCACTTTTAGGGATAATCAAAATGGGCACTTTCATCGGCCCCACCAAAGACTCTTCCATGGAGGAGTGAAAACCACTCCTGCTAGCAATGTCCAAGGGGAGCTGCGGAACAGGGCTCAGTTTGTCAGACCCTTCCACTAGGAGCGAGGTCTCCTCATCAGTGTCTGTGCTCTGCTCACCATCTGAATGTATTTCAGCTTCCACATCAATGTAACTGGCATCGAGATCCAATTTAGAGACTGCTGACTCTGTGAAAGGAACCAATCCCGCCTTAATTGCATGGGCATGTGACTTCCTGTGTTTGTAAAGGTTGCTTTTCGTCTTGAAGGAGAAACCACAAGGAACACAAGGGTATGGTCGCTCACCAGTATGAGACCTAATATGCTTTTTAAGTACACTAGGTTTGGCACAGGCCCGATTACAGTAAGGACAAATGTATTTGCCAGGCTTTTTGGGTTTGTGCTCCTTTTTGTGAGCATCTTCTGATTGTTCTAAAGATTTTTGTGAATATTGGCTGTATGCAGGGTTCAAACTTGAAATCTTCTTCCTGGAGAAACCTCCGCTATGGCTATGCATATGAAAAGGAAACAAGTCCTCTGAGGCAACTGATTGCAAGTGGCTAGGAAACTGCCACGGAGGGCCTTCCAAGCTCTGATGTGGCTTTATGTTGTGCAAGAAGCCTTGTGGCAATGAATGCTGTGGGAAAGAAAGTGAATGTTGACATGAATAAGGACTTGGACGATGCTGTGGATATTGCTTCTCTGTGACTTGCTGTGCAGCTTCATTTGATGATACCAGTTTCCCAGAACTAAAAAGTTGTGCTGATGCCGTGTTTCCTATTTGCTCGTGATCTACTTGTGGTTGCCTCTGTACTTCTTGATTGCCAAAAGTGCTCATCTTAATAACAGCTGTATGTTCTTGCCTCCATCTGCTTGGTACTTTAGCAGTTTCTCCAGACCTTGAGGTAGCTTTTTGTCCTATAGCTGTGTCCCCAGAGTCCATCTTATTACACAAGGTCTTAAGTGCTAGTTCACTTGAAAGCTGTGCAGACACATGGAGTGTGTCCAAAGCTGTGCTTTTTAAAGTTTTGTTGCTCCCATTTCTCCAGGGCTGCTGCAAGTTCACAGACTTTTCTTTCTCTTTGGAACTTTCCACGCAGTAGTCTATAGGCATTAGATTTGTGTCTGTACACTAATGTGAGTATTCTACAGTTCAGTTCATGGCATGAACTTTTCTAAACAGTTTATTATACATTTGCAAAGACTTGTTATAGCATTTGGACCTTTTCCATTGTTATTAAATACTGAGATGCAGAATGACCCAAAGATATTTGTGATCTCCTAGAGCAAAGTTCTCTTCATCTCTTCTATGGTGACACAGCTATCTGCACAGAAAAATAAAGAAAAAAAAGAAACCCCACACACCAATTAATACAGTCATACTAAACAACATCGCTGCAGTCAGTTGCACTTTTATTGAGCCTTACATGGAAGGTACTGAGGGACTTAAGCAAAGGTAACTACATTTCACAAAACTCCTCACAAAACTGTGAGCAGACACAGTAAAGACTGGCTCTGGAGACTACACACAAGCGTAATCACTACTCAATAACAGCCCTAGGAACAGAAAATAGAGATCTACACTTTTCAAATTAAACAGTAGCTTTGGAAGGCTTTCTGGGGACAGTTTAAAGGCTTGATCTCAGAAAGTCCGCCACATACTTTCAAAGCTCTTTCAGCAAATCACTGCTGAAAATAGAATCCTAACACTGTGGGTGGGAATTACCTTATCCAGTATTACTCACCTACAGTTCAGACATGAACTTTAGTCACCTGGCCTTTCTTTAAAGTCAAAGGAGAGTAATCAGAGGAGAAATCTTTCCATATTGTGATAGGTGCTTCTGACAAAGAACCTGTCTGTGCACATGGCCCTCCACTATGGAGATGCTTGTTTCTGTCAGCTAGGCAGAAACTTCTTGGACTATATACCAAATTTTAAGATGGCTCAAGTGAGGTACTTCTTACCTTAGATCATCTAATTGATTTTACAAGAAGGGGTTGTTCTCCTTTTTAAACTACTTTTAAACAATCAAAAAAGAGACATCAAAGAAGCATTCAAACCAGAGCACTACTGGTACCTTTCCCCATCTCCATCTTCCAATCACTATATTAAATTTTAGTAAGAAAGTCTTGCTAGATGTAAAGGACGTATTTCAGAAATGAACTATGACTGTGTTTATGTGACTTTAGCATTCTAGATTTCACTCTTGAAACAATTCCATCCAGCTATACATGCATTTTTAATGCTTAAAGGCAGTAGATTTTCACAGTTCTATTATAAAAAAGTTCAGAGGTACGATTTTCATAGAAAAGTACAGCATTTGAATTTGAACTACAATCTAGGCTTTCTGCTTCTGTATTATCCAAACACAGGATATTTTCTCAATGAAATTGTGAGAATTATAAAGACAGTAATGATTTAATAATAGTAAGGAAAAGGGTAAAAGATCAGTATTAGAGATACTGGAATATTTTTCATTCCTACAGTGGAGAAACTGAATTTGGCTTGAAGAAACAATAGCAAGGTGCAGGAAGACACACAGTTAATAGGCATGTATGATTTTTTTTTTCAGCATAAAGCATTTACCTGCATCTTCTAGACATCTAATAGGCATGACTATCTTCAAATTTCCTGTAAAAAAAAGATACAGCTATAAGAAATTCTTGATATTAGGTATAGATTATGAACAAAATTTTTTATTTTTTACAGTAGAGGTCTGAAAATTTCATTTATCCATCCACTAGAAAATTTCATGTTGTGTCTTAGCGGTCTGAGCAACTACATTTGAAAAATATGAGCATGAGTATTTTTAAAGAACTTAGGTTTCTAGTGCATATATGAATAACTGTAAGTCTAAACTAATGAAGTCTCACCTTCCCAAATCAGTAAAAAGAGAGCCGCCAATGTACCTCTTCATTCCTATGCCTTTGTTAAACCCAGATTATCCCCGAATCCCTTAGGCAAATCCCCTTTTAATGTCTTTCTCCAGCTAATACTTTTAGACTCCAGGACTCTCATTAAATGCTTCAGGGACCAGAACAAACTCCTGGTCAGGGTATCACCACCCAGGGACAAGAAAATGTAGTGAAACAGGAGTAGGTGTCCAAATTATTGAACACCAGTGTGATACTGCTAAACAATATATGGCTGCCCTCTTAAAGAAGAAACCTACAGACCAAATACATGGTTAAAGATTTCTGTGACTGCCATGATTTGCCACCTGTCTGATTGTCACCACACTGCAGGCTACTCTCAGTATTGTTGAAAAGACTGGCACGGAGAACAGGGAGCCTGTTCATCATCTCATTGCCTCAAGAACATCATCTCACTGCCTTAAAAACATTTCTCCCATCAAATGAGGACTCTTCCTTCCAGTTTTCAACAAATCTTTCCTTGAAAACAGATTTTGGCTTTTGTTTAATCAAAAAGGATGTTTGGTCAATTGTGATAACAAAAGCAACAATGACAACATTTCTTTATGGTTTTTATTTTAACCAAAGCCAGAGCATCTCTAAAGAACAGATCTTTAGAAACAGTTGGAACATTAGCTTCAGAGTATGGGATGTAGACTAGTATAATGATTCTCAAGTAGAAACTGTCAGAAAAAAGCTAGAGCACTCATGCTCCATTGAATGGCACCAACAAATCATTTAAAAGTCTATAAAGAAAAAAACATTAAAAATTGAAAAGCAATTTTTCATTCTTTGCAATTAACAACACTTTCCAAGAACAAATGGACATTAGCAAAGTCTCATGACTTGACACAAATATAATCACTACCGTGCCACCTGTTATGAAGTTTTTATTCAGTAGTACAAGAAACATATCAGTAGTTAGGCCAGCAACAGCTGAAGGACTGTTGGTTTAGTCAAATATGGATAACATATTTTTTAATTTTAACCATATAGAAATGCCCTGTAGTCCAAAAGAACAGCAAGCCACCAAGTACAAAACAGAGTATTTTAGTCACAATGTCATTCAGCTTTGATTTGCTAATGGCTTTTCAAATAACTCTCTTGTCTGATTCTCTAAAATAAAAAAGAAAAAATGCAATCTAAGGATAGATATATTTTAAAAAATTTTCCTAATCTTCTTCTTCTTCTTCAAAAAAAGTGTCACTACGAAAGGAAAAACAAATCCTTGTGCGTGATTTACAATATATCAGAAGCGGTTACTACAGAGCAGCTCTGCAGCGCCTTATGAGGAAATGACAGGTAAGCGGCAAATCACTTTCAGCAGCTGAGCTACACTGAAACGCAGGTCAGTAATGATGCCAATATATGAGCACAGATGTAAAGGAAAATGTGTGGCCTGAGAAGCAGAAACAAGGACAAAAGCAAATGGTCCTCACTGAGAGAGCATAAAGTTATTAGCCATCTTCAAAGAAAAGTACTTTTCTCCTTGTTAGGCAATTTTGCAAATGGTGAAGAAGAAATTTCTAGAAGATGGGAGTATCCTTTCTTTTCCATACTCCTTTTACTGAGAGCACCTTTAGAGAAGAAATCTGACAGTCCCAGAAATGTGACAGCAGTGGTTTTATTTGAGCAAAAGATTATTCTAACACACATCCAAACATTTTCTGTCCTGGACTAAGATCTCTGTTACAGAGTTCAAGCCATTCTGCAATTCTAAATAATTTTTCAGCCTACAGTATGAAACAGGTATAGACTAATTACAGAGATTATTGATGGCTTAAGTTTGCTCAGAGTTGCTCCCCTGGGGAAAATAAATCCCTTTCCAGAACGAACATAATAATTTCTGTTTTGGTTTGAGCTGCCATCCATCCTGTGTCAAAGATGGCTTTAATATTATTTTTCTCATCCTTTTCCCCCTCCCTTATTGGGAGACTGGACTAACAGGAGAAATTAAGACACTGCAAAGCTAGTTTGCACTCTGTCTGTTTTACCCAGTCAAAATGTCTCATCTGGCTGCATTCACAGTCTAGCTTAAACCAACAGCAGACTTCCATTTTTCCAAGTGATTAATGTTTCTCCTTTAGAAAACACTGTAAATATACTTTTAAATATTGCTCTTCATCAAACATATACTGTTCAATAGACAGAAACTTCCTATATTTCAAGTACTATACATTTAAAACTGAGGAAATAAAGATGATAAAAGTGCACGCTCTCTTTAATACCTTTGGCACGGTTCAGCTCTGCTGGAGTGACTAAGAGCAGCCCACCTACACAGATCAGAAGCCGTACAGGAGTTGCACTGAGCACATCATTTGACAAGAGCTGCAAAGTCCTGCCTGGCTGGGGGCCAAGCCAGGTTTCCCGGTAGGAATGCGGCCTTGGAGCCAGCTCCCCTAGTCACACTAAGTGTGCTATCTGCCTGCTTCAAACCAGGACATTTCACTTCTGTGAAAACTTTGAACCTGAGAAGATTATTGGGAAACTAGGAGCTGTATTTATGTCAGATGCACCTACTACATCAAGACTTTTAAAATTTTCTAGAAAAGAGCATTATCCTGTTGCTCCCTCTTTTACTAGGGTGCTTTTGTGAGCTGTATACCAGGGATTTATATATGGTTGACTGCAGAGCTTCAAGATTATTCCTGCTTGTCTTTTTTTTTCCTCTTATTTTTTTCTTCAGACATTAAAATGGTTATATTCAACAGCTTTAAAATAAAATCCGGCAAAATATAAGTTTTATTGCTTCTCAATTTGTAGATCATATTACAGTTCTTGCAAGTGAACAAATTGGAAGCTTATGTCTTCCAGGCTAAATCCTGAGTGCACCATACAGAGTAAATATTGATTCTAGCATAAGGAGTAAGGGTCAGATCCCGTCCTGTTCTAAATCTTTTCTGTCCAGCTCTGCCAGCACAAAGCCAGCCTAAAACCACAGTAACTGGCCCCTGAAGAATTTGTATTCTACAGGGCAAGTGTTAGCACAGACAAGCTGCAGTGGCTCCTATGAAATCCTTACATTCGTGCACAGACCTCTGCCAAGACCCTTATTAGGCAAGTCTAGTTTATGTCTGGGATAAGTCCAGCAGCCTTACAAGAAAGAGGCCACCTCTGAGCTTTCCCCAACCTGTAACTGAGCAGAAAATTGCCTTGGTCTTTCAAGAAGAAAGACAGCACACTTTTGGCTTGCTGTCCTACCCTCCGGTTCCCTCTGCCCTACTAATGAGAATCTCCAAAGAACTGTTTGGTGTTGACATCACAGTGAAAAAGAAAAAAGATTGGAAAAAAATCCTATTAAAACATGTATTTTTAGCTTCTTCTACATAGTCAAAATCATAGGTGGGCTAAGTCTGAAGAAGAGCTCTCAACCAACATCCAGTGTGCCACTCTGAACTGAAGGATTTAACTGGCATGAAGATAGATAAGCATCTGTTCATCCTTCTTTGTACAGTTATATATTCATTCAGGGCTGAGGATGCTTTGTAGCAACACAACAACAGGAATGCAGTCTCTGGGGTGTATAGTTTTGGCATTTTACACAAATTAAAATAAAGATGACCAACTGCAAGCTTTTTTATAGTACTTGACATCACACTTGTTGTCTTTGAACTGTACTTACTACAAAGATAAGGAAGAAGAAACACTTTAATTTCCTAGTTTTGTAAAAAGGCTTACCATTCTTGACCAGAGGGATTCCCTTTGCATTTCCAACAGCTCCTGATTAGGGGGCTAATCTGACCATCTGACTGTGGTTTCACAGCTGGCCTTCCACCTGTCTATTTAAACACCTCTCAGAATGGCTGTAAATTCCTATGTCAACCACTGGTACTTGGCAAAGTCTTGCATTACTGGGGAATCCAGGATGCCAATGCTCGTGCAGCTTGGAGGAGTTCTAAGACATCATTTTGCACACACAATTCAAAGAAGGCAGCCCTTTTAAAACAGGTTTGATGTATTTATTTTCATCTGCCGCTTTCTATCTTTTCATTGCTGTTGTTACCTCTTCACATTTGAAGATACTACTCTAATTTGTTCATTTAATTCCACCCCAGATGTTCTGCCTGCCCTCTGATTTTCAGTCCTTTATTGAATGTATTGCCACTCTCCAAAATCAGCCAGAATCACAGTTTTGGAAAAACCTTGAAATATTTAGAATAACACATATGTTTTTGGTTGGGTCGTTGGGGTTTTTTTTATTATTTTATTTGGGCAGCTGAACTAATTATTACAATGTACTTTTTAAAATGTCATTTAAAAGTACTATCCAATACAAAACTAAACACTGCCCAGTGAGTAAACACAGTACACAATGATCAGACAAACTGTACTAGGCGTGCTTAAGGAGAGGCTACAGGGCAGGATCTGTTCTTCATTGCTATTTTGTGCACACAAGGATTCCCTAAGAAGCCAGGAACTATGGGGACTGACTGAGAGGATCCCAGTTATAGATGCATCAAGGGTAGACTGCAACCTCACTGTGACCAAACACCAACTTCAGGCTTTTACTCTAAGGTTTCTATGCGCACACGTTTGTGTCCTTGGTAGTTGCCAGTTTCAAGGGACAGGTTCTGTGCATGTGCAACTAGAAGTGGTATAAAACCTGGCATTTTGATTTGTGCAATTCCTATTTCAGTGCTTGCACTAAATCTGGATTATACTTTAAGAACTGTTTTAAAATCTCAGCCATTGAGAAGTGGCACCTAACAAATTTTAGATAATTGTAGTAGGGCATTTCACTAATTTTAAGCCTTTACCAAATTCACCTTAATCTTATAAATTCAGATAATTCAAACTATTATCAGAGTATGTTGAAGAAAAAACTGGAATCTGCTTAAAAGCACACTGAAACCAAGGAAGAAAACAAATAAATAATCAAATCTGTTGTACTCTAAACACCTGATAACCTGAACTGTAGGATCTTATACCTGCTTCAGACATTTATATAAATGTCTATGTGTACTTGCTGTGAAGAAGAGCAAGACTCTGAATGTGATTCTACTGAGTCAGGGGTCAGGCACACACTGACCCTTACAGAAAAATCAGGTATGAAACAAGAGCCTCTCATTTGACTTCAAGGAGCTTTGAATAGATAGGAGATTTGATTCAGAGAGACTAAACGGAGACAGATTATTCCGACAGCAAGAAGGAGGGCCAAATTCTGCTCTACACTATCCTGGTATATATGAATCTGAAGCAATGAGTTGCAACTCCAAGGACATAATTCCAGATTCATTCCTAATAAAAACAAAGAGAATCAGACCACTTAGGTTTAGGCTTTTACATCCTAGGTGCTAAATATCTAAGTTATCTGCTACAATGTGAAAATACTCCAACTAATCCAACACCTCTAAGATGTCTACAGAGAAAATCGTAACATATATTGCAATAAATGTTCAATTACACAGTAGTAAGAAAACATGGGCAATGATGCTACTTTGTATCATAAATGCTTACAGCACAGCTGCAGCACAACACTGTTTTTTGCTATGTTAAGTATCTCAAATATAATATTAAATTGCCACTTTCTACAGAAAAATAGCACCCCCAGAAAACCTTCAATTCGAGTGTATTTGAAGAAGCCATAGAAGAAGTCTAGAGCAAAAATGCTCTAGCATTGACCTTTTCACCATAATGACAAGGATTGCTCACTTAAAGTACATCACTAATTCCTGTTTCAGTATCACACACAATGTACATATTGTACTACCAGATGGAAAAAAAATGTATAAAAAAAGCTTTCACATTGCCAAAGTCCAACTGAACACTTATTTCCATAGGATGACTACTAAAAGAACAAAAAAAGAGAGAAAAAACTACAAAGGAGCCAAATTCATCTTAAACACTTCCTTTATGGGTAGATATTTGAAAACAAATCACAGTTCTTCTCCTTGGATTGAACAAAACCTGCTATTAAAGAGATGCCAAAACAGCCCACAAGTTAAACAATCTTGACAGTCAATTAGCAGTTAATTGATCCCCCTGATCCCACTGCTTTTAAGGGATCAGGTAAATATTTTGTTCTCATTGCCTAATCTTGCTGCGCACCTTAAGAGTCTGATGGAGGTGCTCAAGCATGTCAGATAACACAAAATCTACCTGTTCTGTCTAAATGTCTTCTGACATGGGCATCCTGAATCTGTTTCTATACAAAAGCAAAGGACTGGGATTATTCAGATATGAAACTAAACAAGAGAACTATATAAACTGTTAATCTTCTCACACTGCTACTTATTTCCTTGGGGAACAAGTTAAAAAATTGAAAACAGTTTAATAAAATACCAATAATTTCCCATGTGGACCTTAAGACATGATAGCAGAGCAATGGCAGATCTGACAGGCAGTGTTATTAAAATTTCAGAAGGCAACAAAAATGCCACAGTTGTTTGGCTCCCTCCCCCCCTCCCCACCATTTTCTTTTGAATCGTAGTACACAGTGACTTATGAGAATGAGAACAGCTCCCATGCAGAGAACAGTTTCTGCCAAGTCAGAAACAGATGCTCACCACTAAGGTCCTTTTTAAACACCATTTTGATGGCTGAAGCTAGAATGAGTGTTTCTTAAGGGTGAGTTCAGAAATAACAGTATTTACTAAATACACACTAACAATGTACAGGAGTATCCAAAACAGTGCTGCGATACAAATGAGCTCTTAATTCTTGGGCTACTCTCTTCATCAGCAGATGCTCAACTCTATCTCACTTTCTTCCGAGCCACAGCAATTGAACATAAGGATACTGTGCCAAACCGTAGAAGTGTCAAACAGTTTCCAATCACTGTTTGTTGGATTACTTTTTTTTGCACACCTGCCACAGAAAAGGAGCTTTGGCCCTGCTGTTGGCCCCAAAGTCTTATCATGTAAACGAATAGACGTCATGTAGCCCCCAAAAGGGCTAAATACATAAAATCTCTGAAAAGCAAAGGCTCAGACACTAACCAGTGATGCTATGGGATTGCAATGACAGTTGTGCATTTGCAAGAAATGGTGAAAATTACTGAGATCAAAGAATTTTTTCTCAATTCAACACAAAGAAACGTGTTAATTGAAAAGGGAAATTTCACACTTAATAAAGGACAGATTAAGTAAACTAAGAATTTAGAAGCACTTGTAAAGGATAAAGTGTATGTAAAGAGCAAGATTCCTCTGTGGATGTGGTTTCTAGTAATTTCTAGACTTATAAAACATCATATACAGCAAGAAGGGTAAGAATGTTTTCACTGGAGAGTTCAAACTGCTGAATTTGTCAGATATAACAATTTTCCTAACTGAAATGATGAGTAGAGGCTGAAATGCCTCTTCATTTTCACACTAGAACTGTAACCTTGTGCAGCCACTGGGAAGAAGACAGCTGTACTGGCAAATCCCTATTTAGATATCATACAGCTTTCTCCCATGTTTTCCCAGAAAAAAATAAAATCAAAATTTGTGTAAATATTGCAACATTTTTAGGTACAAAGTAACTATTATTCTTGTGCCAAAAGGAAATAGTAGGCAAATATCAGGCCTTTGCCTAGCATTTTTACCTCAGAGGGAAAATATCACTGAATTTTCTGGGAAGTGAGTGTTTTTATAGCTTAAAAGTTACACAATCCTAATTATGCAACTGCAGCAGATTTTGCGAACAGCCATGCCTCCTTTCACACCATGTCAGAAGAAACCACTTGCATCTCACATGAAAATATGTGTCTTTCAAACACTTTTTTGAACGAGCAAATGCACTGCCTCTGACAGACGCCCTTACCCCGGGAAGAATTACATAGGAAGACGTTTATAGTATCTGAGCTTCCTTTTGTTTTTCACTCGCACCAATTATTATACGAGCTTATTTTAAAATCTGTCATTCTTTACTAAGCCCTGCAGTCATCACAGCTCAAAACAAAAACAGACACATGTTAAACACCAGTAGCATGCTCTTACCATTTTTTTCCCACTTTTCGCACCCAAAGTACAGTAAGTCTTCACAGCAGTTTCACTTCAATCCATCCTGAACACTTTTTAAGAGTTCAGCTGAGATCAACTAGTAAGCCCTAAATCTTATATATTTCCCAGATGTCACAACAGTCACTATTCACAGCCAAAATGTTTAATTTTGACTAATGACTCAACGCAGGCATTTTGCTGGATTTTAGCAAATCCAGTCATTAGCATTGCCTAAAGATTCTGATCACTACAGTGGCAGTATAAGATACATTAATTAGACTGCATATTTAAGGATGCTGCTTTCTTTACAACCCTCAGGATGCCTAGCAGGAGAAAAAAAAGAAAAAAAAAAAGCTCTTTAAAATTATTCTGGCCATATTTTACAGTACTTGGTTCTTTTTTATTATATGAAGCACTGAAAGTCATTATGTATAATATTTAGTTGAATCAGAATACCTCTTAAAAAATTCAGCAAAATGTGCATATGCTTTCTGCTGCATTTTGTAGCTATATATGAAATTTCATTCTTTTCACTTGGGTTTCTTTCTATAATACATAAATCAACTGTGTTTATTAAGATGAGCATCACTCTCCTGAGCAAACACTTCTGAAAAGATGAAGGTCTACAAAAATGCCTGAAACCACATATAAAATGTGGTTGATATTTGAGGGACCAGCCAGGTTGCCACTAAGTAAGTTTTATTTTTTTGGGAAAGACACTGTTCAGGTTTCATTATACTTTATATCAGACAACATTAGACCAGGGTGCATCACTACAGTACCTTAAAGTTTCGTATAGGTATCCCATATCACACTAACTTCTGAAACTACTCCAAAGAAACCTGCAATAAGAAACCATTATCCGGTACTTAGTAAGTGGCAGGACTGGACACCAAATCACTCCTGCCCAGGAAAAGTTGAAGTAAGAACAGCAAAAATCATACTTTCAACCACCAGAAGAGAGCTCAGAAGGCTCTAAGAGGACACTTTCAGGACTGATGGTCCATCAAAAGGAAAAGCAACTGCTGGTCAGCTTTGAAAAACAGACAACTTCATACAGGGTTCTCCTCCTGCATCCTGCCTGGCTCTTTGCACCAAGTTTAGTTTTCTTTCCATTATCAGAAGTGGAAGTGAAATCAGCTAACAATCTGACCCAAAAGTCTCTTGGGTGCTTGTGATACACCAATGACACTTGTACACTACAAGAAAGCATCACCAACATACTACCATAGAATAGTTTGGGTTGGAAGGGAACTTTAAAGATCAACTTCAACTCCCCAACATTCCCTAGTCCAGTGCCCAGTATCCCCTTTACAGACAGGGAAATGAACACATACAGTATAGCACAAGCAGACAGGGCTTCATGTATGCTAAGCTACACTTAAACTAATCGATTACTAAATGTTCCTTGGGATAGGTCCTAACAATCTGAAAAGCTGCATTGCAAACCAAAAGCACGTAGACTATTTTCCTTAGGACTAGAGTGCAATGTTTTAGCACTCAGATCACCTAAGACTTGCTTATTCAACTGAACTCTTCCCCCTACTTTTCCCTTCCTCCCTCCCTGACAGGGTTTGAGGACACCGTGTTCGCCTGGAGATGGTGAATCACTCCAAGACAGCAGGCCCACTCAGTTCCTCAAAAGACACAAAAGGTGTAAAAATAGCTCATACTAATGAAGCAAGTACAGCGTCAGCAGCCAGATGAGCGTGGGTGATCTGATAAGGGTCTGTTATTGCAAAGGGCAAATTATTAAGAGAATGCTTCTCCCTCTCTCTCTTTTTATTAAGCTTTGTTCTTTCTTTGCTGAAACCAGCCCTCTGCAATGCCTGATAAATGACACCTGACAAGGCTGACTCCTCCTGTAATTGCCAGTTTCATACCAGTGCAGGAAGCGGTGCCTCACTGAGAGCTGAAGATACAGTGGAGGTGTCACTAAAAAAAATAAATAAATAAAGACAGGCAAAAATAAAGCCTAAAAATAGCCAGGACTACCCACTGCCTATGACTGTGTGGGTATATTTAGCCTGTCTAACACCAACTTTTCTTGTTAAAAAGACAATCTTACCTTTATGCAAAACAGCTTCCTGCTTCTAAACATAACTTGAGAAACTTGAGAACATGAAGGGGGAAAAGTCAGATTTTGAAATCATCCCCTTTTCACTGAGATTATGACAAGATTACACGTCCAAAGACCCGGTAGATCTTCCACGTGGGTTTTGCATCCTGACATACCGTAACAAATAGTTGGAAGTTTTCTGTTAAGACATCCTAATACAGCCCATCAGACTAGGAAATTGATTCAGAGGCAAAACCAGAGCTGTACAGGCAAACTTCTCCAGGGTCCAGAAATGAGGCAAAGGCAGGAGGGCAGGTCCTACACCCCCACCCCACTGCCCAAAGGCAGGCACAGGGGCCTGTGGGGCAGTGAAACACAGTGGCACTCAGAGCCCGGTCCTTCACATCCCACCTGCCCTGAGGCTGGTTTACAGCCCTTCACAGGCACAAAGGAGCTTTCATGAAGGGTGTAAACATGACTTACTTCCATGTAAGGCTGAAGCCAAGGGGTTGCCCCTTGCATAGGGACTGGAAGTCCTTGCACTGAGTCCCAGCCTACTGCCAGCACTGTCCAGCCTTGCTCAGGGCAACACACTGACCATCCTGTGAGCCCACTGCCCACCCTGCCCCACGCTGTCAGGAGCCCTGAAGCTCCCATGGGTTTGACTGCAACAGGACCAGCCACAGCTACGCTCAGCAGGGACGTTCAGAGATGTTCAGCAAACACTCTTTCCAGGGTGACTCTGTGCTTCTGCAGGCTGTGCATTACGCTCCCTAATCCCCAAAGGGAAGGCAAGGATGGTCCCCGTGACCCCCTTCAGAACATCTGCAACCTTTTAAAGCCTGTGACTGCAATACCATCACTGGAAGCAACACACATGTCAACCTTCTCATGCTTTCTAGTGCTCTGTGCGAGCTGTTCAAGAAAATGGTCTTTTCCACAATTATGGTTTCTCTATTTGATATTATGACTCCTTTGGCCAAAACTCCCATGAGGGGTTTGTTTCATTAATATGCAGCCTTCCTGCGTGGCTCCAAATACCTCCCATCAGTTACGCTGGGGCCAGGGTTAAACAAAAATGCATGGGTTTATACCAGACCTTTTCTCTTGTTTACGACATTGCCAACTTCACATGCAAGATTCAATCCAAATGACTATTCTGACATTACAATTTTTATTTTTGTCTGATTTGAAAATTAAACAAAAGTAATTGAAGTTAATAAGATTAAATTTTTAACATTAACTCAAGTGGGAAATTAAGAGCATGCTCTTTTCTTGATATGCTGTGATTAATTCCCATTGCTGCAAGCACCCTTGTTCAGCATTATAGTTTTGTCTTTTCATCCTATGCCTTAGCAGTAAATTTAATAATCACTGATTTTTTTACTAGAATAGATAAACACGGTGATGCAAGACAAATCAGTTGATGATACTATTCCTCAGACAATTTAATTTTCATCTGAAATGAAGAGTAAATGTTATTATATTAGAGGAAATACGAATGTAAAAATAATTACTAGTAGGCTTAAATACTTTAGACCATACTCTGGCAGTACATTTTCATAAAGTTAATAGGAGACAGGACCACATACCCTCAACCACTGTGGAGTGATCAGAAGCTCAGTCTATCCCCCCACTCAGACTTGGAGCAGAAATTCTGTTTAAGCAACAGTAATATATTACCTATCTTTTTAAGATTTCACCTATTTAAAGAAACATGTACAAAGGAGAAGATTAGATTTAAAAAACAGCAGGAAAGTATATTAGAAAAATGAAAAATTACCTTCACCATACAGTGAAGAAAACACTAGTTATTACATGGTATTTTCCAAAGTTGTGTAGAATACACAATTTTGTGTACACAAAACTGTGTACCTTTTCCCCAAAGCTCTGCACTGTAGGGCTGGTTATATGTGACAGGCAAAGCCTGGCAGCCTCTCCTGGCTCCTAACAGGCTGGGGGCAATGGCAGCACTGCCCCACCATCCCTTAGGGGCTTCAACTGAGAGGGGCAACTTCAGTTCCTCTACACACACATGGGCCTTCCGCCTTTCAATGCCTCCACAGGAGAGTTTTAGCTGTGCACAAATTAAATTTAAAACCAAGAAAAGGTCTGACTCGAAATAATTTCAGGGAAAGAAAATGGGAACTTTTCAATCAGATCCATCCCCTGGTGGCTTCACTGTGCAGTGGCACAGCTAGCAGACAGGGCAGGAAAGGACAGCCACATATGGTGGAGCAGGGCAAGAGGCTGCATGACCACATCCAGCCCAGCCCTGTTCAGTGCCATCTCCCTCCTTCCCTGGGTGCTCCAGTGCTGCCATTTCACTTCTTGCCCTCTCTGCTGCCCGAACCACAATGAGTATCTGCTGGAATGGTATTAAGCCCATCCCAGGGGGTTTCAAGGGTACACAAAATTTCAGTGTCCAAACAATACCTGGTCACAACACAGGCAAGATAATGAGAAGAAGTAAAACAAAACAGGGTGGTTAACTCTGCTTTTTGGTAAGTTCCCACTACAGGCTTTCTCCTTTGGCCAGTGTTTAAACTGTGGGTGTTGGAAACTTATTGTCCAAATGCAGAATCACAGAATCTTTTAGCTTGAAAAAGACCTCTAAGATCATTAAGCCCAACCATTAATTTAACGCTGCCAAGTCCACCACCAAACCATGCCCCTAAGTGCCACATCTACAAGCCTTTTAAATACCTCCCAGGATGGTGACTCAGCCACTTCCCTGGACAGCCTGTTCCCATGCTTGACCACCCTCTCCATGAAGAAAGTTTTCCTAATATCCAAACTAAACCTCCCCTTGTGAAACTTAAGACCATATCCTCTTGTCCTAAAGCAAGTCCCTAACTTGTGCCTTCACAAACACATGGCACAGGTGGGGTGGGAGACCAGACGCACTGGCTTCCTGCACCTCAGGTGGGACAGCAGTTCCACAATGGCATTTTCCACAAAATAAAAGTCAACAGTTGGTTGCAGCATCACCAATTTCACACCCTGGGTAGGAGCACCCCACCACGGGTAAATGGAAGCAGCAGGCAGGACAGCATGGGAGGCTGCAACAGAAGCCATGGGAGGCAGTAAGAAGATATGGTGCTAAGTAAAGAGGGGCTGCACTATCTCACATCTTCCTACATCCTGCCACAGGTCGCTTTTCCTGCCACAGCCTTCTCCCTCCCGCCCCTGCGTGGTGTCAGTTTCCCCAGTGTGCACTCCCCTCCCACTCACCAACACGTAATGCACACCATGATTTATGTCACCTCTCCAATCTGGCCCCGCATCTCTGAGGTGCAAGCAATAGATGCAGTTTGTGAAAGGTTAGGATTAGTACTTTATTGGCAATTGCAGCAGGCAAGCAGCTCAGATCATAATGCAATTTTTCCCTCACGAAGACCTGTAGGAGGCGGGAGCAGGTCGCCAGGGGCCTGGTGCCTGCTGCTCATTGACATATGTCCTCACTGCTGGGCAAAAGGGCAGGTCCAATTAGGTATCTTTTATTATTAACGTTCTGCTGCTTCATCTGTTGATCATGTATCCTCCTCTCAGCCCCTTTGTGCCCCAGCCTGTGTAATGCATTGACATCCACAGAGACACTGCTCTACCTGGGACAGCTCATGCGGAAATCTGGTGGAGAACAGGCACCGTCCTTTTGCAGACTTGAGCAAGAGATGGAACAGCAGAGAAGTTGAACAGATCACTGTAACTAGGATCCTCAAGCTAAAAAGATGAGAAATATGAGATATCTGACCTGTGGGCAGTAATAATTACAATGTATTATTAACAAAACTCAGGTTTCATCATTAACTTGACTCGGGTTTCAAGTGCTGATCTCACCCTAATCATCCTCCAAATTACATTCAACCTTTTCCTCAGAGCAGAAGAACCATTACAGCAAGGAAGTCTGCTAGTAACTGTTACACTGAAGAGAAAGCACAGGTAAAAATGAACTATAAATACCATAATCAAGCAAGAGCAAAAAATTACAGACATTTTAAGTTGTTCGAACTCAGGGCAATCTCACCACCTGGATCTGATTCTGCCAGAAAGATGGAATTTCTAACTTTAAAGCAGCTGAGAGGAAAGGGCTCACTGTCAGTGTGTGTTGCATATGGCACAGCTGACCTGACCCTTCTTCTGTAAAGACTCCACTCCCCTCAAAGGTGTCAGTCAAGTGACAGCTCCTCTCTTGGATCTCAAAACATGAGAAAGGCCACCTACATGTTTGCTATAATGAAGTAGCCAACTGTCTCAGTCACGACCCAACTGCTGCAACAAAAAAACCCTTGTATGATTTTGTTCCTCTACCAAGCTCATCATGAGAGGAATGAAGACCTTCAAAAGCTTTTTCTCAACCCCTAAGTGTGAGATGAAAATGCCATTTTAATTGTGGATCAGTGAGGTCTGCTTGAGTAAAATAAACCACATTGCTCAGATGCAACTGCATAACAGGGAGCCTAATTGCTCTGCTAGCATCAACAAAGAGCTGCCGGTTCATTAGAGCAAGCTGGAGGAGCTGTTGTATCCATCTTCATAAGCTGGGAGTATTTGATTGCAAAACCGCTATGGATGTTTGATCCAAAATTCAGCCTCTGATTTCTGATCAGCAAAACTTAAAAGCAAAAAAGCTACCAGTCTGGTATTTTTCTTCATAGCTTTCTTCAGGGTAACAATTCACTTTTCTCCTTGATCTGTTCAAGGATGTCAAATTTAATCTTAATATAGGATTTGAACTTCTATATTCTATATAAACTTGCTTAGAAAAAAAAGTAGGAAGAACGGAACTGATGTGAACCAAATTGCAGTTTCACATGGCAGCTGGAAGATGCTGGCAGTTACGCTGCTATCCTGGAGTTTGCCTGCATCAGGACCTTGCCAGAAAGAGCAAAGGGCAGAGGAAGGCCAGAAAAAGGCCAGTGGAGGTCAAAGGCAGCCACATTTCCTACCGACTGCTCAGAGAAGGTTTGGACAGCAGGCAACCAGGCAGACGGTAGAAGAAACAAACTTCCATCTTGTGCAACAGGGAAACAATTTGATGAATCACACTACAGGGGAATGTGGCAGCTAGTCCTGCCAAGATGTCCAGGGACATCCTTTGCTAGGGGCAGTTCTGCACCCCTTCTGGGAGCCCACACTGCTGTGCTCAGGTTTGTCTGTCCACCTGCTCCTTCCCTCATCATAAAGCTCAGATAAACCATGGCCCTGCTTTATGCTTTAAGAATATATATTTCTTTTTCCACCACAACCATCTTTAGACCAAATATTTTCTGAATGGAAAACACAAATGTAACTTCGGGCAGATACCTGCCTCAGCAAGTCTATTTTCTACAACTCAAACTCCACATATGAATACATACACATATGGACTCAGACGTATCTGCATAAAGAGGTCCATTTGCCTGGGCGTTTGTTAATGAATGCCTGGCAGTTAGATGAACTCCACAAGTGCATCCAGTAGTTTTTCATTTTTTAAAGAAAAGGTTATTTACACTTCTAGGAAGAAAGCATTGATGAAGTTGCTTATAAAATGTACCATCCATGTATACAAATTCAAATCTCCTCCCCCCCCCCTTTTTATGCAGTCTGAATCAGCTTGTGGGACAGTTAACAGAAATAATCCACCAGTGAAATGGAAAGTGGATCAAACCAGTAAAACATAAGCTTTCAATATAGCAGAAAACTCCACACGGAGTGCTTTCAGGAAAATCACTCAAATGTAGAGCTACCCACTGTGCTGAAGGCTCGGGTAGGTCAGCTCTTTGCATGACCAGGACCATGCTCTGCTTTTCACCCAAGGTGTTCATCAGGTCATGAATTAAATGACTACAACTGGTTTCCAGGATCTCTTTCCTGTGGCTAGCAATCTCACATAGAAATAATAAAAGTACTGATACTGTAAATTATTTCTAGAAACATCTTTTTAATCACAGAGCTGCTGCAAGATACCTTTCTTCCAGTAGCAGTAAGAGTGAGTCCAGGAAGCACAGACCACCTGCCAGCATTAAAAGAACACATCTAAAACCATAGATTCAAGTTGTCAAAATACTGCTTGTTACAGGAATTTCATCCATGCTAACACTCTGCTAGAGCAGTCCAGGTAATAACAGCAATAGAAAACAACAAGGAAAAAGTTAAAGCACACTAATATAAATGGGACAGCGTTGCTCACGGATATTTTTAAGTCCCAGTAGTGTTGATCCACCCATGAGCAGGTCTAGATTTATAGCAAAGGAAACAGTAAGTGGATGACTACCCCACAGGATGTCTCTATTTAAAAAGGTGTCTGCCTTGCCTGAAAATCAAGATCACACCTCTGAAATTCCCACCTGTCGAACACTTTCTGTTTCCTCCTTGGTATTTTTTCAAGTGAACTGTGCTGCTGTAAGATTATTTTTCTGTGATTTTCCACAAAAGTAGATACAGATGGAACCGTGGACAAGCACTGAAAGCATCAAACCCACAGGAGACTTAGCCTTTGTCCCACTTGAGAAATGGATACGATGACAGCTTGAGTGGACTCTGAATCCAAGTTTTAATTAGAGAGAAGGTGAAATCAGTCAAACCTACCTCTTGCGCAAACACTACTCTTTCCTTAGTATCCTCTGTTCTCCAGAAAAAAAAGGTCTTCTCCCTGTTGCTGACCATTTATGTAGACACAGGATCCAAACTCTTTCCCACTGTGTCCTCACCAACTGCATGTTGTCTACCTTTCCACCAAGAGCCTCCAATAAAAGCTTCCTTTAATAGAGTTGTCCTGACTCACAGGTAAAGTGGGGGGAGGGAAGCTGACCTCGCTGCAGCATCAAGAGTCTCTGACGCATTTTGGGAGGCTGTGGTTTCAGGTCTGAAAGAATTCAGCCTTGTTTTCAATTAGGTTTTATAAAATTAACTTCCAAAATATCACCCTATAGCTCCATGTCCATTTGAAACTTGATATTGTTTAGTGGTTCAACTTAGCACTATTCAGGGCTTTAGTCGTATGCGAGGCAAAATAGCAATACTCACCAGCAGAAGAGAGTTTCTCAGAAACGCAGTCACCCAGGCTCCTGACTGGCTCCACCTCTTGTCCACCCACTCCCAGTTTCAGACATTTCACATTCCAAAACTGGAAGTGTCTATGCAACATAAGGTCACATTATTGCACAACATGCTCCACTCCTTCTAAGAGCCACTGCATCCTCAAAAGTACATCAGCTCTAACAGCAAGAGAGCTGTTTACAGTGAATTTCTATCTGAGTGGGAGTATTTTCTCCACGAATCTTATAACAAGGACATGACGTGTATGACTCTTCCCTACATTTGGTAAAATTGTTACTGAGATGGTATTTATTCAATACTTCCACATCAGCATGCCTTCCCCTTTAAGCTGCCTTTTGAAAAATTGAGAATTCATTTTTACACTTCCCCAAAGTATTTCTGTGCTGGATAATTTTAGGACACACTAAACAGAACAATTTCTGCCTATCTTAAATTTAGAACTGAGGCCATTTGTAGCCTTTGCAATGCAACCATGAAATACAGCTGATTGTCACGAATGTAGGTTTTGCCAATTGTTTCTTTCTTGCCAAATGGTGTGAATAATTGCTATGATCCTTCCTTCAGTTAGTCTTCAAATTCTAACAGGTGAATGAAAACTCCAGTTTCAATTACAACTGAGGAATACCTTCCCTTTTAGTATAGAGGATTAAACGTGCAGTAGGCTTTATTTTTTTCCCCAAAGCACAGCACACAGGTGAAAATGGTGGAGTCACATTGTGTTATCTTTGAAACCATATTCAGTTTTTTGGCACAATTAAGTCTTTGCTGTTAACATTGAAAGCCTATTTGGTGTTCCCTTGAATGCCAGTGGCTTATGTTGGTATGTCCTAAAGGCAACTGTTGACATATTTAAATAAAGAATTAATGACCAGTCCTTATGTGCCCCCTCTTCTTTCTACTCAGTTCTGTCACCTTTGTCTTCAGCACCACTGAAGCAGCTGAGCAGTGGGGAAGCAGAAGGGATTGGGGCGAGGAGGGATCCCATCACCATCTGGTAAGAATGGTGATGCTGGCTGGGCTAATGGCTAAGGCAGCTCTCAAAAACCCCTCCTGATTTCACAGTCAAGCAAGTTCTCCATAAGCCATCACTTCTATCCTCCCAGAAGGAAGAAGGTTCAGACTCAGTGTTCACAAATCTGATTCAAGCTACTCAGTGAAAATTATGATGGTCAAAACAAACCAGTGACAGAATAAGAGGGAATGGGAAATACAGGGAATCCTACGAGAAGGGCAGAACAAGGGACAGAGCAGGGTGCATCAGATGTGCTGGCATTGTGCTCTGCTGCAGGTAAGGGTAGCCCAGGATTTTCACTCTGAGTCATTCATTTGGAACATATGACTGAGAGTCAACTGCCCTTTGTCACGTGGAAGAGATACTTAAAGTGGAGCCAATGGCTTAAAGTCACTTAGCTCCTCTTTGGTCTGTTAGCAAGTAAAAGATTAGACTGTAATATTTAATCACAACACCCATGCTTTTCTGAGAAGCACAGAGGAGGCTGCCTGAAGGAAAGTCAGACATTGACCATGTTGCTTCCTGTGTCCACCGGGTGAAGAAATCTGCACCTGCCTTCACACTCATGTAGATAGTGAGCTTCCTGCGCTGCACTGGCTGTCATGCAGTGCACTTTCTGGTACAGCCCATTTCCTCATAGAGGACATTTCTCTCAGGGACAGCAGGGACTAGAACACTGTACATGCAACCGGTCATGATCATCAAAGCTGCCAGCTGGTCACCACCCAATATAGCCAAAGGTTTAGTGCTGTGAGTAGAACTGGCTGCATGTCTAAATGAGAACAGGATGAAGAACTGCTGAGAAATAGCAACACAAAGAAAAAGATTCATAAGAGTATGGAGACACAGTACGATAGAGAACCCAGCACCTACTACAAATCTTGGTGAACTATTCAAACTGTTAGTTTAAATAGTAAAAGTGGTCTGTACATTCATTCTATTTTAACATTCATGCATAAGAGATCACTGTGTGACACGATGAACACCTTGGTGTCATCAGCATTCCTCTCCCTTCCCATATGCTCAGCACCAGGTGTCCAGTCACCTACAGTAATGTCCCATCCATTATCCAGCTGCCCTTCGTAGAGACTGTCAGGGTAGACAATGAAGCAAGATGTGTGGGGGAGTCCTTCACCTTGTCGTATGACCTTAGCCAATTTTATAGTCACTTAAATGTACTTACTTTTTATTCCCCATTAATGTTAAATGGAATCCAAGAGTTTTACAACTCTCCTAGACATTTTAAATGACCAGTAAAAGATACACAAATGTGGGAAACTGAATTTGAACAGCAAAGATATAAGTTCACAAATGGGCAAGGGTTCCCTGCTTTCCCAGGGTTTGGGGCCTCTCTTTTAGAACTTGTTTCACTTTGACATTGGTTTTTTAGTAGTTAGTAGACTTTTTCACACAAGTGACTGCAATACAGTGTGGGACATGAAGATTGCCAAGGTGACCTGCCCACAGAAACTTCTTAAGCATAAAGTTTTTGTATGGCCATTCACCCTGAGACAAGAGTGATAATAGGCAGATGCAACTTAATGGCAATTGAAACCATTTTAGCTCAGCTCAGCTAATCAAAGATCTTCATGGAGTAAGGTGACTTAAAGGGAAGTATTTCATTCAGAGATTTCCATGGGAAAAAAAAAATAAAAATAGCAATATGGAGATTTTCCAGTGGAAAACTTGTTCTTGTGGAAATTCCGCTTTCAATTGACAAATTGTTTTTATGGGAAATTCCTAAGAAGCTGTAGGCACAGCCCTCATGCTGAGAAGTTTAAAAGCAGCTCATGTCTGACCCAGCGCCCTCAGATTTCCCACATCAGATAAACTGCAAGAGCAGAGTCTTCATCTTTCTCTTACTCCCAGGCATACCCTTGCAGCACACACATGGTCCCACTACAGGCATGACAGTACATTGACTGCAGTGTCATATAGTTATAGATGTGATGCTTGAAGGATTAATTTTTTAATGTCCCAAATCAAGACTAATTACAGGCTCTTATATGAGCTGTCTCTAATGCTCTGATAGCTCTGACACTGGTAAAGCTGTCATTGACTTCACCAACAGGTTTGCCTGCACTAGGGATTGCAGGCTTGGGAGAACCTTAAATGAAGCTCCTCACAGTAGCTTGCATCAGGGAAAGAGAACTCGGGGCTGACTTTTATGTGATTATGTGAATGGTCACAAATCATTGGTATAACTCCATTGTTATTGTTTTACAATGGGTGAAAGCTGTCAGTAAGAACTACACGCTCTACAGCTACAATCACAGAGAGTAAGACAAACATTTTTAGTGAGCTTGCTAAGGGTCTTCTAAACTTGCAGAAGGAACACCCCTTTACAGTGATATTAGGAAAACATAAACCATTCATTATAATACATGTTCTATTAACCACTTTAACATGAATCATCATACTGTGTAAACAGGCTGGAAATCATATTTATGGTAGGGCTGTAAGTATCTCAGAATGTCAAGAGGAAGAAAAAAGCTATTACAGTAAGCAGGCTCGTACAACCCCTCACAGTCCAGAAAGGCACTGAATACTTAAATCATTCACGGAAACATTTGCAGAGATTTGCAATATTTCTGTACCAAGTCTGTATTTTTACAACAATGCATTTTTAACACAAAATAAAATTTAGGTCCCTTTGAGCAAAAAAGTTCATTTTACTGACTGTATGGGACTGGTATTTACAACTTACTCTGATGAGTGACACTGCCTCTTTCCCAGCTACCTTCTGTCCTATACAGCCCATTCAACAGTAGAGTGGATCCAGCATCCCCCAAACTGAGTCGAGCTGGAGGAGCTCAAGCACAGCAGAGCTACGGAAGGAGCAGGACCCCCAAGGTGCCATTGAGGAGGCTGCTGGCAGTTGGCTGCCTGCCAGGGCCTGAGGGCTACAAGGTGAAGGAGTGGACAAAGGTCACCGCTCAGCTGCTACACTGACCTTCAGCTATGCTGATCTGTGATGGGAATGCACCCCCTGGACACGATCGTGTTTCTAAACCACATGCTTTCTTGGCTATCTGCAGCACTACATACACACACGTGATACTGAGTTCGCACACATGCAGAGCCCATGTCCATACTGTACACGAGGCCAGCGGGTTCCCTTCTAGCTCTAACCACAAAGCGACTAGTCAGCTACAGCAGGGCTACTGCTGCTCCACACCCAGGCAGGACAGCAAGCACATGTGCTCCCCAAGGCATGCTCCATGGTTTTGACAATCGTACACGCAAAGTCAAATTGCAAGTAACTTGATTTTCAGAGATGGGCTAAAAAAAACCCTGTGTCTCTCCACCTGAAGGAATTAGTCTTTTGAGACATCACAATAATAAAATAAAATTGCAATGAAAACCTTATTGATGCAAGCTTTGTTACTGAAGTGACAAGAAGGGCATTGATTTTCATAGTCAGGCATTTGAAGAATATCACACATCCTAAAGAGTGTAAGCTGTCTTTTCCAGTATATAACAGAGCTAGTTCTACTATACTGAAGCACATGTGACAAGAGAAGAGGGTCCGGGCCCTTCTCCATATTCTCTGCATACCTGTTACTATCACACAGCTGCTCTCAAGTCTACAGTTTCCTGTGCAGTACAAACTGCATACCACTTCCCCTACGGAAAAAAAAGCCTTGCTTGTTCTTAATTGACGATGGAAATACTGTCATATTTTCCACTAGCCAAGCTTGAAACCATTACTGAACGAACCTTCATTAATTTTTCCACAACATTTTGCAGAAATGTCAGGAAACAGCTGCACCAGAAATGATTAACTGACTTTATCACTAGGGCTTCACTGGCAACTTCAAATTATAAAGGTTTTCTTCTTTAAAAAATCTACGTTTAGTAGATTATGTTTTTTGTTATTTTTTAGTTGACTATCTCAATACACCGTTTTCTCTTCCAAAGTATCCAATGGCATAGGTTCAGTGGCAGACAGACATTTTACAACCAGTGGAAGAATTTGTACAGTTTGGAGTTGCATACTTCCAGGAAAAGATTGCTTCCTGTAGATTTCTCAGCTGTGTCTTTCTTGGATCAAATTCAATGAAATCCACAACTTGCAGTCAGATTGTATTTGCCAGTTAGACTGAATTCATTACACTGACATAAACTCCTCTTGATGCATTTACTTATTCCCTTCCTTTCCTGTCCTCCTCTTTTCCCTGACCTTTTTCTCTCCCCACACTCTCCTAATCTTTTCTTTGAGCTACACCATGTGTCAAAACTTACCATACAATGCCCTGTATATATTCTGGCCCTGTATATATTCTGGCAAAAACAAGTGGAACAGTACACATCACCAGTACACATCACATGCTAACGCTAAGATGCTAGAAGGCTTGGTACCAAATGAAAGTGCAGCCATCTGGAGGTAACTCCTAGTGTGGATCTGAGATTCCCAACTGGCTGAAACTTTGCAGTCTGAGAACTTTTTTAACAAAGCGTCAGTGAGCAAAAGACTCCACTCACACAGATTTGCACAGGGCACTAGATATTACGTAATTTTTTCAAAAATGTAAATACTTCAAATTTCTGATAAGAACATAGCAAGGTTCATAGGACTACTTTTAAAGACCAACATAAAGTATAGTGTATTGTCCGCATTTTGAAATACTTAACTTAGGGTTATTACAGTATAGCATGTCACAATAATTCTGCATATATCTCACTGGCAGACTTAAAATTGCCGTTGTTCATTCTATGTCTTCATTGAAGCTGTAAGCCTTGAATCTGTAACCTTAAGATATTTTTAGACAGAGGAAAACATAGATGCAAATAGGTATATACATGTATTGGAAGTACGATAAAATTAATCCCATCAAGTGAGGGTTTCAGTGGTTCAGTGTTCATGCTGTTATGACCCCCTATACCTAACAAAAGGTAGGTTACTTGCAGAAATTATACAGAAATGAAACATATATAGAGGTTTATCTACGTATCCTTCCTGCTGCCTATAATTCAAAATTATTTGCATTTTTTGCTTTTTAAAAATGTCCCTTTCACAGCAGCAAACATTGCAACACACAATCTCCATGCAGCTCTGTCCGGGGAGAGCCAGACAGTGATGCCCTCACCCTGTGCTGGGTCAGCTCTGAACGCCTTCAGTGGCTTCAGGACAGCTGGCAGACCCTAGCCCAGGATGCCTACCACAGGCCAGCATCGTTACTTAATTGATACAATGCTGGCTACAAAAAAACAGCTCTGTTTTTAAATTACTCTACCAAGATATTTGCTTAGATAGCAGAAATTGCAGTACACCATATTCTGCTTAAAATACGCCTGAATATATATGGGTTCTATTACAAGATATGAAATACTGCCAAAAGTATGCAGATTTTTTTTTTTTAAGGATTCAGCTTTATAATACACAACGCCAAATTTATCCTTCACGATATCCTTATCTGTCTCTGCTCTAGTTTGAAGGCAGTAGGTCGCGGAGCCAGAGGATCTCAAGGACCGTGTCCTTCCTCATGTCAATGCGCTACCAGCTATCACAGCGCCGTCCGCGGCTGTGCGAGTCATATATTGCGTACGGGCAGCAATTAAGTTGTTAAATTTCATTAAACAGGCCCTGATTTTTATGGCTTCTCGGTGTTGGTTTTGTTGGGGTTTGGGGGGGGTGGAGGTGGGGACACTGAAATAAACAGACTCGGAAGATGGACACCTCCCCGCAGGCGCACCCCCTCTCCAGCAGGAGGGTGCCGCAGCTGCCCGAGGGGACACAAGGACTGCCAGGAGGAAGCTGCGCCAGGCTCGGGCTTTTCCCTTCCACGCCCAGTTCGGCCCCGGCCCGCGGCCAGCGCCCCCCCCCCCGTCCCCGCGCCCCCCGGGGAGCGCCAGAGCCTCCGCGGTTCCGCCAGTGCAGCCCCTTCGTGCCCGGAAACCGGGATCCTGGAGGGTGCAGTGCCCGCTTCTGCCTCGTCTGAACGTTTTTCAGTCTCATTCCCCCTACCCCAGGTTGTCAGGGAACTGGCAAATGAATTTTTTGTCCCTGCCACCGTGCTCGGCCTCCTCCGGGACGTGAGAGAACATGTTTTTCCTCTCTCTGGCTAATAGTGGGACCAGAAATGAGTGCTCTCCCTTCCCCCCGAGGTTGCACATCTTGAGCTCAAAACTGCAGGAAGACACAGCCTCCTTCTGTTCACACTGTGAGCAAGGACCAGCAGGATCTAGGGGCAATGTCACAACCAAAAGAGAGACCTTGAACTTGCTTCACCCTTTGCATAGTAATTTATATTTGGGCAAAGTGGATAACAGCTCCTTTAGCACTAGGGTAGTGGCATTTTATGCTCGCTCGGCATTCACTTTACCCAGGTATAAATAGCAAAAGGTTTCGGGCGGTAGAAAATCAGGACCAGTATCTTCAAAGGATTCTCAGCCAAAATAAAGCAGCTAGTCCTCCACACCACAGTTTGTGCAATCTTGCTCAGCTGCAGGAATCATTCCCTGAAGGGTGCCTGGGACTGCTGGTTTGGCAGCATTACATGCTCTGGTCTTCAGAGAAAATTTGCCTTCCTACCACTCTGTATCTAGTGGTGGAATCAGACTACAAGCTTTCACCTGTGAAGTAGGCATAACAGGATTCACTTTCTTAATGGGAGCATTTTATTAGCTCACACAGTGTATTTACTACCAGTATTAAGTACTTGCCTTAATATCCTTAAGCACATGAGGTAGTGATACATATTCTCATAGTTATAATAACATCGGTTTGAACTCTGTTAATTGAGAGCATCTATTCTAAAATTCAATAGTTCCAAGCAAAAAGTGAAGCATGCCATTACTTGGCTGACACATTATTGGAGAAGGTTCTCAGCGTTCAGGAGAGCCACAGCAATAATGCCCAATGCACCCAAGTACCATTAAGTTACATGCTAACGATACCTGAAAAATTTATGCTAAAACCCCACTTCAGAGGATGGCCACCAAGCTCGTGTACCAAACTTCTCAGTTTTCCACTTAAATCCTGCCTGATGAGTCAGGGCTAGGTTTCCATATTGCAGCAGTATTCCATTACTCCTGCTTATAAATTTCACACGCTGTTAATGCTTTCCAAACTGGCAACAGAGCTCAGGGGTGCATGAGGACAGTTTGTTTTCCTGCTGAACTTTAAACAGAAATTCCACAGGACCTCTGGCGGGGGTGATGCCTCCTTTTTTGCCAACATGTTTGTTGGTAACAGCCCTGCTGACAGCCATCCATTTGCACCCTCTCACCCACCTCTGATCCCAGGCTGTGGGGAAATACCTCTTTTGGCTCTAAGAGACTGCAGCGGGGAAATAGAACAACACAGATACACATGACTTCCATTGCAAGGACCTTGAGAGAGACCCATAAGAAGAGACATTCCATATAGCACCACCCTGGTCTGCAGAATATTTGGGATCAGTTCCAGGGTTGAGCAAAAGTTCAAGGGATTGCCCATTTAACCCCTTCTTTCCTTCAGTTTATATATGGAATGAAACAGAGGTCCAACATCATTTATATAATTCTGAAAAGCCTGGGACGGGTTACCTCAATATATATTCTGTGTTTTCTTTGAACACCTTCTCCTGTGGTCATGATATCACATGAGAATCTCCAGTGTCTTCCTTATATACCTAGCTCCTATGGCTGCAGATAAATATTGGATAATAATAAAAAAAGTGTCCATGTTTTTCTTAACTTTTCACTATTTCAAGCTAATCTTATTAAATTCTGAAGGCTGACAATTCTCTGACCATCAGAGGATATGTCTGTACAGAGAAGATGAGAGAAAATGAGGTTCTCAGTGCTTCAGGTCACCTAGAGCAACAAAAGTAACTGTGTGTACACAGGCACAGTTTTCGAGACCAAGTCAATGTGAATCCTGTCCAACCTGTGACTAGCAACCCAAATAAACATGGAGCTGCAATCAGTACTGAAAAGTAGACCTTTTCTTGACAAGATTAACTGTCTTCTGAACTAACCAATGCCACAGTAAGACTGCTGTTGGGCACCCACTAACTTTAAGCTAGCTTAGGTGTTATTGTATATAACAATGTCAGCAATTTCTATGTACCCAAGTGTTCAAGACCCAGAGGAAAAATTAAGCCTTGAACAGTATTGTCAATGGTGCACTTGAAATGACAAGATGGTCAAGCAGAAATCACCAACTTAAATTTTAGGACAATGTAAATAAAAAACCCCAAACATTTCAAATATAAAAACCTCACCCACCATTTCTTCTTCTATTTTTACGAGCACATTTTTCTCTTTATTTGGTTCAAAAAGTGTGCTTCCTGGGTACTTAATGCAAAAACTGTGTAAGAGAAGGGAAAGTGGCAAACTAAGTATGTGGACAAAGCAAAGACAGAACACGTAATCTGCCTCAAAAGACAAAGGCTTCTGATTTCAGCAAGAGCTGACTTCAGTTGTAACAAATGGACGCATAATCATTTCTGAGAATGAAAACCTATGCACTCAGACCCGCTCCCTCAGTTCATGCAAAATCACTCTTCCTTTGCTCTCCTACCTGGCTGCTGCCATCAAAGGTGCAAGTGAGTAATGGTTCCAGTCAAGGCAATTTGGTTCACTACGCCAGCGAATATGGCTGTTGACTCTCTCTTCCACCTATTTGGAAAATAAATATTAAATATTTTTAAGGACTGTGGACAATTTAGCCTTGCTGTTTGATTTTATAACCTAGTTAAGACTATGGCGCTGGCTACATGAAAACATGTAAGAACTTCAGAGATTCAGTCACAGTCCTTCTTGCTACCTTCAGGGCAATGTGGCAGGAGCAATCAGTAGCTCTCCTATTGTTTTCAACTTGCTGTCAGCTAGAATATGCATCAACTAATATATGCCAAAGTGAAAACAATAGACATACAAGACCAACAGGTGCATACAATGATGTCTTTTCAAAAATAATGTATAAAACAAGCAGGGTAAACACACAAAGCATGAAGTGCCTTTGTAGTTTCTTTACCTTTAGACCTTGCAGTTCCAAGTGTTCTGCCTAATTTCTGTCTAATTTTGAAAAGATCATGCCCAAATCAGAATTTTAGAGCACAAATTTTTTAATTAAATGCAATTACTTTCCTGTTATTAAACTGGAGCGGTTTTCATTCTGCTTCTTTCCCATTTAGCACTGTGCTTTAAAAGTGAGATCACCCATAGAAATTCCCTTTTCCATATGATGCTAGTCTGTTTCAGAAAATAAGTTATTAGTGTACACTGTGAAATCAGTCATAAACCTTATATCTCTATTTACATGTGATGGTACTCTGGGAAAGACCACAAAAAAAGTACTTACTGTATACAGAGGACTTGCTGTAGCCATGTATGCAGGAGTGTATGCCTGTGTGTCCACGGCACAGAGCACCAGGAGATATGTTCATTAATGTGTTAAATGCATTAGACAGCCTACAGGCTGCCCTGTTTACACCTGCAGGGAATGGGTTATGAAATGCACGGAGGCTACCTTTGATCAGGGTATACAGACAACGCATCAGGAACTGGAGAATCATATCTAATTTGTACGCAATAGAGCTGACTAAAATCCCTACCTTGGTAATGCTGAGGCAACAAACCTTCAGTGATCTTCAAGTGACAATATACTCCAACCAGCCTGGCTGTTCTCATTTTGTGAAGACCAGTATGAACACACAACCACAATGTGTGTTTTGCCCAGGGCACTTTCTTTCAGGTTTCCCTGCGTCCTTGAATGCCCACATGTGAGATGCCAGGTGATGTGACAAGGATAGGTAGAGTGTGGGCATCCCAGATTGCATGTGCTCCTGGACAGGGCAGCACTCCAGGGAAGCACAGGGTCCCACTGAGAAGTATAGCTCATGTCATCCCCTCTCCTGCTCTTTTGCCCTGGCCACACCACTGAGCCCTGGCTGGCCACTGTCTGCAGTGATCAGGTCACTGCAGCAGGAGAAGGTGTGTGCTCCTCAAGGGCTTACAAAAGTCATCACAGAGGAGCATGCCAGAAGACTTGGACAGGAAAATCTCAAATGTAGCATGCTGAACTTGCAGATTTGTGTCTGTGGCCTGACCATACTGGCACTGAAGCCACCAATAAACTTCCCTCTGCTTCCAGCAAGTGCCACTGGTGCCCACACTGCCCCATACACAGGGCAAAGCCTGTCCTCCGCCAGATGGGTGACATACCGCTAGCAGAGCACAGATGTGAGCTGGTGGAAATAGGGTGCCAAAAGCTGAAGGATAAAGCAGGCCTGGAACTGGTTAGCAATAAAAGGGATATGCTGATGCTTTTTTTCCCTGCAATGTTTGCTATTAGCAACAAAAACAAATATCAATGATAATGAGCAACGACTGGCAATGTCAACAGCAGTCTATACAGGTATCTGAGTATATAAAATAATATGCTCTGGCTACAGTCCCTGACGCTTTATCAAACTAATCTACAGCTTTCTAGGAAACTATCTGCGTGTGAAGCCAGGAACCACTTTTGAACCTTGAACAAACAGGGTCGAATACAGTTTTAATCTGTGGTGAAACCTTGGCACCGCTCTACTCAAGGGCAAAACTCTGTATTTACCAGGGCCAGTATTTCAATTACTACTTTTACAATTGACCTGAAAAAAGTGCAGCCAAAAAACCAAAGCAAAGGAATAAAGAAGTCACAAGTCCTTATTCTCCCATCTTGCAGTAGGAGCTAGGGGTACTCTGAATTGTAGCATCCTCTCTCTGGTGTGGCATGGATACCTTCCAGCCTTAAAGCAGTACTAGTGCTTCTCCTTACTAACCTACCATCTCACAATAGCACTGGTTCTAGCAAACAGGACGTGGTCTGAGGGAACAGCCAACATGTGGAATCTCTAACAACCCCAGAAAATGCATGTGTTGTCAAACAGGATTTTGCTGCCAAATTAAAGCTCCCAGAGGCATTGCTTTGATAGTAAAACCAGGAACTTTTAATTTGGTTTTATCACCGCATTAGTAAAAATTTGAGCGATACGTCACTATTTGCAGCAGAAATAAACGAGCGTGCCTTCAACGCCTGCCCACGAAAGAAAGACAGACCTCTGCTGAGCATTTTCCAGTATTTCTAGTATTGCTAGGTCTCTTCTCCCAACTAACAAATGACAGGACAAGAGGAAATGACTTCAAGTTGCATCAGAGAAGATTTAGATTGGATGTTAGGAAAAATTTCTTTATGGAAAGGGTTGTCAAGCATTGGAACAGGTTGCCCAGGGAAGTGGTTGAGTCACCATCCCTGGAGGTATTTAAAAGTCGTGTAGATGTGGCACTTGGGGACACGGCTTAGTTGCAGATTTGGCAGTGCTGGGTTAACAGTTGGACTCCCAAATCAAATGAGTCTGTGATTCTATCTGGTCATATCTGGTTATGACTCTCCTAATCTGCTGCAGTTGTTTGCCAGCCGTTGGGACTATGAATAAACAAGCTCATCAGAAAGGAAATGAGAGTATGAAAATCACAGCATGTCTTACTGCTTGGAAGAGTTTTTTTTCAATTTGAACTTTGTATCTCAGACACTTAGGGAATAGGCTTTTACACAGGACCTGGAAACACAGGCAGAAGTGCTCCTATAATGAATCTTACACCATCTGCTTTTGAAAGAATGCTAGCAGCCTTGGGAACCTCTGTAATAATTTTCTAGTCATAAAACTACACCTTCAGTGGTGAAACAAAAATGTAACAGCAGACATCAGCATCATCTAACCATAAAGATTAATTTATTTCATGGATCAACAAGAAGGACTTTGTTTTATATTACTTCTTATATATATGCTCCACTGACACTGTAAGGTCAGTTGAGGATAGGGGGGTGACAGCGAGAACCCTGTGCACTTTCCAAGGTAAAAAAAAGAGTCATATATCTCAAGTGTATTTTAATCAGAAACTAAAATTTTAGGAAAGCAACTGGATAATATTTATTTTACTGCTAATTATTTGAAGATTCTGAAATAGTACAGTAAATAGGTGAAATTGTCTCAAGAGTACAAAGGGCAAATAAAGCCATGCCTGTGTTACTCCTTAACTGGCTTGCAACAGATAGCATTCCAGCACAGACTGTAACTTACCATGGTTTGGGAATTTACTCAAAGCCTCAGTTTGACCAGGTGTGTAAGAAAACCAGGTACCAAGCCAGGTACCATTTAAACTGCAGCCAGATTCCAGAGCTGTATAGGATAATTTGTACTAAAGAAGAGCCAGGCAATGTAGGTAGAAAAATATGCACACTTCTGTATTGCATCACCAAACAATTTGAATTTATGGCTGGTAACTCAAAGCAGTGAGGTTATATGCAAATCTCTCACTCCAAACCATCTTGCATCAGTTCAAATTTCCTTTTATGGGTGTTTTCTTACTTAATGCAATGAATTGACCAGGAAAGCTTCTGTATGGTAATATATAGAGACTGTGAAGCCAGTTTGTGTGGATTTTCTAATGCTCTTTTTGTTCCCTTTCTCCTTTTCAAACACAGAAAGTCCAGAGAACTCTGTGAATTACGGTCTGTAACAGGAGAAATAAGAAGTCTAATATTTGCTTGATTGCAACTATGATGCATTAAGCTCCAGGCATCAATCTCAGTCTCAGTGCTTTTTCTCCAAATGGGCACTATTTTACAGTTATCGCTCTCTAAACAAAACAAAATTTATTATACACAGAATTTGCTAGCTACAGCAGCTAAGACTAGAAGCAAAAAAGTCTTCCTACATGAGGAAGGTAAAAGCAATGTCATACTGACTTCATATGATCAATGGCAGAAGACAATCATCTGTGAAATGATGTTCATATCCTGATGAAATGCAATCATACCATATGCACTTGAATTTGGAAAAAGTGGAAGAAAATTATTCCCATTACTTTACTGGTGTTCTTAATGTGTTCACACAAATCACCTTTGAATAGATGAATTAAAATACTTACAGCAATTCTACCTTTACCCTCTTAATTCCAGGTCATTCTGACAGCTCTCAATACTGCAGAAATAAGTTTTCCTACAACCAGTTTGATGAAATTAATGGATCGAATCTTGAACTACCTCAAAAGTTAAAGGGATATAATTTATTTTTTGAATCATATGTATCCATGCTGTAAACATTTTTATCTTCACTACCAAAACAGCAAGACATTTGAAGCCTGCTTTATTTTTCAGTATTTATGCTTCTTTGTTTTCCACATTTTTCTCAATAGGAGTGAGATAGCCCATTTAAATTTGGTTTATTGACAGCTTTTCTTCATTTTGGTATCCTGCATGCTAGCACCATGTTGCAGATCTGGATGCAAAGAGCACAAAGAAATCCTTGTAAAATTTCAATTTGTTCAAACTTATACATGCATACATTTATGTGTATACATACATACATGTGTATATACATAAATATATGTATATATCCATATGTGCATATGTATACATATTATATAAATAAAACCAGACATATTTACTAACTTGTGTTAGTGGAGCTGGTTTTATTGTGTTTCAGGCTCTGCAATCTGAACAAAATTTAACTGAAAGGAACATCCCTTATGAACTTTGTTTACTTTACACATAGGTGATTCACTTCATTAAAATCATGCACATAATTTCTTCTTGGGAGTCTCTCTACTTTATCTCCTCCATCCTCAGAGACCACTCTGCACAGGAGTTTATTTTGCTGCCACCACTGGAACTATGATTTCGGGTTACTTTTTTTTACTTTAGCCAGGAGCTAAATTAGCAAGAGCACATCCCCCTAAGTATAGGTCCATAATCTCACTGCAAATAACAGTTTAGACACTGCCAGCTGAGACCAGTGCCCTCACTAACCAGGCTTGATGCTTTTAGACAATGGTCAAGCTGACAATTGACACAGTGTCCTCATGCACACATTGCTCAACCCATTTGCCTGGCCTGCTGTTGCTAAGAGGGCTGTTTGTGCAGGCAGCTGGCAGCAAGATGGGAGTACATCTGGGGATTCTCTGAGAGTGGGCAGAGGAAGCGAAAACATGAGATCTCAGCCAAGCCTGAGATAGGATTCTAGGTAAAGCTCATGCTCTACGAGATCCAAACAGACTTCAGCAAAATTGTCATGAGGAACTTCCCACACAGAGTGCCTTGGCTTTCCTTCCCTCTTTGAATGACTACCTTGCTATGACATTCATACACTGGGGAAAACCAGTGCAGCCAGGTGCAGTGAAGAAACTGAGGCAGGGCCACCTGTGGCTGCTAAGCAGGCAGGCTGCAATGTGGTCGGTGTCTCACCAGCCCATGGCAATCAATTGAGCTGTCAAAACTGTCCATCTCCACAGAAAGAGCATCGCAAGTTCAAGCCCATGGCAGAGTGATGGCAATAAGCGCTGGATAATCTCATCAGTAGATGAGACTGACAGTTGAGACTTCAGATGAGACTTCTCAGTTGCCTCTGAGAAGTTGGCAACTAGTCAGCCATGCAGGAGGGAAGTGTGATGCCTGCGAGCAACAGAAATTTATCAGCAGGGAAAATAATCTAAGGACTTGGGGTCTCTTCACAGAATTCTGGTTGTTGTTACCTGCAAAATCAAGGTTCCCTATAAAATAAAACTAAGAGCTCAGCGAGTCTGGTGTTAAGTCAAAGTATAGACTTCACTCAAGGCACTCTGGATTTACACCAGGTAAGCTGAGATCAGCCTCAGACAGTATGCTCCTGGTTGCAAAGACAGCTTGTACAGCACAGGATCACACAACTGTTGTTTCAGGTCGGCAGTCCCAATGAAACCCCATTACTGGCAGCTGATCACTCATCTTGAAAATCTGAATGGGCCACCAGAACACCCCTGAGCACACATTTTTTTTAGCACTTCCATTGGATGCCATGTGACTTCTTTACAAGGAGACGAGTGCTCTACCCCACTATCCCTTGTTATTGCCACATCTATAGAGAGATTGTTTAAAGTGTCCTCCCAGTACCTTCACACTGGTCCTGAAGGTCTTAAGACTGACAAAAGAAAGGCAGCACTGGAGTCTTAGGTCCTCCTCAGTGAGGCAAGATCCCTCTACACTGATGTCACTCTGCTCTTGGTGTGTGCTCAGTAAGTCAGTAATTTGTCATAAGCATGGGCCCTATCCATACATGGCAGGCTGGAGGAGGAATGACCTCAAACTCTGCTTCTAATCCAGGGGGCGTTGCTAAAGCACAGTGTTTGAGTTTGATGCATGAAGTGCAGAGATATTTTCAGCTCCTGAATCACACTTTTGGCTCTGCAGCTAACTTGAACTTCTCCTTAGTTTTGTTTGCAATTTTTCACCTTCTGCAATCACCACTGACTCTCAGAAAAATAAAACGAGCTGGTGTGTTAAAGAAAAAAACCCCACATGATCATAAATGTGAAGATTTTTTTTTAAATCTTTATAATTTTATTTTATTTCAATAACTTCTATTTTATTCTCTTGCACATGTGGAGGAGTGGAGTTAAACAAATTACTAGTAGATTATGGTGCATCACCAATGTTTGGTTTCTTTATTTCACGTTCTAAATATATGCTATTAAATGCTGCCAATGAATGTTTTCTAATGATTTTGGTGTCCAACACAAGAATGAAACGGTCTGAAAAATGAGGCAATGCAACAGCAGTTAGCTTGGACACAGCTACAGGACAGCTGTTAACTATATACTCCTATAGCTGAAGCAAAGATTTTGCTATATTTGCCCCATGAAATCATATTGACTTGACCACAATTCACAATCATAATTTGAAACTGGCAATAATGAAAAGCAAAACCTCATTTTACAATACAAAGGGCATAAGTCTTCATTATAATTATCCTACCCATTACAATTCTATCACCTCTCTGTCACTACCGCCTGAGCCTACTCTCACTGAATTTGGGGGGAAAGCTCCAGTAACTAAATTATGCAATCTCAATCACAGCTAAGCAAGTCATTTGAGCATATGCTTAATTCCATTTCTAATTATTACAGTCAATTCAGCAAAGCAAAGCATTTGCTCAAGTCAAAAGTGAATAGGTGGTGTGCATCTTTCTGAATATGGGTTTTTCAGAGACTGAGGATGTTGCACAAAACTTCCTTTGACTTCCTTTTGAGCTCATCAGGCTGGAGGAAGGTAGAAATCATATGTTAGTAATTAAACTGTCACTCACGCATGTAAAGTACTAATATTTTTAAAGTACTAATATGGATGAGTACTAACTCATCCACAGATAGGTTAAGCAAAAGCAAATTTTAAGAAAGCCATGAGACATATCCTTGGAGTGGACACAGACAGATATACATACTACTCATGGATTGCAGGGACCACAGAGGCAGATGGAGATAACACAGAAAAGATGAGGTAAGAAGCTACCATAGGAAATTCTGTACGTTCAGTATTGCTGATAAGACTTGCTAAGCCTTTTCACAGGAGCTTTTCTTATCCACTGGAAGAAGAGTATAAAATAATGGGCATTTCAACTCCTATGTTTACATTTCCCTCACATGGGAATGAGGAAAGAGTAGGGATAATGAACACACTGCTGTGATAAGGAATGTGGCTCTTCCCTTGATGGACTGAAGTAACTGGGCAGCCTCTAACATCATCTGAAACCTTTTCTTTTTCTTTAAATTTCCTTTAGTCTTAGCAAGCAGCATTAATAGAGATGACTGCCAGGCAAGCATGGATCGCCAGGAGCATTCCTTGGCTGCAGACAAGTGGGAAAGGAAAAGCCTGTTGCATAGAGCAGGGCTGCAACCAGTCACAGGAAATTCACGCCCAGCAGCAGGTTGCATGGCTCACTTGCCTCTGCCCTTCTCCCCAGATGAAGGAGCCTTATCTACCTTTACATTTTGTCTCAGAGATCAGGAATCAATTACAAACACCATGGGGCTGCCCTAAATTATGCTCCGCTGTCCAAGGCTGCTTTCTCCCAAGCAGGTACCCCCAGACAAGGCTGTGGGGAATGTGGGGAAGGGAGTGCTGAAAGCCAGAGTCTACCTGTTCTTCAGCTCCTCCAGCTGCTGTCAACCCACTGATTTGCTCTCTGTTTGAAACTGCAATCTGTCCCTGCCCCAAATGCGCTGCCAGCTGTAGAGTATAAATGTTTGCAGAAATTAAACAACTCCAGCAAAATACACATTATGCAAACATCTCATCTCTTCCAGATGACACAACATGGGGCACCAAGCACAAACAAAAATGGACCAAACAAAGCGCAGAGGCATTGTGGGAAAAAACTCATTTAGTGAAGAGCTTCTCTGCTCTCCTTACAGCCATTAGGACAGCGATAATGCTGAACTGGCTGGCCAGTCATGAAAATTGGATAAACTGAGACACAGAAGAGACAATTGAAAGCAAGAGGACAGACAGCAAAAATAAGTGAGACAACAGATGGAAAGCAGAAATGCAATGTCTAAACTGCAACTCTAATGCTGCTGGTAACAGTCACGTTCAAGAGTAGTTTGGTTTGCTTTCCAATTTTGGAGAGGACAAGAGTTTTCTTTTTTAAAAAAAACATCTTGTTAGCTGAACTGCTGTGGGTTATACCCAGATAGTTTGTGGGACAGGAAAATTATTTCTCTCCCTACCAGGAGTGCAAAAACACTTCTAAGAAAGGGCAAAATTCTGACACCCTCTGGTGCCCTAGTTGTCCTAGTACTGTTGGAAGGAGAGAGGAGTGTCACATCATTAAAATCTATACCCACAAGTGCAAGAGCTGTGTTTCAGTTGCTGCTGGCCAGGGTCAGCCCCTGGCGTTGTTCAGAGCTCTCCTATGGCAGCACAACTTCCTTAGCCTCTCCCTTACTCGCATGACTGCTACAATTAGGCAGGAAAAGGGTAGTTATTGTTGTAGCAATGTTCTTATAGATTAATTTGGCAGCTTTTCTAACAGAATTTTAGCATAGTTTTGATAACATGCAAGTATGGGAAAGAAGGATTTCCACATTGGCCAAAGAAACAGTTGTGGCAAGACTACCTATTTTTAACACGGTTTATTCCAAGCACTATTTCAGACACAGTATTTTCTCTCCCATCTGTTGACACAGTTGTTTTGTTTCTCTAAAGACACAGTTGTCTGTCTCTTGGAGAAAAAAAAACAACACCAACACCATGAATAATTGCACAGAAAAACACGAGACCGAAACCCAATCAAACAGTGATCTAGTAAAAAGGTAATGCTGGCAAAGCTTTATGACTGAAGTATAGAGCAATTCTTCAGATGCCTCTTAAAATTTACATCAGGTTTTGCCTTCTCTGATATTTTAATTGTGACTGTGAATTTTTAAAATTCAGATCTGGTATACTCAATAACTAACTGAGATGGTTTATTGATCTAAGGAGTCTGACTGCAAACCTGCCATCAGGGCAATGTACCGCTGTTTGTTTGTGAGGAATGCAGACACAGAGCAAGATGCAAACACTTTCTTTAATAAAGGAAGGAAAATCTAATGAGAGCACCAAGGGGAAAAAAATAAACCCCAAAACCTGATAAAAATTAAACTCGTATAACAGGACAAACATTAAGCAATCCTTCTGATACTCAGGTTGCCAGACTCTTTTCTCTGATTTTTGATGATAATTCTTTTTCCTTGTTGGATGGAGTTCATGGTTATGATCTTGCAGGCAATCTGAAAACCTTATCTCCTCTCAAAGGCATTTCAGGCAGCTTGAGAGTTTGTAGATGGAAGCAAATAAAACTGAAGCATGGCTAAGGTAGGACCTCTGCAGATAACAAAAGCAGCTCTGTTCTTGTAGGACAGCCTATTTGCTGGGAAATTTGCAATATGAAAACCTGATATATTAAAGGTCAAGACTCCAATACAGAGCAGACTCATCTGTATTGTGTTTTAATTTCTTTTTATGCCGAGAGGTGCCTAGGGTCCTGCAGAGGTGACAGAAAGATAAATCATGCATGACAAACTGGAACAGAAGACAAGGCTGTATCCAGAATAGGATAGCTCTGCTAGTGCAGCTGTCCTAGCAAACTGTACTGACAGCATTCCCAGCACAGCCTTCCTTCATACTAGCAAAATCATGTTATTTGCTGGCACAGCTTTTTCCCGAGGTTCCTCTTCCCTCATCCAACAAGCTAGAAGTGTTTCAGTAAAAGTAAAGGTTTGTCCTTTACTTTGTCCACAGTGAGAGTTTTTGTGTGCGTCAGTCAGGGATCAAGTCAAGAATCGCGCCTCTTTACACCTGTGGCCAAGACAGTTACGACAGCAAAAATCTGTAAAATAGGCACGTTCTTCCTCTGACTGGACTGAGAGGTCCTTTGTAAAGACTTCAGTACTGGCTGCTGCCCCTGTTGGGAATCCTACCTTCTCATGCACTTTTGGAGAAATGAAGAGATAAAATGTCTCACCACACATGCCCTAATCAGAAAGGTTATGGTATTTCCACAAGTAAAAGAAGTCTCCAGCACGCCTATGAGTGATCCCAGCTCCTGCTCTATCCCTCTTTTGTAGAAGGCTCATTCACCTGGCCCTGCCCATGTCAGCCAGGCTCAGCCTAGGCTGAGCCCCCTAGCCCAGAGCTGAGGGAAGGAGGAAGCAGAAAGCAGTGGGTGTGGTGCTGCTGCCTGCTGCAGGCACAGCCTTCTCCCAGGATGGAGAAGGACCACGATGTCCAGCAACATGGGGGAATATTATGCCAAACCAAGTGCCTGGGACTATGTGGGCAGTTTAAGAAAACAACCAGATTCACCAAGATTATGAAAACTACAGCTGATTTAAGATGTATTTTTAAAATAATTTTAAAGCTTTAAAAAGCTTCCAGGAGGTATGTGAAAAGATATTTTCCAGGTGTGCTATAGGGTATTACCTACTGGTCACAATCACCCAAGTGATTTAAGATTTTAAGACTGTTGCCTATGATTTTCATAAGAGAATGGGCAATGACTTTAACATGCCCTTGAGGAAATTAAGATCAGCAAAGGATCTGGCAGCATATTCATACGTGGTTTTCAGCCTGTTAAAAGGGCTTACCTGCTTACCTGCTTTTGGTTTGGCAATGTCTACAGCTGTGGTCATTGGTCATCCAGTATTATCTAATTTTTTTACAAGACCTATTTCTGGAAGGTTGGACCTAATCCAGGCTACTATGGTTTCCACAGACAGGAAGCTTGAAGGTTTGGGATTAAAACAGCAGGAGGTTGAGAAGAAAATTGAGGACCTGGAAATAACAACTGATAGTCCTGATGTAATCATCAGTGGGAACACTGCAGCTCTGAAAAATGTATTCAACAGCCTGCAGAATAATCTCAGATAAGGTTTTGGAGGCCAGTGGAAAGCTTCTGCAAGGACAGTTACAAGACAGGTTTCGGTACACTTTTGCATGAGTTTCAACCATTTCTCTTCAACGTCATGCACGGAAATCCACAATACAAAAGCCTGTAGCTACACAAGCTACCCCAGAGTGTCTCATTTAAAGGACAACTGTTGCTGGCTAAGAGCTAGGACAGCTCTTCTTCCTCTAGCTATGGAAGCTGAAGGTGCTTCTGGTCCCACTTGCCCCACGCTGTCTGAAGGCTCACATTTCCTGCCTCATTCAGTGTGAGCCCTCCACTGACCTTCAACCAAAGCCAACCCAGATGGCTTTGCCTGAACTAAGAAACAGAGCACTTCCACAGCTCTTTCAAAAAGTAGTGTGATGGGGCAGTAATTTCCAGCTAGTAAGCAATGACGATCCATGGGCAGAGGGTAATTTTTAACCTTTGCACCCCTTGCAAAGGCAACTCCTGTCCACTATCTGAGATCTGAAGCACAAATAAAGAGTTATAGAAAAGGCAAGATGGAAAGTTTAATCTGCTGTATCAGTACAGTACTAGTTGAAGAAATAAGCTTATCAGCAAAATGCTACTGAACTTAAAGCCCTAAGTAACAATTATCCATGATGTGGTAGTTGGACAGAAGACTCCTTACTTCAGAACAGACACACGGGTTTTAGCCTGAATTTTCAGAACTCATGAATGTTGTTGTAGACAAAGTACCACCTTGAATATAATTTTTGTGATAGCCAAAACAAGTAAGTCAGTATAAAATAAAGACTCCAAACAGTGTAGTAGATCAATCCCTCTCTCAACTACCTTTATTTACTATCTCCAGAAAACTCATTAAAAAGCAATATATCTCAAAGAAGAAAATTATTGACCTTTGAAACACAAATGACAATGCATGTGAACAGAGTGTCCGCTAAATTTGTTGATGCCTATATCCAAAAGCCAGGTGCCAGCTCGGACAGATACCATACCTCTAAATGGCAGAAAGAGTCTGGCTGACTTAAAGAGACTGGTAGGGATTAGCTAAACCTGGTTTCTAAGGGTGTTTCATAATAACGTAGGGTATCTTCAAGGCTGGTTGCCCCAGGAACCAGACAAACAGAAAAACTGGTTTTTAAGTCGCCTTTGCTTTCTCTGTTGTGTTCAGCCGAGTTTCGGGGCAGCTGCAAGAAAAAGATTAAGGACTACAAGGTGGCAATTTCACTGAGACTTGTCCCCTTAAACCCTCAAGGTTTGATTCTATGATAGGGCTTCTGCTCAAAAATTAATAAAACCAGAAAAATGGTTAGAGGCTACACTGACTGTAAAAGTTCCAACCAAGGAAAATCTGTCCTAGGAAAGGAGTCAAGAAAGGTGCACGGGATTTAAAAATGCTTTCAGATAACAGACTCAACACATTAGGCCCCAAAAATGTTTCTACAAGGAAAATATAATGTTGCTACTAAGTTATATAAGAAATCAAGTTAAAGGCTTCTCACGAAGAATAAAAGACATAACAAACCATAGTGGTCGCTCAGGAACTCAGATATAATGAATGATTAAGAAAGGTAATAAGGTAGAAAAAAAAGGACAAAACAGATCCCTACTGAATTCTGCATCTCCAAAGAGTTATTCAGATTCCCATTTAAGTGTTTCCAGAGATTAATACCACCAATTCTTATTCAGGAAGTTACAACAGATATATTCAAATTAAGTCAATTATATCCCAAACCGGTATCTCATTGTTCTAGAACTTTTGTGATCACCAGAAACCACTTACATCATAAAAGAGCAAGCACTCAAAGAAAAGAAGCTATTTTTTTCTGTTAGGACTACTTCATGGGAGACAAGCAGATTTAGGAGACCCCAGGAAGATGCTCCAGGCAGACTCATTATACGTGATCAACCTCACATGCCCCTAGGACAAGTAAAACACTTCTCACTGCTTCTCTAAGGATTGCTTACTAATACACCAATCCTACAGTAGTTTCAAACATGATTTAAAGAGGATAAGTAAATGGAGTCAGAATTAACTTTGCTGGGGCTGCTCCATTTCTTTCATTATGATAAGTCAAAGAAATCCTTAACCTGAACTGCAGATGTAGGTTTTGGCACCTATGTTCCAATGTCTTTCATACTATTTCATTACAACTAGTCCTGGCAATGAGCAATGACATCCCCAGTGGGTTTACAGATCATCACAGAAACGTGATTAGAAAATTTGATCCAAATATCATAAAAGTTAGTGGAACTTGGATTGAGCCCAAAGAGAAATGATTTTCCCTGCTGTGGGTGGTTAGCTATACATTTTGTTGCTTCTGTTGATAAAAGTGAATCTTTGCCCATGCACTAATTTCAGTTACTTAACAATACAGCCTACTTTTGAACAAGATAGTGTAATGAAATAAAACATAACCTGGAATAGAGAAAACATGTCTTCTGTGCCCTGGGATCAAGTAAAAATTCCACTGACTACAGTCACTATTGAGTAAGACTATCACACTATTACCTAAAGGTACGCACACACATATGTACACACACATGCATCAGCTTACTGATCTGTAGGTCCTCTAAACCCTTCCCTGGGAACCAGCACTGTTACAGTGATTTGTAGGAAGAGAGATGTAGTTCATGTGGTCAAGGGGACACAGGTTGTATCTCACCCTTTGTATAATATTATACTCTAAAATTTTATACATTTTCTATCTTTAAAATATGGAGACAATTCTGTGGGGGAAAAAAAGGTTTCATTCTAAGGAAGAAAACAAGATGTTTTAAGAATAGTCTAAGTATTTACAGGATATTATAATTTCAAGAGATTGTCTTTATGAATAAAGACACTATTGAATTTATGTGATAATTACTTGGTTTTTACACCTGCTAGAACATGCAAAGCAATATTGGTTATATTTCTAGCTTACATGCTGTTCTTAGCACAGAGAGCTTTTTTGTCAATATGGCTGTAATAATTCACATACTAACTGGAAAAACAATTCAATCCGACAAGAGCTGTACCTGAAGAGAACAAAAATCACAGAAACACTTGGGTTGGAAGTTACCTCTAAATGGGTCATCCTAGGTCATCCATAATAGCCACTTATCTAGTCTAGCCATGACCGACTCCACACCCTCCCATGGCAGTTTGCTCCACTGACCTAAATGTTGCATAGCAGTAATCCCTTTCCAATATCAAAAGGTCTAGCAAAGTCTTCCCTGCTGCAGCATAACCACAGTATATCCCCCCCTTTTCTCTTCAGTAACATATGAAAATACCATGCCCTGTTCATTCCAACTCTTGAGTATATATGTGCACCTAAAGCTCTCACTTAGGCTCTCTCCAGACTCAATGTACCTAGATTTCTTCTCTTAAATACTCTTTCATCTTGAGTTTGGGCTTATCCATCTTCCTGAAGAGTCCTGTGAATTGAGGTTACCTTTTGGCCATTTGATTTTGTAGGCTGAAGAGGATTTGAAATGTTTGCACCAAGTCTAGTTAGGAATTTAATTTATGAGGCTTGAAACTACAAATATGTCATTGCATGTCTCCCTGCTTTAGAATGGCATTTGTTCTTTCAAATGTAGTATTGTTCTCCCAAGAAACACCTCAAGAAAATCTCACATAAAAGATCGATATTCACACTAATGACATACCTGGAATTTAATACTATTGTTCTTCAGGATGTGCTCTGCAATTCCAGAGAACTTCCATCCAAACATGAACAAGGAGTGTTACCTCCCTGTATAAATATACTGCACCTCCATTAGGCATTGCTCAGAGTGAAGCCATATCAGCACCAAGATTACTTGAGCATTTACATACAGCATCTGAAGGCTGTTGAGGCCACTAAGTTTAAGTAGTAGGAACTTAAAAGCTACTTCTGATATGCCTGGTTCGCAATCATGGCCCATATACTTTATACTTTCACCTGATATATGTGACACCCCTGTACTCCCAACACAGAGGACGTCCAGGAGCACAGGAGAAGCCAGTGGCCTCCTTATGCTTACAGGCCTGGAGTGACACACCGTGTGTGCAAGGCATGTGCCATTAAACGCCCATCTCTCCTAACTCTACCAAAGCCTAACACAGACCCTTCTGAGTGATGTCTGAGCAACCCATAAAGACAGACTGGGGTGATCAAGTTCTCCATCTGTGACAGAATATCCATGCCAGTTTCAATACCCAAGTACGGGCAACTACTTCCACAGCTGTGGATTTAAAATACAGTATTCATTTGGTATACCATTATACCATAATGTTATCTGGGACTTAAAATCAATTATTTGCCTGTAACATAAAACAAGTCCATTTTCCCAATGAAAATACATGCCTAAAAAGAGTGGTAAAGATGGGGCTCTCACATGTGAAGACGAGACTTATTTTCCTCTGTTTTGACAAAAAGACTGGTGGACCACGTCTGAAGGGCTCACTCCACTGTTACTTCTAAGAGCTGCAATATAATACTCATCCAACGTGTTTTCAGAATCAGTACAAGGATGGTTTGCATTTCCTAGTTTTTCATTGTTTCAACACAGAGAGGACACTGCTGCTGGGATTGCCTTTGCCTAATGTCAGCATGAGAAGCTGAAAATACAGATTACAATAGCATGGCATGAGCAATTTCTATATTAAAGAGAGAGTTGTAAAGTCTGATACAAACAGACAAGCGTTATGTTTTCCAACCTGCAGCTCAGTAGATAGGCTTATTGACCATAAAATGATTTACGTAATCCAACTTGTATGAAGTCATGTAAGACCTTGCTTATGCCACTACCTTTTATATATATATATATATAAAAAAAAATTTTCCCCCAGATAACTGTCAAGTTACATTCCTTATATAATGCTGCTGCAGTGCTAACCTGAAGCATAATGACTGTGCTCATTACAGGGTTATTATGAGTTCTGGGATGAAGAGCTGTCAATAATTTTATTTTCTCCATATAAGGTAAAACATTGTCGTTGTTGCAAAGGGAATCCCAGTTATATCTGTTTGAAACTTTAATTACAGTAATAAACAGATTAAGAGAGGTAACCACAGGTCTCTCTCCAGGAAGGCACATAAGCCCGTATCTCGGGATTTGCAGGACAGGGAAAAGGGATGCTGCAATCTCGGGCATCTCAGCTGCTGGATCAAGCCTTAGTGTACAGTTGTCTTCATCTTTGTACTGAAGATAGTACACAGTACTGCACTGCTCATGGCCAAATAGATTCAATGTTTTCTGCATAAAACATATAATACCTATACACAGTACATTGTCTTGATTGTTCAGCCTAGCTTTTCTTTATTTTTTTTGTCATTTTTGCTGTCAATTCAGTGCAGCCTGTTACAGACTGTGAAAGGAAATGGCCTTCAGCAGGGAGTTATATTCCAATCGCACAATCTCAATTTCTTCCAGAAAAAGAGATATTGAACTGTTTCTCCAGTTTTCAGGTAAGTCAGGTCCAACTTTCAGATGCTGCCCTCAGGTTGTGTTTATGTTTTGCCAATGACTTCCTATTTAATATACTGCAAGATAAACCGATACCTGTGCAGTTAGGTTCCAAATATGTTACATTCGATAATGACAGTGCAAGTAGGTAAGTAGCTAACTTCTTCCTGTCCATTTATACAGAAGGTTCTTTCTTTTTGGGCATCTTTTCTTTTAAAGACTTTCGATCTAAAGGTCTTTTAAAGGCCTCACCTCTAGGGAACCAGCAAAGTGGCTTTTGTTGCTACAAATTCTTGTAGGAAAAAAGCATAGGTAATCCTTTCCCAGGATTCCACTTTATCCCTTACTGTCAGTATCCAGCTGAGTTTCAGAGTATACGGGAGATTCTGTTCAAAACCTTTACTGGTGTTTATCCTGGTTTGTTACTGATGTTTGCCTGCATTTCTATTCCCAAACACCAGTCAGGCCTTGTTCACCACAGACTGATGGATCAGTAGGAGATCATGAACCATTGCAATGCTCCCAGCAGCTGCCTCTTTGCCTAGTTTGTCTTTCTGTCCCCTAAAGCCTGTGGGCTACTTTGGTGCAGCCAGGGCTCAGGGCCCAGGCTGATGGATCAGACTGCCCTGCTATCTAAAAGAGAGGTTTTGATGACTAATGTTCAGGTGTAAAGGTCACTAAGGCTGAAATTCAAATCCCATAAACAACATGAAATGCAGGCAAGTCTATTTCAGTGTGTGTATTATCAGAGCTTTTCATTTTTTAGCAAACTAGGAAAAGAAATTCCAGCTTTAGGACTTCTGCTCCATCCAGTTCATCTGCCTGCTCCAGGCAGTACATCTGCTGCAGCAAAATACAAACCAGATATGATGAGATAGCCCTGTTTCACAAGCTCACTAATATAATGCACTTCCACTTCTTAGGCTGCAGCCCACAGCCTGCCACCTTGCAGAGCCTCCTCCTGACCCCAGTCCCAGCATTTTTACCCTCCACTGTCAGACAAGTAACACAAATTTACAGCTGGAGGTAGGAGAATGGTTGCAAAGAAAGAGCAAACCTTCTCATGCCCACACTGTCCCTATACATCCCTAGTGCCACCCACAGCCTCCCCTTTGGGCTCAGCCCCTGCCTCCACTAGCCCCCAGTCCCTTTTTCTTGGACCAGCACAGGCTCCACTCCTCACCTGAGATGCTGAGGAGTGTCAACCAAGAGTCTGCTGCTGCACAATCCACCCCAAACCATAACTCTAAATGTATCTTCCAATTCTACTCATGTATTTATAGGCCCCTGCATGGGAACAAATTATACTTTCAAAAATATTACAGGAAAATGCTGCAAATGATTGTCATAAAAAACCTCCATCATAATTTCATTAAAAATTAACAAAAAGAAAGCATTAGTGTTGTCCTGCCAACTGGGGGTTGGGAGTGTCTCACATTATTAAATTGAGAAGGGCAGCAATGGAAAGCCTTTTTAGATTGGTGTTTCCATTCCTTCCTCTTTTGCTTGGTTCAGAAGTCCTGCATAATTAATACTGTAGTACTTAATAAATGCTTATGAACCTACTACTTCTCTGCTCTTTCCATTTAATTAGGTGATTGACTTCAGGCATACTATAAATTATAATGACAATTTAATTACTTTTTTAATGTGCACACTTAAAAGATTTATAAACAGGAATAGAGTACCACAGTGCACTGAAAATTAGAAATACCATGAACTGGAGAACAGCACAAAGTAATGCCATCTAAAGTATCTCCTCAGTGTCTGAGCACCTGCAATGTCTGGGAGATAAGGTATTTAAAGTGTCTGGTACAACTCCAGAGAATTTTGTATTTCTAGCTGAATGCTCATGTATGCCTCTTTTAACTTTCTGTTCCAGCATTTGTGTATCTCACTTGGCTTCATGGCAAGAACATAAGAAGTTTCCAAGGACAAGTCGGGCTGTGGACTTCAGCATCTCTTAGGTAAAGTGTTCACAAAAAGTGGAAGACCCTTTCTCGTCTTTGAAACAAGTCATAAAACTTCTGCATCATTTCATCATAACACAGCCACTGTTAAAATTTGCAGGGGGCCAAAATCTCCTACGATATTCCAGTTGGCACAGGCAAACCGCCAAGACTATGGATTTCATCATCTCATGAGCAGACCCTTCCTAGTCAGGAGACAGAAATGTCTGAGAATATTTCACACTATCAGCACCACATACTATAACAATCCAAGTTAACTCTTCTGATATTGTTGTTATGCCATCTAGGACTCATTCCCCTGTTACTTACAGGAATTCAAAAGCTAAGAGAATTGCATATATAACAAACTGAATAAGAATCAGATCCTGGTTTTCACTTCAAACCACTGCTCAAAAAAGTACATTTGCTAAACTAAAAATTATCTTTCTAAATTTAAATAGTTTAAGATAGTAAAAGAAGAGTTAACCTACCTAATTAACCTACCTAAATGACCAGACACTTCCAACTCCTGTCATTGAAAACAAAGAAATCATCTCTATTTTCTACAAGTTACCCGTCATCAACAGAGAGAGATGACAGCATACAATAACATCACACTGTATGTTATACTGGTTAAAATTTCTCAGGTAAAAAAGTCATTAAAATTTGGGCTAGAGGAGACACTTTCCCATCTGGGAGCTGAATCTGGTTTGGTGTGACTATTCCTGCCTGTTAATTTAGCAGTACAGAGTATAACTCTACATTCTTAGCATACTTACTGGCATCTCTCTAACCACAACTGCTTACAGAGAGGGAAAAGAAAAAGACTGGGCAATTCACAGTGTGCTAAAAAATTATGGGCAATTCAGCATTTTAAGCATCATCTATCAACAGTGTTGAATAGTCAAAAGGGAAATAAATTTAAATATCTCACCAAGGCAAATGCTGTGATTGTATCTGGTTTTCCTTTTTAATATAGAAAAAAAATTAATCCCAGACGCTCCTCTCATTCACTCCCAACGAAGCTGAGTGGAAAGCAAATCAAATCCACAGCTTCTTCATGTGTTTGCCTACCTTGGCCAGCACAGAGCAGGGCCAGAAAAGCTATAGGTAAAAGAGAAAACACCAGGAGGCTGAGCAGTGCGGTGAATCACAGGGAGCCACTTTGTCTGCAGCTTCCGTTCTCCGAGGAGCTGTGCAGGGCTGAAACAATGGTTCTCCTATGAAGCTGCATCTCATCTACCTCATCTACAGTCAGTGATGAATGATGGGTCAAGAGGGCAGCAGACTTTGGGTGCACAACCCTTAAATACTGTATCAAAGATGGCAAAAGGCCATGTGCTTCAATAATACGGCAAATACTTCCTTTTGCTGTATAGCAGACAAATTCCTTCCTCTCTGCTGGCTCAATCTGCAGCTTTTGGTTCACGGCTCAGAGTATGTGCAAGTTCTGTATTCGCAAAACATACATGTAAAAAAGCTGCGTTTTTATTCCTGAGACCATTCAACTGTAAACATTCTCACAGAAATGAAAAGTCAGCCCTGTCTGTGCTGAAATCCTATGCTTTCATAAATATGCAGTTCTAGGGGTTTATGGGGTTCATAGACAATAAAAGAAGGCACATTTCACTCATTTGTGAAACTGCATAGTAAGAATCGAAAAAATTGTAAAACTGTGTAACTCATCCAAACTTTTCATACTGGGTTTTTCTCCTGAAAGAAAATTTTACTGACTTGATAGAAAAGTTCCATAAAAACATAAATTTTGTCCCTGGTTTAAATGAAGAGTAATGAAAGTAATAGGCCTTGTGATATAACAAAATACTCCATTACTAACAGTTTGATAGTATTGTGCTACCCAATTTAACAAGACATACAAGATGAGTTGGAATACCTTCATGACATCAAAATATCTTTATGCAAAATAAAACTGAAGCAATATTTAAATGTTCTGAAGTAAGATGTCTTACTGCCTAAGAGTTGTCAAGTGTTTGTCCCAGTTTAGAGAAGTAAAGTATTTCAGAACCTTCTGCCATTTAAATTTTCTTCCAACTAGTTTTGTCTTCTATTACTCCTTAGCTGCTTCTCTGTATCTTTCTCTAGATATGTTTAAAACTGCTCTGAATTTGACAACATAACTTAATGCTCCAACAGGACAGAAAACTGTGGGCTCATGCCTGGTTTCTAAAGGAAGTGGCAGAAAGCAATCTCCAAAAAAACCTCCAAATCAGCTGTGACCATTTCAGCTCACCAAAGCATCAGCAACAGAAGACGACCACTTAGGTGCCCACCCATTCACTAAGCACTAGAAGTCAAGGTAACCCTGTAATTTTGGAATCATTGTTTAATGGCAACAGCACTTAATACTGGAACATAACTTTCCCATTTTGGAGACTTTGAGGATTTGGTTCACATCAAAATGCTGAAGCGACCAGTACAGGTTTTCTAGCAGTGCCATGTGGGCAGTGAGGCAGCGAGCTGTGCCATCCCACCGCCCATCTTGCAGTGACATGGAAAACCTGCATCTCTAGCCTCCAGATGCGTTAGAGCAGGAGAAATGGGTGGTTTCTGTCTCAAAGATTTCACATTATTTTACACTACAGCAATGGATTTGCATTATTTCAATCAAATGATGCATTACAAATCTCACCATAGATTTTGAACTTAAACACTTCAGAACTGAGCAAAATAAATGGTGCATATGCTCAGAAAATGGAAGGTCTCAGGGCAGAGGTTATCTCAGCTTTCTTATAGCCCTGTTGAGCAGATTACAAGCAGGACTGTCATCTCTACTTCAATCAAGTGTAAATTTCAGATTAAAAATTAAGTGATTTTAATTGATAGCCATAATGTGTACTGAAAAGCTTCTAAAGCAATAATAGCTTTTCCACAAGCACTACCACACAGAAAGCAAATCAGCATGTAACTCTCCCTCTGAATATTTTCATTCCTTTTTCAGAGCATTAAACTAAAACTGGCACCAAACTGCATCACCTTTTTAATGCATTTTCCATCCAAACTGATAGGCACTTGAGGAGCCACAGTGATGTCCCAGAGAAAAACATATTCAATATAACTTTTCTGCTACACCCACCCCCAGTTGATGGCCCAGCACTCTGCTCCCTTTTATTCATCCAGGTGAGGAGAAGCTGACAGCTGGGGGAGGGAAGAGATTGGGAGCCATATGGAGCTAGAGTCAATTTTCAATAGGTATTTGTGAATAGATACAAAAGAGATAAATGCTGGCATGCATAAATTCATATTTTATCAATACCTATTTTGGTACTTACTGAGAGAGTAGTTTATTCCAAAAAAGGCTTTTAAAGGCAAACACCAGTTTAAAAGAAAATTCCAATCCTGACTTATTTCTTGCCACAACAAATCCAGGATCCAGATGGCATGAAGCAAGAGGAAGGAGCCCACTCACTAGGTTTATCTCCCAAAGCCAAAAGGGAAACCAGTGCAAATAACCAAGAACCCAAGAGAGATTCTCCAGGTCGCTGCCCAAAACAAGCCCCTCAGAAGCAGGGCTGCTCAAGCCAGGGTGGGTGACCAGCCTAGCACACAGAAGCATTGAGGGTCCACATCCAAGTTGATCATGTAGAGGGCAAGCAGAGCTGACAGTTTTGCATGCAGCATCTTGTAATAACAAAGGTTATCAAAATTACAAGATTTACTAGATTGGCTGCCTGTAATTGCTGCACCTACAAATGTTCAGTTTCACTTCTCAGACTTATTCAAATAATCCAGCCCACACAGGCCTGCAAACCTGAGCTGCAAGTCTGAATGTGAAAGGGGATTTATTAAAAAACTGCTGGTGCATCTGACCATGACAAAGTGCTAAAAAATAAAAAAGTAGTGAAATGCACTGAACATTTCTGAACCCCAGATTATGTTTGGCCCAGATCCAGTGGACATGTTCGATTTCCACTGACTCCCCTATTACAGACTGTTATCTCCCCAAACTGTGATCTAAGGCTAGGATCACAGGACAACAGAGCAAAAGTATCTGTAAGAGTCACTTATTCCATTAGTCAGAAATCAAAAATCAAAAGAGCCACTTGAAACACTAACGGAATGCAAAAACTCATCACTTCCTTCCAGAGCAGGGCAAAAGACCTTATTTGCAATTGTTGATCAGAACAATTCTGCCGTGGCAGAAAATTTCTGGCCTCTATTCACAGCTCTTAAATGGCTCTGTGCCTGGACTCGGGCAAATGATTTGAATTTTCTACGCTTTTTCAAAATCGTAATAAAAAACACCCACCTCACAGAATAGAGGTTTCATCAATGTTTCTAACTCACTCTCAGCTTCTTAAGTAGACAGTCCTGCAAAAGTGCAGAGCACCATTATTTAGATTTGATTTTCTTTTAAAAAAATTCATCCTGTCTTCCTGTCTATTACTTGGTTGGGTTTTTTATTTATTTTATTTTCCAGGTAGGAACAACTGTAGATGCAAAATCAGCATCTCTGCCTGGAGACTGGTCTCAGCCTTCTGCCTAATTCCTATGTGTACGTTGTATTTCTACATCTTCCACAATACATACCATGAGTCTACACACTGGTCAGTAGGACAAGCAATGCACATCCAAATCTGAATGCAAAACAAACAAAAAAAGTGGGTATTTTTAAGAACAAAATTCTTTCCTAAGAACCTCGTTTCTTCCTGGTCACACAGTCTGGGTACAACATGTAAGAAATGGCTTTCTAAGGCACCGTGGTGTCTTCTGAACCACTGCCATTACCCGAGAAAACCCCAGGAAGTGGTTTGGATGAGAAGTTGGATCCGACTTGCATAGGTATCAGCTGATGTCAGAATACACACAGCACAAAGCTCTAACAATATGGACATTGTGAAACCAGGAATAACCTTCTGTTATCTCCTGCAGTTTGGGAAATCATTTCTAACATGGTGACCACAGAGCTTAGGAACAAGTCAAACAGTTAATTATTCACTATTCTTCCTAATTAATCTCCACTTCAGGCCAAATCTTTGTATGCCTGTAATAACACGAAGATCTCCAGTGAAGGAAACAACAGCATGAGCCTTTGGACCTCCTTCTGCAAAGCAATTCATTTTTCCATAAACAGTTACTATTAAGCAAGGACAAAGCAACAAACCAGACAGCCATCTGTGTAAACCAATTTAAAAGGATGGTGACCTCATAACATTTTTCAAACTAACGCTCTCCATTTAACTTCTGCCACCCCGTCCTGCCCAGCAGAAGCTGGGTTCGAGCAGGTCCTCAGGTGAGTGCAGTGCTTCCACTTTAGGGAAAGCTGGTACTTTAAAGCCGCAGTGATTCAAACCCATGAAAAGACATTGTCAATGAAAATACCTCGGCATATATGGAAGCAGGATAACCTTAGAGGCTGCCCATGCTCCCAGAGGGTGTTGCCACAAAGGTCTGTGCTATGTTTGCCAGCTGAGCTTCCTAGAGGTATGAGGTCAAGCGAGCACAAAGGTTCAGGCCACGGATGGTAACACAATTCCTGCTGAAGCGTGTTCTTTCTTACAACCCAGAGAGAATCCGGAACAAGTACAGATAGCAAGCACATTGAAAAGAAGACAAACCTGACAGCATTAGAGCAAAACTTAGGAATCCAAGTACAGCGTAGCTATCCTGTATGCACCCAAGATGGCCACAGCATCCCCAGAGCCTTCGGCCTCTTTAGATTTGAATCCAATGAAGCTTCAGGCAAAACATGCAGAGTAAAATACCAAATAGAATACCTACAAAACAGGTGCAAGTAATAAACACCCAAGGACATCTCTTGCACAAGTTCACTTGCAGAACTGTCCTTTATTCCATTTACTAAAGTCAGTCAGAGCCACAGAAGAACTGAGAGCAGGGTGCATCAGATGACACCAAACCATTTGTAGTACACAAAGTTGTTTACAAAGGCATGTGGACTACAAACATTTCAGCATCAAAGAAAGTAACTGAAAGAAATGTATATTTTTTTGCATTTCCAAGCATCAGAACAACATAACATTTTATAAAGTGTATTTAAGTGGTGGAAGGAAGCATTTGTTTCTCCATTATATAAAGATGATGATTCCAATCCATATAGTGCAGACATGGTAAAAATTACCTCCCACAATACCTAGGTTTGTTACATAGACTCTTTTTTATTTAGCCTGCATTGTCAGAGGAACTTTATTGTTCCCCTGCCACAACGCCTGATGTTTGTGTGCCTGATAGTTGTGTTTGCTTTAAAATAATGGCTGAGACGAAGGTAACTTGCCCTTCTGACCCAGCGCGTAATTGTACAAGTGTTTGTGCAGTTATAATCCATTGTACACATAAAGTGACATTTCTCTAATTGGCATTTGCTGAACGCAAGGGCACCATCTGCAAATACAGTGGCTTTTTTATTGGCAACCTCTTTAATTATTTCACTCTTCCTAACACAGAATCTCCTTTCAGTTATTAGAGAAGAACAAACCGCTCCTCACCACAGCCACAGTAATACTATATATTTTTTATTACGTACCAGTGAATACTATTAAAGATTAGCCTTAAAAAACAGTGTGGTATTAACAGCTGTCCTGGGAATTTGTTCCAGAAAAGGGAACACTTCTGACCTTTGAGTCCATGTCTCAGTGCCTTTTCGAGATGCTTCAGAACAAAAGTTCAAGCAGCGTCTCCTTTCAGTTTGTCCCATCTCGTGGCGTGTAAAACTGAGGACAGAAATTCAAGAGAAGCCAGGCTGGTGCTGCGTTCTCTTGCCGTTACTTCTGCTGTGTCAGCTGATACTAGCACATGAGGCATATTTCTCTGCTTCCTTTGGTTTTGTCTTTCCTCGGTCACTGCTTTGAGTCTCTACCCAGCATCTCCACAGTTCTTCTGTGGCTGCCATGTTACATAAAAACTCAAAAATGGCTTAGGAAACATTTAAATCTGCGCTATCTTGGCAAGCAGTTAATCCTTGAAGCAAATGCTACTTACACAACAGAGTGCCTGCATTTCCTAGCCCGTTGTGGAGATGTCATGCCTCATCTCCTAAGGCTGGAAGGAATGCACAATGCTTCATAAAATAGCTCTGACTTTCCATTTCTACTATATAAGCATCTTGTTATCTGTTTTTATAGGGAGGGAAAATGGGAAAGGGAATTCCTGGAAGAGATTACAATTGTCAAACTAGCTTTTGATATCTTTTAAACAGCTGAAGCATTAATTTTTTGGCGGCACTGTCAAAAGTCTGTGAGGGCTTCCTGACTGCAGCGGAAGAAATAGTACATTTAGTTCAACTACAAGCTGTACTTTTAAAAAAATCCATATGAAAACAGACTCATTATTCATTTTTCTGTTAATATGTGGTTTTGCCCTTCAGTTTCAGTAATCTTTTTTGCAAGATCTTGCACTCTCAAGAAAGAACTGCAACTTAGAGCTAATGTTTTAATAAAATCTTGTTTACACTATAGTCAAACCAGAACAAACAAAATGAAGCTACAAATGACATTTTTATAGGAAGTCAAGAAGGAGATTCATGTGTCTGAATATTTGAGTTACAGTATGGTAGGCATGATTATTATTTCCTGTAAAGCCAAATTGTAGCTTTAAAGAAAGAAGGTTACCCTGGGAATAGAGCACGAATATGACTTGGGCCTCTAAAGAGCAGCTAGATATAAATACCTTACAATTTTAAAGCAAAACTCTCATCAAGTATTCTGAGAATTTTACAGTGGAGCAACAGAAAGATATGGCCATGAGAACCTTTCTGGAGTCTTCAAAATATCACCATTTTGAAATACTGCAATTGCCTCACTTTGTGGAAAATGGGACAAAAATTTTCATGAAGGTTTGCAGTGAGATAGGCAAGAAAATGACATTTTTTTAAAAGTGATCTTAGAATCCCCGAAATTAGATCAAAAAGGAAATTACCAAAGTCTATTAGATCATCTTGTACCCAAGGAAGAAAAATCTATGCAGTATATTTTACAGTATCTTGTCCAGGTCACTTTTGAGTTGCTCAAACTCATCAGTTCCTCTGGTTTCCATCAGGAGAACAGACTCTCAACATAATAATTTTTTTCCTGGTAGTTAAAAAAATACTCCTTTTGCTCATTTGCACCATTTTACTACTGTATACTTCTTTGAGACAGCTATTCCCTTCTAGGTGATCTTGGCTCTGGTGCTTACCACTGTGATATCTAATTTAATAGCAATCCAAGTATAAAATACTAAACTAAAAAAAGCAACTGACCTTCTGATTTGTAGCCTTGCTCCCTCTGTAAGCAGGGGCAAGCTTCTGATGGAATGAGACCTGAGCTCCTGGTCAAGAGGATGAAAAATCACCACCTCACATTCAAAGACAGGCTGTATTTCACCAGTGCATGGCCCTGAGTGGAGGATAAAGATCTACTAGCAAATCAGCCTCAAAGGTTCCTATTATCTTTACTCAGTGTGATGGTCCATGATTTGGTTAGACTGAGAAAATTTGGCTACTATTACTTTTCCCTGCATGTTAGCGGAAGGGTGTTTAATGAGTTTTCGTCTCCTACTTGTAATAAACCCATTTTTTTTTAATTCCCAAATTACAGACTTCCAGATTAGGATTTCTGGCTGGCCTTTGTATATGGAAATAGAATTCCCTGGAGGGAAGGAAGTTTCACGCTGCAGATTGATATCCTACCTCCCAAGCAAGGGACAGCAGATGTCACGACCTCATGGATAGATTTTGTATCTCCTCTGTCCCCGAACAAAAACAGTCATAAGCAGCACACAGAGCAATCCCCAAACATACATTCACTTCACAGCCTAAAAGAATAAATAAGTGTACAAGAAGAAAGCTGCAGAGAGTCCATCCTTTAGGATGTTGGAATAAGTTTGTGAAAACAAAATTACTACCTGAAAAGGAATTTCATTTTTTAACTTAGCTGCTATTATTTCTAACTAGCAGGGTAGCAAGTGACAATCATACTTGAGAAAAAGAAAGGCTGGATGAGTTTCTGGAAAACTTCTCAATGTTAAAGGCCTGTCTGCAGAGGAACAACGTCATGTCATGAAACTACAGACACTTGGCAAACTCCTCTGCAATCTTGAGTTAGTACCTTGTACTGCACTCATGTTATTAGTTATTGCCATATCATGTAAATCCTTCAGGACAGTACCATTTTTGAAGTACCCTTGTATTGTCAGGTGTCCTGACATTATCAAGGCTCCTGGGGATGTCAGTGTGTGGCATTTCTTTTTTGCTCCTTTACAGCAAGTTTCCAAGCCAATCTGAACACCATGCAAAAGGCCAGGATCTGCCTCAGGAAAAATTTAAATTGGGTTGGAAGGGAGCTTCTTCCCTCGCTGTCTCCTTGGAGTACAGGACCTCTTTACCCAGGATAACCCTGTCCCTTACCCACTCCTGTCCCAGTCTTCACGTAGGGCTTTGCATCTGAAAACAGGCGTCTGGTAGGGAGTGCTGGTGGTTGCAAGCAGATGGACAGGGACGCTGGGCTGAGTCACTGGCAGCACATCACTTGTTGAGCTGTTTGAGGTCCTGCAGGGAAAATGCTCACTTTGTGGCACTTACTTTGAGAAATACTGCCAAGAACAAAAATCACTACAAGAATTACTGCACTCTGTAGATACAGGAAGCAAAACAGGACATGAAGAAAAGACTTTGCCACAGTTTACAGGAGTTGGTGCTGGACTACTGACATATAGGAGGTACTTTCCCATCTGCCACAGTACACAGATTACACTTGCAGTATATTCCTTCTCTCTTCTTCCCCACGTGCAAACAAATGGGTGGATTCCTTTCAAAACTAACTCGATGTCATGTTTACACATCTATGAGCTTACTGACAACCTGGTCCTGGATCTCAACAGTCTTATGAAAGTCACTGGCCACTTGCAGGAAGGACTGAGCTGATGACTAAAGGTTTCAGGACCAAGGTCATCAAGCACAGAATGTACAGGAAGAGCTGAAGTGCTGACTCCATTCATTCATATCATTGTACACAGTAACATCAAAAAGATGGAAGGCTCTTCATTCATCAAGTCAATTGGATTTAAAAAATTATATACCACAAAAATGAAATAACAATACCTTTTCTCACTGTTCCAGCTTTTCTTTAGACTGTACTTTCACCGCCTTACTTTTCTTCCTCTTCGCTCTTTGTTACTCTGCTCACTACAAATATTAGCAATGTTTATGAGTAACTCCTTATTTTTCCCTACAGAAAAGTAATGTCTAAATGCAGTGACAGCTAATTCTTATTTCCTCCATGATACCTGAATGAACAAAACCCAAACCAATGAAACTATCCAAGCTCTTCCTCACACAAACTGACCAAAATTGCCGTTTCCAAGTATCTAGGAACTGGTTCAATAATTTCAATGGGACTTTTTGGAAACACAAAGATCACCATGAGAGATTACATATTGCTAACTATAAAAAGATGATTTTGAACTAAAACAAACAAAAGATATCATGTGCCCTGAAGATGTGAAATCACTACTCTGACTCATATTTCAGAATATTTTTACAGCGTATAGCTGGCTCACAGTAGCAACATATATCTACTTGTGTTTATAATTTCATTAATGACTGAGCAGTCACTCTTCAAACAAAACAGTGCTGTCAAAAGGGAGTGCCATGGCAAGGTGAACTTTCTAATTTTTTTTTGCTGTTCTTTCCATCCCAGGGCACGTCTTTAGTCTCAAGACTATTTAAGTGCTGAGAGTACTTTGTCAAAATGATACAAAACTATTAAAAACCAATTCATTGTTATGACCCTCAACAAATACTCAACACTACAGCAGCTGTACGGAGTGTGCAGTCAAAGATTTAACAGGCGGGACAGAAATTAATTGTATTTAATCTTTTGAAAAAATTCAAAATGAAGCCCCTGATATTCCCATGTCAGATTCAGTCCCCATTTTTGCCTCCCAATTACGGTAATTACAGTCCTGTGCCCACTGGGAACTACTTGCACACTGAAACACCAACACACTTCGCTGGAGGAGGGTGAGGTTTGCCAATGGAGTTATTACAAGATGCAGCAGTGAATACTTTGACTTTCAGTGAATGTGCTGTATCCCTTGCTCCACAACTCCTAATTATTTTAACTAAACAGATGAGATATCTGGTTAGCCTATGTGCAGGGTGACTTCCAAGATTTTAGAGGTGGCCATTGAATAGGTGAAGGCTATTCTGAAAAAACAAGGCTTTAGCCACTGCAGTAAATGTTCCTCAATTCAAGTTGTGCCAGCAGAACTCAGTGCCTGCACTTAGTCACTGAAGGCAACAGTGTGTAGGCATATGGACCCAGGCATCCACAGGGCGTGACATCACTGCAGGGTCAGCACCTAAATTAAGTTTGTCCCCAACATGACACCTCTGTTGCAGCACACGAAGGTACCTACACACGCTGCCACATGTCAGTTTGGATTTCATCCCTCTGCCTCGGCCTCAGTGCCAAGCATCAGGAAACAGCAGGCAACTTGCCAACACTTTTTCTTAGAAAACGATGACCCTTTCTGGAAACGTTTTGAAGGCCTGCAGAGTCTTTCTGGAAAGGTAGTAATGCTGAGCTTTTGCACAAACACTGTAAATAAAACCTACTCTAAATACTATCACTATCCTAAAATATAATACCCCTAAAAATGGGGAGAAATTAGGTCAATATTGGCCAAAGGATATTGCTGTGTAGCCAGGCATAATGATTCCTAGAAAGCTGAGGTAAATAATAGATATAGCAGCATCAGCCAGTTAGCAAACTTCACATTTTCAAAGCACATGCCAGGAAAATCCACTGATTTTTAATGCAAATGACTCAAGATTCATCAAATATTTTTGTGCTTAAGCTTTTACAGATTTTGAGTTATATAATTAGTTTGTCATGATCAAAAAGTCTTACTGAAGTAACTGAAAAAAATAGAAATAAAGGAAACATATAGGAATTCTATAAGGAATTACAGAAATTAAGTAAATCACAGTTCAATGAAAACCTTTCCATTCCCTCCTTTCCCTTCACCTTCCAAGCCTCTTTTAAATTGCAGCTTCTCTTCCTACTGCTTTTGCCAAATGGAATTCTTAACCAGCACTCAATTGTGCAGATCAGATGAGGAAACTCACTTCATACCCAGTGCATTTGTTGGACCAGGATCAGTCTGAAAGGAATAGAAAGGTATACACAACCCATACAGCTGAGAACGAGCCCATCCACGCTATGACAACACACACCTGTAAGTACAGTGTCAACAAAGGCAAAGACATGGGTTAACTGGCTCCTGCAGGAAGCCTGGTTTCATTCATTAATAGAGACATACGGGTAAGTTAAAATGAAGCTCCTGTTTTCCCTCTGAAGCTTTTCAAGTCTCAAAATCTCACACAAAACCCAATCTGCTGTCACCTCAATGAAAAACAATAGTAGGTACTCAAATAAGTAAGACCTGCATGAGAGTTCACAAGCCCAGCTTGTGTAGAAGGCCACCTGCCAACAGGAAGAAGTGGTGAGGAAGAATTCGGATCCAGCTGCTATCCTCCCTCAGCCAAACAATGCTGCGCGATAAACAGCATTAAGGATTTTTTTTTTTTAATCATCAATCACACTGGGAGTATCCATGTCTGTCATTTTTTCTCCCTGGTTGCCAGGAGAAGGGCTTGAGAGACTTCTGAGCACAAGTTCACAGAGAGCTGATCTCCTGTTTCCCATCACAGCTGTATCAAAGGGATTGAGACAGGAAGAATAAGAGGGAAAGAAGAAGAAATGACAAAGTACCTTGCCGTACTGAGTCGAGCTGCTAAATTCATCACAGGTAACACAAAAAATCCTGTAGCTGTCTTGCAGCCCCATTTCGCCTGTCAGCTTCTGACAGAAAGGCAGAGTGGACAGAGAAAGAGGGGATAACAGCGTCTGCAGTCCTTCTTTTCTTAATATGAAGTACTGAACACTAGGAAATTAACTACGACTGCATGCTCAGTGGGTCACTGTGGCAGGTGCAACTTAACCTTAAGACCATGTAGCCTACTGCACCTTCAGATTCAGCCCAGGCAGCACCTGGGTGAAGCACTCCAATAAATCCACTCGCCGCTGACAGTCGGTAACAAAAAGGGTTAAAAAACCAACCACACTGCAGCTGAAAATTCCACAGCATTTCCCTCCGCAGAGCTGCAAACAGCGTGTCTCCCTGGGATAAAATGAACCGACAAACTGCCCTAAAGATCAGCCAGTTAAACACATTGAAACGCCACTGCCACCGGCGGACACGGATGGCTGGAGAGCTCGGGAGAGAGCATCACGGTCGCTCGACGCTCCTCCGGCGCGGCCACTTCCTTGGCGTCCGGGAATCGCACCTTACGGCTACACGTCGGCGCCGGATTCACCGCCTTGCAGACGAGGAACCCCCCTCTCCTTCCTCCCCGCCTCAGCCCCCGGTGAACACCCAGTATCTGGGTACTACCTGCGTTTATCAGCAGAGCCATCCCGTGTCTTCAGTCATTCAAGGAATTTAACAGCCTGGAAATTCCTGTTGTCCATTATTTGAGGTCACAGATAAAAGCTAAACAGCAGCCGTGACTCCCATCAATCATAAGTCACTCACTGATAGAGCGTATGGTAGGAGACCTACTGATGTAAGCTAGTCACCAGAGAAAATACCCACTGATGACGCATATCCAGGCACAAAAATAGTTACAGGGCCCCCAAAGGGATTATTCAACAGCCTACATTTAGATATTCCTTCAAGAGACCCGCAGTCAATTTGCTGCTATTAGTTGGCTGGGGAACATTGAAGTTTAAGTTTCCTCAGCAGACATAACCACAAATAGCTGGTTTAAATAAGCTACTGCAATTACAAGCTGTTTTGTAAATTTTAACACTGCATTATAGCGATTAAGTCTAAACAGAACCACTGGCTAAAATAATGCTGTATAGCCTCTGCCCTTAGTGTTTACCAATTCCTTCTGCATATTAGTCAGCAATGAAAAGAACAATTTAAAATTGATTCACAAATGCTTAAACTAAGTTCCTTGTGCTACCCTAAAGAAATGGATTTTTTTCTAAAAAAAACCCCAAACCAATATATGTGAAATGCTGTGGGATATTTGGTGATGCTTAAATGTTATCTGGATGGCTTTTTGCCTTAACTTTTATCCTTCTTTGCTATTTGCCTCTCTACTACACAAAAAGAAAAATACCTAAATAGTTAATCTTTCTTGCACAAATCAAAACCATGTAAAGGTAAGTTACTGACACCATGCAAAACCACCATGCACCTGCTTTGAGCAGGGTCTGGGAAGAGAATCCCCAGAAATCCCTTCTAGCCTAAGTTACTCTGCAATTCTGTGCAACTGGATTTTTTGGCATTAAAAACATAATCCTCTAAATTAACCAATCAACTGGTAATCCTACAATATTCCTGTCCCCTTCAACAGTTTCAGGTTCCTTCTCATGCCCTCACAGCAACAAAACTTACTAGGATATAGCTGAGCCTACTAACACCGCTGATCACAAAACACTGACTGTGCAGTTCTGGCAATATTAAAAACTTTATTTTTTAAAATATCTGATTTTAACATCCAAGTTCTCTTTTCAGAAGCAATTTTGGTGCTTAGGAGTCTAAAATTTACTTACTTTTTATTGCATATTTAAAATATAAATATAGGGAAGTATTTTATGGCTCTGATGCCTATTTCATCGACATATTTCTGGAAAGCATTACCTAGCCAAACAAACACTCAAGGATTTATAGTGTTTACTCTGTAAAGCAGGAGAAAGAAATGTCCCAGGGTACAAACTTCTACCTCGCTTTCTTCATCTGTGATAACATTATTAAAAATAACACCAAAAATTATTTTTAGCACAACTGTTTCGCAAAGCCCTCATGTTTCTCTCATGCATCCATATGCTGGCAGTCCACATGGCCTAATTTAACAGCCCTAAGAAGAAATATTGGTGCCCTCTAGCTGATCAAACTCACCAATTTCCTGCAGACACCTAGCACCAGTCTCTTTTCTCACCTGACATTCCCATGTCTTTCACTGGTGCCCACGCAATGCAAGCTCTGGAATAAAACAATCCACTTTCTACAGAAGATGCAGGAATCAAAACATTGAAATCCCTTAGTGCTCTCAACTCTAGGAGCTCTTACAATAGCATAAGTGTCATGAAAAATTGGAGAGGTGTAACTGCGTACGATACCACCTTACCAAGAACCAGTGAAGCATCTAAATATACTTTGTAGCCTGCAAATTCCACGGGAAAATACAACCTGAAATTTCACATGAAACACAGAGTCCCTCACCTGTTTAGAAGCAAGTATTATAATTCCCCTTTCATCAGGAGCCTTTAAAAAAGCTTATAAGCCGTATATTATGTTCTGCCACACATTCTGAAGTTCATGTAACATTAGTCAATGATGGATCAATTTCGCAACTCAGAGCTCAGGACTGCCCTTCTGCCATCACAGAAGCCTGAGCAAGCGGGGAGAGCTTGACTCTTCTTTCACTCTGACATCAGTCAAAGGGATGGACTCCCCGTTCCACCCACCATGTTCCCATCCCCTCCCCCTCAGCCCTTCTCCTGGAGACTGTATCAGGTACCACTGACCTCAGGGTCACAGCGTACAGGGCCACATCACCTCACCGCTGCATGGCTATAGCAGGGACATCCCTGTTACGTCTTCAAAGCTATGAAAACCTCAAGGCAGGGATGCTAACACATACTTTGGACACTGTCATTAGTGTGACAGATGAGGTCAATGAAACAGTGTCCAAACCCCAAACAGGAGATCTCTGGGCTGGAGGAAAATCCCTGCTGAGGAAGAGCTGGCCCAGGAAATGCTGTGCCTGTGGTGGCAGACAGCTGCCAGAACAGCTCTTTGGCACCTTTACCAGCAGGTGCATCTGCTCTAAGGCACACCAGTGGCCATCAGCTGCTCAAAAGGATGCAAGAGAAGGGGAGGCTGCATGGAAAGCAGGTTTAAAGCAGGCTTCAAGCTCTGTTCTCTCGCTTCTTGTCCATCTAAAAGAGGTAGAGGTTGGCTGGAGCTGGCTGTCTCCATGCATTTAGTTAAAGCCATAAACATCTATGGACATCTCTAGATAACCCTATCAACCATTAATCACATTAAACATAAAGGGGAAACCAAGATCTAAGCTAAACATAAATATTGTGAGATAGACTAACTTTTAGGGTTGCATTCATAATGCTCAGAAGGTCTGTTTAAACCTTGATTGGGAAAAAGCATATACCCTCTTATTTCTGTGTTTGAACAGCAATTGTAAAGCAGAAACTCCTCAAACATTTGTCAAGCATCATGCTGATCCTGCAACATCCTGCTGCCTTTGGAAAGTTAACTTCTCATATGCCATCTGCCTGTTGAAAGACAGAATGGGTTAATCACAGTGGCCAGGCACTTTGTAAGGGTCCTAGGGCTCCATTTCTCTGGTACATTACTACAACATTACAGCTAATGTTCCTTTTATACACACCTCCAGGAAAAGCATGCCACAAACTCGGTCAATACTCATTAAGGGGTTGCAATCCAAATCTCTACATCAATTAAAGATGAAGGGCTTATTTGAACAAGGAATAGTCAAAACTCTTTTGTTCGCATAAAACAGGCATTTTACTCCATTTGGAAAGTGAAATGTTTGGCATAGTTCAGTTTTCTGCTTGCCTTTTTTTTTTTTTTTTTCCTACAACCAGCTGTTGGTTCTGTCACTTCTCACACAGGAGACCTAGAACAAGGCTGGTTTGTGCAACTTTTTTTCTGGAAGCCAACAGACTTCTCAAAAGCCTGGTTTCTTGAAACATAACGGAACCCAGCAAACTCTTGCATAGAATAGGTACAGATGTGGGAATGTGACAGATGGGCAGTGAAGGTGGTATCTATGGGGTAAAAGGAAATATGGTGGAAAAATGAGGATCTGGTAGGAGCAGCTTTTTGCTGTTTCCAGTAGTAAAAATGTGTTGCTTTTCAATACAAGGAAAAATAATGAAAACAGGTAAAGGACAGAACAGGAATCACAGCGGTAACTAAATATTCCCATCTAAATAAATATTAAAGAATATAGAGACGTCCTGTTACAACAAAGCTTCATGATAGCTTTAAAAATGCAGAATTTGAAGTAGCAAGCTGATGAATTATCTCTTACTGGCCCAGGAGCATCAATTTGGAATATACATTAATGTCGTGTAGGAATATTGTTTATGAAAAGTAAAGAGACTATGAGCTTTCCACATAGACAGTAAGAGAACACCTCAAATTAGCAAATTAATATTTAAAATTTCTACAATTTTTGGAAAAAGGTTCACTATTAGAAAATATTGGCTCACTGAGGATGGAATAGTATGGAGCATTTAGTCACTGTATCATACAACATTAGATAAATCAGAACACTGATGTCAGAAACATATATATAGTCCGCTGTTCTCCCTCTGCCAGCACATCAGTCTCTTAGGGCTTTTCTCCCATTGGCAAAACAGGTAATATTGATTATAACTGAAAAACAAAATTAAAATATTATAGAAGTACAGGCTCCTGAGACTACCTAATGATTTTTCTCTATTTGGAAGTAGGACTCTCATACCTCCCCTTGCATTCAAACACCCCTGAAGAAATCTAAGATGAGTAACAATGGATGGTGGTGGTGGGACTAGAGCTTATTTTAGATATAACTTGAAAGTCAGCATTTTTATTTTTGGAAATAAGTACGTTTGAAGTTAAATTTCAAATTGCCACTACCTGTTATATATTCTAAACTGGATACATTTGGTAGCATAGTTAACAGTAAATTACAGGGTTTATGTCAAAGTTTTAAAGCAAATAAAACCATAAAAGTAAAGAAAGCTGTTGCCTGAGCACCTGGAACCAGGTTTTCTTGAAAGAAGAAACTACTATTTGATAGCAATAGCCTCTCCTGTGTACTATCCTATTGTAAGATCTATTCTTTATCAAAATTCCTTCAAAATATTTCTAGAATATAGCAATGAAAAATAATATTAGTCTCAGTGGTCTGTTAATATCATATGTATGCCACTTGACTTGAAGGGAACAAATAAAGTTGGCGATCAAAACTTGACAGGTTTATTCTATATATTATCCTACAGTGCCTGCATTGGCAGATAGGGAAAGAGAAACTGATGTCATCTATCCTGACTTCCATAAGGTCTCTGACACAGCCTCACACAACATCTCTGTCTCTCTACATTGGAGAGATAAGGATTTGATGGATGGGACATTCAGTGGATAAGGAATTGGCTGGATGGCCACACCGAGAGTTGCAGTCAACTTCTCAATGTCCAAATGTATCTGTATCAAGTGGTATTCCTCAGGGATGCTTATTAGGACTGATTCTGTTCAATATCTTAATTAATGACATAGTGGAATTGAGTGCAGCCTCAGCAAGTTGCAGGATGGGGAATGAGGTGGTGTTCAGACACAGTATCTCTGCCACATCTTCCTCCTCAGGTGGAGGACTCCTCACAGTCCTTCCCTGTTCCAGTGCAGAGTCCCTCCCATGGGCGACAGCACAGGCTTCCCAGGGGGTCACAGCCTCTTTCAGGCATCCAAATGCTCCAGCATGGGGCCCTTCACAGGCTGCAGGTGGATATCTGATCCACTGTGGACCTTCATGGGTTTACCGTGCTTTGCCATAGTCTGCACCATGGGCTGCAGGGGAATCTGCACTGGTGCCTGGAGCAGCCTCCTGCCCCTCCTTCTTCACTAACTTAGGTGTCTGCAGAGTCATTGCTCTCACATATTCTCACTCCTCTCTTCTCTGCTTGCAATCGCTGTTGTGCAGCAACTTCTTTTCCTTCTTAAATCTGTTATCCCATAGATGCTATCACTGTTGCTGATGGGCTCAGCCTCAGCCAGCAGTGGAGCCATCTGGCATGGGCTCTATTGGACATGGGGAAGGCTTCTAGCAGTTTTTCAAAGAAGCCACACTTATAGCCCCTCACTACCAAAACCTTGCTACACAAACCCAATATATATTGGTAGATGAAAAATTGGGTATAACCCAGCAATGTGCACTTGCAGCCCAGAAGGCCAACTGCATCCTGTACTGCATCAAAAACAGTGACACTAGCAGGTCAAGGGATATGATTCTGCCCCTTTACTAGGCTCCTGTGAGACCCCACCTGGATACCATATCCAGTTCTGGTGACAACAAGTCAAATGTGGACCTGTTGGAGTAGGTCCAGAGGAAGGCCACAAAAATTTTCAGAGGAATGGAGCCCCTCTCCTATGAAGACAGGCTGAGAGACTTGGGATTGTTCAGCATGGAGAAGAAAGAGAAGGCTCTGGGGAGGCCTTATAGCACCTAAAAGGGACCTACAAGAGCACTGCAGAGGGACTTTTTACCATTACCTTGTAATGACATAACAAGGGTCAACAGTTTGGAACTGGAAGAGGGTAGGCTTAGATTGGATAGAAGGAAGAAATTCTTTTCTGTGAGGGTGGTGAGGCACTGCGGAACAGGTTTTCCAGAGGAGCTATGGATGCCCCATCCCTGGAAGTGTTCAAGGCAAGGTTGGATTGGGCTCTGAGTAACCTGGTTTAGTAGAAGGTATCCGTGCCCATGGCAGGAGGGTTGGAATCTAGATGATCTTAAAAGGTCCCTTGCAACCCAAACCATTTTATGACTGTATAACTCCAGTGCACAGAATTAGGAGTACCTCGAAGATACTGTAAAACAAAAATAAAAACAGTGACTGCAAACAGACTATTCTGAAATTACATTTATTTCAGTTTGATGCTTAATTGCAAATCTGCAAAAGCAATCTTTGATCATTCACAGGTACTATGAATAAAAAATTAATTCAGAACATATGCCCATTTCTAATTCCATCTGGAAAGGGAAACAGAAAGAGTGACTGGGGGTCACCAAAAATTGTGGAGCAAAAAAGGGTAGCATAGGAAACTCCACTGTCTTCACTTTTACCTTCTCCATTCCTGATTACTGTGATAATGTAACATCATATTTAAGGGTTAATAACCTCACATGTGCAAGACCTGATCTGCATGTTGAGGATGAAGTTTCATGCTTCAGCAAGGTCAGTCCAGCAGTGAGCTGCCACCCAAGAGGGGAAGATGCCACTTTGCTTCTTCCTTTTAATGCCAGCTGTGTGCTTCTGCCAGCTCTAGAGTTTGCCTTTGCCCATGGGGAGCCAATCCAAGGTTCTTACCCATCAGAAACCCCTGGCTGCCCAACAGCTCACTGGTTACCCAGTGGCCCAAACCAGCCCAGTGTGGGCTTAGACAAATAGCTGCAGAGGACAGGTAGCAGAAGCAGCCCCTCTGGGACATGAAACCACAGCCAGGACAGTGGGAAACCCTTCCTCAAATGCTTTGGTAGTGCTAGAGAATTCAGACCAAGGAAAAGAAAAGCCAGCTTTCAAAACTGAGAGATGCTTCAGACATTGATGCCAACAGTTTCAGCAAGGACCATCAGAGAGCCAGCAGGGCCTTGCAGGGGGAGGAGAGGGGAAGGAACACCCTATGCAAAGGAGAGAACCCCACCTTGGCTGCAGGCAGCCCGTCAGCTGGCCCCCACCACCAGTGCTTGTCAAAAAGGGAGATCACCCCGGAAGGTGTATTTAGCTCTATGTTGATTTGCTTATTAGGCCTGTTAAAAACAAAAAATTTGTCTGATGTTTCAGAAATGCCCATTCGTGATATTTTTTGAAACTCTTGTTCATTTTTTTCTCTTCATGTCAAAATACATAGTTTAAATCCATGAGCAGTTTCCTCTAAAAGAGGTGGCTTCTTTTCTTCTTGCTAGGTTTTTTCCTATTGCTCAACAATCAAAGAAAGCAAGGATTAAACTCAAAAAGTATTCTTAAAATTTGAATTTATTGAAAAAAGTACAATTACCAAATCACATTGCTTCATCTTTTATTGTTTTAAGCAGCACAGATAAAAATATGAAATCTTGTAGAGACTCTTCAGGGATTTCTGCTCAAATGACAGTTTCTCTTGTTAGTTATACTCAAATTCCTCTCTTCTTGGACTCCCTCAAACCACCAGCTCTACCTCTTATCTCTGGAATATGTTAAACTAAGAAAAAAGCATTATCTTGCTGACTTGGCATAAGAAGAGGGAGATTTCTCTCTTTGTTCTTAAGGGAATGCTTACTGAAATGAAAGGTTTTGGGTAGCTCAAGCTTACACACTCATAAATTTGATTCTTCTCTTACTGACATCTCCTTTTCTATGAAAAGTTCAAAAGTTCAGTTAGCAACAATCTGATGTCTTAGCTCGCTGCACAAGCCTCTGGGTTATTTAATCAAGAAATTAGATATCTACAACGCATGGTAATACATTCATTGGACTCATTATTATGAACTGTTGCTAATAAACAAAAATGCCAACATATACTTATTTATGATTGGAATTATTTAAGGTATATATATAAGCAGCCTATCTGTAAGAAGTTAGAGGCAATCTCTAAGAGACTTCCTGCTGCTGTGCTGCCAGTCTCTCGGAGCAACTGTGGCCATTCTGAATTAAATAAATAATTTACCCTGGAAGATTTCATTGAGTGCCAGACACAAGCATCAGGGCTGGATGGAAATAAATCACTGCCAGCAGCAAGCCAGTACTCCTTCCTAGAATCTACAGAAAACTGCTATTTCCCTACAGGAACATTTTGCATAACCATTCTGCACAGTTTAATTGATCTCTGCCATAGCATGGTAGTAAAACTCCCTCCATTTCTACATATTTAAAGGCAGTACTTCATGTTCTTTTGATTTCATTCTTCCCATATTTGGCTGGCTTTTTGCATCAGTTGTACAGCTTCTTGTATAGAATCATAATTTTAAAAATTTATTTATTTAAAATCTTCCTCAATACCACCTCATTATGTTGCTGACCCAAATCCATCCTTTAAAGTTTGCATGTTACTGCTCTGAATCTACAATCATCCCCTACTTTGCTTTTCACCATATTCCTATCAAACTCAAGTTACTTCCTTCTCTACCAACCTCCTTTTATCAGTACACATAAACTCAGCTTTTAATGTTTATCATTTGCTGCACTACACTGCTATTTAAGCATTTTCATAACTGAAGAAAAAAATGAGGAAAATTCCTACTTTGTACTGTGATGTCAATCTATTTTAAAATCCATTGCAAGATTCCACAATAAATATTATGGTGTGACTTCAATACCTGACAGCAGGGTAAACATCAGCAAATTTTCATGGCCAATCACAGGCATCTCAATTATTCGAATACTCTCTCAGTTAGCAAAAGGGCAGCCTGACTTACTGTATGGTCAATGTCTTTCTATGCACTAATGATTTTAGAAAATATAGACAGGATAAAGAAAGTTCTTGGGTGCTGCTTCATAGAAAATTTCTCTGTACATTTTTGCGTTGAAAATTAAGGATGTGAAGTGATTGTCCCTGTTCAGAACGGCTCAGGTATTTTGGGGATCTATGCTCATCACTACCTGCCCCATGCACTGGAACCAAAAAGTGAGCTCCTGGTCTCCCTGCCAGGTCAGTTTTCAGTTGCTATTCTCCAGTCTTTCAAAGAATTTGTTTTATCTAGCAAATATTTGGCAGTCAGCATATAACACTTCTAACGTAAAAAACATACCGATATTTCAAGGAAAAGCCAACCACCTCGACAGAGCTGCTCCACTGAGGAAACAATAACGGAAACGCATTCTTCTCTGCATACAGAGAAGAATTTACCCTAAAATACATAACTTCCCAAGTGCTACCGGTGTTTCACAGCTCCCAAAACTCTGCTCGACCACCTACCCACTTTTTGGCCAAGTGGCTGACCCAGAAAACCAGAAGAGAAACGGCAGCCACTGCAGGGAGGAAGAGGCAAGCACAGCTTGCAAACCAGCACACCACCTCGTGGGAAGGAGTCACTCACTGGGCACAGAGGGTCAGCCGCAGCTTGCCCTGGAATGGAGATGCAATGGGGGTGGGACCACAGAGGTCACAAGAAGAAAAGACAGGAAAGAAAGAGCACATCAAGGGAAAGAATTTTCTACTTCTTCCGCAGTTAACTCACCTAAATTTCATCCCTCCTCCTGGTTCCCCAGTTTCCAAAAATAACCTATACAAAGACAAGAACTGCAGAGGCAGAGAGCCTTAGAAGAGCTCCAGTTGGAAAACACAAAAAGGTGGCAAGGGAATTTATAACAAAAAAAAAAAAGATGTTCTTTTTGGAAAAGAACATCTTTTAGCATGGAGGCATATCAGCAGGGATGTAGGTCTATAGCTGGAACCAGCATCTGTGGGTTCTCAGGTGCTGGGGCTGGTGAGGCTGGGAGGCTGTTGAGTCTCTCCCCACGAGGCTGGCAATGCTTGGGCTGGTCTTGGTCCTTCCTGCCCTTATGTGTTGCAGCTCAACAAATGGTTCCTCTTTAGGGAACCCCACATTTTGTGTATCTGGTATCAGAAGATGTGTGACATTTTCCCTTAAAAGTAAAGGCACCTTAATGTGGAAAACCTCTCTTAATGACTAAGAGAGTCAACAGCAAATATTTGAACCCAAAGAATTCAGTTCCTCCCACATCAAAGCAACCTCTCAGAAAACTGATTATAGGCAAACTAAAAAAACAACTAGTGTGCCTATCAAAAGTAATTGTTTTGCTGTTGGAAAAGAATTAAAGACTCACAGGGCCTGAAGCTGAGGGTTAAATTTGATTCCTCATTGCTGGACTGGACAATGGGGTGAGAGAAGGAAAAAACTCTCCTCCTGCCTCGCAGAAATGGCTGTCCTGTTCACACCGCATTGTGGGAAGAGTGATTTATCTCTAACATCTGAGAAGCAAATTCAGGTACAGGTTGAGAGATTTGGGGTTACACAAACCGGCTCTCATAATTTCTACATCAAGCTGGCTTTGATTTCAGGTGTATTACAGTACCCCAAAGCCACATGCAATTTTTTGCTTCTGCTTTTCAGCACTGATCAAAATAAGCAAGTACCAACACATTTCTGCATAACTACAGTGAGATACAGGAATGTTCCTACTCACTCCATCAAAAATGGCAAGACTGTGGTCATTGTCAAAAGGTCTGTTTTCACCAACATTTCCTTCTTGTGCCTCTTCATCACTTGCTTTCTCTATAGTAGGAAAAATTATTACAGTCTCCAGATAAGCTCATGTCCCCATGCTTTTACCATGAAATACTACCACATACTGCAGAGAATCTCAGACAAAAGTGCCCAGAGAACCATTCCCCTTCTTGTATAACAAACTCACTGTTTAGAATGCACATTTCTCCACCTCTGCATATATTCGTTATCTCCTCACTGCATTTCAGTAATTACATTCTAAAAAGTCTGGAGAAAATTGGTAGCTGGGTCTGAGGAGGAAATCCAGACTGATGCTCCAAGCTCAGCCCTTGGGTGTTGCACAGCCATCATGGTGGTGAGCCAGGGTGCGAGCCTCTGACCCGAGGGGCAGCCTCAAGCCTCCTGCCTGCTGGCAGGAAGATACATGACGTGGCTGAGAAGTCCTAGGGGAAAAAGGGCCATGGAAAACACATACTGGTACCACTGCCCACAGAACAACCTGTTTCAGAGAAAGGATGTTTCTCACGTTGGTGGTTCTGGAAAAAAGATTAAAAATTTAATGCAAATACAGCCCAAGTGATCAGAAAAGAGGAAGCAGAAATGGCAGAAATGATTTGGAGGTTTGGAGACAGGGTTTAAAATCTCTTAATTTCTGATCTTTTTCTTCTCTTTCATGCTTAAGTAACCATTTTCAAATGGCACAGCTAGCAATGCCCATGACTTGTTCCGCAGCAATCTTCTTCAGCCTCCTATCATGATGAAAGTCCCCACCATCTGAGAAAACATCTCCTGGGAAGTGATGGCACTAAGTGGGCCAAGCCATGCCTCCTTCAGAGAAGCAGCAAAGCTGTTGAGGGAGCAGCACTTTTAGGAGTGAAGTTTAGGAGAGTGGGAAGAAGACAGCTTCACACAGCCTTAGCTGCTTTTCCCAGCAGAGCAGAGACTGAGAAGGAAAAACACCACAGGCCTCTCATCTTCTCTGGCTTGCCACAAAAGAGGGGTGTATTTTTCAGCAGGATCCTGTGAGTCTGACACCGAACTTAGCTCAAGTGACATGAAATGTTAATGTTTAGGAACAAGGTAGGTGGAGAGGAGGAGGAAAGAAGACATTCATTATTTGATGTAGAATTCATTCAAAAGCTTCTTTTCACAGCCAGAACAAAAATTTCCATTCAGCTCTTTATTTCTGGTAGCCTAGATAGCTTGAATAACTGGAAGAGGGATGTAGAGGGAGTCCTTATCTCTGCCTGCGTGGCAAGAGCCCTTCCTCAGATACCTTCAGAGAGAAGTGGTCATATTTTTATAACTGTCAGTCTTCAAATGTAGAATGGGCAGTTGTCCTTGGGGATATTCATACTGGCTTTAGACTTCCAGCCATGGTGCACAGAAGAGATCTGCCTCCAACACCCATTCCACACATTCTGGTGCCTGCAGAAGCCTCCCAGTGTGGCCCTAGTGCTCCTCACAAGCCTCCAAAACCTCCACATCAAGAAGGTCTTGATGCCATAAACTTAGCAGCTACTATTTAAAATTGGCTGGACCAGGGTATGAAATTCATCCATGTATTTTATGTATTTTTTCTTCTTCATGTCAATCGGAATTCTCCTCCCCTTATGTCTTCTTCTATTTCATGTATTTTAATTTTCTTGCTCTATTTTTTTTTGGTTTGGCTTGGTTTTGTCTACATTACATCTGAAAAACAACTTTTCCCTCATAGGCACCAAAGCAACATCTCTTTCCTGTGTTATGGTCTTCCCAGCCCCTGTTGTTTCTCTGATCGCCCTTCTGCCTTTGCTGTGTTTCCTCACTCTTCCCATCCTTCATTTCTCTCCTCCTTTTCTTCTTTCTTTGATGTTCCTCTTCATCCTTCCTGCCAAGCTGAATGAGGTGCTCCCCTGGGAAGGTGCTTACAAATAGCAGCTGGCCTGTTAGGAAGGTTATATCAGGTTGGGACACCTACACAGAAATCTTTCACCTCCCTTACTGTGTTGTTGGCTGGAGTGATTCCTTCTCTTCATTCAGGGTTGCATGCACAGTTCCTTTGTCAAAAGTCAGGAAAATGAAGGTACCACATAGTTTGGGTAGCATATGCTAGTATTAAATGAGCTACATCTGCTTTCTTGTTTTGGGGAGCTGTGCAGAAATCAGCAGCCACAACAACAAAAAAATTGGGAGAGTGTCAAGTGCAGCATTAACAAGAGACCTAAGCTTACCAGTGCTGCTCTCCCGAAGAAAAAGATGCTTTAAAAATGACACTTTCTTACTTTGCAGCTCTGCTGCCTTGAGGGTGAAATCCCCCCCTTTGTGGGATGCCAAGACAGCATCATTTCATCATTTCAATGCTATTTATTCCCTTAGAAAAGATTTACCCACATTGCACTGGTCTCCTTAAGAGGGACAAATTTCCTCCAAGTAGAATCTCAAAGACAAGGTTTCCCCTGCAATGGAGCCAAGCCTTTTTTTTAAGAAAAAATATATTCCTGCTGCAATTTAAAACAAACAAACAAACAACCCCCCCCCAAAGCAAACAAGCAAAAAAACCCACACCCAAAAAAACAAAGAAAGGAAGTAAAGAATACAGATTAAGAGAGACATGAATTTTATTTCTCCTCTCCTCTTGCACAGCAACTTCCAACTGCAGAGCTATATTCTTCCCCTAGTTAGACAGAGAAACCTTGCTGAAATCTATAGAGTAGATCTGGCTGCTTTGACTACTTTAGCAATGCAAAGCAGCTGTAAATCCAGTTCAACTTGCCATTTCTGTCAGCTTTACCATGCCACATTAGCGCTGTTGTTAGCCTCAGAAATACCAACATCTGGAGGCTCCCCTGCTGTCCAGTCTGACTTTTAACCTTGCATATCTGCAATTCATCCCCCCATCAGCACAGCTGGCAGGATCAGCCTGAGGTAGTTCTTTACCCTGAGCAAAATACATCTGTCACAATCCCCCATCCTACATTTCTGCAGTCAACCAAGCAGATCAAACAAAATTCATATAATGACCAGCTCTCAGTTACTCCCTGGCTGATTTCCCGGTTGTTCTGGAGGGTGACTCCTGACCCTGACTGGGAGCAGGTGCCTTTCTAGTGCAGGTCTGTGAATCCAAGTTGGCTGGCAAAACAAAATACACTGTTTCCTTGTACTTTTATATTTCTTTAGATGTCAGGAAACAGAGCTAAAAGTCTTGTTTCCTGCTCCTCAGCCAGAGGAGGTGAGGAAACTGGATGTAGATGTAGAGAAAGGCAGAAAGATCAAAAAGATCGAGGAAAATAATAATAATAATAATAATAAAAAAAACACCACCAAAGAAGCAAAAACCAACCAACCACTGCTTCACTTTGCTCTGTAAAGCAGTACATCTTGGAAACAACATGCCCCCCCCACCATTCCAAGTCTTTCTCTCCAGGGACATACAGCTGTCTCAGGAATTAATAGCATTTTCTTGCAACATTCAAGTGCTGCTGCACTTACAGTCTTATAAAAAAACCTTAACAGCCTCTTCATTTGCTTTTTGCCTGAGAAAACCTTATGTAAAAAAGAATCAGAGAGCACTGGGGGGGGGGAAGAGCGGCAGGTGTATTCATGTCAGTTTGATTTTCTAAGAACAAAGGCTTTATTTATACATAAATAAATAAACGGGAAATATTTTGGCATGTTTTATTTTCCCCCAGCTCACTCCCAACCCCTCACTCTGAACGCATTAATACATACACCTTCAGCACAGTCAGGCTCTTCGTGTTGCCATGGAACTGAAACCTTTGCAGTTTGGATGGTGATGTACGCCAGGAAGCATACTGTTCTTACACTTCCTATAACAGAAGCAAAATCACTGCATAGCATTAACTCCCTTAGTATTTAAGGCATTCAGTGTCTTTCTTGCCTGCTCGTCTTCACACAGTTTGCGTTTTCTATCTTACCACACGCAAAGGAAACACATTTGACACAGCTGTTCTCGTTTTCATGAAGTCAATAGCCCACATGCTGAGCACATTACAGAAGGTCCACAAGACTATGGTCTTCCTCTTTTTAATAAGAGGCTGTTTGCAGGCATGCAGCAGCTGAGACAAGGGCTGCAGAAAGCATATGGATATGAAATATATGTGGATACAGAAAAGTATTATATTTCAAGATAGCACTTAAGCAGATTTTTTGAAACCTCATAAACATATTTATTGCTAAAGCTCTTGACGCTCCTTCTGAATATTCTTTTCTACTCATTTGACTGGACAAATTACAGTATAAAGCCCCTGCAGCAGGTACCAAATCTTTCAACACCTTTTTTTCATAGCTTAGGCTGGTGGGCTATCAGTGCTGAGCACAGCTTTGGGCACTTCAGTTAGAGAAAAAAATAGTCAGTACAATTCTGTGTCATCCTAAAGATTTAGCCTGCAGTGATTATCTTCAGCAGATCTGAGCCTTTTGCCAAATCTTCTGAAAATGCCTGTACACAAATTGCAAATACATAGATTTTTATGTTCAAAGCAAAAACTGGGTACACAAATATCCAAGTTCATTATAAAAAGATTACCATAGTAAAAAATAAATAAATTAACAAATAGTCATCCATGTACATAAACACTGGATCTGTACCTGCAGAAACAGCTGGAAGCTAGTCCATGGTCTGAAGCCAACTTTTGTCCCAAGTTAAATATTTGCATAGTATTAAGTTTAAAATTAAAGCATTTACTGAAGAAACTTGCTGACTTGTATATATGAAAAAACAAGAGGGAATTTACTGTCCCTGCACACTGGGGCAGATTCTTGGGATGCTTTCTCCTTCCCATGAATTCCTGGACAGCAGAGGGACAGATAGACTACCGACCAGGGAATTCCCCTTTTGGTTTCCGGAGGATTTTGTGTGCAGGCTGGACAGAGAGGCAATAACCCAGGTAGTGATTTTATGAACGCGGCATTTGTTGCTTTAGTGCCTGCCCCACGACCACCTGGTAACACTCCTTCCTTTTAGCGTTGTCCCCAGCACAGAAAAGACCCATTCACCCAGTGCCTCCATCCTGTGCCACTCTTGGCCCCCAGTTCCTGGTGGCTGGGCCAGCATGCTGGCCACTGGCAAGCTCCAGCCACTCACTGCCCTGGGGATGTAGGCCGGGGGCTGCTCATAGAGGAGCTTTCTGAGACAGGAATGGCCTCTGGCACCCCCCTATTTGCCAGCATAAAACACAAAAGCACTGCTGTCTCTCTGTCTGTCTGTCTGGGCCAGAGCAAAGTGGCTGGTCCCCTGTTCCCAGGTATTAACGGGTGCACATGAGACTGTGTGAGTGCCTGTGCTTTCAGATTCCCTCTCCTGCCCTCCGCTGAGGGAAGAGCTGTGCTGGCAGCATAAGTTCCCTCCCCTGCTTTCATTGTCAGCAAGCGTCTGACAGTCACAAGTCCCCATTGCTGAGTCCAGTACCTCAGGTTTACAAAAGGCTCTCACCATCAGTTTTCTAGTTACAGGAAAATGTATATTGTGCTGTGATGAAAGGCCAGTGCAATGTCAAGGGCATTAAAAGGACTCCAGGGACTGATTAGAGTCAAAAAGGAAAGGATTTATGATGGTTAATAAAGTTAAATCTGCCAGGGTCCTGCTTATTCTTTCCAACTGCAGGTAACCAGATCTTATAGAAAAAATTATTGAAGTGTTGCAAGTTTTTACCGTCTCCTTTGAAACAAAACCTTTGTTTTGCTGTGAAGCACCTGGCCAGGTGAGAGAGGAAGAGGAGACACATCACCTGCCCTGTGCCTTGGGTGAACAGCAAAGACCTTGGTACCAACCAAGAATGTCACCTGAACAGTCCCCAGTGGGTCCCTACCACACCTGCAACACCAGCCTCTGGTCGGCGACTGGGACAGGGATAGGACATTCACACACCATGGAGCACCAGACTGTGCCTCAGCAAGGGACATCGGCAGAGAGGGAAGAAAAGCTTCTCCCTCTGTCAGCACTGCACGTCAACATGGGAAAAGGACAGAGCAAAGAAGGAAGCTCTTTCCTCTCATTCCCAGTCCAGTGTCACATATGCACCTGCTGAAGAATGAAATCTAATTGGATATGATAGGACTGCTCTGAAATTTGATTTAAATGCCTTTTAATCTAACGTGCCCAGAAGTTAACATAATTTTACAAAACACTGGAACAGGTTGCCGAGAGCAGCTGTGGATGTCCCATCACTGGAAATGTTCAAGGCCAGGCTGGATGGTGCTTTGAGCAACCTGGTTGAGTGGAAAGTGTCCCTTCCCATGGCAGGGAGGTTGGAACTAGATGATCTCTAAAGGTCCCTTCTAACCCAAGCCATTCTATGATTCTAAGACATTAACGATGTTCCACATTGAAATAATAACACTGAGAGAAGGCAAAGCAAGGTGGAGGGCCAAATCTTCAAAAACCTATTGGGAATTTTGTATCCATATCTAAATTACATGCACTTTATTGGATCTCAAGTTTTCATTTTTCTACCGCTTAATAATCACAAATAGGTTATATATACCCTTTCCATTTTGTCATTCTTTCACTATATTACATCAAATTTAATTTCCTGTGGAAGTGTGTAATCTTTTCAGCTGTCACTGTCTCAGAAGCTTTTCTGTAATAAGCAGAGCCCTGTCCTCTGGCAGGTCGATCTTTTATGAGCTGTGCTCCTGCAGATTAGTTTCCTGAAATGTTTGCAATGCTATATGAGAAATGGCAAAAGAGGAAAACCAAAATAACACCCAAAAGGAAACACAAACATGAAAACCTTCACTTCCTTCTGACTGCTGTGTTCAGTGGTCAAAGGAAATTTCATTTTGATTTGGGTAGATGGCAAATCCTTGAAGGTTATTACCGTGTATCAGAAACTTCACAAGGTGCGAGACACAGCATCCCTTGCTCTACAGCTTATTAAGAGCACAGCTGCGAGATGGTCGCTTGTTCTTTGTGCCTAGGGAACATGGAGATCTGCAAGCAGTCACCATTCTGACAGCCACCTCTCCCCACCACCTGCTCTCAGCTCTCTGAGAGGTCCTCTCCACAGGCAAAAAGCTGCATTCCACCAGAAAAATGAAAATGTCAACCAAGATGCATTCATGCTTTTCATACCTGTGATGGCAGAAAAGCAGACCAGCTGGTCCGCTGGGTCCCTTCCAGACCTCTGCCCCTGCAGGACATGAAACTCATCCTCTTCAAACCAGTTTTCCTTTACCAATGCTCACACACACACCAAAACAACTTCTTTACAAAAACACATACCAAAAAATAATTCTGAATCTTTAAAAATTAATCAACTCAGAAGAAACATGAGCAAGATAGATTCTTAATCCTATATCCCTCCTGAAAAGGTGCTTAGATATGGATGACAGAGGAGATATCTGAACAAATATAAAAGGTCTGCAAAGGGTCACATTAATGATATTTGGCCAGCACAGACTACTGAGGGTGGATACAAAGGCATGCTAGAAACCCTGTTAGCATAAGCACATGCAAAGCTCTCTCACTTCAATGTTGCCTCTGGGAGCTTCTCTTCAAACTGTCCAGCCAGATTTGGAAACCTTTGCCATCCAGCACACAGGTTACCCAAGTTGTGAACTGCTCTCCCAAAGCACACTACATTGATCAGTGAAGCATGATCTTTCTCCTCCTGCTCCCTGTAAGACTTTTATCTTGTTTTCCCTCTCTCAGATCACAGCTGTAGGAGCAGATCATCCATATTTCTGACAAACATTGTCTTCAAAATTGCATCTAAAAATACAATGTGTTAAACGCAGATATATACTTTTGGAGCAAACAGTCGTGTCCCCTCATCACTTTTTAACTTTGGAAGTTAGACAAGTATTTCAATAATGAGCCCTCTTCTGGTTATTTTGTCTATCCATTTCCTTGTAATTCTGTTTTACGCTTGTATCTTTAATACTTAATCTCTAAGAAATGGCTAATCAGTAAAAAGAAATCCATGCAGAGAACATTACTTTAACAGTAGTCTCAGGTGTTACATGGAGTGCAATCCAACTCCCATCAGCATGAAAAAACTTTTTTTCCACCAGCTTCAGTGGGAGTTGCACTGGGGCCATAAATCAGATGAAGATGCTCCACACTAATGGCTATGTGGTGTGCTATGAACTGCTTTAGAACATAAAACAATGATGTACCCACTCTCATAATATCATTTTGCCATGGTTTAAAAGGACCTGAGTGTGTGTCAACAATTTCAAGCCAGAACAGTAGAAAAGAAAAACATGCCAGCGATCAGTGACTTTATATTTTTGGCCTTGTAGGCCATAAACCGAACAGCCTCACTTAACCAGATGTGGATCTCAGTCTCTATTTTCCTACACAGGGTGAAGAAAAAAGGCTCAATATATGGATTTAATTCCTATTGAAATCTTGGTCAAATATGGTGGGTGATGTAAAGATAAACATCAAGGGAATAACTGCCATCATCTGGCTGAGTTTGGTAAAACTGAGTTAATTTACACTTCTTTAGGGATTCACTGGTGTGTGAAATTAATCTAATTCAGACTGACCATAAACTGAAAATGGAATGAAGGAGGAAAGCAATTAAAGACCCTTCCTAAACGCAAAAATAGTACTGCTGTAAGCACAGCAAAACAGTTAAAGTATAGATCCATTCATGCTATTGTTACCACCCCCTTCTGCTTGAGGAAGAGAATAATCTTCTCTATATCTACATATCATCACTGTACCAGTATAACTTCATCCAAAGGAAACATCGGTAGAATGTTTCTACCAATATCTGTAAACAAATACATGTTGAAACAGTTCACTCTTTTGCGTGCAGACCAGGCCTAACAGATAAACATCTGCTGGAACAGCTCAGTGTAACTGATTGTACATGTGGCTTAACATTTACTTCAATGACTTTTAGCACCTTCATGTTATTGTTTCTGTGTTGTTCCAACAAGCGATGGTTAATGTAAGATGCAGACATTCACATACCGTATACTTATGAACAACTGGTTCCCAGAGATGTGGCAGTGATAACATTGTCATTGTACGATTCAGAGTAGCTCACTGTAGATCACATGTCAGAAGAAGGTCCCACCTGAAAAGATAACAAATCCAGATAGTAAGTTTATCATATTCAGGGGTTTACATCAAGCTCTGCTAATACATTTGGGCATTTTCAGATATTCCTCCTGTGCATTAACAGGGTCTGTGCTCTTTCCAGGCTCACAGAAGACATTTTGCCATTCACACTGGCAAGCAAAAGTGCCCTGATGTAACCAAACTACTTTGGCCCACTGCTCCAGACCAGATTTCAGGCATGCTATCAAAGCAGTGAAAACTAGTTTTCAATGATAAAGCAGAAGGTGTTACTGTCTGGTTGACAGATATAGAATTTCAGATTTCCCATTTGTCAAGTCCTTGGAAAGCATGTAATTCCTTTCACCAGTGCATTTGACAGTTTGGCTTTACCTTTCCTTTTTTTTTCCCTTTTTTTTTTTTTCCTTAACATTGAAAATCACTGGTTTGGAAGAAGAAGCAACACTGGAGCTCTCTTGTGAACTATTCCCTTGAAATCAAGGGGTCTTAAGAAAGCAATGACTACAATCACCTTATTTATAATCATTTGATAATTTCAAATCACTTGCTGAGTGAGTTTGGTTTTAAATATTTCGGTAGGTAACCAACATAGATATGGAAAATGAGTTTGTACTAGCAGCATTGTCTCCAGTGACAAGACACACTGCAGCAAACAAACGAACCTTCCAGTTTAAGAGCTGAAAAAGTTTTTTCTTAGTAAAACTATAGGCAAAATCACAACTGCTTGAAATAAATGTAGGTTCAGGCAACCTAAAACTCTACAGCATTACATACAGAAAACTTGTTTGGATTGTGCATCCCCATAAATAACTGTTTGAAATAAGAATTAAGAAACTCTTACTTGTTAATTGTATTGACTCATGCTGTGAAGCATGAGGATGTAGATGAAGTTGTAAAACACAGCTATTGATACAAAAGTTAGATTAGTTGGGTTCTCTTGATTTTGAAAATGTGAGTAATACGACTTACAGAATACTCAGAAATATACCGACACATGCAGGTACAGACACACCCACAGAGATAAGAAGTAATGTAAGAGATAAAGCTGGGGGCCTTATCTTTTTCAGTCAAGCCTCCCCAAACAGAAGCTGATCTTCCTGCTGCTCTACAAGCTGCACTTCATCCTATGATGGGGTTTTCAAGAGGAAAGTCTAGTAAATAACAAAGAATTTTCAAGAAATTACGGTTTCAGATTTTAGCCACAGTTTAAATTTTTTAAATTACTCTGATGCTTCTTTGACTCCTTGTACCTCCAAAGAGGCTTGGCTCTTGCCTTTATTATGCTTCACTGACCAGCCACAACACTCTGCTGTTCACTAGCACCATGTACATCTTCGTTTGCTGCCACCTAAGCAAGTCAGTGTCTCCTATACTCTGTATTTCATCTTCAGTAACAAGTGTAAAACCATGTAAGACTAAGTTACACAGCACATACTCCATAGTACAAAACAACAAAAAACTACCAGTGAAGGGTGCACTGCCCATAGGTATGATGCTAAAATGTAATATCTAATGTTTGCCTGCTCTGAAACAGTATAAATACAAGTAGACAAACACAATCAGAATAGAGTAGCACACATATGTTTCAGGATACCCATACTTAAATGCCAGACACTGAGGTGAGTTGCTGAGCAAAAGCATGGGACCTAGCAGTAGTGAGGAAAACAGTGGAGCAGTGACTGCCAGCAGTGCCCAGAGGCAGCTCTGGTTGGCAGAAGGCACAGGGCTCTGCCATACTCCATTGCCAGGATTTCATCTGCACTCCCTTTCATCGGGAAGAGCCCGGTCCCTCCCTGTCGGAATAGGCTGGCTGAGGATGAGGCACTGTCTCATTCATTCGCTTGCCTTCATCCTGTAACTGCAGCAGGAGTTCCTTCTCTTTCACTGACAGCCACCTCTGACTGCTCAAGGAACAGATGGTCACCGGGAAACTCATGGAGGTCTGACGTGTGTGAATCCAGTGTTGGTTGACATAGGGAAGATGGAGCAAATGGCAGGGCTCCACCACAGGATGGGCTGGGGACTGTGTCAGATAGATCTGTGCTATTGAACTGCGTAAATTCTGTTTCCTAATAACTGTGTTTTACCTACAAAAGCAATTTGTTTTCAACCCATTGAAGGCTTAGAAAGAAACTTCCTTCCCAGGGAAATCATTTGTAGTGTCCTCTCCACAGAAGGATAAACATGGCCAACTGTCTTCAACAGAAAAATCCAGTAAGATGTGCAACACATTCTTTTTCTCTTGCAGATTTATTTGGAGTGATTTAATTAATCTACTGCTAATGACTGCACCTAATCATTTACCTTGCAAACTACCAGAAGTTTTCAGTGAATGATTTATTTAAATATTTTTCCTTCTTTTTTTCTTACTGCCTGTTAACAGTACTATTGGAAAACAAATGCTGTCATGAATACTTTCATTTTGAAGTCCTAAATCACCCCATGAACTGAAAAGAATGACCACCAAGGAGCTACATAATGAACAGAAATATACAGCAACACATGGAACCAAGTGAAACACAGTCTTTCATCTCTAGTGAATCAGTTCAAACCTAATTCACATTGGTAGCTGCCACCAGCTACCATTGGCTTCTTGCTGTTCAGTGTCCTGCAGAAAATCAGTTTGTAATTCTCTATCTGATTCCATTTTTCTCAGATTGCTTCACTGAGTGTTTATCCTCTTCCTTGGTCAGGTCAAAGCCATGGTCTAAATTTTCAAGGTCACAAGTCATGCCCCATTTCAGAGCTTTACTGCCCCTCTGCTCACAGTTGAGATGGAGAGATCTCAGAGATCATATAGGAGAAAGCCAAAACTGGTCAAAACAAACCACTTCTGGTGGAGTAGGAAGCATTAAGGAGCAACTGATAAGAGCTGATATAATTACTCACGACCCTGACAAATTTCAAGATCTTTCTGGCAGAGACTTCCTAGTGCCTTATCTTTGGTGAGAAACAAACAATAAAGTCCCAAAAATACACTTAAAAATCACAAGTCCTAGGAGCACCTGTTTAAGGCAAAGTCATTCTAAGTGAAACAGAAGCATGGAAGCTGTTGTGAAATCTGAAAATGAAAATTATACGGGAGGTATTTAAGGATGTGGTTCTGGAAATTATGGAAATAATTAGTGTTAACAGGAGTACATTGGGGACCCAGCACTTAAAATCTTAGTGGGAGAAAGACTGGTAACTAAACATACAAATCAATATAGTCTCTACAGAAAGAGAGAATGGTAAGAAAATACACACAGTTCCTGTCCAAACCATTCATTTTCTATAGCTAGACAGTGGTAATCTCCAGCGCTATCAGTTAAGACCTTCATTTTCAAAAGCAATGTTTTAAGGAAATGCAGTATTACGCACAATAAGAAAAAATAATGGAAGCTGAAATGAAATTTTTGGTCCTAATAATTCCACATATGTGTATCACTTCTTAAAACTAAGTCTACAGGTCTTAAGATAATCCTAAAACTGCATTTATACATACTAAACTACAGATAAGTTACTCTCTCACCCTAAAGAACTCCTTTCTTACAAAAAAGTACAGCACTGAAGAAGCAAATATGCAATCTTTTGTATTATAAATATTTATATCAGTGCACACAGCATAGTCACACCAACAGAGCCACAGAGGCCTAACAAACAGGTATTTAGAAAGTACCTATAAAAGCACTGCTGTGCTCTAGGACTTCTTGGAGTTTTAGCAATTCTTTCTCCACTTTCAATATATACTATTTGCTTATTTGAAAAATGAACAAGGATTTATGAAATGGACAAGTAGCTAAACCAAATGCTTGGATCGATTATATACAAGCATTGAGTCATTTACTAAAATCAGGTCAGGAGGTATTATGCCTCAAAAACTCCCCAGATACATACAATAGAATATATCTGATTATGAATTTTATGAAAAACTCTAGCTTCTCATTTCAAAAAAATATACCCGTTAATAGCCATCAATAAATTGAAGTCCCAAGTATTGCTTTCCTGGCACCTGTTTTTCTGTTTTACAACTTCAGCATTATTTCAGTAAAGGTGAGAAGGCTGGTATTTAGTTCTCTCTCTGGCATCAGAAGCTACATTACAGACACAACTGCACTTGCATATTTTACTATGCAATACAAAAAATGGATGGAGGAATTAACTGCCTGTAAAATATATCAGTCTGACACCCATGCAGACTGAAGCCCTTCTCTCTGTACAGAACAAGCATGGTGCACAATGCTGATGCAAGTTTCTTCTCAAACCATGTCTCCCCATACACTCCAGATATACTCTGGAAGGAATATAAGCAACAGTTTCTCAATAACTGGTAACTACATTGCTGATAACAACAATTCAGTTCCGCATTTGTAAGGTCCAAACACAAATAAGTCATATCATCAAGTGGGAGGACAAGCAGGAAGAGAATGAGAGAAGAAAAATGCAGCTGCAAACAGGGGGTAAACTGCAGCAGGAGGTTCCACAGTGATGCACAATAACCTGCCATCCACCAGCATTGGGGAATTTAGAAACAGGAAGTTGAAGGCACTGCCTGGCACAAAGCTGCACAAAGGGAGTGAGGGACATACCAAAGCTGCACAGAAAAAAACCCCATGAAAATCTCCAGATGAACTGTTTTTATTTTTACTTTTTTTTGACGACCTGAACAGAGAGCATTTCAAATTAAAAAATGCTGTTAGATTGTCCCTGGTATGATAGATTCTACCAGCACTACTTAATTAATCAAGTATATTGTTGTCACTCTATAACTTGCTTTGACCTTACTTTTTTTTTGACTAATCTCTTTTTTTTTTTTAATTCTGCCCCTTATTTTCCTGAATGTTTGTGATCACAAAATATATTGAGAGTGACAGGCAGTAAACATTACTGGAGGCTGTTGCACTTAGACTGTGACTTGGACTGTGATGTGGATGATCATTCAGAGGCGGGTATATGAGTTCAGAGTTTGAAGGTCACTTCAATACCCATTCCCTCCAAAGATGAATGCTTTTGAAAAACAATCTCTGAAATCAAGATCTAACACCAGGAGAATTTCACAGTAATTTCCATTTCTATTCCAGCGATAGTAATGAAACAAAAGTCATTAAACAGACAATGTTGTCGAATGGGACAGTAGATGTTGGGGATATAAAAGCACAGGAAAAAACACCCCATTCCCTAACATCCCAAGTACAGGTGAGAGACATACAGAAAAAGACAGACAGTGAGTCAATCTCAAAAAGCACAAAGAGATTTGACCACTAATCAGAGACAGAAACCCATCTGAGAGTCACAACTGTCTCTGCAGGCTCTGAAAGACAGAATTAAATTGGCTTAGTACTATATTCAAAAATGAATTTAATTAGCAGACATTAGGCAGGATAAGTTTGCGGTAGCATGTTGCTCTGACAAGCTGTCTCCAGAAGGGTAAGTGGAAGGTAAAATCTTATTTTTCAGGGTGAGATTGAGTCCGTGCACTGAGACAGAAGGTAATGACACATCTGCTGAGGGCAGCTGAAACTTGGAGCTGGACATTTCATCTCACACTATAAAAGGATGGTATGTGATAGACGAGCCAGAAGTGCAAGTTTCAGATTCTGCACATTTATTCGTATGGCTGTGCAGCCTCATCTCTTTCTGCTGTTACCACCTACGTGAAGAAGAGAGCCTCAGAGTACAATGTCTGCCAGGACCTTTTTCTCCATTTTCTCTCAGTCAGAGCTGTCCCCTGGAAAGACTACAATACCTTAGGTGCAATTTATTTACTTTTGTTTATAAGAGAGCATGTTGGTCCTTGGTTGGAAAAACGAGGTCTGTGCAGGAGGCAGTTTCTGTGCTAATCAGGCAGGCTGCCACATCTGTCAACTGCTGCGCATCTATCATGTGTTTTATGGGGTCACCCATAGCACCCCTGCTCTTCTACCAACACCTACCAAGACTTCTGCTGCCTTCTCTACGTGAAACACAACCTACACATCACAGTACAGCCTGCAAGCAGAGAGGTGGTGTCAGAGAATAAAAGTAAACACAAACTATGAACAAAATCTAGAAGCAGATAATGACAACTGAAAAATCAATGGTAAAACGCATAGTAAATCCAAATTGTTTCCCCAAGGAAGACTTGGAGGAAGTGGAATAATACATTTCAAAGCAAGAGTCCCATGCATATGAAACTTAACAAGCCTTGCCTTCTCATGCCTCTTTCTTTATAGCTATAAATTTAGTGCCTGGGAAAGGCATCTCACTGTTAGTGCTAGAAATTCTGCTTATTTACAAAGCAGCCACATGCATCCCAGACTGTGACCAGGAAAGCTATTGTTCACATCACTCATACTAATATCTCAGCTCTGTCACATCAGAACCAAGCCAGACTTACCAGGCAAAACAGAAAGGTTCTCTCCATCCCATTAGCAAATCATTAAGGAAGTGTTCCTCCATCACGTGACAAAACTGCACAGCAATATAAGCTCTCAATTTTGGCTGGCAGTGCCCTTCTTCCTCCTGCAACTCCCCTCACCAGGACTGTATTGAGTCTGCGTGACCTTGTGTAGTAGTTCACAGATTTTAAGTGCAAGCACAACACACTGCATGGCCTTCTCTGGCACCACATTAATCACCCTACTTTAATGACTTCTGCTGATAAACCACCCTGTGTACCTAACTGTCCTCCCCAGTGGCTGCATCTACAGCGATAAATTAAATGTGCCCTTTCCCATGCCCTGCCATCGTGTAATCCACTAGTAGAGACAAAGCAGCTGAGAACCTCAGCTGGCATTTAGGGGTGAAAACCAGCAGGGATCAAGAGACCGCAGCTTTACTGACTATTTGACAGGTGACCCTGAATCGCTCAGTCAATGTTTTTTGACACAGAATAATCCTAGTTCTTTTCAGCCATAATGGGAACCGCAGATATAAAATACCACTTATTACTGGTATGGATCTATACCACCTATTATTATACATAACTACAGATCAGAACTACCTTCAACTAAACAAACATATCTACAAACAGAGAACATATGATTTTGTAGTATTATTTCTTAATTATTTCACTCTCTTCCAGGAAACTCAAGTCCACAGCTGAGCACAATTAAAGACACAAGATCTTTACGATAAGAAAAGCAAAACAATGGCCTGATATGACCTAACGAAAGCACAGGATACTACCCCCCTCCAGGGTAGAAATATCCTTATTCCAAAACTTCCTTTCAAGTGCTCTGAATACATTACTAAACAAAGAAACAAGAAATTCACTTTTTCAAGGCAGTAACATTTTTTAAAATAGTGGCATCTGACATCATTCCATAAATCTTCCCCAAAATCAATGTGCTTTATGTCAGCTGGAACCTTTAAATTTAAGACTAAAACAAATTCAGGTCTGAATTGCAACACAAAGATACATGTAATAAACTAAATACATCAAAACCTTCAGTGGAAGAAGGTTTGCTGGAGGTTTAACATGGAGCAAAAGGCACACACAGCATTGCAAGACTGACCTATGTGATGCTAAGTGATGTATGGTGCTGGGAGTGCTACCAACTCATAGGACTGGAGAAACAGACTGAGTTCTTAGCTGCCACAGATTTCATATCTGACCACGGAGGGTCATCTCACAATCTGTCTCCGTCTTTGATCCCTGTGATAACATTTTTTCCTCTCTTCATCTCTCAGATACTTAAATTGTAAAATCAGTGGGTCTGAAGATATAAAGACAAGGAAGCCTACATCTTCATAGAAGCCTATAGATGTTACCACATGGAAAATAATAATCATAGTAATAATAAAATCACATCGCACAATTTCAACATTTAACCATTTTCATATAGTTTCCTATCCAGAAAGTATTCTCAAAGGAATTAATTCGGCCTTTCTCCCAAGATCTCTTTTGTAACCTTGTTTCCTACATAAAAAAACCCCTGCAATCACATACTGTGTGTAATGTCATGCTTCTGTCTGTCTGTCTTCCCTTAATAATTTCTCTAAAGACATTCAACAAAGAGGTAGCAGCCTCAAATTACTCAGTTGTCAGAAGTTCCTTCTGATTCCAGCTTGTGCTCAGACAAGAGAGAGACAGTCAGCATTCGCATTAAGGGACAAACCTTCTATGTTGAGTCATAAGAGAGTGCAGAATCTGCAGATAAAACAGATGTACCGGGACACAAAACCATGTAAAAAGCTGAAGTTCACAACTACAGGTGCACTCATATGGCTAAATAAAAGTGGGATAGGAAGCAAGTTTGAGCACTGGAGCACACTGCTTGATAACTTGCCTTCTGCATGTTTTTGGACCACTCAAACTACCTACTCACAAGATAAGCCTGCTGCCAGGAGGGCTGCCTGAGCAGCATGGATGTGACCTAGGCGTTGTGACCCGGCTGTCAGTTCAAGTGCCAGACCTTCACCTCCTTCTACACTGCAGCTCAAACACAGCTAGGGACTGCATTCAAAAGACAAGCACTAACCGGAAGCTGAGGTTCATGATTTCTGACGCATACTGAAAAATCGGAGGCGTTTTCTTAGTGCATCTGGCGGGTGCAGTATTGAAGCAGAAACCAGGGGGGTGGGAAGGTTGTCAAATACACATACATTGCCTCACAGCAATGCCTTGACGACCTTCTGTCCTGCCACTGTTCCATCTGTGACCTGAATTTGAATGTAAGTGCCAAAAGTCAAGATGTACCCACCAAGTGGGTGGCATCTCCGCTAGAGCTCTTTCTGGAGCTAAGCTTTGCTGCCTGGTGTGTGGCTGCTTCAGACTGAGTGCCCAGTCCTCCCCACAGGCCCCTGCCTGCTTCCATGTCCCTCCATGATGGGCATTCCCAAATAGTGTCTTCCAAGTCTCGTATTATTGCCACAAAAATCTACTACTGCAGACATCAGTTACTTCCCTATGCACCCTGTAACTATATCAGTACTCATACATTTAAAAATAGCAACTTGTACATACTTCCTAACTTTAGTGCCCTTATATTCAGGAGACAAATCAATAAACAGCACATACAGTTACAGAAATATGTATCACCCAGAAAGAGTTATGAAAATGCTTGCTGCTTTACCGTCCTCTACTCACAAATTTTCAAGATTAAAACTGGGTAACAGAAAGATCTGTGACATCTTTAGGTGTCTTTAAAAGTATCAGGTAAATACTGGACAATATACTACCAACTGTACCAGAACTCCATGACTATATTAATTATAGTTTCCTTTTAGTGGTCTGCCTTAAGTCCTTTTCATCCACTATTTCCAGCAGTGCTTCTTTATCCTGAGACTTTCTTCCCATAATACAGCAGCATTGCAACAGGGGTCTTGCCACCTGCTTGTCTAAAACTGCACTACTTTCATTTAATGTCCTGACAAACACACAAAACCAGTGTTGCCCTCTGATCCAAGCATTTAATTTCAGGAGTTAGTTATTCCCTTGCTGAATTCTGAAATTTGTCAGTTGTTCTCTGTGGGATTACCCCTAGCCCAAATCTTGTCCTCAAAATATGTCTATATGGGGAGAAACCTGCCATACCAGGACTTTCCTCTGAGTGATTCACCTCCATTACCTAACCTCAGAAAGAGATATCTTTAAGACTGGGAATCTGTGAACAGCCATTGAGGGATCCTCTTGGGTCACACAATGATCTCTTAAGGAATGGCACCTGACAAATGCTCCCGCTCCGGGGACCTTCAGTTTCCAAGGGGATGGTCTACAGATTCAAGTCAGTCTTTGGAAATGCTATTTTCCTGAAAAGAGACCAGGATAAAAGCCTAGGGTTTAGGTAGAGAAAAGAGAAGTAAAACGAGCTGTTTAGCAGATAACCACATGTGGTGAAATCTTTTCTGTTCTTCATGCTGAACAAGACTGGTCACTGCTTACAGATGCCACTCTAATACAGTGTATGAAGCCTTACCGGGGATTGAGGAGGAATAAAGACAGGTGTCAGCACTGAATTTCTCATGAACAAAGGTCTATGGCCCAGCTATCCAGCTATCATGAGAAGGACAGTTTGTATTTGTGATCCGTATCTGACTGGGAAAAGGCTACAAAGCTTCCATCGCCTGAATGTCTCCCATGGAGTTTTCGAAGGAGGACGCAGTGCAGCGTTTCAAAAATCCTGAAGCCCTCAATGAGAAGATACTGCTTTGAAAATGGTGGGAGAAAAGCCTTGAAGCTGTAACTTATGTAAATATACATACACACACCGCCCTGAGTACTCATTACAATTGCAAAGACAAACTTCCAAACATGAAATGATACAATATTGTCTCTCTAGTTCTGTCACAATTGGCTGTTTTAGCAAAATGTAACAACAAAACTAAAATAAACATCACCAATGAACTTCACTGTCCTGTGGAAAAGCAGTGTGCCAGCCAATAAATACATTTGTGCTACTGCCACTGCAACACAGCAAAGTCAGATCAACAGCAGGTAAATTATAATCAGCAGCACTGGAATGATAATCTGATTTTGCTGTAAAAACTAAAAAAAAAGAAGAAAAAAAAAGCTATATTTTGTTATACTTATTTGTGTCACGAATTATATCAAAACACATCTAGATGTTGATGATACTTCAAATATACTGTGTAATGAAAAATATGAGGAAACAACTTTTGAGGTAGTTATTACTTCATTTATGTAAATAATTATTTATTAAGTAATTTATTACTTATTATTTGATAAGAAAAAATATTATATTATCAGAAGCATCGTATTTTGAAAGCAGTCATTTCCTTCCACTACCAGTTTCTAGCAGTTCAGGTAACTCAAAGTTTCATCTGTTGATGGAAGGGAAAAGATTTGAGTAGCTACAAGTAAGTGAAACTACATGAAATGGCTTATAGTTGAAAGACAGATGACAGCAGGATGGAACACATAACCAGAACATTTCAGAAGTCTAAAATTTTTCTTCCTATTGATATAATATGGACAACAGATGGGTTTTTAAATGCAGCTCCTGATACAACTTTGCATGTGAGAAAGAAAATAATTTGTAGTTCACGGGAACAGGAGCAGATTGTTCTGTGGATCCAGTTGGTGTCATTCTACACCCTTACATTCTCTTGCAAAATGCTGTAAGCAGAACAACAGGAGTCCAAAATTCCCCACACTGGCTCCACCTCAGTAAGCCATTTCTATTTACAAAGTATATAAGCATATATTTTAACTTCAGGAGCACGTGTAGGACCCAGTGATTTCACTATGACTTAGGAATCTGCCTGAAATCAAAGTTTCACTTACAGGGTTTGCTAATCAAGTACCAGATTCGTCTGGCAGTTATTAACGGGCTTCATTTTCACTGGGTCCGTATGTTATGCTTTCCCCCTGCCACAGCATTTTCTTCATTTCCTAACTGATGTGCTCACCCAATGGGCCAAGACAGGCCTAAGCTGCATGCAGGAGGCATCCAAGCAGCAAAGGACAAGACAAGTGACAGGACTGTGAACATGCAGGACAACCTCCCAAGTGCACCAGAAGCATCATTGTCAACACAGAGGAAAACGTGACAAGCAGTATCAAAAGCTTAAGTTTAATCACTTTAATTACTGAAATTCTTCCTGCTTAAGTCTTAAACTAGCAAACCCATGACAGGCAAAAACCCACAGGGGAGAGAAGACAAGGCTGCTCACGGTCTGCCTTCTCTCGCTGGTGAGGTCCACTGTGAGGTCCACTGAGGTCCACTGACCACTGTGACCCAGGTAGCTGGGAACAGTGAGGCACTACGGTCTCACGGCATCACCCACTCTAAGCTACCGGAGTATGATTGTCAAAGACTATGAGCTCTGTGCATGTAGCAATGACAATTAACATTTTTCTAAACACAGCATTTAAACATCTGGATTCGGGTCTATGCATGCTGCCCTTCTCTCATGCCTTTACCTGCTAACTGCATCTTAGTCAGGCTATTTTCCCTCTTAAGTAAAGGAGACAGAACTGGACTACAAAGCCATATGTGGCCTGACTTTTGTGATGACTTCTATGTTTAATAGCATAAATACTACAAGCAGAGGTGCTCATAGTAAATCATGCAAATATCAGTTGCTCTGAGAATGGTCATTTAAAAACAGACAAAACCAAAAAAAAATTAAGGTTCAAATCCTGCAGTCAGTTTTAGCACAAACCCCCTCTTGGCTCCCTATGGATCGATGGCAGAATACAGCATCTGTCTACATGACATCTCTGTAAAATAAAGAACTGGAACTGACATAACAATGATATTGTCATGCCTCTGTCATACTTTTTAATACAATTCACATGAAAATCAGTATAAGGTGTTGTGAATATTGCCCCGAACTCATGAACCATGTAGCAGAATCAGGAATTGAACCTATGGGTTCTGAGTCCCTGCCTAGCCTGCTAGTCGCTAAACCCTACTTCCTTAGGTAGAAAATTACAGTAAATACATCAAGTCAGCTGTGTACTGCTCCAAAGTTTGGGAAGGTTCAAAGCCAGGGCCAGCTGAGGTAAAGAAAGACAGTACACATATTTTTCTATGGTGAAACCAGTTCCCTACAATAGAGAAGGATGTTGTATTGGTGCTTCCAAAGAAACATGCAACATGTCTCTTTCCCATTCCATTGGCAACACCACTACGGTGTTAAACTCACCTTGGTAAGACTGATGATGCAATCAACACAATCCCATGGCTAGCTTTGTCTACAACTGAACAAAAGCTTTTGCTTCTCATCCCCCACCAACAGCAGAGCCATCATGAATTGTGATGTCTCTCCCCAGGCAGTGGCATGTTCACATGGGACTGGCTGAGGGCAGCAGGACTGCAACAAGCACAGTCAGAGGAACCAGGCAAATGCTCTCGAATCCATTCCTGTGACAAGCAGCTAAGACCACACAGGTCAAGTTATGCATTATACAAATTTCAGTATTACCTAGGGGCCAATTTCACACACTAAACAGCTCTGGGGAGGCCACAAAAAGTTGTGTTTCAGCAACACAACCTGGAAAAAGGGAGGCTGTTGCATGACTCCAGACACCATACCAAGGCACATAGTAAAACCAGACTTAAGAGCAAATAAGTTTACAATAATGAGAAGATTTTATTAAAACTCTCCCATCTTAATTTATTCTTTATTTTATCAGTCTTACTGTAAATTTGTTTGGTTTTTGTTGTTGGGGTTTTTTTAAATGTTTCAATCTGCTAAAAAAGGTCTTCTTGAAGATGGACAGGTAATGAAATACAAATAGAATGCTTAATATGAAAAATGTAATGCACAGCATATTTTTTTCCTTTACTTATTTCATCTCAATTTGCACCTAGTCATTTTCATGCTGAGCATCTCATTTGGTTAAATAATTAGCGTAAATTAAATTTCACCTTTTTTAACAGGCAAAAATGGTGAAACTGAGTTGGTAATTGTTTCAAGTTTTGCCACAATATGGGAACAACTTGATAACCTGACAACACTTATGTTGAATGGACAAGATACACAGGCTTTTAACAAAAGCAAGGAAAATGGAACGGTGTGCAGCAACTTGCAGGGCAAGAAATCCCTCTCTGCAGAGCCTTATGACATGGACCAGTAACCTCTAAAGACCTATTCAAAGACCTCAGGATGTGAGAGTTTATTCCTGAGCAAGCCACTGTCTGCTCATACACAGAAATACATGCCCCTCCTTGCCTGTGTATTGGCACCACTCATGGCAAGTTACTTTCTTTCATCCAGCAGCCCCATGCTTACCCTACTCTGCTCACTCACACTGATTTCAACAGAAATTGCACCTGAATCAAGGTCAGCCCACACCTCCCACGGCAGATGGTGAACAATCCTTGCTTCTCATGGGCTCTGATCCCAGCTATGCTCGTCTGCCATGGCACTGTCTCATGCCTGTACAGCCCCAGCCCACCCCCCCCAGCAAAGGTCAGCAGGCACAGGCTCTCTCACCTGACAGGGCAAGGCAGCAGGCAGCCACAACCACCCCCTCTGCAGCTAGTCTCATCGACTCCACCAAAACGTGGGAGGAAAACTCCCATGTGTCCTACGATGCTCCCTCTGACCCTCCTTGGCCTTACAAGTCTTGGCTCTTAACAAATCCATGAGGACTTCTCATCCAGAAGAGTAAGGGAAACTCAAGTAAAGGACACTCAAACCACATCAGAAAAGTGCACTCATGCCACTAGCGAAATTTCAACAATTTTATATGATGTCCATACATATTATTCATCTGCATTAAGAAACTAATGGAGTTGCAGAAAGGAACATAGCTATTAGTCAGACAAGACCTGCTATAGAGTCAAAGGTAAAACGTATTGGAGTTGATACAAAGAGAAAGCATTTTATGAACTCTAATTTTGGTTATCATCACACAGACTCAGGAAAATGTCTTCCTCCACCTACAAGGTCTTGGTGTCCTTATATGCCACTATTTAGATTCCCAGCTCTAAGCTTCTGCTGTTGTAACAGTAACGTGTCTATACAAAACTAAGTCAATTCAGTACAATAAATGAAAATTCTCCTGAAGACTGAAACTTGTTGTAAATCTTCATAAAAAAGCAAGTTTCTTCTGAAGAATATTGCAATAACAATCAAAGAGAAATCCTGCATTTGCTTGGAAAATAAGGATGTAACAAGAGCAGCATGGTCCACTTCCTTATAGTGCCTTTTTGGCATCCCTTGGCCATGACCTGAATGGCCTCCCGTGTGAGAAAATACATGTTTCCGTCTGTGCTTGTTCATCTCCTCCTCTCTGTGCTGAGGTTATCAGCAGAGGTGCTACAGCAGCAGCTCACAGATGCAACTGTTTGTCACCGTAACATCTCAGCTGTTGTCCCTACCAATGCACTATGAGCCTCTGTGTTCACATGCACATATGGTAGTGTAGAAGACCATTAATATCAGCACTAATTTTTGACCATTTGTTATTAATGACAATAAAATCTCAAAATACAGAAGTTAATAACCCTATGTCACAGTTTACAGCTATTTCATTTTATACACAAAACAAAGGGGAAAAATTATTTGGTCAAGATGAGAGGGAGAAGGACAGTTTGAAGGGGAATTCAGGAGCATTAAACCACTCCTTTCCGAAAAAGACATTATTCCCACTCCTTACCTAGAGACCTGTTATTCTTGCACCCTTATTTCCTGGCATTATTTAATATACTTAATATTTGTATCTATGCCACTAAAGCAAAGAGTCATCCAAGCCTTAACAATTCGGCATGACTTTGAAGAACAAACCTAAGTAACAGCAGAGTAAATTGTCAAGGAAATATTATTAAAGGAAAAATTAACTTAAAATCAATTGCTTTTATTCTAAAGTATTCATGTAATCACTTGCCTCCCTTTTCCATAAACTGGTTGTAAAATCTCTTGAGACAGAGGACTGTTGTGTTGCACATATGCCTAATGATACCATAGGGCCATATTTAAAAGATTTATATAACCATTTATAGGGGCAATCACAGCTCATCAAGTTATTTTCTTTTACATGCGAAATCACCCCATTTAAAGGACTTTTCCCATTTATTATTCTACAATGCCTTTCCAGAGGCAAAACAAGAGCAGGGGGTTGGGGTGGGGGGAATTTGGCACGCATATATACAAAACCCTCAAGAACTGCTCATGCCTGAGCAAATTCACTTGTCTGTCTGTTAAACATTCCCATCCCAAGACTTCGTTTCAAGACACATCCTCATAACAAATAGCTGGACTGTGTCTGTACAGCTGAGACTATCAACATACAACATTTCATTTCAAAACCCAGTCATTTCAAACCTATTTCACAAAAGTTGAGTGCCATTATTTCTTTGCCTATCTTGCTTTCTCCTGCTTGCAAGCATCTCACCAGGCATGATTCATGTTACGTAACTCCAGCTTTTTAAAAACAACAGTTATGTAGCTAGGTAGTATGATAGATTAATGAGGCAAATCCAGAAGTTGCTTATTACAGAACCTGACAATAGCTGCTCCTTAAATAATGTGCCTATGCAACATTAAACAAATGAATAAGCAATTGCACCAGCACTGTTTACAATCCCAGTTAAATAAATCTTTCAAATTCAGGGTAGAATAGACTCTAGACTACTCAGTGGCTCTTCTCATGTCACAATATGCAAACTCCCCAGTGCATATGTGTTTTATTTTTAAAAGTGACCCACCCCCCCATCATTAGAAAATAACAGTTGAATACTGAATCAGTTAATTTCACTCATAAGAATGCTGTATTGCTTTAATGTTCTGGTTGACTGTGCTGAGACAAAATCCTCCTCCCCGAGTTAGCTGCAAAATGCTTGTGTTTTGCAAATAACCATTTTTACTTATATCCCTGTTTTGGTTACAAAGTTTAAAAGCAGCAGCTGGAGGGTTAAACAGGCTTCCTGTCAAGGCTCTGCAAGAAGCAAGCCCCTGTATTCCAACAAGACAAAGAAATTTGTTCGGGCCCTGTATATTCAGCATTATTCAGCACTATCAGGACCATATTCCAGGATACCTCAATGCCCACCTGACAGTGCGTCCTTTCTATCACGGAGGTGATATGGTCTCCCCAGGGCAAATCATCACCTGACCATCCTGGTCCTTGCAGCTCAGATATGTCCAGTGACATGCTATGTGGAGCAAGTCAGTGCCATATAACTGTATTCTCAGTCACTTGCAGAGCCTGTATTTCTGGCATCACCACCACAGCAGAGCAATAGGGAGGTGACTGGCTGCCCCAGGGAAGAGACAGCAGCAGTGGGGGCCCTGTGCAAGCACCAGCTGGCTGCCGAGCTCAGACCTGAAACTAGGTCTCAGCCCACTTGACTGCAGGGGAAGGGAGGGGGTAAAAAAAAAAAAAGGCAGCAGCACTTTCTCAGAGCAGGAAGAAGGGGAGGCCACGAGCGTTTCCTGTTGTGCAGCTGAAACAAGCAAAGACGTCATTACACTTACGCTCCCTCAGGGTGTCAGCAGATTGAGGGCCAAAGTTCAGTCATTTCCAATGCACCGCAAGGAGGGAGGTTTTAGAGGAGAAACCAGCAGTGGCTTTATTGCTAACAGTGTTCTCTGCACTTGCATAGCAAAACAGCTAAGCAGTGTGTTACCAGGCTCAGCTGCAAAGTATCGTATGTGACTAGAAACAATATTTGCTCAGGAGCCGTGCTGCTCTTGTTTTTCTTGTACAGCTTGTGTAAGAATATTACTGCAATACAGAAGTAGAATAAAATATTACTATGATATCAAAATGCACTAACTTCTCACTGCAGTCCATACTTCTGCAAGGATCTGGAAATGAAGCCTTACAGAGTTTTGGATCCCATGGTGTAAAACATGTTTTGTGAATGCATCTGGGGCACAACTAGTGTGTAAAACTCCAGGATTCCCTTGTCAGATACGGCTGACAATCCGGCAGAGCAAGTGCAGATGCTTCTTTTCAATTTACCCATCTTTCTGAAGCAGGTAAGGGCCCAGCTTAAGGAGAGAGGTGAAAACACAGGAGTTGGGTAGTGGCATGTGGATGTTTAACATTTCCTAACTGATTGTCTCCCAGGCTGTCCATCTAAACTTAAGTAACTCATTAGTATACCTGGCAAGCGTAGGGAGAATCAGAATTGCAGTCCTACTACCTTCTTAAGTTAGACATTAGAAAGACTTTTTAAATGGAAAGCATCGTTAAGACTCCATTTCAGAGTCTCCGCTCACCACTGGAAGCTTTAAAGTGCAGTCTGAACAACCACAAGTAGGAAATGCTTTCGTTATAGCTGATCCTCCTGAGGTAGAGGGATGTACAGGCTTACAGTATGCTCTCACTCATGAGACACATTGTAGATCCATTTTTAATAGTATCTGAATAACATATCGAAACACAGTGATAAATACAGTCATTCCACAATAAGCATGTCCTAGCAACAACCTCTGGTGTGCGGGACACTAGACTTTTCCTCTATACACTGAATGTGACAGATTGGTTAGCAGTGCTCCACTTGATAGAAGTCAATTTTCAAATAGAGGTACTTAACAAACTTCAGTGAAAAAGGTTACAAGGAGTTTGGAAAATGCTCTTCTGAATTCTCTTCTCATAGTACCATCACTACCTGAAGAGAGTATTTTTGCTGTATTTCTGCAATAACCACCCTGTGGTCACATCGGGAACTGAAACCAGTCTTTCAGCCCTAGTAATTTTCAATGTATTAGAGCTGAAACTAGAGAATCACCAGTCTGTATCTTGGAGTCATAATATATTGCATCTTTCATGGGACATACGCAGTGTCAGTGGCTAACCAAAACTGCTCATTTTACTAGAAGGTCAAAGATAGTATTTTAATTATTTGTAAACTAAACATTTTGGATATACTTTCAAAAAACATTCTTCTACAAGGTTATGAACTGGTTTGGTTGTTTTCTACCCCTCCCTTTAGAGATAAATTTTTCAAAGATAGCATATCTTTAGGATTAGCTACCCAGTTAGCATGAAGAAACCTCTACTGGTTCTTGTTCTGACATTAGCTTGAATAGTTAATCCTGAAGGTTGTCGATCTGGCACTAATCATCATGATTTTTTTCAATATAAAAAAAAAAGCAGACAAATCGGCCTTTGGTGTTGGTAATGATTTGCACTACACAAGCATTAACTGTAGCAAAGACAGTTTGATTTAGTTCAATCAGAGTAAAGTGATCAGAATCTGGCCCTTAAAAATGTGGATGCTAGAACAGAATCCAGCCCATATCATACAACACAATGGGTATAAGTACTGACATTCTTGTGAGAGAAGGAAAAAGGGGACAAAACCCTCAAAAGTACTTTAAGAAAGCTTCTCCTGAGCGCAGCATTCTAAACAACACATAAGAGAGCCATTTGATTTTCTGAAATCTCACCATTTAGTACCACACTCACTCAGAATAAACTTGGTCAACTGTTTTTAGCCCCATATCCAAGAACGAAGGAAATGCACCAACAGTTTGCTCTTTTGACCATACTGAGACAACTGCCGCATGGCACAGCAGCAGCACACAGACAGGCCGTCTAACCACTAGGCACCAGCATGCCAAATTGCAAATAGGCATCTTTCACACATGTATGGCTGCCCATTGCAATACAGTGTCTGCTAAAGAACACAGAATGTAACAAGGAACAGCAGTGTATTCACACACTCGTCCATGTCCTGAGAGTTAATTTTCATGTAATTACATCTTACTGTTCCATTAGTTGATGAATGGTACTAAGCCATGTCTACCACGGTTTGAGGCGAGAAAGTGCAATATGCTTTCTGAAATATACTTTTCATCCAAATACAACCCTAGTATTTTTAAAAGAGCTGTATCTGTTGTGTTGATTTTATTAATTTTAAGTTTGAAACTTAAAGCAAACAGACATGCAAACTGTGCCCTGGTCTCACTGCCAGTGCCCTTGGTACACTGATGAAAACACGTGCCTTTCCACTCCAAAATAGAAGTTGATTGCCTTAAGTACAGATACATATGGAAAACAATTCTGAAACAAAGTTGGCTGCCTACAAAATATCTAGCACCCTTACAGATTCCCACAAACTCAGTTACACTCTTACCCTTTACAACCCATTGTGCAATACTTAGAACAAAGCCACTACATTGTATCACTTGGCAATTTAAACTACGTACAAGGTTTTTATAATTATTTCATTTCTATTTGAAGGCATATTTGAGAAATGCAAGTGGAAAAGCCATTATCTTGAGATTTTTTTGTTGAACTCTCTCATCACTAAGGGAATTCTCTCAAACAACCCTATAAGCAGATAATTAAAATATCCTGCAGCAATTTTATGAGGAAAACAAGGCAAACAAAGATGACAAAGTCCAAGCTGCCAAACACCTGATAGCAGGTAATTATTTATCTTCAAAATATATGTGGCAAAAAACAGAAGGGGGGGCTTGTTTTTCACTGTGAACTGGGTATCCAGCCTAAGTACAGCAGTACACAGGATGCCGCATGAGAGACTGCCCACGCTGAAGGGCATGATCCAACCACCACTGAAGCAGCAGCAATCAGAAATTCCTGAAGTATCCCTCGTCATTTTGTCTTCTCATCTACTGCACTTAGTTGCCTCATATCATGCTCTCCTGGTCCAGGAGGACTCTGCCACCAGTTCTGGTCTCTCTCCCCCCGTGTACTTCAGGGGTCTTCAGGCACAGGGACGTGCAGCCTCCCATTCAGAAGCTACTGGGAAAATGCTACATTGCCAAGAGGAAAGTTCCCATTATGTGGTAAGGATCAGGTTTAGGATGAAAACATTACAATTCAAATGGGATGATCCCCTGCAGTGCAGATGTGTGTGAGTGTTCATAGAGATATAGTGTGTGAGTGCATATGTGTCTGTGGTGTGTCTATACACATTTACATACATACACTCGTGTATATGTGAGTGTATAGATACAAAGTTATACATACGTGTGTGTATATAATATATATTCACATAAAAAATAAAAGTTATTACATAAAAGTGATTTGGCCAACAGGTATCAAACCCCTGTGATTGTAACTATCTTTTATAAGTAACGACTTACAGAAATTCTTCAGACAAAACACATTAAATCCTGGAAGGTAAGTGGGGGAAAAGGCAAACTCTTATTTTGGGGCTTGCTGAAGTATTTATGTTTTATTTCATATGTCTAATAAAGATAAAGCAGATTTGAAACTCGTGTTTAAGAACCTGAAATTTTCAACAATGGGTAACCTAACTTCAAGAAACCAAAAGCAATTGTTAAAATACTAATTTAAATTGTTTTCATGGAAACAAAAAGAAAACACTTTCAAAATGTTAAAAATATTAAATCAACTTGACTGCTTCTGTATCTCATGAATTCAACAAGATCCTAGGCAACAAAAATATTTAGAATAAATATTTTTCTTATGGGAATAGCATTTTCCGTCAAATTGACCAGATGATATCAATTAAAAAAAACCCCAAAGATTAGACACAGAGAACACATCTACTGACTTAAAAACTAAACTGTACACCAGTGAGCACAAAGCTTAAGAAGATATTAACTTTTCCTTTCAAAGATCTTCTTACTTCTAAGGGGAAAATGCTTTTTTCCTCTTACAACATTTTGACTAATTTCAACCCAAATTAGGAAAATCTGCTCACTAAAACTTCAGAAAGCACACACTACTCAGTGTAAAATACTGCACACATACACAAATATAGAGTTGAATATATCAAAGGCAAATACAATACTGAGTCCAAGTTCTGCACTTACCCTATATGCCCACCTTAAAAAAAAATGAGAAGATGAACAGCAAAATAAATAAAATCACAAATCAGTGATACAAAAATACAGTAACTTTCTACGTAATATACCATCTGTTCCTCCAGAAAAGCATGCTGCATCAAGCCACAGGGGCTACAGCTATGAAAAGCCCTTGTAGAAGAGCCAAGTTCCGTAATGAGCAGTTTCAGGAGCTGGAGAAAACCGTACCAACCACTAGAGTAAGGAGGCAGTCTGTAATATGCTCAGCGGGAACTCACCATCCCACCATCCTGGGCTGGGGTTACCCGGGCTGCCACAACGTCCTCAGAGAGCTTCCCCAGATCTGGCAAATCCAGTGTCAGAAGTTTACAGCACACCAGGAAAGCCAGGCAGCACTGTGGAGCAAGTGCTAGTTGTTTGAGGATGTGGTGTTTTGCCATGGCTTTTTACGGGAAAGTTTTGTCTCCAGAGTTACAGAAACAGTAAATTGGATTTCCCCAACTACTCCACAGACCACACCTCTACTGATGCTGCTCCCTCCTCTTGTACTGCAGATCTGGTATTGGCATACAGAAATAGTTTCCAGAACATGGGAATAGGCAACCTAGCATGCCTGCTACCCCTGAGGCACATGAAAACTAGGAGCTGCTGTTGCATGCCAGATGCTTGCTCACTGTTGTGTGCCTTACAGCAAATGAAGTGAGAGTCTTCCAGCCACTCAGGCAAAGAGGCAGGCAGGAGAGACTCAGATCAAAGAAGTACTAAGGGGTGCTCTGTTATGGTTAGGAAGGGCAATTAAGGTGTGCAGCCCTCTCCTTCCAGCTGGCAAAGTCTCAGGTACTCAGGATTATATAGTAAGAATTTACTTCTGCTGCTTCTGTTATTATTCATTAGGTATGTGTTATAGAGGTATCTGGCCTTTCCAGCCTTTGGTTGCATTATCACACCAAATGCAGGCTTTAGGGCAAGGTCTGAGTTTTGTAAACCACGCTTGGAAAGGCTTTGCTTTTGCTCTCTCACCATCCCCAGAACAAACGACAGCATCACAGATCCCTGGGCAATTAGGAGACCATACCTGGACTGGAGGGAATTCATGAGCCAACACATTATCACAGCTCTCATTAATAAAATAATAAACTGTGCAATTACAGTGTGTTGTACACATACCTCAGGGTATGCAGTAAGGCACAAATTTAGAAATGGAATGTTTCCAACAACCAACAACTTAAACCAGCAAGGATCCTTATCAAACAATTAGATTACTCAAGAACTACTCCAATAACTGGCCCTTTTTGCCCAGGGTTATGCATTCTAGAATCATGTCAAAAGTTTTCATTGAACTGGGCTTTTTCCTCTTCTTTTTTTATTTTGTTTTTATTATTTGAAAAAAAGAGAATAGCTCATCTCCTCTCTCATCCACCCACCAGGTGAGGTACAAGATTTTTTCAAAATTACATCTAAAAACAAGGAAGTGCAAAGAAAAACCTCATTATCAGTGATAAGCTAATTCAGTTTGGTGCTACTGGGCTACAGATGGAGAACTAGATACATAGGACAGGCAGGTTACACCAGAATGAAACATAACACTAGAACCTTGAAAACCTTTTGTATATATTTTATCTTTTTTAATGCTGAGCCATGCCAGAAACAAGCAAAAAAAAAAAAAAAAAAAAAAAAAAAAAAAAAAAAAAAAAAAAAAAAAAAAAAGAAAAACAATTTTGAAATAAGGTCACTGAAATAAGAAGGTATCAGCCCTCATTCAGAAAAAACCAAACCAAACCAAACAAAAACAAAAACCCAAACAAAACAAAACAAACAAAAAAAACCAAACAAACACAAAAAACCAACAACAACAACCTAGACATACTCAAACTGAAATGAAATGCAAGCTTCTCACACCTTAATAATTCCAAACCCAGATAATGGGATTTCAATGGGGAGACAAGCATACAGGACAAGTATACAGCTCTGGCTCCAAGTAAGTTCCTTTTTCAGCTGAGTTATAACTACAAATCATAATAAAAAATAGGTAAAACCACAGCTCTAAGCTACTGTCAGTTCCAACTCTTGCACCTAAGACTTCATGCATTTTATATTCAAAGCACAATGAAAGCACCTTGGGGTACACAATGTATCTTTTTCTGTCCAAATTACCTTATACCATCTGGCAATGTAAAAATCATTTCTGTTGAGAGTGCCTTTTGTTGTAGATCTTCTCTGCCTGAAGTATCCAGAGGCTGTTTCCATGTAGACAGTTTTTCCAACATTCTCACCTAGCGTTACTATATCCAATATGAAAAGCAAACTTTGCATGCTGAAGGTTTCCATTTATAGGCTGAGACAGTCACGGGGAGCACTATTGCAGCAGTACAACTCCTATCTACAGCTGATGGCAAAATCCTGGCCTCATGAAAAAAAATCAGTAACAGTTTCCCATTCCGTACTTTTATTGGTAAGGATATGATCCAAAATGACAGAATTTTCATTTTATTCACAAGAGACAAGGCAGTTCACGTGGTGTCACAAGCTGGGTCAGGCACAGCTTAGTGTCATCTTCTCAGTTGTGGGGGCACTGATTAGAAAATTGTGAGATGAGTGCAAGATGGTTTTGCGCTTGACACCAGAGAAAGTGAAGGTCAAGCAACACGATAAGTGTTAGCACAATGCACGTGGTTTTTATAATAGCTTTCATTTCCACCATCTATTTACACAGTTAGTCTGCTCATGGATTGACTTTCCAGTCACATTTCTACAACCATGAGACCTGGCACCATTACTTCAGCCAGCGTGTGAAGGTGGGTGCCCTACAGAGGAGCGAGGGTTAATGAGCACCATGCACAAGGTGACTGCCAGGCACCACTGATAGGGCATCAGGAATGATCCTTTAACCTTTTGACAAGACTGAGAATGATATGACTATGTCCTTCAGAAACAAGAGGATGTAAAAGGAATTCAAAGTGCTCCAACTCAGAAGGCAAACATCTTCATGGTCCAGCAAGACATGACCTTGGTTGAGTCAGTCACAGGCAGTTAAATGGGCCACACTCAGTTACTGACCCTGCTGGCATCCTCATATCAGCAGAGCACCAGAACAGTGAATAACATCTCAGAAAGGTCACCTGGGCAATTTTGATACCCACTGCACCAAAGTGAAACCACAGCAGTTCATCATAGAGAACTATGATGCTTTTTTAGCTGTTTAACAAAATATGGTTGTGTATATGCATCTATGTACACACTTGTGAAATAAATGCTAATACTCACACATAAATAATGCAAATAAGTTTATTTATATAAAATATTTTCTTTGATATTTAAACAACAGCAGAAGTTGGACCTACATTAAATCTAGGTTAAATTTTCCTCTCAGTGACAAACAAGTCAGACCTCCAACCACAAGCTCTCATGAAATTATTCCAGGTATACGCACTATGAAGGAGACAGAACATGACTAAAGGCAAAAGCTATGATAACATGTATATGTATATACTTAGACATGTCTTCTTAAATATTTCTTCACACAATGTGACAAATTTCATCAATTTTCTGTTGTAATGTTTATTTTTATGGGAAAGTATCAAAGCAGAAGCCAAAAAAAAATGCCTTTCTGGTTGAGATAAAAACACAGGTGTAATTTTATTATCTGGATGCAACACTGTCTGAATTATATCATGAAACTGTGAAACACAGCTCTCTGTTTTCCAGTGTGTGAATCTGTAAATAGCCACCAAATCTATTTATTACACTCTTGGCTCGCCAGACAACCCACTTGAATGAGAAAGACTTAGTCAAAACTGGTTTCATTTTTTCCCCTGCTTGCTATTTAAGTGGGTCGAACTATTGACCGGGATCAAATGATACTGCAAATAAATTAAATCAAAAGCGTGCATTGTATTCTGTGTGTAAGCTATCTGTGGAGATGTCAAACAATGAAAGCTAGAGGATGCTATCACTGTATCCTAAATGCTGCCTTCTGTAGGACCCCAGTTCTCATCAACACATGCTTGTACGACTTGCGACTGGGCAGGGATTTTAAAAGCTCTTATACCAAAATTCTTTAGGTTGAAGACAATGTTAAAGGGAAACCTGATCTGAAAAAAATAACTTCCTGTAGGCAGTTATAATCCACTGTCAGTCACATTCAAACCTCCTCTCCCCATCTTATTCATCTTCCCCTCTAAGCTTCATCCTCAAACAGCATATGTCCAAAATTGTGTATTTAACATCCACATTTTCTTCTTTACTTAGCAAAATTGTGAGTGAGAAAGAGAAAAAAAATTAAAAGGTTTCTCTCATAGTCACTCCATTTGTGGAAAATATGCTGCACTGAAGTTTTGGAGAGGTGTGCGTAAAGGAACTCCATCATCCCATGTGTCTTTCTCTTTCCTGCCATGCAGAGGGTGATCTGGGGAGCAAGGGAAGGAAAGTCAGGGTATATCTACTGAAAGCTACTTTGCTGTTACTACAGAAGAATGAACAAAGACCCCAGACACGCCACTATGAAGCATCACACAGAGGACACAGACCAGAGGACATAGACCAAAACTAAAGCAAAGGTTCCTCTCCTTGTACGCTCGCTTTTCACAAGTGCATGTGTCCAGTCCAACCTCCTGTCATGGAAGGTTCAGGTTTATCAACTGCAGATGATGAAATCTGTACAACCCAGAAGCAAAACAAGTATTTCCAAAGTGCCCTGTAAATGCACCTTGTCCTTGCTCCAAAAGAAAAATGTGGAGGACCTGATTCACTTTCATTCCCTTCTCTATTATTTTCTCACCTCTCTTCCAAGCCTGTTGATAAAGTTAACATACAGAGTGATTAAATTTTGTCCACAAAGAGATCACTAACTAATTTAACGGAATCACTGAACAATTATATGGTAACAGTTTTCAACTATTAATGAGCTGAGCTAAAAACAAAGCAGAGAAAATTAATGTACTACATGTCATCCTTTTACTGCTCAACATTTCACAGACCAAACTCCTGTCAGTCCAAAGAAAGGTGCTATGGGAATCTTCATACTACTGTATATCAGTTCCAATTTACAATATTACTTGTTTATAAAAAAAATAGCGGACTCAGAATTGCCCTACTCATTACTCCAAACCATATAGTAGTTTTACTAACGCATGGCTGACTCTCAAGTTTTTCACCGATAGTTAACATTAGTCACTACATTAAATTAGGTCAAAGATGAGCACAATTCATGTATTTTTTTAACTAGTAATTAAGCAAATCAGAGATTAAAAATATATGACGTATCAAACGTGACAGATAACTTACTAGACTAACCTCACTGCCCTCTCCATCCCAACACAATACAAACCAACTGCAGAGGCAGCAGCACTGTATTTGGCATCACTCTAGCTCTAAAAAAACCTTCCTGTGAGTTTTTATTTCACTAACATCATTTCCTCCTCAAGCGTATTTTATAAAGGTGCTAGCCCTACACTTACCACAAATTTCTTCAGATGTATTAGTAACATCTTGCTAAGCCTGTATCAAAATTCAACTGTACCTCACGAAATTAAATACATGTAGCATACCCATTATTTAAGCCTTAAGAAATCAAATATTCTAGCCAAGCACCACTGTGAAAATATCCACTAACTTTTAGAGGGATTTTACTACTATTGTAGGACCAAGCACAAAATAATGGAACACGATTCAAGTTTTATTTTACACAATTTTACTTGGAATGCTGGAAGAAATTATATTCCCATAGCTTTGCAGAGATTTTACAACAAAATCTCTTTACTCGAACAGCCTAGTATCACGACCTTGCCTGGTGATCAAAACAGACTATCATATCACACAGCGTCAAGTTGTCCAACTTTATGGTCTCGTAGTTCATAGTTTAATCCTATTTTTACTAAACTGTAGAAACTTTTATTGTCTTAAACAGGTTAGGGAACTTGGCTGTAGGAGTCCATGAATGTCCTGCCAAAGATAAATACCTTTTACACTAAAGAACTATTTTATCTCAGACAAACGCAGTTTAAAAGACTTTTCATAAGCAGCTACAGAAATTGTGTTCATAAACATAACTGATTTTAAAGAGGAGAAAGTCAAAATTAGTCCATCTCTATTGTTACAAAAAATCATGAATTTTACTTGATTTTCTTTTCTAAAACATTAACAATTCATCTCTCAAGATGAATCAGTGTTTCACAGGTGTCACAGAGGATTCAGTTGAACACTGTCAGCATGCACAGATGTCACTTAACTGCGGGCCTGCACTACTCTCTAGAGCATCTCATTTTCATTGCTAATGCTTTTGCAGAAAGAAAGAAAATCACATTCAGACCTCAGAAATATTGGTAAGTTAGAGCAAATAAAGATATTATTTTTCAGCTAACTGAACTATTTATTTTAGCTGTCTTTGAAAGACAAGGAACATAAAACTCCACATACTTTTAGAACTTTTGTAAGTAGACTACACTCAAAATGAACTATACTGACCTGTGAAGACTGTTAATAGATGCCAGCAACTTAGTCTCTGTTGAATACTGACTTTGGTATAAACTAAATAGTTTTTTCTCTAACTAAATAGTGTCACGTTTTGTTGTCAAGGAAGGGTAACCTCGGTTATTATTTCATACTATTCTTTCTTGACACACTACATGTTTTCTTTTAATACAAACCACAAACACAAAATGCATACAGAGATTAGGCCATTTATCTTATTTAAACAACAACAACAAAAAAACAACAATATGCAAGACAACCCCACTGTCTAATAACACTAATTTTGAAAATACTGATTCTGTGCCATTAGATGTTTTTTAAACATAAAGTTCCTTTCTGCCAAAGCACAGATATTACTCTATGGAAAAACTGCTCACTAAATAATATTATTTCAACAAAATTCTGTGATATTATGTCACATCCTACACTGTGCAATTGGACTTTTCTTTCAGCTTCTTACATTTCTTTCTAGAAAACATCCAGTATTACTCCATATTCATAAATCACTTGATAAGGAGTGCACCCAACCTCTGACACTCAACCACCAAGCCCAGCAGAGGAAAATTCCAGGCACACTTGGGTGTGGGGAGCTTGGGAGGACTAAGTTAGGCCAGTCAGTCCAGCAACGATACTAACCTCTGTAGCCACAAAAGTCTAAACTTCATTATAAATTACAGAAAATAATCTGGGGGTTTTCTCCTTTAATTTTTTCAGGATTATTTTCTTATGAATAGGGTCAAACTCTATTTTATTGCATTACCTTTAAAATGTCACCTGACACTGTAATTTCAATTCCCTTCAGCTCCTCTAGTTTTTACTTTTCTATTAAACTGAACTATACATGCAAATTTTCTATCTGCTTTTCTTTTTATGGAATTTCCGATAAACTACTATCTAAAAAAGAAACTTTTTGTAGCAATCAAACCTTGAATTCCTCTTGTATGGCACAACAGCAATTAAGGCATGCCTTTCGAAAAATACTGTACATCCTTTTTCTCCCCCCTTTTGCAGCTTGCATAAATCAGAGATTTAAGTCAGATCTGCAGGAGTTTTATTACAACCTACTTACATTGCAATGAAGTGAACTTAAATCTTTAAGAACAGATGTATTCTTTACAATTATTTTTTTGCAGGATCAAATTTTTTGTATATGAGTTGCATATTAGGGCAGAACTGTCAATTACAAGAAAAAAACCAATAAAATAATTTTCCGTTAAACAGAAATTGAGGTGCAACATATGGCCCCTGTGTGCATGAAGTGGCCATAAACTCATTACCTACTACATTGTTACATTATTATATTACTTGTGGTTTCTATGTCATTTTTAAAGAGAACTTTTCTGTTGAGTCCAAGTCTACACTGACAGAGATAGAATGTGCATAAACAAACACAGAAAAAAGGATATTATCACTGTACAAACTAGTCGTATCAGCACAACCATGTACCAGGGGAATTTACATCAGATAATTAAATCCACATTTTTGCACTGTATTACTTTAAAAAAGCTACTATCTAAGTGGTACATTTTTGGGTAGGTATGCCCTGAGACCCCCACTGACGGAAAGTGGAGGGAAAAAAAGCATGCACAGGTTTTTGTTTATTCAAGTAAAAGGCAATATTCAGGTTCAAAAAAACAGTAAAAGAGACACATCGAGGGAAGAACAGGGAAGAACAAGGAAATACAGAAACATAAGCAAAATTACAACCAAAACCAGTGTGGTGCATGCTCTGCTGCTATTGCCTGGCATACAGAGAACAGAATGAGTATTTTGCAGATGTACAAAATGTGCCTGAAAGACAAATGAAAATAAGCACACAGAATCCACAATACTTCCTCAGAGCAAGAAGAAACTCTCATGTTTAGACTGTCTCAATGATGGCAAGAAATTAATCACAAGAGAGTAGAACAAGGCAAGAGAGTTAACTTGACAGACAAAATTTCATATGGTACTTGTACCTCTTCTGATTATTCCACACTGGTGATTTGGAAACACTGTATCAGATTGTTTCCCCTACCCATATCCTCTCACACCTTTTCCATGCTCATAGCTTTGCCAGAGAGATTTCTCAGGAACTAATCTTACTGGGGACAACTTACTACAAATGAGTAGTTAGGGCAAAGGTTCAGAATGCTAAAATAAGACGTACATGGTGTCTGCCACTTGCTATTTCAGCTAAAAAAAAAAAAAAAAAGGATATGTTTACACTATTATTTATTAAGGTTCAAATAGGGGCTTGCTAATTGGCTGTCACAAAAAAACTTCTAGCACTTCTATTTACAATGTATTTCTTCTCTCAGGCTGTCAGACCAGCACTATCACAAGTCCAAATTTCACTTGAGAATGAAGAATATGGCCCTGATGAACTGCTTTTTAATATTTCCTGCTGAAATAGGGCAGTTGTTGCAAAGTCTTATAAAAGTTGCTTAAGTACCCAAAAGAGAAACAAAACTGTACAAAGCTGCTATTTCCTATCAAAATGGCACAGCCAGCTTGAAACTTTCATTCTTCTGTGATAATTCTGTGTTACTTTATTTAAATGTAGCATCCAAAATTATTGATTGAAACACGTGAAAAATACTATTCTCCATTTTCCATCCAGCTTATGCTTCCTTTTGCTGTTTCTTCACTTCTTTAGGAACTGCTAGATGGTTCCTTTTATAGAGGAGGAAAAAAACCAAAAAAAAACAACAACAAACAAATGGTTAAGCTACAGGAGAAATGCAAATAACTTAAAAAAATATTTACTCTGCAACATACTACTTCAGAGATGCTGTTTAAGAAATCTTAAGAAAAAATAACCTGCCTCTAAAAAAAATAAAAAGGTTTCCTCATAACTTATCAGACCTTTTTCAAATAACAAAGGTATGCAGCCTCTGCACTCAACACTCCTGTTCAACTCTCAAAAGTATTAGCAATTAACTCTTCCTGAAGTCTTTAACCCATCAGACTAATACTAATTATGTATTCCTCCTGCTCAAAGGACCAATAATTTAAAGCCACCCACTGACAGATTCAGGTCTTCTCAATATCTGAGGTAAAATGGATAAAATACTTTCTCCTTATCCTGCATGAAGGCCACTGACATGACGAACCAACTTTTGATGGGCATGATTTATCCTGGGACCTAAGACAGAGAAAGTCAGTACTCAGCTCTTGCAGTTTACCTGCCATTCTTAGGCAGAATCAAGCAAGAACTACATGGAAGTAGTACTTGATAAGCTCTGCTTACAGAGCTGGATAGATACCTATCAATATAACTCACACTGCCTCTTACAAAGCCCACCATATTCAAATGTGAAAGATGGCGTGCCATATTTCATAATCCAGATCACATTACTGTGACTTATACATTACTATGACTGGTATACTCTACAGTAATACTCTCAAATAGCAACCATTCTTCTCTTTGATGTGTAAATATGGCAGTATTTCACTAAGTAAACCACTTCTGCCAGGCACACAGCTCCTGTATTCCCACTACCTAATATGGTTAAATTACAAAAGCAGTAACAGTAACTGCTCCTGCTTTGGACCCAAAAATGATGAGCAGAGGGACATGCAAAACTGTACTCACTACTTTCACTTCTGCTTAAATCCAATTCACCTTAATTCTTTTAAAAACAAGCATCTAAATAAACTAATAAAAAAAGAAGTTCGGCAAAATGCTCAACAATAAATGTCCCGCTTTAAAAATGTTACATGTCCTGCTTAGTTACAAACACACAGGCCAGTGCCATAAGTTTGCTCACACAACTGAGTAGAGCCAATAGTATTAGAAATAGTTAAAAGTCAAAAAAGAATAGCCTTGTAGGGTGCCACCACATAAACTAAACACGATATACTGCCAAACACTCAAGTAGACACATGTACCATTATTCAGCAAGGACCACATGAATGCATATGGCTCTCTGTTTTGTCTTCATAGTAACAAGAAGGTTTGTAAACAGACCTCACATATGAGGCAATCTAGTCACTTGAGAATCTAAAAATCTGCCTTTATAAAGAAGCATTCTGCACTGTTGCCACACAATTGCACTTAGATACACAATTAAGAGTCCTCTACATTTGTGCTTTGGGGCAAGCGCTGCTCAATCCATAGCAGTGAGGTTTTAACCTGTCACCTCAGCCAGGATGTATGTAACTGCTATGCCCAATAGCCATTGGAAAATAATATCAACACGAGAGACTATAAAACATTAAAAATGTGGATTATTCAATCAAAAAAATTAATGACACACTTTCTTCGTATCATACCACTGCTGCCTTTGCACAGCTGAAAAACACAGTAATCTTAAATGCATTTACAGACGACAGTAGAAACTTCATAAAACTCACATGGAAAAACCCTCTCAGTCTATTCTACAATACTAATTTTTTTCAAAACATGAGACAAAGCAAAAAAAACAAATGAAGAAAGTTTCAGATAATCCATACCTGAAGTTTCAGAAGTATCTCCTGACTGGAAGGATATGGAAAGATTTAATATCTAACTGTAAACATATATTACCCCCAGGATACACTGCATCTATCTAAATATGTCCACATGGTGCAAACCTAAGAGGCAGAGACTCTCCTATCTTTAAAGAACAGATGCACTTTTTTAGCATGTCTGCATATCATTTTCACTATCAAAATATTGAGGATTCTGCACCACATCCTGATAACCTGAGGATCACATTCCTCTGGCAGTCAGTGGTAATCCACAGCAACAGAATTTAAAACTGGGCCCGCTGAATTTGTACCTCGTTAGACCAGTAGTTCTTTTAATTTAGTAATTACTATAATTACCCGGTGTCCCCAGAACTCCTAATGATGATGACCGAAGCTCCCTTGAGCTGGGAGCTGCATGAACACACGCCTGCACTCGCAGCTCCGGGGAGCAGAGAAGCACAGACCTACACAGCAATGCTTCTCTTTTGCCACCCTGACCATTTCATTTACTTCTTTTGTAATAATTCTTAGTATAAACTCATTGGAAGGAAAAAAAACTGTAACACCCTTGAATAAGTAAGCATAAAATGTTTTATGCTCCCTCTATTATTTAATAATGTACAAAACCAGAGAGGTTTTATATTAAAGTTGGCTTCATTTTAAAATGAGAGAAGGAAAAATATTTAGCTAAATATTTCTGCCGAAACTCATTAGTATTTCTATTGGTTTAATTTAAAAAGGTATTTAAGAATTACTGTCTAAAAAACCTCCAACTCTTTAATGTTTGAGTAGAAGTTTCATTTCTGCATCTACCACGTAAAAAAAAAAAAAAAAACAAACCAAAAACACCTGAAAAAAAAAAAGTTTGACCATTAGTGCCAACTAATAAGAAAAACAGAACCCTTTTCCGGGAAATTAAACTCTGATGAGTTTTATCGTTGTGCCGGGGCGAGCCTCGGCCGCCTGCCCACGGAGACAAGGCGTGCTGGCCAGCGGCCGGCCAGGACCCGCGGGGCCTCCCGCCGGCTTCCCCACCCGCGGGCCGGAGCTCCTCGGGGCACCCACCACCTGGAGCACAGACATCATTACGCTCCTTCCCCGCCGCTCCCTCACGCGGGGGAAGGCCGTGCCGCAAGCCAGCCCCCGACAGGAAGGTCGGAGCGGGCTACGGGGCATCACCCGGGATAACCCGGGGCTTTCCCCCCGCCCTCCCCCGCGCCGCTTGACCCCGACGGCGGGGACACGGCGGGGCCGCGGCGGGGTAGCCCTTCGCCCCTGCCCGCCTCCCGGCGCGGAGCCGGCGTGCGGCGGTGTATCCTATGCGATATCCTATGCGACAGGCGCGGACGTGCCGCTTACATAATCCCCGCCGGCCGCACACGTACCCCGCATTACATAAGGGATCGTGCCCCCGCCGGCCCCCGCGGCAGCCCCGCCGCCGGGCGGGGGGACAGAGGGAGGGAGGGACCCGGCGGTGGCCCCGGCCAAGCCCCTCGTTAACCCCCTTCCTGTGGCGTTTACACGTCATGGAACATTCCCGGAACGGGCCAACGTCCCACCCACTTCAGGGAACAGTCACCGCGGCGCAGCGCGCACACGCACTCACACACACGCACCCCCGGCGCGGTGCCGGGGCTCCCCACACACACGCACGCCCCCCGTGTCCGGCGCCCCCCGCGGGGACGCGCTGGCAGCCAGAGCCAGACCCCCTCCCTCCGCTCCCTCCGGCGCCCTGCCCGCCACCGCCGTGCCGGGTGGCCCCGGGCGGCCCCCCCCGCATGGAGCCCCCCCCGCCTCCCGCTCCCGGGGCGCCAGAGGCCGCGGAGAGAGCCCCGCCGGGGCGGCCCCCCCGCGGGCGCCTCTCCCCGGCGGTGACCATGCCCATTCCCCGCCGCAGGAGGGGATTACGCAAGGCAGCCTGCTCCTCATCTGCATACACTTACAAGCCGGGTATTCCCCACATTTCCTAACGGCGTGTCACCGACAAAGGCCTGTCCCCGCTGCGTCCCCCTCCTGCGCCGGCTCAGCGGGAAGGGCCGCCGGCCGTGGTGCCCCGGGGACGGTGCCGGTGCCTGCCAGCGCCCAGAGCCGCCACCACAGAGGTGACTTACCGGTCCGGCGGTTTTACAGACTCACCGGCTTCCCCCGCCGCCTTGCCCTCCATTTACCCCCGCGGCCCCGGGCGTCCAGGGCGGCGCTCAGAGCGCCGGCCACAGACCCCGCGGCTCAGCTAAGCGCACTCTCTGCCGCGGCCCGACCCCCAGCCCCGCGGCGCCCCGCACCCGAGACAGACAGCCGCCGGAGTGCCCCCCGCCGCCGGCAGCCGCCCCGCAACCACACCGGCTGTCAGCTGGTGCCGGTGACAGGGGACAACCGGCGGGCAGGGAGGAGGAGGTGCCCGCAGCAGCCGCTGCTGCTCACCTGGGAAGTCACCGAGGAGGAAGGAGGGAAGCCCTCCCGGTGCCCTTGTTGTTGTTGTTGTTGCTGCTGCTGCTGATCCCGCCGGGCACTCGTGTTGCTCCTTTGCTGAGGGCTCGCCCGGAGTGAGGCGGCTCGCGGTGCTTCTTTATATATAAAGACAGACAAGAAATATTCCAACGGCCAAGGGGCGCCCGCTTCACGCGTTTATCTTAAGGCAGGTCATTCCTCTCCCTCTTTTTGGAAAGGCTCATCACCATCTCTCTTGACAGTGGCGGAGGGGCTGGTGTTGCACGGGGAAGAGGCGGAGGCCCGGGAGCCGCAGCCCGCCCTGGCCGCGGCGGGAGGGAGCGCTCCGCGCTGCAGGCGGCTCCGCTGGGCTATTCCTGGCACCACTTCCCAGAACAGAAGTTACAGGGCGGCGAGCGCGGAGCGAGCGCGGGGAGCGCGCCTCCCGTGACGTCACCGGGTCCCCCCGCGCGCCGGCGGGGAGCGATCCCGGAGCGGGTGGTGGGCGCTGCCCGCCCCTGTGCCCGTGCCCGGGGCAGAGAGGGGCCGGGAGCACCGCGCGCCCGGGCAGGGCACGGAGGCAGGAGGCAGGGCCTCGGAGGGCGAAGCCGCGGCCTCCCCCCGCCGGCGGAGATCGCCGCTTCCCTCCCCCTCCCCCTCCCCGCCGAGGGAACTCCCAGGAGAGCCAGTCCCGGCTTGCCGTGCGCAAGCCGCGCGTCCTCCCGGCCTGAGAATTTCCTCCGAGGACGCGGGATCCTCCTGCCCCCTCCCCTCCCTCCGCTTCCTTTTGCTCCCTCCCCCGGCCCCTCCGCCCCTTCGCTCTCGCCTGGCCAGGATCACGTTATCTGTCAGGGAGAACAATACACCGCCGGGGCTCCCCGTGCCCGCCGCCGGCCCCGGCTGTACAGCTGAACCGGGGTCTCCCGCGGGCGGGGACCACTCCGACCCTCGCTCACCCCTTAGCACATGGCCCCGGAGCAGGGGGCGCGCAGCGGACGGGCCCGGCGGGGCTCGCAGCCGCCCCGGAGGGCAGGGAGCCCTCCCGCCGCCCCGGGCTGTGCCGCAGACACACGCATGTATTGCAACACGCGCTCGCCGCCGGCGCCGCGGCCGAGCCGAGCGGAGCCGAGCATAGGGAGCGCAGCGCCTTCCCCGGGAGTGACCGCGCCGCCGGGAAGGCGGGCGGGGGCGAAGGGCGGCCGCGGCCCCGCGCCGGGTAACGGGGCTCCCGCGTCCCCGCCGCCGCTCACGGGGCCGCTCACGGCCAATGGGGGCCGGGCCCGTACCGCCCGGCAGCGGCGGGCGGGGCTCGGCCGGGCCGGGGCCGGTGGCGCTCTCCCACAGCAGCCGCCAGCCCCAGAGCCTCCCCCCGCACCCCGGGACAGAGGCGCTGCAGGGGAAATGCCCTCCTGGCGGGCCGAGGCGAGGCGGTGCTCGCGCTTCCTGGGAGCATCCCACCGCCCTCCCGCGGTGGTCGGGAACCCACCACCGGTGGTCGGAGCTGTCGCTCAAGCAGGACCCGACTCAGGTCCCGCACCGACACACGCAATAGGTCCTGCCGCTGACACCAGCTTTGAGTTAGTTAAACGTGGGCGCGGTTACGGGGAACAGAGTTTGTATTCCTGAGATTTGCCACGGCTGCTCGGAGGGTGAAGCCCAACCGGCTGGTTCCCTCTCCCGGCCGCTCCGGCAGCGCAGGGGTCCCTTCCCTGGCCTCACCTGGTTTGGCTTTGCCATGGCACCGGCGCCCATTGGGTTTTTGATAGCAGATCTTCACTTAATTTTCAGAGCAAAATAATTTTCTTTTGAGGAAGCCGTACAGCCGCACTTGCAGGCTACCGTAAGTTGATTCGAAGGGATGCCAACTCGCAGCGCTGTCACTGTGACACTGGAAGTCGTACTGGCACCTGAGATTATTCCTTTTACTGACGTTAAGAAAAAAATCAGCCTCGTGAATGAAAAGAAATAAGTTTACACATAAATCCTGAAAGCACTGGATCTTATGACAGATGCCAGGGCAAATAAAATCATAATTTCATAATTATGAAGCTACAGCTTTTAGGGACTAAGAACAATTCAGTGCTCAGAGTTGGCAATACAGAGACATAGAATCTATTAATAAAAATCCTGTCATCCTACTGTGATCCTTGGTACCTTGCTGACTTTGGTGGCCTCTGAGTCAGGCTCACAGTGCTTCATTGTGCTCAGTCCAGGAGAGTCCTGCAGTCCTCAAGTGATAGGGGCATAAGTATCTCATCTGATCATAATTTTATGATAAATTATGACTTCTGCTACATAGAAGGCTTGCTCCTGCAAGAATGTGCAATACTAAGAGGACTGAACAAAGAGTTGCTTGCTCCTTTTTGAGTCTGTGAGCATGTCTGTGTTCCTGATTTCAGTATGATATGTGATACTGTCATTCCTGACACTGAGTATTGTTTGGCTGAAATTATTCTGTCTGAGCAAACATACTGACTTTGGGCTTGTGCTCTTTATTTGATGTCATGTCAGAATAAGTCAATGGGAGATGGGAGTGCTTAGGATTTGTTTTAAATTGAGGTTTTCCCATCCTGTTGCTTTCCACAACAGCTGCATTTACCTCTGCCCCAAAATGATGGCTGCCAGTATCTTCCCCTCTGGGAGGCTGCAGACTCCTGACCAGCACCTTTGACTTCTTGCTGCATTCCCAGCATTCTCAGCTTCTCTCCTCCCTCTTGCAAGACTTCAGAAGTTCATTCTTATTGTCACAGAGACCAGCCCACAGAAGGTACCACAACAAGGTTCAGTGTTCAAAATAAGTTTATTGATAGTCATTCTCAAAGCAAAGTAAAAAAATGTTTCTCCATAAGGCTTTTCAAAACAAGAATCTTTTTCCAATTATGTTGGTTATCTCAAGAAGTTATACTATGTGTCCTTTTCCACATTCTCTTAGTATTGCAGCATCTGAGACACAGCCATTTCCTTCATTGTGGCTCTACAAGGGATATGCCAGAGCTACAACTCTTCGGCACTTTGGTGTGTCCAAGGAAAAGAATGAAGCTACATGTGTGCTCAGAAACCCTGACTGTTCTACAAAATTGGTTTGACTCAAGCCCCAGAGCAAGTTTTGAAAAGCTGCACAACTTGCAGCTGCAAGGGTCCTTCGCTTGGAGTAGATGCTACCAGCCAAAGAGGCAGGAAAGTCTTTGCATGGTTCTGTCAGCCCACTCCCCCTTTGTGCACAGTTGTAGGGGAATGGGTGTAACTGAGTAAACTGACCTTCATCCCTGACCGCGCCTCTTTCCCCTCCCACAGGGAGCATGAGGCAGGAGCACTGTCCCTCAGAGGGACTGCAGCTGGGACGCCTGGGTAGTTTTCCTCCCAAACTCCTGCCAGTGACTCCACAGAGAAGCAGTAGACATCTGAATCACTTTCTCTCGCCTACTCGTGGCAACAACATAACTTAATAATGATATCCGTGCATCATACCATCCTACCATTTCCCTCTAGATTTATTTTTTTTTAACATTTACATCCAGCATTTAATAAAACTATCACTCTAACATATTAGGAAGAGAACTAAGGGAGTTCTCAGATGTGAGATTTACAGCTGTTATTTAAATACAGATTTTGCAGATCCATCAGAAAAAAAGTCATTCTTGCTGCTTGGAAAGCACCTCGGCCATCACAGCTGCTGCTCACAGCAAACACAGTACAGAATGATAATATTCAGCAATCATGTTCACAGATTATTAAGCACTATAAATTATTCTGAAAACTTGGTTTGATCTCAGAACATACAGAATCCATCGGTTTTGTAAACTCCCAAAGTAGATAATAGAAGGCATTACGTAATTTTTCTACAATAGAGCAGTTGAATTGAAATGTTAAATAACCATTCCTAAAATAACTATGAATTTTAAAGCAATTCATCCTTTCTTTCGTGGGAAAAAATTACTTTGTCCCGAAACCTGTACCCATAAGCTCTTTACTATTCTTCACAAACTTGTTACAGATAGAGCTGCAGCAAGAGACAATTCCTTTATATAAGGCATTGATACTATCTATTGATTTCAGTGAGAGCAGCATAAAGCAAAATGGACCAAATGTATCCAATTTTCTTAAAGTCTCAGAGGGTAGGAGCACATAACAAAATCAGTGGTGTTGTTTTGCTGTTTAGATCCTCTTTCTTAAGGTTTGAGTAAGTGAGAAAATCTATGGGAAACTGTTTGGGAATGGCTTTCTTCATAAATAAACAAATACTAATAGTTTGCTATCAATGTTGCTTAAAACGCATTGTGCTTATTTACATAGGAGCTCCTTCCCATGTTCCTTCTGTCACTTTTCCGATTGCCTGGACTGTAATGTCTCTCGCTGCCTTTGCCCTTTCTGCCCCCACCACTGCCTTTTCTAACTCCCTCATTACATCCAGTGCTCTTTGTGCTTACTGGTAAAACTGCAAGATACTCGGGGCTAGCTTTCCAATGCTGGAAGAGCACTGTCCTCCTCTTTGGAAGACCTGCTCTTTCTCCTCTCATCAGTGAGAGAATGGCCCTGAGCTGGGTGCTGGGTGATGAACGGCCAGCGAAGGTGAGGGTCCGGGCCATCAGCCCTTCCTCGGGGACTCATGGAGAGCCTGAGGGGGCAGACCCAGTGGCTCTGGGGCTGGGAAGGAGCGTGAGAAGGGAAACCAACATGGATCAAAATAGTTGGCTAGAGTCCTGAAAGGGCCGCATTTGTCTCCTGCTTTATTTTGGATGTCAAATGCATCACAAAATCCACTTGAAGAGCAGTATTAATTCAGGTAACTGATTTTATTTTGAGAGATACCTACCTTCTACTGACCATCTCAAGCTCTTCTTCTCAGAGATAACTAGCAGCTATGAGTTTCACATATCATTTAATCATTTGATACCATAAAACATATTTTCAGCCACAGCATTCCGCTTTCCCATTTGTACACATTGCTTTCATTTTGCTCAAGTGCCATCTTATCATATGAGAAAAAAGACATTGCCAGTTCACCCTCTCAACACCTCTTCCTATGTGTTCCTTGAATCCAGGCTGCTCTGTCTTGTTTGTCTACTCTCCTACGTAATCAAGGGTAATCTTTCCTCATAGGGGAGTGTGCCCGTGACTCCTCCGCACAACACAAAGGAGTCACAGTGAAGCACTTCTTTATCCACAACAGCTTCAAGCTCATACAATATCAAATGGTGTGAAGGAGTAAGGAGCCAAGGTGGTTAACTTGAGCAATCCTGCGTGTAAATAACTGGCAGAGGGCCCAAAGAAAGGGGAGTACTATTTGCCTGGTAATGAACAAATGGCTGTATTTCCTGAAGGAAAAATATTTTTCTACTATATTGAGCTTTCCTTCAAAAAAAAAAAAAAGAAAAAAAAAAAAAAAGAAGAAAGTGATTTTCTCCACATAAAGTATTTCCAGATGCAGAACTAACATGCTGTGTGCATCAACAGCTTGATAATAACATGTCATCACTTGGCCTTGAAAGGGGCAGGAAAATGAAAAAGGCAGAATTTTCTGAAATTATGCCTTTTCATGGGAGCATTTTTTAAAGCCCATGAATCCTGGGAAAATATTTTTAAATAAAATTTGATTATTTTTACTAATTTCCATTTTTTCCACAGATAATTAGCTAGCCGAATAGGAAAATCTACAATGCCAACCAGCAACTCAATCAAGGGATTATGTGCACTTCTTATGTGAGATAAATAAACCCTGTAAGTGCTATAGCCAGATTCTCTTTGATCATCTTTTTTGATATCACAACCCAATTAAGTTTTTGAAACACTCTTAAGCACTTGGAAAGAATATTTGCCTTGTTACAAGTGGGACATGTTACCAGGCTCTGCTTATTTCTCTTCAAATAAAAAGTATTAGCTCCTATGTATTTTGTATACTGTACTTGGTTCTCCCCCCCACCTTGCCCCATTTTTTCTAGGAACAACTTAAGTAAGAGCCTGCCAAAGGCATGGCATGATTTAGCAACTTCAGAGTTATATATAACCTGAACAATTAATCGACTTGATTTCCTAAAAGCTTACCTATTTATATTCCCATTTGACCTGGTAGCCTTTCATTTAGCACTCTTCTCAAATAGGCAACTTTAAATTTTGCGTCATCTTCCAATTCAAAGAAACCTCTAGTGCTTCATGCATAGAGAATTTCATGTATGGCCTGGAGAGAACAGAGGGGCAGACCACTCTTAGTAGTGACAACTTGAAAACAGAGTAAAAAAAGATTGACATCTCAAAATGGCAGAGGGCTCTTTGGATAAGAAAAATGGCATTAACTAAGTTGCAGCTACCTAGAACTTGACCATATCATCCTATCTCCTTTATTCTTCTGGTACATGTCATGGGAACCTTCCTAACCACATTGGTTGCCCTCCTGGTTTTGCATCTCTGGAATCTTCCCACAGGCAAGAGCCCCAAATGTTCTGCAAATACCTTCCTTCACAATTGATTGAGAGGGAAGTGTGCCACCTACTGAAGGGCCACGGTCACTATCTATATGTCTTGGACTTAATCTTAAATTCTTCCCCATTTCTGAACTTTTCAGGCCATCACACTACTGATTTGAATTAGAAATTAGTCTTTGGTTTAGGAAAGTTTGTAAACACAGCAACTGGAAAGTCATGAATATGGACGTGAGCAAATGTAATCCAGGCTGGTTTCATCTAATTTGTGTGTAAAAAGCATAATCTGATAATTCTGTCTGAAAGCAAGTATGTGTTACCCCTACATTGCTACTTTTTGCCAGACATGAAATAAATATCAAGAATTATCTCTATAACTGTATGAAAAATTAGATTTGAGGATAATCAGTAAAACACATGGATGTGTTTGCAATACTGCCATACACGGTATTTGCAGTTTAGGTATTAGTTAGGCATTTTTAACAAATGAGTGAACAACTTTACTGCCAGGTAGTAGTTGCCTCTGATGGTGCGCTTTGTTCAGTTAATCATTCAGTTGAACAAGCTCAAAGGAAACTTTACACAGTTGTTGTCATAACTTGTTTGACACACCTAGAGAGTTCTTTGGTTACCTGTCTCTCATGCCACTGAGTTATTCATGCACAGTAATACATCGTTTTGGCTACCAAAAAAGTTGAAACAGATGTCAATGTTGTTTTGACTGTTGTAGTAGTGGATCATAAATAAATATTTTAAGACCAATTGCTTTTATTAATATCCGTGGAACTGCTTAACTGAAAAACTTTTAGCTTTGAGGCTCGTCAGAGCCTTTCACTTTGGAGTCAGTGATTTAAATTCTGTTATGTACATTACAGTAGATGATCAAAACATCTAAAATTGTGATTCACTGAAATTAACAGACAATATATGTCTTTAAAGCTTATCACATTTTTGTGTCGGACTTAGTTTTTCCTAAGAAATATTGTTCTCAAAAATTCTCCTTTAATAATTTCATGAAAACTCCTGCTGGAATGTAAAGAAATAAAATAATGTGATTTAAAATAAACATCTTAATGGATTTATAGTTTGAAAATGTGTATAATAAAAGTTTGAAGTGTTTCTACCAGTTTTGTCACAGTCTTAACCATAAAGTCTGTCATAAAGTATATTAAAATCTCTGTAATACCTGAAACTGTACCATTCAAGGTTTCACATGTGTAGGACACAGAAGGGAAATAAAATTCATTGTCAGCAAGCACAAAACAGGCAGAAATCTAACTCTAAACTCACCATCATAGCCATGGAGTCTATACTAGCTATCACCAAGGAAAAAAAAGTTTTGGAAGTCATTGTGGACAGTCGTGCAAAACTATCAGCCCAGTGTTCAGTGGTGTCCAAGAGAGAGCCATTACTGGAAGTAATTCAGAAACTAAAGGGATAAAAAGGTTTTAGAGATGTATAGATCTAGGGTGGCACATAACAAAAACTCTTCTGTCATTTTCTGTCCACTGTGCTCCCAATGGGACTGCTCAGCTGCCTAAATCCTGGAGCGGGCAGGGTGCAAGCCAACAGTGGCTGCCATGGTGGCAGCCCTTGGGCAGAGGATTTCTCCTGTCTGCAAACTCCAGCTCAAGCTCCCTGCCCTTCACCCTTCAAGGCTGCCACGGCTCTCAGGCACAGGACAGGTTTTGTGGATTACAAAAGGTAGACATCGCTTTAGTAGTATCTATTAAAGTATTAATCATGATGAGAGGGTGAGACAGAAGTGAACACTCACTTTGATATTCTCAAAATCTGAAAAGTAATAGGGTGCCATGCCCCACTCCTTTCATGAAAATGACCAAGTTTAGCAGATTTAAAACAGGCAAAAAGAACCACTTCCTGACAGAGCACAGTTAAAGCATAGACTTTGGGCAGAAGAACATTGGGGGGTGCCAAAGTATGAATGTCTTGAAAACAAGATTCACCTCTCATTAGCTGTGAGATTGTCCATTACTAGCAAGTAAAACAACAGCCCATATGCATGCAGATGCTATGGGCTCAGCCCCTAAACCACTCAATAGCTGGCAGGAGTGGGTGTATCATGGAAAAAGTATAGGAAACAAAGGAAAGTAATTCTTTCCTTAAGTAATGTAACTGGTCAAACTTTGAGGACAACAAATTACATGGAGTTTTCATCTGGCTGCAGTAGTGGCAGCTCTTATCTTCCCACCAGTTTATGGTGGGGTTTTTTTTAGTCACAATTGGCCTCTATTTTGTGTGACTTTTTTTGGAGTTGTTTAATTCTTTTCAGTTTCAAAGATTATATGGAGAAGCATTCAATGAAAATTTCAGTTCATCCTTGAACTGTTTTTCTTCTTCATAATAGAAGAGACATTTCAAAGCATGTTATATTTTCTGCTTTAAAAACAGAAATGCTTTAAAAGATCTCCAAGAGAATACTGATTGTACATGATGTAACCAGCTATTAGTAGCTAAAATATCAATATAAACTCTATTTTCTGAATACCATGAGTTTACAAATGTGAAATAGCCACACAGAGAAGTTTGTATTATCTGAGTTTTTGAACTTATAGCATTTTTCAGCCACTGGCAGTCCAATTAGTTGTTTAGCATATGCTTTGCATTTCAGAATCGATATACCATTCATCTGTAATGAAGAGATATGAAGGGGATATGAGTCATTAATCATATTCAGGAAACAGGTTTCTGAAAAATTAATACATGACCAGTTGCCAGTAAGTAGCCATCTGCTACATATATGAAAAAAAGTATGTTATAGAGCTACATATTTTAATGTCTTCTAATGTTACAATTGTAAACTGTAATGGAAACAATGTTTCTCTAATGGAATATTTAATATCACTTAAGACCCACTATGGGCTGCACATTGATCCTGTTCAATGGGAGCTGGGTAAAATTGCACAGTCAGTATAGTACAGTCAAGTCTGAAGTCAAGCTGGTATGTAAAGCCATACTTACTGTTAAATGCAGGAATAAACCTAGTGATTTCAGTGACGTTCTCTTGGGCTTAAAGTTAAACAAATGCTTAAGTGTTCTAGACTTTACAATGCTGTGTCCTCCATCCTTACTCATAGACAGTGACATTTCTTGCACATCTCTAGGAGAATAAGTAGAACTTGTCTCAAACCAGTACCCTCATAAAACACTTCCCCATTTCCAATGACTATTAGTACACACGTACATGGTTTTCTTACTTTTTGAGTATATGTTTAAGAAGCATATTTACCCTAAGACTAAAAATGGAAATTGCCGGTGCAATTACAGTGTTTTGTCAAGGAAGGAGCAAGAAGTCTGGGGACAGTCTGTTGGTGAATACCAACATGTATAAAAAGAGATTCACTCCTGGGCTTACAGCATGGCCATCTGTGTTCCTGGCTCAAGGTCCCCAGACTGGCGAAAGGACTAAAGGCAAATTAAAAGTTCTGTGGCATCTTCATTTAAACTGTAATTAAACAAAATCACTGAAATCAACTTGACAGATTGGCCAGTCCTCCATGCTAATCACCCATTATCATCCCAACAGGACTTCAGAGACTGATAGGCATTACCCATTTAGTTAAATATAACAAGATATTGCCTTCATAGTCCTATGAAAACAGAAAGTTTCAAGTTTGGCTTCAGTGAAGTGTTGTCAGTGCAATCATGAGTAAAATCTTCTGGTTAAAGAAACAGTTGGGGCCAACAAATCAGGTAGCTGATTAAACTTGTCTACAGTTTGGGATCTTTAATTACACTGTCTTGGACTTCTAGTTGACTTACAGTGCAATTATTATGAGCTTTTTTTTTTATCCTTTTTCTGCCTCACCAAGGCAGACAGGTCAGCAATTAGAAATGGTGCAGAACGAGATTTTCCCTCCATCCCATATGTTCTGATAACAGAACAGGCTGGCATAGAAATCTCAATCCAGACTCATTTAAAGATATTTAGGCTTTTTAATTAGGTTCCTATTACTTTTCTACCAGACTTGTACACACAGAAGACAACAAACCTATAGATATCATAGTCAATGAACCAGGGCCCATTCTAAGTCCCTGAGGACTCATATCTTTAATGTCTTGCATCTTTAATGTCTTGTATCTTTAATGCCTTCATAAAACAGTGTTCCTGAGAGGAACCACCCTGAGCCCATGCTATTCCCCAGGTGTATCTGGCAGACTGCAGTTTGGCATAAACCGAAACCCTGCCAGGAAACATGTTCACCAGAACAGGCTAACAAGCAGAGAGCTAAAACCATGCCCTGGCCCTGTGTTACACATCAAAACAGAGGCAGCCTAGGACAATGACAAGATGTGCAACCAGCAAGTTGAGAGCTAGCTGGCAATGTGCAGAGGGAAATGAAGTACATATTGTCAGGAAGTGAAAAAATAAAGTTACACTGAACAGGAAGGGAAGAGAAGAAATACTGAGAAGAAAATCATCTCAATTCAGGAAGCTCTTAAAAATGTGTTTAAAATTAAAGCATATGCTTCAATATTTTCTCCCAATATCCTGTGTGCCTCAAGTTAGGCACATATTCAAGCAGCTTGTTGAGCTGGGGCTCTGTAGTGAAGCTTCACGAGCTGCTTAAAGTGATATAAGTCCATGGTGTCACTGAGAGACGTGAGCTTCCCCTTCCCAATGTCCCTAGCCCTGTTGCTCCACCACCACTCCTCTCCTGGCATTAGCACTTGTGTGAGCTGCACCATCAGCAGCACTGTCAATGCACTTGCAATGGGGGGTGGAGGACATGAGCAGGAGAGGAGAGGGCAACACTCGCTTTTTCAGCATATGCAAGTGAGCCAGACACAAGCTGAAGACACTTGCCAAATTGCATTCTGTATGTCCTCAGCCACTCCATTCCTCTTTCAGCAAAGCCAGAGATTTCAAACTTATCTTGGATGGGCTGCCTGAGCCTTCGGAACCTTATTCTGAAGTAGTTACAGAGGCACCACATCTCTGTGCAGACACGGTGTAAGAAACAGATCCATCTATGTGACTTGATATAAATTAAAAAGTATTAATTTGCATTTTCAGAACAAACATTTCTAAAAATTGTAGATTTTTTTTTTCCTGAAGAAGTGCCTGACAGATGGTTTGAGTGAGGAGTGGTGAGGCACTCAAGCAGTACCAATTTCCTAGTGTTCTGTCAGCTAGTTACAGTTTCTGTTGCACACATTAAACACTGAGAGCACTTCTCTTTCATAAACTTCAACTTTACCTTTCAATGTATAAAGAAAAAAATGTTTAGATGTTCCATATTGATACCACTGTAATGATATTGTTTAAGTTATTCATCTGCCTCATTCAATGTACAGTGCATATATAGACTAGTTCTTCAGTCAGGAAGAGACAATAAAATAGCACTAACCATTTAAAATCTATTAATCTGGATAGCACCATTAGTGTAAGCAATATTTTATTACTACCAACTTAAATCCATTACAAATATCCTGAGTATCCAATCAGGTTAGTAATAAACTATCTACCCAAATGACTGTACTGCTTGATGGAATGCATTTGGGATTGGTACGCAATAATCTGACTTTTAGTGGGCTGTACTGTTATTTATAAGTCTGATAAACTGACGTTTACAACATGTAAAACATCTTAACATTTTATGAAAGAATAGTTAGAATGTTTTAATAGGCTCTGTGATCAATTTTTTTTTCTTTTTGGGCTACAAGGTATTTTCTACCATATCACAGCTCCATCAGTCCCTATCTATGAAAGTTAACTACATATTTTTTCCTTCAGATTTTACAGGACTTAAGTTAAAAAACACAATGAACACAAAACATAAAATATTTGAAAAAACCAGGATGCTAAATGAATATTCCAGATGACAAGACTATCATGTTGTCATTGTTCCCACGGAGTAGGAGCCCTGCTAGTACTGGCTGAACACGGGTGTGCTAGTCTGTTGGGAGAGACTAGGATTCAGACTGCTTCTCAAAAAAAGACTTTAGCTATTTAGAAGTGACAGAATAAAGTCACAGATTTACTAAGGAGAATTTTAAGAAGAAAAGTATTTTTTTAAACTATTTAACAAAACCACGTAACTTTACCTTGCTAAGGACAGAGAGTTTGTCCGTTAACTGACTATTTTAAAAGCCTGCTATTTCTTGTAAGTGCTATGATATGCCAGATATTTTGTATAGGTATATGTAATGCATGGTAAAATGTAGGATTCAGCTAAAAGTGAACCCTAGGCTCCCCCAAAAATTTTGCCAGTGGAGTCTGTCTCTTTATTGTGGTTACTCTTGGTATAGTATGTGACTGCTTCTAAAAAGATTATTCTCTCCAGCCTCCTGTAAAAGCAAGAAAGTAGACCTCTTCTACGGACAGGAAGCTGAAGCTAAAAGATTATGGGTTCACTTTGCTCTGGCAGGCAAGAAAATCAGGAAGAGCAGACCACCCTGGTACTTTCTGTGACCTTTCTTATAGAGTGGATGCAATGTCTTTCTTTTCGGTACATTTCCACCACACGTTTTGATGGGTTTGTATACAAGACAGCAAGTGGAATCAAGAACTGGATTATATTTATCAGAAGTCAGGTGTCAAAAAATTTCTGTCATTGTCATCAATTGCATCCCATATATATTTTGAGATATACAGATATAAAAATTGTTTCCCAGTGCTATTTCTCATGCAGCAGAGCTAGGCTTTCACAGGGACAAGGGTGGGATATGCTCCTTGAATTTCAGAGATGGGAGATTTCTATCACTGCCCTGGACTTTTTTCATGCCATTGGGAATAAATGTGGTAGGATCAGCAACAAATTTAACTGGTCCCTAGTTTCAGTCTGATACCTTACTCCATAGGTGGGATTAACAGGCAAGGAACCAGAAAAAATACTCAAGTTCCCAGGATGTCAGGAGTCCACTGGGATAAAATAAGTTGCAGCACTGATGGGCTGGATTGGGAGGGAAGGGACTGTGCTGCTTTCATTTGCCTGCTGCTTCCATTTTTCTGTTATCAGCCACATCTTGGTACTCAGCACAAGTTTTTTCTTAAGGCTGTTGTGATTTTCCCTTGAAGTAAGAAGATATATGACTGGGTCCTTTCTGACGAACTGACAGGGTAATAACTTATATACACGAATCAGATTACTTGACAGTAAATATACATGGGATGTGTTATTTGAAGGACATGAATTGTTATTTTTCAGTCTGAAATAACTTTGCTCACCTGAATGCAAAAGCCTGCCAAGAAAAGTAGACTGTCACATCTGAATGCAACTCAGTGTTATAAAGCTGACAAAAAGATACGCCTGGTATTTTAAGCTGGCCTCTTACTGCTTTTTTCCAAGGTTCAGCCACAACAATCATTCTTCTGAAAGTCAGATTGTTTTGTGTATTTTTCCTATGTAGCATGACTCAGTTGCTTAAAAGTCTTTGAAATTCAAGAAGAAAATAATCTAATGGAACCAGAAGCAAAATCTACTGAATTTTAAATCACAAGGCATCTCTCAGGCTCTCTGTTTTTCCCTTATGCATGGGTAAATAAATTTAATTTGAGGACAACAGATGTAGCTTTATCCCACAAAATTAATAGATTAAATAGCAGTGAATCCTTTTCTGACAGTCTTTTGAGGAAACAGTTTTTGTTGGTTAAACTGAACGGGCTTACATTCTGATCTTTTTGGCTATGTTTCTACTACAGTCAAAGTAGTTTATGCATCTATAGAGACAGAGACACACTTACTTCATTTACCGTTCCTCTTTTAGTCTTCTTTTAAAGCAAAAGCCCATTCAGTGATCAACTGAATTACATTATTTAAATATGCTTCATGATTTATGCAGGAAAGGGAAATAGATTTCCCTGTTTCCTCCAGTGAGGTTACCCTGGGATTGAGCAGGAACCCTTGTAAGCTGTGGCTCACAATGTAGTCCTGCACCTCTTTCCATCCTGAATAAAAGGGAGAAAGTTGAGGGGACAGTGGGACCACCGGTCTTTCTCCTGATTTACTGCAAGCAGGATCTTGACTTGTGGGACTTACTTCGAGGCGCACCCCAAGCCCAGACTCCCAGGGAAGAGGAGTTGCTCTGGAGGAAGCCAGGCTTGCATCCAGGCATGCAGGATCATGATTGAGAAGTAGGAATCTAGGCTGGGGCAGACCTAGTCAGCTGGATGCAGGTCTGATCTGCTGATAAGGAAACATCTCTTGCAGGAGAACTTCGCTGCAACCAGACCAGGAACCCTCTGGCTCATGTGAACTGGCAGAGATTTTGCTCTTTTGGTGCTGTCAGCAGCCTCAACGGGGCATATTTTCTAATTAATCCAGTCTATATTTTCACAAGAAAGGAAACTTTCTGTGGACAAGGAGGTTTTTATTACCAAGGGAGGAGATAGTGTCAAGTATCAGTTCCACTGGCTGTGTCTGGGGACTCCTCTTAACAATTATTATTAATGGGAACCCAAATCTTTGCTTCCACAGCTTAATGCAAGTGACAAGTGTGAATAACGTGACCTGTATCTTCAACCAAGGTAGACTTTGTTTGCATAAAAAGTAATGTGAAATGTAGGTAGAAAAAGGTAGCTTCCTTGTTTATCTGTGACATTAGGGATGTTTTTTATTTCATCATTTTTTTAAGCCCTGTCAGTCAAGTTTTAGGCATATACGCTGGGAATTTTCTGGTACTCCTAATGAATTATGTTCTTCTGGCAAGCAGCAACTGTATAATTTTCAACAACAACCTTCATCCCAATGTTTTGTTTAGTTCCAGTGATATCACTTTGAGATCTTCCTCATGAACTTCGGTTCCAAAGTCTAGTATTCTTATATTAATCACAGTAAAAGTTCTGCAAGACTCAGATGCTTGCCAGCAAACAAACAAAGAAACAAAAAGAGTCAGTTTTTTAAAATAAAGCCTTTCAAAAAACCTAATTTTTGATTGGGTCAAATCAAAAAAATTGCTAATTTCCATAGAAATTAGCTAATAGAAATAGAAATTAGCTAATAGAAATTGCTAATTTCAATAATTGTCCATAGAAAAGACAAATGAACTTGGGAAGAAGAATGCCATAATTCTCCCGAATAAACACCTTGTAGTAACAATTTTCCCTATGAAGAATTGAATCTGAAAGAACTGTCTCAGAGTATGTGGAACTTGAGACATGTATTGAATTGGAGCCCTGTATTTCTCATATATCTTTACACTAACCTGACTGGTTTATGTTTCCATTCTTCAAACTGCAGCTCGAAGTGCTGGAGACCTCCTGAAATCTCTGGCCATAGTGCATTGTTCTTGGCTCTAGCATACTAAGATGCAAATGACTTTTTTTTACGTTCTCAGTAGAGCTATTTTTTAGGATTTTCTTTGATAACAATCTTTTGTGTGCTCAGGAAAGCCATAGGTGCCCATCCAGGAGGAAAATGCGTTAGTTGTTCCTGTGTAGAATCAAGCAAGTTAAAAGGAATACTGAATTCAGGAAACTGCATTTTTTTTAATAGTCTTGAAATTATTTGCAAATATTTGTTCAAATGCTTGAATACTTTTGACTGCAAGAGGCTTTTGGGAAGTGGGGAGGATTGTATCCACAGAACTGCAACAGGCATAATGAGGGTTTTCCCCGTATCTTTTTTTTCCTGTCTTTCAGTTAATACTTTAAGGGTTAAAATGCTTACCCAAGATATGAGCATCACAAGTTCAGCTTTTGCCTGAGAGAGTAACCTAACTACAAGGCTAAAAAATCATGAATGTACATGAATGAGGCAGAGAGTAGATTCTAACTAGCTCTCTCACTATCATCACATGACCACTTTAATGGCTAAGCTACAGGATAGTTAAGATTTTCTACAGCTGACACTTTTTCCTTTGCACAAAACAAGCTGTCAACAGCCAAGGTCACAATATACCCTCCGTCCTGCTTCAGAGATCATACCTGAACACAAATCTCAAAAATAAAGTATTTTATAATTTACGCAAAATATACAATGACTAAAAATAATTAGAACCCTTCCCCACTCCAGCATATCCTCTAGCACGTTGGAGAGAATAACAAGTCAAAGTTGCAGATTCTACTCTGTTGTGCTACTGGGCAGAACTAAACCAAACTTTCTCATATATTTGGTGATTGGTTTAACCCCTTGGGGTTAAACGTTCATCTTTCAGTTGCTCGTGTCCATTCTTTCCTCTGCTCTCTCTCACACACATTTCCTACAGTATAATGTTTCAGATAAAAAAAAAAGGTTTTTCACATTTAAGTTATTCGCATATCCCCTTACAGACTAACAGTTAGATGGCAATTTGCTATCCACTTGCAGCCACAGACCTCTCACTTTGAACACCAGGAACTGGGGGAACCATGCAAAACAGGATAGCAGGACTCGAATATTGTATTACCCTTAGAAAGACTGAATGCAATGAGCTATCAAAATTAAGAAGCATCTTAGGAACATCAAAGTAAAAACAAAGGCACTACATAAGGACAAATAAATCATTAATTAGTCTACTAGAATCTAAATGGAAGAATTTTATTTTACTGAACCGTATACATGTATTTCTAACAAATCCATATGTAAATACTGTTGATCAGTACATAATGAAGTGCATTACAATCACAAATTTCTACTTGAAGGTGGAAGTTTTTCTGACAGTCTGGCAGAGCAGCCCTTTCTATAGATTTGTGAGACAACTTGGCCAGCAGTTCTGCAATTTCACCTTCAAACTCTTCAAAATCTTGGTTGAATGCCAACCTGTCCTGGTGACTTACGGATATCTGTCTATTTGGTTTAATTCCATTTGAATCCCTGTTCTTATAGCTGAAGGACATGGAAGCAGGGACTTGAAATAAAATTGTCTTTGTCACAGCGACATAGCCAAAGCATATGTTAAAACAGAAATCTGTGGAAAGAAAACAGGTCAACTGATTCTATCTGGTTACCCACATGTAATCTGTATTGTGCAAAAAACATTGGACAGACTAATAAGAGAAATCATAACGGTAGTAGTGAGGCACCTTTTGATTTGCACATCTGTCAGAGCAATGCCAACCTACTTATGAGATGATAAAATGAGCTAAATTAGGAATGATCAGGGAACCCCATTCACATTATTGAAGCATCATACAGTAAGTGCAAGAAACAGGTGGCATAAGTGCTAAAACAAGGATGGAGAGCATGTGCTGCAGGGAATCAATCTACTGCATTAACGGCTAATGGCACACTCAGTGTTTATCCATTTTTTATCACATAAATGAGTATGTACTGTCTAGACTGCAGAGGTGCTTTCATAACAGAGTGACTCTGATTACTGAAAATTAAAAAATGAGAGCTGATCTTAATAAAGTAATTGAAAATTAGCAAATGGTAACAAACTCTACATGGTATATCTGCTCAACCTAATAACGGTGGGTTTTGTTTTGGTTTTATGAAAATTAATTGATCTATTGCTGTAATTTTAGAGTTTAGAGAATAATGCAAAATCTGAAAAAAAGGCAGAGGACTTCCTTCCACAATCACATACTTCCATTTGCATGCACACTTTTCATTCTGAGATGCTTTTTGTTTCGCTTTAATATTCTGCTCATTTATTTCTTTTCCCTTTCAACTCGTGGCACATTAGTAAAAACTAAGAATATCTGCTCATATTGAGAGAAGAATGATGTTTCTCACAATGTATTATGTTCCACTTGTGGCATAGAAACTACACGCTATGCATTGGTTTTAATGTTTTCATGATGCCAAAACACTGGCCTTGAATTAATAAGTTACATGAGCTCGGGCTTGATCCTGTATCATCATTGTAAGCTGTACCACTACATTCAGAAGAAGGAGGGTCAAATTTTCACCTGTGGCCCACCGAAGCTGTTAAAACCAGACAAAAATTTAGATGGTTAGTTGAATCAGAAATCTTTAGAGACTAATTTTAATAAAAATAGCACAGGGTTCTTTAGACATGCTAATTTATTAATGAAGGATAGAAGAACTACATCAAATAAGTGGAAAAGAAGTACTTAAGTGTTCCCACCATATTAAACATCTTAAAACAATGACTTCTATATTAAGAGGATTCTGTTCATAAAGACTTAGGTAACCATTTAAAATTTATGTTAATGCTAAATGTTAGCTATTTGCATTCACCTGCATAACACCCTATCCTCATCACAGACCAGCAGTTCCTAAGACACACATCATTATATCCTGCAGTTGATAAGGTTTTAACCAGGCATGTTGGCCCTGAAAGAAACTTGTGTATTTCTTCCATCTGAATCCATCATATCTGTTTGGTGCTCTCAGAAGCAGCAAGCTGTTGTCCTGAAGTGAATCTCTTACCAGGAAAATATACACACTTGGATATGTTTTCAGTGACAAGGTGAAAAATACAGAATTTCCTCAGCTTTCCTTAGAAATGTCTGAAATTTTAAATATCCCTCTCTTCAATCCTTTCTGGAAACATTCATGATATAATTTACTCTGATGAGAAGGACATCTCTTATATTAGGATACCAACAACAACCAAACAAACAAAACCAAAATAAAAAACCATCTCAAACCTGGGACTGCTTAGGTTCAGAAAACATAAAGAGAGAGGACAGTTTTGTATTTAATCTAAACCAGCCAAAATTAAATGGAGTCTTCCAAAGATTTAGATTGTGTTCTGAATCACAGTTTGCCATCTGGGCTGTTCATAAATTATAAAGCTGCTAGGTCAGTGGCTGCGTAAGTTCATGGAAGATTTCAAGATGCTTGAGAATAGATTATATTTTTTGCAAAATGCTCACAAAAAGAATTTCTTTCAAACTCATGCACATGAATATTTGAGTAAAATAATGGAAATCTTGAGCATTTTCAATTATCCCTAGCAATTGCCTATTACTAGCATAAGTAGTCACATTTATCAGTTAATACACTCCAAAAAGGCACCTAAAGGCTTTCAAAGGTATCCTAGTTATCATATTTACAGTCTCCGAGGTTACTTCCAGCAAAGACATCCTAATTCAGCCTCTTCTGGTTTATTCGGCTGCACTTTTTTAGCTATTAATCATACTGGTAAGCCCTATAATAATGCTGCTTCACATCTGCTTTAATTGCTGTCTTTTCATGATGCATCCGTGAAGTGTATACAATTGTGTTCCTTCTATAAACAGAAAAAAAAAAAGGCAAAGTGACTTGTGGTTAATCCATTCAGTACTGAATCTGAGATTTGGGGGCAGGAGCTGTGGCAGCCAAACTTTTCCCAAGGATATTAAGTACTAGTTTTTCTTTGCAAGCACCCATTGTGTCCCCTGCAGTGGTTACATATATTGTGCAACACTGCTGTCATGCAGGAAAGCAATGATTATGGTTATTTCTTTCACTTCTAGAGAGATTCCCATGATGTAACTGTTTCAAAATATTTTGATTTTTATTTTTCTTCTAGCAAGTGGGTAGCAGTAATCATAATACAGAAAAAGGTATTTGTCAGAAAGTCTGAAGTAATTTCAATGTCTTCACTTATTCACACATGCAATTGTGGTGATTTATGTAAGAGCTCACATATGCAGTAGTGTACAACTGGTTTCTTTCTGGAGGCTGGTCTAGACCTCCTGCTTCTCCCTTAGTTTTCTTCTTTAATGCATATTATCTTTCTATCCTCTGCAATTAATCTCAAATGATCATCAGACTATAAAAACATACAAAGCTGAACAAACAGCAGAGAAAGTTATTCATGGTTGTTTCCCTAAACCCAGTTTGCAATTCAGTTTTTGTATCACATCAATATGAGAGTTTCCATCCCTTTTCACTCACATTTTTTTTACTGTGGATTTTTTTCTTCAGGCTAATTTTAAAAGAGGCTTTTAGTTATGGCAATACAGACACATGGCAGATTAATAAGTGAGGAAATTAGCGGAATAGTTTTCTGTCTACTATATTCACAGTGGCTTTGTGTGTCTAAGAACAAGATTTGAAATGAGGCTGGAAGAGTGTAAATGAGTGAAGAAGGAAGGGTTTTAATCCATCAGCATAGCCATAGACTGAACTAAAAAGGTAGGGAAAAAGAGGATGCTCCAGAAACATGAAGATACTTTATCCAAAAATTTCTTGCTCGTGTTCTACTTTTCCAGAATATGGAGCTTTGACCAAACATTTTTGATACATAGAGAAATAAAAAAAAAAACAACTCAAAAAAGCATCAGTATCCAGGAAAATCATCCTATAGATCTATCTGTAATGCAATTATCATCACAGTACGGTAGACACCCCCTGCCATTGTTAGCCCAGGTAAATGTAAACCTTCAGCAGTAGATTGTATCAACAGGAAAGATACATACTGAAAAATGACAGTTTCCGCAAGTTGTGTAAAAGATATTTTGAGGGTGAGCACTAGAATAAAAAAACAAGAGCTTCCAGCTGGTGACTGAGAGAGCTTGGTTGCTGTAGTATTGTCTGGCAGATAGCAAAAAGCCAGAAGTGTGGCATTCCACTGAGAGTCACTCGTACCAAGAGAGAAAGAATTTGAAATGATCACCATCCCTTGCAGGTGGGCTGGCAGATGATGGGAGGTACCTCCAGGTTTGCTTTGCAGCCCAAACACGATACAAGCTTCTGCAAAATCATCAAAGCCAAACTAGTTAAAAAAAAAGGACCATGTCAAATTTTTGAGATAGGTATTCAGTTACTACTGTCGTTGTTAGCCAGTGCTGTCTCTGCTACTGAACAAAACACCCTCTCTGTATCCTGGTTGTTGTATGAGATATGTATTACTGCTCTCCCTTGATCAGTTAAATCTTACGTCAGCTGAACCAGAAAATTCACTCATTCACAACAGAAGATATTTCACGTTTATTATATTTTCCAGTGCTGCCTATTAATTGGTTGTCACAGAAAATAATCTGTTGTTTCTTTAATAAAATTCTGTATCTTTCAGTATTTCATGTTTCCTAGAAGTCCAGGATGGAACTGGGTGAAGTAAAATTACATATTTATAATTTCAAAATAAATTAAGAAATAGGTCTTGCTGAGATGAACTTTCAGTCAGGACACAAGACAGAAAGTTTTACTATTCCAGTTTTATGGATGAGAATTTGGGGTAAAGATAGGGTGCAGACAAATAATTCTACAACTTTTGATGGGCAATTTAGGGTAGAGATTTCTTCCAATTCAATTCATAAAATACACATATTAAGTCTCCAGCACAAATTAACAATTATATAACTTTATTATGCAAGCAATGCTACAGAAGTGGTGTGGAGCACCTGCATCACTCCCATTCCTTCTCATTCCACCTCTAACTCCTTTGCCCAGGTGTTCAGAGGACATAGCATGGTGATGCATTTAGGGGATTTAAGCCTTCAGAGAAATTATTTTAACAATCAACAATTTAATTTATTGTTGTTAAATATAACAAATTAAATTAATTGTTAAATTTACAATTTAACAATTTTTAATCTAGAAAGTTGAGGCAGACTTGGTGAGCTATGCCTTAGTCACACATGTACCTCTGTCTACACTAACACATTACAGAACTGTGGAGGTTGAAAGGCACATATTGAGATCTTACTGTTGAGCCCCCCTCCTCAAGCAAGGCCAGTTACAGCAGGTTTCCCAGACCTGCTAGATAGTTTTGAATATCTCCACAGATGTAGAATTCACAGCCTCTCTGAGGAATCTGTTCCCATATGCAACCAACCTGAGAGTAAACAGCATTTTCTTACATTCAAATGGAATTTCACGTGTTTCAAAGGTAGCTGGTAAAAATTCTTACGTCAGGACTGTCTTCTATCAAAAGGGTCTAAGAGAAGGCAGACACTTAGTATGCAGTTACACACAGGGTTAAATTTTCTGGCTTTATAATTATTTGTGAAAAATTTGACTTCTTTTGCACATTTTTAGTGAATAAGAAGCTGAGTCATATTTCCCCATGGCAAACAGTTCTGCTTTTTTACTATTCACTGATATTCCAAAATAATACTGCATATCCAGCCTGTTGTTTTGCAGAACAACATGACAATAGGTATATGTAGTGTAAGCTTTTAAGACAGGACAGCAGGTAATTTATAACTGTGCATTGCATGTACCTAAACCATTTCCCAAAGGCTACATCCCTCTGTGAGATTGCATGCTACAGCAGAAGAATGTTTCCTCTGGTTTACAGAGGGCCATATGATCTGTGGGCAGGTGGAATAATCACAGTCAGTACTGCTCTTCTGTGTCTCAAGGGCCTGTTACTTGCCTTCCCTTTCTGCCCTAATACTGACCAATGTAATCAGCAGAAAGCATATGAAACTAAGACATTAAATCCTAACTGTGAAACAGCTTTGTTGCACACAGTCCATCTGATTCAAATGTGGAGAAAAGTTAATCTGCTTACACAGTCCCAGTGTCACTTACATATTCAAAACTCCTGATTTGTACAATAAGGCTTTTTCTTTATAAAATCATCCCTTTGGGAAATTATAATTTAACAGGGAAGATGAATGCAGTGAGTCTTCTCGCTCATTTCATTTTTATAGCAAGGAAGTTCATGTTTTTTTTAGGATAAAGCCAAGTTTAACTTGCAGAGAGGATGACCTAATTTCCAGATGCCCCAAACATTGTTCCACTTATCTCCTGGCCATCTCTGCTCCAGCTCTTTTTCCCATTGTTAAATATATATAGATAGTAAAATATGCAGTACAAAATACATCAAATTAGTAACTTCACTGTAATTTTTAAACCTAAATTTAATAGTAAATTGGCAATAAACTGTAATAACACAAATAATACAAACAAGTGGCTCCAGAAGTCTTATTAGAGATTCTTTATACTGAATATGAATGTGGTTTTCTAATTTTTATTATTTTTTCTTCCATCCTTTAATCTTTATCATTTATATCTATTCAAAGTAAAAGAAGAAATGAAAAAGTGCCTAAACTCTATTTGTACTATTAACATCAGGCCTAGTTACAGCAGCTAACTGTCTTTACCAAAGATTTTGAGTCGAATACTCCTCTGATATTCTAAAAACTCTTCTCTTGAGCACAAACAACCTTTTTTCAACAATTTTCTGCTGATTTTTAACTTGCAATTTTTCAATAATTTCACTTATGTTCATTTCAAGAAAGCTTAATTTTGTCTGATTACGTTGGAGTCACACTCCCATACATCCAAGTACCCTTACCTTGGCACAGTTTGGGTGCCTCTAATATTAGAAATTGCAGTATCAGGTCCATCACCGTGAACACATTGTGTTGAGGCAGTATGACCAATTTCCTATCAATTCAATCATGCATTATTATGCTTATTATTATTATTGCTTTGAAGGGAATTGTTTGCGGCATAATTCCTCGTAAAGAGCTAATCTGCATTTGAAGCAATTGCTTAAGGAAAAGCACCTCACAGGTCTTCAAATATCTCTCAAATGCCATTCCCCAATATCTTTGATAATCACAAAATAAAACACTATTCAGAAATTCAAATGTTATTCCTTAAAAAAAAAAGAAAATCAAATAAACAAAAACCTCCCACAAACCACCAGAAAATTCATAAGCATTCTTATCTGCTACCCTGTATAGAAAAGATTAAAACCTGGACTCCAAGATGTTATACTTTATTCTGCTAAGGTGCCAAGTAGCAAAAACATTATGCTACTCATTTTATACAATTGGATGGGAAACCTACCTTTTTAGTTCTTTTTTTCCACTCAGTTCTCTGAAAGATTTTTAAGCATCTTGCTTCCTCCCCCATAGTAGACAGCATTTACTAACATCTCCCATCCCAGACACACCAGCGCTTGGAACTCTCTCTCCTTTCTAAAGCCGTTTCTCATCTCTAGTGAATGACAAGTATGACCTGTGTCAAACTCCCACTTTCAAGTAAACTTACAGTATGTGACTTACAAAAATTGAGGCTTTCCATAATTTACATACAAATATTTAAACATCAGGATCTGAAAAATCGCAAGACAGCACTGAATATCTTATTGCACATGATTATAGTTTACCTTACTATCATTTATGCATTTAATCAAAAACTCAAAATGTAAACATTTTAGAAAGTACCAAAAAGTTGCAGTCATATAGCAATATAAAGGGAAAATTAAAACTTGTAACTTTTACTTTGCTGAAAAAAATTAAGACCAAATCCAAGGGAAAATAATATCCACTGCAAACCCACTTCAACCACACTCACAAAAGACTTTGGTGCTTGTCTCTTAATAGACAGGGAGTATGAAGTCCACAGGAACACATAAAGGCTAATGGCAGCCTACAATCTAACTAGTCCTTATTATAATACCATGAAGAGATTCAACAGATACTTCTTTAGAAAGGACTTAGGCACAAAAAACCCACCCACAAAGGAGTTGTTTCCTTTCAAAGGTCTGGAAATGCATAATAAAGAAGGGTTTGGCTAGGAAGAAGATTGGCTGAGCCTGGCATGATAGTGTGCCTCAAGATTTTCTTGACTGAAAGAAAAAAAAAAGAGGAACAAGAGTGTTTGCACATTCTGCTTCATTTAGACTTTCACCTTGACTTACACATCTGAGTGGAAGTTTTTATTTTTACGAGGTTAAGATTTTCTGTGAGCTTTGCTGAGATCTCTATGGAAGACTAGAGAATAGAACTGAAGATCGTTCAAATGGAGCTCCAAAAAGCCTGGATAATTTTTCACTCTTTAAAAAGTTTTGTGGATGCTGTATACTTGGAGGCTGTTTAAATTACATGTCACTAAAAGCCAAAATGAGAATGGTGGCTATCTAGTCTATCAAGTTTTATTCGTGAATGTCAACACTGGCAGTGCCTTACTGGAGACAGATAGGTGACTCAAGGAGTAAGTTCCTGTACATCATAGGAGGAGGTGCAGTATAAAAGTAGGGGACAGACTGCATAAGGCTTAGACAGCCCCAAACTCTTCCTATCAGAGGGCAATCACAATATACAAGGGTGTGCATGGATATGCAATCACGCATGCTGTAGGGCTCTACAGAGAGTAACTTGCCCTTAAGAGCTTCTGAAGCTCAAGTTAAGTGAGAGTTGCACTCTAAAGATGCCTCTACAGTAGCACTAGGATTCAGATGAGAGTGTATTTTAGAAGTAAATCTCCTGATCATCTGGATTGATATTGAGTTCTGGTTTGTAACTTGACACAGTTTCAGAAAGCAACCTGGACTTCTTTTGAATAAAACCAAAACAGAAGATCTGCTCCAGGGTTTCACTTAATGCACCTCAGCCACCGGTCCAGAGAAGTGGAACCTCTGCATACATACAGAACAGACATCAGGTCCTGAGCAGCAACTGTGCTGCTTTACAGATTCACTTGTATTGGGTTACACTGATAATATTACCAGTCTGGTCTCTATTGTGTTGCAGACTGTTACATTTCATTCAGATGACTCTTACACTGAATCTTGAGACTTCAGTAAGACTAAAATACATGCTGCAAACAACAGAAGAGTATGATTGTCCAACGTGCTTGCTGGGTCTGTGATCTGAAGGATAAGATTACCTAAAGCAGCTGGTGTGAAATTCATGCTCCATGCTTCTAGAGGATTCTTTGTCCATGCCTCACATACAACTCCTCTGCATAAGCAAAGATCTTGACCAGTGCTAAATCCATCTAGGAGAGCTGCTAGCATGTGTTCTCCTAAATGGCCTTCATTTTTGCAGAACTTGAGCACAACTGATACCAGATGAGAAGGCTTTATGTAATGGAATAAAAGCAGGGAACACATTGCAGAGTCATTGATTCTTTTTGCCTTCCAGTAGCTTAACTGTGACGAAGCACCTTATTGCTCAAATATTTATTTCAGAAGACAGATGTATGTTTATAGAAGTGATTTGTCTATCCAAGCCCAGACATCACTACTGGTGGTTTGTTTTCTTTTTTCCCTTTAAAATAACTTTTCCAGATGGTGGAGCAATTTAATACCCTGCAATCAGGCACTTTAAGAGCTTTCCTTTTCAGGGTGTAGGAGTCCAAACATTAGACCCCCTCGATTTCTTCTAGTGTCAAGGACCCCTGTGGCTATCAAACCCCTCCTGACTGGACAGAATCACAAAATGGGTCAGGTTGGAAGAGACCACAGCAGGTCATCTGGTCCAACCTCCCTGCTCAGGCAGGGTCATCCAAGAGCACATAGCACAGGATTTCATCCAGATAGTTCTTGTGTCTCTCCAGTGAGGGAGACTCCACAACCTCTCTGGGCAATCTGTTCTAGTGCATGGTCACCTGCACAATAAAGAAGTTCTTCCTCATATGCAGGTGGAACTTACTGTGCATCAATCCCTGCCTGCTGCCTCTTGTGCTACTGCTCGGCACCACCGAGAAGAGCCTGGCTCCATCCTCCTGACACCCTCCCTTCAGGTATTTATAGACATTGATGAGGTCCCCTTTCAATCGTTTGCTCTCCAAGCGGAACAGGTGCAGCTCCCTCAGCCTTTCTTCATAAAAGAGATACTCCAGTCCTTGGATGGTCCCCTTATAATGCCGGTACTTCATCCTACGTTTCAAGCCAGGAATGAAGAGGTTTAGAAGTGACACACAGGGCTTGTAGGCATTGGAAAGCCCACTTCTAGCGACTGCGCCTGCAGTGGAAACACTGAGAAACTTCACGGTGCTCAGGAACACACATGGCAGAACAAATGCCCTCCCCGGCGGAACCCGCACAGCGGCCCTGGAGCGGCGGACACAGCGCACAGACAAATGCGCCCCTCCGCCGGTGGCCTGTCCCGGGCGTGCCCTGCACACGCTCCCCCCTCCGGGGCGGAGGCACCTGCTCCGCCGGCCCCCGGGCAGCGGCGCGGTCAGCCGGGGCCGCGGGGGGCCGCTCGCCCCGGGGGCACATAGAGCCGCAGCGTTCCTCTGTGCAGTTACGACTGTAACCCGTAATTGCAGACCCGCTGCAGTTCGTGTTTGAAACCGCGTCCTGCAAATAGCTCGTGCTCACATGTCCCTCCGCTCTCTCGGAAACGGCCCGGCCTCTTCCCGCCCGGCCCGGCCGCGGAGCTGCGGCTCCTCCGGCAGCCGGGCCGCTGCCGCAGCGCCGCCCGCCCCGCCGCCCGGCCCCGCGGCCCCCCTGCCCTGCCCCTCACCGCCGCCGCACAGCGCGGGTCCTGCGCTCCGCCCCGGCCGGGCCGCGGGGGCGCTCCGAGTCCCGCCCGCACGGCGCGCACACACACACACAGAGGGACACACGGACACACACACAGACACACGGGCACACACACGGGGACACAGACACGGACACGGGTACGCGGAAGTGTACCCCGCGCCGCAAACATGGCGCTGGTGCCTTGCCAGGTGCTGCGCGCCGCCATCCTCCTATCCTATTGCTCCATCCTGTGCAATTACAAGGCCATTGACATGCCCGCGCATCAGACCTATGGAGGCAGCTGGAAATTTCTGACCTTCATAGACCTGGTAAGTGCCCCCGGCGGCGGCCGTGGCCCTGCCCCCTTCGTCGGGCTGCCCGCGGAGCGGCCGCGGCCCTGGCGCGTCGCGGCCCCCGGCGCTCGACGGCAGCGCCATGCGGTGACCTTAGAGCGGGGCGGCGACATGTTGGGGCTGCAGGGCTGGCCGTGAGAGGAGCCAGCCGGGCACCGCGGAGCCGAGTGGTTTGAACGCAGAGAGGCACGGACAAAGCTGAGGGGCTGCAGCGCGTGAGCGGCCGTGGGGAAGGTGCACCTGGCGGCCCGTCACCCCCGTGCTGATGCTGTGCTTCGCCTTTTCTAATGGATGACAGTGAACACCAGAACCTGCTAGTCCAGCATCTAGCTCCTGTGTGCTGTCAAAATAAAAAAAAAAAACATGCCTTGCTCCCTTTGGCCCTTTTGAGGAATCCATCCCTGACAGGTGCGTGTCAGTGGCACAGAAAATGCCGGACAACTCCAACTTGCCTGATCCAGTTAGTTTTGGTTGCATATCCATAAAGGAGCCTATGAAATAAAAGAGGTCTCATTTCATGATATTTCTTCATAAGGGTCCATATATGGCAGAGTAACTGGCATGCTGGCCTACTGGAAAATGCCAGGTGCTAGGCAGGGGCTATTTTTTCCCTGAGGTTCCTCTGCTTGCTGCCTCCACAATAAGCGTTCCCTTAATGCAGGTGGGAGAAGAGGGGGCAGGAGGAAGAGAGGAGATGGGAGGAGAAACTTGATTTCTGGATCAGGAATATGATAGCAAACCTAAACCTAGTACCTAGATCAAAACATTTTTTTCTTTGTATTCACAGTGTAATTAGGTGAAAACTTATGCAGTTCCTACTGAGTTGCAGAAAAGTCCCCAAATGCGAGTATTTCAGTACAGACCTTCATCTCAGATTGTCAAGTATTGCTGCTGTTGCCTACGTGCTTCATATTGAGTCAATAGGTTGAGTTTGTGGGCTTGGAGATCAAATTCAAACACCAGTAACCCGGCAAGTCAAGTCTGCAAATTTCTGTATCAGGAATTAGTTAAAGTTCACTGAGATCCATATTTTATTTGCAGAGAAGAAGCATCTACCATATTTTTCATTTAGCCAGAATAAATTTTTTTGTGGGTGCAAAAATGTGATGGATCTCTGAGGATCCACAGCAATATTTACTGCTTTTACTGCAACTGTAAAAAACTGGTGTCTTAAGGTTTTATGTTTTTCTGGAAGGCAAACTAGAATATCTTTTTTTTTTTTTTTTTTGCTTTTGGGCTGCTAAACAGTACTGTCTGTAATATTGCTTGATAGAAGTTATCAGGAAGTCCCAGTAAGTTAGGAGGGAGCTGTTGACTTTAGTGACAGTTGAATTGGAAGTTAAAATTAAAAGCTGATAATCTTCTCTGTGAGTCTCTTTCACCTTTTTCTCTTTTCTCCTAGCCCTTACAGTTGCTTGAGGCTTAAGTGAACCAAGGTTGTCATACAGTGAAAATTTTACAGTAAATGATAGTCATCATTTCCCAAAAATTACACCCTGCTGTCTGAGGCAATTCATGTGGACTTACCCATCAAAGCATGTACATGGTTCAGGCTACTTCTTTCAAGGCCTGAAAGGTCAAGGTAAATTTGTAGTGCTTTCTGAAATACCTAGAAGAGTTAGCAGCTGCAGCTAGTACTTTCTGTTCTTTAGCTAATAGTTGTCATGTGTTTCTCATAGTCAGTAGTTGAAAAAAGGTTAGCAATTTCTTACAGTCTTCTTCAAAATAACACAGAATTCAATGGCTTGGATGCCTTTCTCAGTGACTAACCAGCACATAGACCTCTCCATTTGCTGACAGTATTTCCTTATGTCCAAATGGCCCTGTAGCATCTTATCTAAGCAAATCTATCTTCTTGTCCCCTGGGACAACTGGGAAACTTCAAGAAACAGACACTGTTATGTTCCCGAGGAGGATACCAGGAGGCATGGTTGGACGATGTTAGGCACATTTCCAAAATACTTTATGTTGATTAAGTCTTAAAAAGCTCTTCCATAAGTTTCAATTTCCTCAACCATGTGCAGTGTTCCGGTGTCAGTCACATTCAAAGGCTGTCTAGACAAAATATCATCAATGCCAGAGTCTTGGCAGACGTGTGTTCTTGCTACAGATTGTACCTCCACAAACAGAGATTTCATCTTTGACATCACAGAAGCACGTAAAAGTTTCTTCTGTTTCCGAAAACTGCTACTAGTTTTTGAGAAAAGTCAGTTTATGACTTGAATCTGAAAAGTAATTTGGATTTTTCTCCCATTTGTCTGTTTTTAAAGGGACATTCCTTTCCAGTCTCAGCATCCATTAATCTCTTGGAGTTTTACGTAGCTGACTTTGCAGAGATGCTATGTGAAATGATTTACAGTTATCTGCAGGTAATATACTTTTGCATCAAATTATGAAAAATTAGTAGTTTGGACTCTAAAACACAAGACAGTAAATCATTCTAAGTGTATGCATTGATCTGAACAGAAGACTTGGAGCCCTCACACAGTTCACAGAAGTTGAGCATTGTAAGGAAGCTGTTTCATACAGAGTTAAAGACTGTAAGGTCCTTGTCTATCCAAAGTGTTTTGGATGTTTATACCTAAGTAATGTTTTCTTGGATGCCAGTGTTAATGCTTAATTTCTCCTGTCCCTGAAGGAGGAAAGAAAACAAGTGCAACAGATGACTTCTTTTGACTTCTGTCATTCTGATGACTGACTCAACTTTTTGCAGTTAACAATGTGGTGGCAACGTTGCCTAAAACACCTGTGTCAGTGAAGTATTTTTCTGGTTTATGAAGCAATGTACAGGCAGTATGTTTTGACAGTACACTGAGAATGCTCCTCACTGTTGCTACTAATAGTAATATCTCCACTTCAGACTTTCTCCTCGATATGTAGAGGTGCTAGGTTCTTATCCTGCTTATTCAAAAGATGATAAAAATATCTGCCTAGTACCAAAAAGAAAAGAGAGCAGTATTTTTTTTTGTCATGTATAGAGTGGAAAACTAAGGTATGAAGAGAGAAAGAGTTACTGCCAAAATCACTTGGTGGGCCCAGCAGATGAAATTATTGAATTGAACATTTAGGCTACTTCAAAACTACAGTATGTTGCTTTCATTTAACCTCACAACTCAAACCAAGCCCCGAAATTAGTTGCCGATTAGTTCCAGCAAAGAACTGGATTCAGATGGAGTATTTCAAGAGATAATGTATTTCTTACATAGCTGCCTTTGTTAACCTCAGATTCACCATTTTATGCTTTAGTAGTGGAATGCTGCAGGACTTCACTGTCCTGTGCCACAACCCATAAATTCATTGTTGAGCCTCTTAACTGAAAATTAAGTTAAGCTGAAAATTATGCCACTACGATATGATTCTTTGCAACAAGTTTGTCAGCTACCTCCATATTTTTCCCTACTCAATTCTGTAGGTACTTGAAGTAGCTGAATTAAACGTATCTTGAATTCAAGATAACTAGGTCACCCTACGTACGCTGCAGTCACACACCTGTCTTTATACAGACACATTTGTTGAGGAATCCATTGCACCGACTTGTCTAAAAGGCCAAGATCCTTGCTATTGCATTTTGTTCTTCAGTTTCTCTTGGATCTCTTACTCTTGCTGTGAGAGGAGGCAAAAATAAGCAGAATTTAGGTTCTGGAATAAAGTGGAGCTTGTGGGTGCCAAAAGAAGACCAGTTCTACATTTTACATGTGTGCATGTGTGATAAATAGCAAAAAAGCAGCTTAGAGTTGAAATAAGTAGGTACATCCTTAGTAAGGGGAGTGCTGGGCTAAATAGCATTCTGGAAGTTTCTCTGGAAACCTTATTCCTTAAAAAATAAGGATGTGACTACCAAGATAGTAGTGCACATACATAAGCATGCATTAACAAATTTCTGGTGGTTTGTTTTTGGTTTTTTATAATCTTAAGGTCTCTCTGATCAGCTGAACAGGGTAGTTACAGAGGCAAAAAGCAAGGCCAGATTTTTGGAAGCAGTCTCAAGTGTTACGTTTAATGATTATGATTAATGGTCCTGTTTTGAATATCAGAATGTTAATCAAGTCATATTCCTATGACTTGATTCAGGGCAGCCAAAGCTATAGAGGAATTGATTTTGCTCATATATAAATCTGCCTGACCTTACACTGTTGTTATTATTCTTCTGAAAGAAATAGCAGGATGTGTGTGTATGAACTATTATACGTTGTCTGGCAGATTGACTTCTACAAAAAATGGGTATGTGGCCTGTTCCCAGCACATTCTTTTGCCAGTACATGTTGTATTTGTTTTGCAGAAAATGTCTTTAGATTTAGTTTAATTAACTACAAATAAATCATTATAACTTAGTCAGTTCCTTGTCTTTGAAAAATTTCAGAGGGGCATGTTATCAATAGGACTAGAAACTAGAGTTGGTAGGTCTATAATTTACTTATTTAATTATTAAATAAATTAGTATTAGTATCAGCATAGTATAAATTAGTATCGTATTAGTTATTAAGTTTTGTGAGATACAGTTACTATACAACAAACAAAGATAGCAGTTTAACAAAGCAGGGCTAAAATTTTTTGTGATTTGTGCCTAATTTGGCAAACTGATAGGAAATAAAATGACCAGAAAATATGACAGGCCAAGAGATTCATAATTAAGGAATAATGAACTGTGCCATTGGTGCAGTATCCTGTAATTGAGCAAGTTTAATTGCTAACTGTGTGGGTCAAACTTACCACAAACAGAACAAAGATAAAAACACATTCCATACTCTCTGGAATATAACTGTGACTCTTTTATAGGATTTCCTTTAGAAAAATAAATTTCACCTTCTGCTTTCCTTTTTCATCAACTGTAAAGTTACCTTGATACTCAAGTGTTTTATGGCTTTTGGGTGAAAAAATTTCAGAATGTAAAATATTATTATGTATTATTCCCAGAGGTAATTCATCACCATATCTAAACATCTCTGTGGTCTTACTATAACAGAGAATACAGCCAATGGAGTGTTTATCAGTTCACAGAGAAAGAAAGGCATTGCTTTTTCGGGAATAACAAGGTGAGGTTTCTTAATGATGCTTAATGTATTTGAGAGAACCGGCAACAATATACATAGGGGAGCCTTTTATATGTGTGTTTTAGAGCTTTCTTTTTCACTCTCAGGCTGTAAACATGTCAGAGGAGCAGAAATACATAGTGCTGTTGATGCAGTAATAAAAATGTAACAGTGTCACCATTTCCTATTCATAGACCTGTGTTTTCCATTTGCTGTTGGTAGCGCTATTACAAATTGAGTGGAATTTGAGCACTACATTGAAGAGTTCCGTTTTCACATTGCATTAGCATGCCTTTATTTTACAATTGTACTTAAATATGTTGTACATTTCATTTGGGAATTCTCAGGAAAGTTATGGCTGTCTTGAAATATTTGTGTTGGCAATAGAGTAGGCAGGGTAAAGGAGAATGGTGGAAGAGAGGAAAAATTGGGATCACTTTCTCTGATGATAGATTTAACTAATGTCAGTAATACTGTTTTATAACTTGGAGTATGTAAGTGATGGATAACTGTACTGTGTTTTAAACTAGCGTAAAGTCTTCAGAGTTTTGTCCGAATAGTTTCAAATGATGAGAACTTCAAGAAGTTGGTTTAGTAGTCTTCCGTTGCCCTTTGAAAAAAATACTATTTATATATGTTGTTATTTTCTTTACAATTTAATTGTAGTGGAAAGGATAACTCAGATAGTCTTACATACCTCCATGCGGCAAAATTGGTAAATATTTTAAACAATTAGTTTAAACAAGGACAACATCTCTAGTGTTCTGCATTAGTGTTCTTTGCTGAAGTCAAAGTCAGGGTTCTGAGCTGTCCTCATTTGTTGTGAATATATATATATAAAAATTATTTAATCAATGTCTTTTTGACCTTATGTTTGTGTTATGCTAATGTAGTCATGTAAGTTTGTACGAGAAATAAATTCTGGAAGACTGACCTTTTTAAGTTGTAGTAAAGATCTATATAACCTATCAAATAATGTTCTTAACCAGTATTGAAAATTGCAAACTTGGTGTTTTAAATTAAATATATTTGTAATAAAAATCAAATTCCACTTAAGTTCTTTGCAGTTACATCAACCTCAGGATGTACAGAGACTTGCAGGGTAGTTGTCCAGTGGGTAGTTACTTGTTTTGTTCTTATGCTCAAAAATAAAAAAAAAAGAAAATCAATCTATCTGAAAACTGGGAAACCCTCACATGATAAAAAAACTTTTATTATTGATGTGGTGGAACTCTCAAATGTGTTAATATGCCACCATGCAACAAAACTGAATTTGATCTATAAATAGAAAAATAAGCCTTTATGAAATTACAAAACCCTGGCATTCCACAGGAATGTTTGCAGATTTGAACAAAGTAAAACCACAATAGAATGTGATAAAGTTGAAACAATAGGCAATTCTGCAGTGTATTAATATATGTAGATTCATTGCGAGGCATTATGCCACGTGTGTATTTACCCCAACAAAACCATGTAAGAAAAAATATCTCAGATTCCTTCTATTACATAAGTGTTTTCTGTGCTGCAACTTTTCGTACCTGATAATTCGAATTGTGAATGCCTGCCTATCCTAATGCAATATTTAGAAAACATTTTTCTAACTGTGCTACTTTAATATAGACTGATATTGGACAGAGCTTGACCTGGGTGGAAAATTCCTTGTCTTTGGAGTCGTAATTGCTAATACAATTCCAGTCAGTAAATGTGAAAAAGATGACCACCAGTGGCAGGTTTGTATGATTTCTGCAGAATTCAAGAGTGAAACAAATATTGGTAAGAAGTTCACATTGAATATTTTTATATTTGAAACAAAAGTGATGTTATTGTTTTCAATACATACATGAAAAAACATGAAATTACCCTCAATGTAGGGGTCTTTTTGGAAAGTGTCCAAATCTGAGGCCTGGTCTTCTCACCTTGCATGTGCAGGTGTATATCTGGCATATGAGGTAGAAACAAAATCGGCAGTTGACTTATTTGTAGACCAACTCTTTGAAACGGTGAATATAAAAAGCTTTCTTCCTTCCAATGAGAGCTTTTTCAAATTTTGCCTTATTTACCTGCATTTATTTGAATAATTGCATTCTCCCCATACCATATTTTCCAAAGCTATGAATATGTTATTGGTCTTCAAAGCCTTACAGGCTTCGTTCCATTACTCTTACTATGTATGATGCAAGATTTTTTCAACTCGGCATAGTTAAATATGCTGCCACTGAAAAAGCTGTGTTTAGTGGATGGAAAAGTTAACTGAAGTCTGAAGAAAAAACAAAATCAGTTGGAAGCTAAAGTAAAACTTCCAGGCTTTTCAGATAGGAGGAAACTAAAGCAAGTTAAAATTTATAAACCTTTTATTATTTTATTTTTATTTTTTTGGGGGGCTTTTGGGGGTGGTTGTGGTGTTGTGGTGGTGGTGTTTTTATTCAGTATACTACGAATTTTAGAGATTTTGGTCGGAAACAGGTTAAGCTCATATGAAATGCTAGAGGAAAATCAGAACCTGATTTTCGTTTGTATGAAGGCTCCTTCTGGCAACTTTGGTAAGTTCATGCGATTTTCCCTTGAGAGTTTGAATGCAGCATTTGAATGCCTCTAGTTTCATTGCCTGAACATCTTTTTTTGCCGCTGCCCTTGCAAACATCCAACTTACAGTAGGTTTTCCAAACAGATATGCCAGACGGTGCAATTATGTAATAATTTCCACTTAGATGTGTGTGCAGCTGACATGGTTCAGGTATTTTTGCCGCAGTTGTCTGTCAGGTTAGTTGTTTCAAAGTGCTTAAGGACTCTGCAGTGTAGCTTAAAACAAAACCAGTACTGCTGCATTTTTCCTAGCTGAATATTAGGTGTCCTGATAAACTACAGTAGAATGTGTAGGAGAACAGGATATAAAATTCTTCGTTCCTTCCTTCCTTACTTGTAAATCAAGGTATAAGGCGTGTGAGTTTTTTCAATTAATTAATTTGAGTGAAACAATTTATGAGGTTTTATCTTACCTCTACCAATACTGCTAGGCTCTTCAGACTATTTGAGCAGATTGTGCAGGGAGAGACTTAGCTGAGCGTTTAAATTTTAATCTGTTAGGGATTGATTGGCTCATTTTTGGTTTCGGGCAGTGCTTGTCTGTATTTGTATATTTTTTTAAACCTAGTGCTTTATGTACCTGAGGGTAAATTTACTTTTTTCCCCCTGTATTTGCATATATTTTATCAGGTGTCTTGAAGCCTTCTGGTCCGGGCAGCACATAAGTAACCATTTGTTATTTATTATTATTGCTAATATTAGAAGTCAGCAGGAGTGGGAGTTACACATGCAGACCACAGGTGGCATATGTTTCTAAATGTACTTGATCAGATGCAAAAGGAAGAAAAAGAAACTGCTGACTTTAAATGCTGCTATATGAGTTGATAAATTGCAAGAATACAAAAGGGATGTTTTCCCTGTGAGATGCTTTAAAAGCATGTGCCTGAAGTGGTGGAAGCATTTCATACAGCTAATGTTGAGGCTAGGGTCTGTGTGATCCTGAGGCATTGCAATAGGGCCTTGACCCTAGAGGAGATGCGAGTTATTTGTGACCAGTGCTTGAGCAGGCTCAGCTGCGTAAAGAAAGCAAGTAGGGAAGTGAGAGAGAAAAAGAAGATCCTGTATATGACAGGAATTTGTGCCTGGGGGTGTGTAGGTGAGAGAGTGCACCATGCAGTCTTGTATTGTAACAAGCTGGTATTTAGGTATTTGACTGCCAGGTATGAGGACAAACTGAGGGAAAGCAAGGGGTGGAGATACAAGGTCGCTGATGTTTCTCAGCTAAACCAGCATATGGAAGTCCCCTAGACTTCCTCCCCTTCCTTGTCCTCTCTCATTTCTTCCTCCCAGGCACCCACACAGTCTCCCCACACAACCCCCCACACTGGTGTCATGGCACCACTTCTCTGCATGTACATGTTTGGCTTAGCACACTTCGTCTCAGCAGAGGGTGCTTACAAAGCTTTGTGCCTAGTTAGAAGTTATATGCACTGACAGATGCAGAGGTCTCCATTTGCTGTTCACTTAAGCTTACAACCAAATTGAAACTCCATGCAGTGAAAACTTTCTTGATGTGAGTTTACTTGTTATAACTGTATTCCAAGGACTGCGAATTTGCGTGTACATTAGACAATTGTCTGCATTCCTGTAGGTCCCAGGAAGTGAGTCCCAAGAATGCATGAGTCGTGAAGGGAACCTGTGCTGTGTGGAAATGTTGCACATTACTGTAGTTTTAAAGTGGACATTCAGGAGGCTGAAAGTAATTTGGGGTGTTTGGAGGTGTATACGCATCTTTGTGTACATGTTTGAAATAACAGGTATTTACTTATTCTGCACATAATTTAAAAATACCAAAACGTTCATAAGAGCTACTCTGTTCCATAGCCTCTCCATATACTATGCACATCTAAGAGTAAATTGGCCTGCTACTACTTAAGTCAGTTTTGGTGACCAGTTAATAAATCATGGATAGAAGATTACAGTGTTTTGAGATACCAGATGCTCTTTAAGTTTTTTGGTGTCAAAGAACTGTAGAGAACTAGAGAGAGTAGAAAGCTTTTGGGTCAGCTGTCTCATGACCTACCATGGCTAGAGTGGGATATTCCTGTATTTATTAGAAAGCTAACGATGTCTCTAATTCTAACATACTGTTATAGAAGATTAGTATTCAAATCACCTTGAGTCAATGCCAGTATAATTTCAGAAGCTAAATAGCTCTGTTTTTCCAGAGATTATATTCTATGCTATTAAGTCATGTGTCATTTCAGGGTAAGGTTTATTTTCTTTTTCTCATGGTTTGGGGCAGAAGCTGCTAAAATGATGCTGCCAAAATAATTCAAAGCTGTTTTGGTCCCCATTAATTACAAAGCTGAGTTGATGAAATTTATTTTATGAGGATGTATTTTGGGAAAGGGTGGAGGGACCTCTTATTACTTTGGGTATTTGGGCCAGTGGGATCTGAACTTCTTGATTTTAAAATTCAGCCTACAGCATACAAGCAAAATATGAATGTCTTTAAGGGTGTGTAAGGGATGATTCTGTTCATCCACTGCTGGCTTTGTGAATGAAAGTGCTGCCACTTTGCCCTGATCCATTCGTGCCCCTCATCACTCTGTCAGGATCTTCAGTTGAGGGTTGCTGTCAGTTGTCTGTATATTTTCTGCCCTTTTTTCCTTATAGGAATCCACCTGTGCAATATCTCTTTCCGCATTTTTTCTAATATCTTATTACCCGGCACAGTCTCCTAAATTTTTCAGCTCTGCATCCCACTTCCAACTGCACACCCAGTCCTCTACCAGAAACCTGTGTTTTCCTGTCAAGTGATGCATTTCTTATCCCACGTACTCCTTACACTCTTTCCCCACCATTCACACATACTGTCTTTTCTCCCATTGCATTCACCCTCTCATATAGTCTTCTACATCCTCATCCTGACCTTCCCAAATACCAGACCTACTCAGTGTTCTACTCAGTTCTCTTGTGTTTTTGAAGTACCTTGTGTAGACCCAAACCAATAAAGAATAATCCATCTTCCATCAGAAAAACTTAATCTTAGTGTGATGTGGCCTGAAATAAACCAGTTTTGAAATGATGCTGTTACATAAGACTCTTAGCTTTGCTTTCTGTTTTTAAACAAGTTTTTAAGCATCCTGGTTACAGGGAAAAAAAACCCGTAAGTGTTAAGCATAATGGATCATGATCCTAATGTTTATTATGGTATTAAAATATTGTCATTTTTTGGTAGCCTGCCATTCAATTTTTTTATGATAGAATTTCCAATTCAGAAGCAGGTCCTTGATAAAAACTGATGTTTAACTTGAGGAATCAAAATTATGTACAGAATCAGCAATCAGTATTTATTCAGACATTTTCTATCTTTTTCTTTTTTTGCAATGTACTTATTTTAAATGAGATGCTGAAATGTTTTGAATTGTATTTTATATTTGCTAATAAGAAAACCTGTTTCATAACTGTCGTCATGAGGTTTGAAATCTACTACATTCAGTGAGATAAAGAAAAATATTTTTGAACATTGCTTAGCTTTTCAGCTGTTACTGGGATTAATAGAGGAAACTTCTTTCTTTTTTTCATGTGAACATATATAAGTACTTATACCTTGACTGTGTGGGTGGACTGCATGCAAACACACTTGGTGGAATTTAGGAGTAAGGAAAGAGAGAAATATGCATTTCACAGTGGTAACTTTCTCCTCAACCTATATGGAATCATATTCATTTTTGTTAGGGGTTACCAGGTATAGAGGAGTCTGCCATGGCTCCATGCCCCGACATCCAGCCAGTAGCACGGCTGAACACATGTCCAGTGAGCACATACAAAGCTAGAAGTGTAAAATCTGGTTGCTAAAATGCAAATAAAATTCTGACTGGTCTAGGTGGTTTAGAGTCAAGAATATCTTTTAAGATATGTCAGCCAAATAGTCAAGTGATGTCTGGAACAAGGAATGCTCAACATATGACCCACCTAGAGTCTGTGTCCTGCCTGGTTAGCTTTCATGTGCCCAGCACAGGGCTGGGCAGCAGTCAGGGTGTGGTGTTATGATGGGAGCACTTTGGTCTTGGTGCCACTTCTTGCAGGGTGTCCGGCCCTACTGCAATGTCTGGCACATAGTTGGAATCAATGCTCCCAACTGCCTCCTGATAAAATGTCACAAAAGGTCTGTGGATCTTGCAAGGTTCTTGATCAACAGAGATATTTTGACATTACTTTTGACAGCCAGTGGTAAGTATTCTCTCTGTATTATCCACATGTTTTCTGCACAGGAGTTGAGGTCAGACTTCCAGTTCTGGGTGATACTCAGCATCCATATCATGCATGCAAGTTAGAAATAGGTGAGTTTTCAACATGTTGCAAGATAAGACATAAAATATTGAAGGGGGTTTATTGTGGATTTTTTTAATGTCTCTTCTGGTGTGATTGTAAATTTAGAAATTACAAATTTGTTCCAGATGGGAAGACAAAGTCAATCTTGCAATTTCTTGTGAGGAAAAAGAAAAATTTTAAAAAAGTATTTCAAGTTCATGGTTTCATTGCAGTTGGACCGATCTAGTGAAAACAAGACATTTGATTGTCTTCATTACGATACTCAGACGAAGTTCCGTTGCAAAGGAAACAGCCACTGCAGTGAGAAACTGTTATTCAGAAATACTTTCTCAGCTGTATTAATTGAAAACTTGTTTAATTTTCCTTTAGCAAGGGCCAGACCAATGTCACAAAAGCAACATAACACTGGAAGTTGTAACTTACTCGTAAAGGTTATCCTTATTTTGTAGGAATTGTGCATGCGGTGTGTGAGATAGTGAATGCAAACTTGAATTTGAAATATAAAATTGAGAGTCAGAAGAGGATGTGATAAAGCAAGTCCAGAAAACAACTGAACAACTGTTTAATCTTTTTTTCCCTCCCTTTTTTTTTAAATTAGGTACAACCTGATTACAGGGATTAATAAATATTTTGAAGAAGTAACCAAATCGTAATAACATGGTACAAGCAAAGTCCTCTTCTGACCAGTCTTTTTCCCTTTTAGACCTTGTATTTTGCCTGTCTTGGGTCCTTTTTGCTCAGTGAATGTGACTAAACAGTGTTTGCCAGACAAAGAAGTGTAGTGATGGAGGTAAACATGTTTCACAAGGTACTTATTTGCATAGTGTGCCTGTATCTCAGTGGTGTGTTTTCAGACAAGGTCTCTTTGGCTAGGTCGTGATGCAGACAGCCTCGAGCTCTCATTCTGACTACTGAGAACTCCAGCGTCTTCGTGCTTGTCTCAAGTGTATATATCTTCTGTGAGAGAAGACATATCCTTGATATTCAGAATTCCGTAGGGTAAACTGACCTTTTTAAAGGACTCCTTTTAAGCCACATAGATGGGAATTCAGCATTCAGAATCAGACCTGGAACAGACCCATCTTTTATTAATATAATGTCTTCTGATTTACTGCAGGAAGACACTGAAGTGATTAAGTGTACCAACAGTCTGCATAAAATGCCTGGGTGACCTCTGAAGCACTATGATAAATATCAAAGAAAAAATTTTAAACCTGTATGATTAGCTTAAGGAGAATTAAGGCCATATCTCAGTTTGTTGGAAATGCTGTTTAAGTAGGAAGACAGGTAGTGCCTGCAGAGTGGCAGAAGATCTAGGCCACATCTTTTTTCATATGACCTAAAATGGATGAGAACTCTGGGTAGAAAGTATCTTTCCACTGGAGTTTGCCTTGCAGTTTTTCTCCTTGGTGGTCTTCCCAAAAGAAAGCATAGATTAATAGTATAAGCAGCTGAACAGTGCCTGTTTTCAATGATCAATCTTGTTTGTTCTCTTTATGGATACTTGTTTTTGTACCATCTCCTTTGTCCTCCTTATGCCAAGAAAAAGGCAGTACACACATAGATGGAGATCTTCTGATGAAATCAACAAATCTTGATAGATAGTATCTTGTTAAGAGTAAAATTGCTTTGTATAGCCATTGCATCTTTTATTACAAGATCTCAAAGCACTCGGGAAATATTAGCTAACTAAGCTTCACGCTGTCTGTGGAGAGGTATGATTTAAACCAAATGCAAGCTCAGCAGACAAGACACTAAAATTGGCTGAACATATAGTAATTAAAATCCTTAAGGAATTACCTTAGTTGTGTAACCTGTGTGTTAAAACATTGTTAATCTCGGGTGGTTCAGAAGGTGATTCGTGGGGCAAAGGCTGCGGATAGATTACTCCTATTCAGCCTTTGAGGTTTTTTGCAGGATGGGGTGGGGCTGGAGTTTAGACTGGCTATTCAACCTGCTCTACCCAGATTATCAAACATCACCTCTAGTGTGCCCTGTCTCACCTGGTGACTCATTTGCTGCTGCTGCTATGCACAAAGAGATGGGAAACTATGGACATTGCCATGAGGTATGAATGAAGGCAGGTTCTACCCCTTGCTGGAGAAGGAGCAGCCCGACTCCACTTTGGTTCCTGGTTTGGCCCCACCTTCTTCTGCTCTCCAAGATACAAACCATAGCCTAGGTTGGCTTCAGCCCTTACTGGTGTTGCAACAGGCGCTGTCCTCAACCTGTGCCTACCCAACTGCAGCAGAACAGGAGAGTGTGTGTTTACATGGGGGATGTAGAAGGGAGCATTTGATGATACAGGAAGGGTGAGCTCAGTCCAGGCTGCTGATGAGAGAGAAGGGAAGAGACAGAGCTATTTAAATGGTAGAACGTAGGTTGCTGCTGTAGGTGCAGAGTGGGTGATTGCTGCAGCAGAACATCAACAGGCATAGCTCCAGCAGGGAGAGTTGACTTTAGGAGAAAAAGATGAGGCCTCAAACTGGAGATCTGTTCCTGTGCATGCTGAGTTCAGGGCATCCTCAGTCTGCAACAGCTGTGGGAATTATGGACATATTTCTGGACAGAGGGAGGTGTACCTGCATTGTGTAACATATGTGACATAAATGAAGAAGCTCTGGGAAATGTTGAACCTGCTGAGTGTATACTGTGAAGTCAATCCCTGTGCGAGCAGTAGGTGTTTATGCAGAAGAACCAGGCATTCAGCAGCCTGGACAAGTACCACAGATCTTCACATGCTGCCTGCAGATAGTTTCTAGCTGGAAAGAGGGAAAAGTGAATGTAGGGTAGCTCTAACCTACACGGTGAAACATGTAGGTTAGCATGGAGGCTTCCACCCACATGACCTACTTGTGGAACAGCTTCTTTTCTGAAAAAAACAGTGCAAGATCATCCATGGCTGTTTGAGTAGGACGTGTATTTCTGTTGGCTGGAAGAAAAGAAGGTACAGTTGTCAAGCCCAGATGGAGGCTTTGAAATATGCATGATAGTGGCAGCTGTGTGTGGGAAGAATGAGTTGAAGTGTGTTGAGGAGGAGGAGGCTTGTTTACTGTGCTACTGTCTTCATGTAGCTGCAGAGTTGAATGGGGAGAGAAATACAGAATGCGTTTCATGTCCGTGGATTATTGGTTCACTGTGCTGGACAGTTTTTTCTCCCAGTATTCATTATTTATTTGAAAACTCATAAGGGATCAGTGAGTTGCAGCGAAGGAGATTGCAAAGAAGTATCAGTATTTTGACAGTCCCAGATCCTAGTGGATCAAGTCCCTGATTTCCTGATCTGGGCCCTTCTGCCTGAAGGATCCATCTCAAAAGCTGGGCTGAGGTGGCTGTGCGTGTGCTTTGGAGAGGAATGCATTGTTCTGACAACCTTCCTGATCCTGAATTTTGTGTGTGCCCTTATTTATTAGCGTATTTTGTAGCCTGTGGTTATGTAAATGCTTAAGCCTATGTACCACTGGCTTTTGTGTTGCGGCCCTGTTTTGTTGCTGCTGTAGTTGCTGGTTGGCACAATGCTGGAGGGGTGGCCTGCCGGTGAGACTTGGCCTGAAGGCAGAGGCGTGCAGCTCCCTCAGGGGCAGACTGCTGATCCTGTAGCCCGGTCTACAGGCAGCCTGCTGCCTGGTTCATGGGCACCTACCTTCATGGCAGCAGTTGGATTGCATGTCTTCCTCTCCCTGCTTGTAAAGGCAGCCCCTGGTGTCCAGCTGGGACAGCCCATGAGGAGGTTCAGCTTTCATAGCTGTGGAGCGCACCACCTTTTTTCAGGACAAAAGGCAATGCCAATCCTGGCCAAAAGGTTTAGTGATATGTAAGAGAGACTATGTGTGTATGTACTTACGATTATAAAAGAAAGGAGAATGTGGCATACACAACAAAAAGTATTGCATTCGTGTAGTGAAGTGGAATGTGTCAAGTCAATTCACAATCTCCTTTAGGGTTTATGGGGTTTTTTTAATGTATATTTATATGTTTATGGTTTTCAGTCATCTCATTAATTAACACTTTTCTATGGGGGGAATAAGGGCTTATGGCTTACTCTTTGTCTCACAAAAATGTTTTCCAAGCATGTTTTGTTATGCATGCACTTTTCACATTCCCATCCCAGACCTTGAAATTAGTATTTTCTGAATAATTCCCAAGTATCTCCTTCAGCTATGTGGCCTAAAAAGCTCTTTGACTTAATTAAAGCAAATAGTCTAAAAAGAAAATCTAAAGCTGTAAAGTTTTCTGTTAGAAAAATATTAAAAAGGCATGAACAAACTAATAACTTATAGAACCAGAGAGTTAGTTTTGGTGTCAGCTTTTTGCTCTGTGCTACTGCTTGGTTCATCCTATGCTGGCCCCGGCACTGGAAGGCTACCTTTACTCTTTACACTCAGATAATGTGTATCTGCTTCTGCAGAATGCCAGTTAAACATAGTAGATGGCTTCCAGATACACCGAATTTTGAGAGTGGCTGCCATTTTAATCTGTAATCATGTAACAATGACTTCCAAATTTTTATCATTTGAAAATCTACATCCCAAGTGATTAATCTTATTTGAGCTTGAAGCTAGCAGCTGTCAGACTTACTTCCATTATAAATGTCCTTCCTTCCCTCTTCATTTTCTTGTTGGTCTGTGAACAAACTGTGCTTCAGACCTTTTCCATTCACCAGGTGCGTCCAAGTATTTTATAAAGAACCACAGCAACAAAAGGAAGTAATATTGGTATTTATCCTTCATATGACTTTTCCACAGCTTTATTTTTATCTCGCCTTGACTGTGTCATGGGACAGCAATGTAAAGAGACAAAGTTAGTGGTCATCAAGTGTTTAATATGGCCAGTTCTTGGGAAATTGCATAAGTCTCTAAAAGCCAGTTTTCTGAAGTCATAAAAGGAACTGAATTGATCAAAGTGTAGAACCATCAAAAAGTGAAATTTACAAGTGTTTGTGTTGGACAAACACATCATCTTTACAACACTTCAAACAGAAGATGTTGCTGCAAATGGAGTGTGAAAAAATTATCTGCTTAATTAGTAGTAAACAATCATGGCAGTGAAAGAATTTTAGGTGTTTATGTTCTTGATTCATCATAGTCCAGATTTGCTTCTGACAATTTTACTTTGGAAATTATGCTGGTTTTATTGTTCTACTCTTTTCCAAATGAGGATATAGCTTCATTACTGCTTGAATTTCTGTGCACTCTTCATCCAGTTTTAAGGCCTCTATCTTGCACCATGTCGCCATTTGCATCTTAGTAATATGAGTGCACCTCATTATCATTTGATAGTGCTCATATCTTGTCTTCACTTTGTATTTATAGACACAGATGAGATTGAAGGTTCAAGGCATACAAAATTAGACCTAGGCTGGATGAAGGCTTTCTTCCATGAAGCAGATGTGATTTAGAAATACCTGTTTAATCTGGTAAACAGACAAACTGAAGCACTCATTTAAATTTTTCTGCTTGTTACCAAGGTCTCTGACTGAAAATAATTTTTTTTCCATGATAGACTTCTCATATGGGCATTGCTTTATCAGCAAGAGAAAGATGTAAATGGTGTTTAGTTGGAAATGTGTGGGTCTATATTTAACTATGACCATTCACAGAAGTCTGTAAAGGAGGGAGATAATCAAATCCTGAAGAATTTCTGCCAACTGTCTTCTGTCAAAGTCAAAAGGATTATTTAATGAGTCTTGTTCAGTCAAGAGTTTTGACTGCCTTCTCCTTTCAGAATGTCCTGAGTTTTAAGATGTCATCATAGGAGAGTTAGTAAATTCTCTGGGCTTCACTTTATCTATAAAATGTGGCAGTAAAATTTAGCTATTCTTGCTTCACTGGATGATGTCATGAGATAAAATAAAATACGATTTTCCACTGCTTTGTGCCTTGTGCTATGAGTTCTAGTAAGTTTCCTTTTCAGTTTCATTTAAAGTCAGAGCTGTAAATGTTAAATGGTTGTAGAGACTGCTGAAATACTAGCTGTAATTTTTCTTCAGTTTCTTCAAATAAACCAGTAATACAATATTATTTAACTTCACTACAGAATACTTATTATCTTAATGTGTAGGATATCTTATTAGATGTTCTGAACATCAAGTAAAAAAGTAATAAAAAACCCCACAAAACAGCAATGTAATTTTACCTAACAGTACATACAGAGATTAGTTATGGCCCTTCACTGCAACTTACCTGAAAGTCCTTCATGTAGACTTTGCATATTCATTTCATGCCACATATGCTTAGAAAAATGATTTTTTTCAGAAACTTTGCTGCAGTTAAAGTAAGGTAACCACCAGCAGTAGTGGAGTACTGTCATGATTTAACCCTGGCCAGCAACAGAGCACCATGCTGCCGCTTGCTCATTCCCCCTGTGGTGGGATGGGGGAGAGGATCAGGAGAGTAAAAGTGAGAAAACTCGTGGGTTGAGATAAAGACAGTTCAGTAAGAAAAGCAAAAGCCAAACACATAAGCAAAGCAAAACAAGGAATTTGTTCACCACTGTGCCTGGGCAGGCAGGTGTTCATCAATCTCCAGGAAAGCAGGACTCCATCATGAGTCACAGTTACATGGGAAGACAAACGCCATCAGTCTGAACAAACCCCTCTTCCCTCAGCTTTATATGATGAAATCGATGCCATAGGGTGTGGAATATCCCTTTGGTCTGTTGGAATCAGCTGTTCCAGCTGTGTCCTCTCTGAAGTTCTTGTGTGCCCCCAGCCTCCTTGCTGGTGGGGTGGTGTAAGCGGCAGAAAAAGACTTGGTGCCAGCACTGCTCAGTGATAATGAAAACATCTCTTATCAACACTTTTCAGCACAAATACAAAACATAGTCCCATACTAGCTACTATGAAGGAGATTAACTCTATCCCGCCCAAAACCAGCACAAGTAGAAAGCTCAAAGAACATTGCATACTTGTGAGATCTATCCAGAATTTTCTACAGGGCTAAGTAAAGGAGAGAAAAAGCCAAAATAGCACATATAATGAGAATGGCTGAATCTTGTTTGTGGAGTATATGTAGGCTACGTAAAGGAGCCTACAGTCTCCTTGTTCTTGTTCTCTCTTCTATCTGAATTTATCTCTGCAGGCCACAATAAATGTAATTATGGTGCCATAAACGGGCATTAAGATTCAGAGTTCTGTCTCTAGTTTTAAGGAGCAATGGTGAGAAATGGTAGACTCCTTTTGAGGAGTGTACATGTCTAAGGTGTTAAACTGGAAGACTCCAATATCCCAAGACAGTCTTTGATTTCAGTCTTTACCAGCAACAGAGAAAATAACTGTGATTGCATTTGTATCTTACCTTCTCCATTTTAATTGACAGAAGACTTGACAAAGTGAAAATTTCATCCTAGTTTGTTAGTGTCTTGTCTATATTGCACACAGATGTGAACAACAACCTATGGGAATGCAGGTCCTTAAAATATTCCCCCCAGTTGATAAGCCCTTTCATAATATACCATTAGCCATTGGAAAGACTACCTGCAAAACTTTAATAAGTCTTTTCAGGAAAGTACATTAGTGCTGCATTTCGCATGCAACTTGCCTTGCTGATACTGAAGTGATAATTTTTTATCAATATTATGCATCTTGGTTAAAAGCTGAGTCGGTGTTAGTTTGCTGACACCAAGACTTAGAAGGATCCAGGAAAAAGGTTCCATGAGGACCTCACCAAAGAATGGATAGCATCCCTTTAATGTGGACCAAAAGTTGGACACAGGGTGAGAGTAAGAATTCTTAGTATGACTGGGAAACAATGGACTGTAAAATTACATGTAAAAGACAAAACTATTGATTTCAATGTCTTTTGGTTTCTTGGAGATAGAAACAGATTTTGAACAGTCATCAGAGAGGTTTAAGAGGCAGTATTGGTATGCAAGTGTCTATATAAGAGCTTCCTGACCTGTTTAGACAGAAAATGGCAGTGAAAGAACCAGCTACTTGGCTTTGCTCTTTCTGAGTGTCAGTAACAGATGCATGCCTAAACATGCACAATAGCTTCTCTTCTAATGGATGAATTGAGCCTGTCAGGTTGCAGATCTCGCAACCACAGAATGATCTCCAGATTTACATGGGTGACACAATTTGGATAGGGTTTGATTTTTTTGTTGTTGTTGTTTCTATATAAGCATGTAAAATAGCAACCAGATGCTACTGAGTACCTATTTGTCAGTGATAGTCTAGTATACAATTTTAAGCTCAAATTCCAGTTGGTCTGTTTCCCCTGATTCCTTTTTTTCCCCTCCAAGTTGAGTAACACATTTGAAATCTTACCAGCAGGGAGACACTTGTACAAAACCAAGTACTATTGCTACAGCTTCTGTTCACCATTTTCCTCATGGGAAGATTAAACCTTCAATGATCACAGGAAAAGTTCTTCAGTAAATTGTGAAAACAGTTCAGAAGTGTCTAAAATTGTGTGATCAGCTGGAGTCATTCAAAAGATATGAGTCTTTTGCAAACAAGGAAGAGATTTCACAGTCCTTGATGAGATTAAGCAGTTTCCTGAACATGAAACCTCAGGTTTGATGTAATCATAGGATCGCTCAAGTTAGAAGGTAAGCCATGAGGTCATGTAGTCCAACCCCGTGGTGAGATCATGCTCAACACTGACCCAGGTTTCCTAGGACTTTGTCCTGACTAAGTTGGAAACCTCTACTCTTCTACAGTTACACGTCCATCTCATGTTGTACAGAACTGCTCAATTACATTGTCTGCTAGGGATCTCACTGGTGATAATCTTGTTTGCTAGATGTGTGAAAATGTAACACACTCATAATCTATCATGTATCCTAAGACAGCATGTTTTCAGATGCTTTATCAGCGTGTACTGCACATCCAGATTTTTCAGTAGTTCTTGTTACTAAATCTAGATGAAGGATGTGCTGTTGAAGTTTTAAGAGGAGCCACACCACGGAGCTACTAAAGGTAATGGTTAAGCACCAGAATTAGAGTTTGCTTCAGTATTAACTTTTTTTGACAACGCTGTTCTTCTCTGCAGATGCAGAGAAAGCATTTCTTCCTTGTTATTCATTAGGTTAGTTCAATAACTATTTCATTCACACAGAATGAAGAGAAATCAATTCAGTGACAAACCAGCTGGGAGTTAAAATGTAGGAAAGCTGGTTTTCCTCCTACTCACCTGCGAATAACAATGAGGTGTGGGAGGATAATATCTACGACCTCTAAAATCTTGTAGAGCATGGTGAAAAGAAACACTAAATCTGGTTTTACTTACTACAGAAAACGTTTCATTTGTTCAGTATGTTATTTAAATACATAATGTGTTGGTTTAAACTTGTCTTTACATACATAACACATTTAAAGTAAGATCCTTTATATAGTTAAAACTCCAGAATTCTGCTTGGCGATATTTTAGCCTATTCCAGCCTGACCAATCATGATAATTATCTAGCAGAACTAAAATAAATGCACCATCATATTCACCATTTTCTAGTATAATAAAAAATAAGGACTGTAGCAAAAAATGTGCTTTTATTTCTTTAGGGGAAGTGTTTGCCATTTTGTTACTTGGTTTTGGTTACAAGTCTGGTTACATTCCAGAATACCAGAATCCTTTCTTCTGCCTGTGGTTGACTAGGCGGTTGCGGTCAGTGTGACGTTTTTGCAGTGCTCAAGTGGCAGCAATGCCTTAGGCCTTATTTCTCTGCAGTTTTCTTCACCAGAGGCTTCATCCAAAAATGGCAAGTCATGCAGAATGTAGCAGTCTGCTTGCTAAGTACATCTTGCCACAAAGAAATTTCTTTTGTTTTTGTTTTGTTCAGCTACACTAGTGTTTCCTGTATTTTTTAAGCTGAATTTAAAGTGCTGGTTTGGATTACAAAGCAGTAAATTGCTGTGGATTTGCCTGCTTTGCTCTTGGTTGCTCCTCCTGTGCTATTATGCAACAGTGAAGTTAACAGATGCACTATTTTGCCTTCTTATGAAACGGCCACTGATAGGTAACATCTCTGTTGTGAATCTTACTCCTCTCTTTGATCTAAATAAATGCGTTGACCTGTATGAAAAATCTCTTTATTAGTTCTTTAAGAAAGATTACCGTTAACAAGAGTAAAGAAATTAAAAGAGGGAAGCAGACTGTACTGGTTTTGAGGACTGAGACAGATTTTAGTAAATACAGTCAGCAATTTATTGGTATCTGCTTCATGATTTTCTGTTGGGTTTAAAAAAATTTATAGCTTGATAGAAATATTACAATATACAATCAGTTTATATTGCCAAGTAATGTGCAGTGATACCATTTAGTCTGGTTTATGACAGTTCCTCACAAAACACCCTCTCTGTATGACATTGAGAATCATTTAAATAAGAGATGGATAAGAAATAAACAGATCATGTCTTTGATCTGTTTCAAGTTTCTGTAAAGATCATAAAGGTCTGATAATACCAAAGAATAAGTCCCATCTGAAGCTGGTTGTCTCTGCATCTAGCAGCAAAATAAATGCAAATTTATTTTACATTTATTTGATCAAGTGCTGTTAAGGGAAAGCAAACCTAGACTGAAGTATGTGAGATCCTTTCACATTCCTTCTCTGATTTCTTGAGTAGTTGTTTAGAGAGGCAAGAGTACCTCTAATATTCTCTCCATCTTCAGTCTGAAAACCTGGGAAGTAGTAATGGCAAAAAACAAATTAGGAGTATGAAAATGTTTGTAGAGAAGCAATTATAATGCTGTTGTAATACTGTGATATGCAAAATGATTAATTTTTCTAAGCTAAAGCCACAATATAGATGTCATGAGATGACAGTTAACAGTTTAGCATCATCATCATGGCTGGGCTTCGCGGACGAAGATTTGGGAAAGGTCTCTACCCACATTTGACACAAGTGCGCTGGTGACTAAAAAGGCCAATATGAGACAGGCATGTCCAATTGCAAAAGGCACAGCAGAAATACTCCTTAGGTGGTAAATTCTGCAAGGCACGATTCTTTCTGCGTTGTCTTTTCTCCTCAAGGGTTGATCCTGCGTGCGTTCTCAAAGGAGACAGCTGCATTATAGATGGTGTGTCTGCAGACCTCCCGGTTGGAGGCCAGAGTAGACCAGTTATGGTGATCAATATGGCCAAGGCTGAGATGTTGTTTCAGGGAGTCTTTGTATCTCCTCTTTGGGGCTCCTCTCATGCGGCAACCGGTGGCAAGTTCACCATAGAGCAGGATCTTAGGGAGGCGGTGGTCCTTCATCCTTGAGATGTGTCCTGCCCAGCGCAGCTGAGTTCTCAGCAACATGGCCTCAATACTTGTGACTGCTGCCTGTTCTAGAACAGATGTATTGGTCACATAATCTGACCAGTGGATGTTTAGAATTGAACGGAGACAGTGTTGATGGAAGTGTTCTAGGAGACACAGGTGGTGGCGGTAAATGACCCATGATTCAGATCCATATAAGAGAGTAGACAGCACAATGGTTCTGTAAACACTGATCTTTGTACTTTTCTTCAAGTGTTTATTTTTAAACACTTAAACACTTTAAACAGTTTAACATAAAAGGTCGATAAACGTTGGTTAAAGTATGACCATTTCTGCTGTAGATTTTTTGCGCTTGCTTTTCAAATTGACTGTGTATTGATGTGCTGACCTTAGCATTGGTACTGATGTTTTAAATATAGACATGAAATTCTGGAAGTTGTAGTTTTATATTAATTATAATACTACTGTATTGCAATACTATGTCATATTTTGCTTTTAAATGAAATACAATTTTTGACTACATCCATAGCTGGAAAACCCCTGCCTCTTTAAAAGAAGTCCCCTCCTAGGGAAGCAGTGTGCTTTTACTTTAGTTACTGCATGTATGCAAGTTGATGACTGGAGGTCAAGCTTTTTCTAAACCAAAGCAGTATTTAATTTTTATTTTCCTCCAAAAGATTAGCAAATACAATTTCATATAAAGACAAGCTGTGGCATTTTAATTTGGAATCAGTGTGCATTTTCTGGGTTATTGTTTTGTTTCAGTATTTTCCTCTCAAAAGAAGATGTTCTCCTACCTGTATTCCATTTGCCATACTTGTTGTAGGTTCTATTACCTCGTTTTTTGCTTTCTACATTGGATATTTTGGAAGCAGATACAAACAATGCTTTCACTGAGTCAAATAAAATTTCATGTTCCTCATAAAAACAATCACTGTGTTGTAACTGCTGCTACACTCAGGACTTGGTTCTTTGAAATGTAATATTAATTTTGATCGTACTGTGGATGCACATGCACTCCCTAGATACGTAACAAAAACCATTTATCAGAGAACAAGTTCCAGCAGAATAAGTTAACACACATCCACGCGGATACTGTGAGAGATTACTGCTGAGCGGTATCTCAGTTAGGTTTTCCAGTGAAGTATTATTCTTCCTAAATTGGCATCAGAACTAGTAAACAATAATTGCAGGTAACCAATAGAAGAATTAACAAGTACGATTTATATGATCCATAAAGTAATTTCACAGTTGTCTGCTTTTCAAAACTTTTTTGAAGTGGATAGAAGACATTGCTGAAGCTGTAATGGAGTGGACCTTCGCAGTCAAAAGGCTAGGCACTCAGCCAGTTTGTAATTCAGTGAGACATAATACATTATCTGTTTTGACAGTCTTCATGGCTAAATGTAATATCTAACTGTGTTTATAAATAGAAATGAGGAAGTCAAATGGTCTGGTCTTGACAGCAGAATAATACAAAGCTTTGGATATGCCCGGAGTTCACGTGTGCTTCTTCCCTTCAGTGGAGTGGGAAGAACAAGGTAAACTGAAGTCAGGTGGAACTTGAAAAACGTCTGGCATGTGTTTTCCTTGACGTTTCAGTAATGCATGAAGAAATGTGATACGTACGATCTCTGCAGTGAGACTTGTAAAATATATTGGTTTTCTGACCAAGAAAAACAATTATTTTAACAGCAAAATAGTAGACTGATCATTCACAAAGATCTGTACTTAGAAAAGTGGCTCCCCAGTTTGTGTGTTGTGTGTAGAAGGATGGGACAGAAGGAAGTAGTCCTGGTTTCTCATTCCTATTTCTTGCTCCAGATAAAGTATTTTAGCAAATAGATTTCCTGGTGAAATATAGGCAGAAGACTGGAACCTCATTATAAGTCTCCAAAAACATCTGTGGGCTCTCTGCTACACTAGCACAACTTAACAGGAAGGGTGGGCATTGTACTCTTTGACATTGTCAATAATGTGTCTTCTTGAAGACATGAATTGTCCTTGAAGCTCATTTTGGGTTGAAATGGGTGTAGAAGATGCATCCCTCAGCAAGTTATATACTTTGATATTGCATAAAAGTTGATACCAGGAATTTATCTTCCACTGTGTGTTAGAGTAAGCAGTCCCAAAAGGTAAATGCTGGACTCCTTAAAGCCCCTCTCAGGGCTTCAAGCCGTGAGCACTCATCTCACACAAGAAATTGACTGAAGTAACTGAAGTTCTGCATGTATGTGCCTTGCAGGAGAGGCTGCTCCTTGGAAATTAGTGTTTTGTGAGAGCTGTGATTTCCACTTTAGGAACCAGATGTCGTGCCTGAACCTGCTGGTGGATACAGGTATAATTCAAACTGAGCTTTCCTGAATGTAAACAGAAACAGCCTCCTGTGGTGGAGCTCAGTCTGAGTCCAGGTTGAACTCATTTCAGCTCTGCATTGAGTACTTGGCCTTGCTTTCATGATAGAGGGGTGGAGGGGTCCAGTGCCCTGCTCAGGCTATGTCATGTAAAATTTGTAGCACGTCTCTGAGCCAGGATTCTTGGCTGATGCAAAACTAGAGGCTGAACGTGACCTGATCTCACTGTTAGTCAGAACTGAACATCTCAAGACAGGCATGCTGATAGGGCTGGTCAGCAGCTTTGCTCTGGGACTCCCCTGAGAAGTTTCATTTTGCATAGTTACAGATGGTTTGGGCTGGAGAGATCCTTTTTCTGTTGCAGTGGTGTCTGTGCCTCGTGCTGCAGTGGGCTACTGCCAAATCAGAAATAAATGGGATTGGCCCAGAAACTGCCACCGTTCATGAATGTTATTTATGTAACTAGGTTTTTTGTATTGTGAGGAATAGGGGAGAATACTAGAATGCATTTATTTACTAAGTGTTTTGGGAAACGAGTATGTGTCCTGAAGATCAGAATTACATAAAATCAGACAGTAGTGTCAGATACATTTACTTGGAGCAATGTCCTTATACTCTCGAGTAATGTTTTAAATCTGCTTGGAATTTCATTGTGGACAGGTTACGCAGTGGTAGGCTCTCATTTTCTTAGGAGACCCTTCTGGTTCATGTTACACACGCATTGGTTCAAGTGTTAACTAACACTCTTGAGTTACTGTTGTCGCTGTTTTGACAGTAAGGCCAGTTTCTGACCAGGTGGTGATAGGAGTCTCCATTGAAAGTATCCTTGTAACAGCATTTTCAGCTGATTTGGATGAGACCCCCTCAAACTGTGGTTTGGTGAATTCTTTACTCTCCAGCTGTCCTGCATGGTTTCTAGTTAAAATCATCTCACCTATGTGCAAAAAATTGCCCTGTTCAGTTATCTAAATAGATAAATGGTGCCTATTAGTTCACCATTTACTTCCTGTGTGCAAAGGAGGACCTGCCTGCGTTGTTCCCAGGACTGCTGGGAACTCCCTGCCTCCACAGTCCCTGACACGCAGTTGATTATCTTGTTAACAACATGGGCTGGGACTGCCTGGGGAGTTCTTCTGTAGATCCCTGAGACCTCTGGTGGAGCTGGGACTGCCCGGGGCGGGTTCTACAGCTATCAGTCAATTATCTCATCTGAACAGAAACTAGCTGGGGAGTTCCCGGGACTGCCCAGGGAGTTCCTATGGGTGACTCAGCACGCCCAGCATGTGCAGGGGCACAGCCCTTGTCCCCAGCTGCATTACGATTACAGCTACTGTGTTCCTCTGGGGCGCGCGTGCACGCACCCGTCTGGTCCATGGAGGCATTAGTGTTGGGAATACCAAGAGGTTTCGCAGAAGCTGGTTGATACTTGGGGATTGCCTGATGTGCCGTGCCTGGCTGACCAGTAGGCTGTGTTCCCTGATAGCCACAGATGGGGTTTTTTTCATGCTGGGCTGTCACATCTAGAAGCCACTGCAAAGTTCTTTTCCTGCCATGGAGAATCCAAAATAGCATGCTCACTGTCACCAGTACCACACTTCAGCAAAGGTCTCTTGACTGGAGTTTTTTGCTACTTTCTTGCCTGCTACGACAGATGTTGTTTGAACCTCCTGTCTCTTGAGAAGATGGAATTTGTGGTGTTTACTGATTAAAAAAAATATATTTATTGTTTGTCAGTCAGCATGCAATAGCCTGATGGAGAGCATCTAAATCAGATGGGTTTGGAACCCAGTGTAATGTCAGGTAGTGGTCATAAAGTGGCTTCCATAGTATGTAAGGGGATGTAAATTTAAACTTTCTTATCGTTAATATCCTTCTTCTTTGCAAATAAAATGAAAAGTGGTAAGCAAACCAGAAGTACAGTAACAGCAATGTCTGAAAGATCAGTTTGGAAATTCAAGGAATGGTTAAAGTTGGTTAGAGTAAGAAAGAGTGAGAGAGATTTGAGCTGTGTCAGCATTCATGAGCATGTAAGGCGAGATAGGGCTTCATCCCTTTTCTTTTTTGGGCACTCTCTCCAAAGACAGTCTCCAAGTAGCAGATGGGATGGTTGTGCTTCTTCCACTTGATGCCCTGTCCTACAGGGATGCTGAGAAGCAAGTGTACACCACACTAAAATTACTACTTATTGAACTTATTTAGAGCAAAACAAGTGGAAAAATTAAAAATATGTTTTCAGTAGTAGTGTTGTTCAAAATCAATATTCACTGTGTGAACTATGATGTAAGAACAGGGAAGGTGGGAATGGTATAATGGACTAGATCTCCAAAGGTATTAAAGACCTTGGTAATTCTAGTTAGTTGGCACAAACATATCAACTCTGGTCAGAATTACAGTATCTAACTATTAGAAAACTTTGATAGACACAGTAAACCAAACAGGGTATTTGAAAACTATGATCACTGTAAGCTGCATAAGAGGAGAAGTATTTGGATTTATTCTAACAGTGGTGTGGCTGCATTTGGAGGGAATGAAAAGGTTTGTGCTGTGTTTTCCTGGTAAGCGGCGTAAATGGCTATTGCTGTAAGAGTGAGTGTAGATGCTTGGGAAGCACCCTGATGCCTAGAGAACTGCCTAGGGATCAGGGCACCTGAGTTCATCCTGTAAGTCCCCTCCTGCCTTGGCCAGCTCATTTCTCCCTGCCTTGCTTTCACTAGCAACAATCAGGAAACAAATCCTTAATTTCCTTTGAGATTGATTCACGAGAAAGACAATGAAAGCAGGGAAGTGTTATCATCTGTGGTTGAAATGCCACACACCTAGTGAATGCTTAACCCCCGCTTGTATTATTTAATTTAAATGCAGTTAGCTTATGTCAGAGGTTTTCCCGTGGTTTTTTTAGAGATGTAAGATAATGGGGGGGGTTTCTCCCAAAATGCAACTCTTTATAAGAGTGTCTTGCTTGAAGTGTTGCATAAAGAATAGTCATGTTTATGAAGACAGTACAACACGTTAGATCACCTTTCGTTCAACCACGTGCTGTATAATTAAGGTACAAAATTATGTCCACTCTTTTTTTCAAGTGGAGCTTGAATAGCAGCATCCTAATTACAGAACATCCTTATCTTAGTAATAACCTTATTTATGAATATACTTTACCTGCCCATCATACATTATATTCAGCTGCTGTAGCAGTGAGCCAAGGAAGAAAAGTTTAAGCAAAAGCTGAAGATTGGAGACTTCAGTTGTTTTTCACAATGAGAGTTTGCAACTGACTTGGTTTGTGTGTTGTTGGTAGGCTGGATGAATGAAGAAGTGGATAAAGCTCTCAATGTTTCCTTCTCTTACCCTCCCTGGAGAGAAGGAGAATTGCCCAACTGTGATGATATCACTTAATAGCCTGCCTTGCTGAACTGGTGTGAGGAGTCATTCATTACTGCTTTCACATTGCTCAGGAAACAGACCTTTAAAACCTTTTATTTCCTACTGCCATAGTAGGGTAGCACTGAGGCTGCTGTGTCTCAGAGGATTGTAGTGCCTTTCTCATTTGCGTTTCCAGCTCTCTCACCAAGTTGCTGAGATACATTAGTAATGGCCTTTTCTAAATTCAGCAGTTTTAGAAGGCAGCTATTACCTTATTCATCAAAAAGGGAAGAAATGAAAAGCAAAACCAGTCACTCTAACTTTGAAAAACTTCAGTTTTCAAATTTGTGTCAAAATTGCTTCCCTGTAGTGGTTTTCAAACTGTATTTCTAAACGTGGAAAAGTTGGTGCAATGCAGAATTTTCTGAGGTTTTAAGAAAACCACTTCTTTGATAGAGTTTTGTACTTAAAAAAATGTAATTTCCTTTTTGGGGTAATTAACTTATGAAGTGCTAGGACTTTCTGGCCATGGGAAACCCTATCCTAAAGCTCATTTTAGCACAGACAGCTGCAGAACAAGTCTTAGCTTCTTAGCTAGCTATCCGAAACATTGTCTAGAGTGCTGCCATTCCTGCCTTGACTGCAAGGACACTGCTGCAGAGACTGTACCAATCATGCTGAAATGTGTAAAATTACCATTTAAGCCAAAATAATGACATAACCTTCTGTGCAGTGTATAATCCTAATAAGATTAAGCTTTACCAAAGAAAAACATAAAATATATAACCTAATATATAACCTAATAAAATTGTAATCTGTTCTGAATAAACTGTATTATACATGTTTGCTGAATGGATTATATAAATTTAATGAAATTACACTGTCTTATAAGCAGGATACAATAAGTAGTATAATGGCAGCTTTTCTATACACAATGTAAGAAAGTAAGGAAGAAGATGGGGATTATTAGAAAATGAGTTTAGTCCAAACAATTAACAAGATAAAGATAAAAATACAATAGTAATTTCTTAAATACTGCAACAATGATCTTTGTGCTTCTTTGAGTGTTTTAACCGAGATTAAAGTAAGATATACAGACATCTGAGAGGAAGATTGACATGGCATTAGAGAGGAATGACACAGCTGAAATAATTGCAAAAGATTTGAGAAAATGTGGCACTTTCTCAGCATCTGGTCAAATTTTTGTTCATATTTCTTTAGTATATTGTGTATTTGTCCATTACATCTCTTCATTCGATACGTGGTGGTGCATTCCAGGCTGTTAGCCCCACTGAGCCAGATGGCATACACTCTGTCATGCTGAGATCATGTTGGAAATGTCATCTATGCAACTCAGCTGAGATATAGTAGCACTTTAAAATTAATTTCTCAGTTGTCCACTATGGAATTTTTTTTGTTGTGGGTATTTTATCCATGTAGAAAGAATAAAGATGCTTTTGTTGCCATCAAAAATTAAAGCATTTCCAAATATTTTTGACAGTGTACTAAATTTCAGCTTAGTTTGCTGCAGTAAGGAGTATTTGTCCTTACAGAAGTACTAAAAATATTAAGAAAACTGCTTTTAAAACTATGTTAGCACAACCACATTACCTCTCCGGGAACTGTGCTGCATATTTTTGGAAACCATTAAGAGACAGTCAAGAATCATGCTAAGACAGAACGATCTGAGACTTACCCTCTCCCTTAAGTGTAACTTAGTAAAGGATTTTCCTGGGTTAAGTGGAGGGACCATGGAGAGAGAAAGGAAGAGCCTATCAAGTTGCTTTTCTGTCTGTCCAGATTAAAACACATTTTGTTTTCCAACAGGCAGAATTTTAAAAGGCATCTCTCTTCATGGAAACAGAAGATCTCATTATCTTACACAGCTTGGTCCCCGTTCCACAACTTCATAGTAAATGCTTAAGTAGTGGGAACTAAACAACGTAGTACCTATAAAAGCTAGACCCAAGATTCAAACAGTTTTCTCTTTCATGCATAATAATTTCATAGTAGATTTTATTCTTTTGTGTATCTATAAAATCTCATTGGTTTAAAACCCCATCCTTGGTTACATTTGGACAACGCTGGTGGGCTTCAAAGAAAAAGACTGCAGGAAGTTATGTGCAAAGTAAAGGATTATATTTAAAGGAGTCCCTGAATTTACATCATATGGTAAGGCATTAGGCATGTTTTATAAGCTGATTCATATCATATGACTAAACCATGAAAATGAAATTAAATCTCCTACTAAGGACTAGTCTTAATGTGCAACATCCTGGTTAGAGGAGCCATCCCCCCACTGAAGGCTGTAAAGGGAGACATGAGTCATTGTTTTGGATGAGGGCAGTGCTAGATATTTATAAGGTGGTCCCTTTATCCAGTTACTGAGATTCTAATGGCTCTTCTGATAGAAATAAGTGTCATGTTTTTCTTGTGTAGTTCAAGTTCTAATTATTGTAAGAGAAAGGAGGAATAGGAGAAATATTTATTTCAAGATTCCTAACCAGTAAACAATTCAAAGTAAAATAGATGGTGTTTACATTAACTATTCCTTTGGCTTATTCCGTTTTCATTCCCTTGTCCCTTACTTTTCTCCTCTGTGTCATGTATGTGTTTTCTCAGGCTACTGGCTTTTGATGGGGCAGGGCTGTGCTCCTTTTCTGTGTTGAAGTGGCCTGGGATGTTGATGAAACCTACTTCAGCAAACTAAGCAATCTAAAATGGCCATGGCACTGCAGCTGGTGTGGAAGAAGATGTGATATGAGGTCTGACTGCGTGCCTCAACATCAGTGAATCTTCCAGGCTGATGCTGCTCTTTTACCTCTGGACTTTGAAATATGAGTCTTCTTCCCTATTCCATATACCGAAATAATGATCCGGAGTAGCACACAGTACTTTTTCATGGTGTTTGCACTTCAACTTCAGTTAATTGTAGGTTTAGTGGTTGGTATTACACTAGCTTGTATTTTAGTACTTAAAGGGCTGTTCCTTCTTGCGTTTATTTCTTTATGCCTCTCTTTCATTTGTCTGTAGACACAAAGATTTGTCTTTTTCTTATCTGAAGTCTGTAGCTTCTCTGATACAAAGGTTTAGCACTTGATTACATATTGTCCAGCTTCTGCTTGTTATTATAACTAACAAAGATGCAGCAAGGTGAGGAGAAGCGACAAAAATAAATGCAGTGTGAGTAACGATGGAATGGTGATGGACAAGAAGAATCGGTAGCTCTGTGCAGTCGAGAACAGTAACACATTTACTAAGCAGCTACAACCTAGTGGCTTTGATCTGTAAGCACAGTGCCTTTTCTGTCAAAAATACCTTACTATTCTCTCCCTAACCTGGACTTGGTCTGTAAATTGCAACTACGGGTAAATGAGCTGACAGGGTGCAGGGTTTCCACACGTGCCTGTGTACAGCCCAATACACAACAACCCAAACCAAGCATAGTCCCGAAAGAGAGTCCAGTCAGTTGTGTTTACAGTGTGCAAAAAAACTGACTTAAATTACTTCAGAGTCTCTTAAAATACAGTTATCTTAATTGCTGAAACATAGTTCATTTGTACGTCAAATAACGATATCTAGAGGCTGGAGAAATGAAAGCTAAAGTAACACAAGTGACAATGAACAGTAATAAATACTTTGAGGTTGTAAATAATTTTCCATTGTTTGAAGAGGAAAATCAGACCATGTTCTGTATATGCAGATTGTAAAATCTGAAATATGTAAGAAATAACAACTTTCTGCAATTTGATTTTGCATGCCGGTAAAGCTAAGCTTTCATCATCTTGTGGAAAGCCACGTGTTGTCTTAAGCCTGAATGTTGTGGAAAACCACGTGTTGTCTTAAGCCTGAATGTTGTTTTGATGGTTCAAGTTATGTCTGCCCCCCACCTGTGAGCTGGTGGCCTGTCCCCAGGGAGATCCCTGATTGCCCCAGGGCTGGGGCAGCCACTGACTGCTCTGCTCTGGCTGGGGGTGGGATGGGCCCTGACTACCCCCTGCCACTCTCATCTCCCAAGGATCAGTCAGGCCTCCCTGACACCCTTCTGTGAATTGGTCATCTTATAATATGGGTTATGTTTTCATCCTCCTAAGTCCCTTTTTTAAATGCAATCTTATATTTAGCAGTGGAAGCTTACTTGGTAAGTGAGGTACAGGTATCTTGTACAGGTATCCTATACAGCTGCGTATGGACACACACACACGCGCGCACACACACACACACACATGCATGCACTTCATGTGCATTTTGGAGTATATAAAAGTTACTTAGTGCTTTTTTGTTATTTCTTGCGGATTTCATGAGCGTCACTCCCATGTTTTATTCTGTCAGCGCTATCTGTTTGCCAGCCTACACTGATGTCTTATTTCATAGAGGGGTACATGAAGTAAATGCTGTTAATCTCGAAAATGACAACTTGAGGAGAATGAATTTTTCACTTTCACAGGTAGGAAGAGGAAAAATTACCCATAAAAGTAGTAGTGCTTGCAGAGACTTTTCCATTTCTTCTACCCTGAGCTTTAAGGAGTCCTTCTGATTATTAGAGTGAACTTGGAAGAGGATGAGTCCATCGACACTGAAATCCTAGATTCAGTGAATTTAATGGGGAGTTTTCTGTCTTGGTAAGAGTAGTAACAGAATTTGCGTGACCTCAGTTTGCAGAGATTTTGTCTGCATTGTGGAGCCCCGTGACATGGGGGAGAAGGGAATCTCCATGCCCTGAAAAAAGGTTTATGAGGAAATAGGTTTTCTGTTGGACTCGGACTAAAGTCAAATTAGGGGGAGTATGAGGAGGTCATTAGCTGCAGTCCTGCAGTGAACACCTTGTGAAAAAACTGTCCTGCTGAAGCAAGTCTTTATTTTCTTGTAGTAAACAGACATGTAAAATTAATTTATTCTGATCGTTTGTAGGGAACTATCTTTTCTGATTTATAATCTGAATAGATCTCGCTGTTTGTGAAGGTTTCTGGGCTGCTTGGTTTCATCTTCTGTTCATAACTTTTTTTCTCCTGTAGCAACTTAACAAGTGTTTTCTCTGCTCTGAGTTTTTACTAACATATCTTTAAGTGGCCATTGTCATTACATTGTCACATTACATTATCAGTTTAAAGGGACTGTAGTATCAACTATAGTGGCCAGTGGCACCTGTAGGCTTCGGTGGAGAAAATGGGTTATTTTCTTGGGTTTGCATACTCTGCTTAGAAGTTTCTGCTTCTATCACTGTTACATGGTATAAGTAAGGTGTGTCTGTTTTCTGTCAAATTTGTCATTTTCTAAATCGCAGTTTTCCTTCGAGCTGTAGTTAGAGGAAAAACTGAAAGGTATTTCCTCTGAAATGCTGTTCTTGCTTACATTTCCAAGGGGAAAAGCAAGTCAGCTGTTTAACAACTTGAGGATGTTTCATGTATAGGTTCATCACCTGCAGATTTTCAAAATAAGGCCCCTGTTTTGAAAATGTAATCCTAAATCTGAAGTAACACCAGGGCACCTTGGAGAACATTGTTTGGAGGTAGTTTTCACTCCCTTGCTGTGAACTTTTCACATCTGTTGGACAGCATTCACACCAAGGAGCATGGACTTTAAAAATTCATTTCATACCATAAACCACCAGTAGCTGCAAGCTATACTTTTCCTGTGCCAGACCTACAAAGGATGTAAATTGTTACAGACTCCGACTGTTTAGTTAATGCTGCTGAGACTCATGTAGTTCTGGAGGTCCCCATTTTAATCCTAGATGTTTGGAAGGTGTCAGAAGAGTTTTCTTGCACATTCTAGAAAGGAAAGGAAGTACTAGAGTGAATGTATGTACATTATTTGTATGAAGAAGCTGGAACTGTTCCTCCCTGAACACTGTACAATTTTGTCATTGTCTCTAAATGTTCTCAATAAAGATACAGTTTTCTCCTATATGGATTTTCATTTATTAATTTTTTTGTAGAATACTTTACTTCATATCTACTCTCTGAAGTCTTCGGATACTTTCTTTCCCTTTAGGAGTTTTCAGTTATTCCCCATGATATCATTATATTTTCCCTTGAAGCTCTGTGTTCATAACGGGATACTGGGGAGAGAAGCTATTCAGTTTGTGATGGATTAGTGGATGTACAATCTCAGTTCCCTTGGAAAGTGGGTGTGTGATTGTTTGAGTCTGTGCTTCTTTTGAGAGGGACCATTTCAGGGAATTGTAGTTAGAGCTGCAAACAATCCATTAGTCACTCATCCAGCCCTGCCAGCATAATACTGTTCTCTGTAGTACATTATTGAGTGTTTTGTCCAATATTGGTTTGAGTGACTCAAGCCGTGAGGCTTCCACCACTTCCTCTGAGAAACCATTTCATGGTCTGACAGACCTCACTGTTAGGAAATATTTCCTGGTACTCAGCCTAAACTTTTTAACACTCAAATTGATCTCATTACTGTTAGGTATACTCTTTTTCCCAGTTCTGTCGTCTTTGACGTTCACACTCTTGAGTGAATAGTAGATGGTATCATATCTCCTCATAAGTCAAGCAAATGCATAATTAATTCTTCTATTTCTGCTCTCCAAATAGACCATCTGTTTGGTGGAAAACAGGGCTGAGTATGGGAAGATTTTTTTCTTCTAAGTGCTTTTTTCAAACAAATAATATGAAAAAGTGCATTAGGAGTTCTTACGTAGCTCCAAGAACTTATATTTAAAAGGCTTTTCAGAAATTATGTAGAAGATGGTAACTTTTCCAGGAAGTCATTTGAAATAGTAATACCTTTTTCTAGCACAATATACAGCTCTAGCGCTAGTAGTCTGTCACGTTTCATGGCTTCAGGGAACGTTTTGTAATGTTGGTTCATCTATTTATCGAGCAAACTGTATGTAGCTACAGCGTGGAGAGAGGAGAGCAATGGTAGCAGAATTGCAAGAAGATCCAGGAGCCACTTGAATGTCTGTCGTTCATGGCTTTACAGCCAGAATGTACAAGTATTTGGGTCATATAAGGATTGCTGAGGAAGGAAATGTACTTTAATCCATCCAGTCATTACGCATCTCTGTATTTCTTTCCAGTAGCCAACATCTGTTTGGTATTTCTTTCTTCTATCCTCCTGCTTGCCTTATTATAGTGTAAATTCTGCAAAGATATATGCATATAATAAACTCTATTTTGCAGAATCTGGGAATGTACTATTCTTATTTCTTAAGGATGGTCTGCTACTTGGTCAGATTCTCCTAGTTGGGGAACACTTAGATTTACAAATAAAACTTCTAAACTAGTACTCCATACTTGCTTTGAAAAACATGCAGTATGTATTTTAAGCACATGTTTATGTTTTTTGATTAATCACTGTAAAATTTGGGAACCAAGCCCATGTTTTGTTAAATTTTTACCTGAGATTACCTGATGTGTGTGGTTTCTGACCCAGGCTTCCAACTTGGGGAGTAAACAAGCTGTGTGCACTTCCTCTGAACTGTACTAGAAAGGATATGTGGGTCCTCAGGCAAGAGCATTCCTGAGCTAACTTATTAAAATTTTACTAAGTTAATTAAGGAAGAAAAATGCAGTGATCAAACTAAGATTGAGTCAAGTTTGAACTAAATCAGTGGGTTCAGGTGATTAAACTAACAATTTAATATCACACATAATCTTATGATATTGCACACAAATACGTAAATGCAAAAAAGGAAAAGGCAGGTAAATAACAGTCTGCCATCAGGAAAGGAAAGTGAATAACTCCTGAAGCTTTCTCATTCTGTCATTCACTATCTGAGAGGAACTAGAGATAGATTTACTGAAGCTCAGGCCATGTGCTATGTCTCTTGGGAAGTCTCAGGCACCTCCTTCACCTCTGAGTGGAGTGTCTGGGGCAGGCAGAATCTCCAAGTGAGACCTCCTTTCACAAGGGAAAGAAATGCTCATCTCTTTCCTTTCTTTTTACAGGGAGCATTCCTCACTTTTTCCGCCTCAGAGGCAAATGCAGTGACTGTGGGGATGAGTTGTATGGAGTGACGCAGGAAGGGGTGGCTGCAGTTCAGTCCCCGGCGGGTGGCACATGTCTGAGGTGAGGGTGGGAAGTCCCACCTCTGGAATGGTCCTTCCACTCACATTGATTACCTCCACAGATGAGGAGCAAGATGCATGCAGGACTTTGAGTCTAGAAGCACACGTGGCTTTTATGTGAATTAACTTTACCTGTATTTAAGGAACTGATGTATTCCCACTCCCCATGTCAATTCTGTGGCAATATTCCTCATACATGCCTGTGCCCAACCTGCTCTCTGCCAAAGATCTGATATTCTCTGTGTTCAAGAGTGTGTTTCCCTTCCATGCAGGTTATCCAGGCTGTCTTCTTTGGGATTTGTGTCTTGACCGACTTGTCCAGTCTTCTCACTAGAGGAAATGACAGTCAAGAACAAGAGAGGCAGCTGAAAAAACTCATTTCCCTCCGTGACTGGATGATGGCTGTTCTGGCTTTTCCAGTTGGAGTGGTAAGTACAGTGTTAGTCTATGCATGTCTTTGCAAACTGGTGAACGATGTTACTTTTGATTGTTTTCTACCTGAACGGCTTTCCCACCTCTATGCAAAAGACTATGCAGAAAGGGAAAAGTGGTAGAGTTGATTTTACTACTGTCTTGTTTTTCACAAGTGTAAGGAAGCACAAGTGTGAGGAAGTAACACAGTGTGTTGCTGGAATAATCTTTGGGTCATTAAAAAAATTCTATTATAATAAGAACTTGATTGTACAAGTAATTTCAAATCTGTATAGTCCCAGCAGCATCCTGAGACTCAATTTAGACTTTTTCTGCACCACATGTCATCATCAGGAGTAGTGAAAGTGCTGACTGTGGCATGTTTTACACCATAATGACCTGATGGGAGTTTGGGCTGTAAGCCATTTTGACATGGGCAAGAAGGGAAGCAAAAGTCCAGGTTGCTCCCTGTTAAACCCATGGGGGATTCAGAACTGACAGAATTGGTGTAGGAAAAAAGGGTTCTGTCAGTAATGTAAAAAACCATACAGAAGGTATGTAAAAGACGGGATGTACAAATGCAGAAGATAGTATGGCCGCGCTCATTGGACAGATGCTCTCCATTTCCAAATGTGACCTTTCTGTGGTGAAGGGGAGCAATTAATTACCACGTATTATTTCACTTTACTTCTTACAAAGCAAGCCTAAAAAGGTTGTTTTCATTGTTATTTCTATTCCTGACTACTGGGAGACAAACGGCAGTCATGGCTAGGCTTTGCGAACGAAGATTTGGGAAGGGCTAAAAAGGCCACTACGAGATAGACACGTCCGGTTGCAAAAGGCACAGCAGAAAGACTCCTTAGGTGGTATATTCTGCAAGACACGATTCTTTCTGCGTTGTCTTTTCTCCTCAAGAGTGATCCTGAAGAGTGATCCTGCATGTGTTCTCACAGCAGTACTTCATAACTTAAGACTAGTCTCAGCTCCTTCCTGAAACCTTCCAGCAGCAGAGGAGATCTCACCACTCACTTGCCAAAGCCTGCCCAGTGCCCGAGGCACTGCTGGTCACCAGGGGCTTTGCTTCGGTGGGATTAGGGGTAGGAAGAGTTCAAGGCCTTAAAGTAGCAAATATCTAACACTGACTTTGTTGTCTGAAGATCTATTTATGTGTAAGAAAAAACCCAGTGAAATTTTGCTATGATGGAGATTCTTGTTAAAAGGAAGTGCAGACCTCCTTTCCTTGAGACTCACCAACCTACATGGAGCTTCTCGGTTCCCAGTAGTGACACAAGGGAACCTTCAGACATAAAAATTGGGCAGATGTGAATAAAATCTTTGTTGGGTTCTAATGTAACAGCAGTGGTCATGCTTAAGTACTTGTCAGTTACCTTAACATCTAAATTATTTTTATTGCTTAGTGTTTTACATGGGGCATGTTTAGGGAATAGTGCAAATACTGAGGAATATTTTAAAGCCTACTAACTGTAGTTTTTCAAGAGCAATTCACCACGTTTTTTCTTGTATTTTCTGCTTACTGAAGCCCTTGAGATGACTTGTTCTGAAAAACAGATGAGAAAAGGGATTCCACTCCCAAGTCAAACAAGGGAGTGTGAAAAGAAATGTAACAAAGTAAAGTTTTTCATTCTTAGTACTTCCTAAAAAAGTATTACATATAAACCATCTGGGAAGTCTGACCACCAACCTCCTCCCACCTTCCAGAGGAGGGAAAAGAACCAGCCCAAGGGTAATTAATCTCTTTGGGTGGCTTTGCAACAAATAAAATCTTGCAAACAAATTAAATCTTGCAAAATCTGTGCAGCAAATCACATCTCTCCAGTGTTGTGATATGCATTGTATATCTTCAGGGGCTCAGATAAAGCTGAATTGCCAACCTACTATTTTGATCAGAAGCATTAAGAAATAAACATGAACCTCTTTTAAGGACATAATGATTACTGTTTACTTATTGTTGCTCTTTTTAATAAGACTCATAAGAGAATGAAATCAGAAATCAAAGCCTTGTACCATGAAAAGTCTGTGGGCAACACTTCCTAGCCCTTTTTTAGTTCATTATAAGCCTATAATTCAAATACCTAAGAGATTGGGAATCATCCACAAAAGAAAATTGCTTGCATAGGCATTTTAGAAGTTCCTCACCAGTTTTCATCTATAATTACATACACTTGCGATCCCTTTATCCGTGTAAAGGAGATATATATTGGGAGTAATTTACACTGCTAGAGAAACGTGAGACATGCTTAAAAGACAGAGACTACACCACTGGTTTAGACTATCCTTCCTTTTTTCTGTTTGTTTGACAGAGATCACTAGGTTGCCAACTTTCTGTGGTTAATTACTATTTTGTGTAAACTGAATATGGTTTTATCAATATGTTTCTTGTAATTTGTATAAAACAAGAGGAAGAAGAGATAAAACAGGCATTTCTAGTTTTTAAAGACAGTTTAATAGAAATAGGTGGAAGAACAAAAATTGAAATTATTGCACATTAAAAGAGAGATTGCTGCCTAGAAAATTACAAACTCTACCACAGACATTTTATATCGTAAAGCATTAATAGCTTTGTTTGGATCTGAGTTACTGGCTAGAATTACCTCATTTTTTATGTTATACTTTTATGTTTTTATAAACCTGTGATACAAAGGAGAGAAAGCCAGGCATACTTTCTTATTTTCTGTTTCTCTGTACTGGTACAGGTAAAAGGAAAGCTGATCACCCTTCTGTAGGCCATCAATAATGCTAATTTGTGATCTTATGCCAAGAAAAGATGTCTAGGCATTTGCTGCAGTTTCCTAGTTATCCCATTAATTGACTAGACTACAGCATACTTTTGTTTCCAGAACTGACTCAACCATGCCAAAATCTCTCTGTTCTGGATTTTACCCTTATCTGTTGTGACAAGGTGACTTGTGATGGTAACATCAGTGAGTGGTGGTGCAATTGTCTCCTGAAGTCTATTCTGCGAGAGGGGTCTTCCCAGATTTTCATTTCTCACTCCTTGTGATTTCCTTCACTGACTCCTTTCAAATCCATTTGGCATATTGCTGTACTAGCACTAGATCCCACCTAAAGCCAGTACCATGCCAGTTTGTGCTTACTGTGGCTTCTGCCTTCACCAATACTTTTCTTCTAGATGTAATGCCTTTAACCCTCAAAAAAGCTCACCAACAATATATTTACTCTCACTGTTAACCACGAGTGTGTTGAGGGATAGCCAGAAAGCTTACCTTTAAGTGTATTTTGAACAAATTGTGTCAAGGTCGTAAGGGGTTTTTATCTTTGTCATGAGGCCATCCAGGAAATGACTGAACCAAATTGTGCAGCCCAGCCAAAAAGAAAAATACAAAGTGTAGGAAGATAAAGTTCCATTGGGTTCACTCTTCGTTTGCATAACATTTCTTGATTGGACTCACATAAAAGTGCTAACTATACAATTCTTTTCATTGGCTTTACTTTCTTACTTTCTCTTTGCTTCCATTTGTAGTGTTTTGCCAAGCCACATGATTTCTCATTTGAATCACCATCCATTTCCTAACTTGTCCTTTAAAGTTTTTCCCTTGGCAGGGCCACATGCTCTTCTCATGCCCTCTGAAGCTTCAGAGACAGAGGACAGACACTCAAGGAATATATCCTTAAGTGGGAGGACAGTGTTTTGTTTTCAGCCTTATTTTTACTGCTATGTATTTGTTTAGCAGTCTTTCAGATGCCTGTAATAAGTGAGTAATTCCATAGTTTCGGTTTCCAAGGTCTACTTGCAAAGTTGAGGTTCCATTTGGTCTGTAATGACCAGGACCCTAGATAGGTAATCATTAGAGACAAATAGAATCATTACAGACCCTAGATAGGTTAAGTAGCCAATGAAGGACTTACATGTTGCTTAACCTTATGTTTAACAAAGTAATTGCTGTCTTTGGAAAGCTGGCAATCATAGGAGGCTCCTGTGCAAAGAAGTGTAAAAGCAATTGCAAAGTTCCTGTTCTCTTCCTTGAATTCCATGCCTTGAGTTTGTCTGAAGAGGAAGTGGAAGGCTGACATTTGTGTCATTTTGCCATGGGAACAAAAGAAAATAAAATGTTTGGCTCCCTGAAATTTGTCTGCATGTGAGCAGCCTGTTCAGCCTGGCATGTGAGGGTAGTACTGTGGCTGTCTCCACAAGAGTGATGAATTGTGCCACAAGGAAGGCAGCATGAGTGTAAGAGGTGCAGTTTTGTTTGAGCCTTACATAGACGGTGTAAAAAAGCAGCTCACTTGAATCATAATCTGGCACTGCATGATCGTGTGTGATCTTAGCAAAGCCCAGCCCAAATGAAAGTCTGCCAGTAGCAAAATGTAAGCATGGTATAAGGTTATTTAAAAGTACCAGACCAGTTGCTCATTAATCGAAGTAAACAAATTCAGAAGCAGCCAAAGTAACTATGTAGCAAGTCCTCGTTATACTTTTTTTTATCCAAAAAGTTCATTTTTATAGTTCATTTTATCCAGATGAACTAATTGTAAGGAAAAATAAGGTGAACCATTTAAACAATGGAAGGAATCTTCCCCAGGGTGTTGCATTGGTCTCATGTCGGGTCATCCTCTGGGACAGGTTAGTTCTGTAACACATTGGGTTTTGCGCACTTCCTTTACCTTATGTCTGCCCTGTGATAGTGCTTTGCTAAGCAGCATTTGCCGTCTGTAGTTCCAGATGGTTGCAACCAGCTAGGCTGATCCTTTTCCATCCATTGGCTGACTTTGGTTAAGGGACAGATGGCATGTTCCTTCTTTTCTTATGTTTACCTCTATTGTTTTATTCTGCTCCACACAAAAATCACGGGTCAAAGCATGCCAGCTTTGTCGTATTCAGTGTAATAAAGTTCAACCTAATTCTGGGTGATTTTTCTTCCTGTAGGACTTCTTTGGAAAACATTATCAGTCTTGGTCTTCATATGCCTGAGATGTTTTTATGTCCCAGTTGGTCTTAGCAGGTTCTCAGAGACCCACTGTGATAATGCATGACTTCTAGGAAGCCTATAGAGAAGAGGATACTTTGCTTCCATTTTTCCTGCTGTTCAGCTATTCATATCTTGGCACTTATGTGTCAGCAGGTGCGTAAAGAAACTAGGCTCTGCCAGTGCCAAGACTGGCCCAGAAGAGAGATTTCTCGTGGGGTACTTTACACTTGAAATTTTTTCGAGCTGTCCATCATAGCCTATTTTTTTTTTCTGGCCTCTGTGCACTAGTCAAATAGCCCAAGTTTATTCTGAGCAGGCACCAATAGCTATCATAACAGATGGACAACTGTGTTGGAAACCAACAAACTATGTACTGTATGCACACTGAGTGTACACTGAACCAGTGTACTGGTTCAGGTCATTCACATAACTGACTGGCTGAAGTCTGCATGTCTGTGGTTAGAACAAGATGCCACTGATTAACTGCAAACCTCAGTTTTAACTTTCCTAAGTCAAAAGCATAGGAAACAACTTATGCCTGCACTATTGCACACACCAGTAATTTGCTGACCTTGTTGTGCTCACCCCATGTTTCTTTCACTTTCTTTTACTGAGCCCCTAAATTAGCTGTAAGGTCATGAGCCATATCAGTTTGGACGTAACTGAATACTTCCCTTCTGATCTCAATGAAAGTCCTATCTGTTGGCTCCCAAACCTTAAACTTGGATTTATCATTACTGTGTAGAGATCCCCTGTACGCGACCATTAAAAAGCTCTTTGTCCAGTTATTGGGTTTTACTGCTATAAACAATGTCTTTTTTATTACTAGAAAACTATGGCTCAAATTCAAGGTAAGAAAGCAATGGTGTTTTAATTAGAAAATTACTTACCTGTCCCAACTAAGGTAAGCTAAAACCATTATTTCTGTAAATTTTTGTGGGTTTATATTGTCTTTGACTTTCAGATATAGGATATGTTTAAAGAATTTGTGCACACTTCGGAGAAAATTTAGCCTAGTGCAAACTTTACCTGAGACATCTGTCCTGTCCTCAGTCTAGAGGAAATAATGTTTTTTCTCTGGGATCCTGGTAAATAGTCTCTGACAAGAACCAAGCCACATTTCATACTGACAAATGAGCAGGATATTAGAACAATTTTCTGTGGATCCCAGTCCATGAATTGTGTGGAGAGTAGTCAAAGGGTTATTTTTTTTTTTTAAATGCTGTTTCGATGGCTAGCACAAAAAAGTTCAAATATGAATTTGTATGGTTCTGTTGAGGGGTGAATGTTTCATATTTATATGTTCTACGAATTCCAAGTGATATTTTACCTGATTTTCCATTTGTTTTCTATCCTGTTATTGGTGAAATATTATTTATGTGCCACATCTGCTACTAAACTGTAGTATTCAGTTGTAATTTGGCCGCAGGCATGTAAGTAAAAACATGAGATTTTTTTCCAGGCTGAAATTCAAGGGGAGGAAAAAAAAAAGAAAAAAAGTTAAAACCTCTGTGAATTCAAAGAGTAAAACAGATTCACACTGTTGATTAGAGCAGTATTTGGTCAAAGAACAGTGATGTCCATGTCTATCCCTAATCATTTGCTGAATGCCCCATTTTGCTACCTATAAATGTGTAGCTAATTGTTCAGAAGCATATATTTAAAAATGTCTTGTCTTTTTTTTTCTTCTTAGTTTGTCGTGACAATGTTTTGGAGCATCTATATCTATGACAGGGAACTGGTTTACCCAAAGCTACTTGATAATTTTATACCAGCATGGCTAAATCATGGAATGGTGAGTAAAAGTAATGCAAACGCTTTCTTGCATAAAGAAAAGTCAAGGCTCTGATTTCCCCTGCGCATGACTCTGCATACACTTAGAGCTAATGCCCTCAGAAATGATTAAAGAACGTGGTTTGCAAGCAAGAGTAACATCTTTCCTTCCTTGACTCCTTGAGTCATATTTGAATCTTTATTAGCTTGGAACAGTGGAGATTTGAACTTACATGTCTTACATCGCAGGCCAGTTGTGGGGGTCAGCTGTTTTCTGTGATAAGGTAGTTTTCTCAGAGAAATGCCACCCTGGTCATGAGGAAATTTAATCAAAAGAGACTTCCACAAAACAGAAGTTCTGACTTAGACAAATCTTGCTCTAAAATGACAGAAACACTTAATTGAAAGATTTTTTTGGCATTCTACCAAAATATAATTTATGGTGGAAATGTTTTTATTATAATGTTTGTTCAAAAAATCTGCTTTTGGACTTGTATGTTTTTAGAAAAAAAATTGAAATAATTACTGATTTCTCAAGCACACTAAACTTATGTAGCAGAACCTGTATCTGAATATTTTTAATAATGTGAAATTCTATGCAACAGTGCAGAGTTTCAAAATTGCTGCATTGGTAATCATAAAGGTAGTTTCTTCACAAGAAATCTGACCTTTTAATCCCTCTCTGGTATGTGAAGTCAGACATTCTTTCTCTCAACTATATGTTTAAATGCTAAGGGAAAGATAAGGCCACACTTTGCCATCAGGTACTTTCTGCTGTTTAGGCAGCATTATGCAGTGTCGTGTTTCCTTCTCTAGTTGCATCTGTGCAAAATGTTTCATTGTTACTTTGTTCTCCATATCAAGGCATGGCAAAACGTTTGGCACTGCTGTTCATTAGTAGATGACAGCAGAGCTCATCCTTAAGGGTGTGAGTCTTGTATCACCACAGCAGATCAAGATTTGTCCACTAGTGCTGGGCATGATAAATTGGTCCTTTGCAGAGTGGGGCAGATGGCACTACTGTTCCCTGATTTTTTGTAAAAGGCACAGTACAAGCGTTGCTACTTACAGGAGGAGGATCAGCTTTTACTAGATATTGTACTGTTTTATGATGTTTTAAAAGGAACAGCATGATATTATATGTGTGTAGAGCAGAGCAAAGAGTCTGATGACTCCCACTGTGTTTGTTCAGGCTGTCCTCCCTCGAGTTTTGAGGTTACAAGCTGAACACTTGCAAACACTGCCAAACCATGCATACCTTGATTTTTTTCCCCACAACAGATCAGTGGCAGGTCTGATGACATTTCTTCCAGGTGACATTCCACATACTGGAAGTACCTAACCTGTAACATTTTTCATGAATTGTGAAGCAGTTTTATGTTGTTGTATAGTGTGAAGCAGTTGGCAACAAACAGCTGTATATATTCAGGAAGTCTTCTCTCTCAACCATAACTGAGAGGCGACTCAAGCTCACATTGCTTTGTAGAAATGTCTACTTACTGGAATATATGAAGAAGGCTTTTTTATTTGTGATTTTTGGACATCATAGAGTTTGCTGAAATGTATTGTGTGCGAGCATCTTAGACTTTTTTTCAACTTGAAATATTGTAGAAAGCATTTTTGAAAGACTTTTGTAATGGAATTGTTTTCTGCATCAATCTCCATTTATCCAAGTGTTCCTTTAGCTCAATCACAGGGGAAGCTTATGGCTGTGGGCTTTTCACCACATTTTAGTCACATTCTTTCTGATATTTTACCTATCATTTTATCCTCATCAGCTTTCATACTAATTAATTCTGATGCATTGCCCATAATAATATGAAAGGTTATTAAACTACCTTGAGAATGCCAGAAGTTCACTTACTAGTAGTTACAATTTTGACATTGGCAAATTTTAGAGAATAAAATTTTCACCCGTGGGAAATGGGTAGGACCTCTGGGAATACAGTTTAGAAAAGTCAGGATCCCTGGCTGGTTTTTTATACTGAAATAAACATTTATCCTCATGTGTTTCTTCACATTTTGACATCAGCTGTGCACATTCAATGATAATTTTTCTGAATGCAAGGGTGGCCGTGCTGGAGCCCAACCTTGTACAACAAAATTCACACAAGAGACTCATTAGCCTTGGCAGAGTGAAACCTGTCAGTGAGAGGTGGGTTGTTTTGCCTCTGTAGCACTGCTGATACATCCCACTTTTGTGTGAGCTTCCCCTGCAGTACCTGGTGCAGCTCTTAGGAATCTGACCGCAAATGTTACTTAACCTGTGAATAGTCTTTCCAGGTTTTTTCACAACAGTTTCCCCAAAAAGTGTGTTTAGCACAAAAAAAAGCCATGAAAAGTGGAAAATGTAAAACTATACATTTTTCACAGTAAAAAGATTCCTAGTTTACTTGAAAAGTCATATTTTTGAAAGTTTCTGGCAAAGGTATTATGACCAGCTGTAACAACTTGCTCAACTGTCAACATCAGCCTTCAAAATCCATACATAGAAAAGGAGTGAAAAGTCATGAAATCTGGCTGTAATAATAGCAATCATATTTCCATTAGTAGCAGAATATTTGAGAGTGTTCATACTTTAGAATATTTGAGAGTATTCATACTTCAGAAGCATTTTAAGGTGGCTATAAAGAAGGCTGTATGCAGAAACTGTTTGAAAGGCTGCATTAGCCCAGGCAGAACTGGTTTGGGCAAGCAGTGTCTACTGCTTTTTTAGGTTATAATAATTAGTTCTCATCGTCCTTTTTCTTCTCCTCTTTTCCCATCCCTTCTCTACAGTTACAACACCATCTATACTTGAAATTCTGTTTTCTTGAATACTTAGCGCTGTCTTGTTAATACTCAGAGATATCACTCCTTCATAGCAATACTTTTTCAACATAAAAAAAAAAAAATCCTAATTATAGAAAAAAAATCCCCTCTAGAGATGGAAAACACAAATGAAATGAGCCTTGGAACTATGTGGTCCTATTGCCGATTTAATATTAATATTTTTTATAGAGTTTCATAGAAACAGAGGAGAGGCTAATCATTGTGCACGAAATAAAAAGCCACAAACATAAAATTGCATATGGTGTCAAGAACTCTGTTTCCATTTTATCTATCTATCTATATATACACACTGCAATAGTTACCAATATAATTCCTGTGTATGGGGAAATTTGTACAGTAAGTGGTGCCTTGTGGTACCAAATAGTTCTTCATACATGTAGATTCATACACCTGTGAAAGGTATCACTAACAGAGTTGTACTGTGCCATAAAACTGATATTTTCGTCATCTCAGTCAGCTGCTTCATCCATAACCAGTGGTATCACTATGACTTGAGAAATGACCGGGGAAATCAGTGGCAGGGTTGCTGTTGATTTCTTCAATGAAGAAAGGATTTCATCTCTGTTTACTATGTGAAGGAGCACATCTGAGTCGCACAATTTAAGCTTCTATTGGACGAAATAACTACCTGTCTAAAGAGAGCTGTTGGAGAATAGGGCTGTGTCTCAGCTGTGATCTGTTTCTGAACTGTCAGATGCACTTCCTAGATTTATTAGTTATGCAGATGAATTCATCTTTGCGGGCTACAATTTTAGTTGCCAAATTACTGAACTCTTTCATCAAATATGTCATTTGTGTTCTTGAGACTGTCCTGCAGTTTGGATCCATATCAGCTCATAATTCAACAGGTGCATTTTCCATGGGAAATAGTCTTTCCCATTTTCTGATGGCTGTCTATCTGATCTTTATCAGTATTAGGAACTTTTAATTAAAGGCTAACCTATAGTGTTTAAAACTAATGTGTCATAATAATAGGCTTTTTATCAGCTCCTTCCTTGCACCTTTTTGTGTTGGGACTGGATAGGTTGATGCATGGATAACATTTGTTTCCGTAAGTTATATTCCCTTCAGTATTAGCACAGGATATATAAGTAGAGGTTGCCCCTATTCTAACTGATGTACACATAAACAGATATGTAGTCTGAATTAATTTAAGCTTGAGCATTGCTGATTTTGAGCCAGATTACATGGCAGGACTCCCTGAGGTATCTATCCAAGTTAGCATACCATTTCAGCAAGAGTCCTTCTTTGTTTTTCACAGACGCTGTCTCAAATTTGTTTTAAAAATGTGAGTCATCTTTTGTTTGTGGTGAAGAAAGCAAAATGCAGAGATAGAAACTACTTACTGAGAGGTTTAAGTGGCTCTGGAGGTCACAAAGTATTGTCTTCATATGAGAACTTTAGAGGAGAGGTCAGGAAGAGGGGAAGAAGAATATGCTCTGCATCTGTGGAGTTGGAGAAATGATTATTTCATTACTTCTGTGCCACTGCAGTCTATATGAGCTCTTCCAGTTTTGTCCTCTTGTTATTTTTTAATGCTGCTTTTGGAAAATGGGAAAAAAAGACATGTCTAGAAAGACTTACCCTCTGTCCTTGTATTCAGGAGAATGCACAAAGTCTGGGACAAATAGCAGAAAAAGACAAGTTATGGAGAGGAAGGAGCCTGTCCAAGTGATATATCTCTACTTATTTCACAAGTTATCTCTCTTTTCTTATTGCTGAAAAGTTGAGTGTACCAGAGAGTGGTACAGAGTCCTGCTGACCACCTCTCCAGCTGTTTTTCCTAGCAACCTTATCTTCAGTCTGGTGGCCTTGGCTTGTGTGTGTCTCTGTTTTACTGATGGAAAGGACATAACCCTGTTGGAGTGAATCCAGAGTAGAGCCATGAAGATGATTGGAGGGATGGAACACCTCTCCTATGAAGAAAGGATGAGAAAATTGGCATTGTTCAACCTGGAGAAGTGAAGGCTCCAGGGTGACTTTATTGCAACCTTTCAGTACTTGAAGAGGTGTCCCCCAAGACAGATGGAGAGATACTTTTTACAAGGAGATGTAGTGATAGGACAAGGGGGAATGGCTTCAAACTGAGAAAGAGTAGGTTTAGATTAGGTATTAGGAAGAAATTCTTTCCTGCGAAGGTGGTAAGGCACTGGAACAGGTTTCCCAGAGCAGCTGTGGATGCCTCATCCCTTGAAGCATTTAAGACCAGGTTGGATGGGGCTCTGAGAAATCTAGTCTAGTGGAAGGTGTTCCTGCCCAGGGCAGGGTGGTTGGAACTAGATGACCTTTAAGTCCCTTCCAAACCAAATCATTCTGTGATTTTATGAAAGCTTTTTTTCTAGTGTAAATCTTTTTTCCTTGATGATTCGACAAGTACAAAAATAGAAAAGTCGTGCAAAAATCAAAACTCATAGTAACCTGACATACAGAGATTGAAAGGTCCAACACTGGTGAGTTTTTTGACAAACCCATCTCTTCATCATTCACAGGTCAGCTGCTGCACAGTGCTTGCTCTGATGTACAAACAAGGACGTGTCCTTTCTTTCATCAGTGTTTCCATCTAGCATGTTAACCTAATAATCCTTTTCAGAAATGAGTAATTTGAAACAGTGCATTATACTTCTTGGGGATGCTTCCTAACATGGCAACATCCCATGTATGCGCTCTCTTTATGCCTTCGTAATGCCTTATGCTTATGACTAGAAGATACTTATATTTTTCTGAGATTTGTTTCTAAATCCAATTTAAGGCTTTCAGGGATATTCCAAGTCAACTGCTCTTCTTAATTTACCTACAATATTTTCATATGTTAGGTGTGAATGAAGTTTTCAGTGCTCCAGAAAGGAGTTTCTGCTTGTTACATAACTTGCAAAGTTTTCTGATAAAAATCAGGAAAAATTTTTAATTTAATATCCAACAGAATACCCACACCTAGATGGCTATTATTTAAACATCTATCTGATGGAAAGAATAGCAATTGAAGCTGGTTGCCTGGGGACTCAGAATATTTGCAAAACCCGTGAAAATAATGTTGTTGGATTTGTACACTTCTTGCATGTTCATGCTGCAGTTACATGGCTCCATCTGCTATCTTTCCTCATTATCTGCCAGTTCCACCACTGGAGCGTAAATACAGTGGTATCAATTATCTCCCTGCTCTGGGGAGAAAAACAGCAGCACCTTAAAAGATTTTTTTGATCTTCTGTTACTTATGTGAAGGGCTTGGAAATTAGAGGTGTGTCAAAACCTGTGATAGCGTAGCACCTGAAAATTGAGAGAGGCTGCTAGGATGAAGAAGTCCAAATTATCTGAGTGGCATCCTCTAGGAGCATTAGGAAAACCCCTTTACCTAACACAATAACAGCACAGTAGTTTTTCTGAAGTAGGAGGCTGGCCTTAACCATGTTGCATATCTGCCAGAGGACACTCATCAAGGTAAGGTGAAGACAGCTTTATAACTGAACACAGATGCTGAATGTTTCTGATTACTTGCTTTTTCCAGTCATCTGGAGAAAACGCACACAGAGGCTCCTCCTGGTGTAAATGACCCCAACCCTTAGTAATGAGGAAGCTTTTCTAAAACTTTTTTGAATATTTAGTAACAGCTAAACATGTGAGCCGTATTCTAAGTGCGAGCATTGCAAATTAAAAGCCTGAGAGCTGAAATCCCCAGATGAGGTCTCTTTCAGAAGTTTAGCCACCTTCTGTTGACAATATCACATAACTATGTCTGTAAGCACAGAGGATGAGAGCATCTAGTGTCAACATCAAGTTGTGGGAGTTACTACCAAAGGAGGAGAGTAGGGGAGAGAATCACTGAGAGAGCATAAAAAGGGAGGTTAGGGAAAGATAGTTGAATGAGAAGAAAAGACAGGCGGGAGGAAAGAGATGAATCAAAAAATCAGCTGATGCTATTCCAACTTCTACCTAAAAAAAAAAAAAAAAAAGAAGGAGAAGAAAACCAAAACAGATGAGGCAAGTGAATAAAAAAAAGAGCCACAGAATAATGTAGACAAGCTGGAAGACACTCAAAATTCTAAAGAGGACCTGAGGGAGGAGGAGGAGGAAAGGAGTAGCAAGGAAATAAACAGTAAAAAAGATGAATTTGTTTTCTTCCATTGTTTCACTGGGAAGACTTCCCTCAGATGTATTAGTTAGAGGAATTGAAAGCAAGGAGGTGGCTTATGGATGCTCTGTGAGAGGAGGAGAATTGCTTCTGTTGCTGTTGGATGTAGTTTATGGGTCAGATGAAGTAGTATTTGCACAGTGACATTCCAGGGACTTCAAAACCTTGGAAAAAATTTAGGATGAAAACCACCTGCAACCATGCAGTAGTATGAGGCCTGTGTTCATATAGAACATATCTGTGTGATACCAGTAAAATGATGTTGATATCTTTGCATTGCTGTCTATACTTTTATCTGACAATACTGTACGTTATCTTGACCATCTGTTTGACTCTCACAGCTTCAGTCCTGCTGTTGATGAAAGCCCACATTTTTTCATATCAGCTGTGAAGCGTGAGTTGCATTGCATATTAAAACAGATGTGGTTTGCTAAAGGTTGCAGGTGTGCAGGAAGTATCAGAGGTAAGGAGATGTACTGTCTGTGTTTCAAACTGCCCCACTTAAACAGCCAAAACTAGGTGTAACCCTGGAAGTCATAATTACGCTGATAGTAATAATACCGGTAATAAAAGCTTAAAGCCAGATTTTCAGCTGAAGTCACTCATACAAATGTTTGTTAAGGCGATTATTATGGGCACAAAGCAAATAACTAAAGAAAAGCTCCAAAAGAACACATGAAGGGATACTTAGATTTTCTGCCTTACTCTGGGTGTGGAGTACATACTGAGCATGTTTCCTAGAAGCAGAATTTGGCCGTGGACTGCTAGGTCTGTTTGTTAAACCAGCAGTGGTGTGGGATGGAAATGCGTTTGTTTCGTTCTGTAATTTTGACAATATTAGGAATGCTGGTTTTGTTTTAACATTTGTGCAGCTTAGATTGCTTGCCATAATCACTGCTGGAGCTGTGCACAACTGTTTTGTAATGCCTAAGCTGTAAGCATTTCTCTGGTGCAACTGCTTGATTTATCAGATATATGATTTACAGGTTATAAATGTAAATAAATGTTCAACTTTTAAATACGTCCAAAATATATTCATAAGTGGTATGCACTTTTGATAAAAATCTGTGCTCTTCTCAGTTAAAATCAGACACTTGTTTTGTCTTGACATAGTAAATTTCTGTTTTCTTCTCTGAGTTTTTTTTCCAGAGAACATAGGCAGATAGTAGAGTCTAATGTTAAAGGATTTATTATTATGATTAATAATGAATATATTCAAACAGTGTCTTTTATAAAGAAAACAGAACATTTCACTGGAAAAAATATGTATTGGAGGAGGGTTGCTTATGTTGAAGAAAATTTAATAAGTCAGCTGCCAGCTACAAGTTGTGTACTCTGAACACTCCATATGCAAGTCATCCTGGAGGTGATCACCACAGAGAGCTTTGTCCCTTTAGCAGCTCATGCAAACACAGGGTACAATGCAAATATCTCTTTGAAAGTATAGTAGTTTGATAAGTATTTATTGTCTAATTTTATGTATTTAAGGGACTTTGCTTTGCTTTATGATTACAGTAAAATGCCGTGTTACGTATCCTTGGACACACTGGTTACCATTAATACTCAGATAAGAATTTGACTTTACATACAATAGAAGTGGGACTGTACTATATTGTGCCCACCTTACTAAACTGTGCTGTTAGTGTTCACACGTGGCAAATATGACTTAATCAGACCACAAATATTTTGCAGCATTCCATGGTATCTCATTTATTTGTTTAATGTGCCACTATAGCAACTGGATTCCGTCCTTTTAGATTCTTTTTTTCACAGACCTATGATCTACTTGGTTGAAGCTTGGCAGACAGCTTTTCCTTCAATTGAAGGCATATGTACTAGCTCAGTGACCAGATTTTTACCTATTTATCATTGTTGGAAAGTGCGTTATTTCACATGGACCCAATACCGGAAGAATCAGCAGACGTGGTGAAGGGAGTCTGAGCCCAAAAGCTTATATGCTTTTTCCAGCCCTTGAAGTTGGTGAAATAAAAATTACTGCTTTTGCCTGTATCCTGAGATCATTATTGCTTCAGGAGAACTAATACAAGGAAATATTTTGACATTGTTTGTGTAAAAATTACTGCTTTTTAGAACTAACTTTTTTCTTTGTTAATTGCTGTCTTTTATGTGTCTTTGTATTTGGAAACAGACATCATTTCTGCAGAAGTCATTTCATATTCAGATGATTAATATGTTGAAGTAGTGCCACAGCAGTAATGTTTTATACATGCTGATAGGCAGAAATCAAGGATTTGGGGACAACCTTGGGACCTACTTTTGCTCATGGTGGGCTGTAAGCTTTGACATAACCTGACATCTGCCCTGCTGTTCAGTTCAATCCCCATATTTTTTACTTTCCCACATAGATACAAATAAGTAAAATCAATGTACATTTTTAGTAACTCCTCAAATGCAACAGGCTCAAATTCAGGATGTAGCATGAAGGGTATTTTGGACAGATGTATAAGCCATTGCCATTAATCTTTCAGTTCTACAATTGTCCCTTTTACGTCTGGATATTTAAAAGCACCCAAGTTCCAGCCCAGTGCCCTACTCAGGAAAAACCATAATGTTTTGGAGGTGTCTGTTTCTGTCAGAGACCATGAGTCTGACTAAGGTGACTCTTTCCCTCCCTCTGACAGCTGAGTTGTCTGAGCAAGAAAAAACTCTGACTATGGAGAAATAGTACGGGGCGTGGAGTGTCTCAAAATGTCAAAAGGTAGACCAATAGCCAATACATGATTTGGTCTTATATTTCCATTGCAATATTAACTGATATGCTTCAACTCTTCACAGCTTGCTTTCTCTTCAAAACAAGTAATGCTGCATATTTGAAGTGCTGCTTAAATCCTGTTTTTAAATTTCCATTTTATTCCTAGTTCTGACACTGTTTTACCCAATAATCTGAGAGAAATTATTTAGTGTTTAATCAAAAGCATTTTTTATAAGTCTTTATTAGCTGATGCCTGTGTTTTGTGGTGCTTTTTAATGATAGTTAGAAAAACAGCGCTGTCTCTTGCAGGATTTTGTAGCACTGCGCCTCTGCTTCTGGTTATGAAGTGTCCCAGGCAGGGCAGCTCCTGTGCCAGACCAGACTGTGTGCACCTGCACTCTGCTCTTCACTGTGCTGGGGGCTTGCTGGTTCCTCCAAGATATTTCCCATTCACGTGCCTCAGCATCCCATTCATTCAGTTGCAATGAAGAGGTGAATTGCCCGCTGCAGATTACTTTGAAGTTCATAGATGCAAATGCAACTAAGAGTTAAAGTTGATATTGTCCATTCTGCTGCAGAACAGAAGCAGCCTCTGCTTCAAATAGTTACATTACTTCCTGTTGTATACAAATTTAGTGCTCCTGATATCTCATAAGATATTCTAGGCTATGATGCATGCTGCAGAAAGTTCAAATATACCTAGAAAGGAAACTCTTCTTTTTAAAAATCAGTGTAATAGTCAAATCACATCCTTAAATTTATTTCCAACGGGAAGCAATTTTATTTGCTTCCTAGGGCATTTAGCTTTTTATTCTGTTACTTTGAGCTTTACCAACTTTGTATAAACCCACTACGCAGAGTTCCAACTTGCTGAGTCACTGCAATGCACATTTTTGTGGCTTCTTTTGCAAATGCAGTATGTAACATAGAATTTTTTTATGAACTATATAGGGGATATATGGTCTACTGAACTTCATATTTTAAGGCACTTCTAAAAATGAAGATATGGGAAATGATATAATTTTCTGCAAAGGACATATCCATTAAAAATGTCTTTTTAGTAACACACAGATTTACTGATGTTTCCATTAACAAACAAAATTGTGTCAACTGCAAGTTATTTAAAAATTCATACAGCTGCAAATCATTTAGAAGGTGAATTTCATAGAGACTAAGGTGGATAGGATTTTGGTCTTTGCTCCTGAAGCAGAGGAATGAAAGATGGAAAAGAGAGGGAATTGGAAGGAGAAAGAAATGCATGTGTCAGAAGCTAAGAGAAAAAGTGATAGCCTTAGAGGTTGTTAAGGAAGAGAAGATAGGAGAGGAAACCAAATGCTGAAATAAAGAGGTGCTAATAGTAGTCAGCTGGAGAGAACCATAGAACATGGAGGTGATAATTGTGTGTACTGTACTTGACTGAGAAAAAGCTTGAGAGAGAAGTACCCAGTTTATATTGAAAATGTCACCCGTCGTTTATTTTAGGCCAACATGCAGAACTTTGGCTTCATTTGGTTTCTTGTGACCACTGGTTTTACACAGGAATTTTCTTTTTCTGCCATTTTTGTGAAGGCAGAAATCAGAAGAGTGCCCTCTGTACACATGCTGCCTCAAATATCCCCAGAGTTTGTGGGTCTTTAGATTTCACAGTTGTTTGCACTGTGCTACTGAGCCTCCTATAGTTATATTCTCCATTATATCAGCTTGGTAGATTACTGTATATAGTAAATCTATAGTAATATATATATCTATCATGTGTGTATATATATATAGTGTGTATATAGTGTTGTATATATAGTGTTTGTATATATATATACACTATGCATAGACAGAAATACATCATATATAATATATATTGCTTTAAAATGGTACCTAGTACCATTATAAAGAACATCTATAATTTTATCTAAGATAAGCTCCATTTGATACAGATAGGAAATGTTTAGTCCTTAAATTTCTTTCACCCTAAATAAATAGGACAGGTAAAGACTGGCAAAAAAAGAGTTTGTATTTTTCCCGTGTTACAGAGGAGAAACTAAAACATGGAATGTGTGGTTTGCCTGAGGCTACAGACAGTCTATTAGATTGATCTGTAAAGTGAATCTATGTTTCCTTCATTAGCCAATTCTTTTATTAAGAAACAATCTTCTCTGTCCAAACCAGGCAAAGAAGACAAATACATAGCGAATGAATGATCACTCACTTGGGTTTCAAACTCATGCGCTATTGGAAGGAGGAAGTGACTCAAGTTTTGAATAGAGAGATGTTGCTCTAAGTCCTACTTCACTTAGTTACAATAGGCGTTTGTAACTATATTTTTGTTTTGTTTATATCACTGGAAGTACAGGTTCATCTCACCAACTGCTTTTGTGTTTATGTTTTCTTTTAGTGTAGCAACTACTGTCAACTTATTCCAAATAATTTGATTTTGGGTGTACCTTTTCTCTGTAAGGAGGAAAATCCCTTAGGTTTCCATTCCTTCTCAGATGACAGTTGATTTGAGAAGAGAGACTCTGACATGTAAACAGAAGGATGATTTAAGAAGGACAAACTTGGAAATTGAAAAGATGTCAAGGAGAAAAGGTCCCTCTCATTTGCCTTGTCATTTTGAAACTGTTGTTTCTTCTGTTGTCCAGGAATGCTGTTGGACCAAAGAGGGGTGGGGGTGTTCCTACTAGTGAAAATCAAGGAAAGCTGAGAGTTTGCAAATTTTTTAAAGATCTTTCAAAAGTCTCTTTTATGGAATCAAAAGCTGTGATTGTGGATATATGACAAGAGGAAATAAAAATACTCTCAAGACAGAAAATGGCTTGTGCAAAAGTGTATCACCGACAGTAAAGTATAAGTAGTGACCGCGAAGAGTTGTATTTTGATTATTTTGGCTGAGGTAATAAGATGTATTTTTACTAGACAAAGTTATACCAGAATGAGCAGCGGCACAATGTAGAGGCCTGGATTCACTTTGGGAAGTACCTTTCTTCAGGCAAGAATTCAGTGTTTACCAGTCCTGTCTCAAATCTGAACTCTCAGCTTAGCTGGCAATAATACAAATATTCACAGCTGTATAAAAAATGTTATTTAGTTCACAACAGTAGCCATGGTTACCTGCATACTTTCGTTGCTTTATTCATGTGTAATTCTTTTTTTTTTTCTGGAAATACCATTACCATGTAATACAATACTGTACAGCCTCTTGGTAAGTTTTACAGTGTCAGGAAGAACATTTTGTGGTGAACCCGAAAGCATATTATATCAAGTTGGCTTGTACATAAAAGATCCCACCTATACATTGCTAGGCAGAGAAAGGCGAGTCTGAACACACTGTGACTGCAGTTTCAAAATATAAATAGGAATATGTAAAACTCCTTGGCATTAAAAAGTCTCTGACAACATTTTAACTGCACAACATGTAAAAAGAACTAGCCTCTGCTTGGTCCCCTCACAGGTGACACAGACCAGGTAATTCCTGTCAGTACCTGTTAGAATAGCAGATTATCCTCGTGTACTCTTGCAAGAACTGTGAGGAACCCAGGAACCCCACGGTGTCAGAAGGGTAGAAAAGTGCTATGATTTTTCTCTTCTCTCTCCTTATTTTTGTCAGTGCATTCAATGTAGATGCAGTGTATTTGAGAATCTAGTATTTTTATTACGTTTGTGGAAACCAGTCTCATTTGCATTACTGCAGCAGAATTCCCAACCATATTCTAACCTTTGCTAAGAAAAGAAAATAGTACTTAATCTTCCAGATATCTCAGATCACTTTGCAAACAAATGAATTAAACTTTACAAGAGTATTAAAGACAGTTTACTTAGGCTTATATTTTATTTTTCTAATTGAGAGGTATGACATTAATTCTGGAGGATTAAAATTGCCTGTTGGTTTAAATTAACAACAGCAGCAAAAGGAGTAAAAAATATTTGCTTCTTTAATATGGCGAATTTATCTAAACTCTTTCAGTATTAGGTTCCTTACCACTGTTGCTACTGTTGTAGAGAAAACTTAGGGGACTAAATGTCAAAATTGTATTTAAGGGTCATTTTCCTTGGCATTTTCATGGAAACCATGAAACCTTGGCGATTGAACTGAATTTCTAAAAGGAAATTTTAAATTTGTTCACGTAACCTTATGAGACCTTGTTGAAAGCCTGATAGAGTTTTAATATACTATCCAGACTTTTTTTTTTTTAATACGTCTCCCACAGCAAGAAGGAAGATGGCATTAGGATGAATATTTCTATAGCGCAACCGGCTGTTACCACAGTCTGGCTTCTGTTACTGCTGTAGCGCTGCCAGCTTGCAGCTATTTATAGGCATTAGCCTATATCTGTCCACACACATGGATCTACTACTCTCTTCCACAGTAGTTCTGCTCCTGAAGAAGTTGGTCTGAGATTTCAAGCTTTATTTTTCCTCTCAGAGGCCAGCTTCTTCAGCTGTCCTTATTATTAATTAATAGGAATTTGGCAGGCAGTCGATTCCTGCCAGAGCTCTTGCATCGGCTTTCCTGCATTGGCCTGCAACTGGAAGGCTCAGCTGTGGTGCTTTCAAATTCTTCAAAACTAGTTTGTTACAGTACTGGGCCCTCTCCATCGTCTTATGATTTCAATGTCTTTTCCTCCTTAAGTGAGAATCATGCACAAGACTCTTCAAAAATGGTATTTGGTTCCACTATCTCAAAGATACAACTTGTCTCAATTAAAAAAAAAAAAAAAAAAAGAGGTGCCTGTTTGTGAGAGATCACACCAAAATTTTGTTTTCTTCTGACTGCAACTGAGTGTTTGGGTGCTGTGGATGATTTATAGCACAAATAAAACCTGTTCTCTTTCATTTTCCTGATGATGAATGCTGGCAATAAATGCTTTCCCCAAGAGCCAGTCAGTCCTTGCTAGGAGCAGAGGCATTGTTTAAGTTTGCTGTGCCACAGCATGGCTGCAGCCAGGTGTGGTCTGCAGCATTCTTAACACTTCATGCCTACATACACCCATCCATAAATTAGATACAAGCCAGCCAAGCACAGCCTTTCTGCATCCTTCACTCACCACCTTTATCCATGACATAAATTCCAAAAGGATACATACTCCCTGGCAGAGTCTGAGTGAGAGCATGCAGCAGCAGCAAGCCTCAGGCGGCAGTCTTGGAGTTTATGTTTTCTGCCACCTCATGCAATACAATGATATAGCACTGAGGACAGCAAAAAGCTCTGAGAGCTGGTAAATTTGCAGCAATGGGCTCAAAACTAAGTCAAACTGAACAAGTATTTGACTGATGTAAACCATCGTCTCCTTCATTCTCACATTCTCAGTTCTAAAGATTATTTCTCTGCCACATGACTTAGGCACATTGATGCAAGAGGGTTTTTCCTGCTTGAATAGAGTGGAAAGTGGTTCTTTTCTCTGTTAGTGGTGATGTTTTTAAAAAATATATCTTGGTTCCTTTAGTTACTTGTGGTAGTTGATTTTCGAAGACCTTACCCTTCTTGCTTTCACCTAGAGTAGCTTGAATAAAAGATATTTCTGCAGAAGTGCTTTTGCACCAAATAAGTATTTGATAAATTCATAACTGTCCACCTACTGGAAAGGTAGGAAATTTTACTGTCCAAGACTTGGGTAATTTTTCCTTCATGTTAGCAACTTAAAACCATTTTCACAGCTCTATTCAGCGCTCCCCTGCTTTATTTATCTCTTGTTTTATGCAGCTGCAAAAAATACATGCACATATATGTCTCTTTTTCCCTCCTGCAGTGCTTTGTCCCTCAAAGATTTGCAGCAACGCATTCAATTTCTGCTAATATAATTCTTTCCATGGCAGCAGATTATGACTTTGCAAAAATAGAGGTTGCTGTAAGCTGTTGGTATCCGAGGGAAAGGCAAGTGTCACAGCATCAAGTTTGAGTTTTAGCTGTGACTTCCGCCACTCCTATGTAATTAAGCTCTCCTAAACAGAGGACATGTCATGCTTAAATTATTTTCAGCTTCTGACCCTTTCAGTTCTAAACTTCCAACCACTAAAACATGAGGTTTCCCTAGTATTTATTTCAAAGGACAGGTCAAGGTGAAATGTCAATGTGAAGAGGAAGGGAAATATAGTTCCCTATGGGTCCCTTCCAGCTCAGAATATGCTATGGTTCTATGATTCGACATAGTATTATCTGGGTATCCAGTCTCCAGTTAATATAAATAAATCAGTTTTACTAGAATTTGTTGGAGTGTTTTTGCTGCTAAAACTCAGACCACATGGGATACAGTTAACAATATCCAGATGTGAAACAGAAAGGACCAGCAGCAGCACAGAAAACCTGTTTTTCTCAGCAAGGAGGGCTACTGCAGCTGAAATTCACGGAGATGCAAAGGGAAGGTAGCTGTTCTGACAGCATGAGAGAGTCAACAATCTTCTTCCACTTGCTATGTTCATGGCAGGGCATTTACCAAACCTGCTGTGCTAATAGAGGTGCGAAGAAGGAGCTGGTGAGCTACCCAGGGAGAACCAAGCTGAGCTGTCTAGCACACACTTCTAAGCAGGGATCGATGTTTTGTTGTTACTGCTTGGGGAAATGCCACCTGGGGTGGCATTTAGATGAGCTGTGTGTTTAGTCAAATCACATGGGACTGAAACGAAGTCAGAGTCTACTTTCTTTTGCAAGTCTGTCCACAGGGAAGCCTTGGGTAGCACTTGGCACTGTCTCACTTTTCACATCTTTATCGATGTCTGGCCACATAGAGGCTGTGTAAAGAAACTGGATGCTGGGACAAGGAGTGAGTTGGAATATGTCTGCTCTCAAGATACTCAATGACTAAGTGCATTTCTTTTATCATAACCTTTTCCACCTTGCTGATTGAGAAACTGAGTAATGATGATAAACAGATAGTTTTTCAGAAAATTTGATGGACCTGTTGACTTGTAAGGAACATCTGGGTGGCTAAATGAGATGTCCTGCTTTTAAAAGGCTGATGTTTAGTTAAGCTGGTCCCTACACAAGTTCAGGGAAAATGAATGGGTATAAAAATATGTCCACCACCAAATAGCCTAAGGTGCAGTACAGAAAGTTGTACTTAGAACATATTATTCTAGACATGTTGTCAGGGAGTATTCTTGTTGCACGATGTTCTGAAAACATCTCTGTTTGCCTCAAGGGAATGCCCGTCTGCCCTTCTTATGATCCATGGGAAAAAATACCCTTGCGGTAAAGGCAAATGGAGTGTTTCCAATGTCTAATATCCATCCTGTTTTTGTTCCTAGTACAGCAGCTGAAGTGATGTGTTTGTGAGAATCATACTGGTGCACAATAGAGAGAAGAAGGAGAGTTTTCAGCTTTCAAGGTTCTGTGATTAGAGAAAAACTTAACTTTAAGGTCATAGTTATAATTCTAAAGTTTTCTGTTTTACAATTAATAAGTCTTTTTGAAATGTTTACCATGTTTTATAGTTCATATCCAGTAGCTGCAGTACTATTTAAATCCCACCCCCAGTGCCTCTTTCCAATTACTCTGCCCCTTCAGCTGGACATGATTCTATCAAGGAACTATCCACCCACAAAATTAGTGATTTAGGATTCTTTCAAGAACTATCCTGTGGAATTATCATATATGCTAGTACTGCTCACGCACCAGTCCTTCTTATTGAGTACTTCTTTACATAATCTCCATGAACTATATAGATAAACCCTGTGCATCCTACAGTGGTGCCGTTATTGTTGGGCTCTTCACCAGGTGTCAGTGATCCAGAGGGGTAAGATATGAATGGTCAGGACTAAAAAGAGCAGAGGCCCAGATATATGCAAGTTTGAGAATTTTGCCGTGATAGGTTAATCCTTAGGGTCTCAGTTTTAAGTTCTTCTTCACATCAGGAAAGACTGGAAAGCCTTTTTTAATGGATAAAAACTGAGATTATCAACTAATCATGTAAATTGAGTAAGGGGTGGAGGGGGTGCAGTGCCACTCATTCCTAGAGGAGACTGTATCTCAGTAAGTTCATCCTGCAACAAAGGAGTTTCCGCTTGGAAGATTAGCTTATATTTATTGTTTTTACCTTTGCCTTTCTTACTTTTATTGAGTTCTCTGTATAACAAAAACCTCTGCTGCTTCTTAAAAATCTTTAGGCATTTTCAAAAATATTCTTCTGTATTTATATTTTTGGAGAAATAGTTAATCCTTTCTCCCATATTAATTCCTTCCCAGCACCTACCACTTTAAGTCAGATTGTCCCAAGTCAAATAAACATCTCAATTTCGCTTTTGTTTTGCACTTTTACTTCAGTACTTCTTCACAGCATTAATGCAGTCCTGTGGCATAAGCCCTTTTGGAAGACATTTTTCCCTCGGGACCATGTTCTGTCTTCTTTGCTCAAGCTGCATTTTTCTTGTCGGTGTAGAGCTCTGTGCTGAGAAACTAAGGATTTTCAGTGTGTTACTCACTCTACTTTCTGTAAAGACAGACTGCGTGGTGGCAATGATATCACTCTACTTTCTGTAAAGACAGACTGCGTGGTGGCAATGATATTAGCACCATGCACTTTATTTACCCATCTTTGCATGTCCAATGCATGTTCTTAGCACCTTGTTCATTATTGTACTCTTTAAATGCTGAGCACAGAAAATGATGTGACTACATCATTCCCTTTGTAGTTGGAATTGGCTTTGGTTCGGTTCATGCTGAGAAAGAGACAGGTCACCAAGCAGGTGCTGAGAGTTTGATGGAAAGGAATGCAGGTTGTCCTTTCAGAGCATTTAAGCTCCAGCCATGACCAGGGAGCACATCTTGAGCCCTCATTCTTGGTCCAGAAGAAGAGAATCCATGACACAATTTGCCTTGGAGTACCACATACCACAAGAGGACGTAATGCCCACCTCCCCTGCAGCAGGGGTAGTCAATGTCGAGGGCCAGCTGTCCAGATGTGGCCTGGCCTCTTCCTGTGTGGTACAGCTCTTGGTCTTGAAGGCACTGCAGCCAGGTTAGCCTTGCCCCTTGGCCAGGCTTTTTTGATAGGCCAAGATGGCTGTACTGCCACTTGCTCCAGCGTGAACACCATGGGTGCTATCTTGGAAATCCCTGCACTGTGTTCCAGGACGTGACACAGACATGCCTCTTGTTTCCTTATTTCCAACAATGCACTAGGTTGGCTGGCTTGCTGGGTAGGGGTAGGTGTGTCTGTATGGTATTTTGCAGACAGATGCAACTTGATTCTGTATTGTGAGCTGTCTGATGCCCAGTCAGGAGCAAGTTGTTAGGTTAGTTGTGCACTGTGCTAATCACAGCTACACAGCTCCTGGTCTGTTGTTGGCAAGGATTCATCCAGACCCAGAGGGTGATTCCTCTCCTACTGACAAAATATCACGCAGACAAACCCAGACATCCATGGCATTTAAGGTCTGAAAAGAATATTGCATCGTTTTGTCTGGCCTCCTGTTTAACACAAGCCATAATATTTCGCTTGCACCTGTAGTGAGCCCAGTAATTTTTGTTTTGCTGAAGTTTGTCTTCCAGAAAGGCATTTGGTCATGATCTGAAAAGATAACAATCTTCTATTTTGTTTAGCAGCTTGCTCCTGTCATTATTCACTGTTGCTGCTAATTCTTTTCCAAATTTCTAACTTGTCTAACTTCAGCTTGTTATGCTTTCCACTGCTGCATTGAAGAGCCTTTTATTCCTTGTTTTGTGTCGTGGTATTACCCCTGTTCCTATACCTCCTTTAAATGGGGGGGCACTGGAGCTGTCAACATGTTGTGATCCACATGAATCCATGGGTCTGGTGTCCCCCTTTGGCAGGGGACATTTTGATCATCCCTAGCAAATCAGCACACACACAAGGGAGATGGTCACCACTTACCTTTCATGGAGCACAGTGCTGTTTATTTTAGGAGTAATGCCTGACAGAAAAAACATGATAAACTGTTTACACGTTGTTGACCTGGCTACTGCTGTAATTCTTCAATTGCTTCTGGTTCTGTTATAGACAGATGTGAGCTTGGCACTTGTTAATGCCACTTTATGTCTGTGTGCAGTTCCTTGGCCATGAACTCATTTTAAAGCTGTCCCAGTCCATTATTCTTGTTGTATTCAATAAAAGTCTCCCCCTTGAAGGGCAGCAAATTCTGCAGCAGTTTACCTGACTGTAAGTTTGCATTTTTTCTTGTGCAGCCTCAAATAAGCCAGTCTTTGTTCCTCTCTTACTTGGATACAGTGATAGAGCATACAAAAAATACATTGTATTTACTCATAAATGCCGCATAGGTAAGGCTTACTGAGGTCTTACATCTGACAAAGCTGAACACACCACTGCTATAGACATGCAGCAGTCTGCATAGCCATTATTCTCCAGTTTTTCACACATCCATAGATTGTATTTACTCTTTATGTCATCAATGGAGGCAAAAAATTGTAATGTTTCATTCTTGGGTTTTTTGTTGTTGTAGGGTGGGTTTTTCTCCATTATTTTGTACATTTTAAATCTGTAAGTCACAGAATAATTTATTCTGAGTTAGTGAAAACCTGAACTGCATGTTCCTAGGTGCACTTCATGGTTGCACTTGTGTTTCTCCAAACTGGTTGGTCTGAGATGAGGAAAATCTGTGTTATGAAAGGTGTGGTCTTAGCCAGAAGCTACGTCCACAGCCCAGAACTGGTGCGTCAGGCGCTTGAAAACTAAATTCTCCCAAGGCTACCTTGTTCTGGAGAGCTGCTGAGAGAAGGCAGAATGCCCCCAACGCAGCTGTGCTGAAGTAGTCTGGTGGATCTTTTAGGTTGTTTATAACCATGGAAAGATTTTGTCAAAAAAATGACAAAATTTCAGTTATGCCCAAATGATGTTTCGCATCAAAAATTTATTTTGAAAAACATTTTCTAACCCCAGCATGCAGTTTTGTGACTATTTTAACTGTGATGCTTTTTAAGCCTCAGCTTTGGGGTTATGTGAAATACCTTGAGATTTGATTTTGGTATCATACTGTAGAATTTATTGGCAGAATTTTATTGCTGTTTTAATTTTATATAAACAGCTTTTTACAGTTTAAAGGTAGTTCATGAAGGTAACGGGGAAGTACAGAAGCGATAATGTTAAATAAGCCAGTCACAATAAATTGCTTACCAGATGTTATGTGGAATTTTGTGTGGAGTTTGTTAAATCCCAAATTGGGGAAAAGAAGCTTCAGAAGTCACTTCAGAAATGACGGAATCTAAATATTGACTGAATTTAAGCTACACTGGGAAGTTAAGTTAGCTGCTTTTAAGCTTTTCAAGAGCTAGCGTGAGAAGATCCAGCTATAAAGATGAGTTGGGAAATGGGTAGGTCTTTCACCTGCATGATGGTCTGTAGTTCGGGCATGCAACATTGATGCACACACGTTTGAAAATAATGTTTTCCTTCAATTGCAGAGTAAAGTTTTGTGGTCTGCACACAGCAGGAGGTAAAACAGCAATTGTCTCCCAGCCTGAAGTCAAGTCGGTCTGCAAGGTATTAGTGTTGCAACCAAGCAGGTGAATGTGCATACCTGTCCTAGGTGACATACTTAGAGCTTGCATATGTTCCCATGTGTTGCATCTCACCCTGTTTGCAGTATCTGATCCTCATCCGTCTTGAGGATGTACCCCAGAGCTGGGGTGCAGCTATGCAGTAGTTTGATGAAGGGGAGCGTGGGTAGCTGACTGCATTCATTAACCTGATTAATTTCTTCACTGTCTCTACACTAACCTTTGAATCCATTATCACTCTTGTTTGCTTTTCCTACATGTTACAGGCCAATTTTCCCCGCAGGCTTTGCCTGTCAACTTATTTTACAAACAGCTTCTCTCTGAAGAGATTTCTCCCCAGAGTTCTAGTGGCGAAGTCTAAACAAACAAGCAACTATAAACACTTTTAGTAACTTTAAAAACAAACAAAAAAAAAGGCCTGCTCACAGAGTTTAAAACAATACCAGGTGTTGCTGTGGTTTAATCACTCTGCCTCCTCAGCTTTGACACTGAAAGTCAAACAAGGAGGTTTTTTCCCTGCTTAGACGGGAGATGAGCATCATCTCTGGTTTCTTTCAGACTTTCGTAAGTTACTAGAAAGGAGGATGCGTTGTCTTGAACTCCTTCCAAATATACCTTTCTATGGAGGTCTGCTAATCCCAGCAGATACTGGGATTGCATTATCCAGGATTCCTTTTAGATGAGATCGAGTGAAGATGTATCTTGTGGATGTCATGGTCCTTGCTCTGGGGCACCGCCAGCAATCAGCAACTTGGACTCCTTTCTAAACTGTGGACTGCCACCTGAAACCATTTCCTCTCACCGTTGTCCCACAGCTCTGCTTTGTTTAAGACAATCTATGAAAAGGAGTTTTCCGGCCACTGATATGTCCCTGTTCTGTCTTAAAACACCATTGTACACTTGTACTCTAACAAGGAAGACTCAGACACACTCTACTTCCCTTTTGAAGGGGAATTAGAAATGTCAGATATTTCTGGTTTTTTTTCAGCAACCTTCTCAGAGCAATGTAGCCATAGGGGCTAGAGCTGGAATATGTTGAGTTTTCATACCTCTTTTTTTTTAGTTTGCTCTTAACCAAAAATTTCCTGATTATCTAAAATCACACCAGAACACCAAAATTGTTATGTTGTTTGCATGCCTTTCCCTGTGTTGTTTTTGGATTGCAGTATGAACTACAGCGTAACAGATGTGTGTTCCTTCTGTGCATTCGTGTTTTTCTTCTTTATTTGAAAGTTCCGGTTCTGACCTTATAAAATCTAGGGTCTTTCAGAAAAGAGAAATTTGAGCCTTTAGTTTCCAGATCTCTCTCACACACAGACATCTGGGTACACACACCCATACTGATTATGTTTTGTTTATAAAGAATTAAGTTTTTTCCAAAATGTTTCTTAATGCATTTTAAAGAGAAAATTAAATGTAATGTATGATGTCATAGGAATTATTTAATGTCTTCTTTAGTAGAACTTGGTGATTACTGTAAGTATTACTGGCAAATATAAAATCTCTTTAAACTTGAGAACATGGGCCTCTGGCAGACAAGAACACTGGCTGTTAGGGCCTCAGCTTCCATACAATGTGAGTCAAGTGAAACTTGGCGCTGGTTATACTGTTTAGTCTTTAAACATTTTTTATAAGCCTCTCTTTCTCTCAGTGAGATCAGATCAACCAGTGAGGTGATATTCTGATCAGCATGGACTTGTATTTGTTGTTGTAGTAGTAGTCTGTGAAAGATAATTTTGGAAACAATAATAAATGATATTTTGAAAGGAATAAATTGATTAAAAATTTGTGAATTTTGCCTCCATGGATTTGTAGTTCAGTATAATTCTTAAGATTAAGGGCACTTTTAAAAAGTGCACGCCACTATTAACTTAATTTTGGTTTCTCATCCCTCTCAAATGCAATCTTCTAGCAAAATCAAGAGCATATCTAGATGAAAGTGAAAGATGTAGCCAAAGCTTGAATCACAACGCTTCAGTCCTTCCAGATTACTGGGAGAAGTAGACTTGACTGGGTCTTTGGGTGGAAAGTGGCAGTATGAAAAGGATAACTATAAATTAAGAATTGGGAAATACACAGTTCACAGGTATTGGATCTCTGGGCAAGTTTCTCTACATTGAACTTCTGAAAGGTTCGGCTTGTCCCCGGGAACAGGGAAGCAGTGGGGGTGTTAGGCTCTCTTAAGGCCCTTCTGCATCTTTTCTGTGCTATATGCTGAGACTTATACAGTCATTTGTGTTCCCTAAATTAGTGATTTACACAGGCTGCATACTGTGCTGAGTGTGGTGTGAAGTTCCAGTCTGCTGTGAGGAATACCTCTGCTTTGGTATACAATACTTAGAGATAGCCATACAGCTGTCCTCATGGAGCTTGTGCTAGAGGGATCTTTTCACCAGTTGCTTCTAGCACCCCTTTTTAATTTCTTTTCACATAGTGTAAGAGCACAAAAATAGAAGAAATTATGTTGTCTTTCTTTTGGTGAAGTTAAGAAAGCTTCACTATTTCTCTTGGACTGTTCTCGAAATAAAGTTCAAGTTATTTCTTTTCTTCCAAAGGGCCAAATATATGTCATTCAAAATGCTAGATAATGGACATAACAAGGAAACACTTACAAATGTGCACAAATTTGGTTCTTGTGTCTGAAACAAATTTAATCAATATGATATCTTTAGGATTCCCATGCTGTGAACATACTCTGCCAAACCTGCAAAATATATTACTATATAATTTTATTATTTGATGTAGTTTCTTTTTTTGATATATGCAATGAAATCTTACCCCTTTGACATCACTACAAGTTAGGCCTTTCCTTTCAATGCACTAAGGAATAATTCAGTGGTTTGCTTTTTAAGAAATGCTTTCACAGACTTAAAAATAAATATCATTAAACTTTCTCAAGCAGAATTTTAAAATGTTTTTCTCAAATTGAATTGAATTGCCATTTGATATTTACCTGCTTTATTAAACTCTTTCCTCATCATATGTCCTCTTACTGTCAGGATGCAGTGTGAATTTCTTCACAGCAGTAAACAAAATTGCAGAAACTTGGTTTCAGTCACTGGGCTTAAAAAAGTAAGTGCTGCAATCTGAATTGCCAGATATTCCGAAAGTTGTGCATTTCTTCTAAGCAAGTGTCTTGAACGTGGCATGTGCCAAAAAAATACATGTTTTCAGAAATGTGGCAGAACTGAAGAGGTAGGCAGTGCATGTACAGAGCTGAAACCGGACATAGGTAGTGAGCATACATGCACTGTGCATTCCTCTAGGTCAGGTGCCAAACTGAGTCGATCAGAGAACTGGGTCTGTGTAGTTAATCGTGTGCTGATGCATACCTTATTTCCTGATTCTGTTACCTGCTGTCTCTTTGTTAGTCTCTGACTGTATCCCTTCATTCACTTAACCTCAGTGAAGTTTTACAGTTGGTAAACACATGAAACACATTATGGAAAAGAACTACTGAAGAAAGCTGTACCTTTTCTTGTTGCTGTTGAAACAATGACTTTTATTTGGATTGTACTTGGTTTTTAAGTATAATTGCTGGCCTTATCTGAAAATAAATACATATCAATGGGCTATAATTTTTAGGGTACATTCTTACAACTTTATTCCCTGATCCATCTGAAAGATTAAAAGATGAGCTGTGACAGAGAAAACTTGTGTTCCTTATGCTAAGAATTCAAGTAGGCTAAGGAAGCATACCTGCTCTGTGGAGAAGGACCTGGGGGTCCTGGTGGACAACAAGCTGTCCATGAGCCAGCAGTGTGACCTTGTGGCCAAGAAGGCAAACGGTATCCATGGGCACATTAGGAAGAGCATAGCCTGGAGGTTGAGGAAAGTGATCCTGACACTCTACTCTGCCCTGGTGAGACTGCATCTGGAGTGCTGTGTCCAATTCTGGGCTTCTCACTACAAGAAAGACGTGAAGCTCCTGGATTGGGTCCAGCAAAGGGCCACAAAAATTAGGAGTCTGAAGCATCTCTCTTATGAGATGGGCTGAGGGAGCTGGGCCTGTTCAGCCTGGAGAAGAGACAACTGAGAGGGGATCTTATCAATGCACACCAACATCTTAAAGGCACATGTCAAGAAAATGGGACCAGACTCTTTCCAGTGCTAAGCCTAACCCAACCCAGCATGTGGGGAGGGTGGTGATATGGAGAAACCATTGGTCTAAGAGTGTGGCAGGAAGATCCTGAAATCAGATAGGAGGATGGCACATAAATAATTTCTGACCTAAACCAATATATACAACAGTTGGTCTGGAGAAGAGCAAGCCAGTGTTTATGTTTGTCTGATATGACATGAAGCTGAAGGGTAGTTACGAATGTGTTAAAGAAACAAAACTGGAAAGTTTTTCTCAGTTCAAACAATAAATTTTGTCAGGAATTACTCTTCTTACAAATTGAACTTTGTAGACTTTATCAATTTATGCCTCAATTTATTGCCTCATGATTCAGTGAGACATTTTGGATGCTACTGCCAATAGCAAAGTATAGTTGAAATAAATATTAAATCCTTCTGGCCTTCTACTAGCTTTTTAGTATGGCTTTCCCTGAAGGACTGGTGTTCTTTGCTTTGAGCATGCCAGAAGTAGCAGAGGTCAGTCAGGGACTGGAACCACTAGCCAGGCTTGATTTTAAATACTGTCCAAAAAAATTTCCTGCTTCAGTTAGTGGTACTCTTTCCTCTAGAAAAAGCCTATTAATATCTCCCGTGTAGAGTCTGTACATCAGAAAAAGCTTCAAAAATGGAAAAGTAGAGGAAGGAGGGGAAGGAAAGAGAAAAAGGTGGGAGGATGTTGCAACCTGCCCCAGAAGGGAGAGGGTAACCCAGGTTCTTGTTAATAAATCCCTTGGGGTGGATTAGAGTGAAACAACACTAAGTAATCAGTGTTTGTAAACATATATATGTAGGATTTATTTTAGGACCATTTTGTTTCAAAGGTAAACAGGTAGAGTGGGGAGTTTTACAATGGATAGTGTCACTGGCCGTGCCAGGAGTCTCCAGCATCTCCGAAGACAGCTGCAGCTGCCTATTGTGCCAGCATCAATCACGATCCATCACGGTCCAACATTTGAGATGTATAGCCCAGGCGAGATGCGCAGAGTTCACGTAAAGAGAGGACGTTGGCATGATAAAAGGGATTTTCCCACCTTGCTGGACTTGCCTCTTCTTAGCCTCTTCCCTTCCTCAGGCAGACATTTGCACCCAGGATAGCTGGACAATGGCACTCACTTATCTGATCCTTTAGCAGTATTGGGGGCAGGGGGAGGGAGCTTTGCTGGATAAGCAGCTGCTTCTTTGTTTTTGAGAAAGCCTTTTGGTGATCTTAGAATGTGTAAATCATTAACTGTTTCAGTCTGTGACAGGGGGATGGAGGGAAGAAAGGAAGAATGGATGTATGGAAGGAAGGAAATGAAACTACTTGCCTTTTTATTAGTGCTGCGTAGTTGGGGTAGTGATAGGAATACCAATGTAATTTTTTCAGTTTCTGTCTTCTCACACTGTCTCTGCATTCTTTGTGATCCTGTTCATATTTTTCACTCTTTTCAGCAATTTAGGGGGTTTGTAGCTTGCCATGCAGGCAGAAAAAAGCATTTTTCTGCCCCCAATCATAATAGTAAAAGGAAGACAGAATCTCTGGCATACTAACATCAAGATATAGATTATTTTAACACAACTTCTAGGGAAATTATATAAAGGACTGTTCTGTTGGAGAGGAAGGTGCATTTTTATTTTATTTCTTCACTGGTCCAAACAAAGGACTTCTGTATAGGTCTGATTTTCTTTTTCCCACAGATTAATACTGTAGATATGTTATGTTAGACATAACATAAGAAGTACAAACAAATGGTTACCATGACACTGTTACAGATGTATGCTGAGCCGCACAGTTATGTTCACTCGTCCTTCTCTTTATTTAGTAATTTATAAGCTGAATGTTTTTCTTGCTTAAGTAGTGACATTCAGTTTTGGTGATCATCACTGCTAGTAATTGTCTGGCTGCAGCAGAGATCAAATAATTATGTTCCTGAAACAAGTCTTTTTTTGGTCTTCATTTGTTCCTCTTTCTCTGTAGCTCCACTGTGGAGATGGGATGGAGGGTAGCCTCTATTAGTGTTTTCCTTGCTTGCTCCTCACCAGCAGGTCGTGTTGATGTGTCTCTGACATGGACAGTTTGGTGTCACAGCCTTGCATTAGCACTGGCCCTTTTGCCTCATCCTAGTGAGGTTTTTCCTCTCTGGTGCAGCACAGATACCTTCCTTCCAGATACAGATTCCTTCCTTGAGGAACGTGCTGCACTGTGGAGCATTCAGAAAGTAAACTTCCACCTTCATCACCCAGCCCTTTCTGCTGACATTAATGATTTTTTAATTTTTTTTCTCAGCTGTGGGGAAAAACATTTTTACAACTCTGAAAAGGGTTCATTCAGCCTTTCCGTAATAGTTCAAGTGGCTGGTTTTCTTCTGGCTTCTGAAATACATTACAAATCACAATCTGGAAAAAGTTATAATATGGTTCCAAGTCTTGCTGCTGAATTTGGGTACATTGCTGGGTCTTACTCTGTAGCTCATCCTTAACAACTGACAAAATATTTACTCGGCACAGTGCAAAGAAGGTTAACTTTCTCCAAAATATTATACAGAGTTGGAATCGGAACAGAGACAATGAGGCAAAAAATTGGACCTGCCCTCCAAGCCATTAGTTGAATCATTTTCCAGAGTGTCATGAGAAAGAGCTTCATCAAATCGCTGTGCTACATAGCTGCTTCTTGTGATATGGGAGTGCAGAAGGCAGCCAGGTCCCCAGTAGTGAGAACAGCATATTGCAGATACTAAAGTCTTTAGTGTATATTTGCACAGGCAGTTCCAGCAGAGAACGTTCTTTATTGTTTATTAAAAATCTACTTCATAAAGAGGTGGTTTCCCTAAACTCATCTTCTGTGTTCCAAATGAACGGCAAAATCTTTAACCCAAGCTGGATCAGAGTGCTGTTTCTGTTTTGGTACTTTTTCAGCATTGGTCTCCTCCTGGGGAAAGGATTATTAAACTATTAAAACCAGATTGGAGTTTGTGAAGCATGGTGTGCTGTTCATCTCTTAATCTAGAAGATGTGGGGTCTGTTTTGTGGGTTTCACCCCACTTTTTTTGAGAACTCATAGAGGGAGGAAAATTGCAGGAAATTATCTTCAGCACAGAAAAGCCCATAGTGACAAAACTGTAAGCCTAATAATAGGGGGTTTTCTGCTTTTATGTTGTCTTCATGTGATCCTTTGCAAAAGAGCCTCCTCAGTAATTATATTCCATTGTCTTTTTGACAGTTGTTGATTTTAGACCAAATAGTACAGCATATCTCCAGAAATAAGATCACACCTCACCTTACAATTAATTGCAGTACACTATGGTCAATATTTCTGGCAGACTCCTTATTTTCAGTTTATTTCCCCACCACCAAAATATATCAGACATGATGAGGCATAATAATTCAACTCTTCTGAAACTAAGGAGAAATGTTTTCATAAATCAAGAGATTTTTGACAATCTTAGTTGCAACCGCATTTATATCCATTGATGTCATGTTACTGTTTTGCCCATCTCATTAAAATAGCAAGAAATACACTGTCACAACTCTCTAAGAAACAGCATGGCACAGCTGCTATAGCTACAGAGATTTGGAGGGAGGGGATAAGAGTGAGGACTTTTTTTTTTTTTGACTTAATGGATGATCCATTTGTCTTTGGTAATAGCAGTCACGTGAATTTGCATTTTGGATGACTTATATGCATATTTGTCTGTTGTCATCTTTTTTGAGCAGATTCTTTGATGAGTCCTCACCAATACAGATCGAAGGTATTTGTAAGACTAGAAATAACCCACCACTTCCATAGGCAGTGTGAAAAAGCAAAGAGACTGTCATACACTTGTTTAGAAAACTTGTGAAGAGTGCTGACTTTTCATTAACCCTGAGCCTCTGAAAGACAGATATGGATGTCCTGCAACTCACTTTCTTTCAGAACTCAAAACATTAAAATCCGCTGTGTAGTGATTTTCAGCCTCTTACTTTTTTTGAGATCTTGTAACCTCAAGAAAACAGAGCTTTTCAGGGTTGTTTAAATGTTCTATTTATGGTACAGAAAACATGACAGTCCAAGTTAATTACTGATTCAGTTGCTGACAAACTGGAAGCATGAATAAAAAAGGAAGATAAAGTAACCCTTAGAAGGAGTTTGTTTATTGATCTTCCAGGGATACAGCTGAATTATTATTATTTTTATATAAAACAAATGGGAAAAATTCTGTGCTGTATTTGAATATAATATTTCATTGGTAAATAAGAACAACATACCCACAAATCAACCAACATTTCCTCAAAAACCCAGATGAGATGAAATAATGAAATAACTATCCAAATTGCTATTATCCCAGAAACCAAGCTATCCATATTCAGGAAACATGGAACCAGATAAAGCTTAAACAACTGAACCATTCAAGTTACATCAGCCACATTATTACTACTTTTGTTTTGGTATTCTGTTTTATGAAAGGTTGAGATTTTCAGAAAATTGCATAAAAAGGTTTACCCACATATTTTTTCTAAATATTAATGGAATATGTGTGGTCAAGCCTCTACCAGCTCTTTAAAAGTAACAACAAATACAGTTTTTTTAAGAAAAGCACAGGGAATTTTGATGGAGAGAGGTTGCATTTAACCATTTGCTCCCTCACTTTTGGTCCAGGCTTCAAAAATATTTTCTTATGTGATAGAGAAATGCTGGCCAGTTATAGAAACCCATTATTTCCTTACCATCGTTTGTGAAAACAAAACAATCAAAACACAACAAGAACAAAGCCCCTTGTGTTACTCTCTGTTTATTCTGGTATTTGATGACCATATTTCAAATTCTTCCTCAAACTAATTGCATTACAGGATTTTGAAAATGTATAAGAATCTGAAAAAGAGAACTAAGTCAGTACATAGTGCTCTACAAGGAAAGATCATAACATACCAGTTCCACATCATCATGGCTGGGCTTCACGAACAAAGGTTTGGGGAGGGCTCTACCCACGTTTGTTACAAGCGTGCTGGTGGCTAAAAAGGCCAATACGAGATAGGCACGTCCGGCTGCAAAAGGCACAGTAAAAAGACTCCTTAGGTGGTATATTCTGCAAGGCACGATTCTTTCTGTGTTGTCTTTTCTCCTTGAGAGTGATCCTGTGTGCTTTCTCAAAGGCATCAGCAGCGTTATAGATGGTGTGTCTCCAGGCCTCCCAATTGGAGGCCAGAGTAGACCAGTTATGATGATCAATATGGCCAAGGCTGAGATGTTGTTTCAGGGAGTCCTTGTATCTTCTCTTTGGGGCTCCTCTCATGCAGCAGCTGGTGGCAAGTTCACCATAAAGCAAGATCTTAGGGAGGTGGTGGTCCTTCATCCTGGAGACGTGCCCTGCCCAGCGCAGCTGTGTTCTCAGCAACATGGCCTCAATACTTGTGACTGCTGCCTGTTCTAGAACAGATGTATTGGTCACATAATCTGACCAGTGGATGTTTAGGATTGTGCAGAGACAGCGTTGATGGAAGCGTTCTAGGAGACGCAGGTGGTGGCAGTAAATGACCCATGATTCAGATCCATATAAGAGAGTAGACAGCACTATGGCTCTGTAAACACTGATCTTTGTACTTTTCTTCAAGTGTTTATTTTGCCAGACTCTTTTATGAAGCTTTCCAAAGGCACTGTATGCCTTTGCCAACCTGTTGTCTATCTCTCCGTCAATCTTACTATCTGAGGAGATGAGGCTACCTAGGTAGTTAAAGTGCTGGACTGATTTGAGCACTGATTTGCCAAGGGTGATATGGGGATGATGGAAGACTTCCTGAGATGCCGGTTGATAGAGAACTTCTGTCTTCTTTAAACTGACTTCCAGCCCAAACAGCTCAGCAGCGTCTGCGAAGCAGGATGTTAAACGCTGCAGAGCTGCTTCTGTGTGGACGAAAAGGGCAGCGTCATCAGCATAAAGCAGCTCCCGGACAAGATGGTCTTAGTGTGGGCCTTCAGTCGCCTTAGGTTGAATAGGCTTCCATCAGTACGATAACGAATGTAGATACCGTCCTGATCATCGAGGTCTGCCGTGGTCCTGTGAATAGGGTTGGAGCGAGAACGCAGCCTTGTTTCACACCATTAGTTATTGGGAAGGGCTCAGAAAGTGCATTGCCATATCTGACTTGGCCGTGTTGATCCTCATGGAGTGAGATGATCATTGCTTTGAAAATGTGGGTAAGGCCTTCAAGCGTGCGCAATGGATTTTTTAGGTGAGGCACAGTATGCGCAGAACTGAACCCACCCTTTAATCCTAAGGTTCGTCTGCCAGGGCCGAGCGAGCTTGGACGGTGGCAGCGAGGTCCTCAGGACGTAGGTTTAATTAGAGTGACCTTCTCTTAGATGGATGGCCTTACAGGGCTATGTGAGCTCCATCTGCCCCGGTTTAGAGTTGTCCTTCTCCTCTATGTGCTCCGAGGCTCCTCCTCTCGTCTCCCATGGGGGCACAGTCCACACTGGTGGAGCTCCTTCTCTCCTTTCCCAGCCGGGCCGCGCGCACACTGCCAGGACCGGGGCCGCGCCGCACCTCCAGTTCTGTATCATCTAGGGAAAAAAAAAGGAGTTAACATCCCTACACAGTGCTTTTAAGCAATTGCTTTTTTAATGTCCTGTACCAGTAGAGCTTGTTAAGGACTTTACATTGCCCTCCTAGGCCTAGAGCAGCTCAACAAGCTGCAGGACTTCCAGGTGAGTCAGTACAGGGCCATGTGGCAGTGAGAAGGGAACTGTGGCTCACTGATACCATTGCTGTGCTATGTCTTGTATTTGAAGATGGATGTGTGGAAAAGGAATGTAAAGAAGAGTGTAAAATCAGTGCTTTTCTTTTCCTTTTCTCTTGAAGAGTTTTAAGAAAATGCTACTGCTAGTATTGTGCATTTTATAGCTTCTGTATTTCATTTGTTCTTTCCCTGCTTCCCCAAGCTAACGCTTATTGAGAAATAAGAGTGTAAGTTGCATTCTCCAGTTTGATCTCACATTTTCAGCTGTAGTGGCCAAATAATGGGAGAAGCTGAACGTGGACAAGGCTGCTGGAACATTTCTTCCTGCAGCAAGGAAATAACTCACGGCAGAGTGTAACAAAGACCTTTTCTCCCTCTACAGCCACCACTTGCCAACCCCTTGCATCCATTGATGTCTGAGACTGATTTAGAAGAAATGTGGTAGCTAACATATGTGAAAGCTGGCTCTCTTTGAAATTCTTGATGCTGTGGCAGTGTTGGTTTAGGTTGCCCAATGTTGCTTCCTTTCTATACCAAAGTGGATGTGGTTATACTTGTAAAAGTATTTTTGTCATTGTAGCCTATTTTGGTCAAGGAACTTTCTGCCAACATAAACCACTGGTGCAGTTAGGGTTTCGTGGAGTATCTGTGTAGATACATCTCTTAGTCCACATTACGTTTTAGGAGGCTGACACCAGTGGCTCTGGTGAGGACCAGGTAGTGCAAAAGCTGAAAGGTTTGTATGTTTGCAGGCTAGTGCTTGCTCTGCATTTATGCTGACTGGGGCATGGGTATGATGAAGAACTGAGCCCTTACTGTCACTTTTAAATCCAGTACAGCAGCTTGCTTTCACCTTCAGTATAGCTTCTTGGCCATGATATTGACAGCCTTGAAACATGCCTCAGCCTACTGAGAGAACGGTGGGCATCCCAATGTTTCGATCCAGTATTTTTGTTTTCTGCTCCTGCATAGGTCTTTCCCTCCTCTTACATTCCCTACTTTGTAATGAGGGTGGTGGTACAGTAGTTGCATTTATCAGTGAAAATCTGTTATCTGAAAAAAACTAATACCCATACTCCAAGACAGAAATTATTACTTAATGACCATTTCTAATGCTTGAAGTGCTTAAAGACCACTTTGTCCTGATTATGGAATGAATGCTGTACTTTGTATTGTGGAAGTCAGACTGTTTCTGGTATACATATTTTAATTGACAATGTATTTGACAGTCATATTATTGTATGTCAATTGCTGCAGCAATCTAATGAATTCCACTTAAAAATTCAGACATAAATATAATTGTCAGTAATGAAACCATGTATCTTTTGATTAACAAGTATAGCTCTTTAATTCAGATGGTTTGTACCTCAGATATTAATAGTTTACTGCTAGATGTTTTTGTATTTTTTCATTTTGATTTTACTGAGACACACTATAAATGTATCCATTGCAATTAGAAATTTTTGGAATCTCTACTTGAAAACCAGTATGGAACATAATCTTATCCAAAAATGAACAGTGAACCGTGAAAAAGGTACATGAAGTCAGAAATTACTACTCTTTGGACTGAGAAACAGGCACGTTGTGCTTTACTTCAATTATGTCCGTCCCTCAGCTGCATTTTTCAGAATTTTTAAAAGTGGTAGAAATGTGGGACAACTTTCTCTATTTGTGTTTATTCTGTCACCATATCTGTCATCAGCTCTGTGCATATATGTAGAGATAGATTGCTTTGTTTGGTGGGATAACACTCCTGCAAGACACTATATTCTCTTTTTACCATGGTCTGAACTGTCTGATTCTTTCCTTCCCGTAAGAAAGTCATCAGAAATCATTTTAAGCAACGTCTTTTCTGACTTCTTTCCCTCTTCCATCTGGAAACTCTACGCAAACATCCTTTAATTATCATGTTAGTTTACATGAACTAAATTTGACATGGCATGTAGCACTGTCATCCTTAACTTTGTATCATCATCTGTTGTTCCAGTTAGCATGAAGCTCCTTTAAATGCAGTAGTCTTTGTCTGCCCTAATCTTTTTACATTGAGTTATTTTATACATATTAATAGACAATAATTTTGTAGTACAGACAAGGCTGTCTTCAGCTGACTTTTTTTTTTTATTTTGATATAAAATTTCAGGGAAAAGAATACTGTCTTGGCCCAGATGCTTTTAGCCTTTGTGAACAGTAATATACTTGGTACTTACTTTGGAAGCTGTCTTATTTTTACTGTGTTGTATGGCTGATCTGACACATCGCCTTCTCAGTTTTGCCATAAAAAAACCCCATAATTCCCACCCTGGCCATGACTTATTCTGTAGCAATACCTTAATTTCTGCTTGGAAGTTGGTAATGTTCATGTCAGCCCATCATTCCCTAAACTTTTTTCATATTAAGTGTTTCTTAGAGACTACAATTTGCACAGGTATTACAACTTGAACCAAACAACCCTACCTGTGTACAGATCACATGAATTAGATCTTTGGCAATAATCCTGTACATGCCTGGGAGTTTTGCTTCCAGACTTCTTTCCCACCTTTTTTGTTTGGTTTGGTTTCATTTGAAGTTGAAACATAACTGAGACCAATAATGGGATAGTTGTATCATAAAATGGAGCAACAAGCTCCTGAAGTTAACGCTGTTAGTAAAGAAAACACAAGATAAGGTGTGGAAGATTACTCATCCAATCCTGACAGTAGTAAGCATGCTGCAAAAATAAGTGTGGAAATGTGATGGACAAACTGGTAAAAGATCTCAGGGACCTTGGTGGCTGGCTGCAAGGCTAGTGGTTAATTCCATTTTGAAGGCCCTGTTTCCTCTTGAGATGTGTAGAACATTGATGCTGAATGATGTTCTGAACTGAGGTACTGAACTAAGGTACTAAGGAATGAGTAAAGTAAAAGTACTGTTTTCATCCTGCTCATGAACCTCAGAGACAGGTGGCATCATCAGTATCATACATAAATCTTCTTCCACTCTTAGACCTCATCAGCACCAGTAATAGGAAACTGGCAAAGAGGGAGAAAAAGGTGACAGCTATGATTAGGCTTTCTAAGTAGATTGACTCTGTGACGTTTGTGTTATTTCTTCAGTCTGTGAGCTAGAATATAGGTACAATAATAAACATCCCTTTTCAGTGTTAGCAATCTGTGGTGTGAATTCTTACCTTAAAAACTTCAGAATAGAGTATGGATGGCAGGGAACCCACCCTTCCTGCTAATACTTCACTTACAGGAAGTTTCCCCAAAAGTGTAGACCAGTTTGCAGTTCCTTGGAGAGTAGAGAAAAAAATATTCAGATGGTATAATAAGCTAAGGTGACATAAGAAAAGCCTTTTTTACTGTCATCATCAACATCATCATGGCTAGGCTTCACGAACAAAGATTTGGGAAGGACTCTACCCACATTTGCTACAAGTACACTGGTGGCTAAAGAGGCCAATGCGAGATAGACAAATCCGGTTGCAAAAGGCACAGCAGAAGGACTCCTTAGGTGGTATCAGCAAGACACGATTCTTTCTGCATTGTCTTTTCTCCTCGAGAGTGATCCTGTGTGCGTTCTCAAAGGCAGCATCAGCAGCGTTATAGATGGTGTGTCTCCAGGCCTCCCGATTGGAGGCCAGAGTAGACCAGTTCTGATGATCAATATGGGCAAGGCTGAGATGTTGTTTCAGGGATTCCTTGTGTCTCCTCTTCGGGGCTCTTCTCTTGCGGCAGCCGGTGGCAAGTTCACCATAAAGCAAGATCTTAGGGAGGCGGTGGTCCTTCATCCTTGAGATGTGTCCCGCCCAGCGCAGCTGTGTTCTCAGCAACATGGCCTCAATGCTTGTGACTGCTGCCTGTTCTAGAACAGACGTATTAGTCACATAATCTGACCAGTGGATGTTTAGGATTGTGCAGAGACAGCGTTGATGGAAGCGTTCTAGGAGTTGCAGGTGGTGGCAGTAGATGACCCATGATTCAGATCCATATAAGAGAGTAGACAGCACGATGGCTCTGTAAACACTGATCTTTGTACTTTTCTTCAAGTGTTTATTTTGCCAGACTCTTTTATGGAGTTTTCTGAAAGCTCTATATGCCTTTGCCAACCTGTTGTCTATCTCTCCGTCAATCTTACCATCCGAAGAGATGAGGCTACCTAGGTAGTTAAAGTGCTGGACAGATTTGAGCTCTGATTTGCCAAGGGTGATATGGGGATGATGGAAGACTTCCTGAGGTGCCAGTTGATAGAGAACTTCTGTCTTCTTTAAACTGACTTCCAGCCCAAAGAGCTCAGCAGTCTCAGCAAAGCAGGATGTTAAATGCTGCAGAGCTACTTCTCTGTGGGCAACGAGGGTGGCGGCGTCAGCGTAGAGCAGCTCCCGGACAACATGATTTAAGGTCTTAGTAAAGGTGACTGAACACTACATCAGGTTGCCTGGAAAGACTGTGGAATCTCTGTCCTTGCTGAAAATCAAAATTCAATTGGACACTGCCCTGTGCAATTTGCTCTAGTTAAACCTTGTCTGAACAGCGAGTTTGGACTAAGTGATCTCCAGAGGTCCCTTCCCACCTCAGTGATCCTCTGATTATTTGATTTCAAATTGACCTCTTCAAACATGGGTGGGTCTTAGGCTTGTAAGTACCTCCCTCACACAGAAGTGGAATGTGGGCTCTGGATGCAGAGACAGCTTTGGAAAAGCCTGTGCTTAGCAACTTAGGAAATGGATCTTTCAGGAGACCAAAGAACAAAGCAGCAGCTAAGAGCAGTCCTGATCAGCAGTCCTGATTAATGTAGCCTTTGCTTGAGTGTGTGTGACTTAAAATGCTGTCATTTGGCTTTTTGCTGTTTTCCAACATGAGAGGGAGAAAAATTCAGAGTATCAGCCATCATTGCAAGCACAGAAAAGCAAGAAGTCAAAATGCGTGTTTGCCAACCTAAGTTTATTTGAACAGAGGTTCTGCAGCATAGTGAGGTAGCTTGCAGAGGTACATCTGCCAGAGGTGTCAGGAGAAGTCCATTATAAGCACATGGGAAAACTACTAAGAATGTGTGAGTGGGCAGTGCAAAAGCTTTAGCAGATGCAGTAGCAGCATGTGTTGCTTGCCCCGTGTCCTCTTGGAAAACTGTAAAATACTTCTCCATTGATTCTGCATCTCCTATAGGTAGCTGATGAAATGTCACTATTCTTCAAGCACAACATGCAGAACCATCATTGTAATGATTGCTCTGGAGAGATTTGCAGCCTTCAGAGGCTTGGCAACATGGATGGGGAAATATTATCTTCATATCTCCTCTTTTGTGTCTACTGACAGGGAATTGCTTCTCACTGGCTGCACATGGTCTTTACTCTTCAAGAGTATCCAATGCAACATGTCTACCCCACGTTGTGAATGTTTAGTTAGGTGTTTGGAGGTGCAGTTCGAGGTGTGCCCAAACTTCATCAGGAGGAGATGTGACATTGCTTTTATAAGTCGCAGGAATTTAGTTTGATAGGCTTTCACCTGATTTAGATGGGGGGTGAGAAGAAGGCATTTGAAACAGCATGTAACTATTTAATTAGCTGAGGTTGATACTGTGCATGTAATTGCTGTAGTTTATAGTTTAATTTTGTGATGTACTTGAAAAGATGTCCGACTTTCTCTGTGTATTTGTATAGTTTAGAAGTCCTCTCAGTGATTAGGAGGAGTTTGGTCATGGGTCTTGGATGGAAGAGAAGGAAAATAGCGGAGGCCAAGGACAAGTGTGATTTTTCCACAAATATTTTTTCATAACGATGTTTAAAGGACAGTGCCAGGAAGGGATGAAGAGAAAAGCATGCACTGAAGGAATACAGGAATAAGAAGGGAATCCTGTTTTGGTGTGAAGGAGTTACTCAATGAAATCAGACTGGTTATTAAAAAAACCCACCAATTTCAAAACTTGAACCTGTAGAGGTAGATAGACTTTGTTAGCATTTCGGTAGAAGACACAGACGTGAAGACTGTATTAAAAATCTCATTCTTCTGGTACTTTTACTTTTTTTCTCACCAACCTGTTCTTTCCACTGAAAAGAACTGTATTCTTAGATTAAGGATGCTGCTATCAGTGCAGTCATCAAGTCTTGGGAGTAAGAGCTGCAGGGGGACATGCTAAATAACCACATGGCTAAACTAACCTAAAAAAATAAAACCTGAAAAGACCATGGCCCTGAGCAAGCAAAAAAATGCTGAATTCTAGTCCAGGATAGGTAAAAGTACAATACCTAAATCCAAATAAAAAGAGGAGAGGTAGAAGTAGATAGTGGGTTGATAAAGCTGTGACAGGGGCTTATAAAGAAACCAGAGAGGTGGCATGGGTCTTTGTGACAACACACGATAGATGAGTATGACTGGAGCAAAAAAAACATTACTTTTTGTTCCAAATGTCTGGGACATTTGGAGTCCCAGACAGAGCGAGAGTCTGGATCTTGATGACAATGTGGACAGGATCGATTAATGTAGACAAGCCTTTATTAAAATGAACAAATATCTGCTTCCCTAGAATTGCTGCAGCAACAAGTGAGCCAAGGACATGGTTTAATGCTGAGTAAGGGCAACTGGACCTACTTTTTTCATGTGCTCCTGTGTGTTCAGGGAGCAAAAGGGACCTGCAGTCGCTTGCAGGGGCGAGAAGGAATAACACAATTTGGGGCATATGTTTCCCCCAAAATATAAGTCTCACCTGAGCTAGAAATAAGCTGCTCTTGGCTGCAGATACAGAGCCTGGATACCCATTTTTCCTCATCACTTCAAGAGCAGCTCAAGCAAACTTGCATTCAGGCATGAAGAGGAGAGGGTGTGTTGTGTTCTGCCTCAAACACATCCTCTCAGGAGGGGCAGGCGTGTTGGTGTCTTTTTCACCAATATAAACAGCTCGGGGAAATAAGGTTTCTGACAGCCCACAGAAGCTGTTACAGACCTCACGTGAATCAAGGCAGGCAATCAAGCTAATAGGGAGTCATTAGGAAGATGAATCACTATTATTTATGTTGTGTGGCAGCTAGAGTTCTCCACCCTTTGTCTTGGCTCTGTACAAAGTACATACTAGAGGATGATCCTTGCCCCGAATTCTTGCTGTCGAATGAGAGCATGGACTGCTACAACTTCAGAAGTGGGAGCAGGGCTGAATTTACCAGCTGATTTCAGTAGTGCATGTTCACTTCTGGAATACTTTGCAGGTCCACGGAAGATTATGGTAATTGCCTACATGGCCAAGCTGTTGCATGTGGTCTTTTGACAAGCAAGGCACAAGAGCTTTTATTCACGCTTCAACATATTAGAGCCAAAATTCTTGTTGGCATGATTTGCTTGTCCTGTTGTATGTTCCCACAGAATCTGATTGTTCTGCCTGTTTGGGTGACTTAATTTCTCCTCCTTTTTCACTCTTAAGACTGATCAAAATTTTCGTGCTGAAGTGAAATATGTGGGATTTATGATAATTGTGACCTGGTACTTCACAAAGACAGTGATGTTACAAATAATAAATGACGAGGCTGCAGGTTAATACCACTGAGATGACCACAGTGCAACCAAATGTTCTACTGACTGTACATATGGAGCCACAAATCTGTATTTGGATTTTATAAATGCTCTGTCTAAAAAAATTCTAATAAAAACAAAGCATCCCAAACATGGCTTTCTGGTACTTATAAGCTAGTTTTTTCCTTATTTGTTTTCAATTATTCTTAAAAATACTCAAATTATAAGTGATCTCTTCCAACTTTTAAAACCAGAAATGAATTAAATCTCTGTTTCAGGACAGATAGTGATTCAGATTCAGGATGTTTCTTCTTTCTTACTACTCTGATAGTGCACACCTCCAAAGCTGCTGATAGTGTTGTGTGTATCTCTGTTTCGTGTAGGATGTCATGTCAACAGTTTTCTATTCTGCATTTCTTGTAAGGACAAGTTTCCTGTAAATCTCCGTTTTTCCATCCCGGTGTTGGCTCTTGCAGTGTCCTTTCCTTCTGTTCTCATTTCTTCCTTCCCACACACCTCCCTTCTCCTAAGTTCACAACATGATTTCAGCCTAACCCAGAGCTCGAGTGCAAAAGGGCATCCATAGGATCTTTGGATGCAGTTCACAACCATGGGAGGTTGCAGTGACCATGACTGAGATTGACAGAAAAAATAAAGCTTCCCACTCAGTACTTCTCCCTGGGAGCCAGCAAAAATTGTGAAGCAGCTTCATGGCTGCTGTAGGAAGGAGGTCTGTGACATATGATAATAGCCCTAAAGGAGGCTAAAGATGTAGACACAACATCAAGAGTGCTCCACTCAGATGGCAGATAGGATTTTTTCCTAGCCAATCCAGGAAATTCAATGGGCAGTCCTAACCTTGCCCACCATTCCCTTTCTGTTTCCACTGCTTGCACAATTCAGACTTAAATAGGCACATAGTGCCTCTTAGCAACTTCTTAAAAGCAGAATTCCTCTTGCAATTCATTTTTTCCTTCCCACCATGAGCTGCACTGTGCCTGTGCAAACACCTCTGTGCCGCTCTGTGCCTGTGCCCCATCTGCAAGGCCACAGCCCCTGCTTTGCATGAGCAGCCTTGCTTGAGCTTGGCATACACAGTACCTAACACTTACTGGTAGTTTGTATTAGTGTTGCCTTTTTGATCAGTCTGTATGAGAGCCCAGCAAAGAGGAAGGTAGCCACCCTCTTATGTTGCTAGTTCTCTGGTGGCAAGCTTTCTCACCCTGTCGTCCCAGCTCTTCTTAGCCAGTTGCACCATATTTAGGGTAAATTTGAAGCTCAGCCAAGCTGACAGTCAAAGTTCTCCTTGATAAAACCTCCAACAGCAGGAGGCTCCCGATGGTGTTGTCATTCTCATGCCTACTGCTCAGGTTTTTATTTTTTGCCTTAACACATGGGATATGCTAAACATGAGATGAGGGAATGGGTGGTTCATAGATATGCATCATAAAATATGATACATATCTGAGTGCTACAGATTTTGATTTTCCTTTACCAATCATAGCAGCTGAAGCAGTGGTCTCTACAGTGAAGTTGTATCAGGATTTCTAGTCCACTTTCCTTTTTCGAACTTCTTGTGAATCCTGAAACTTTTGCTATCTGAAGTACTTCAGGCTTTGTGTCTGTTTTACTGTAATCAAAATCAACCAATTTTTTTTTCACTCTTCTTTGAAAAATGATTGAAGACTTCCTCAAAATCAAATCAGGCAAGTTACAAAGCTTGTTGTACAAAGCCACATGAAGTGGCTTCATTTTGGAAACTGAAACACAGCATGGAAGCAGCCTTTGGTTAGATGTCATGTATTTGATTGCCACTGGCTTTGGCTTCATTAGTCTCCCTGGCAAATGATGAATGTGTGGACTTGCTGGTTGTTTAACCGAAGTTAAAATAAAGGAGTTTACTCTTCTTTTGTAGACAGGTGGATGTCATCACATGGAAGAAAAATTGACCCAGTAGTCAAGAGCATCATTAGGGCTTGTGTAGGTTAAATCTTAATCTTCAGTGGTTGTGTTTTGATATGTCTGTGAGCTCCATATGCTGTATCTGTACTCAGTATTAATTCATGTGTTGAGATGGGTGTGGGAATTAGCCCTCAGTCCTCAAGCTGGAACTGAAGTTGCTGTTCATATCATGTCAGTCCTCAGCTACTTGGAGCTGTGTACGGAGAGGGGCAGAGGGCTGACTGCTTCCGTCAGCAGCTGAGGCTGGCTTGTGGCATCTTGAATCTCCCACAAGATCATCCTGATATGCTCTAATCCTTTTCTAGAGGGGGACAAAATGGAAACTGCCAGGCTCTTTGCAGAGCAGCTTTACACTGGCAGAGTCCTTCACGTGAAGGGATCTCCTGGAACCTGGGCATTATTGCTGGGGTGGAAGGACACAAAAGCAGCCTGGTAGCTCGAAGGATCTGGATTCCAGACTTCAGTGGCTGTGGGGGAAGTCTGGGGTTCAAAGGCCCAGACCCAGGCATTCCTATGTGCTCTTCCTCTCACCTGTATCAGGCTCCCATGTCCTTCCCACTTCCACAACAACTCCTGGATGTTTTGAGCAAAACTGTGTGTTGCCTGGCTGGCAGTCCCCCTCACGGGTATGGGAGATGAGGTCATGTGGGGAAAAGGCTCCAGTGGAGCCAAGAGGAATGTGGAATTTGGGCAGCAGCCAAATTCAGATTACTTTTACATGGCCGTCTGCACCTGTGTTTGTGGGGGTGGGGATTTCTGGGGCTGTTGAACTGACTCAGCAGTTGCACACACAAAGGTTGGCAAGGTTTCTCCCCTCTCCTCTCGTCTGCTCAGTGTCTCTGCCAACACCCTATCATTCCCATCCAGGTGCAAGTAATCTCTATCGAGAAATAAGAAAAACTCATCCCAGGAACTGATGTGAGACTGATAGCAGGGGAACAACTGCTGAGATACTCCATGCAGAAAAGACTGTCTCTATGTGAAAAACACGCCTGTCCTAAAGCTCCATGTCCTGTAACTGGAATCTGGAGGGAACAGCACACATAGTTTTCTGTAAGCCCTGTCCTCCTTTCAACACTGACCCATAAAAGGAGGAGTCAGCAGTCTGCTCTTTCCACAGTGCCTATGTGGACCTGTCTGTACTGTGACCATCTCTGAAGGATTTCCTTTAGTCTCAGCTGAGGCTTGGGCCTGTAATGCAAACAGAAATGGAAATTATTGGGCTTTATCTGCTCCAACAGAAGTGTACTTGGACCTCTGAAGACAAGAAGGCTGGATACACATTCTAAGCATCCAGTGCTCTTAAAACAAAGAAGAAAATTAGTGCATAGATGGATGTAGAAGAGAATTATAAAAATAAAATATAACACATAAAATATTACACAGTGATTGGGATGAATGTAGGCGGCAATATTGCCTGTGCCTCTTGGTGTACAACATGGGAAAATTTACCATATGTATGGAATAGGCATGGCTATCTTCTGCACCCTTCTCTGCATTACAATCAACTAAGAAGGTAAATCAGGGACAGGCAGAAATTCAGAGAGCTGTAACCAGCTCCCTAATGGCTGTGCTGCCCTTTGTGTGGACACCAACCTGACACAGAAGCCAGTGAGGCACGTATTGCTCTCACACTCTAACTCTCTACATTATGAGGTATTTGAAATAGTGTTGATAAACATACTTTTCTAGCCCCCAAATTACTGACCTCATGTTATCCGCCATGGGAGTTCCACTCTCTCCAGTGAGATAGTTGTGTTACCCAAAGATGAACTGCCAGAGAGAAGATATCCAAGTAAACAAACATATGCTTAGTGACCTAATTAAGCAGAATGTTGATATTCCATTCAAGTATGAGACCATTTCAGTTTATTTCCTGCTCTGCATTCTAATTTTGCTGTCAGAAGTATAAGCAACTGACCGTGGAGTTTTTGTCTCTGAACAACTGACCCTGCCAGACGATGAAAATACAACTAAGATATGAGGTGTCAAGGCGTATCAGCAAACCTTGCACTTCAGAGAGAAGTGGAAATGATAATTATTCCACTGATCTGAACTTAGTTCCTTATATTTTTCCACATCATCTAATAACCCAGTTAAGTAACCTATACACTTAGGAAAAGTGAAGTGTTTTTAATGAAGTTCATTAGCCAGTTCATTGCAATGTGTAATAAAATAGAATATCATTCTTTATCATAATTTGTAGGGCGGTATCAGAACACCAGGGTGTCATGTTAATAGCAAAGCAAAACTTTATAGAGCAAAATTGTTTGAGGACCGTTCCTGTCAGGATGCAGTATTGTCCTTTCAAACTCAGCATAATCTCACGAAAAAGGCTGTGCACATCTCTGCCAGTGGATGTGCAGAAGTATGGGCATAAATAGGCACACGCAGTAGGTCTGTGCACCACTTACCTCAGGTTTGTATGTTCACGTGCTTAAATTGTTCCAAAAGCAGAATTGAAAAGTGACCAAAGAAGAGTGGTGTGAAATCAATGGGAAAAGTCAGAATTTACCAGTTAGGAGGACAAGGATGGAGAAGTTTGATGCAGTGGGTGTATAATTAGTGCCATCTGACAAAAAAGAGGCACTTGCAGGATACGTTGTGTCAGTTCTTTTTCTGGACAACATGTTGGTTATGCACAGTAGCAGAGTGTAGTAAAATGGCATTTTTTTTATATATAAGTAATTAGGGAAGCGTGCAGCTTTTGTAAAAGAACATACATTTGTTGTGGGCCTGCCACTAAAAATTGACTGCTGTTTGAACCACCCCTCTACTGGGGTAGTCCTACAAGAGTAGCATAGGCCATAGGGCTTCAATGGATACAATCCGATTATGTGTGAAGCCCATTAAATCAGCATTAGAAAATTCCAGCAGTTATGAAGTTCAGCAGTAAGTCAGTGATGCTACCCACTTTGGGGACAGAGAGGGTACCTGTGCACAAATTCGTATATCTGAAATAAAGATTTCTTTATTTTGTCTATTGAATTTGCTATAAATCACTTAAATAGGATAGTAGGAAAGTGTGTCCTGTGCTGTAAATAACAGAAGGGTATATTTGCAATCATCAAAATAAAGTACCATTTCATTGAGATAAATCACATCAGTGAGTTCATCAGTTAACCAGTTAAACATGCATGAAGCCCATGAGTGCTTTATAGTCATTTTGAAATATGGTTGTATACTTATTTATATTAATCGGAATAGAGTAGGATTTTTAATAATATACAGAAATCCAAAATTTGTATACATATGTTTGGTCTGTATATATATTTATACATTTACAGTTTAATAAATAATCCAGGACTGAAACCACCTTCTGCGTTCAACCCTTATATCCAGTCTTTCAATATTAGTAGGATTATCTGACCAAGTATAAGGAAGACTCTTCTTCTCAGACCCTGCTACTTGCAAAGAAGAAAGCTCCAGAGATGGGGGAATGTCATTCTTCAGGCTTCTCCCAGCCTCATTCTTTCCTCTTTTGATGTCCTCAGATGCTCCCAAGGACTTTGGGGGCTGTTTGAGCTCAGCTCGGAGCTGCCTGCCAGTCCCATTGGGTGCCATTTCCTCTTCAAAGAGCTATTCCTGCAGCTGCTCCCTTCTGTGCAGGGAGCGGAAGCCTTTGAAATTGCTGCAGCTTCACTGCACAGTCTGTTGAAACAGCTCGCATCAAAAAAGAGAGGAGGAGAAGTGCTTGTATCTGTTTAAATTAATTATAGAGTCTCAGTCAGAAATTTGAAGGCAAACAGAGAGAAGAGACCTGATTTGTGGGATACTTAGAAAATCGATCGCTAATCTGTGCATCAACTTTCTGCTCTTGGCGCAGAATGAAGCAGCCATGCCAAAAATTCATTTTACAGGAAGTGTTCTCCGATGGGACAGACAGACAACGTGCAAGCAGCTCAATAGCTGCAGTGCTGCTGGGAGCAGCACAGGGAGGTTAAATCTTCAGCTGCTTTGATAATGGGAAGGTCCAATCCTGTAAACAGCATGAGGAATTAATTTTAAAAATTATTCTGAGACATCATAGCTTTACTCTCAAGCTAGGCAGTCTCTGAAGCTCTCTTGATCTACCTGAGGGACCTGTTTGGCCCTTCACCGGACCAGAAACTAGGCACCATAGAAGTTCCCCTTCTGTCTCAGGGTATGTCTTCCATCACATGGGAGGTGCCGCACAGAACGGTGCTCATGCTCCGCAGTGATGGCAGATGAGCTATGGGGAAGAGGGTATTACATCAGGTAAACCTGTGATGAACTCCTTAGCCCCATGGTAGAGACTGTGGAAATTGTCCTGGAACATGCTGAAAACCAGAAGGATTGAAACCAATTGGCTGCTTTTTTTTGTCCTACAAGTCAGCTTTGTTGCTTTCAGGTGTGATGGAAGGGAAGAGAAATCTCTCCCTACATGAGGCACTAGTCAGACTGACAGAGTGTTAAACTGTTCTGACTAAGAGAACTGGAGAAGACCCTAAATACAGCAGAATATTTTCAGCCTTTCCAGCAGCCCTGTAAGGCCAAAGTTCATGGCAAGTACATGCCATTCTGTATATCAAATGAGAAAGAGATTATGCAGCATCCACCTTGAGAGGGGTTGGAACTACAGTGTCCTTGACTGTGTGGTGCCAGCATCCTTCATATGAAGTCATCAGAAGAATGAGCTTAGGTTCAAATGTTATGCTTAAAAGTGGGTTCACTCTTAACTGTAAGATTTATCAGAGTTTTTGTCTGAAAGGAACTGACTTACAGGAAGATGCTTGGTCTGCATATCTGATTAGAGGAAATAGGCAATTTTTCCCTCTCTTTTTTAATTCCTTTGGCTTAATCTTTGTGTACGCAGAATATACTGTGGAAATTAATTTAGCAGTAGCAATGGTGGTGGTTTTTTTACATCTGCATTCAGTAATACAGACAGACTTTGACAATGGATGATTTGGGTTTGATTGCTTCATACATTCCTCAGCCACGGTTCAAATCTGCTGTTCCTTTGGTTTTGGGGGTCTGGGGACATGGTGACAACAGCAGAAAATGATCTGAAGTGTCAGATGCATGATGGATCTTGTGACATGAATTTCGTAGCTGGTACCTCCTCATTCCTCAATTGCCCCTCGAAAGAGGATGAAACCCTCTTTTAGCCACAGGGTGTCTAGTTCCTTTATCCCAGCTTTGGGTCTTGAGTTGCTGCTGATTTTAGAGTCATGGCAGAGTTGGATATGAGCAAATGCTGGCATAATGCTGTCTTAACACTTGAGGATCAGGGTTCAGTGAACCTCTAAGGTGCGTACACAACTTCAGGAAGAGGGAATCTATGGATTTTAATAAGTAGCTGATATTTAGGGGGGGGGAGTGGGGTTCTGAGCTTCTCTCATTAGAAAAGGCAGTGTTCAAGATACCAGGCTTGGATGCTTCTGGCATTCCTGTGCATGGATGAATGCTCTTTACAGAAGGAAAGACATATTCCAGCTCTGCCTTGCAGAATTCTCTCATGCTTTTGCTGAACTGGGAGGAACAGGTTAGTTTTGGGGCTATAATGGATATCGCTTTTCTCATAGTGTCCCAGTCTTAATAGCATATTCTATCTGCAGTGTTTTTCTCTGCCTGGTACATTTGGCTGCACTAAATCAAAGTGAATTTATAATCCTTTACTTCTGTAGGAGGTGGCAGGAAGGCAGATGACTACAGTACCTCTTGTAGAATATTATTATAAAAGAAGTGTGAATTACCTCCTAGCCTCTCATGCTGTTGAAAAATTTATTTGAATGACATTTTCAAGGTGTTGTTTCTAAGACATTCAGCAATTGCCATTCATCCATGAATGGTTAGTGAGATGAATAACAAAAAGTTGTTTAGGATTCATAGGAGGAAGTGTTAAAAAATAACATTTGGCAAAAAACCACTGGTAGATTCTCTTGTATATCTAAACTGCACTAGTGTTATCTAAGTGGTTTGAGGTAATCCAGTAATTGTGAAAAAGATTATTTGAGACACAGAAGTGGCAAAATAATTTCCATTTGTATGTGGGCTCTAAGAGTTATCTGACTTGGGCAAATGCAATATGATATTATGGCAGTGTGGCTTTGAGGGAAATAAACAAGCCCTCCTTGCTGGCCATTCTTTAAGCAGGTAAAATATAGCAGCATTGCCTCTGAGTTAACTCATCCTTTCAGCAAGCAAATGTCAGAATTCAAACATGGTGAAGAGAGAGGAGGGAAAGGAGAGTGAATCTTAGAGAACTTCATCTCTGAGTGGAAACCTTGAGAATAATTGACCTGCAAGGAGACATATATACTTTTATATACTGGGTGGTTGCATATAGGCTTTAGGAAAAATTCACAATAGATTTATTTCTGAAAATATTACAAAGAGGTTGGTGTGCCTCAAGAAACCGCAACACTTCATCAGAATCTGAAGATCTATGTAGTGGTCTCATACGTACATGCTTATGGTGAATACAACAATGTATGTTATTTTGCAGGTGCGTGACACTTTAAAATTGGTGATATCTTAGGGTGAAAATGGTAGGAATTTTGTATATACAAGACATACTATGTATCTGTGTATGGATGTTATTAAAGTACATTAATAAGGTACATAATTAAAGTGCATTATTTAACTTGTAATGAATTTTTAAATTTTGTACTGATTAGCACTTTATAGCTGGAATGTAACAAAAGCTGAATAGAATAATCAGAGGCTATTTCCAGCAAAAAATAAATACGTGTCTTGAGCTAGAACCTTCTTTTTCATAATTGTTGTTTAAATCTGGTTTTTTATCAAAACTTAAACTTCAGTAGTTTAAAATTTTACCATTATGAGTTTTCTTCTCCCATTTTATCCTCCTCCCCATGATTTTCCCTTTTTTATATCAACAGTTGACAAAAAAAAAAAAAAGTGATATCCAGAGACTTTCCTCGTCTTTGGGGGTCAGTCTTTTCTCACAGGCAAAAAGTGACAGTACAAGAGAGCATAGCCTCAAATTGTGTCAGGGAAAGTTCAGGCTGGACATAGGAAGAATTTCTTCACAGAAAGGGTTGTTAAACATTGGAATGGATTGCCCAAGGAGGTATTGGAGTTACTGTCCCTGGAAGTGTTCAAGAAACAACTGGACGTGGCACTTAGTGCCATGGCCTAGTTGACATGGTGGTGTTCAGTCAAAGGTTGGACTCCATGACGTCAGATGATTTTTCCAACCGAAATGATCCTGCAATTCTGTAAAAAGAGTTTAAGAAAGAATGAAGAGCTGAAACAGAAATTAGAAAATGCTGGAAAGCTGCATATCTTCTCTTTGAAATATAGACCTTGTATGTTACATATTTAGCCTGTGCCAGCTAAGATACATACATCCTACACAAAAACCACTAACAGTGCTGAGCTTCCACCTTATAGGTCAGATTCCCAAAACTTAGATCTGTATCAAAGCAATCAGTAAAGCAAATGTTTCTCAGTTCCTTACGAGAGAGAAGGACTATTTCCTTATGCTAAAGGAATAGATTCCTAGGGAAGTGCTTAGAGCACTTAATAAAGAAGCCTTTTTCCACCTATCTACTTCTGTAATATCTGTTTACAGAGTATGCTTTGACTCATATGTTCTCCATCTGCTCTGTTATGTCTGTCTGTATGCTTTTGCCTTGCACGCACCTGCTCAAGATGCAAGGTAAGCTGCCCATCTCTTACAGAGGAGTAAGCAGAGAGCATAAATAGTTTATGCCATATTAATAGCAAGAATTCGCACTCATGAGGTGCAGTGCATTGTCTCTAGTGACTTCTGCACTTTGCCTATCCTCCTTATGTTCCCTGAGCTCTGGATGCTTGGTTGGTTTGGTTTTTGCCACTGCTTGCTTTTCTTTTTTCCTGTCCTTACAAAACTGGTGAAATACTGCCTTTCACAGTATTAAAAATATCAATGATGTGGTTCATTCCATTTCTCCCACTGCACATTTTAAACTACAACATCCTTAAACAAGAAAGCTTTTTCTCCAACCTCCATAAGCAATCCTCCCTGGAGGACTTCATAGCTGCACTGTGTCTCTAGAATACCTGCCTGTTGCTCTGGCTATGAATGAAGCAGTATTTTATCTTGTGTGTAATACTGAAATAGGCCATAAAGAAGAAAGATAGGACAGGGAATTTCTTCCCTATCAAAAGTCAGACAGATCTTTCGCTGATGAAAACCTCGTTAACACTCATCTTGACACAAGTGGAGAGAGAATGGAGGAGCAGAGCAACATCCAGGCAATGTGAGGCTTGAAGCAGAAAGGGAAAAAATGGATTTTATAGAGAAAGGAGGTAAAAGGTAGGAGGAGAAAGAACACTTCAGCTGGTGGTGGCTCATCCCAAATGAAGTCAGAGCTGGAGGTTTCCCTGCTCTCAATATAACCAAGGCATGAAAATGTTTGTTGAAGTGATTTAGGAGTCCTTAGAGGGCAGAAAGCATGGTATCATATACTGAAGACTGTTGCCATATTACAATTAATCTAATTTTTGTTTTCCCACTTTTAGTTTGAAGGACTATTAAATACATCTGGAATTGATAAATGGATGAATAGACTGCCATTTACAAATCCTCACCCAACATGAAAGAATGTGGCTTCCTTTTTAATAGAAGATTATTACTGTCCCAACATAAGCAGCAGCATTAGCAATGAGTCCAACAAAATTAAGGAGCTTTCTGAATGCTTTGACAAATAGAGTGCTAATGGCCTTGATGAAAAATTACTTTTAGCAAGATCTTCCAGATATTTTCTCCAATTTCAACTATATTCCAGTCCCGCTAGATGCATTTATTCTTCTCAAAGGAATTCTAGTAGGTATCAGGACATTTTTTCAACATCGCTGGTCAATTACTTTACCGCCAGAGTTGGTCACATATTAAATTCAGACAAAGATATGGTTCACAGAGGCAGAAAGCCTGTTGCTTCATGGACACTGGGGCTGGAAAAGTCGTGCTAAGGGGATCACAGCAGGGCACCAACATTGCTGCCTCCCTACTTTTCTAAGAGAGCCTTGTGCTGGGGACCTCAGCAGCAGCACCAAGATTCCATTACCATTAGTGTTAGGGCTCAGAGAGTCAGAAAGCCTACACCTCCAGGGACACAGGAACTGCAAAAGTCATGCCAAGGGGATGGCTGCAGAGCACCAACATTGCTGTCTTCAAAGCTTTCTAGTCTGGGCCACGCATGGTGATGCGTGGCAGCCTTAGCACCAAGGTACCATTATTGTTAGGATTATGGTTAGAGTTCAGAGACCCTGTATAGCTCAGGGGACACTGGGACTGGTAAAGTCATGCCAAAGGGATCATGGCAGGGCACCAACATTGCTGCCTTCCCACCTTTCTAATCTGGAACCCCGTGGTAATGGGATGAGAAAGCCATATGAAGAATAGCTGAGGTCACTTGGCCTGTTCAGCTGGAGAGGAGAAGACCGAGGGGAGACCTCATTGCTGTCAAAACTTCCTCATGAGGGGAAGAGGAGGGGCAGGCACTGATCTCTTCTCTCTGGTGACCAGTGATTGAACCTGAGGGAATGGCCTGAAGTTGTGTCAGGGGAGGTTTAGTTTAGTTACTAGGAAAAGGTTCTTCACCTGGAAGGTGGTTGGGTACTGGAACAAGCTTCCAAGGAAAGTGGTCACAAGCACCAAGTCTGACAGAGTTCATGCTCTCAGGCATATGGTGTGATTCCTGAGGTTGTCCTGTGAAGGGACAGGAGTTAGACTTCAGTGATCCTTGTGTGTCCCTTCCAACTCAGGATATTCTATGATTCTGTACTTTTTAATGAAAAATGGCATTTCTGATTGACTGAAATAAATGCTTCAATACTTTATTTTTAAGGGGAAAAACTGGAGTAATTTTTTTCTGTAAAGATAAAAAAAGGAAAAGGCTAAATCTGCATTGCTTTCATTTCTCAAAAATAAATGATTATTTATTAACTCTCCCACCACAAAAGCAGCTGAAAACAGTTGATATAATACCATATCTGCAATTCTCAACTCTCAGAAAAAGATTTACTGGCTAGAAGGGCTGTTGACCTCTCTCAGATGCAGAGTGAGAAGGCCTTTCCACTTTTTGGCCAGAACTGTCATCTGTCAAGAACCCTGGGAGAGGTACAGTAGAGATCTCCTTCAGTCCTGCTTAGGGGGAAGGAAGCAGTTTTAGTGATATGCTCTCTGGTCACCAGTACCTGGGTGGGCAGCAGGGCTCAGCTGAGAGCCCTCATGCCACACCACCAGCTGATGCAGCCCAGCATAGAGGGAGAGCCTTCTGCCTGGGGAAGGAGCTTGTGTCTCAGCTACCAGTAGGGGAGAAGGATCAGTAGAGAAGGTTTCCTGAAGGATCAGGGAGCAGGTCTTAATGCTTCCACTTACATACTATATGTCAATAGTTTATAGTGTTCATAACTTGGTTCTCTTCTTAAAACACACACAGTGCTTTCCTGCTTTACAGGACTGCTAGAAGCTAGTTGGTGTTTGCCAAGTTCCCAGCGGTTGTATGGGAGAGATAGAGGGAATATTTATTTAGGCAGTGGTTGTGGCACAGAGGTTTGTAGTATGTCCATAGCCACCATGAGCTCATCCACTAATGCTGGTAGAGTCATTTCAGCCCCTTGATCCCATCTGAAGACAGACTGGAGGAGGATACCAAAGTGCAGTTTCTATTAGCTTCTTTAGACTTCTGGTTATTCCTGAGATGTTGCTGACTTTTCCTGGGAAGGGGAGATTGGAAACATTACAGAAACTCCTTCACAAATATTATTGTGATGTTCCTGGCTTCCTAACCTACTGCTGCATCCTTCCTGCTTCCCGCGATGTGCCTAACTGAAGGCATGCCATGAATCCTTGAATCTTGACCATATAGTCACTTGGATGCATGTTGCTAAGCCTAGGCTCAAATTCATGGAACCTGTCTAAAGTTGTCCTGAAGCTGAAGTCCATTGGTATTAAGCCCCCAGTTGCTCTCTGCTTTCAGCAGAAGAAAGGAGTAAGAACAAGAATAAATTTCACAGACAATAGCCCAGGTCTTCCTCTGGCCTTTTTGTGTTCCCTCTAGCATGTTTACATTGACATTTAGAGAGGCATTTAATAAGAAGTTTTGAAATAATCTGCTTTGATTGGGTGCCTAAACTATTGGATTTTATCCACATGATTTTCTTCTCCTGATGCCATGAATGTTAGAGGTTAGTACACTGAAGCCCTTAAGTAGCTGTGGACTTGCCACCAGTATTGTTCTGACTTTAACCTCCTGACAAGGGGGTGTTGAAGTGGGCAGAGCCCAGTCGAAGGCATCACCAAGCTACATTCCAGTACAAAATCTATCACTGTTTGCCTTTTGCCTTGGTTTAGACAAGATGCTTTTTCTTTCTTTGTGTACATTTTTTCACCGATAAAGTGATTTTATTTTTCTTCCCCACTATCTCAAAGAAATTTTATAAAGGTTAATTGGAATTTTTATAAAGCATACTGACAGTCAGAAGTTATTTAATTATTAATAAGACTAATAATATACCACCATCACAAAGAATTATACTATGGCAATTTCAGCTGATCCCGTAGTGACTCTGGATTATCAAGGGTCTCTTATTGCACTTCTTGTCACAGTTGGCTAAGACGTCTGGGGTTTTGGGGTTTTTTTGCTCCTTTGTTTTTCAGTAAAATGATAATTGGTATTGCTGAGGTGAGAAAGGAGTGTCATGCACTGGAGAATGTATTGGAGATAGCTGAATAAAGTTTAGGATTCATCTAAGGACCACAAGATAATATTGTCTTTTTATAGTAGTTCCTGTGCTTGTGGACATTTCATCAGAGCAGCAAGCTTTTTCTAATGTTTTAGTTTTGTTCAATAGTAAAGAGCATTAAGAAGTTGGTTATAGGGCTAAAGAAGCCTGATCAACAAGGTAGGCCACTAGGTCAAGTAATTAAAATACTAATACTGTTCTACTGCCAGGTACTTTCTGCAGAAGTGCCAATACAAAGTTTAGTAGCCTGCTAAGAATGCACTACAGCAGCAGGAAAGCAGAAACAAATGCTGAGTGTGATCTGACGTGGGTGTGCATTATGTACCCTCTCTACCCAGCGCTGCTGCCAGTCAAACAGGCCAGCTTCAATTGCTTAGGTATTCCTGCTGAAAATAAAACTGGCAGAAGACTCTCCCTAGAAACTTGCAGAAGTGAATTACACACGTGGGTGCCCCTGAGCAGCAGTGCTTATCTGCTTGCTAGCAGTGGCTCGAAGGCATTCAAGCAAATACAGCCTTATTGCTGTGGGGGGAAAATTCTGTGAGGAAGCTCATAATGAATAAACCAACAGTGTTAGGTAAGTCTCTATTCCTTTTGGCATACCTTTGCAATGCTCTTAAATCAGTCCTCCTTCTCAGTCCTGGGAGAGTAGCTGCCATCCCTGTGGTCTCCACTATGGACTCCTCATACCGTGTTGTCTTAGCTTGGTGCAGACCCAAATCTGAGCCAGTGAGTCTTTCAGCAAGCACAGCTGAGGTGGCTGCAGCTCCGGTTGTGGAGACAGGCCCTAACCAGCCCTTCTCAGCTAATCTGCTCTTTTGAAGACATCTCCTCTCACTCAGCTTGCTGTGCCAACATAGCCTACCATGCTGGCTCCCACATCTGCACTGCAGCCCAACGCACTTGAGGTGGTTCTTTGGTCTTTCTCTTAAAAACAGGGTTATCCTTTGTCCTTTATCCCAGTGGAAAATACCACTACTATGGAGTTTGAGTGCTCTTAATTAAATGTGCATTTTCCCATTCCCAACAGAAGCCATTCTCCAGTATAAAGTCAATCAGATAGTCTCAGGCAGCTTGGAATCACTCATACCTCTCTTCAGTGACACATTTGTAGTGGTCTTCCTTGTTTGTAAAGGTTTACTCTGCAGTTCTTGCACTTGTAGTCACTCTGTGTATTTTAGTTGCAACAGAACAATGTTATAGGTAACATTACGAAATACATCTAGTGACTGGCCAGTCCATTCCCACCTCAAAGGCATTTCCATAATCTTCTGCTTTAAACACACATTCACACACAATGTGACCATTAACAAGGAGACAGACATGTAGAACTGGGTCTTTTCTGTCATCTCTCTGTTCCTCAATTAAAAACTGGTGACTTACGGGTCTATTCAGAAAATACTCTTGAGAGCGTGAGTAAGAGACACTTCAGAAGAGCACAGGGTAGAAATACTGCAGATCAGGTTGGTTCAGCTTTCCTTTTCTGCTCTTACCCCAGAGAACCAAGGGAGTGGTATCAAAGACCATGTACAAAATGCAACAACTTTTTACAGACCCAGCATTGGCCAGGGAGTGGAGAGGGACAAGAGATACTGAGGACTGACAAGACTGGATATAAAGGCAGTGACCATAACAGCCAGGCAATTAAGGACATAGGGCCATAGAATCACAGGGTTGATGGGGTGAGAAGGCACCTATGGAAATTGTCTTGTCCAACATCCCCCTCAAGCAGAGTCAGCTGTAGCCAGTGGCCTAGGACAGTGTCCTGTCAGTTTTTTAATACCACCAAGCATGGAGACTCCACAACCTCTCTGAGAAACCACTTTCAGTATTTAATCACCTTTACAGTTAAAAAAAGGTGTTTCTTACATTTAAAGAAAAAGTGTCATGAACCACTTGCATGTGTGGGTGACCTTAGTCCCTATACTGGCATCAGTCCCACATCACAGAAGAGCTCAGATCAGTTGAAGAATACATGACAAAACTTTACAGATGACTGATTGTACAGCTTTATGAACAGGTACTGCAAAAGAAGTTCTGTCTGGAATCCCTGTGGCAATAGGGGAATACAGATAAAATTTCTAGTACTGGAAAAAATGCATTATGGTACTATAGTTATCACCAAAGTAGTGAATTACTCAGACCACATTTAACAAGGTCTTGTGAAGGAAACCAAGGGATACTTTGCTTGAACTTCTTTAGACCTCATCTGGAAGGCTGGAGGAGAAGTCCTTGAGGACTTTATTCCATGATAGGAACTGTGATACCAGGCAGAGTAGGAAGCCCTGCTTTCTCCAGGGTTCTCCAGAGTATGAGAGATGAGACCACTCCTCCCATTGCAACCCTGCCACGCACGTACTGCTGTCCCAGGAACAACTGACCTTACACATGGTAACAGCTGCTGTTCTGCTCTTCTGCTTGCTAAGAAAAATGCTACCATGTGGTAGGAAGAATCACATCTCGTCTCCAGTTCTCCTTTCCTTCTCACACTTGAAATAGAAAAGCCATGCAGGTCACTGACAGCTCAGTAAGATCAGCCTGGCTGGGGACAGAGGTGTAAGTGAGGGAAGCAGAGACAGACATATCAACATTAAACCGAACAGAAAAAATCAGGCCAGAGTCTGCAAGACAACCCAGAGAAGCCCATAGCTTTAATACTATGGGTGTCACAGCTCCACTGCAACCTGATCATCTTGGAGCCCTTTGATATTACATATGTTCAGTATCACTGTTCTCTTATGATGCTTGTGTACTGCCCATCACTGTAATCCTCCAACAGGTATTTGACAGCAAGAGAGAATAGGCTATTTCCCACTGAAAGTTTTTTGGCTTTTTTTTTTAATCAAGCTCTGCATTATCTGTGTTAAAGCAAGATTATTTATGTTTGCAGAGTTCAGAGTCTAAAAAGTAACGAAATGTGAAAGATAAACTCTTTACAGCAGTGTTAATGCCAGTTTTATTTGCATCTTCTTTTTTACAGTATTCAGTAAATATATACAGAAATACGTTTGCAGAGTGTTACATCATTGTCCACATTTTCCAAGAAAAAACAGATAAATAGAAATGTGCTCTATGTAAGGAATGTCGTTGAATTTTGCTCTGAAAGAAAACATCACTTCTTACTTACTGATATCTGATGCAGTAACAGTATAACCTTTAGTTACATGATGTATATTGTCTTCAGCTCTCATCACTTGGCACGGATGGTTCACAGAAGACATGAATGCCTTAGTTCAGGCATGGGTGAAAGGCAGAATACCTGTCAGTCTCTGAATACGTTCTGTTCCTCTTCCCCCTGCCTTCTCTTCAAATGTGTATCTTTTCATGCTTGTCTAAACCACACTTTAGCCATGCAGTGTATTTGCATTTTATAAAGAAGTGACGTTATCAGAATTCATACATATTTAAGAACAAGGACAAACACTTTCTTGCATACTATACTGGTTAACTACACTGAGATCTTTCTTAGTCCAAGCATGTATACACGTGATTTAATGTCCATTTGTAAAAAGCATGCCACCCTCTTGAGACCCTTGTATTTATCTGCTTTCAATTACATTTAAAGTATTCAGAAAGTCTCCTATACTAATCCCATCCAAGTTGGAAGCCACATAGCTCATGCATGAGACTGTCAAACATGAGTAGTTGCAGATGTCAGTGCACCAGTGGCAGGAATCCAGGAAGATAGATCAAGGCTTAGTCACTGAAAAATACGTGCCAGCACATCTCAGATACATAGCATTGTAGCACCTCATGAGGAAAACGTGTCATGACAGGAAATCAATAACCTCTTGCAGGCGATCTGTTTTTGAAATATTCTTGATTAATTATGCCAGGGTGTGTTTGGCAACTTTGCCTGATCCAGCATTAACCTAATGCTTTTTGCATGAAGCACTATTGTTACTAGTCTCATAAGTCAAATCTGATGGTTCAAGTTGTGTTTTAAAGGGTCAGGTTATAGATTTTGTAATGTCTCTGTGTCCGACATTGCTATCTTTCACTGTGGTGTGTAGACTTTTACTATCAATCAAAATTACAATTGTTTTAAGATGAACAATAGCATTTAGAACTAATTGCATTTGAAGCAAAATAATGCTCCAAAATAAAGTATGTCATACAGTGGGTAAAAGAAGTAGGGAATGTCAGTGTGTTTTCATGACAGAAAACCTTCATTCAGGATGTTCCCCGGACTTATTTGCTTATGTGCCTTCTTTGCAGAGGAGAAGAAACTCTAGGAGACCCACAAGCAGGGCTGCATATCTGTCTTCCTCTGCCTTCTTGCACAAACTCAGGGCAATGCATGTCCAGCAAAACTGGACAGACAGTTTTGTCTGTTAGCGGGTGCAGTAGTGAGACTATGCTGATGTTAGTCTGTTACTGCTTTCTGTAATACGAGAACAAAAAAGCTTAGGAGGTTACGTCCTCTAGAGTTATTTGGTAAAGGAGTTTGCATGTACAGGGTAAAGAAATAAAAAAGATAATGACAATGTCTGTGTGATAAATTGTTTGACCCACGTTGCAGATAGTTGCAGTCACCATGTGATAGACCAAAGTTTGACCTTTGGCTACCTCACCTGCACAACACCCAATAAATCCAGCTCCTCAGTAACCACTTCCAAGATTTTGAATTTCTGAATAGCATCAGAGAGCCACCACTTGAAAAAGAAAATGCCAAATAATGGTTTCTTTATTTTCCCAAATGTGGAATTTCTTTCCCCAAATTATACTGGCCGAAAGCCCAGGACAAGCAATATTTAGTCCTGGACCAGGGACAGATTCAGAGTCCAATGTTTTCAGGTTAGAAAGAGTATACTTTGGCTATCATGAAGCCAAAAATGTCCTTCTGTGAAAGCCTTAGTCCTGGGAGATTTCCAGATATTAGAATTTAATACAATTTAATTTAGGTACAGATAAACTTTTTGAGTCAGTTAAAGAGATTTAGGAAATGTATTGATACAAATTATTTTCTCCTTTTGAGACCTTAGACTGATGGTGTGGAAGGAGTTGCCTTTGGCTTTTCAAGGAGAGGAATACTATTTTCCGTATGAGTAATCTTGTTTTAAACCATTGCTAAAATACATCTTCAAGCTCTCTTTAGGGATTTTTATGATAGGAATACATGAAGCTCAATGACTTTACAAGCACTTTTTCAGCATGACCTGCATAAACAGTCAAACATTCATTCATGCAAATTAAATCTTTGTAATACTTGTAAAAGTGTGTGTGTGTGTGTGTGTGTGTATAAACATTGATTTTAAGGATAATTTTAAGACACAAGAATATATTTCTTTGCCTAGATAAACCTTTTTGCAGATAGTACTTTGAGAAATCCTAGAGCAGGTGGTTTAACGGGCAAATAAGATGAACAAAATATGTATAAAAATTACTTTGCATTCATGGCTAAGCTTCGTGAACGAAGATTTGGGAATTTGGGTTACTTTGCATAATGCTGTGATTATTGAGTGCTCCTTGCACAGGATTTATGTGTGTGCATTTCCACACTGTTAGTAGCATGTTTTTTCTCAGGATTCCATGGCAAAAATAGACTTGAGGTTGAAAGTAAATTAGGGTTTGCAGGGTTTTCTCAGCTCTGGCTGAGTGCACAGAACCTGGGCTTTGATGATTGTCTTGTATTTTGAAAGTCTCCAAAGGGTCAAGCAGTGCCTGCTGGCAGGAGCTGACTGAGGAGTTTGGGCACAGCACAGAACAGATAGAAAGCCTAGCTAAGGGATCCCAGCAAAAGGAGAGAGGTGACTTGTGTGACACTGCACTTGGCATGTGTTTAATGATATCTGCATACATGACAAGCACTAAAAGTAGTTACATTGAATTAATTATACAGAATTAAAGAAAATAATCATGTAGCAATGCCGTTCCATTTGGCAACATGGCACTGGTTTTGCACAGTTTTGCTATACTGTATGCTCTGTGTCTGGTCCCTACCATCACCTTTCAAGTCCAAGTGGCCAAGATTTTGTATGTCAGGTTAAGGTATTAAGGATAGGAACTGCAGTGAAGCAGCTTGGAGCAGCAGGAGCTGAGATGAGAGACAAGAGAGCTCAGAAGGAGGCAATTGAAGAAGCCTCCAAAAACAGAGGGGAACCAGGACAGAGAGTCAATCAAGGTAGCAACTGATAGATGCTGAAAGGTCCAAGATGTCTCAGAGCTATAAACTTGAAGGCGTAGATTGGCTTTCATACCAAGTATCTGTTATTTCTCTATATATGCTTGCTCATCTTAGGCTGACACCCAGGAATGGATCTGAGGAATATGATGTGGTTCTCCATTCCTCCATAGCTACCCTGTGTGACCTTGAGTGAGGATAGGATATCCTGTTCCTACAGATCAGGGCTGCTGTGAAGGTATGTTTAGTAACACTTTAGAGGTGCTGAAGTGCTTTAGTGATTGGCACTGTGGAAATTCTGTAGATAAACACCTATATATAACCTCCTGACACTAATACAGACATAGGGGTCAGATCAGACCGTCACTGCTATTTCAATATATAGTACATACTGCATGTGTCAGAAAAAAACGAGAACAAAGCTGTCAACCTCAGATATGCATGGATAAAGTCATACACATCCTCTGAAGTCAGGAATGCCATATCTACTATGTTTATCTACAGAAAAGAGGAAAAGAGGGGGTAACATTAAAAAGGAAATGTTAATTTTCTTTTCAAAGAACTCTATGCTCTTATATTGATTGAAAATGGTTATCTTTGGCTGATTGTGTTTTGTGGCATTACAGGGTATTGGTCTTTGTTTATATCATACAATACTTCTTCCTCCCTCCAACCTACCATAACAATTAGTGAGCTGCCTGTGGCTGCCTTGGAGTACATCCTGTGCATCAGCATGTCTCATTTAATAGTCATAATTTCTCATTTGTAAGAGGAAAAGTGCTACCAGCGCTTTCAGTCTCACAAGGGCTCAGACTCACTCAAGGATTCCAGTTTATTATGCACCCAGCTCTGATATCCTCCTGCTCTCTTTGTGTATTAGGCTGCCTTGGTAGAAGGTATCATCCTTCAGATGACACATAAATACTTTCTTGCCAGCTGTTCACTTTTCAGAAGTTTCTCAAGGAGTAGATCATAATTGTACCTCTGTTTTACTAGTTTCTGATCAGGTTCTCCGCGTTACTCTGCTAGAAACACACGGAAAATGGAGCTTTATTAATGCTATTACTCTACAAAAAGCACTGACTACAATGGCAGGGATTTTTAGGCCTATTAGTATTGGTTTCTGAGGTGAACACACCAGTAATGGTTTTAAAATTAGGGGAATGGGCGTAGGTCAGTTTGCTGGTCATTTCTGTAACAGCTTTAAACTCAAGGTGCAGCCTAAACGCCTAAGAGGGAAAAAGGAGGTGCAGGCACTTTCATTCATTCTGACATGGAGCAGCTGTTTAACAAGACATAATCTTGTTATGAGTTCAGAAGAAAAAGGTAAGGGTAACATCCTACTGATGAAAACTCAGTTTTATAGAGGAATTAAAAAAGGCAGAACGCAGAGGTAGCCAGCAGACATAGCGGTTTGCACAGCAGAGTGCAAAGAAAGAGGCCTCTATCAAATTCGTACCAGTGTAAGTCTCAGGCACAGTGGCAGTGTGTGCTGCAGGGGAGTTTCCCCAGCAGATGTTGAAGCAGCTGCCCTTGCCAGGGCAGAGGCTTTGACGTGGATGCAGTGTTGGGTGGCACATGTAGCCCTTCAGGTCCTGGGTTGCACAAGTTCTGTGGATGAAGACCAATCTGCAATCTCCTTGTTGCAGGGTGCACCAGCCCTCCCAGGAGGCTCTCAGTGTGTCAGTTAAAATGTTGGTGGACATCAAAACTGCAAGGCCTCCTTTCTTGTCACTGGGCTTTTGCTGGCTCTTAAGAACATGGACTGAATGTCATGCTGAAGGCCTCAGAGGTCCGCAGTATTTCCATTGAACTAAAATGTCCTATACCCTGTAGTTTTTTAACCTGATCAAATTGAGTAATGAGTCACAGTCTGCTGTTGGTTGAAATAAATTATAATCACAAGTTATGTGATCCCCGAACAGTTTAACCATCCCTGCAGAACTTCTGCATGACTGAGCATCTAAGATACCTTTATAGACTGAACTCCTTGTCATAAGTGTGGTTCTGGACAGTCATTGCAGATCAGGAGGGTGACTTGGGAAGACAGCACTACCTGTTTGTGCTAAGGACAGAAGATGCCAATACATAAAGCTATCAGTTTAGCACATTTTGAAAACCTTTAACTTTCCATTTAAAACACAGTTAAGAGAGGAGAAAAGGCCAAACAAGGTACTGTTGAAACCAGTGTTAAAAAAAGCAGCACTTACTGTTTGGAAGATAAAATATATAATCAGGCTTTCAAGAATGAGCACTTAATTGCCTTAAGACTATTATAGAACTCATTGTTAATGTACCTAATCTGCATAAAATCTTTTTTTCCAACTAACTGTTGCAGAACACACCTAAAATGGGAAAGCACAGTCCTCCATCAAAGCTCAACTTACCAAGCCACCACTACAGATGTCTTGCATTATTTATAATGTGATTTTCTGGTCTCAAATGTCATTAGACACATATATACCGTGTAGAAGATGGAACATATTTTAGTAATATCTTTTAAAGAGTTATTAAGGAGCAGAGTTTCTCTCGGGAAGCAGTGACAATGGCTCTAGGAATTAATTCACCTGCGGATCTCAGGGTGGTGGGGTTTTTTTTTACAGTGTGTGGTAATTCAGCTTCACTCAGAGGTTGCTTCTTTGGAGTCAGTCTCCGGAGTGTCTTGTGGGTCAGATTCTCCATACGGTACCCTTCCTGCACATTTCACCCAGGCTCTGTGCATTGTGCTGGTTTCTCTCTGTTTTCATGCATTGTTACCAGCAGTTGAAGATTTGGCAAGAATGGATTTCTTCACCATTTGTAGGTGATGGATCCTTGGGAAGCAGTGCTATATGGTGGTCACAGAATGGAGAGGAAATTGCAGCTTTCTGTTCTGCCATGACCAGCACTTCCTAGAAAAACGATCTGTTGAAGCTGCCTCTCTGTCAACAGGGGTAGGCAGTGACAGGGTCTGAGCAGAGCAATGCTGTGGTCACGTAATGGGTCACGTTATGGCCACACTTCAACTCAGGTGGTCTTGGCAGATGGATCCTTCACAGAGGGGTTAAAAACGGGTCTGAGGATCACTTGGCGCTCCAGAGGAAAAAAAGGATTTGTGGCTGGGAGGGCACATTGGCAGGTAGCCAGCTGCAGGGTTCATTAGCTCATTTTGCTGCTGCCTGGGCAGGGCTGGGGCCTATCCCGAGCCTGTGGTCACCATAGGGAACATATGCAGCAAGTGTTGCTTTGCCAGGAGTGGAGATGGTGCTCCCTGATGTGGCCACAACATTGCTCAGCATGCAGATTTCACAGAATACTCTTGAGTTGGAAGGGACCCACAAGGATCATCAAGTCGAGCTCTTAAATGAACGGACCATACAGAGGTCAAGCCCACAACCTCGGTGTTATTAGCACCAGGCTGTAGCCAAGTGAGTTAGTGTCAGCATAGTCATACAGGCAAAAGTGTCTCATGGGAGCAGCTGATCTCAGTGGGAGCAGAGTAAGATATCCAGGTAAAAATGCAACTTTGCTTGTAAATACTTAGCCCATAATAAAGGTGTCTTATCAATAGAGCATTGATTAGTAATGCTATTAGTATTAGAGGATTTGAAATTTTAGGCCTCTCGCAGCTTTCCCACCTCTGATGGATTCCACTGCAAGCACATTTCACCCCTGCTCCTCTTCACTGTGCATCAGTCTAGAGTTTTAATTGGCACTGTTGGACAGAAGGTATCCCCGCCTACAAATTTTCATGGTTTTTAAGTCAGGGTTTTCAGAGGGACTGAAATGTAGAAAAGGGAAATTTTATCTTGTTTGTAATTTGGTAAAGGATCTGAAACTGCTTTTTAGAGTGACACTTTCCCTAGAACATTTTAAACCAAGGTTCATACTCTGTATTTGTAAAACTGCAGTGTTTGCACATAGCATCGACATTCGCTCTAACAAACTGAGATTAAAGACACATCTGTGATTTTCTCCTTACTCTTTTAATTGCACTGTACTTTTAACAGGATTTTGTGTACAAACTCTCTACTGATACAGTTCATTATCCTCTTTTCCTCCATCCCTTACCTCTAGAAAAGAACAGAAGTCAGAATTTAGGAAAATAATAACCTATTTTATTATACAACCACAGAAACTGGGAAGAGAGAAAGGAGAAGACTATTCTAGATTGAGGGTTGATTGCTAAAATTATTTTAACTACTTTTTAATTGGCAAGCTGTTGAGTTGTTATCATCAATGAAGAACTCATCAGCAAGCAGTATCTAAAGTGGTAAACATTTCTGTTGAGAAATGGAGTTCACGAGGTCTGTAACCATCATCCATATAGTGAAGAATTAAAACTAAGTGACTGGATCACACAAGGATTATCAAGGGTGAGATTTGGAGATAATAGTCTTTGTTGCCCTTTGGCTTTTTCCTTGAAGAAGTTATGGATGCAGGGCAGGAGGCATCTGCACGGCCTCCATCTACCCTGCTTTGGGGCTCTGCAGAGTGAGGTACTGATCTCTGCCTGGGGACCTTTTCCATACAGATGCAAGACAGGTGAATCTCCAGAGCTTGCTTTGCTGTTAGTCCCTGTTAACAGACTCTGAAGGTCCTCCCCAGTTTATAGACCTCTCATCTAATAGTGGCCACCTTTATAGCAGACCACATATAAAACATCTTTGCGTTCCCTTGATGCTGATTCATGCTGTTTATAGGGATGGGGGTGGAACAAGTTGTTAAAAGATGAAATTGAAAGCTCCCCTAACTGCTGTATTATCCACCTGACATTCTCCAAATGCTACTCATTAATTACTAATGCCTCAAAAATCAGAGCAGTTATCCAATTCAAATTATTTTGTATCTCTCAGCGAGAACATTTCCATTATCTTATAATTTCCCATTCAAACTATTGTTCTCTGCAGTTGTTAAAGGCTCAGACTCCATTCTGTTTCCTCTCATTTGAACCTGTTATCCATGCAAGGGTATTTCTACTCCGTGCCTGTCCTGTCTTCACATTGGTGAAAGTTAGTGTGGGTTTACATTGTAATTATTACAGATTTACCAATCTGCCCCTCCAGCTTCCCACAGAACTACATGTGTGCATCTGATGGCAGAATGTGGCCAGTGTATGACATAACTTTCTTTTTCAGTTGGTGATCAAGTACTGAGGGAAGGATTGAACCTGGTTTAGGACCTAGTCTACCCTTGCAATCCTTATACCTGCAGACCTTTCTGTGGTCTGAGCAGGACAGTTCACAGTCACAGTCATACCAAGCCCCAGAGCCAAGCTCTCAACAGAAGTAATTCCCTTAAGACACCAGCAATAACTTGGCCCCATGGTGGCAAGGCAGGCTATGTTTCTGGAATCACCAACAATGCTGGTCCTACGTGAGCTGTATATTCAAGAATGAGGGGGCTTATTTCTTGGCACATTTGTTCTTCACTTATGTATATTTTCATGCCTGCCAGCACTCTGAAATGTAGACATGGAGTGTTGGGGGCAGGCTGGCTGCAGTTTTTCATGCTGCTGACATTAATTGGATGAACAGGCCTTCTCAGAAGGGGCAGTGTAGGAAATGTGTATGGGAAAATGACAAAATAAGGAGTTTCACAGCTAAATAAAGACAAGCGGCTGAAAATGGTTTTTATGGTTTTGGCTTTCATATGTTTCATTTGGGAATCTAAATTATTTTGCACAACAAGTACCAAATTAAAATTCACAACACCTTTCTGAAGATAATTGGTCCTGTCTTGCAGATGGAGGAACAGAGGTCCTGAGGCTATCACTTGAAAATACATCACCTGTTTTCAAGTCCCCAGATTGAGATGCACTTAAACCTAATTCTCAGAAGCATTAAACACCTCCATTTATATTCATTCATTTGGCATTGTTTGTATTTAGTATCTGGAAATCAGATGCATTGTCTCCTAACTTCAGTGGTCAAAATAACTGAAGTGACATGGCAAAGATCACAGATAACTGTAAGACCAGAGTGGGATTGGGACCCATGTCCCCTTGTACCGCATCCCTTTTTCACTCACTGTCTGTCTTGGATTCCTGGACAAAAGGAAAAGCACATTCTGCTTACTCAGTTTTCCTCTGCTCTCTCGAACAATTGGACATTTTAGAGATGATATTGTTTGGGTTATTGATCAGCTTTATAGAGTCATTTTACCTTGTCCTTCTAACCATAAAGAATTGTCTTCAGACTTCTGTGATTAAGTTTCTTATTATAGAATTGAAATGGAAATACAGTGAGAACCATTTGTATCACCTGTTTTCCCCCAATGTTTTGGTTTTTTTCCAGCACACAACAGTTTTGCCCTTTGTATTAATCGAGATGAGAACAACACATCATCAGTATCCCAGCAGGAGCTGTGGACTGGCTGCAGTGTGCACCTTCGCTGTTGGCTATATTTTATGGTAAGGGCTGTACATGCTGTGTTTTCACATTGTATTGGGGGTTTTGTACTGCTAAATTTGGGCACATATTTCATTATGGATATAATCACTAACAGATTCACGCTGCATGCCTCGTTTGGTCCAAGACCTGGGCTTTGTCTGGTTTCCCCAGATGCTTATATTTTTAGAAAGTATATGCCAAACCTCACACAACAGGAATTTGTTGAACAATCCCATGTAAGCAGTGGTCTTTCCAAGGGTACATTTTTCAACCTTTTTTCAGGCTAAATGTTTTTTTTGGACCTTAGTTTTATTGCTTAGGGTTTTTGTTCTATCACATAAAATTGAGAATAGGCAAATGATTTCCTGCATCAGTATTTAAGCATCAACAGAAAAGATAGAACACTCTTTTTTCTTTACTAGTTCATAAATTCTTTCTGTAAAATTGATTACAGAATAAGTCAGTAATCCAAACACTCTAAAATTTGTTTTAAGAAAAGAAAATATTTGTGAAAAATTAAACTAAAACAGAAATTATCTTTCTTATACAACATTAAATTAAGTCTTTTGGCACTTTCTAATCAAGCATCTGTCTTGCATGACAGAGTTAATATACTTTGGTGATCCTAGCGTTTTATTTTTCACTAAACCTTTGTTTTATTTACATTGCTCCTTTGATATGATCCATCCTTTATCCTTTCTGCAAATATTCATGGCCCCCATTTACTTCTCATGTTCTTTCTTCTCACCTCATAACAGCCCTCTCAGCTAAGAAGATATTTTCCAAAATTTCCACCAATCAAGTGAGAAAAAACTAATGTGAGAGGAACATGGGCTCAAGGCAGTACTATCATATTGCTTCAACTATGCACTTTGTCCCTTCAGTCCAGAGAGAGGGAGAGATCATTATTCATAGACATCCATGCACACTGAGTGATCATAAAATGCTAATAATCCAGCTGAAGTGGGATGTTGTGTCTCAGGACAACAGTCACATTCTGCCATTTGCTTTTACAAACGTACATACCCTTCTTAAAAAAGAATAATATTTGTAATTGGAAGATAAGGGCAGCCTCATGCAAAAAGGCACATTATTATTCCTGCAGGAAAAAGTTATTACGTTTTTAACCGATATACAGTAATGTTTAGCTGTGATATTTCTCGACCTTCCTCTGATGGTGCCTGGAGACAGGTTGGCAGAGTTACTGTACCTGTGATCTGACCTCCTATGGCAACTCCTGTTTTCTCAAAATCATCTAAATAGACACATGAAATAGTATTTAATAAGAATATAAAATTGAAACAATCCATTTCTACAAGTGAAATAAAACCAGAGGCGTCTTAAAATCTTTTAAGAATCTGTTACAGTATCAGTGTGGTACTCATATAGCTTGATTCTGCCTACTACAGTGCATCTGCATCCTGCAGCTACAAGTACAAGGTAAAAGGAAATTGTAGGACTAGTAAAGCAGGAGAAGATGATTCTGCGTTCAGAAATAAACTACTACGCAGATACCCAATCACAGTCTATGATCCTTTGCTTTTGCTGTTTATTAGTTTTGCTTACACAAGTATTATTTTAAAAATAGGTAGGGCTACTTTCAAGTAATTCATCTTTTTCCAAGTTGTGATTTCTCTATAAATGGCCTGAGACAATTGCTTATTCAGCCTAAAGGTTATCCTACTAAATTCTTCACTTACATCCCATTTCTCCTTCAACTGTTCAGAAAGGAGGTATTTGGGGGAGAGCGGAGCCAGACACAAGTTACACTGTGCCATCATTTACAAGTTCTGTATGAATTCAGCCTGCAGGTGCAGAAGACTCTATCTTCTATCTGCAAACCAAACCTTGGCTTGATTATATGGATATGTTATATCACATTCACAGGTCGGAAAAATCTACCAGAAAGTATGAAGAGTAAGGGGGTTTTTATCACTCTCACTCAGGGTGTGCCTACCTTTCACAGCTGTGGTTCACTGTCTTTCTGCTGCCAAGTGACCAGATTGAAGTAGAGACCTTAATCGCTCAGAGGGCTTGGAATTGCTTAATTCAGATTTGCCTCCCCTGTTGGCAGAACCCTCAAGGTTAGCACAAGGGTATTACAATAAGACTACACCTGCAAATGACATAGTTACATACAGCCTGGTAGAACTTCCTTCCTTTGTACCTATGGTTGTCCATGGGTCCTCTGCTGGGGCTTAATTCTCGGTTTATGTTGTTTTAACTAGAAGTTAGGGATCTGCCACTTGAGAATTTGTCTTTTTCCCTATGTCATTTTTTCCCTCAGCAGAAGTGTTTTCACTGCAGCTCTCAGCAAAAGACAGTTGCTAATCAGATATCCTCTGTGTTTTGCTCTTGAGTTTTGAACTCTCTTCCCACCTCAGCTGAAACCTTCTTACCATGCTACGTTTTATGTATCGTGTTGCATTTTGTCCTGTAAAGGAACATACAGCAGGATATTGTTTTGGATTGATTCTGTGAATGCATTTTTTTCAACTCCAAGTAGAGCAGAGCTTGTTATTTCATATGTGACTGAATCTTTCTCATATGAAAAAGGCGGTGGAATAGCAAACTTTTTTATATATATTTGGTAAACGAGAAAACAGGCAAACAATTCTGAATAGAAACACCAAAACTGGAAGAACATAGCTAAATAACTTAGCATCTCCTGAGCATGATTCAGAGACTTGTTATCCGAGAAACATCCTTTCTTGAAGAGTAAAACCTTTTCCTGTTTTTCTTTCTAATTTTTTGCAGTCAGAGAGTATTTGAGTAGGCACACTTAGCTCATGCACTCTCTGTGAGAGGGAGCTCTCCCATGCTCTTAAGGAGCTGTGCTCAGGCCATGCATTCACAGACATGCATTGCCTGTTGCAGACCATACATGGACTTTCAGGATCAAGGCCATGGGACAAGATAGGAAAGGCCTATTGGCTTTATTTAGCATGGCTTGAAAGTCACAGCTTGTATTGAATTGTTAAATCTAGACAGTGCTAAGAAAACCGAAGCGCTTGCCAATACTACCAGAAAATACTGCCAATGGATGTATGGAGTGATTGTCAAGGAACAGAAAAGAGCCAGAAATGTGTTGCTCCTTGTAACAAGAATGACCTCATGGTAACTAATATCAGAGCCTAATATGTCCCTAAAATAAACTGAGACAAATACGTTTATTTAAGATGTTTTTCCCTCTGCTTTTGAGCACTTTAGGATGTCAAAAGAACAGACCCTAAGATCCTGACTCTGCCACTCTAGTTGTGCTGAGCTATATGTTTGGGAGCAAAAGACTTGTTCTGCTCTCTTGTTGCTAACTCAAATCCACTAGGATCTGCCTCCACATGTGCCAAGCTTGGACTTGATTAATTCTTTCATTCTTTGATAAATCTATTTAAAGATATTTTAAACTTTCATCTGAATATAAAGTTTCTCTTGAAGTGGCTTCAAGAGGGTTCTGTAGATTTGCTGAGGGAGAAGATTTAGATGAGGTAATTTGCTGAGTTCTTCTTGAACGAATTTAAGAAAGGAATGTATGCTGAGGATTTGGAGTGAATTTGAGATTGATTCTGTTAGCCTTGCTGTAGGATTTCCACTAGCAATTCTCCATAGAAGGGAGAGGAAGATCAGAAAGAGCAGATGTTGGCACAGACTACTAGGACAAACCTTGACATTCAGAAGAGAGGGGTGGAGAGTTAGAGAGTGAAGCTGGTGAGAATTGACAGTCAAATCGATAAAAGAAGAGCATGATTGAGAAACCAGAGGGTTTTTGAGGTTGCTGGTGCTGATGGTGTAGGAGAGACACAACATGGCTTTGCTAAGGTCTGCATGTAGAGAGATGGTCATGCATGCTTTTGGAAGTGAGCACTGAGAACAGAAGTTCAATAGAGATTAGAGAATCAATGATTAGAGAAAAAAACAATAAAAAGTCCTGGGGCCAAGTAAAAGCAATGAACTAGAATTATGGGTTAAACAAGAAATGAGTAAGGAAATGTGCAGCTCACAGGTCAGCGGCTTCAAAGTTGAGATCATGCAAGTAAGTGGGGAATGCTGGGAGAGGGAGAGAGAGACAGACTTTGAAATGAGAGTGGAAGGCTGATGTAGAGGTGGGTGATAGATGAGACAATGCAGAGGAGGAGAAAAGAGTTGGAGCCAGAGCTGCCCAGAACAGGAAAGAGTAGGAAGAAACAGAAGCAACAGAAATAGGCCAGGAGAAGATAAGTGTCCTCCGTAGCTGACCCAGAAGGAGGGTGGGAGTACAGAAATGCTTTCTTCCGTGAGAAAAGGCTGTATGGACCTGTTAGGTCTGATATAGCCGTTATGGACTGTTACTTTCTGGCTCCGCTTCACCTCCACATCCTCAAATGTTTCAGTCAAAGCAACAGTACAGTCACAGATGACATGCATGGGTAATATGTTCTCATTTGTGCAGCTCCTTAAAATATACCTCAAGAAGGCATAGCAACCATTACTATATTTAAAATGAAAAATTATTTATCAAAATAGATGACTTCCAGAGATGACAACATTTTGCAGTGAATCTGCTAAGTTTCTGTCATTCTAGCTACCTGTACATAAACACAAATTTCTGCTAAGCTTTGTTCTTCCCAGAGGATGCCAGCACCATGTCATACCAAGTATGTTTCTCATGTGACATTATTTGAACTGCAGTTTTTCAGGGCTTGTCTTCTTCTGACTGCATAAGCCACTCCAAAGCAGTAGCACAGTTGTATGACCATGTATTGTTCAGCACCACTCAGATCAATGGTGAAGAATTTGGTGTTAAGAAAATGGAAGAAGAGGGGATGATTGTTGTTATTTCCTAAATGATGACTCTATATTGAACTTATTTTTTAGTCTTTAAGATTTCTAAGCTATGTACATTCCTGGCGTAGGTGATTTAGGCCTGGCTGGCCATTGTTATAAGAAGCCCAGAATCTTAATGTGGCTGAGATCTTAAGAATTCTGATTAAATGCAGAACAAGCTACCCTGTGTTTTTGTGGGGGTTTATGAAAATGTGCCTCACATCAATCAGTATTAGAAACCAGAAGCAGAACAAATTTGGTGTGGGTCATTGTGCTCTGGTCCTTGAAAGCGCAGGATTGGTCCTACTCTGTAACCACAAATTATTTGTTTGTTCAAGTTTTGAGTGACTCAGCTGCTGTAAGCCCATCAACTCCTTTGGAAGGCATTCCGCAGTTTAATAGCTCCGGGTAAAGTTCTCACTTTTTGTGGAGAAGGAAAAGAATTTTGCTAGAAAAGATCATGGAATAAAGGTGTAGAAAATGCCCATATTCTGTTGTTTGCTAAAGAGTAGCCACAATGAGAACTGGTCTAGGATTTGTCTGTGTCCAAAGATTCAGCCTTCCTTTGTGCCAGTCACTGGAAATATGAAGAGCACTGAAAATCTGGAAAAGGATTTGCTGCTGCAAGAAGTAACCAGAAAGGAACTGCCATAGTAAATCACAGTAGTCATGTATCCAGGCTCCAACTATAGCTAATGTCAGATGCTTCAGGAGATTTTAGCAGGCCATTATGAAACAACCAGCCTGCAAGGGAAGTTTTCTTCCAAAACTTATGTCAAAAAGTAGATGCTTGGATCCTTTAGTCTTGGTGGTTTATATACTTCATACACTTTGAACTCTAGGCATAACTGTACGTGTTCTTATTGCTTGTACAGTTTCCAGACTTCTGAGACTTGCTAGAGTTGCATGATGTGGCCTAGAGAAAAGGAGTGGACTAAGTAGACTTCCAGACTTGTATACTTCAAAACTGTTTTGACTGTCTTTATTTCAGTGATGTCTCACTGAAAGACAGGCTAGAGCATTCCAGAGGTATTATTCCAGAGCATTCCAGGTATCATTCAGAGAGATATTTCCATTATCATATTTGAATTTCTTGTCATGAGTTCTATTGAGAGGATTCTTCTGTTGCGAGGAAGAGAATTGGCAGCGCTTCAGACATTTTATGTCATGCATTATTATTCTGTGTCCTCTCATCAATTGCTCTTGAAAAGTTACACAGCCCCTTACCTGACAGTCCTTGTTTCCAGAACACATAGTACTGATTGTTGATGGCTGCAGACTATGATGAAGGACTCAAATTGGGCAGGAAATGGTTGGAGACTCTCTTATAGTCCAGACCACAAAATGCTGACGAGCTGTGATGCCTGAGAGCAACCATTATGAAGGGGCAACCATTTTCTGCAACATGTGTCCTATTGCAAAATCTATGGGGTGTCATGGTTATCTGCCTTTATATCCACATGGTGAACTTGATTCTACCAGGACTAAGGTTTTACACATGCTGTTGTAACAGCTGCATTACTTAAAGTGACAGGTAGAGTAGTTTTCTTCATTAACAAAAGAGCTATAGCCAGAGCATAGTTTTAATTTTCTCCTGATTGCTTTGATAGGAGAGATATACAACATCTCACTGTATAGTAAGTGAAAACCAGCTACAAAGTCAGATTTTTTGACAGATTTGTTAAAAAGAAGCAATATTGTGCATTTTCAAATAGCTTTTTCTGATTTCTACACCAACTGGTTGGAAATTTCTGAAAATCACCACTTTTTTTAACAGGCATTTTAATTTGAATACAATGTGTGAATATTTCCATTCCTTCTCCTTTTACTGTTTCTAACAAATGTCTGAATGAGCTCGATGACCTGTAACATGTTCATATTTGGAAACACATGGTTATGTCTACATGGGCTGCTTCAGTACCAAATCACAGGGAGGTTCAAGTTAATTTTATCTTCTCAAAAGTAGCTAGTCCAGTTTTTGCTTAAACTTTTGCTCCTCAGTTTATTTTTATCTAAACAGTCCATTTTTTATATGTGTTCAATAACAAGGTCTTCAAATGGATCTAGATTTGCACTCCTAAGTAAATCTTAATGCATGCTTCCCTGTGTTTAACTAATAATGAGGTTGGACAGGAATAATGACTACTAGAACTGCAACATTGAAGGCATCCATCAGCATTAGTAATCAGCAATCTTGTGTGGAAGCTTTAGGCAAATGGTTGATCAGCCCTTTATTGTGCAGCCTTGAGATGGCTTGTATTCTAGCAGGAACTAAGAAAGGCCATCAGGTGAGGTTTCCATGGCAGCAGTCGTCCCTTTACTGCTCCCATTTGTAGTATAGACAATGCAGGAGTAGTCAGTGTGGCACTGCTCAGTGGAGAGAAGATAATATTACTCCATCCCAATGTAGGGAGCGGCATGTTGCAGTTCATTTTAGGAAAGATCAGGTGGCTGATCAGGTGGTTTTGTGACTATTGTCTCCAAAGTGATGCTTGGTACCTCTTGTACTCAAAGCAGGAGTTCCTACAGTGTGACTGCACCAGGGACAGGCATACAATAGCAACACTGTACTCAGGAGCATTGTCACCACGCAGGGAAGGGGCTCCTGTGCTGGGCAGCAGGGAGCAGAGTGCATGAGCTGTACTCAAAAACTCTGAACTAACCAAAGATTGCTGACATTCAGGAGCTCATCAGTGACTCATTGGTTGGATTTAGAGAAGATTTCCTCTTTCGAGCATAAATGCGTTCTAGTAAATGCCACTTCTGTTGTTTTGTGAAGTTGGCTATATAGCTGCAATTTAGAAGGTCCTTTGAAAAGTCTCTCTGTAAAGGTGCTTTATAGCACTGGGCAGTTTCATCACACCAGAGAAAATAAGTGAAAAACAAGACCGGCTCTTTTTCAGTCTTTGTCTTTGGAGCTTGTTTTTCACAGAATGATCATAAAACAAAAGCAAATGAAACTGAAAACTGTTAGGTGATAATAGACATTTCCCCGCTAAGCCAGCCTCGTATTAGGGGACAGCTCATTGCCCTCTACCCAGCTGTCTCATCTTTTTCTTTGATCATGGAACATGGTGTCCCCTGTTACCATGAGTTACACAGGAACACTTTATTTTTTCGTAGATAACCTTAATCTTTTCGGGTTAATTCTGTCACAGAAGAATATTGGGGAAAATAACTGTAAAGTACGGAGATAATTTTCCATATGTGAACTGATTTGGAGAAAGGGGTTTTCATCTGCATTTAGATCATGCAGATTAATTTACTGACACGTGTAATTTCCTGTGTGAAGTGTCTAGCTGTTAAGGATTTGACTGTAATAAAAGCTTTTCCAAGGAGGAGGGAAGCTATGACAAGCATGTACATTTCAAGGGTGATGGAGAATCCTTTAAAAGGGATTCCGTACTCTCTCTGTGACAGAATTTTATTTCAGTTTTGAGTGGACTTCTGTATCTCTGCCCTTTAGGAGCCTACGACTGCTGATCTAGTGATCAAAAATCTTTCTTAAACAAATAGAAATACCAGCAAGTGAAGCAAATCATATGGACATGGAAATCCCCTTCTGTAATGGGGATTGCAGGTGCTCCAGCTGTGCTTCACTGCGAGCTTCTCTCTCAAATTTCCAGGTCAGAAAGGAAGAGATTTACATTCTTGAAGAGAGCCCAGCAGAGCCCCAGCCTGTCTCCACTGAGCACTTTACCCAGTTAGCTTCTGTGATGTTTGCTCAGTTGTTTGCCAGTATTTGCTTTTCTTAACTTCCACCTACTGGAACATATGGACTCGCTCTGCTCCCTCTGACTTCATCACTCACCATGTCAGATCTCAACACAAAAGCTACTACATCAGAGGGTACAGGTGTTCACTACAGTCACACACAGCAAAACCACATACCTGAAGTGCTGCTTCAGGCTGCACTGCAGTAAAGCTGACAGTGTCTATTGGATTAGTGTACCAACAATCTTCTCTGTAGCTGAATGCTAAAAATCTGTGTCACCTGCAAACCCCCATCAATACTTTTTCTTTACTGTGGAGTAATTGATTCTGGAGCTGGGCACCACTTTTGAGGTGGGTTTTGGTTTGGTTTTTTAAAAATAATGTTTATCCTACCTAGAGAAAAATTATTAGATTCCAAATGGTACCAGGTAACTGAAAGAGGAGCAATCCAAAAGACATTTGCTAAAGAAATTATTCTCTCAAAGAGAAGCTGAACCACATATTTCTGGCAAACCCAAAAACTGATGCATTTGCCATGTGTAGTGAGGAGAAGCATCAGAAACATATAAATGTGTGTGAAATGAAAATAGGTTGCTGCTGAAAGTAGGGAGTGTTGATCTGTGTAGGAGAGCTTGTAGAACCCTGAATGTTCTTAGGATAAAGAACCTGCCTGGAACAGAGGCTGCTGCAGTTTCCGGCTTTGGCTCAAAACAGGGGTTTCCTCGCAAATATAAATGCAGCAAGGAAATACCTGCCTACATCGGAAATAAAAACTGGCCAACTGCTCATAATAGATTTAAAGCAAAGCAGTAAGGATGTGGGAAATCAGTCATAGTTTCATCATCTGTTCTGGGTGGATGTCATCCAGATGCTCCAGTTCAGTTGCAACTTGCAGGCCTTTCAAATAATTGCTATTTGGGTTACAGTAGCTAAGCTTGTAGGGCAAGCTACTTTTGAAAAACAGGGCTGTAACAGTCTGTGCTTGTTACTTTTGTTTTGTTTCAGGGTGTGCTGGATTCACCATGTTACAGGAGTGTGGGTGTACCCGCTTCTTGAGCATCTCAGCCCAGGTGTCAAAATAATCTTTTTTGCAGCTGTAACCATAATTATTAATATATTCTACTTGGTGGGAGAGGTCCTGAACAACTACATCTGGGATACACAAAAATGTGAGTATTGTTTTAGGAATAGTATCTCATAAAGTACATGGTCAGGACTTGAGGATGTTTCTCTGAAAGTCTAGAAGGTTTTAAGCTGACTAAAACAAAGGAGAATGACAGAAGTTCCAGTGAAACATCTTAGTGGCTTGCCCTTAAAAGCAGCCGGATTAAGAGAATGGCTGCTGAAAAGCCTAATGAGCAATGAATATGTATTCTTTTTTTATAACTTACAACTAATTTAAGAGCTCTTGGCAATTACCTGGGAGGCTTACCACCCACTTACTAGCCGATGAACCCATTAAATGCAACTAGAATAAAGTATCATTCTGTGTGAATGCTGTTAATGGCAAGCTTAGACTTAGAAATAAAAATATACTTTTTTGGTATTTTCAGGTAGAAGGTGTTTTCTGCTTATAAATTTACCCAGAGAAAATGAACATGTTCTTGTCAGTAAAATAATAGGAATGAAAGATCACCTTAGTACAGGGTAAACTTAACTGTGCAGACTCTCCATCATCCTGCCTAGGCCACCCATTGCAGAGGAAAGAAAAAGGGAAAAAAAGACAAACACAAGATTAAAAGTAGGTTCCCTTAATCTAGGAAAGATGTTTCTCATTTATCAAATTGCCTGAAATAAGCAAACAGCATTCATAATCACTGCTCTGACAAATCACAACTAGAGTGAAATAAATTCACATGGGAGTTGATTACACATACAAATCTCATTTAGCAACTCCTTCAGTACAAGGTAGAATCTAATGGCAGAGGCTCAAAGCAGTTTTACTTGCCATTTGTTCGTATTAGCGCCCAGGTGTAAAGTGTCTTTTTCTATTTGCTTTAGAACCAGCTATCCTAATGGTTACAGTCTTCAAGACTGGTATTCAGTCCACAGTTTGATGTCACATTCACATTTATCTAACTTCTGTGAGTTAATTTGGGAAAGATATTTCTAAAAAAGGCAGCTGCAAGGAATTATTTCACTTGACCTAAGTCCTGTATGAAGAATAATAATGTGGTAAAGAATCACATGTTTTTAGCAAGTCCATGAATAAGTAGATGTTGGAAAATCTCCTGCACTATTCCAAAGTATGCAAAATCCCTCGTTCTTGTGGCCCACCACCCTAGAGGAGCTAACATCAATTGGGTCGTTCCTCCAGACTCTTTCAAGGTTCACCGTGGCCTTATTGTCCTCTCCCTCATTCCATCCTTGGGATAAAGAGTGTTGATCCAGAGTCCTCTGAGGCTCAAATGCTTGCAAAATGGAAAATGTCATGAGTCACCTGCTGTTTTGCTGTGCTTGAAACACTTTGCACGAACCTAACCTGAGGTGTGTGGCAGGCACACCACTAACAGCAGATGTAAAATGATGCCAGTCTGTCACTGTGTGACACTTGGGAAAATATTATTTGAAAACTGTACATTTAAAAGAGGCTTTTGAGCAGTAAGCCTGCAAATCAAAACAGTCTGCTATGAGAAGATTTCTGGGGTGAGAAGGGGTTGGTTTGGGTTTGGAGTTTTTTTTTATTTTCCTCTGGAGATGCATTAAATAAAACCTCACTACTGACAAAATGATTTGCAGTTAGTTTTTCCAAGTTAAACCACAAACATGGTAGGGAAGGAAAAATTTGCCCTTTGTACAAGCCAGTGTCTGTCCACAGTTTTGAGGGTATCTGCGTTCCTGCCAAAGTATTTGATGCATCTGCAGTAGAGTGCTTCAGAAGAAAGAAAAGAGGCGTTTTCAAAAAAGCAAATAAAACAGCTTTTAAAACTGTTGGGAAAGTTCCTTCCAGCAGAAAGCAGAAGACTCAAGATTGGCTCTGGAGCAGCCTTGTAAAGCCACTGTAATCTTTTGGCCCTGCCTCTTGTTTTGGTTGTTAAACCTTCAACTGTGGCTCTCCCATTACATTAGTTTGCCAGCAACACCCAGGGCCATTATATTTGGGCTGCTGGAAACACGCAGACCCATTTGTTTCCGCGCTGTTTCTTTCAGCAAGGCAGCTCTGCTGTTGTGCTTTCTAACTGCAGATGGGTCTTATTGTTTCCTGTATTGGAATTAATTATCTATGTTTTTAAAGTGATTTTTTTTTTGTACTTACCACCTGTGCGTATTTTGCACTAGCAGGTGATCTTACTTGTGACTGGATTTTCCTCTCAGCATTCTCAAACGTTGCTTCTCTTTTGCTTTCAGTCCTTAGAAGTCTTTCTTTTCCAGCATGCAGCAGGCCTGAAAACCTCCAAAAGAAATATTTGTATTTGAGATGTCTGGCAGAGAGGGCTTAGTCAGAAGAACAATACTTTTGTCAGATACCAATAGTAATTCATTGTCCAGGAACAGGCATATGAAATAGCTGAATGCTTTCATTGCCAGAAAAAACACAATCTTCTGCCCAGCCTGGACTTTGCTCAGCATAGCAAAGAGACAAGTCCTGCAGCTAGGCTAAGTTCTTTAAGGAGCCCTAGACTCAGCTCAGCTCTCCTGATATTACTGAAAGTCACGGCCATTACGAGAACAGAGAGGCACCCTCTCAGCAGTAATTGTTCTCTTGAACTCTCAAAAAAAGGAGATAAACTTGCAAATATTTAAAAAAACAATGTTGAAATGGAAGGGGGGTTAAAATTACCGAATTCTGAAACACAGCTATTAAAACTTTCCTTTAAACTAAGTTTGCTGCTTAGCTTCAGCTATAGTAGCATCTACTTTAATTTGCTTGTAGGTAAGCGGAGGAGGTGAGGGAATTAACTGTTCCCAGACCCCTGCAGCCGTCAAAAGCTGAGCCTGCGGCAGGGGGTTAGGCTGATTGATTTGAGAATGGGAGGCAGGGAGGGAGGAAGGGAGGGAGGACTGTGCAGTTTATTACTGGACAACCACTGCCATCAGGTGTGCAGATGGTCTTTTTGTTCACAGCAGGTGAAGTAACACATGCAAGAGCATATGAGCAAGAACAGGAGAAACAACGTCAAGAAAGGGAAAAGAAAGACTAATGCATTAAAAGAACCTCTCAAAGTAAACCCTTCATTCATTGAGAGATTTTTAAAAGCTGTTCTCCGTATGTTTTCAGGTATCGAAGAAGGAAAAGAAAAGCCGAAATTGGAGTGAACAACAAGAGGCAACATAGAGGATTGTTTAGGGCTCCATGGAAGATTTCTCATCCCCGGCAGAGGTCGCCATGGAGAGGAATCTTTGGAAAGGAGGAAGTTTAATGGGCCCTCTGCTCAGTGCAAGGATATTTTTGGATTTTATATGGAGGGAAAATGATTTTAGCTAAAAATAATAATATCATTTCAGCCTTCATTCCTATTTCTCTATGCTTGCATGTGACATACACATATAAGATGTATATTTATCTCCATGGCATTCTCAATGTGCATTTCTTGAATCAAATAAGTCATTAAATCATTAAGTCATTAGATCACTTCTGCCAAGAAGAACGAGTACGTTCTCTGTATTGTTTGAGAAAATCTTAACCAGATAGGTCTAATGCAGGGAAACAAAGCAATTCTATTATATTTCAAAGTACAGCATACAAGCTAATTGCATGAATGTATCTAAAGAACAGTTCGGTTTGACTGAAATATCAATGTAACACTATGTAACAGCTGCCTTAAATTTGTGATGTTAATAATTTTATCAGTCTAGTAAAATCTTATTTGCGGTGTTAGAATATCTTCTTAAATAGGCCTAAATAAAGAACAAATTATCCTTGCATTTCTGTTTCTTCATGCTGATTCTTGAAATTCTAGATGGATTGATGGCATTTGAATGATATATTTTCATGTTTTCCAGTGTCAGCTGGAGATTATATCAATTCTACATAAGGATTTTTCTTATTATCATAGTACAGCATGTGATTCTGCATTTTCAAGTTGTAAGTTCTCAATAGATGGGCTGAGCTGCTAGTGTTGTACCAGAGAGAGCATTTAAGCCTTACTTCAGGAAGGCAGGTAAGCAAATGTTTAAAGAAAAACATATGCCTGTTTGATTTAGGAATTCAGTTGCAAAATACTAGTGATTGTTTAAATTTTACATGATTCTGCTTAATTACTAGACAATCAAGAAGGAACTCTAGAAGGCACAAAAAAATTGAAATAGAACTAAAATAAAGTGAAAGAATAATTTTCAGCAAGATGTTATTTGTTAAAAAAGTAGCTTTAAGATCCAAATATCAGTATTCCTATTGCATATTTGTTCATTAGTGTATTTAGATATATTTATTTTAACACATGTAGAGCACTTCAAATATGGATAATGTTAATGTATTATATTTAGTAACAGGATTTTTGCAGAGTTTTAATCTGATTCAGTGATGTTTCTGCTCTGCAGTAGCTCTGGGGAAGATGGATCTCATGCAACTCATTACCTGCCTCCACAGTATTTTTTAAATGTACTTGTATTTATTTACAAACTACCATAGGAAACAGCATAAGTTCAACAGTATGCTTTTTGGTTTGTTTCCTTCAAAAGTAAGACTTTTTGATATTATTGTGATGATATTGTCTTTGTCCGTCTGTCTGTTCTCTCAATAATTTTTAACTTGTTGATCAAAGTTGCAAAGATTTCAAAGCTAAGCAAGTTACTAGAAAGTTCATGGAAATAAGGGGCCAGATAAAAAAGGAGCTTCTCTGGTGGTCCTACAGAGGGAGACGACAGGACACATAAAAGCAGCAGAATTTGGGAGCAAATTTGCTGTAGCCATGTGGTCTTGCATCAGGGATATTATGTTCTGCTATTCCTGAGCTGTGCATTACATATGCACAGTAATGCTGCAGCATGATTGCTCGGTCCACAGATAATTGGTTGGAGGCGGTAAGATGTCTGTTATTTGCAACAGGCTTTTAAAACTCAGGAAGGAAAGAAGGCGTGGATTCAGTCATGTTTAGTGAGCTAGGAACTGTTTAAAGTCACTGCCTCTGAAAGCTATGGTAGCACATGAAGGTAGTGGTGGACAATGAATGTGCTAGGGGATCTGGCTGTACTTTCCAGCAGCAGTAACTGTAGCTTAGGGTGTGAAGCCCAAGGCACAAACCCTGTTGACTTTTTTGTCATATGAAGAATTTGCATAACGTATATTCTGCTGTTAATCTGGGATATTTTTATTTTTCAAATTTTATTTCAGGGAAATTGTTTCCTTCACAGAATTCAAGAATTCATTCTAGTGGAAAGAATGTGTTAAATAAAAATCAGAAGTGCCAAAATGCCACACAGCTGTACGCATTCTTCTAGAGCACGCTCTGATCATGTCTGCTGTATATATTTTACCACTGAATACTGAATGTCTGAGCCCTCAAAAACTGGCATTTATGGAAAGATTCCTCTTTCTCGGCAAGTTTTGCACCTTTTCAAGATAGATTTTTTTTCTAATACCATGTCATTTTATGCAATATTGGAAATGTCATAAGAATATAAAGAGAACAGAAGTGTCAGAGATCGGAATTGCCTAGATGAATCCATAGGTAGGTGTCTAAGTGAAGGTACCCTTTCAGAGGTACAGCATAGGGACACTTGAAGTTGTTATCCCTCGTATCTGTGAATTTGTGAGTACTCAGCACCTCAAAAAATAGACTACCAAGCTCAGTTAAGCCCCTGATATTAGCCAAAGGCAATATATGCAACACAAAATGTGGTGGGTTTCATTTGGTTTAAGGAAATGTATAGTATTCCAAGTCTTCTAAAATCTCAGAAAGTTCTCTACCTCCTGTGAGCTTTAAGCTTAAAGTCAAAAACATTTTAAAACATTAAATCCAGCCTCTGATGTATGAACCATGATATAAATAACTTGAGGGCCTGTGTACCCAGAGAGCACTCTTCTAGACTGTGTTCATTCCCTTTAGGATTACACAATCCATCATTCTTAAGAAAGATGATGGATGAATGATGACCAAAGTAAAAGTCACTTGTAAACTTAACAAATTTCAACCATCTTGGCTGAAACTGTCCCTGAAAGGTATTTTCCTGGGGGAGCTATTTTTTTGGTGGAAAACTTTTTGTCAGAACAAGTCATCTATTTCCAAGTGCAAGTCTATAAAAAAAAAAAAAGTCTGGAAGACTTTTCTCTACTTTTGCTGTGGAACTGAGTCTTTGGAAGAAGGACAGCATTTATGTTAATAGCGTTTCTGAACTTACGGGGAATATATGTTCATCTTTGTCCAAATTTTAGGGAAAAAAACCCCCACAAACCTGCATTTCCCTGTATTGCACAGGTGATTCTCTAGAGTGTTTATCAACTTCAGGAATGATCTGTCTTGTCACTGAATAGGATTTTCCCTACCATCCCTGATCTGTTGACTCTCTCCATGCCTGACTACCCAACACACACACCAAAATGGGGACCCCAATTTTGCTTCCCATGTACTGTTAATACCTCCGCAAAGCTGATGCAGATAAAGCTGCCTAGACCAAATATGAGGGAAGCAAAGCTTTGATGAAAACCTGAGCAATGAGAATAGGATTTAGATGGATAAACTAAGTGAAAAAACTCTAGCTTTTCCCTTGAGGACTACAATAAAATTAAATTAGTAATGTTTCTTATGTCGTAGCTGTAATGATAAACCATGTAGAAAACTGTGCAAAGGAATCATTAGTTTTGTTGTCAGAGAAGAGCATAGCATGCAGTAAATAAGGCAGTCTGCCACACTTTGAACCACAAGGAAAAGACAAAATACAGTTTCATCGTTCAGTAAGCACCCTCTGTCATGAATGAGGCACAGGAAAAAATATTGTGGGATCATCTAATTAAAGGCAATGTCATTATTCATACTCAAAAGGGGCCAAATTAAGGTTGAATAGACGGCCCAAATGCTGACATTACCTCACTCTTCAGTGCCCAACTTTCCAGTCTTAATAATATTCTATTGACTTAGTAATAGAATGCAAAAAGGGGGGGGCCAGGGGAGGATTTTTTTTAAGGCTGGTTAGAAAGTCTAGCCACCCAGTTGTCATAAATTTCAGAATGACTGTGTCCCCTATTTGGCTTTAAAAAGCTCATCCATACTTTCTGCCTGCCTGTAGCTGCCCCAAAACATGTATGCATGGTTCCCATGTAATTCTGTTACAAAGAGGTTACCATAATTTACAAACTGTGCCACAATTTCAAAATTAAATTATTTTAGTCTGTGATTTAGCTCATGTGGGATAAAACTAGTTTGCTGTCTTTCTGTAGCAACCATTGCCTTATTTTAAAGGAAAGTGACAAATATTTTCCCTAATTTTAAGTTGATTCTTTGCTTCTCTGCCCACAGGAGTAATATTAGCTAAATTATCTCCAGGGCACATCAAAGACATTTGTATACTGTGAGCAGACTGACAAATGGCAAACCATTCTGCAGGCTCCCAGGTGGCAGTTTGTGGTGACAGTGTATAAGGCAGGCACCTCTTGGTTCATTTTTCTTATTGGATTTATTTCAAATCCTAACAACAATTTATTCTTCGCCTTTTATTTTCTGTAAAGATTGGTCATTCTGCTCCGATATACACTTCAGTAGCCTGTGAAGACTAGGGTATTGTTAGACTGAACACTGAAAAGATTTATAATCTGAAACTTGAGTGGATGTATAGTCCTGAAGAGACCATCATCCCAAGGTTAACATCACAGAGGAGTGTTTGATGTTCCTACCCTGAGCGTAAAGGAACAAGCAGTAGGAGATGTGTAGGTGAGGTCGCCTCTGAATGCAGCCTTGGAGAAGTTATGCTCCTGTTTTCATGTAAATAGGGTCAAACGTCGGTGACAGGTATTTTGCAACTGCAGCAGCAAAAAAAATCTCCTAATCAAAGCATAGTGCATATTAGTAGACGAGGTCATCTCCACTAGGGTATCCCAGCTGCTCTGCTCCTATGGGTCAAAGCTTCATGTGCCACTGTAACCGGCTGCTTCAACTGGGGTCACAGGTGTTGCAGAGAAGGAAAGAAACCTGGAAGTTTTATTATATATATGGGCCCTTCTGTTCAGCCCCACATGTTCATATGTGCTGTAAAAGTGCCATTGTCTTCAGTATGTCTGACTGCAGTATTAAACCTGGGGTCTAACTATTGCCAAAATCATAGGAAAAAAAAGCACCTGAAAGTTTGACTGATCAATTCTCTACGTGGTCATTATCTCTCCTCTTTCTGAAGCAAGAACAAAGGGAAAATGAAACTAACCTGGAAAGTAAAAAGATCTAGCTGTTGACATCTGTTGAGAAAAGTCCTTGGTCACGTACTGAGCTCAAAGCACATGGCACAGGGTACTTCTGATTCCAGGGGCTTTGTTGAATGAGGGAGCAAGTGGACTTGCAGGTTGGGCGCTTTCTGTAGTGCTTCTAATGATGTAATGAAGGGGGTTTGGGTTTAGACTGAAAATAGGTCTTTTCAGCATAGTGACTTCCCCTTACTTGTATTATTTAAGTAACTAAGAAGAACAGAACTGTCCAATTTGCAGACCACAAATATCAAATATATTCAGCATATATTCTCCAAAATGAGCAATTTTATTTTTATCAAAAATGCACTCTGTTTTGTTCAAGTAACTGATGGAAATCAATGGATTTTAATGTAACCCAGAAGAGCAAGTTGTAGTCTTATTCCCTTAAGAGCCCCTTTGTTGTTCAGACCACGGCTGTAAAGGAATTTGAACCTCAACACAATAAATGCCTGTACGGAAATTTGAGAGATAGGCCACAGACTTTGTGGCCCACTGGAGAAGGTATCTGCTGTTCCTTAGAGTTGTGTAAAATGAGACAGAAATGAAATAGCGTCTTTTTCATGCAATTCTTATTGTAGCTAGTTACGGTGTTCAAGTTAAGCATTTTATATATAGCTTGTGTATTAAAAAGTAAACATCTACCATTAGGCTAGAGAAGTATCTCCACAGTGTGCGTTCTAAATATAGAGATTGCTATGGTACAGTCAGTACTAGGAAATAATATCTCTTTACTTTTTAATGTTCAGATAGTCCCCTCTTTATGTGTAGATAAAAGTTAAGCACACACATGCATACAAATATACATACACACATACACATATACAAGTGTGATCTTCTGTAGAAACAAATAATGACAGTCAGATGTTAAATGGCAGTTACTTAACATGAAAAGAAATCAGGCACTGTGAAAGGTATCATTCTTGACATGGGCAGTAATTCCACCATAAATCCAAACTGACAGCCCCCTGTGTTCCTAATTTTCTCCTGGGAATAAGGCTGGTGAGCTGCTGGCCATCCTACCTGTAGCAATAGGGACAGTTTGAGGCTGCAATACTCTGCAATACTGCATTTCATTACTTTTGCAGGCAGAGCAGTGCCTGGATAGCTGCCTACTTATGATCATCTTCGCTATTTGCTATGTAAAATAAAATAAGTTGCTCTTATTTAATAGTGATCCTCAGTTTAGGTCCTAAGTTTACACCTGGCAGATGTAATGGGATAAAAGAGGGGAGGTCACCCCTCTTCTGTGACTGGTATTAAACTGCAAAACCATTCTCTCTAGAGGTGGCTTAACAGAAGTGCTGTTAGTCATAGAGTAGAAAGAGGCAGTTAAGCACACTATACTTAGAGAGGCACCACAATTTATGATAATGGAGGACCTCAACTACCTGTTTGTAGTCTGGCCAAGAGTTACCATGGGACAAGAAACAAAGAAGGAATTTCTTGAATAATCATTTCTTGGAATGGGCAGCTATGGAGTACACCAAGGCAGTGAGGGCACTCAAACATAAGTGAAGCTCAGGAGATCATTGGAGATGTAATCCCAGCTGAACTATTAAGCAGTTCTGACCAGAACATTATATTCATCCTGCCAGGAGTATGATAAGGTCCTGATCCTTTTGGTACCAGATAAGGTACCAAAGCTTTGTACAGAGATCCTAAACATTGGAGACGGGTGATGGAGAGGACAGGAATGTGGTCTGAGGAAAAAGTACGTAGGCACGTGACAGTATATTGTGGTACTTTTAATGTCAGAGCCATTGGTGGGATAGCCATAGTTAGAGACGTGTGTGTGTGTGTGTGTGTGTGTGTGTGTATGTATATAGTAGTAGTAGTAGTATATTCCAACTGTTTCTAGTGTTACAGGGTTTTTGAAAGGAGCCACAATACTGACTAGGTGGTAAGTTTAGAAAGAGATCCACTGGGTGGACCTGTCATACAATTGAATCAAGAACACTTGTAAAGTGAAGTACCTGGCTGCCACTGCTGTCAGGGTTACAGACGTGATTTTGTTGCACAGTGTTGCAGCATCCCATTTGTACTGGCCCACAGCTTAGCCCTGTGTAATGGTGCAGTGCTTTTCCTACAGCGGGAAGTCCACATAATCCAAGCCATCCCAGGGGTTAGCTAGACCTTGGCTGCAAACATATATTCTGCTTTGCTTGTGAACTCAGCTCCCACAGTGGGTGACATATATACTGGCATGTGCCATAGGTATCGTTGGTGTGTGTGTCTGGAGACTAATTCAAATAAAAAAAAACAAACAAAACCAAACAAAAACCTCAAACAAACAAACAAACAAACATAACAAAGAAAATATGTAAGGCTTTGTTTAATAGAGCATTAATTATGCACATTCTGGAAGATTTCTAGTTCCTTTCAGCACTCAGAATTTAGATTCTGCTGGCTATACTTAATTTTTTAAAGCCCTCTACATTTTGCAGTTTACACATTTGCATAGCGTAGGACTACTGTCAGGAACATATATCTACAGATCTGGGGCAGGAGCTGTTCTCATCATTTCAGTGGGATGGAAAAGAGAAAACAGTTCAAAGGAGGAAGATGGGGGAAGGGGAGTATTTCCATATATTTTTTTAAGGAATCATAAAGACATACAGACAAGTGTGTCAATCATGAGACATAGTTTTCTCTTTAATGTTGTCAGGAACACAAAAGTTCACAGAGCACATGTGTGAGAGGGTGCTGCGCTGCCTTGAGTACATGATCTGCATGATACATGTCAGAAGATGGGAATGTTGCTATGGCAATTCTTCTCTCTACTGAATACTAAGTTATCAAAGAAGCAACAATCAAGCAGCCTCACTTATGAACTTGCCTGCTTGAAGATGCTAAATACTATTTATAGTTTCTCCTGCAAGGAAACAACATTGTTTTCTGCTCTGGCCTTTTAAGACCCTGTGCCGCAGCCCTCCAGTATTCCTAAGGTTTCTGTGATTTGGAAGCTGCTGAAGGCAAAGATTTGACTGAATTTTGTGCTGAAGAATGTTGGGGTTTTCCCTCAGCTTATACAGTGTCCTTCTATTTTCAACTTGCTGAGAACACAGCAGGTGGATCTTTCTGCATTTCCAGAAGTCATCTTGTTTATAAAATTCTGGATTGAGTAATTCATAAATCTTTACTTTTAATCTGCAGAGAAGTAGTCTGTTGTGATTTACACTTCCCCCTGGCAGGACAGCAAGAGAGGGACTGGAAGCCTGTTCATTCCCCCACCAGCTTCCTCGCTGGGTGACCCTGAAAGCCCATCCTGTCCTTGCCTGTAGTACCAAGCCATTCCCACTGTGCTGTGTGGGAACTGTGATGGAAAAGCGATGCCTTTACTGCCAGCTCTCCTAATTGCACCACTGATTTCCCTTAGAAATAGTACTGTTTTGCTTACTTCCCTAAAAATCTGTATAGCACTGCTTTGTGTAACCAAAACAGTGGCAAACTTCAGTAGATTCATGCATTACAGTGTTTCACATTGTCCAGGTTGTATCATATTTTCGATTATTTTCCTTTTACCTGATTTTCATTTTGTAGATTGGAATATTCTCTGCTAGGAAAATTCTACATGTCTTATTCAGGCTAAATTTTCTAAGGTGGCTCAGGCACTCCAAAAGTGAAGATAAAGAAAAACAGACCTTATTGTCCACCATATTAAAAAAGTTCCTTTAAATAAATTTATCACATTGTTTTTATTTTGGGCTTTTTTTTTTTTTTTTGGTCAGAATGGATAGTGCTCTAGGGAACTGTTCAGAGAGGGAGGATGTAAAAGCCTGATCTGATGTGCTGTAAATGAGGGAGGATAGCATAGGAAGAGAAAAAGGGGAAATCTGCAGGTCATTCTGCAGAAGTGCTTACCTATGTGATGCTGGGTAAGTTATTTAATTTTACTGCTTCACAGTTGGCCAGTAACTTTTTTTATAGTTTGTAATGTTTATTTAGCACCTCCCATGGGCTCTAAATGTTCTAAAACAAATGAGTTCTGCAAAAGCAAATGAACAAGGCAAAAAGTACCATTTAAAACTATGGCAATCTATATATCGAAGCACTCCAATACCCACCTCAAAGAGAAAATGTACCCAGCATATGGATTTCTTTGATCCTTCAGTATCCAGTTATAGAGTATCAAAGCCAACGGAAAATATAACAATCTTTCATGGGGAGAAACATGACTAAAAGAGCAATAAAAGAGAAATTTTATGTCAAATTCCAGTAAGACCAACAAAAGTCTCTCAGACAAGTCACAGGTTGGTGTACATGAAGAGGCATCTGCAAATACAGGACATCTTTGGAAACTGCAGGAGCAGGTGCTCTCCAGAAAATGTATCTTCCTGATGTAGCATTCATTTGTACTCTGTAGGAACAACAAATAAGTAGAAGAATTTCAAAATCAAGCCTTGACTGTGTAATGTGTATGCAGGCATAATTTAGATCCCCCCAAAATGTCATTGACTTAATGATTTATTTTATGTCTGTTTTCTGCTGTGCTCATCAAGAGAGCATTGCTTAGTCCAGCTGGTCTGAGGTTTTGATATCCATGTGACTCAGAGGCAGGGATTCAAACCACAATGGCCAGTACAGAGACGTCAAAAGTTTCCACAGTGCGAAGGACACAGAAGTGAAAAACATTGACTGGTTTAAAGGGATTAACACAGAGAGGTCAATTAGCAGTTTGCAGCCACCCAGATCTAGGATTCTTAAATTATGGTCTTTCTTTTCTGTCTGAGCTCATTTTGTTTCCAGAGATTTAAAGGGCGAACTTGAGAAGCCACCCCTGCTGCAGGTACTTTCCATGTTTCTGAGTAAGCAGGCCAAGAAAAACAGCAAAGATAATTTTCCTACAGTGTTCTGCACCAGCTAGAGAAGGATGATGAACTGCAGGAGAAGATTTGCTGACAGTGCAGCTCACCCTGCTGAAGGGGGGCCAGCATACACTGCTTTCTTCGAGGCAGTATCGCCATGCCCCCAGGTCACAATGTTGTGCATGCTGCAGCTTACCCAGAGCCAGTGTGGATGTTGTGTCTGGAAGACTGAAAAGTTTAGATTTCCCTGGTCAAAGAGCAGCTTTTACCTTGTGCTGCCAGAAGTTGTCCATGATCATGATACATCGTCTGGGATGTGATCATGAGAGCTTCCTCAGCCATGCTGTTTGCAGGCTGCCTGCCTCTAGTGACCACAGCATGATCTCTTTGCTTTCCCTACTGAAACCGAGAGTCACTTGCCCATCCCTGGAAGAGCTCCTCAGCATTCACAGCCATAAAAAACCACAAGAGCTGGAGTAAAACAAGATTTATTCAGAAAGAGGGTGTGAATCCAATTAGAGCAAAATAAATAGTCTACATGACACATTTCTTTCTCACCTCTGCAGAAGCTAATCTAACTAATCCCTTTGTGTTGTAACAGGAAAATAACTGATACCTTACAGCTCTACAGCAAGTATTGGAGGACACAGGCAGCAAACACCAGCTGTCTGGGCCTGCAGCCCATCCAGCTCTGTGTTTGTTACTGTGAGCCAGCAGCTGCCTCTGGTGTATCCTCAAGCTTTCTGCCACGGTGCCTACAGGCAGGCACTGACTTGGGGGCCACATGTCATTTTCTTATTCCCAAATAAGCATCCTGCTTTGCTACGTGATGCAAGTTTCCTAAATAAAGTGTTCTGGGAAAGAGGTCTTCCTGTGTCTCTTAAGAGGAGACAGTAATTTCCTTTCAGCAGGCTTGGTGTTCTCACAGGCTGCACTGACATCCTGTGGCATGACTTCCCCGCCTGAAAAGAGCATGAAGGGACAGCTTTGCCCCTGTTGCCAGTCTCCTCCATGTCCCCTCTCTGCTCATTGTGGGTCACTCATGCCTCATCTAAACCCTTTGGGAGGTGAAGGGGCACCTGCCCCATTGCTGGATCCAGCACTGTCTCCTGCCCACTGTGCCAGGCTGGCAGACACAGGACCTGACGTCACTGTAGCCACCACTTGTCCAGACACCACCGGACTGGGGAGTGAGTGATCATCCCTCCTCCCTTTTTGGCACCTTCTGAATCACTGCCCACAGCAGCAGGGCTGTGTGAAGATGAGTTGTAGTGACCCATCACTGGGTGGGGTGTTGCTGGATGGGTGGGGGCTTTTTTAAGGGAAAATTTATGAACATCCCTCACACACACCAACCTCTGCCTACAGGGCACCTAGCCCTACCATGGGGTACCCAGATCTGCAGCAAGTTGCATCCCTCAGCCTGGACTCAGGCACTGTGCGCAATAGCACCCAGCCCCATAGGAAGTCGAGTTTAACTTTACTTCCCCATGGGGAATAGCATTAATCTGTAACTTTTTAGGCATCATCCGAACAGCTGAATTACAGCTATTAGCTTTGGACTCTAGGCATTTTTATGAGATATTAGTTCCAGGGCTTGTGGTTTGGCATAGAAAGCATATTATTCACACACAAAACAACTGCATTAAAATAACATTAGGAATCTGGCTGAAACTGACAAAACCTAGGAAACTCAGAATTAAGGCCTAAAGTATGTCCTTAACTCACCCACCACGTGCCCGACATGGCTGCTTGGGCAGTATGTTGGCCCCTGCTGCCTCCAGCTGAGCCATACTCCCCTCCCTGCACCTCGACTGCAGTCCCACCACCCCCAGGGAGCCACAATCCATCTTTGTGCCTTGAAGTCCTTGTCCAGTCAGACAAGGTTTAGAACTTACGTTTTTTCTGTGCGTCTCTACTTAGAGACACGGGTTTTTTCCCCTGTCACCAACATCACTGTGATCATAGCAAAAACTGCACTCAGCTGTGGAGGCTGGATGAAGGCAATGCCAGTTTGAAGAGAAACAGATGGGCCTTTCTGAAATCTACCGGGGGGGGGGGAGGGGGAATCCTTGGCCCAGAAAACACCTTCTAATGTTCACTTTGTGGATCACCTTACTGCAAGGGAACTGAGGCCAAGAAGTAGTGTGAGGACACAAGTTGCTGTCACGAGCTGAGGGGGAGTGGGGAGAACTTGTGCAGAAGTTGTGCCTAACAGTTTTTGGTCAGGGGAAGCCATACTGCATATCCAGAAATTTGTGTCATAGCATCCAGTGGATGAAAAATGCAGTGGGTCAAAAAGCAGCAGCGCTGGGTGGATTCCTGGTCCAAACATCTGCTGTGCTCCAGTTTTTCTTCCAAAGCCCTGCCCTTGGTCACAGGACACAAATATCAAAATGCTCATCTGGTCCCTGACTTTCTGGAAGGTGCATCTGAGCTTTGGAAAAGGTGATCTCAGCTGCAGCATGTTCGCTGCAAAAGCAAACAAACAAAAGCAGCAGCCTCAGCAGAATCACAGTTCACATCCTCCAAGAAAAGAATTACTACAGACCCCTAGGAAGGACTCGAAGGCAGGGAGGCCTCGACAAATTGGAGGACTGGGCAATCACCAACCATATGAAGTTCAAGAAAGGGAAGTGACAGATTCTGCACCTGGGATGGGGCAATCCTGGATGCACATACAGACTGGGGAATGAGATTCTGGAAAGCAGTGCCATGGAAAGGGACTTAGGGCTCCTGGTCGATGGCGAGTTGAATATGAGTCAGCAGTGCCCTGGCAGCCAGGAGGGCCAACCATGTCTGGGGGGCATCAGGCAAAGCATCACCAGCTGGGCAAGGGAGGGGATTGTCCTGCTCTACTCTGCACTGGTGTGACCTCACATTGAATATTGTGTGCAGTTTTGGGCACCTCAGTATAAGAAAGATAAAAAGTTATTAGAGAGTGTCCAAAGGAGGGCAATAAAGATGATGAAGGGCCTTGAGGGGAAACTATATGAGGAGCAACTGTGGTGACTCAGTCTGTTCAGCTGGAGGAGACTGAGGGGAGACTTCATTGCAGTTACAACTTCCTTCTGAGGGGAAGAGGAGGGGCAGGCACTGATCTCTTCTCTGTGGTGATCAGTGACAGGACCCAAGAGAATGGCCTGAAGTTGTGAAGGGAAGGTTTAGTTTAGTTACTAGGAAAATGTTCTTCACCCAGAGGGTGGTTGGGCATTGGAACAGGCTCCCCAGGGAAGTGATCACAGCACCAAGCCTGATGGAGTTCAAGAAGCATTTGGACAACACTCATGGATGTGACTGTTGGTGTGACTGTTGGGAATGGTCCTGTGCAGAACCAGGAGTTGGACTCGATGATCCTTGTGGGTCCCTTCCAGCTCAGCATATTCTATGATTCTGTGATTATGTGACCAATTTGCCCACTCTGGAGCATGGCTCATTTTAAGATGTTTTTCCTCCATGGCCAAATACTTGCCTCCAGATTGCAGTAAAATCAGCTCCTCTAAAGGCATGTTTGAAACGAGCTTCACTTCTGCTCTACCCATTTCTTTTATTTAGGAGCTATGCTATTTTGTAGGAAACAGCCCAAGATGTTCATGCATGAGGCATCACTCGAGGATAAACCACATTACAGAGAAAAAAAAACAGAAGGCAGCAGCTAAAAAAAAAAAAAAGAAAAAATAATTGTGTTCAAGTTGCAATGTTGTCATGTTGCTCAGTAAAAGGGGGTGCACCTTGACCATATTGGGTGTGAATTTTTCCTCTCAGTGCGGTGAGAAATACATTTGCTATTGCCATCTTGGAAGCAAAACAAATAGAATAATTATTTCCTTTCCCAGCAAAGGCAAATGCAGCTGAACTTAGCTCTGTGCCTTTTTACTTTTGTGCCTTAAATGAACATTCCCTTGTGGACTGGCTTTTGCAACAGACCACAGTACTACACCTGGCACCAAATTTGTGTTTCAGGTCAGAATGGAGATGTTCTGGTGATAAATGAGGGATGCTTGTTCTGTGGACATTCTGTCCCAGAAACGCTGTAGCTAAATTTACCATAGAACACTTCCAGTTTAATTCTTCCTTAGGAGGTCTTTTAATGAAAAATAAATGCTTTGTTTGTTCTAGAACCGTTCTCTAGACACAGTTTGGGACCTAAGTATCAGGCCTCCTTGGACTTCTTTTAAAGTTACTGAGTTTCTCTGTGTCTCTCACTATAGACAATGCCACAGATACTCACTGCTTCTGAAATGAGTGGGCACTGCATGACATAGGGTCTGTATCCCAATAAGCAAGTGGCAAGTGAATAAACCCTAATCTGCTGCTGTGTTTCCTAAAGAAAAAAGCTGAGTCTGGAAACAGCAAACAGCATAATCTGCTTTTAGACCCACCATGTGCCATAGAGCCAAACTGACCTGTTACAGAGCAAACACGGGTGCCTCCCACTTCTCACAGTTGCAAGGTGCTGTACGACATGGTGCCTTCCCAGCACATGAGCACACGCTTGCCCTTTGGATTTCATGAGACAGACACTCAGAGCTGTGCCAGTAGGTGTCTGCAGGATGGACGGTACACATATATGCAGTGCATTTACAGAAAGTGATACAATATAGGCCAGGATGGGCTTTCAGGTGCCACTTGGAAGGATCTCTTATCTTGCCCGTGCACATATGCAACCCCCACAAATGATTTTTTACTAGAAAATGAATAGAGGTTGAGACTGCAGGTGTGTGCATCTTATTAAGCACACTGTGTCCCTTGCAAAAGGTGGTTGAAATGGCAGATGAGTGTTTCCATATTAAGGAAGGCTTAAGAATGACTGACAAGACTCGCTTTTGCAGTTCTTATTTCTGCCAATCAAATTACTGAGGACAACAGCGAATAGTGCATATTTAGAAAATGTATTTTTAAAGTTGGGCTTTGACTGAACAGTTACTTCATGAGAAAGCGAAACCTTCCTTTCTTAACTATATGTAACTGAAATACAACAAGCAAAAGAGAGAAAAAAAGGGGGGGGGGAAGGTATAATAAATAAGCAAAACTATAGAACAAAAAGGCAGTCTTGCCAAATGGGCACCAGCACCCTATGCCCTCTTCTCAGGCTTGGGATCAAAGCTGGGTTCTCATGTCTGAGGGCACTGGTCAGAAGGAATAGGCAAGGAAGGAGAGGCAGTAGAGTACCAGTATATCTTAGGGAGTGTTTTGATTGTCTGAAGTTTAATGATGGTAACATTGAATGTTTATGGGTAAGAATCAGGGGAAAGGTCAAGAAAGCACTGGACTTTTGGAAGGTAGACTTTGTCCCTTCTAGGAGACTGGTTGACAGAATCCCTTGGGATTCAGTCCTGAAGGGCAAAGGAGTCCATGAAGGCTGGACATTCTTCAAGAAGGAAATCCTAAAGGCAGAGGAGTAGGCTGTCCCAATGTACTGAAAGATGAACCAGGGGGGAAGAAGACCAGCTTGGCTGAACAGAGCGCTTTGGCTTGAACTCAGGGATAAAAAGAGAGTTTATGACCTTTGGAAGAAGGAACAGAGGATTACAAGGATGATGTGAGATTATGCAGGGAGAAAATTAGAAGAACTAAGACCCAAATAGGACTTACTCTGGGTACTGCCATAAAAGACAATAAAAAATGTTTCTATAAATACATCATCAGCAACAGGAGGGCTAAGGAAAATCCCCACTCTTTATTGGTTGGGGGGGAAACATAGGATGAAAAAGGATGAAGAAAGGACTGAAGTACTTAATATCTCTTTTGCCTAAGCTTTAATAGTAGGACCAGTTGTTCTAGAGATACCCAGTACCCTGGGCTGGAAGACAGGGATGGGGAGCAGAATGAAGCCCCCATAATCCAAGGGGAAGTGCTCAGCGACCTGCAACACCACTTAGACACACACAAGTGTAGGGGGCTGAATGGGACCCACCAAGGGTGCTGAGGGAGGTGGTAAAAGTGCCCACCTAGCCACTGTCCATCTTTTACAAGCAGTCCTGGCTCACTGGGGATGTCCCAGTTGACTGAAGGTTACCAAAAGTGACTCTCATCTGCTAGAAGGGAAGAAAGGAGGAGGCAGGGAACTAGAGGCTGGTAAGCCTGACCTTGGACTAGAGAAGGTTATGGAGCAGATTATCTCAAGTGCCATCACATGGTACATACAGGACTATTGGGAAATCAGGCTGAGCCAAGGGCAGTTTAATGAAAGGCTTGGCCAACCTGATCTCCATCTACGACAAAGTGGCCTACTTAGTGGATGAGGGAAAACGTGTGTAAGTAGTCCACCTGGACTTTGGTAAAGATTTTGACACCATTTCCTACAGCATTCTCCTGAAGAAACTGGTTGCTCATGGCTTGGACAGGTACCCTGTTCACTGGGTAAAAAAACTGGCTGGATGGCTGGGCCCAGAACGTGGTGGCGAATGGAGTTACATCCAGCTGGCAGGTGGTCATGAGTGGTGTTCCCCAGGGATCAGTACTGTCGCCAGTTTAATCAATAATCTGGATGAGGGGATTGAGACATCAAACTGGGAGGAGTGTTGATCTACTGAAGGGCAAGAAGGCTCTACCAAGGGATCTGGACAGGCTGGATCGATGGGCTGAAGCCAATTTTATATGAGGTTCAACAAGAACAAGTGCTGGATCCTGCCCTTGGGTCACAGCAACCCCATGCAGTGCTACAGGGGTTGAGAAAGAATGGCTAGAAAGCTGCTCAGTGGAAAAGGACCTGGAGGTGCTGGTCGACAGTGACTGTACATGAGCCAGCAGCGTGCCCAGGTGGCCAAGAAGGCCAAAGGCATCCTGGCCTATATCAGCAATAGTGTGGCCAGCAGGATCAGGGAAGTGACTGTCCCTATGTACTCAACACTGGTGAGGCTGCACCTTGAATCCTGTGTTCAATTTTGGGCCCCTCACTACAAGAAAGACATTGAGGTGCTGGAGCATGTCCACAGAAGGGCAATGAATGGTCTGGAGCACAAGTCCTATGAGGAGTGGCAGAGGGAGCTGGGGGTGTTTAGCCTGAAGAGAAGGAGGCTCAGGGGAGACCTTGTCACTCTCTACAACTACCTGAAAGGAGATTGTAGCAAGGTGAGGGTTGTTCTCTTCTTTCAGGTAACAAGGGACAGGACAAGAGGGCATAGCCTCAGGTTGCACTTGGAGGTTTAGGTTGGATATTAAGAAAAAATTCTTCACTAAAATGGTAGTCAAACATTGGGACAGGCTGCCCAGGGAAGTGGTTGAGTCTCCATCCCTGGGGGTATTTAAAAGACCTGTGGATGTGGCACTTGGGAACATGGTTTAGTGGTGGACTTGGCAGTGCTGTGTTAACTTGATGATCTCAGAGATCTTTTCTAACATAAAGAATTCTGTGATTCTAATTCTTTCCTCCAACCTGGCTACCACCCACATCTCAACTCTTCATCTGCTTTTCCTGCCAGGTGGTCTGGCATTCCCTTATCACAGCCTCAAAGGACTCTGCAGTGCGGGGGATTGGAAAGACAAACCAAATTCTTCTCCTGAGACAGACAGGTAGGTCCCCAGGTGCTTGTCCTCATTACAGATATTGCTTTGGGAGCTGGATCCAGCTGGCAAAAGTTTCTCATGGCAAGAGAAGATGGCAAGACTGAAAATGTGAACCTGGAGGGAAAATATGTAGTTGTGGAGTAGAGGTGGCCTTGAGGTTAGGGTTAAAGAGGTGATAAGACAGTTTTTTATTCTATTTTTAGTTTAGCTTAGCATTGTGGAATTCTGTTAGTTATGGAACTGGCAGCATGTTTTGGGTGTGTTCAGATTTATTTGGATTTCCCACCCCTACCTCCTCTGCTCTAAAGATGTTATGATCTTGCAAGTGTTAAATTTTGACTAGTTCTAGCATAGACTTGAGATGGGAAAAAGCCTGTTCTAGGATTGCTTGAGTCTGGATCTTGTGCAGTGTGTGGGTGTTGTGCTTCAGCTATTTTTCTGGTAAGTATTTGAGGAAAGGCAGTGAGAGTAGGCAGAGCTCACACTCTGCTTATTTTTGTTCTAGCAAACAGCATAGTTCTGGCAGAGAAAAAAGGATTTAAAGTGTTGATCTGACATGCTAAAGCCACGGGCAGCTCCTGACAGCATCTTCCGACATATGAGGTGATCAAGAACATGGGCTGCTACTGCAGCTTTTGACTGGAAAAGAGTAGATAGCAAGAGAATACAAATAGAAGAAAGAAATTAGATGCAGGGCAATTGTGGAAGCTTTAAGAGTCTCAAGTCCTTCTGTTTGAGATCTGCCAGCCCTGCAGAAGCCCTGCCTCTTCTGTGTGTGCCTAGCCAGTCCCCTACGTGACAGCCCACCTGTGTGGCTGCTAAGAAGCTTTTACAAAATGCATTTTATGTGTCTGGTTATAAGCTTTGCAGTGCAGCACTCACTTGTTGGAATTGTTGGGCCAGCCAAACCATTATGGATACAGCCACATGCCTTCCCAGAAATGGGTAAGGCATGTGTTTGCATGCTCAAGGAAGCTTTTCTTGGAGTGCAGCTCTATCTGTGATTGTTTCAGTGGCTTTTCTCCTCCTTGATTTTGTGTACAGAAGGAAAGGTGTTCTGAGTAAGCCAAAATCCTCCAAACTCTGCTCTACATAAGTTTTGAAGGATCAGTGGCTCTAACAGCTGCACTTAGTGATAAATGGTGATAAACACTAACTGAGGTAGCTATTGTCTGCTAAGACAACATCCCTGTATCTATTGACTCCTGTTGGCTCTTATTCTGCTTTTTACACTGATGGCATCTGCCACATCCAGTGTTGTCTGTGTGCCAGCTGACTGCATGATCCAGCCATCCAATTGCTTTTTAGTGATAAATTGCTACAGCTGCTGCTGGCTGCATATGGTAGTTCAGAATTGCCTGGTTACATATGGTGAATCTGCATTGCAGTTACTGTTTGCTAGGGAGTGTACCTGAAAAGAGGAGATTTAACAAAAAGAGAGGGAGGACCCACACACAAGTGAAATAATATTGGGGAAAAACTAGAGGAGTCTTTCTGTCCTTAGCTCTGTAGCCTAGTTCAGCTGAGGGCATAGGAAAGCTGGACAAACAAAAATGAACAGCCTAACTTTGAAAGTAGCCCACCTCATCCATCCCTATTTCCTTCCATTGCAGGGAGGTTGAAAATCTCCATGAAGAAAAATTAAAATCATTGAGTCACTCCAATAGCAGTGATCTGGCTGTCTGCCCCTGCCAGCCTGCTACACAACTTGTATGCTAATGTTTGGATTTTAGTGGTGGGAAACTAATGTCAGGCTGTACTCTCTTCATGCACCACTGGGCTGTGCTTATGGTCGCTCTTGGCAGCACCAGATGATTAAATAGATAAAACCATCAGTCTTGTTATTTCCAAACATTAACCTAACTGCTAATAAAACACAACCCGTGTCATCCTTATGGACTCTGCAGAGCTGAGTCACATCAAAAACAGGATCTGAATGCTGGAAAAAGCTTCATACTTCTTTCCTGTGCCGAGAGGCAATACCTGTCTGTGAGCAGAACTTGCCTTGGAGAGCTTTGCTGTGGGGAAATCAGCTGAGCTGGACTGGGTGATGAGTGCCAAGGAAAACAAGGAGGCTGTGACCCGCACGCCTCAGTGTGGGGACTGTGGACTGCTGTGCTGGTGGGATGGATGGATGGATGGATGGATGGATGGATGGATGGATGGATGGATGGATGGATAGCAGTGTCCCTGCCCCTTCTCCTTTCCCTTCCAGTGCTCAACAAGGATGTCCTCTCAGGCTGTGGGGTGGATGGAGAATGTTTGTCAGGCTCTGAGGCAGAGGAAATAAAGTGATTCTCCCTCTTAGTAAACTTTGCCCTTGGTGGCTGAAGATATTTTTTCCCAAACATCCCCAGTAACATTGGAGGGCTTTTGTAAATTCATTATGTCACTGAGGAATCCGTTTAATCAGCTGCCTTTTGCTGGAGGCACTTTACACTTAATGAGAGACATGATGGAAGGAATCAAACGAGATTCAGAATTGGTTTACGAGAGTTTAGCCTCAAACCCCTCAGTTGATTTTACTATTACTGAGCATGTTGTAATTTAGAGGAGCAAATGAAGAGTAGCTCTCACCCTGTCCAAGAGGGTCTGTGGCAGAGGCAAAACTTGAAGCCTTGAGCTCTGTATTGCATCATTCTTTTCCTAGTTGTTATCACAATGAATAGCAAAAGCCTCCATATTACCAGGAGCCTGATCCATGCTCCTGGTACACTCTTATTCTCCACTGTGTTTTTCCAGTTATACAGTAAGGCATAGCCTAATTTAGCTATTTTATATAAGAAGATATTAATTAAAAAAGCAACCAAATGCATATATGTGAACTAGATAAATAGATAAATAGTGAGACCGTAGAGATGGAATATGGAGTAGTTTCAACTTTAGTTTCAAAAACCTTTTTGCAGATACACTTAACGTGGAAAGGAAGGGCAGTTGTTTTCTCTGCTTTCTTGCTTTCCCCTGTGCCCATGCTGTGCCTAGTCTTTTCAATTAACTTATACCCTGCCTTCTTAGTGTGATGGGACAGGCTGATGGAGCAGCATCTTTCCCACTATGAAATTATGTGAACAGGTGCAAGGTCCTCGGGAAATCTTGCTCTGGAAGACTCTCTGTGGACCTGTGTATAATGTTGTGCCCTTAGAAACATGGAAAGTATTTTATTACTGTAAAATAACTCCCATGTCAGTATCTCATTAGCCTTCACCTTTTAGCTTTTTTTATATTTTCTTCTGAGTAAATAAAGACTAAATTATTTGGAACAAGATTTTCCTGCAGCGTAATTGTTGTGCTAGCAACAGCCAAGCGCTTTCCACAGAGAATGAGAGAAATATACTTTGCCAGGAGGGGAGGGTTGTGTCACAGAACCATAGAATGGTTTGGGTTGCAAAGGACCTTTAAAGATCATCTAGTTCCAACCCCCTTGCCATAGGCAGGGACACATTCCACTACACCAGATTGCTCAGAGCTCCATCCAGCCTGGCCTTGAACACTTCCAGGGATGGGGTTCCCACAACTTCTCTGGACAACCTGTTCCAGTACCTCACCACCCTCGAAGTAAAGAATTTCTTTCTAGTATTTGATCTAGACCTACCCTAAGCCAGTCCTCATTGTCCAATCACTACATGCCCTTATAAAAAATCCCTCTCCAGCAGTCTTATAAGCTCTCTTTAGGTACTGGAAGGCTGCTATAAGGTCTCCCCAGAGCCTTCTCTCTCTTCTCCAGGCTGAACAACCCAAAATCTCTCACTCTGTTTTCACAGCAGAGATGCCCAGCTCTCTGATGACCCTCTTCATCACACTTCTGGAGTCACTCCAACAGGTCTATGTCCTTCTTATGTTGGGGATGCCAGGTGGGGTCTCACAAGAGTAGAGCAGAGGTGAGGAATCACCTCCCTCAACCTGCTGGCCACACTCCTTTTGATGCAGCCCAGGACACGATTGACTTTCTGGAATGAGAGTGCACATTGCCGGATCATGTTAAGCTTCTCATCCAGCAACACCCCCAAGTCCTTCTCCTCAGGGCTGCTCTCAATCCATTACCTGTTCAGCCTGTACCTGTGCTTGGGATTACTCTGACCCAAGGGCAGTACCTTGCACTTGGTCTTGTTGAACTTCATGAGGTTGGCACAGACCTACCTCTCAAGCCTCTCCAGGTCCCTCTGGATGGCATCCCTTCCCTCCAGCATGTTGACTGCACTGCTCAGCTTGGTGTCATTGGCAAACTTGCTGAGGGTGCATTTGATGCCATTCTCCATGTCACCGACAAAGATTTTACCCAGATGTTTATTTGGTTCTCTCAAGCAATGGCTGCCAGAGCCAGCAGTCGCTGCAGAGACAGGCTCTTCCTGACACCACCCCAGGAGCTGGAAGGGGCCAGCACCTTTTGCCCCTCAAGCAGTTATTGAAAAGATAGCCAAAAGTGAAAACCTTTGAACTGTCTGACTGGTTTTGTACCCACTCTGGGTCCCAGTGATCTTAATGTTGAGCTATCCTAGACACACTGTCCAAAATCACACCCCAGAGGCTCACCTTTATTGAAAGAAGTGCAATTTTGCGAGGATGAATCTATCAATTTACCTGCCAAAGTATGATAAATAGAATTCCACTGAGAAAAGGCCTAAAACTAGTGCGTTTTACTCATTTATGTATAGTTTACAATACACTTATGCGTAATTGTGCATGTTTTGGATGTAGGTATTTAGATTTTGATATGGCTAAAGCATATAGTTTGTGTTAACTTTGTAAGGTATATAGCTTGGAATAAGAATAGCATTTTCTCACAAAGATGAAATGTAATGAATAATAAAGTAGATATACCTTCATTACTTTTTTTGTACTTTCAGCTATTATAATTCATAGTCTATATCGTGTACACATATGAGGTTTTTTAATATAAATATGGGTTTGTGAGAGTGCCACTTAACATCAGTCTGTAACACATTATTTAGAGACTATTTATGGGCTGTTGGTATCCTTCCCACTTTTTTTTTTGGTTGTTTGTTTTAAGAGGACTGAAGGGGAAAACACAATTTAGCATGGAATTGATTTTACATCAGCTGGTTTTACATGAAATAATATTACAGTATTAAAGAATTGCATTGTCATCTCTTGCTGCCAAGTTGCATTATATTCTGTAGCCTTGGCTCACTTATTAATCCTTCAGTAGCACACACTTAATTGTTCAGCAAATGACACAACATGTGAAGAAATAATACCAACAATGTGATTTATATCTCTTCAGGCAAAGACATTGCGAACTGGATCATCTGCCTTTGCTTATTACACTGCAACACAGGAACAGCCTGATCTGAAAACTGTGGCCAGGTAGGACACACTGAAAATACCTACCCTGGAAACAAAAGGTACGACTGTTCTATCAGTCAGGCACAAGTCTGAATTGCTCTTAAAACTAACCACATGCGTGGTGGTCAGAACCTTTTAGGCTCTGAGCTTACGTATGCAGGGCAGAACAAGTGCAGTGTGACCACCAAAGCCCAGCTTGAATGCTGTGCACTCACTGGAGGGAGCTGGGGGGTGCAACCAAATAAATACATCTGACCCCAGTGGGATATAAATACATTGAGCCAGCAGGACTTCCAGGGGGAGAGAGAAGGAGAGGGTGGGCAGAGAGAAGTGATTTTTATAGCTGGTGGGTTTTCCTATTATGAGTCCCCCTGGACTAGTGAAGCAACTTACCAGCACAAACATCAGTTCACCATTTTCTAGGCAGTGGCTAGAAGTGGTGGAGAGAAGAGTCTACTTGAAATAGGTATTAACAACTAGCTCTCCACAGCAGAAAGATTGCATCTAGTCCAATCCCAAGCTTTGGCATGCCAAACTTCGAGTCTCCCAAATAGAGCATGTTTTAAAGATCAAGTAAAAAACCTGGTGTGTGTAGATTGTGTGGCTCATTATATTTGCATCTCCTTGTGTCTTGCTCTGTACCTTGAAGGACAAAGGGTGCAGATCTTCTGGTGCAACAGCTATGAAGGGAAGAACTAGTACAGTCCATTTGTTCTCCTTCAGCCTCCAGAAATAGCTGAAGAGCAGAAGCCCAGTCTCCAACATGCTCTGTGGGTGCCTGGTTAATTTTTTTTTTTAATTAGTATTTATTTTTCCTCCAAGTCCACTGCACACATTTCTCTTTCCTTTTCCCAAAGTAATTAATTTAAAAACAAACATGTTTTTAGCGAAAGGAAGTTAGAAAATAAATGTATTGGAAGCAGGACTGTTTTCTTTCCTTGTAAGTAAAACAGGCTCCCATGTGTGTCCTACACATTCCACAGATCAAAGCTTCAGTGATGTTGCATATTAGCATTTTACATTTGTGGCACTCGGACTTGCCATAGCTTTTGTGTTTATTTGAATTTTTCCATTCTGTCATTTTTTTTTCTTATTCCTTCTATTTCTGATCCTTTTATTTTGTCAGGCAGAAAATAAGCACACTCTACAGGCCAAAAAGAAATATCACTTGGATTTTATGAAATTCCCGGAGGGCACTAATTGAAAAGAGTTAAGGCAATGGTAGCCCAGTTCAGCCAAACACTGCACAGCTTCAGGCAGTGTTCTGGAGATCTCTGAAAGGAAGTTCAGGCATGCTTGTCACCATAGTGTGTATTCAAGACTGCCTGGATGAGTCAGGCACAGTCAGAATATATTTCAGCCCACTAGTAGGTGCAGCAAGGTCTGCTCTTCCTCTGAAGAGTGTGGATGGCCCAAAGTACCCAGAAGATACTCAGTGAAGTTGGAAGATGGTGGTGTAAATAGAAGGCTGGAGAGGTGGATCACGGAACTTTCACCTCATGGTACTTTTGGATATAACAGCGCTTAAAAACCTTTCCAGGTTTCTTGCTTCAGTTTAGGAGAGTGTCTGAACCCCACTGAGAATCCTCTATGCTGCTGATTTTGTTGATTAATCTGCTCAGGTTCTAAAAGTTTCTGTTCTAAATTTTCAAACTGCATGGTTCTGAAGAAGTCATAGAGTGAGGGTCTCTTGCTCAATGGGACTCAGATAATTACTTACATTTCTATGGGAATCAAAAATGGAGAATCTTTTGCTCAGAAAATAGTGGAAAAAAAGAAAATAAGAGCCATGAGGAAAGGTCTGTGAACTGCTGGCTGTACCGTTCATGACAGAAAGCAAGCCCAGTGTGTTATGTTATTCCTGTGATGGTCATCTGTCATACAAGCTACAACCACCGTGGATCTGAAGGACATCTCTTTTGAGTTCTAAAATCCTTAACTAATCTGAGTCATTTGCAATGCTGAGCAGACTGAAGGTCTCTGAAGTAAATTTGAAATACCTATAATTCTGCAGGAAATTAGGGAACAGTTAGGTAGTCCCAAAGCAGAGGAAGGAGTCATAAAACCTCTGGTCTCTGGGAAAGCTCTGGGTGAAGATGACTTTCTAATAGAATTTTCTAAGCTCTTTCAGTCTCACTTGCCTCCTACCATATGGAAAATTTTTTGAAAGGCCAAAGCAAAAGGGTTCCATTTCAGCATTAATTGCAGTGTTGGGGTTTTTTAACTCTCTTTCCTGGGAAATAAGTCACTGATGCACCATTTTCAATAATTAAATTACAGACCCATTCTTTTGACTAATGTGACTCAGAAGACACACGTTAAATAGCATCTAGAAAATGTCTGAACAGCATACCTTATGGACAAGAACTTAGCATGTAACTTGAGGTTCACATTAATCAGAAAGCTGCTACAGAGTCTTGTAGGCCTGTTATTATAATTTTCTATTTTTAAAATTCTCTGAAGTAATCAGAAAATCAGACAGCTCAACATCCCCAAAGAGAGCTGCTTCCCACCCACCAGCAGTGGCTGACTTCACTGTTGACATAAAAACCATGAAGATCTCAGTCTAGTATTCTGCCATGTAATTGTATCCTTAATTTTGGCCTTGTTAAAAGTCTGCTGGAAAACTGAGCTTGTGTGTCCTCATTAGAAGCAATTCATATGTAAATCATTTAAGATTTTTTTTTTTTAACTTCAAGAAAGAAAATGTTCCTGTGACTCAAACATTCTGCAGGCTCTTGCTCCTCTTGTGGCTCCTGCGGGGCTGTGACTCCTGGCAAACCTGTGCCTCATGGCAAATCACAGTGAGAGGGTTGCTGGCCATGCTCTTGCCTTCTCTTACCTTAGCTGCTGGAGAAAGCATTTGTCAAGAGACTTTACCATTTTCCAACTTTGGTTCAGTCATTGAAGGAACATTGGATGAAGCTATGCTATATTCTACGCTTTTGTGCTTGGCATACACCCATGGAAGATGCTTCACTCCCTTCAGTCATTAGTAGCCATTTCGTTACCAATTTTTCTGCATATTGGAAGGCTTAATTTTTGCTCTTTTATGTGCAAAAATAAGTAGATGTCATAGTAGTGGAACGACCTCCTAGTGTTAAAATTGAATGATTTTGAAAACATTAAATAAACAAGTCAGATGACTTCTCTGGGCCTTTATCAATAAAACTGATGAAGCAGCATATGAGGTAACAGCCAAGTACTTGTCTAAAATCCTTTGATAAAGTTTGGGCACCTTATTCTTCTGAGTATTTCTGGAGCTGGAAATGGAAGTTATCATGAAAGTGTTGACAGCAATTTGAAGGTGTAAAGGAATATTGCATCTTCACCATGATTTCTATGCTTTTGAATTGGATGAGCTGGGTCCCTTCACACTTTTAACTGTTCCTAAAATATAATGTCTGAGGTATTTGTCTCCAAGAAAGATGAGGTTTTGTTGCTTATGAATAAATTTTGAACTATTGCTAAAGGTGTTTGGAACTTTCCTTTGGCACCTTGTTATTGTAGATACCTAAAAATGTAAGTGGGACTAAGTAGCAGATGATGAAATTTCAGTTGATTAAAAACTGTTTGTCAAAACCTATGTTTTTTCCCAAGTATAAGGGATTCTACATTAAAAAGTAGCAGAGGAAAAATAAAGGTAGGGTTCAAGGTAATCGGGAGGGCAGGTAATTCCTTATTGTTCATTAATTGTCCAGTTCATCGCAAAAAAAGTCTTATAGCTGCTAGGAATCTGACCTCATGCCCAGAAATGTGTAAAAGCACAGCTGGACCTGTCTGGGCTGCAAATCAGCTTTAACACTAATGGCAAAGACTATATTTCAAGACAGTATTTAGCTTCGAAAAATGAATAGGGGCTGCATGTTCCAAATGTCATCTGTCAATTTAACAAATGGCAACTATATACACATCTTGATGCCAGATTGCTGTTTCATTAGGCTCCTTGTTGGTTATTCCTTCTTGGTAGCTGGCATTATTCTAGCTGAAGCAGCAGCAGGAGGGCAGAGGCTTCTCACTGCTGCTGCTTCTCAGCTACACTGTGCAGCTGCTGCTGCTCTTGAGGGCAGCAGGAGAGAAAAGAGGGTGCAAAATGAAAATACGCTCGGCACACAGGCAAGTGTTGCTGGCTGTTGAGTAGCACTGCCTCGGGGTGGTCTGAAATCTGAAATGAATAGGCAGGTGGTTCCAAATCGGAGCACTCTGTAACTCTGCCACAGAGTATAAAGGAAGATCAAAGGCTCACAGGAATGAACAGAATAAACTTTCAGTACAGTATGTTAAAGTGAGTGAGTGCTGAGGAAGCATCCATGGCAGAGTGTAAGGTAAAGAGGGACAAGAGTCTGAGCCATTCCACTTTGCCAGCCCCAACCCACTGTAATACCATTCCCTAATTGTCCTCTGTGGCACAAGCAGCACTGCAAGGACCCTGTACATCTATAGGTAAATCCATAGGTTGAATCTCCCTGAGCAGCAGTTGCCCACACTGAAGTTGTCAGATTTTCCCTGTGGTGGAAATGCTTCTGAAATATCCTGTGTTGTAAGTAATCAAGGTTTTGTGGCTGAGAGTAATCATGGCTGAGAGCTTTCAGCCTTGTCCCTGGCAGCTTGAGCATCCTGATGGAGCACCCTGACGGGATTAACACAGTTAGATATTTAAAAGTGCACTAAAGAGGTATCATTTTGAATTATTCATTCAGGCTGCTGCTGGTACAAGTGCTGCACAGCATGACTGCAAAAAAGTTGCAGAGGGCAAGAAAATTAATTTCTTTAAGAAAGAAGGATTTGCTGTCTCCAGGGACAGATTTAGTAATATACGAGCGAGGCCGTAGCACAGAAGGGCAGCCAGGTAACTTTGTTCCCAGGATAAACTGACTTCATTTGCTTGTACCACAGCATTCAGGGCAGTTCATCCTGGGATTCCTAAACCACAGGTACCGTGAACCACTCTTGCTGTCCCACAGCACCCCCCAATAGGAACCTGCTTCTCCTCAGCAGAGTATCCCTGCTCTAGGGCGAGGGGGTCAGTAAATGAGCTGCTGCATTCAGCACCTTGCTGGGAAGCTTTCGAGAAGGGAAAATTGCATTGGGTTCTCACAAAGTGCTGGCGTATGTGCTGACACATCTGTACAGAGGCAGTGGAGGGTTCTGCTGGAGAGTTAGAAGCAGAGTTTACCATGAGTCCAGTCTCCTAACAAACCTCTTTTCCTGCTCAAACCAGCTGATAGACAAATCTGTCCTTTTTTTTTTCCTCCAAGAAAAGCAGGTTTTGCAAGGAGATGGTACATAGTTACTAATCTTCGTTTTACTTTCATTAAGTGTGTGGAAAAAGCTGGTAAGCTTTTGAACTCGGCGTCCCTACAGCTGGTTGCTGAAAAGCTTGCCTGTTTTTTTCCAATTGTCATTTGGCTTAATAAGATATTGCCTCTCCCTACAAACCTTGTTTCTCTTGCGCAGCGTGGTCATACAGATAATGGCTGTTGTTTATATCCTCACAAATTAATATGAGTGTGATGGCTACCTCTAAGGCTTGAAAGGAGAAAGTAGGAATCAAAGTCACAGGAAGCATTAATTTTTATTGCACTGCCTCTTGCATGTAGAGAAAGCTCTGAAGGTTAGAGAAGTGCCACAGCAAACCTTCCTCCACAGGTAAACGTGAAAACCTGACACCACAAAAATCAGTGCCTAAACAGTTGCCCCTCCTAGAGCACTACATTCTGAGATATATCTTAATTTCAGAAGCTGTCCCTGCCTTATCCAGCAAGACAAGCACCACAGCAACTGAGGCTGATGTGTGCGACTGTAGCTGAGGACAGTGCATCACTGTTCATGCAGAAATCAGAGATGAGCCCAAGTCTCTGCCCCTGGTGGAGCCCTTCATATTATTTTACCCTCACCCCACCCCCCCTTTTCTTTTTTTAAATCACTTAGATTTTTAAAAGACAAAAGGAAGGCACCATGTAAAAACATCACTATGGAAACATCACAGGCTCGCTTGTCCTTGCCTGCCAAGCAACTACCTAACTGAAGTTTTACATCCTATTGGATCACTCTTGGCCATCTGCTCTCCTTCAAACTTCTCTGAATTCCATATTTCCCTGAAAAGTTCATTTTTAGAAAGGAGGGAGGAGGAGGCAAAGGGAGAATCCAGTATTCTTGGCTAGTGCAAAGCTATTGTGAAAAAGGAAGATGAACCCCTTTGGGGCAGTCCCTTAAAAAGACAAAGATCCATGTTTTGCAAGGTAATTTCATAGAAAATACCTTGCCTCTAGATGCACTTTAATGATAAGAGTACATATTGGCAGTCACAAAGCAAAACAAACAGCTGCTTCTAGTACTCTTGCACTAATTCTCTTCCTCTCCCCTTCTCTCATTTAGCCTCAAATGTATTTTCTTCTAAAATGTAACAGTCACTGCCTACACTGGAGTTGTTGGCTGCAGGCTCCCGAGCCTTGCTCCAAATAAAACACAGAAATAGATTTCCTGCCAAGCACCGAGAAAGTTTGAAGACTTTAGTTTTTAAAAATATAATCTTTTTATCAGTGCCCTAAGCCTGCCAAAGGTAATTATGGGCCATGGTGCATTTACATTAATGCATAGGACCTACAGACATTTCAAAAGCTTAATGGAGAAACTCCATAAATGTACATATCGAAAAATAAATTAATTAAATTAAACTGTCATGTAAAGAGATCACTTAATTTTGCAGAGCGGAAGGCGCTCTTAATGGGAATGGAATGGATCAGTGAGCATTTCAAAACCCAAAGCTATAATTTAAATTCAGGCTCTCCTCTAATGTGCAAGTCACAAGACGTATTTATTATAGCCTTAGATTGTCAATTGTAATCGGTTTAGCAGAGACAAAGACATGTTGTTTTGCTTCCTGCCCTCCTAGCTAGTTTAATATATTTTGATGTCAAGCTATTGACAAGCAAACCGAAGGCTGAAATAAAATCATGTTTACCTGTGATGAACTGGTAAAAATGCAGTCCAAGGTAAATGTAACCCTGAAGCCTAAGTGTTTATTTATCAAGCAGCAAGGGAAAAACGGTGAAGAACTTAAACTTCTTTAAATAAACCAGTTGAATACTGCTGCTATGTGGCAACCTAGAAACAAATAGATAAAAATAGGTAAAAGCACTGTGAAATGAAAAGTGTTATTTATAAGCTGCTGCTCTGACTTTTCCAGGTGTCAGGAACAATTAAAGTTGTTGCTCTTGACACTCTTCCAGGGCTAGAGCCAAAACCTGACACTAGGTCCCCAGCAAACAGACAGCAACACTTCTTCCAGGCTGTGTAACCCAGTTTGCTGCAGGATTTTACTTGGTAGCAGCAGTTACAAACCAAGCCTATGTTTCCACAGCCATGAGCAAGCATCTTCTCACTGAATAAGCTTCCAAGAATGGTTCAGTTCTTTTTCTGACATTCTTCTTTCTGTATTCTCTAATTCTCTTGATTTTTAAGTTCATTTTCTGACCTGGAGAACTGAAACCAGTTGACTCCTCAGGTTATAATTGTTGTGGCTGCCTCCTGCCTTCTTCCAGTTCCTGCATTGAGCTTAGTCATGGAGAGGTTTCTCTGAGACTGAACTTAGAACATTCTACCCAGAATCTCTGTAAGTTCTTGTGGAACACTCAGGTTTTTCAATCTGACTGTAAAAAAACACTGACAAACTCAAAACTCATGGTTAGGAAGAGCTGTGGCACATCAGACTGCGACACCTGCTTGAGGCACATGTCTGAGGGCAGTGGCACAAGACTGGCCTCTGCGGGCTCCTGCTGCCAGAGCTGCTGCTACCGTGGTGGGATGGCCATTTGCAGGCAGGAAGGAGAGCACTGACTGGGGGGAGCGAGGAGGAGACAGCTGCACCCCTGATGGTTGTCAAGACATCATGCCATGGCTCTGATGAGCAGCTTGTGTTCACAAGAAGAGTTGATTTATTTCTTTTATAAAAATATCTGCATTTGTTCTTACTCGCATACATAATAGGATTTTCAGGTGAATGGGTCACATTTTTGTTTTCAGGGTAATCTTTCAGCAGTTTGTTCCCTAAGCTAATTATTATACTCAACCAAAAAAACCCAACCAAACAACCCCCCTAAAAAACAAACCCACCAAACAACAAAACCCCCCCCCACCAACCAAACAAAAAACCCCAGTTCTATACATCCAAATTTGCCTCTTAATATTAGACCATTGTGGTTTTTTGCTTACACATTACAGTAAACAGAAGTATCTTTTATAACCTTTCTGTAAAACAACAGCTTTTATCTTGCTATGCTATTCATCTGTCATGCCTCTGTTCCAAGATGCACATTATTGTCTTTGATCACTCTTAAGAGAAATTTTTATTTTTGTCCCTCTCTTCAGTCTCTTTTCATTTTGTGCAAGACTTGAACTGTTATTTAAGTGACAGGTTACCACTGACTGCTATTACAAAAAAATTCTGTTCCAATTTAAGGGTTGAAAAATTGGACACAGCTTTTAAAGTGTGTTTTGTCCTACTACCAGTAATCTTTCTACTTACTTACATGGCTCCTACTGTCACACTATCCAAATGCTAACAACATTCTTCTTTGAAAGAAGGCAGCGGGAAAGAAAAGTGTTCTTAGTCCCTCCGAAGAAAAAGAAGTGTTGAGATTTAGGTCCTAGTCCAAAACAGTATGAAGGCTCCAATTCCTACTGTCACTAATGTCAGTAACAAGCCACAAGCCTAATGCCTTCCTTTAATTTGGACTTCAATGACTTGAAGGTATAAGAAAATTAGTCCAGTTGAGAACTGAATGCTATCTTCTATCACAGCCAAATACCACATACTGCAAGCACAGGCATGCCCATTTCTTTTCAATAAAGCCATCATAGTCATTAAAAATGGTCTTTTCCTAAATAGTTTTTCCAGCTTAGCTGTCTGGTTCATGAGGCCTTGGAGCTCTGAAGCAGATGAAATCTACAAACACAGTCATAACTTATTTTGTTTATGGAAAGGGAAAGACTCAAAGAGTGCTGTAAGTAATGGTCAGGAGAATAGGACAGGCCGCTGATGTCAGTTAAAGGGCTTAAGTTAAAGGAATATTATTTTTAAACTCTGAGAATAGCTATTATGGTAAAAACATTTCTTTCCCCATGTCACTTTGTAAACAATAAGTAAATACACAAAATACAAATTGTAAGTTATTAGGAATAATAATGTGACAAGGTAATGCTTTTAATATTTAAAAAAACCCAACTTTTGAAAGTATTTATTTGAAATATCTAAAAGGTTTAATTGTATTCACTTCTTATAATAATAAAATTTTAGCCACTCTTTTGCATTCAAAATAAAAGCTAGGGCATTTCTCAAATTTCTGAACAACAGCCAAATAAACTACAAACAGTTTCATGCTTAATATAATTATCCACTAAGAGGTACAAAATCAAGATTGAACCGTACTTATATTCTTAATTCATTAGTGGAACTTGAAGGCCCTCTTCTGGATTATAAATTACTGCACTGCTAAGGAATGTACATGGAAATGACAAAGCCAACGAACACCACGAAAAGATAATCATCTTAAATATTTTTTATTCGTGCTATTACCAATTTCCTGGTTTTCATTTGTATCTGCCTGTCTCAATTACTATAATTTAGTAGCTGACAACAGCTTCAACTTCTTAGTGGATTGTTAAAAATAAAGCATTTCTTAAACTAATATTCACAAGCAGAGTGGACAGTCTAAAGAGAGTTGTAGAGAGTTTCTCCACAACTTTGTATGAAGATGCTGTGGAGCCAAGTGATGTTTGCTCACCTTATTAAGCAACAGCACACACAGAGACGTGATCGTCCATATGTACCTGTCTGCACAGGTATGTGACTTTCAGAAATCATGTCTGAAAATCTGGCTTGTGCTAGAGGGGGTGTAAAAAACAATGAAGAAACATTTACAGTGGTCTTTTCTCAAGTCTTCAAGGACTGTATAATTCCTTTATATGCCTTTTGATTCAATACACACACATGGACTATAAAGGACTTACAAATGTAACCTTCCAAGAGATTTAAAGAGATTTACTTACTTGCCTAAGCAAACGTGCTGTACAAAATGCCATCATTTTAATGGATCCATCTGTCTGTAAACAACTTGAACCACAAATTTTCCTCTTTCTAAAAAACAGCCATTTATTCTTTTTTTTGGTCATTATGATAGCAAGAAATCACATACATAGAAACACAGGAAGAAGTAGTAAGTATCCTATTAGTAAAAACTCCGTACAGAAAATCAGACATAGTTTGATTGAACTGTACATTTTACACAAGGACACTGAAGAAACCTTCACATATAATTTTTTGGTAAGTTTCTTTCTCCCTCCCGAGTGCGTCTACTTACGACGATCCTTTTTCCTTACTTTTGATTTTGGTGCTGCCAAGAAGAAACAGAAAGGGAGAAAAATTATCAGAAGTGAATTACAGTAATACCAGTGCCATCATTCTTTTAAATTAGGTAGGGATCAAAATGGATACAAAATTAATGTAAAACCTACCATTGGGATTTTCTTGTCTGTAGAAAGCTCTTAACAACTCCACCGCTTCTTCGGCACGATAGCCAGAAGTGCACTGTTCAAATTAGAATGATGTTAGTGAGCATATCTGAGAATAACATATTCCATACTTCACAATAATGCCTCAAGTACACAATAATTTTAAGCAACTGTACCGTCAACTTACGGGTCAGAAAAATCTCCTTTTCAGGTTAAATACCTCATGTTTGAAAAATACAAAGTAGAGGCTTAGTAGAGTAAATAATTTCCCTAAAACAAACTTTCTTAGTAACTTCTGTAAAATTTTTATGCAACCTACAATTTCTTTCTTATTAATGTATTTCAAACATATACTCCTCAGGCACTTGGAAATAAGAGACATACAGCTAGGTATTTGTAAATGAGATTCCTGCCAGAAAACATTCATCCACACACCTATTCTTTACCAAACAGTCATCTCTCAGACCTTTTTGGTCCTGCCAAAATACTTTTCCAGGCCACGAACACTAATGACAAAGCATTTGGATGTCATTCACACTAAACGAATCTTCACCGGCACAGAAAGTAATTAGTTACTCCCATAGATTCCACTGCAGTTGCCTACAGAAACAAAGGAAGGATTTGCAGCAGCAAGAACCTTCTCCTTTCTTTCTTCTGAACATATAAAAAAATTAAATACCACATGCCAATGTTAGCAAATGAACACTCTTCCAGTACTGACTATACAAATTAATTCAGATGCTAGTCTCGCTAACACCCCGACAGAAAGACACCTAATACATGTACACTGGAGTGCCAAACAGTATTGTCTTGCTGAATTAAATTCTTTTGAGCCTTGAGTTTTCAGTGCTTACTTAAAATGCTGAAATATATTACTTGTTTTTACATTCATTAAATCATAAATATGAAGTGTGGAAAAGAACTCCAAGAACCCTAATCGGTATCATTGTATAAGGCAGGATCATCAACAACTGTAACAATGATAATGCTATAAATACTCTCTATATGTATGTGTGGGTATATAGGTATAGCAGTACAATGCCGTGAAGCATTTAGATTTATGTATACTATACGTCCACTGAATGCTTGTCCAGCCTTTCTTACATGACAAAGAGGCCTCCTTCTTCCCAGACTGTTCCAGTCCTCCAGTATCCTTACTGTTCAGAAAGTTTCCTGATACCTAAACTAAATCTCCTCTGATACTTGTGCAGTCCAGATTTATTTTGGGATTTAAACTATATGAAGTAAGTCTAAGCTAATGCATTTTACCTCATATATAGACAAACTGTAAGCAAAAACACAATCACTTCCAATGGCTCAGCTAAAAAAACAGTAACTTGGTAAGTTGCTGTTACTTGATCTTTATTGATTATGTGTTTATACATTCTGCATTTTAAAACAATTTTCCCTCGTCTCTTCCTGCAGCCTACACTTACTGTTCTAAGTATTACACATATTTTAGATTATTTAATTCTTACCTTGTTCCACGAATATAATTCCCTTCCCCTTTGATACATTCTTTTTAATCATTTAAGACTGTCATCAGGCTTTTCTTTTATTTAGGGACCTAATGTGTTTTACATTATTTTCTTATTAAGTCAAGTTTACTTGACTTTGATCATCTTCCATCTGAGTCCTCTTAACATGATGCATAACATTCTCAAAGCCTGGTAACAAAGCCAGACACAGCACCCTAGCTGAAAAACAAAAGGAAACATTTCACAGCTTACTTCAAATGGGTCTCCTGTGTCCACCATATCATCAGATGAGATGCTCAAAACTGAGCCACAGCCTCCAAATCGCTCATTTCGACAACCATATACAACCCGTGGAATTTATGGGAATGAGTCAAGGTATTAAGTTAAAGTGAAAAGCAAGTAGGAAGTACAGTAGCCTGATTTAAGTAGTCATTAAATTTCACTAAGATGTGCTTGTACTTTTCAAACTAAATTAGTTTGAGCTGCAATTCTTGCCTCATAAAATCAGAACTTACTTCTGAGCAATGTAAGATGTATTGCTGAAGGTGCACATCCAGCCTTCCCCGGAAAAGGAGAAGCATGAATCACAAAGCTGAGGAATAAAAATACACAGTTTACCAATTGTTACATTAAAAACTGAACACTGAACTGAGCATCGCTCATTTTACCTACTAACAGATATCTCTAAAACATATTTTTAATCTCCAAGAGAAACAGCTGTTTGTCGTAATTGCACCATTTCTCTTTCGTTCTTGAGTCTCCCGCTATTCACCATGCAGTAAATGGAGGTGGGTGCAGACCCTCAGACCACCCCTTTTGGCTTTCCCTGATAGCGTCAAGCCCTTCTCTGTGGGCTCACTGCCAAAAGAGTAATGCCTTGACATACGGTTTCCCAGTGTGAATAAGCATGAAAGGATACTCATCAAGCGCACAGCAGCTGCACACATGATACAGGGCTCTACAGTTACATACAATACCAATTGTGGAAACACTTCCGTATAATCTCTGTTGTGTTGCTTGCACCAGTCAAGGACCTGATCGATCGCTACCATTTCTGCATGTCGAGTAGCCTAGGAGATAAAAATAAATCTTTTCTGAAAGTTTGCATTTATTCACTTTTGTTACAGAAGTAATGTAATGGTCTTTGCTGGTTCAAGTTGCAAAAGAAATTTCATGCTGCCCAAACTGCAGAAGAAATACTCAGCCCAAGAAAGAACATATCCAACCTCAACCTCAGTCACTAGTGTGCAGCACACAAGATCCACAAGTGCAAACCGGTTTTTTCTTCTACCTGTTCCTAAACAGAGTAACCTGCTCAGAAGTTCTCCTCTCCCAGTCATGTCAGCATAGTAAGCTGAAAGCTCTACTTGAAGCTTAAGGGACATACAAAGCCCACTAGAACACCTGATCTAGTCCATAGTCCACTGTGCTTCCAAGAGCAAGAATGCAGACTGGGTTACTTTCTCTGGAAATGTTAGAAAAGTGCTCCTAGCTGGTACCTTTTCCTCCCTCTGACAATGTTACTGTGCCCTCACGGATTGAATGCACTGTGAATATGCAATAACTTCAGTATGTTTCTGGAAAAGCTTGGCATGCTGTGTAGACACAGTATTTTCAGTTTGCATCAGGTTTACTGCTGCCTGGGAATACATACAAGTACAATAAGTCCCTCAAGAGAGGGACTGAGCATATGCCCGATTACAAAAAGGCAGAATAATATTAATTTCTCTTTTTTTAATCCAAGATAACAGAATGATTAGTATCTCAGTACCTATGGCACAGAAACCTAAACAGAAGTGTCGACTTTAATTGCAGAGAGACAAAAACAATTAGTAATCTCCCAGTATCGCTCTGAAATGTCTGCAGCACTGTTATGCCAACCAAACATCACAGCAAAAATACCACAAAGTACTAGTTATAAAGGGACTCTCCAGTTACAGAGCCTGATGCTTATTTGAATTAAGACTGCTAGTGTTTTCCTTCTTTTTTTCTAATCTGAAAAAAGGATGTTTTCGACACAGGCATTAGACTAATATTTAATCAATCCCAATTATACCTGTACCTCTGCTTCATGTGACCTTAGATAACTTTCCCTCAACACGTGAACTTGGGTTAACGTTTTAGCACTGTGAAGATCTGTAGTGATAACAGTGAGATGCTCTACAATAAATGGCAGAGGACTTGTAACTTATTGCTAAGTTTAATACTGTTTAAAAATGTTTTAAAACTTCTACAGAGATCTATGTTGCCTTTGCCTACATTAACAAACAGTGCAGTGCCAAGAGGAGTGTATCTGTACAGCAAAACATTGCTGAGGACTCAGCACCAATTCAGGGATGTTCACAGTGGCCTACATCCAGTTTAGTCCCACGGACGGTGTATTTGTGGCAACAGCTGGAGTGCATTTGGGATGCTCCCCCGGTGCATCTTCTCAGCATAATTTCATCTGCCAGGAAGACAGCTTGCCATCTCCGAGACACAAACCAAAGCAGGAAGCACAAACGGTAAGCAGACACAATCAAGAAATTTATTCTGGGAGTGCATTTGTAGTTTGAACTAACATAGTAATGAACCCACTCAGAGTAAGAACACGGATCTGAATCAATATGCAGACATGATCTTTCCAGACCTACTAGTGAAATGTTGCCATGAAGGTTCCCTAGTTGAATAAATGAGATCGCATCAGCTGGAATCTCAGTGTACACACTTTATGGAGACACAAAGCACAATGCCCTCCAGAAGATACATCAGAACTAGCACTGCTACTGTAACTCAAACGTGTAAGTGGTGGCTATTCTATTTTTATGCCCCTCAGATTAAAATAGACATGAACACCACATTGGCTTTTCACCAGATTGGCTTTTCACCTCTGTAAGCAATAAGCCTTCTTTACCAGAGGAAAACATGCCTCTATCCTCAGACACTGCTTTATACTGCATACACCTAGCAGCTTTCAGGCCTCTGCTGATCTTGGGAGCACAAGTTAAGAAAAGCCATGCTGCAGGTCATATCAGCTTCTGCAGTAATACAAGACAGCTCCACAAAAGAGATTACCCTAATATGGAATATTATTACATCCCACTGCACCCAGATTTTAAGTAATACACCCTGGTTTGGTCATCTCACATCACGAAGACATGGGAACACCAGGACAAATTCACCTCACAGTGAGAAAGGATTATCCAAGTTACAGAACAGTAAAGAGACTGTTCAGAGACTAATTAGACTATGGCTCTTAACTCACCAGATACAGTAATTAGTTTTCTAAGTTAAGAGGACTACAGTAGAGGTTTTTAAAAAATCATGAAAAATGTGGAAAATCACAGTTATAATTGTGATTTATTACTTCTCATAACAAGTAGGCACCCAATGAAATTATCAGGCAGCAGATATAAAACAAACAAAAGGAAGTACTCTTTCACAAAGCCCATAATTAAATTGTGAAACTCGGTGCCACAGGATGCTATGGAAGCCAAAAACATAAATGAGTTCAAGAAAGGTTTAGACAAATTCATGGAGGATATGTGCACAGACAGCTATCAGAAACAATGATCCAGATATAGTCTTGGGCTCTGGAAGTCCCTAACCTATTCACTTTCAGAAGTGGAAAGGATATGCAAGGGGAAGGTTTACACTACTCTCTTCTTGTTTCTTGAGCTCCTTCCTTACATGTCTGTTGAAGATACCCCTTAAAGACAAAATATGGGGAAAAACCACCTTCTAGGTCTGTCTTAAGATTTTATTTTGTATTAAGCTATGACTAGATAGCCTTTTTTATTGACTAAGGAACTAAGACAGAGAGCATTCTACTGGGGAGTGAATGATTGCGTCACACATGGGAATAAAGATGCCAAAAAAATGTTTGTAGCTGGGAAGGGTCACATATGCTATAAAGAAGAAAATTTTCAGGATGGTCTGAGGCAAGACTGTGAACAAGCAAGTGTGGGAGCTGCCAGAGGGAACACAGTACTGGCACAAGCTCGTGAATGAATCGCCAGGCTGTTGAAAACCACTGTCTTACGCAGGCATTTGTTACACTATTGCCCAATGAAGACAAGTAATGGCATGCATTTTGAAATGCTGATGCCACAGCCATGCTCTTTAAAAATAAAATAAAACAAACACAGATGTATATAAACTCCCTTCTTCCAAAAGCAACTTTTCCCAGAAGAATGGGATGATCAATAATTTTGCAAATAACTTCCACAGAGTAAGCGGCAGTACCTCTGACATTAACATGTCCTACTACGGACGTACAGGGCAGAAAGAAACTATGCAGGGTGACAGGAGACAGCCTGAAAATAATGGAGAGTTTTCAGTAACTAAATCTTCTTACCAAAATGAGCAGTTTAGGAACAGAATGAAAGAGGGCATAAAGAAGATGCTATCTGCTCCTAACTTCAGTCTGTTAGATCTGAGGATGCAGGGACCTATTTAAGGAGAAGGCAGAATTTATTTGACACAAGGGCTAGAGGCAAGTTGATTCCTGAGCAAGGGCAGAATTGTAGGAAAGGACTGCAGATCTAACTGGATAAATGATCATTTTTTAAAATCAGGAAGAAAGTTTTCAATAAGTTAAAAAAGTCAATATATTATAAAGCTACATTTTGGAGGTCAGAAAGAAAAGGCTAAAGGAAAAATCACTTGAGAGAAGTAAAAATACCTTGAGAGAAAACACGTCAAAAAGGAGTTAGCACTACTACAGTGACCTTGAGATGAGGCTCAAATATAATTATAGTACTACTCCAAAACAAAATGAATAATTTGTGTTTTCAATAAAAATGATGCAGAGAATGTGATCAGAAGGCAGAATAAGAGTATGAAAGCACAAATTACAGTGTATGAGACACAGAATTAGGTATTTAAAATTAAGAAATTGCCTAGGGCGTAGAAGAGGGATGAGAAGCAAACCCCCAAGTTGATAAAGCACTGCCATCAAAAAATGCTCATGAACTTGTGCATGAGGCTGCCAGTATCATAGCAACGTTTTAATACATCAAGGGAGAGTATTGCATGGCTGAAACCTGTCAAAGCAAACAGAGTCACTGTATCGAAAAATAAGAAGGATGCACAGTCCTGACACCTGGAGATCCATGAGAGACTCAATAGCAAAACAGGCAAGATAACAAACTTTGAAAAACAAGCTAACAAACTAATGCTTATAAAAGGCAAATGAAACAAAAAAATCAGTAAGATACCTGACACTAAACTGACCTAGTACTTTCTTTGACAAATGTTTTTTCTAGGCAAAAGAAACAGCAGTCTCACCTCTCTGGACTTCTACAATGCATCTGGTACAACCTGTGAAATTATTGTGAGTTTGGGGAAAACGGCCTAGTGCAAGAAAGGTAGGGTGAGCAAGAAGAGATGTTGCATTGACAGGGAAAATATTTGTCCAGAGGGAACCAATTAGCAAAGACACTCAAAGATCATTTTGCTTAAATGTTTTCAGTTGTGACATCAGCATTAACTGGAGAAACACCTACAGCTGACTATGTGATGTCTTTCATATGATGAGAGACTTCATGAGAAGTGACAGGGTCAGATGTCACTCAAGAGCTGAATGGTCTTCTGGATAGGAGTAAAAAAAGATTCAAGGTAACAAATGAAGAATAACAAAACAGCAACATAAAAGATCAAAGCAGCTCTGGAAAAGATCAGTGGACTTTCTTCCAGGGAGAATGGGAGGTATTATTGTCATCAAACAAAGCACAAGAGAAACTCCATCTGGAATAAAGTATAGAGTTCTGGTTAAGTGAATTCAAGAAAGATGAATCAAAGCTGGAATGGCTATATAAAAGCATTATTGAAATGAACACAGAAAGAAAGCCTGCCTTCTGAAAGGAAATTAAACAGTTGGCTTGGGAAAAACAAAAGCCAAAGGGGAATAAGACTTTAAATACATCCAAGCTATGTAAAATAATGGACGATGCTGGCACAAGAACAGAGAGCTATAAACAGAACACAAAACGTTTAAAACTGGAAATCAGATGTTTTTTACCCATCTGAGGAATGATGTTCTGGAGAAGTCCTTCAATATAAGGTGGGACAAGAAATTAGTTTTAAAACAAACCTTGACATTTATGATGTCTGCTGGAACTGCCTCGATGGTTCAAGAGGGTTGTTTTTTCCCAAGGATTGTCCCTAAATAATGCCAGAAGCCGTTAGAAGAAAACTGAAAACAATTTTCTGCATTCACATTTCCTAGCAAGTACTTCTTGCAAGCTTATATTTTCTTTTAGAAATATGGAAATTTAGAAATTGCTTATATGGAGCAATTAAGTATCTGATAAAATATTTAGAAGCACTAAGTACCCAGCATTTCCATTCACTGTAATATAAACATTTATGAAAATGAAGCCACAAAAGAACTGAAAGTTGAGCTAAACGGCAGTTCAATAAAGGCTTGGCTTTCAAAGATATTAGCAGATTACTGTTTCCAAAATGCAGCTGAATCTTTTAAAATCAGGCTACTTGCATTTTAGTATGTATTCAGTATGTATTCAGACAATCCTGATATCAAGAAAACCTGAAAGTTTCCTGGTATTTTTAAATTGATTATGATTTCGTTAGCAGTGTTGTCAGTTATGTTCTATTAACATATGATTTTTACACAGTATTAATATCTCAGGTATGATTTTTCCCACAAAGTGTCTGCTTCCCACAGTGTTTACAACAGTGTAACATGAGATACCTAGCTTCTCAGTTATCTGGCTTTCTTAAGTAGTATTAGAATCATCTTAATACAACTGTCCTGTATCACAAATTAGTATAATGACTCATCTTTACTGTAACATTTTTGAGCTTAAAAGACTAATTTTCACTTTACATTATATTTTAAGATTTGAGACATCTAATATAAACTACAGCCAGATCCTGCAATCAGATTCATTTATACAAAACTTCCAGTTGTACAAAATCCCTGTTGGCTTTAATGGGTCTCTCAGCAGGTATAAGATCTAATTTGATGCTTAAAGTTGCAACATGTCTAAAATTTACAGGCAATATCTTTTAGAAAGCAGAATTTGGTCAAAAGGAAGAATTTTTGTAAACTAAATGTGACATGTGGTTACTCTACGTATTCCTTAAGTCTACACAACTTCCCAACTGCTTGTCTTCCTCTGCATCTTCATTACTTATTCCTTTATTTGTATGGAATTTTTCCTAGAAAAGCAAGAGAGTTGGGTTTCCAATTTAGAGTTCGGTACTTTTCTGGTGGTCTAGTGGTTAGAGTGCCTGACTCTCACCTCTGCGACCCGGGTTCGATTCCCGGCCCCCTGGGCAGGTGGAGCTCGTCAGCCGTGGAAGGCAATCCACCTAAGAGAAGGTCACTCTAAACAAACCTACATCCTGGGGACCTCACTGCCACTGTCCAAGCTTTGCTCGGCCCCGGCAGATGAACCTCAGGACTAAAGGGTGGGCTCAGTTCAGCGCACGCTGTGTCTCACCTAAAAAATCTACTGCGCAGGCTGGAAGGGTTAATGACCTTTCCCAAAAATCTTCGCTCGCGAAGACTGGCCATTACTTTACTTTACTTTTCAAACAGCCGCACCACATCGCATGAAAACATCAGTCTACTAACAAAATGAACTGTTTCTGGAGCGTCTATGGAAAGAAGTTCAGCAGAAAAGGCTGCACGAGTCACGCTTTTCTCACTCTTAACCCCCAGGTGACTTTAAAGGCCTCCAGAGAGCACGTCTGAGACTCAGTAAAGGGACAAGAGCACGGCAGGGCAGGGCGGGACAGCAATGCCCCAGACACGGCGTCCCCGGGGGGACCCCAACTCACGTTCTTCGTCTCGTTGACTTCGTTCCTACCCCTGCCTATGACCTCGCCGTCGTACACCAGCAGGCAGCCCACGGGAACCTCCCCTTTCTCCAGCGCCTCTTTAGCCTGCGGGACAGACAGACAGACAGACAGACAGACACGAGGGGGGCACGGGATCGCGTTACCGCGGCGCGGGGCACGGACGGGCTTTCGCCGGGCCCCGCTCTCCCGCCCCCTCCCCGCTGCCCGGACAGAGGGAGCCCCCGCCCGCACTGACCACGTCGAGCGCCTGGTCCATCCAGGCCAGCGCGGCCGCCTCCTCCTCTCCCTGTCCCTGCCCCAGTCCCTGCCCCAGTCCCTCCTCCGCCATGCCGGGCCCGGGCGGTGTTTCCGGGGCACCGCAGGCGGTGCCGCTGCCGCCACCGCCCCTTCCGCCGCCGCCGCGGGAGCCGACGGGCGGCCGGGCCGGGCGCGCAGGATGCTCCGGTCCCTCTGGAGTTTCCTGAAGCGGCACAAGAAGAAATGCCTCGTCCTCGGCACCTTCCTCGGCGGTGAGTGCCCGGCAGCCGGGCCGAGGGGCGGCGGCGATAATGCGTGCGGGGGGGAGGCGGGCGCGGGGCTGGCCTTGGGGACGTGGGGCCTCCCGGCTGAGCGCCCCCGGATCCCGCCGGGGAGGCCCACTCGGAGCCTGCGCTGGGCCCGGCGAGCCCCCCGTGGCCAGGCGGGTTCCCCGCTGGCTGGAAAGGCTCTGTGTCCCCGGGCCACGGGAGCAGGGAGCTCCGGGGGGCGCTGTGACAGAAGCGCTCCCACCGACAGCCGTGGGAGAGCCCGGGGGCAGCAGGACTTTCCCACCAGGTAGAGAGGGGAATCAGCACATCATCACTTAAGCCCCAAAAGACGGGGCTCGGGCTGCCTGGGCGCTCTTACGGCGGGTGATCGCGTTGCTTTGAAACAGCGATTAACCACGCAAAGCGTGGGTGACATTTGTGTTGCTTACTGTGTTACTTGTGCTTTTAGGATGGAGGCTGAAAGCCTCAGCTTTCATATGTGACTTGTGCGTTGAGATGAATTGTTAAAATGTCACAGATTCACAGAATCGATTAGGTTGGAAAAGACCTCTTGACACCACCATGTCAACTAGACCATGGCACTCAGTGCCATATCCAGTCTTTCCTTAAACACCTCCAGTGACAGTGACTCCACCACCTCCCTGGGCAGGCCGTTCCAATGTCTAACCACTCTTTCTGTGAAGAAATTCCTCCTAGTGTCTAACCTAGACCTCCCTGGCACAGCTTATGACCATGTCCTCTTGTCTTATTGCTGGTTGCTTGGGAGAAGAAGCCAGATGGTTGTAGCCATCTGGCTACAACCTCCTTTCAGGTAGTTGTAGAGAGTGATAAGGTCTTCCCTGAGCCTCCTCTTCTTAGGCTAAACAACCCCAGCTCCCTCAACTGCTCCTTGTAGAACATACACTCCAAACCCTTCATCAGCTTTGTTGCCCCTCTCTGGACAAATGTTGACTGGCTGCAGACACAAAACTTTCATGGAGAGGATTTGTGTTAATTTTTCAAGCAGTTTTTTCTCCCTTAAGGCTTTTGTCTAACCCATAGTGTCGTCCTGATCTAGTAAGCTTCACCTTTCCTTGGAGTTATTATGGGATTGGTTTTAGTTGGATTTAAAAGAGCACATTGGGTCTTTCTGTTAATGATAAAGTGCATAGCTGTACAGCTGGAGATTAGATGCTTCTCAAAAGGTACAGCCATGTCTTTGCACACTCAGTCATCAGATGTACTTGTATCTGACGTAAATGACACAGAATTACATTTTACAGAGATGCTAAGGAAAGTTTGTGTTTGTTTATACCCACTAGAACTTGCCTGAACAGTTAAATATTCTGAGAGCTGTGGGGTTTTTGTAATATGTTTTGTCATATATTCAGGTGATGTATGGCTTGCCTTGGTTCTTGTGTCCTCTGCATCCTTTCATCATTAATTCCTTCTGTGTTTTTCCAAAGACTGCCAATTAATACATGATAATAGGTTAGATGATAATAGGTTAGATGATGGTTACTACAGTACTGGTCAGACTGCTTCTCCAGTTCACCTCATCACCTGCAGGTTTTGTGACTCCTCAAGTACAGCACAGTGTCACGTTTACCACTGCACTTACAGCCCACCATGTTAGTAAACAGATTTACTTAAATACACCCGGCTGTAACCCAAAACCTGTCCTCCCTGTCTTTAACTGTCTATGTGAGAGTGGTGGGTGGACAAATGGGAGTAGTAAAAACATCAGTTGTCCCAGTTTTAATTAGTAAACGTGGATCAATGTCCAAGGGGTAAAGCGGGTATTGGGGAGCTTGTGGCTCTTAGTAGTCCTGAAAATAGTAGCCTGAAATCCTAAATTCCTCATGTATAAACAGCCTTCTGCCAGCCTGCAAAACAACCTAAAATCCCTGAATTTGCAGCTTTTTCCTAATGTTTGGTGTTGTTTATGTACAGTTCAGTGTCACTTTCATTTAAGTGCTGCTGATTGGATGAAGTGCACTTAAAAAAATAATAATCATGGACTAAAATAAAGTCATTTAAAGAATGACCAATCCATAAACCCCCAAGATGCTCCTCCCCTAACAAGCATTTCAGCCTCTGACTGAAAATAATGAACTATGCTGTCATTTTCTGCAGCATGGATCAAGTACCTATTTCCTCAGGCCATGTAGTATTTGAGGACTCTGTAGAGAATTGCTTTTCTTGTATTTGAGACTGAAGTAAATCGGGGCTTCTGCAAGCAGGTGAACATCATTAGCTGCCAGCAGCTGCAACTTGCACCATGGTATATTAAGGCATCCTGGGAGATGGAGTGATGTCCTGCGGAGTGCTGTGTTACAGTTGCTCGGCAGCTGAATCTAGAGTGCTTTGGCCACGTACCTATTAGTTATGGATCAGACCTTAAAATAACTCCAGGAGCTATGGTAATGTCACCACCAATAGTCAGAACTCTGAGATCTGCAGTGGACTCTCCTCCAGAAAATATTGCCAAATCTCGAAAGGTAGAATGCAACTTTACATGCTGCTTTGACTTGAGGACAGAATACTGGGAAGTGGCTCACTGGTTTAAGAAAAGCATCCAGGTCTGCTGATTTAATACCAGAGCCTGGAATCTACAGCTGTCTGGTGTTTGGGTTTTTTTGAGAGCTGCAAGGTGCATTATCTGGGAAGGAGGATGTAACAAGGAAAATGGGACATCAGAAGATTTAATGATTTTAAGTCTTTAGCTGGCACATGGTCAGAGATTAATGTGAATATTTAATGATTCATTGGACACTACAGCAGAGTGTCTGTGTTATTACTGATACAGGGTTGTATCAGTGTTGTATTACTGAAGCCTTGTTGCACCAAAGTCTGAGTTGGTTGGAAGCTTTTCCTCTTTTTACCAAGGTGAATTCCTTATGTGTTATCAGTGGCTGTCATTCTTAGTGTAATCCCAACACAACAACTACAACTGTCAATCCCAACAGTACAACAGATTTTTCTACTTATGAAGATGCAAACCTCACAAAATAAAGAGCTCAAATTGAGGGGGAAAAGCAACTGAAAAATAGGTGTAACTTTTCCTTAATCATAGAGTGGGGTTGAAAAGACCTCAACTTAGCAAAGACTCTGTACAAACCCTTTCTTCAGAAGTTGTTCTTTTAACAATATAAGATAAATTGCACACTAAAAAGACTTTTATCTCTTCAGTCAAGCGAAATCTAGTGGTCTGGGGTCAAACTCACTAGAAATATGTAAAGTAGAGAGCGAGCGAGCTAGCACGATGGAGCCGCAAGGACACATTCGTTACAGTAGTTCTTGTTGGATGGGTAGGTTAAAGTAGTTTTTATCTTGGTGCTCAGAATTCAAGGTAGATTTCAGTGGATATTACAAAACGATTCACCATTGAAATTCTATTGCTGTAGTAGAAGAACAAGTTCAGGGTGTGTCTGCAATGTATGGTTCAGATTTCAGTGGTGAATTAATTATCGCTGAATTTCATGTGTTGCAACCTTTGGGTTGCAGAAAGAGCATTTCAGTTCAGAAGTCTGTCTGCTTAGCAGAGAAAGTTGGCTTGGTTTGTGAGTGAGTACAGGGACATTAAATATGTTTTGGTGGGACTCAGTGCTGCCAAGAGAATAAGGCTTTAGTGTCTGCATATTTTAAAGATGGTTTTCAACCATAAGGGGACAGTTGTATGTCAGTTGATGCACAGCTTCCTTGAACATAAGGATAAACCACAACTTATGGAGCTGTCCGTGTCCTGGAAGGATGCAGGCTTACACATATCAGCACAATTTCTACATAATAAAATTCTTAAAACTAAAAGTTTCCCCCTTGTTTTTGTTTGTTTGTTTTTTTTTTTTTTCTGAGGTAAATATGGCGGTGAGGGCAAAGGTTACATAGGGTTGTAAATAGGTTTCCTGAACATTTGGTGCCTCCTGGTTACCTTCCCACCCTTCTGCTGTGAAGAAAGGAAAGGGCTGAGGGGGAGGGAAGTCGTAACTTAGGTGATGTGAGAAATATCTTTGAGGCTACTAGCAGAAACATGTAAGAGCCTGCAGATTTTGTAAACTACTTGCGTTACTTACATTTAGATGGGAAGAGACTATACAGTGCTACAGCCAAAGAGGGCTACAGAGACAAATTAGGCCACGTTTATCTAAGTGTTGCTTCCACAGGGTATAGGTACTGTAGACCCCAGGGTACTCCCAGTGTTGTAGGACAGTGTTGTGGTTTAACCCCAGCCGGCAACTAAAGCACCACAGAGCCACTTGCTCACCCCCTCCGCAACCTGCCCAGTGGGATGAGGGAGAGAATCAGAACTGACCGATGCCCAGCAGTCCCTGGGCAGTGCCTTCCCCCTTAGCCTTCCCCTTGTTTTATTGCTGAACAGGACATCCTGTGATGTAGGGTATCCCTTTGGTCTGCTAGGATCAGTTGTGTCCCTCCCAACTCCTTGTGCACCCCCAGCCTGCGCCCTGGTGGGGCGGTGTGAGAGGCAGAAAAGGCCTTGACACTGTGGAAGCGCTACTCATCAATAACGGAAATGTTCTCTATTATCAACACTGTTCCCAGCACAAATCCAAAACACAGCCCTGTACCAGCTACTATGGAGAAAATTAATTCCATCCTAATCAAATCCAACACAGACAGCCAGTACAAATGTAAATAAATTTCACTTTGTAGATCAGTTTTAAAGCAGTATACATTGTAGTTTGAGATCCTTACTGAGGTTCCTGTACTTAACATCAGGTGATGTAATCCTAGTTTGTACCACTCATCTGTTTCTGAACTCTCCAAATCAGAAGCATTGGGACTATGGTCTTTTGTATAGTTCCCATTTTGATGAAGGTACAAAACGGTTTACGGAGGAATGATCTTTGGGCGGTCTCATTATTTCTGAATTTTCTTAATTCCTGGTTTTGTGTGAAACGTATGGATAAGAGTCAATATGACATTCCATGTATACAACAATTTAGCTAATTATAAATCTTGTTGCTGCCACTTTTTGCAGACCTCCTATCCCATACCAAGAGGTAAAACCAAGTTACATTAGCTGTTGTAAAAAGTTGGTGTTCGCTTTGCTTGTTTATAACAAGAGAGACTTTCAAAATGTCAGTTTAGTTTCTGACAGGTTTGTTAGCTGATTTGACATTATGGCAGTTCTTGGTATGGGGCTTTCTCTGGTCCTGCTTCCAACTCCAGGTGATGATGTTTTCATGTGATGTGTTCATTCTGGACTTCTTAGAAGTCTGTGTTATTTTGTTATTTTCAAGTCTTCTAAATAATTGCTACATGTATGAACATAGATGCAAATGGTTGTTTTAAAGTAAATTGTGAACAAACATGAGACCAACGGCCAGGTTGGCAGCTTCTTGAAATATCCCGTAAGTCAGAGATTTGCAGAGGCTCCACTGCTGTTTTCAGGCACGAGTGACTAGTGGGCAGAAGGTCGTTGTCATAACTGAGACTTGAATTTCCCAAGTGAGGTGCTGTGTCCTCCAGGCAACTTAGAGGCACCTACAAGCCATGCAGGTAACAGAGTCTGTCAGTCTGCTGCTGATGACCAAACTCCAAACTTATTATTGTTTGTTGGTTTTGCTTCAGCTGTGTGCATGGTGCAACTTTTACCTTGGTTAACCTCTAATGCATTGCATTCCCAACGATGAGGATGATACCAGATAAGCAACATCTGTTAGCAGTGGGTTAAAGTTATGGCTTAGTTCAGGGGAGGGAGGGAGAAATAAGATGCTTAGTAGCTGGTGTTGCATTGTTTTAGACAAGTGTTTTTTTCTTGAAACTCCTTTAAACCTGGATGACTGTTACTGCAACTTTGTACCCTCACGAGTCACAGCAGTTCTTAGTACAGAGTAGTCACTTAGCTTTAACAATCAAGTATTAAGAAATTAACTGTCTAAATCTTAAAGCTACTGCTCCAGCATATCACTCAAGGGTATGCATATGATTCTTCTTGAACTGTTTGCATGTCTACCTATGTCCTGTCTCTATTCAGGAAGGGTCTTTTTTTATACTTCTGACTTTTCTGCCACAAAACCTGGAGGTAAAAGGATTTGTTTTGGGGTGAGGGAAAGTAAGCAAAAGTAGTCATTTAGACAGATGACTCTGTGTTAATGTAATGTGAAAAATGTGGTGGGGTAAAATGAGTGGAAAAATCGTGTGTTCAAAAATCATTTGCTAATGCTAAAAAATTGTTTCTATTTCAGTATGTTAGCTGAAAAAAAATCAGTACCCTGGCAGTTGTGTTCTAAATAGATATTCTTGGCAGGAATTGGTAATTTTTTAGAGAAAAATAATCTGATTGTTATTTATGAAGTCTCATATTGGTTAACAATTTACTGGTCAAATAGCATTTTTTGTAAATGGACCCATAATATTAAAGTTTGCATCTGACGGAGTGAATATCCCACGTGACAAATGGTCAGTCTGCCTAAACACTGAAGCAAGAGAGAGAGACTTATCAATTTCTATTTTATGAGGCTTTTGGGAAATAAATGGAAATGACTGTGGTTGTTCTAAACTGGTCTGGCTTGTAATTTCCTATTAGGAAACATAATGCCAGTATGAGTAGCTGGATTTTTTTGCAACCATGAACATTGGAGGACAAAGTTGAAAAGCCTTTTGAAATACTGATGATAGTTTTGGAGAACATTTTGAAAGGTTTTGATGACCTAAAAAATGTAGCTGAATTCAATTATTATTATTTTTTAGGTTTTGTAGATTTGGTTTATAAAATTAATTTTGAACCTTTTAGTATTCAACTGTTTGAATGTTCAAATATTAACTTCTAAATGTGAAAATTGAAGAAAACTTTGTGACTGTGTGTTTAGAAAGTACTTTGTGGAAAAAAATAAGTAAAGACTGGATTTGTTATTCAAGTTTCTTCTGTGTATCATTACTGACCTGACAGATTTGGAGCTGACTCTCTGTAGAGGAGTTTCACTACTTAAGAGAATTGCTATAAAGCAGACAGAAGATGATCAACTTGTACAATAGTCTTTTCTGCTTGTGTTGGTTCCTCCCTTATCTCTGTCCCCCCTCCAATTCTCTCATGAGAGACCATGGGGAGCGCTTTTTACACCTAAATAGGTAACTGCTGCTGTCAGTGCATACAGGAGGCAGCAGATGAACTGGATACACAGAAGGTGTTGTAAGAAACCCCAGGTGGAGGTCAGAAATCAATGCAAAGCAGCTTACAGTGGGCAAAGGTGCTGAGGATAAGCCTGGAAGATGTAGTTGTATCTTGAGAAATGGCTTGGAAAGTGGGGCAAAGATGAGGAAGGATGAGAAGAGGGCTGTGGGCAGCCTGGACAGATCTCTGAAACTCTGGTGGTGTGGGACAAGTAGTTGGGGAAAACTTCAAGGGGATGTATGTTGGGAGAGGAGATAATGTAGAGTGAAAATTTTTGGTTGGTCTTTGTGGAAGTGGAGATTTATAGTGAAAGTGATAAGGGATGGTCAGGTCCTCAAGAGTGAAGTTGGAAACTAAGAACTTGGTAAAAAAGAAGAGCAACAGTCAAGCCCCATTGGAGCTAAGGTGCTTCCTACAGAAGTTTCAGGACCAAATGAAGGAAGTGTTGGTCTGTAGCATTTTTCTCCTATGTGATTCTTAAGAGTTGAGTTTTATCTCTCCCTCGTGGTAATTTTTAATCTGCAGACCTATGCATTCTTGTTTTTTCCTCTATTCTTTTTTTGTTACCCTACATTTTTTTTTTCTTTTTCGTTTCAGTCTCTTCAGTATAGTTGTTCACGTTGCAGTAGTACCAGAAACGTCTTCTGTGAATGGCAAGATATCTCTTCTTGGCAAAGTTTCTTATACTGCTTCAAGTCATTACCCCTGAAATTTTAATTAATTTTGAAAACATTATTTCTGATATTACTTTGTCGATCATTATTAAAATACCCAAGACCCACATATCCAAAAAAACCCCACTATGCACTCTTATGGTTTAAAATCAAAGAAAAGGGCTGAAGGGACCTTTCTCACTTTTTTAAAGCACCTTTTAATATGAGTATTTCTCTGTAGGAGTCTATTTACTGGGAAAATATGGGCAGAAGAAAATCAGAGAAATCCAAGAACGAGAGGCAGCTGAATACATTGCCCAAGCACGAAGGCAATATCATTTTGAAAGTAATCAGAGGACATGCAATATGACAGGTAAGAAAAAGAAATAGCTGCTGTTCTTGATAGGTAGGATTACTTGGGGGTACATACTACATATTGTCAGGATAGAAGAAAAATAGAAATGTAGGTGAATTCAAAATCTTCAGTAGTGCTGCATAAATAGAGTTGTTTTGCATAATAAAAAGACTCTGAAGAACAGAGGATTGAAGGGGTTTTGGGAGACATCTGAACCCTTATCCATCTATAATCATACAAGTATACCTGCAGGTTACAATTTTTTTTCATGTCAAGATCCTTTTTCCTTAAACTGCATGTGGTACTGAGGTATGAAACAACATCCAGATTCAAACAATACTGAATTTACAGCAGGATGATTGTATTCATTATAGCACATTGTTATAGCATGTTATAGCTGCATGGAGAACTTGTGGGTAAATGTTATTTACAAATAAGAGGCACATCAGCCCATTAGTTTCCTACACAGTTAAAAGGTACCTGACTAGGTGGGGAGCAAAAAACAAAAGTATTTTTCTTACAGCACCAGTCTTAGGATTTTTGGAGAGGAGATGGCAGAGTGGAGTTTAGCAAGGTCCTTGTTGTTCTTGTAAGTGCAGGCTATTTTTATAAAACAAATTGGACAGCATTTTCTTTTTCTGTTGAAATTTTTAATGGCTTCTTGGGTGGCTGTAAGTGCTTTCTGTGCACTTTGTTTACCCTGACCAGTTGGTATTTCATTTTCATCTTTTCTGATTTGTCCTGCTGGGATTGATTTTGCTGCAAGAGCTAAGTTTTTCTATGCCCTTCTTTGTGCCAAGTATCTTCTCTCTGGCAGCATGCATTCCTGACGAGATGTTTCATACTTTGTTCTTAGTGTCTATTATGTTTCCTGTTTCCTGTTCCCATCATATAACGGCAGATCGGACATTGTTCTGAAAGTAAAGGATTTTTTTCACATCAGGTTTCTTTCATTTGAAACTTACCTTTCTCTGGTTCTCTTGTTGGAAAAAAAACAAACCTCAGATACTTTTCTTCTCGCTTGGAGAAATGCAGCAGTGTAGATTTTCACCAGATTTTCTTTTGGGGAGTTGGAGGCAGGATGATGTATATGTAGGATGTGAGTGGACATTTGCAGGTAGAGCCAATAAAAACGTGTAGTGACAATAAGGGCAGCATTGTCCCCGAGCTCGTAAGAGGCACACAGGTTATTGCACCTCTGAGTATTCCCAGGGTTTCCTATTTTGCTTGTCCTCCCAGCTTTGCCTGTTGAGCAATGGGACATACATTGTATAGCACCTATTGAGTGTGAGGTGGGGATAGGTTTATGATGTTTGGAGTTTTTTTATGTTGATGGGTTTTGTTTGTTTGCTTTTTTTTTCTTTTAACAACAGTACTGTCAATGCTTCCAACATTGAGGGATGCCTTAATGCATCAGTTAAATTCTGAGAGTCTCACATCTCTTCTTAAAAACAGGTAAGACTATTTTAATTGTGTTAAACTGCATTTGTTTTGATCACAAGTTTTTGTCAAATTATATTATGTAGAGAGCATGCAGGATTTTGGTTCTCTGCCCCGTGAAATCACTAGTCTTAAAGTCTTTCAAAATCACTGTGTAAATATTCTGCATCGTGTTAGATGTGTTTTGATAGGTATGGCTGGCGTTTTGCAAACATTACAAGAATTTATTCTTCCTTTAAGATGTTGCAGTGAGAGGCATGTTTTTTGTTGGAATGCTTTTAAGATACATAGATAAAAGTACTTAAGAGGATCTAGTCTTCTCTTGAACAGGACAGGATATCTTGAGTGAGTTGTCGATGTTGTGTTTGTAAAGATGTTTTTGTAATCTTATCAAGTTCAGAAGTGAGTAGAAGTGGAAAGTATCCAAGATGAGATTGGAAATGGATGTGAGCAAAGAGAAGTAATTTTCTTCCCTCCTTTTTTTTTTTTTAAGTAGAACAAATAGGGGCACGTCATACATTAAGAGAAATGCTGCCCTGTCAGAAAAAACCCCCTGGATTTCCTTATTACTGCAGGAATAAATTGCCTGTTTTTAAATACATAAAGGGCATAATAGCATACCTTAAACATAAACTGCTTGTCATCTGGCACAGAGTAAAAGTGTTATGTAGGCAGTTAACACAGGGCTTCTGACTCACTCGAGACTGTCTTTCTAGTTTACCTTCCACTAGTTTATTTATGTAGCTATAACTTCAGCTGTCCAGCATTTAATAGGTTACCAATTCAATCACTTTTTTCAGTCAAAAAACTTCCACAACAGGGCAACAGAATGAGATATTTAAAGGGGGAATTGCAGCCTGAACAATGTTTTTATAATAAATTATCTGAGAATTTAGAACTGTAATTGAATATTATTTACCCCAAACAACAAGAAATTAGGAAAAATTAATTTTAATGTTTATCATAATAAGAGTCTTACTCAAGAAAAAAATTAGACTGAATGAACAAAAGAGCTTGTGGATCACCAGATATGTCATCTGGACTATGCAGCAAAATAGTCTACAACAGTTTGTAATCCTTTATTCAGTGGTGAAGAAATATAATGCCTTAGTTTGTTCTCTGTAGCAAGCATTCTTTTATCAAAATATACCTAGTTTCTCTAACTTGTTTGACTAGCTGAAGCAGTTTATGGGTACATTGACACACCTCTGAATTCCAACAATCCCAGTGAAAATAGATATTAGACTTTTTTGTTATGATGCATTTTTGAAAACAAATATTTTTTTTAAATGCTGGTAGGGAAGGGGTTGGGAAGGCACAGATGATGGAATCAGCCAGCAAGGCTCTCTCCACTTTGAAGTGATTCTTTGAAGAAGCTCTGCATTCTTATGCTATGCATGGAGGTATAGATTTCTTCTTTCCACTTCCGTTTGAGAAGCTCAATCAAATGGCTCCAGAGCTCTGAGTGCCATTGTTGTTCAATATACAAAAGAGCAGATATGGAGATTTACCTGTCTTAATGTCCCTGAAGATGTGTTATTTTTCTCACTGTCGTGGTTTTACTCAGGCCTAATTTTTCAAACGCCCACAAAATTGCAAAAAGGTGAGAGGTTTTACACAGGCAAAACAGACTCGACATGGGGGAGTAGTATTAAAATTTATTGCTAACAGAATAGAAAGTAAAGAGTAATATATACAACAATTCTAACTAGTTTCTCCTATGATGACAAACCACCCCTCCTTCCCCCATATCAGTCCAGGAGGAGAAGTCTCTTCTTCACTTTCAGGGCTACAGTTAAAGTCTCTCTTCCAATCAGGGTGTGGGGGTTCTCTCTCTGCACCCCCCACTGGTCTTCCATGGGCTGCAGGGGAACAGCCTGCGTCACCATGGTCATCACCATGGGTTACAGGGAATTAAAACTCTGAGTCTTCCTTGTTATGCGTGGAGTCCCTCCCTGGGGAAGCAAGCTCTCAGGGGATCCCTCTCCAAGGGGTCCACCCTTCCTCCCCGGGTCGCACGTTTCTTGGGGTTCAGCTCAGTCCTACCCCAAGAATGTTCCAGTGTAGCTTTTCATTCTCTCCGCAGGGCATCCCCGCATCTCTCGGTCTGGCTCCAGCTGGCCGCTGGTACTGTCTGGGCCACTCTAGGCCCGCTCTGCTCTGTTCCGTGCGTTGCTGCTGCTTCGGATCTGCTCTGCTCCTCAGCAGGGCCTCTCTGCTCACTCCGAGCTGCTGCAGCTGCCACCGCTTTTTCGCAAGGCCTGGCCAGCCTGCTTGCCGTGCCTCCCCCTGCAGAGGGGGGTGAAGGCAGTGAGGCTGGCCGGGAAACTCCTGGAGGAGTTTCTCTCTTGCTCTCTGGCTGCTGCATATTCTGGCCAGGGGCCCAGCTCGGCCCGGCCGCTCCAATGCTGCGCTGGGCCACCGCTGCCACTCCGGCGTCCTCTGCCACCCCCACTCGCAGTAGGGGAAACTCCCCAGCCCTTGGCCACAGCACCTGCTCCAGTTCTAACACCATGCCGGGCCCCCCTCGGTCCCGGCTGGGGAGGGCGGGGTGGCCTGGCCCCCCACAGGGCCCGCCAGCCCCTCTCCACCTCGTGGCTCTAATTCCTACTGCGTAATAAGTGCTTCTCTTCTGGCCCTATTAAATATGGAATTCGTAGAGGCGTTACTGCAGCTTTCGGTTGGCTGTCTGCATCAGAAACCCACCTGGAGCTACCCATCTTTCAGCTCCAGGGGGACAAGACTAGTCAAACCATGACACTCACATAATCTGTGTCGTGGCTTAACATGTTACGGATTTATGTTATCATATGTTACAGATCATGTTATGGCTCAGGTAATCTCCTTTAACTTAAAATCCATTCACTTATATAAATTTGGGTGGCCAGTGGTAGGCTGGGGGTGTAAGCAGGCTGAAGTCTTCAGTCTTCTAGAGAAACTTCTAAAGAGGGAGCAGCACCCAAGACTACAGATGTTCCTGCTCTCTCTGTCCTCCTCTTTTTAAAGCCATGTAACTGAAAGAGATGAGATGAAGTGCCAGCTGCTGTAGCCTTGCACATGTTGCATATCTCCCACCTATTCAGCACTTAGCTTTATTCCAAACCTCTGTTTTTTGTTTGCATTGCTTTTTGTTTCTGTAGCAAGCAGTGGCTTTCCAAATCAATGAATGTGAAACAAAAGTTTAGTTTTGAGTAGCAGCTGAGTCTTAGTAAATTGCAGGAGATGAAGACCAAAAAATTTATTTCCACTGTTAGGCTTAATGCTTGCAGACTTAAACTGTTACCAGGCTGCTGCCTTGTGTTGTGAGGAGAAACTCTGTAAGCATGAGCTCTGAAAAATGTTTTGATGTAATAGGTGCAAATATAGTTGGCTGATGTTGATGTATTGGCTTCTCTTTATCTCTTCAGTTGGCGTGAAAAACTTACCCCTCATAAGTAACAGATATGGCTTTAAGCCCTGTTATGTATTTTATCTATAGAAATAGATATTTTTTAACAGTCCTTCCTTTGTTTTACTTTAGAATAGCTTAAAAAAATTTGCATATAATAGCTTGCAAAAAGAGAAGCGTGTAAATTGTTTTTTATGTGCCATGGATCATTGTGTCTCTTCCAGCTATCGTTTATATAACCTGTCTATTATTTGGAGTTGTAGACTTAATAGTTTATTATACCAGTTCACCTGCATTATTAAAAATACATTGTTTATGTAAGTGATATAAGGGTTGAACTGATGCCAGAGTGCAGATGTTGTGCCTGTAAAGAGAAATGATTTCTGGTGAAAAGCGTATTTTTCTTTTTGTAAACTAGGTTAATGTAAAGTCTAGGTTAATTTGAACTCTCAGTCCTAAATATTTAAATGTTAATTCTGATGCTAAGAAATTATCAAATGTTTCCCTAAGTGACTTTTACAATATATATCTTCCACGATAGATACACAGTAACCATTCTTTACTGAGAGTGCTTAACGGGTGAGAATGGCTGATGAAAGTTTTGGATGATTACCTGGCTCTTATCCCTGCTACTGCTGCTTGCTAAGATTACCTCTGGATAGTAGTTACAAATATGACATGTACCTTAGGCAGTTCAGGTGTGTCTGCGCAATCTACAGTCTTGCAATTTTGACTGCAGAATATATAAAATTTTAGGTATTGGTCAGGTCAAAAAGTGAACCTCAACCAAAGAAAAGAGATTAGCATACGTTTGTGTGGGTGGCGCAAGATTTTTTTTCCACGGATGGTCATGATCTCTGTTTTTTGATGATCAAATATAAACTTTAAACCCACGCCAGGCAATGGTAAATCTTGCAAGAAAGTAGGGTGATCCTGCACTTATTATGCACAGGCAGATAGAGGAAGCCCTGCTGAACTGAGTTTGCTTTAAATATATAGAGAATCAAGGCCCCAGAAAAGACCACTTTGTGCCATCAGTGGGCTTTTTCTGATTGCTTATTGTAGTAGTTCAGAATTGATCATATAAGTGTGTAATTGACATGACTAAATGCTACATTTATACATTACATTTGGGATATCTTTTTTTGTGTGTTGTTTATATAGTGCCTTCTTGAATGAGGCAAATGGATATAGACCTGAATTTGATCTGAATAATTGTGGTAGCTAAATGAGCTTGCCTTAGAGCACTGTTATTTCATTTAGCATATTTATTAATTTCCAAGGAAAATATACTTCTTAGTGTTTAATATTTCCATTTATTTTTCCCACAGGCCAGCAAACAAGTTAGAAATATGGGAGGATTTAAAGATAATAAGTAAGTGGAAATGAGAGATTACATCTGCATAATTATTTAGCTTAAATTTAAAATGTCTTTCATGCCATTTAAAAGGCACACTTTAAACTGGGTTGTTGTTTCAGTAGGTATGAAAACAGTGTAACACACTACATGGCAAACCTCCTCCCTGCCCCTCCTCCCAAAGGCTTCTCATGATGGAACTTTTCTTAGCCCCAAGGGAAGTTAGAAGCTTGGACACCAAGGTGAAGAATGTTATTGCCCTTCATGTTACACTGCTCAAGAAAACTTTGTGAGACCTTTCTGTGTCATCACAGAAAAATCAAACTAGTTTTTCTGAAATTCTACGCTGAACCTAATGGAAAATGTTAATCAGAAATGTAGGCCAGCCCTTACATGGTCAGTGGTTTCCTCTTCTTGAGCCTGTTGGAGAGAACCACCATAGCAGTGGTCATGAACCTTTTGGTTCATCTTTTTTTTATTGTCTGATGGAAGCAGTGGAAGGGAAGGAAAAATAGTGGAGTCAGATAATTATGCTGTGAAATACCACAGCTTTTGGTTTTGTTTCTCCTTTTCACAAGACCTTTACAGATCCTACAGATCCTACTTTTGATCTGACTCCTTTCTTTCTGTGTCTTTGCACTCATCCATATTTATTCATGTCACTTCTTCTGCACATCCTCCTAGCCTTCTGGCTGGTAGCTGATGTTTATTTTAATTTTCTTTCACTAGATCCTAGCTGCTCCTGCCTTAGGTAACTTTTTCTCAAGCTGCTGTTGTGCCTTCTGTGTCTTAATTGCATGATGAGGGCTACCATAGACTGTGTATTTCTAATGAAGAAAAAGCATTTGACAGTAAATATTTTTCTTCTGAAGCAAGTTGTATAATTTTTATTTTTCTCAAAATAACTTGAGTAGTGTGCAAAATTATATTAACACAGGACTTCAAATGGGATACTCTAGATGTAGCTCCAGCACATTAGACTCATGACCATATTGGGTATGTATTGTGAAAATATGTGTTATGACAACCAGTGAGAGAAATGTGACTGTGTATTTAAAAATCATCAGCACTTCTTGAGTCTTGGAGAGCACGCTCTCTCCTTGACTCACCCTTATTTCTTTGACCTTGAAGTTACTTTGTTTTCTCTTTTCAAGGTTTCACAAGGAGCATCGTAGCTGTGTATAGTACCTGTATGCTGGTAGTTCTCTTGCGAGTCCAGTTGAATATTATTGGCGGTTACATCTACCTAGATAATGCTGCACTCTGTAAAAATGGCACAGTAAGTTTCTTGGTTTGTTTCAAAGGTATAACTTCTAGGAAGTGAAAGGATTATTTGGTGAGAGATAAAAAGGGCATAGCTTAGGAGTATCAGAATGAAACTGAGAGTTCTTACAAGAGTGGGAAATGTGGAAGCATTACTGCAAGTAAGATATATTGATGTCTTTTTAATACCCTCTAAATTTGGATGATTTGGTGATGCTGTTGCTTAACTGAATACTAGCCATATTGAAGAATGCTTTTTGTCTGCATTTCTCTTGCTTAATCATGTCTAAACACCAACATGACATGGTTTCTATGCTTTAATTTTTTTGTGGAACGGTAATACTGTTTGAATGATCCAAGATATGTATGCAAATTTATATAAATGCTTAGGTATTTCTAGCACAGACATTAATTCCCCCAGTTTAATTTTTCTAGGATTAAAGAAAATAGATGTTGTCTTTGAAATTTTGACTATTTTGTTTAACTCCAAAAGGCCATCTAAATGTCTGTTGGTGGGGCCAAGCAAGGTAGAAGACTTGTTTTTTGTTTATGTAGGATATCTATCACTGCTCAATAAAAACAGATCGATCCCACAGTAAGCAAGTATCCGTTGTAGAGAGTGAGATCTGCAAATTGTTGGATGGCTTGTCTAAAAATAATGGATACAAACTTTGATTAGTTCTCATATGCCCCCCTGTGATAGCTCCTGCTGAGAGTCAAGGAACAGCATGTCAAGGCAGGTCTGAGAAAACCTTTCATTAGGGAGGCCAGGGTTGACTAAGGTCATGCTTCATTTTGTAAAACCTGAAAAATCTTTTTTAGAAGGGCAAGATGAGTTTGGACTGGAAACATGTTTTCTTTCTGTTATTTTTTTCAATACAGAAGTGAGTTGACAGGGCCAATCTGAGGCACTCCACTGGAGCAAATTGAGATCCTGACTCTCAGTTACTGAAAGCTTCTTTTCTGTCAGATAAGCTTTTGTTAGGTTTCAGCATAAATAACATACTCCACTAGTTTTGATTTCTGGGATGGTGGAGGGTCTATTTGCATGTACAATGCAGGTTTTTAAGAGACTTACCTTTATATAAATGAAAATGAAAGAGTTTTCTGTGCCACTGAAGATGGAAGAGAGATCTGTATGGGACTGAAGAAAATAATGCAAGAGGACTTATGAAAGATCCAGGGGTTGACAGCAGGAACAGTCAGAAGCTAGTTGCACCGGAATGGGGGAATCCATCTGCTGCAGGGTATTATAAAGATTAAGGAAATTGGTGGCAGCTGTTTTGAAATGATTTCTGCATTGTTCTCTATTGTTGACATGTTACAGAACTGTTGTTTTTTTCCCTACAGACACCATTAGCTCCCCCTGAAGTTCAGCAGCAATATTTATCGAGCATTCAGCACCTTTTAGGAGATGGTATGGTGCTTATTATGAGCTAACTACACTTACAAAATTCTACTTTTTTCTAGACTTGAACAAATCATTAGAATAACTTTGACACTTTCTTCCTTCTAGGACTGACTGAGTTAATAACTATTGTTAAACAAGCTGTGCATAAAGTTTTTGGAAGGTAAGAGCCCGTGTTTCTCTGTGGTTAGCTTTTAAGTTTTATTGTGATGACTGTTCCCAAAGCAATGAGTTTTATGAGAATAAATAAAAAAGGGGTTATATCGACTTTTTCAAAACCATGTTTTTATTATAGCAGGCTGGGTGTACCAGTGCAAACCAAGGCAGTAGACTGGGGTCCTGTTACTTCTGAACATGTTATTGGTAGGAAGAGAAAGAATCAATATTCATTTTGCAATCAACACTGTAGCCTTTTTCCTTTCCAGTATTTCCCTTAAGCACACCCTGTCTCTTCTGGACCTGGAACAGAAACTTAAAGATATCAGGAAAGTAGTGGAACATAAAGATTCAGATCAGATTGCATCTTACTCTCCCTTATGTCATTATCTGATGCCAGATGAAGAAAATCCCTTGGCTAGCCAGGTACTTGTTTCAGTTTCTTTCATCTACCTTTTTTCATTCTGCATTTTTGTTTCTTTTTGGGGGTGAGGGAAGGGTGCGTAATAGTCCTCGAGCGTACCACAGTGTCTGTGTCTTGATTTATGATGGAAGAGGCTCCACCATTTATTAAAGTGTCCTTATCTCTTTAATTTAGGCAAAGTTACGTTTTCTTAGATTTGACTGAAAACAAGTGTCATCCTCAGAACATCAGCTTTGTGCTCAGAAACACTGCCCAATTACTGCTTTTAGCCTGTGGCCGAAGTTGTGACACAGTGCAGCTTAACTCAGCCCTAAGCTACATTGTATAGCTTGCACTGCTGTACCGGCAAAGTTCATGGAGCATTGTAGCATCTTGGCCGAAGCACGGGTTGATGATGTGCTTTGTTGCTTTGGGTTGGAAAATGAACAGGAAGCCAAGAGAAAGCTGTATCTAATCGCAGCTGTAATATTAATTTCCTAAATTTTGTGAAGGTGTTTGTCTCCACCCTCACCACAGGTTGGAGAAAACTCACTCTTCACTTGGTTTTACACTCATGTAAAGATGAGACATGGGCTTCAGCGTGTGAATGCTGTACTTACCACTTTAGCTTAAGCTGATATGCTGGGTTTATTTCAATTTTGAAGGTCAAAAGTGGAAAAATGCCTTGCCCAATTAGTCTGGTACTTCCTGCTAGTATTGTTTTTAGTTAAAAAAAAATCCTACAGTGACGATTTAAAACACAAATTATAAAGAATCTGATTTATGACAATATTTTCTTTTAGATTTGACTTGTACATCTTGACTTTATTCTGTGATACACAACTTTTTTATTTCTACTCTTATCCTCATGGTTGCTGATTAAACTTACTAAACAGTGTCCATCTTTGCTTTTTCTAGGCTTGTGGACTCACAGAAAGAGATATTGCTACAATTAAATTACTGAATGAAACTAGAGATATGCTAGAAAGGTATAGAGAAATAACTTGTATTCACATTAAACTCCTCACAACTATTGTTTATGTAAGACAATTACTTTCATATAAAAAAACTGTCAACTTTTCATTTGTGAAATGTGAGCGTTCTGTATTAAATTTTTACGTTCACTAATTGTAGGCTGGGATTTTCAAAAATCTGGGAACTCTGAAACTTATTTGTAAGAAATAATCCTGCCTTAATGAGGTAAACCAGGATGTCCTTCCCAGTCAGATCTCTTATCTGTTCCTCACCTGTTCTGTAGTTGTGCAGGAACAGAAGAGTACTTCTTTTCTGCCAAAGCAGGATAAATTGAGAGTAATTTTATTGGATTTACTTGATTTGATAAAGTGAACACCAGTATTGGCTTACTGGAATTTATTTTTAGTGCATGGTTTTGAGAGTGGTTGTATGTGTACTTTTACCAGAGAAAGCTATCAAAGTGAGGCTTCTAGAATAAACACAGGATATGAGGGAATTGAGACAAATGCTGAACTATTCTTACCATTTAGCTGCTAGGGATCTGGGGCATTTTAAGGGTAAGTCCCTTCTATGTTATTACTTAGTAAGAAATAGAAGTGAGAAATGCTTTTAGACTTAACTCCGTTTTAGGGTAGAGTCTGGGTTGTTGAAGGAGCTGGTCTTTGGTGAGGTGGCAATAGTAATGGCATTTATCTGGGTTGTACATGCCCCCTTAGGGGAGGCACATCTGAGGCACTGAACACTTGCAAGGTTTTTTAGTTGCAAAACATAAAACCCATGAGTCAATCCTTTTATTATTATTATTGTTATTATTATTATCATCATCATTATTATTTATTTTCAGTCCAGACTTCAGTACGGTTTTGAGCACATGTTTAAACAGAGGATTCAGTCGACTGCTGGACAATATGGCAGAGTTTTTTAGACCTACTGAAAAGGACCTCTCTCAGAATGGCTCTGTAAATAGGTAAATATTTCCTTCTGTTGTGGTTCTCATGTCACTGGTGTTTTGCGTTCATAGTGAATTCCAGAAAGCCTATTGATTTTCCTGCCTTCTTGAAGTTCTCTTGCTGGAAGTATTATTCTGCTTCTTGCTCTTCAAGAATCACTGCATTCTCCTTGTTTTGTTCAGGTAGGCAGCTAAGAGGATTTCATGGGTGGAAAGAAACATGCAAGAGTATAGGTGAGGTATCTTTCCCACCATTACTTGCAGATCTAGAAGTAGAAATCAGATGACCTATACCTTCCACTGTTTGCCTGAACACTGTACTGGCAGACTGCCTTTTGGCCTAGGGAGGGTTTACCCCACTGGTGGTGATTACTGGCAGATGTGCTGCAGTACCTACCTCCCTGTGAGGCCATAATGAAGAGCCTTCCCCTGCAGCTCGCGAGCCCTGTGCACCCCAGTCTCTGTCACTCTGGTTTTCAAGGAAGCTGGGTGGGCATTGCCGTGATCCTCCAAATACAGGGAGCCAAAGCATCTACAGAGCTCTAGGTTCTTTGCTGGTATGTTGATAAAATATAGTAACGCTCAGGATTTTCTACATATTCCTAGAAGACAGCTTAAAAATAGCTTTTATTTCGAAGTTAGCTTTGGTTTTAAACAGTGAGGTGAGACTGTTACAAATTCAAAAGCTGAGTTCAAATCCTTGAAATATTATTTCTCAAGTATTAAAATTAAAACCTTGAATGTTTTATGTATGTTTATTTTAGTAACTGATGGCTTTCAGGGGGTCTTATTTTTATTTAAATATATACTATTTACATCACTTAAAATACCCCAAAGAGTGTAGTTTGGTTGTCTGTCTTAAGCCTGGTTTAGTTTGAAATAGTGTGAGACTTCAGACTGGCACTTCTATCACCTGTCTACATATGCACACATGTAAAGGTTCTGGCTAAACCATAATTCGCTTGCATGAGAAGCAAGTATGAAACGTTGTGTAATAGGAAGACCAACTGAAATTAGCTTTGGTACTCCTCTATATTAAATGAAAGGCTTGACAGGGAAAAAAAACCCCTTCATCTGTACGTTTTAGTTTGCAGTCTTGCAATTCTTACTTTTTAAGTAGTAATTACTTAGAATTCTAATAATCACAGTTTAGTGGTTTTACCAATGTCAGAGCAGTTCTAGGTCAATATTTTTTGGTTTTTTCTAGTCTTTCCAGTGTCAGTCTTCCTTTAGCCAAGATAATTCCAATAATAAATGGGCAGATCCATTCAGTATGCAGTGAAACGCCCAGTCACTTTGTTCAGGTAAGAATCTTCCTTATTTACAATATTCCAAGTAAAATTTTGAAATGAATGTTGTATATTTCTTTTTAATAAATTCATTCTTTCTACTTTCACTGGCTTTTAAAAAATGGGAAACAATTGGCATAAAAAGCTTTTTGTACATTTATATCTTCCAAAAATATGCTGTGTTTCTAGAACCTCTTCCTTCTGTTGAACTGTGCAGATGCACAGACAGGTCTTTTAACTTGGTTCGACTTGCAGTTCTGCCCACAAACCTGTCTAAAGCAAGAAATTTGAGTAATGTGTCTGTGGAGGCACCAGGTGTTTTTCTCATGATGAATTCTGTACTGCAGCAAAACCAGAATGGCGTTGGATGTGTTCAATTAAGCAAATTTATTTTTTACATTTCTTCCAGGACCTGTTAATGATGGAACAAGTGAAAGATTTTGCTGCTAATGTTTATGAAGCTTTTAGTACCCCTCAGCAACTGGAGAAATGACTCGCACACTTTTAGGAATAGATGGTGTATTTATAACAAATCCCTTGCAACTACTGGTGAGACTTGGGTTAATTTTTTAATGGTGTAGGAGTGGCAGACCAGCAGAAAGAACACTCTGAGAAAAGTGGGAGTGAGCCCATATTTTTTCTAATAGAATTATGTTTCAAGCACCCATTAAAAGTATTCTTGTTGAAAGAATCATTGTATGTAAAGACTTTTCTATTAAAAAAGTCGTTAAATTCCTCTGTATTTAATTCGATTATTTTTATTGCATCTAAAAGGCATCTGGTGGCGGTATTACAGCAGGTTACTAAAAAACCCATTTGTTTGCCCTGGAGTGTGTAAGTTTTGAAAAGAACTAATGATAGTGATCTAAGAATAGCACAGAGTAGGAGAATGAAGTAATGCTTTCTGCTTCTTCTCCCCTCAAATTTTGCTTTTTATAAAGGAAATTTATTTCACTTAACTTTACAAACATTATTCCAAAGTCTCTTGTTCTTCAGAAGGCCTTTGCCAACAGATGCACGTTCCTCTTGAATGAGCTGGGGGCATGCTCTCTGTTACTTAATACTAAAGGAATGTGGGTTTTTAGATGTTCTCTTGTTTATGCTGTTCAAACAGCTACACTGTACACATTACCTTGTAAATATTTTATCTTAATTTGTATTAATTTTGAGCCCAATTGTCTGTATTGTAATAAAATATTTTAATGTAAAATTTGTGCGTGTATTAACATTACTAGCAGGAAAGGGAATAACCAAATTTGGCGCACCACTCAAAATTCTGACATAGTTGAAAGAATAAATTTAACTTACATAGTAATAATTTTGCACTCAGCAAAATTAGTCAGGAAAAATAAACCTTAAATCTCTACACTGAAGCAGAAACAACTAATACCTTCTGTTGTGCTTTATCTCCTCCTCTTTGCAAACTTCACATTGTGTGTCTATCCCTAGAAATGGTGACACGTGATGAATTTGGAAATTTTTCAAGTTGGATGCAGTCTATCCTCTGCTTAAAATGTTGTCCTTGCCAAAGTTGAAGATCCCTAGCAACTCCTGATTATTTCTCTTTTTTCAAGAGTTAAGTTATTGAAGTATATGCTTTGTTTAATAGTCTGCAGAAGGCACCCTGGTAACTGTGTAAAAACAATGGCTGTAAACAAAAGTCAAGCTTTACCCATGTAAAATTATACAAAACAGAAAAAAAAACCCTTCCCAGTTTACCTATGTCCCAATAATGGATAAAATTACTCAAGAGTAGGAACATGTGAAATGAATGACTTCCATGATGAGAAATGATGATGTACATATGCATTACCTCCATGCATTTGTGAGGAATTCCTAACCATTGCAGGCCTGTTCTTCCCGATGTTACCCTACTCAGTTGAAACTGCTAGCTACCAGTTGTTGTACACACCTGGAAAAAGTTTATTCTTTTCTCCAAAACTCAGCTTTTACTGTGCAGTTTTGTGGAAGTTGGAGTTCTTGCATTAAAGAGGGTGTCCAACTGACTTACGTGCACCTGAACAGTGGCTTGAGCTTTGTTTTTTGAGCTTTGCCTGTTTGTCCCTACACCACCCCCTTCCCCCCCTCCCCATTCTTCACATAACTGGGCCAGAAACTGACTAAAACGAGTAGAGAGGTCAAGGTAGCTGCTCAGTTTTTCACACAAGTTCAGAGAAGCAAAAATATATGCAGAGGATCAACTGTCTCATGGTAGACTTCGTGTGAAGTTTGTTCCATTCCTTTATAACAGCCTACCTTTCATAAAAAAAGTGAATTTATTGGTGTTTTTACAGGCAAGTAAGTTCAAAAACAGTGATGAGAAACAGCAAAACATCAGCATTCCCTGCTAGCCAGGGCTCCAGCAGAGTATGGCTCATTTTATGGCAGTCAGTTGTAAAGTCCAGCCCCACTGGCATGGCAATTGCTTAGGAGTTAATTGAGGTAGAGCTATAATCAGTCCCTTTTCTCCCAGTGCAACCCATTTCAGCAGTTCCTTGTAGCCAGCCAGCTTTACCTAAGATAGAAACATAGACTATAATTAGAACAATGCCTTTTCAAAGTGCATATAATTGCAATATTGACAAAATAAATATTGATCTATAGCCACCTTTCTAACCAATTATCCTTAAATGCCACTTACCAACCAAATGAGTGATAATTATTAAAGGTAATGGAAAAATACTTGCAATGTAGAAATGGAAGTACAAGTAATAAAGCTAGTCATGTTGGGTCTTGAGAAGTACTTAGGGCTGTAGAAGGTAAACAAGCACCTTTCAGAAGTATTTGGGATGGGATTTAGGTCTAAGCAGGGATCTAGGTGCTACAGTACAGAGCTTTGTATCACCTATTTCTGAAATGCCTACTTCCCATGGTGGAACTTGTAGTCTTGAATGAGTATCACTGTTTCTTACAGAGTGCAGCCAGGTACCTCAAAAAAGCTGACCTGAATAACCCCCTCCCACTAAAAACACACAAATAGGTTTATGGTGACACTCCTTCTTAGGCAGCTGGTGGCATGCTGGAGCAGCTGAAGACCAGTCTCTACCACTGAGGAACAGTACTCTCTTGTGCACATGGAGTCTAGCTGCATCTCCAAAAGTCAAGATGCATCTCCATTACTTTTGAAATTACTCTTTCTTCCTTATCACAGAGCTATCTTGGCACCTATTAGACTATTTTCATATGGAACTAGACCAGAAGCAGCTCTAATGCATTTCAGCAGCTAATGGACATGAAGTGCATGAGACCAGAACAGAGCTAAGCCAAAGTGAATCTCCCTCTTAAATGCATAGAGTTGATACCAACTTCTGCTTCCATTGGGCCACGCTTCTTTCTAGAGTAGGTGTGGCATCAGTGTCCTCAATATCTGACCTCCACTTGGTGTAAGATGAACATCTAGGGTCACACTGACTTATTTTAGCCTCCCTGGCCAACAAAAACCTCTGTGTGCATTCCCTCTGTGCGCATTCCCTCTGTGCAAGGCTTTAACTTGAAACAACTGCACCATTACAGCAACTCCAATATCACCAAAGTCACCAAAGTGAGGACAGCTACTTATAAAGCAAAGTCATGCCAAGTTAGAGTCAACACAGGAAAAAGGAGAAGCAGCACAGTTTTTTCCCTGCTACTTGGCCTCTTCATGATTCTTAGTTTGCAAGCTAAAACATATCCCGGCAACATCTCAGTCTAACTTGGTTAGTTGGAGAAGAAACATCCCACTGGAACACTACAACAAGGAGGTCTGAGAACTAAAACAAATATTTTGCTGGATCTCTTCCAATGTACTCTGTCCTAAGAGCTATGCATTCCTAAAGATGCCAGAAACTTAAATAAACATGATGGAACATGACAAATCCTAGAGGGAAGGGCACATGTATGTGTGTGTGTGTGCTGTCTTTTACCTGTGTTTCTCCAAGCTTAGCCTGTGGCTCACCAAGTTCCAGAATTCCAGAGACTGGCCAGTTAAGGAAGACAGCATTGACTGTCCCTTCTTTAGGGCTGAAAGTGTACCTGGTTGGAAATGGGGAACAGAAATGCATGTCAGTTTTTACATGTAAATTTTCTGAAGTGCTACATAAGAGTGTTTCAAGATTAGAAAAACAGATTTGAAAAGTCAGCATTAGTTACATTTTCACACACATAACCATCTTTTCAGATGATTTATACCCTTTAATAAAGTACTGCTCCTTGAAAATGTGTTCCAACAAACTAGAGGTAATTAAAACTATTAACTGAATTCAGAGGTAAACATCTGTAGTTACTTTAGTACACGTGTAACTCTCTGCTGCTCAGCCATATAGGAAGGAGATACTTGCAGAAGGGGAATCCTTAACAGAGAATTGTAGGTTATATTCAGAAAAATGTGCTAATTCACATCTATATAGCAACATACAGACTAAAAAAAATTAACAGGTATGTGCAACAATAGACCTTCCACCTTGTATAGCTAGTTTTTGAAAATATTATTTTCAGCATATACTATCTGCACTATTGCCATTGGAAATCTTGTGGCATATCTCCGAAACATACCCCCCTCCTTCCTTCATTTAGTTACAACTTTTTATTGCTCTTGAAAGTCATTTTACTAAACAGTCAGCAGTTCAGCATCTCTCGGCTAGAGCCAGATGGCCAAATTTTACTGGGAACAGGAGTAAAAAGGCCCACTGAGACAGAGAAGAGGGACAAGACCAAAACCCTGATGGATCATTAAGGCGTTACAGCAGCTACAAGTCACAAAGGCTGAGGAGTCCAGAGACCGGCTGTATTTAGGGACCAAACAATTGCTGTTATTTTCCCATGCATTTTTACCTTAAAAAAATGCAGAATATGCTAGACTTGTTTCTAGTTTCTTCCTCTCCCATTTTTCTCTTTAAATATCAAGTGACATCAAGTATTCCTTTCTACAGATAGACACTTCATAGCAATTTTATATTTACAGATTTGTATATTCTTTGTTTCTGTTGCCAACTACACTAAGAAGCACAAGATCACTAAGGAAATGTTTGCAGTCTTCCCTTCAGCCTCAGCATCATTCCCAAACTACAGTCTCTACCTACAGCTTTATACATACTTCTGTGTGCAGTTACTTAAAATGACAAAGGGATTAATTTCTTCACCACATACAAACTAAGATGGTGACTTCTGTAGCATCAAGTCATTAAGAATTTCAAAGTTTCACATACATTGGTGCTGCTTTACATTTCGATTCAGTAACCTTACCACACTTCTGGTGTGACTGAGTCATTCTGTGCTCTCCATGGTTTTGTTCCATAGATGGCCTCTCCATTGACCTCCAGCCAAGCACCCATCTGCCTCAGGCGCTCCTCGAATATAACAGCGATGCGACCATCGTGAGTGGGCCCGATATTCATCAAGAGATTTCCCCCACAAGACACTGTTTCTACAAGTTGCTGAAATGTTTTTCAACACACAGACCATATGATTACGACTAATGAAATCACACATCTGAAGTACTTTCTAAAGTCTGCCATGCTGCTTCAGAACTATGAACCAAATGAGTTATGTTACTGCTGCACGTTGAGACTTATGGGGGTCATCCCAACAGTCAAAATAAAATTTAAGCTCCTATAAAACAAAGCTCTGATGACAAGCTTTACATCAGAAAAAAGCCCAAAATATGTTCTTGCACTAATAGATATCACTGAATCCACATTAGAATCAGATCCTACACATTTTTAACATTGTGACTGCTGCAAGAATGTCATGAGGGTTTTACTGATAGAATAGACAGATGATTTCTTTGCACCAAAGTAGAGTAAGGCTAACAATTGCCACTTCATCTTTACTGAAGCTTAGAGAAGCAACTTCTTCTGTTCTTCCTCTATTTGATACTCTCCCTATTTTACAGACACATCTGTAAAACACCAGGAAGCCTTCTACAGAGTCTGTAAAATTTGTGTTCGCATCCACACTGCCCTCCAGAGATCATGGACTGAGATGCACAAGTCGGAGAAACACAGCTGGAGACAAGCTGCTGAATGAATTCAAACCTTTTGCTTCTGACAAGAGGTTACTTCAGTTTGTAATTGTCTTTTGCAAGGACAGTACTAGAAACAGATTTAGATTAACAATCAATCTCCCCCTCACTAGCTGAATTTTGCAATTAAATGCATTTTTCTGAAAGGCTGATCATCTTTCTTTCATTCAGTTTTCCTAAGCTTCACATCTTTTTTAATACCTTAGACTAGCAAAGGGAATCAATATTCTACTATGACCAGCTGTCTGCATCTGCTAATGTTTACCTGTATGTCTGTACAGAAAGTTTCTTGCTACAAGGTAAAATGCCTATGGAGTCATAAACTATCTGTAAAGGGGAAAAGATGTAGCCTTCAATCAGGAGTTCCTAACCAGGAGCTGTGAAACTGCAACTGTTTGCTTCTCATCAACTTAAAGGTGCAGTTACCAGAAAAACTTAATGGAAAAGGTAATTATGAGACTGTCCAGATCAATCCTCGGCCAGTTACTCGTAGGGGAAATGGCTTCTAAGAAACTCACTGAATTTCTACTAGAAAAACCTTTCCCTTAGTAATTTCTATAAAATTAGTAAGAATTACAAGGACATTCCATCCTGTCAGTGTTAGGCTGCAAATGAACAAAATGGTTTATTATTTCATCAATTCATTATTCAATTAATACTTTCTAGATAGAGACAAGTACACGAATGTCACACTGCTTAATATAAAAACTAGGAGAGAGAATCGGAAGTTGCAGGCAACTCCTCTGCCCCACTGTACCTTCACCAAGTCCTCGATGGTGAGGTAGTCACTGAGCTGCGCATCCCTGCGGTACCCCCAGGACCTCCTGTCGATGGTCATACAGTTCTCCCACTTGTGAGGCAGGAGGTGACCGGGGTTGTACCGGTCACTGCAGGTGTAGTAGCCGCCGTGGGTACAGATGCTGCCAACTCCCCAGCGGTCATTGGTTACAACTGTGTCTCGGACTGGGCTGGAAACAGAGAAATTTTATTATTTTTGTTCTGTAAAATGCAGTCACAGCCAGCCCTTCCCACACACACCCCTCCCAGACACTAACATTCTGGATGACTTGTGTACTACTCATTTACAGATTAAGTGCAATGTCAGGAATTCTATTCTCATCCTTTCCTAGTAAAAGGTCCAGATCGGCATTTCTTAAGAAATATGCTCCAGACTTTTGTAGGACCTCTGCCAGAAAACAACCTGCATTTCACATCCAGTGCCAGATGTTCAGTCTACAATGAAAACAATGTACCCACATTCTCAAATTGTCCTTCTATTCTGTTTCTGTGCAGCAGAAAATATTTAGGAAAGGCTGTGACTAGGCAGAGTAGCCAATACCACCTTAACTGATTAATTTGCAAATGTGTTTCAAAAATATGTAACAGTCTTTTTCTAAAGCAAGCTTTGATAATTCTAGGGAAGATCTGAATTCTGTATTTCAGGAAAATGAATATTTTGTTAAGTCCTCTAAAGTAGAGGTAACAGGTTCCATAAAATAAAGTGAAACAAACTAGACAGAGAGCAGAATTTTAGATAGGGTGCTAAGGCAGTATCATTATGTACCTGTCATTATACAGCCAAGCCAAGAAACCAGTGCTGTTCCAGTAAGTATCTGGAGCATTTCCATTCCCATCAGACCAAATTATTTCTGGCTGGTACTTGGTCACAATTTCATAGAGTTCTGGTAATGATTTACTGGTTGGAAACTTTCTTGTCTTAAAGACATTAGTGGCATCCTCAAGGAAGAGAGGATTAAACCATTCAAACAGGGAATGGTATAACCCGAAATGCAAGTCAGTCCTGTTTCTAACAGATGCTGCTAGTTCAGCAACAAGATCCCGCTTCGGTCCCACATCAACAGCATTCCAGTTCCAAGAATATTTGGACCCCCACAAAGTAAAGCCTGAAAAGAGAAAAATTGAAGGATAAGAAAGAGAAGAAGAAGAGGGGAAGTTATAGTTCCTCTTTCTGGAAAGTGGTTTGGAAGTGTGTTGCAAAAAATAATAAAAATTATATTTGTAATAATATTGTGGTATAAACTGTGCCTATCATTGTGCATAAACAGATTATAATAGTCATAACATCAGAATACCATGCCAGATATGTTTATGTATTTTTCTATACATACACATATCCTAAGCAGTTCTGTACTGCTTAGGATAATTATTCCCTCTCTTTAGTTATTCACTTCATTCATATGTCCCAATTAAATTAACTAGATGATCTTTAAGTCCCCTTCCAACACAAACTATTCTATAATTCTATGAACTTAACCAAAAATACAGCAGCTTTTGAGGCATATATGTTTTTGAAGAAAGTATCAATGTGAACTGTAAATGCACAACTACTGGAAGATAAAACTCTCAGCTGCAGCAAGCACAAGCTATCATTTGCATTCAAAGACTCTTCTCTCTTCTGTTTCCTTCTTATGCAAATGTTCACTTTTCATTTGTCTTGGTATTTATAGCAGCTCAATCAACTACTCAGTACATGTATATAAGCAGAGTGCAAAAACTCCTGAAACAGATTTTAAAATATCAACATTAAATATCAGGAGTCAGGAGGGATTTGACATTTCAGACATCCAGCAATCCTAGCACAAGCACTTAAAATACTACTGCACTGCAGACTCAGACCACTGCCAGACAAGCTACACTCTCATCTTCAAACTGCTTTAGACTCACTGCCTAATAAATCTTGTGACATTTTTGTGAACTGAATATACACAATTGTATCGACTAGACAAACAAGCTAAAAATTCATGCCCAAGGCCACAGGACAGACTAAATGAATCACTATTCTTTTGAAGATTCTTGTGAATTTCACCACAGGCATCATCAAAATCAAAATTTATGTGTATCAGAGCTGAGATAAAAATTTACAAGTCACAAGTTGCCAGTCTTGAACCCACATCTCCCCAAAGACCAAAAACATTCATTAGCTGTACTTGTCATATTGCATCCTAATATACTTTATTTGATACCAGATTTCCTTCCAGCCACTTTCTTTTTCTTTATTTTTCTCTGCAAAGCATCTTACAACTACAGTGCTAAAAATCAATTGTCCCTGTAAAGTTACAGACCCAGTTCAAGGTTTTGGCTTCTATGAGCTACATCAGGAAAAGCTATAGGTTGTGAACCTTCCTAACTCTGAAGTTGACTCCCAGAACATACCCCTAAATTCCTTACAGAGGAATTTAGAGAGCTTGTTAAGTGCCTGCATACAGCAGCTCTCCACATGTTAAAGAGTGCAGAATTCACTTTTATGGTTCTTTCAGCAATAAATTGCACTATGGCTACTGCAGGAAGCTCAGCTGCCACCACCACTTCAGGCTGTCTTACCTACAGCAAGAAAACAGTGGCACAATTTATTGTTCCTCCTATGCAAGCTCCATGACCTCAGCTTCCATGTAAGAGTCCGGAAAACGACTGCACATTTCTTGGGTAGTTTTTTTCCTCTTTGGCTGCAGTAGGACAGGTAAGCCTGCCTGACTTTCTCTATCCATCTTAGCAAGCAGGAAAGTCACCTGCTTTTTTCTTCTGTTGACAGAAATGCAACAATTACTGACATTCACAAAGCTTCCACTTACCTTCATGATGTTTTGAAGTTAAGACAACATATTTTGCACCTGAAGCCTTCAGAATATCTGCCCACTGGTTAGGATCAAAGAATTCTGCTGTAAACAGTGGCCCAAAATCTTCATAACGGAAGCCAGGTGGGTAATTGGCCTCCATAAATTTCACATAGGGCTCTCTCTTTTCCTTCTGCCAGTACCACCTACAAAATACAGAACAAAACATGTCTGCTAATGCATTTTTAGATAAAGAAAAGAGAGTTGAAATCATCAGCTCCTATTTGAGTTAACACTGAGAGGCAGAGGCATGGGAAGTACACGACACTGGCAATAGGACAAAATTGCTCCAGAACAGTATTAATTACCAAAGATTTGCTTTTCTCTATCCTATTTGTTCATGTTCTACATCTTCGAAGCACTCCACTTTGAAAAGGTCCCAGGATTTCATCTGAAGCAATGAAAAAAGCGGCTACACTTTGAGAATGGAAAAATGACAGTCTTGCTCAGTACCCAAATCCCAAAACCATACTAGAGAGCATGCACAGACAGACTGTGTAAGCAGCCCATGTGGCATGAGAAATGCCCTTTTTCTGAAAAAATATGACTCATCCTCCTCAGGTCTCACACCTCAGCCATCAGGCACCTCTGCTCTGCCACCCACATTGCAATTCCTCCCACCTACAAACATGTGGGCCAGCAGCTTTACCTTTCTGACAGTCCCAAGTCCTCTAAACCAAATGCAGTTGATTGACCAGATGCCCACAGTCCCAGGGCAGGAGAGAGCTGTGACCAGTGTGCTACAGCCACTGCACAGGTGAGGCTCTGAACCAAAGGCACCCTACTAGAAGCCATGTCCTGCAACAAAAACCCGACACACACTTAAAAATGCACCTCTGTCATAGTCTCTAACATGCAGGCACACGTCCACCTACCAGGGCACTTGGATTTAGCAACTAGAAGGAAAAATAAGCTGATGATCTCTTTTTGCCTTCCATCTGGCAAAAACAGGGACAGTTTCTATCCTGTGCTTCCCCAAGACAGTGACTGGTATTGTCTCTATTCCAACTGGGCTAGTCCACAGCAGGGCTTGGAGCTCTGCTCTGTGTTCAAGGTTGGTCTCTTGCCCTCATCATGAGCAGAGACCATAAATCACCAGTAGAGCAATATTTATTTTCAACTTGCTCCCTTCCCTACTGAGCAATGAAAGAGGAGCTTCAGAAACACCACACAACAGTCCTTACTGCATAAACAGCCTTATTGCCTTCTAACAACAACATACCATACGACTGCTAATATATACAGAGAAAAGGGTCTGGAACCATTCACCTTTCTGTGAATGAAGACAAGCAGCAAAGATCCTGTTCTAGCAAGAACATACATGAAAACAGATAGTAAGTGAAGGAATAAAACAGGCCAGAATCTAAATGTTTGAAGTATGTTTCTCTCTCCTATCATGAGCTGGACTCTGACCTCAGTTCTTTAAGACATAGTAACTGTCTAGATATTTTGTAACCTTCCCAGACTTCATCATAAACTGACACAACCCCTGACAGCCAACAGGGAAAAAACTCAGAAGAAAGGGGCCAAGACAGCTTTTCTCACTGAAAGAATGGAGGGGTAAAGGGAGGGGAAGAGGAGAAGGAATACGAGGAAAAGGGAAAATAACAAAACAAAAACAAATGAACACCCCCCCCAAAAAAAACCCCAACCGACCTCTGATTTCAAAGTATGTAATTGCATAAATAAACGGTAAGATCCTTGCTTCTCTTCCTTTGTCACGTGGTTTGCTAACATGAGCACTTTGATGCTGACATGATTAGATTCTAGAAACATCCTTACCAAGGCCATGCAGCTGCTAACAAAGGACCTCAGTCGTCTGACTGCACATGCTGCTAGAAGGCCTGAAGCAGCTCTACACCCACACGTGCCTAAGGATTGGAGACTCCGGGAATATAAAAAGCAACTTCATCAACTATATTAGAGAGTTTTGAGGTCTTTTTAGAACAACAACGAAGACCAAATGCTTGATCCTGAATCTGTGCACCACTATCAGATCACTGCACTCAGACTGAGGCTTGAACCCAAACCTAGCTCTATCACACCCCCCCAAAAGTAATTTATTAGTAAATGGAGTCTACCTTAAAAAACTGCTGAAATCCTTGAATATAACTCTGAACAAACCAAATATTGTCAGAAAACAGTTGTTTGTTTAGATCTATATTGGTTTGTTTTGTGAATATTGCATTTAAGGTTCACCACAGCTCTGCCACAGAGCTGCTATCTTCATATTTTAAATGATAATGTGACTCACTTGAAGTCACACAGGAAGTACTTGGTAGAGCATGGAAAGATGAGAGCAGAAATATGCTTACAGCCAAAGGACCTGAACCAGTGAACACTCGCAAAACAAAGGTTTTACTGAGCCTCTGAACTAAAATTACTTAAAGGATCAGAGCCTTGGACTCTTTTAAGTGAAAAGCAGTCCTGAATAATAGTAATAATAAAGGAGAAGAAAACCATCAACAGCACAAAATGTGCACAAGAAAACGGCAGGCTCCTCGCTAAGTAAGGGCAGCAATGAGCTCCTGCACTCCCTGCAGTGCTCCAGCAGTTGTACCAGGCTGTTCCAGGGGATGGAAGATCCTCAACACCTGTTCCCACGGGGTAGAACCCCTTCATCCATCCCTTCAAGGTGGTCCTGGAGAAATCTCCTGCCACTTAACCAACCACCTCTTTCACCAACAGCAAATCACATCTCTCAGCTCTGTGAGATCTCTCCTTAATTTAGTTTCGTCAGTCAAGGTATTCAAGTTTCAGGGCTGAGCAGGCAGATGGTCAGACACACCAGAAACACATCAAACTGTGCTTCCTTCGAAAAGGCGCCATGGAGTCCTTGGCCTTGGCCGGACACAAACCTCTTCCCACACACCTGAGCTCCAGGGTCAGCCTGCAGAGGGGCTTTAACCCAAACCTCCGCTGTACCGGGGTGGACACACCCATCCCCGCCTGCCCTAGGAGCTGCTTTCCAAGCAAACCCCTCGGACCGCTGGTACGACCCGTCCGCGGCAGCTGTTCCGGTGCGACCGGACACCGCTCGCCGCAGCTCACCAGAACCACTCGCTGCCGAAGCTGGGCACCGAGAACACGCCCCAGTGGATGAAGACGCCGAACTTCGCCTCGTCAAACCAGGCGGGCAGCGGCCGGGCGTCCAGCGAGCCCCAGGTGGGCTCGTAGCGGGGCCGCGCCGGCAGGAGCGCGGGCAGCCCCAGCAGCAGCAGCGGCGGCAGCAGCGCGGCGGGGCCGGACACCCGCGACATGGCGGAGGCGCGGCCGCGGGAAAAAGGCGGCTCCGCAGGGCGGGGGTCGCGGCGCTGCTCGGCCGGGCCGGGCCAGGCCGGTGGAAGGGGGACACGGGCGGGTCTAGGCGGGCTGTCCCCGCCCCAGCGTCCGCCCCGCCGGGCCCGTGGCCCGCCGGCCGGAGGGCAGGCGGTCCGCACGGCCCCGGGTGCCGGGCCCTGGTTGCGCCCCGCCCGGCGCTCAGCCGGCACCGCCGCCCCTGTGCGCCTCCCTCTCCCTGCCTGCCGCCCGGGGTCTTGTCCCCATCGGTGCCGCTTTATCTGCCTGCTCCATCACAGATTGCCCTCTGGATTTTAACGGTTTTAAGCAAATGAAGTAACTGGTTTCTGCCTCGGCCGACATCCCGCCGTACTTCCCTCGGGCCCCGCGGCTCCTCCCCTGGGAGCACCGGCCTCCCCGCAGCGCTCGCTCGAAAGTTCCTGCCGGGGCCTGCTGGATCTACAGCCGGATCCAGGGCTGAGCCTTGGATCTGCAGCCAGAGTCTGCTCCAAAGGCGGCCTCGGCAGCTTGCTGGTTTTGCCCTTCCCGCCTGCTTCCGTCCACAGGCTCAGCTTCCCTGCCCTTCCCAGGAAGGACAGCGTGTAGCGTTCATCGCTCTGCAGCTCCTTCCAGCCGACTTGTACATGGTGGCTTCCAGGGTAGAGAGGTGCCCCAAAGCCTCTCAAGGAGATATTTCTTTGATCATTAGAATGGCCTGTGCTGAAGTGGTCTCGATTCAGTAGATGAAACTTGGCGTTTGTGATGTGGATAACGGGTGGCAGGCACGTACGTTAAAATTTTCAGCAAATTTGTTGCCAGGGCTGGTGCTCGTCCAGTCTTTCCTCATGCCCGAATTCTGTATTTTTGCTTCAACCCCTAGACATCATGGGACAGCCTTTGTAAAATAATTTGGTTTAATCAGCAAATACAAATGGAAATGTCTTTGGCAATGTCATCAGAATAGTTGAAAATGAATGACGAGGCAACTGAATTAATCTCTCTCCAGCTGAGAAGAATGTATACTTTGCTGCTGTTCTATGGAAACAGAGCTTCAGTTTCCAGAACTATTAACCACAGTTGTTATATCTAATTCAAAAAATGTTTAAAGGGCTGTGAAAATAGGATGTGTATGATTTTGTAATATTTTCATTTATATACCTTGATGAATATATTAAGTTACAGGCAAGTAAAAACCATTGTGACTTCCATGGTATTATTCTTTCTGACTGGCTGTTCACATTTCTCTGATTTACAAAAGCACTTTGATATTACAATAGGAGCCTCTTCATATCTCTTTTACATTCAACGTTGACCGACTTTACGTCTTCTTTTGCCTTCACCCTTTTAGATGTCACTTTGCTCCTCAAAAGGAATCTTTAGATGCCTTGACCACTTGCTATGGTATCTTTTCTAGTTTATCTTTCTGTTTCTTCATGTTCTCCTTTTTGATCACACCAAGGGATTGCAGACACTGAGCACCTCCTTAATGTGGGAATTTTCAAGCATACATTCTGAATAGCACAACAAAGTTACAGGTGCTCTGTGGCTCAAAATGTTTGGAAGGAAAAATTATTTAAAAAAAGCTCAGGTGTCTGACCCAAAGCTCACTGACCTGCCATCAACTTCGATGAGGTTTAGAGCAGGAACTGTGTATTTCAATAGTGAAGTTAATCACATCTTTTAAACTTAAAAAAAAATAAATGTGGAAAACAGTAAATAGCAGCCATGAGTACACTTCTAATTAAGGCTTAAACAGGTTCAGAAAATGTCATTAGCCCACACATGCCCAGCCACTGAAATCTCCAGTGAGGGAAAGTCCTCAGTGTACAATCACATCTGTAATGATGCAAGCTGCACAGGGTAAATAACAAAAATAGCACATTGTAAGATTTTGTGAATAACACAAGACTGGTGTCAGCAGCTGCAAAAAGCTCTCTAAGCCTGGGTACAGTGTGCCTGCCTGTGTGACGCTGGAGCCTCTGGGCTCCCATGGGAGCGTCTGTAAGCAGGGAGCTCACTGCTGTGCCCTTCCAGGAGAAGCCCCTGCCTCTCCCTCTCATAGCACAGTCCTGCTGGGAAAGGTCTGTGGCTGAGGAAGGAGCAGGCTGGTCTGTCAGCAGAGGGAAGGAGAGGGAATAATGAAGGCAATTCTCTGGGAGATGCTGAGCAGAAGAGACCTTTTGACCTGACTAATGGCTGACATACGAGACTCCTGTACTGGATCGATTGCTTGGACAAAGGGAAGGGTGCCTGCATCGTGTGACTGCTGGGAAGACTGCAAAACCACTGTGCCTGGGGAGCTGTGTGAGACTCGTCATTGAGAGGAAGGCACTTGCTTGCCTGGGTGGAAGCAGAAACCAGAAACTGAATTTCACATGGACACGTTTCAGACGTGATAGATTTTGATTCAGACATGGGGAGTGGCAGTTGGTAGTTGTGGTAGTTTAATACAGCCTGAATGCAGCTTTCATGTTAGATAGCTGGATGATGCAGCACTGGATGTGTTAAAAATGTGGGGTGCAGTCCTGTCTGTCTTTGCCATTGTGGCTTCAGGACAGCAAGGATTTTATTCAAGGTAGAATATAATATGATTTACCTGTAAAAAGCAGTATAAACATTAAATATCCTTTTAAAGATGCATCTTGTTGTAAAAGTGTTTCTGTAAAATACCAGAAAATGAAAGCACAGAACTTGATTTTGCTTCTGCTTAAGTCTGTGTGACTGATTTGAAAGGCAGGAGAGTACCTTCCTCCATGAGTTAGTGGAGTAAAGCCTCTTGCGTGCAACCCAATCTTTAAGAAAGACGGGGGGAGATATTTGACTCATCGCTCTCCTCGCTCTTTTGCAGGGGTGCGATGCCTTGTGCAACCTCCTGGTTTTGCGGGGGGAGGGGGGAGGGCACCCTATTACACAAAACAGAACTGGCAATGTGGTTTGCTTGGCTCTTTTTAACTGACTCTCTTTTTCTTTTTTTTTTTTCCCCCGAGAGTTGGAAATGACGGGAGCGAGGAGCATGAAGACACCCCGGGGAATGGGGGCATCCGCGCACCTACGCCTCCACTTCGCTTTGCTCCTGTGCAAACACAAATTTTATGTTCCCAGAGACCCAAAAGGTCGACGGCGTCCCTGCGGGGCGGTCAGAGGAGGGAGGCGGCTCTTCCTCTACAAACTTTCCCTGTCCCCTCCCTCGCCGCCTCTCTCTCTCCTCTTCTCTCCTCCCTGCAACTCTCGGCTCCCGGTCGGCGATGGCTGAGAGGCCGGGGAGCAACGGGGCAGCACTGCTGCCCGTCTGGTCCTTGCCCGGTCCCCGCGGCCGCTCCCAAAGCGACATCTCCTCCTTCTCCTCCTCCCGGAGAACCTGTCTGCTGCGGTCCATCGTGGGCGGCTCAGGTAAGGGGGGGGGGGAGGGAGGGAGAGACCTCCGAGCGGAGCTGAACTAAAGAATTTGGGAAAAAACATCCTCCTCCACACCCTGCCCAGCTCTCCCAGACCCAGGACACGGTGGCCAAAGTGTGCGTCTCTGGTTTACATGCTTAATCTACTCCTTAAGATGATGTTCGGAAAGTTCCTGGCTTATCATACCCGTGTTCTCACACCTAAATGAATCCTGGTAACGCCATGAGTACCCACCTGTTTGACAAAGCATCTTTGACTGCAAGGGCAGAAAAGTTCCAGGAAAGCTTCTGGGTGTATTGCCAGGACATCAAAACTTCTCGTCCCACTGCTTCACACATTACACTTCAGCTGCATGTTAGAATTTTACCCCACGCACTTTTATCTGTTTCTTGATTTTCGTTAGTAGGTGAGGCAAAAAAAAAATGTGTAAATCGGTATTCCACCATCTTCCTTTGGGAGGTAACCACTGCAAGTGCCCACGGGATGATATGGGGATGGAAGCTGGACCTTTGGGACAGAGTAGGCTTCCTGCAGGATTCAGAGTAGCTTTGCTGTGTTAAATGAGAGGAATTGAGGGCCCTAGTTTACATTGCAGATATTTGAAAGTGGCCGAAGTCCCTGGGCTGTTCTTTAGTCAGTCTGTTTCCTGAGGTAAGGCATTAAGGAAAATGAAATTCTGGTCTCCATAGGGCTGAGTACATTTTGAAAATGTGTGCTTGCCTGGTTGCAAATCAACCCTGTATTGACTAGAACGAGGCTGTAGGCATATACATCCCTGGTGATGTAGGTACTTTGGATGCACTCTCACACTGCTGCACAGAACTACACCACCATCAGGGAAGCTCCAGAATGCACTGAGAGACTTCTGCTGCTGCAGCACAAATAAGGCACTGCAGTGCATGTTTGAGTCTAAAATGGACCACAATGTCCTCTTATGTTTGCTCCTCAGGGACTCTTAAGATAAAGCAGACCATGTGCTTGGGGAGGCTCAAGTATACAGGCTATGCCTGCCTGATGAGGAGAGTGGGAGTGAAAACTTGCTTAGTCACATAGGAGCAAGTAGATTCAACTTGTGGGGCCAGAGGCTGCAAGCAAAAACAACTCTGTGTGCCAGTTTCTGTATAATTTTTTGCTCTACCTTTTTCTGTGTCTACTTAAAAGTTAGTCCAGAGAAGGACATTTGGGACAGGGAGGAGGGAGGAGATTCCAGTGATTTGTCCAAATCAGAAAGGGCTACTTTTTGGTGTAAGGTGTATTTCAGCACTGCCTGGAATAATATTGCGTGAACAACGCCCTATGACTTGATGTGTACACCCCTGGATCCAGAGAGATTGACACAGAAGGATTGTCACAGAGGTTGACAGGATTGAGACCATATCAATGTTATACTATGTTTTTTGTCGGCTTAACTACAAAGACTGCTAACAATGAGCTGGGTTCATTATGAGAAACTGGCAAATCCAATGGAAGTAAAATGATGGTGTTTTCAAAGATGTGTTGTTATTTGTAGTTTCTTACACACAACATTTAGGCCTCCCTGTTGCCCTTCTTGGTTTTTGAGGATTTGTCACTTCCTGCCAGTAAGTGACAAATGCTGCTTTCTCTGGTTTTTATTTTTTAACGTATTTTCTTTCATTCTGTATTTTCTCCATTGCTGCTTCCTGTATCTTTTTCCAGCTGCTCATTGAATGCAGCAAAAACATATTCTGCAACACAAGTGTTGATTCCCTCTTTAAAAAGGAAAGTATGCATTAAAGATGCAAAGCTGTTTAATTTTTAATGTGGTGGTTAGAGAATTGGTTTTATACTGAGGTGCCATTAAAATAACCTGCTTTTTCATTCCCCCAGTAACCTAGAGAACAACTGTAATGGGGATGGAAATGTGAAGCATTTAGAGAAACAAAAAGAGGCAGTATTTTTTTTCTTCTACTTTTTTCCCTAACCATACCATTTGATTAAAGCAGATCACTCATTTACATCAGATGTTACCTGTGCTCCAGCTGCTGCATTTATAGAACAATTTGCATTTTAAATAACCTGCAAAATGCTTGCTTGCCACCTGTTCCTGGGCTGAATCACTTGCAACTGTTGAAGTCACAAGTTGCAGTTTCTGTTGCATATTTGTCTTCATTTTCTAGATCCTGACACCAGTTCTGCTGAGAAGACGTTGTTTCCTCTCACACCATCAGTGATAGGTTGCTGCCCCATAGGTGGTTCACACTGTCATTTATTTTACCACCTCCTAATTCACCATTCTCAATGCGGGATCTGTGAAGAGGCAATATTTTTAGAGACTCTTCTAGCTAACAGATATATAATAGATTTTTTAAAGCAACTTTGGCAGCAGCTCATAAAATTCATCTGTTTGTTATTCTAGGTCAGTACTATATGTATCTTGATAGTGCAGTGAGGCTGGTCAGGTGGTCCCCATGTTTATACTGTCTGTGCTTTCTTACCACCAGTTCTTCTTCTGCTATTCTTACACATTGACAGAAGCAACTTCCTGGTATCACTTTATAGCATCTCATTTCATTAGCTGCCATCAAGTATGTGAGGACAATATATTTTCAGGATTTTCTTCTTAAATCTGGCCTTTTCTTTTAGTGTTAGTAGTAGAAGATTACTTAATTTCTCTCTCTGGGCTCTCACCTTAGCTGTTATTTTGTGAGAGCTTTACCTTCCAACTCTTTTTTTATTTCTTGTAACCCCTAGGAAGAATAAGGTGAACCTCATCATGAGTAAAAGTGGCATGACCTGGAATTTTGATTTAGACCCTGAAAAAGTGCAATGTCAGCAAAGTTCAAAGGCAGCATACCTCTAGTTTGTTGTGGTGGGCATAGCCTGTGCATCACTTCGATGTCGTGGTACGCCCCACCTGACAACTGGCTGGTTTGCTAGAGCATCTAAAGGAGACTGGTGAAGAAAAACTTACTCTCCTAAATTTCAGAGCAACACCAGAGGCACTTGAAGAAAGCTGCTTGAATTACATACCTTTAAGCAGCCTTCCATGTTTAGTGACTAGATTTAAACCCACTTTAAAGGTGAATCAAGTTAGTCAATTTTCTTGATTTGCCCAGCATAGATGGGGACTGAACTGCAATTGAAACAAAGACCTTGCTCAGATGCTTTCCCAGAGCTCTTCCAAACTCTAGATTGTGTGGTTATGGGGCTGAAGGTAGCTCTCAGCATGAGTGGTGAGTTCTGGGGTGCAGGGTGGAGGAGGTGTGCTGTTTCATATCAGCCACCTCTGTGCTCCGGTTGTGAAGCGGAGACAGCGGTTCTCTTTGTGACAGCCCTCAGGCACCAACCTCAACTGCTGCGGTGCCCATTCTTTATCTTCATGTCCGCCTAGACAGTTTTGAGTTTGCTCTCTTTTTAGTGTTGTGGGTTTTGCTATACAGCCTTGCATTTTGTTCCGAAGGCAGTGAGGTCTGTGTTGAGGTACATCTTGGTGAAAAGGGAACTTTACTGCTCAGACCAGAAGTCAAAAAACCACCCATCTCTACTCTGGGATTGACATTGTCATATTGTTGCAGTTCCTCCTGAGGTCTTGCTCTTTAGCAAGAAGGAGAAGTTTCAGATAATTTGTTCCATTAGTAAGAAATGCACCTTTCAGATAGAGAGGTGAGCTCCTCATGTATGTTTCCATTCTTTTCACTGTTTTTTTTTGAGCCTTTCTAATGTCAGACAAAAAAAACCTACCTGAGAATTCAGACAGCAATTCATCAATACCTCAGGCTATACCCCAGATGTTGGGTTGCAGAAGAGAGTGAGAGCCAGAGTGCAAATGACAGTCCTGCCTCAAAACTTGTACATGCCAAGATTATTTTCGGAATTTTTGCGGGTTAATTTATTCAAAATGATAATGAGTAACAGCTACGAAGCCATCTGCTGCTGACTCCAGAATAGAGTGAGCAAAAAGATGGCTTAAAATCCCCCAATTAAGTGAAGAACTGGGGAAGCTTTCATGTAGTGATCAGGGCATCAAACTGGCTGATATTAGATGAGAAAAAAATTGAGGATTTTTGGACTTATTTTAGCTTTTCATTGTTAGAGTGCTCCACGTTGTAAACTTAAAAAATGTCAGATACTCTTCTTAATGGACAAACTTTCTGGTTGATGCAAAGGAAGCATTTTTGACAGCGGAGGGTATTTGACAATCTAGAAATGGTGAAATCCAAAATACTCATAATCTAGACATTGACCTGATTATCTGGGGGCATGGAATCTAGGGAAAAAAGTAAATTTTGCATGAGTAGGTAGGTAGCTGTTAACCTTTGCCTGTATTTCCCACTGTACTTGTACTCATATTTCCCCAAATGGCTACAGATTCCAGTTTCCTTATTCATCAAGTCCTACCAAGGTCTATGGGAGTTGAATTCAGCATTTGTGAAGAAGACATCAGATGTGCGTTGTGAGGGCGGTGAGAAAGATAGTGTTTCTCAGTTCTAAGATGGAATTGATGAGGGAGAAGATTGATGCTGTGAGAGAATACCATTACTGAAGCAGCTGATGTTGGTATATTGAGTGAAAATATGGGAGTTATAGGAAAATATCATTCTCCATTGTATCAAGCAAGACTTGTTTACAACATAAATTGAAGTACAGAATTTTGCAAGAAGACTAAGGCAGATAATCTGAGGTAGAAAACTATAGTAGAAATTAAAACAAGTAATAATTTTGAGTGATTTAGAAACTAGACTCAACACGGCTGTATCATTTCCAAGAGACTCTGTATCCTGTCTCTAAGTCTGCTTTATTATTTTTCATCAATTTGCAAATTTGAAGTATCAAGAAGAGGCAGCAAACATAACCATATGAAATTTGACATATGCTTATAGAATTAAAGCATTTATTTTTTATAATAATCTGCTTAGACCATCGTCTAATGTTAAATTCCATCCTGGTCAACCTTATATGTAACTTCAGACTGATGCTGAGGAAAAATCCAGGAATCTTAGAACATTTTGTACTGCATACATTGACAAAGTTCAAGTCTGCTTGAAAACCAGGTTAATTTATAAGATAGATGTGCATGCAGGGAAGAAGCGTGTGTCAGAATATAGTCAGCCATTTCTAGTATGAGTTTATACCATAATGCATGCTAAATAAGAACCTGCCTGTTTTATGTTGGACTAAAAGATATTATTCCACACCAACTCTTGCAGAATAACTGGAGTAGGTTCTTGTTATTAGCCTAGCCTGATTAAGTGTGAAAGGGGAAACCCTGGGCACACTATGGTTTACAAATACAAACCATGTATTCTATATGTCATTTACACATGACCCAGTTTCTGAGACAAAAACTTTACAGTCATATATTCAGACTTGGGCTCAGGCTTGAAAAAAAAAATTTCTAAATGTGATGATAATCTTCATGGTTGGCTAAGTAGAAATTGAGCTGCAAACATTTCCAGCATAGGCTTTAATGTGTGTTTTGCAGCTAATCAGTAGCTGAATGGGGGGATCTGTTCAGTGTTTTGCTGCTGTGTGTGTTTTAGTTTCTCAAGGCCCTTTGGCATTTAGCACTTCCTGCTGCTGTGTGGCTTCTAGTAAGTAACCATTTAATATCAGACCACATGTCAGGTATGAAGGCTGAAGAATTGATCTTAAGATTAGCTGAAGAAAAATTTTGCTCCTTCTCTTACTGAATGTAAGCAACTTGTTAAAAAAAAAGCATTTGTTTTGGTTTTAAAACCTAAACATATCATTAGTCAAATCCATAATTTGCATAAATAATTTATCTTTCTTCCCTACCCCATTCCTCATGTCCTTCTCTTTTTGCCATTATTTCCTGAAAAAGCAGACACAGTTTAAGGTCAAAAGACTGGGGACAGTTGGCAGATTTATTAAAGGTTGATGAAGAATTTAAATTTTTATTTGTTATTGGTTTTGAAGTCAGAATCTTTTCAGTGCCAGAAATCCTGTAGGATTTCAGTTTTCAATAAACCCAGTATTAGTCTTGTTTCTGAATTTTTAGTAGTTCTTATAGAATATGCTTTATCATAAGGCAAACCTATCTTCAGTTATAAACTTTTCTTTTCCTTTCTTTTGTTTCTTTTCCTTTTCTTTCCCCTAGCATTTTACCTGGCACGTTGCAGGTAAAATTAGTTTTTCTCAGGTACAATCAATTGGCACAAAAGGAAAGATATATAGAAGAAAATAGAAAATCTTGACTTCGATGTTCCAAGTTCAACCGCTTCTCACTTTATTTTTGAGATTGTCATTTTTAAATCCCACCACAACAAGGGTTACTCTTGCTCTTCATTCATGTGGAAAGCACTGTGATCTTTCTGAAATACAAGCAGAGGTTTTAGGCAGTTAACACTTCCCTTGGTGGTGAGCTGAGAAAACTTGTTGCCCATCATGCAGTTTTGATGCAGAATTGGAGTTTTAAGATGCTGTGTATAAATTCTGTAAGTGCCTTTGATGTTGTTACATTTTTTGAACTTGAAAGGCTGAAGCAGTGAAATATTAGTAAATTTTATCAGTATCAAGTAGTATAAAGGGCTCAGAGGTGTTTGCACTGCTTTAATACAGCTTGAAGCTTCAAAGCCACTGCGCTTTGCAGGTTGGCTGTGCTATCAGGTGGAGGGAGAGCTTTGTAGAGAAGAGGAGCTAAAGAGCAACTTAAACCACTGCACACTTAGGTGGCGAGACACTTTTCTACCCGCTCTCATCTCTCTTATGTTATTTATATATATCTGGCACATTCGGCATTGCCCTTCCCCTTTCTCATGTTGTTGTTAAAACCACTTGGGTGTATTTGGAGAAATACAGGGCCAAACAGTATGGGGCTGGGAAGGAAATGTGGAAGAGTAAGCATTCTACCAGAGATGGGCAACATGGCGACACTTCACATGCTAAAATACTGTGTGTAAATGGCTTCTTTTTAAAATAATGATCATATTTTTACCAAATGTCTTAATTTCTTTTTAGGAAATGTAGCATTTATTATTTATTTTTAATTAAATATGTATTTTACAGCTTGATCTAATTTTTTTAATTTTTATGTGATTTGCAGTATCCAGAAGAAAAACTTGTTTAGAGAGAGTGGCTTCCTATTAAAAGGAGCTGCTTTTTGATTCCTTTGAACTGCAGACATGATTTCAGTCTCACACACAAACTGTGTTGGCTACTGCTTGGGGAATTTGCCCAGTTGCACAATACCACACACTATTTCCATTAGCTGGATGCATCAGTTGGTAGCTCAGTTTTGGCATCTTTACCCCAGTTGTTCCTATTCAAGCTATATTGGAAATAAGAGGCACTCATCTATCGCTTTCTTCCTGTCACCTCCTTCGCAGTCTTTCACTCCCCTCTTCTCTGCTAGCTTCTTTTCTGTATTCTCCATAGCTTCCAGTAAATGTCATTTATATTGTGTTGATAGCCTAGATGTTTGGTGATTCTCTGTGTAGGTCTGATTGGGTATATGTCAGGTTTCATCCTGCCCATTCGAGTCTGATGCACTGAGATGTGAAGGGACTAGAAACCTACAATTAATAACATTAAGTTTATAAACTAATAATGCAATTATCTACAATTAATAACATCAAGTAAATAAACATTAAGTTTATTTTCTGATTGTCACATGGAGATAAAGGTCAGAATTTGTACAGTTTGAGCAGAGATTCATTCAATTTTACGAATTCATTGCAAAAGGCTAAAATATCTCCTAAAAATGTTAAAAGAAAGAGTTGCTAAATATTAGGAATGAAGGAGAAATGCTTCAGAGCCTTGCTAAGATAAAGGCTAAGATAAAGCTTGACGCAGTGGCAAGGATCAGGAAACATGAACTCTGGCACAATCCTTACTTTATTTAAAGTTATCAAGTTATCTTCAGTTTCTTAGAATACAAATTTTTCCTCATAAAATAAAAGTTTTATGAAAATAATTTTTTTTGTAGAAACAGTCCTGATTTCAGGCACACTTTTGCATTTTCAGGAGAAATATCTGACAAAATCTAAAAATGGTAAATTGTCACTTCAAAAAATTAATCTGATGTTTTTATAATTTTTCATCATACAGAAATCTGGTATAGGAGGTTTTTTCGTCTAGGTTAGGGAGCAGGAACAGAAATAAAGGCAGCAAAGAAGTGTCAGAATTTCCTTGCCACAGAAATGTTATTATCCTAAGGGACCCTGTCCACCTCTACAAGGCAAGTGTAACCACTACCACTTTCCTTTCTTATGGCTAAATCAAAGGTTAAAATGCCTTCTTGAAAGAATACGGGTGTTCAGTATAGAACAGAACCTGAGCGCAAAGAGCACATTGAGCAAAGTTCTAACTTCAGAGCATGTGTATTTGCTTTTCCTGTTTCTGGGGGGAGAATCACAGCTTTTAAGTTATATCTGTGACTAACATACACAGTACTGAAGAAAATTATAGGCACCAAGTAGAATTAGTATTGAGGTATTGTTTTGTGTCATCTACAAGCACAGTAAAGAGGGGGTTGTGGTGCATTTGCAGTTGAATGTGTCCTAATTGCAGGCCTTCTTTGTGTTCAAACACAAGGAGCTATATTTAAATTTTATGAGTGAAAAGATAATTAGCAGTCATCTGCTTGCCACTTTTTAATTTAATTTCTCTGTTGCCCTGTGTCAGGGCTGCCAGTAAATGTTAGTGGTTTAAACCACCAATGAAACTGTGACCTTTTTATCTGCAAAAAAGATGAGTGCTACCAAAGCGTAGCACAAAAAGACAGCATCTGCAAGACATATTTCTGAATGTTATTCTGATTTAAAGCAGTTTGGGCTATCTCAGAATGGTTGGATTTGAAATGAGCTATTTCACTTACACAGAACAGAGCCAGTGTAATTCATCAGGGACCAGTGGACATCCCAAGCCATGATATGAACTGCGCTAGGCCCAAGGATGAAGCATGGCAACGCTGCCTTTATTAATTAGGCTTATAGCCACATCTGCCTGTGTTTCTCTGAGTAGACTATTGACTCTGTGTCCTTAGAAGTGAGCCAAGAAGGGAGAGTTACACCTCCCCAGGGGCATGGCATCTTTCTTCCAGGCGTTTGACTTCTGAGCCCTTAACATTTAAAAAAAAATAATGGTATCTTCCTGTTATGTCTTCCTGCAAACAAAACTGAATGGCATATTTCACAATAATTTATTTTAGTGAATAGCAAATCCAAAAAAAATAGGCTGCAACCCAGCTATTTAAGTATTTGGAGGCACATCTGCTATGAATTTTGCCTTATTCTTTGGAAGTTGAGATAAACAATGGCTTTTGATCTACAAATAGCAAAAATCATTTTGGGGAAAGATTTCCAAAGAATCAATGCAGTAATTTTCAGAGCTTTCTCATATTTAGAAAGTCATCTTGGGATTTGTCTAATGGGATCTTCCTATGGTAAGTGGTGAATATATATGTAATTTTGTAGACGATTGTGGCTCACAAGCCAAGAGCTGCTCTGTGGTACAGATGTTTATCACTGCACACGTGGTAAAGAGTGCATTGTACATGCTTGTGCATTTAGTGGTCTATCTGAAATAGCCTCTGAAAGCTAAACCCTTGCACTGCAGGACCTACCAGAGTGGGAGGGAAACAGCAGAGCAAATGACTTTTTTTCAGCTACAGGGGTGAAAGACTTCAGGGAGAGCTTCAGATGTGCTGCCTGCCCCTTTTTTGGCTCTGTGTCAAATAGCTCTCCTGATGATCAGCAGACCGTGCAAGAAAGTTCCTCCCCTTGCAATTTCCATGGGGAAAAATAAAGCCTTTCACTCACTTCCTGGAGGCAGTGCCAGGAAGCTTCACAGGTTTGTCTATCCTTGGGTGAGGAAAGGTGGCACGCTGTCTCAAATAGCAAGGTAATTGCCCAACAGCAACTTAGGCATTACTCTGAAATCACTTTTAATTCAAGATGGGTTATGTAAAATGAAAACAAAAGCACTTCTTTTTTATAATGTCTAAAATAACTCAGTTGCCAGTCTTTTAAAAAGAGAAAGAAAACATCACCGACAAAATGAGTGCTAGCAAGATATCTGTAAGCAATCTGCTGATTTCAGGCAGAGAAAGACCCATGAGACTTTGCCTTGGTGTCAGCAGTTTAAAGATTTTCTATGCTTCTATGCTTCTTATGTCTTCTATGAAGTTTGTAATAATATTGTCTGTTTTGGATGGCTTTGCACTTCAATAGAGATATTGTAATTTATTAAAATTAGAAATTATGTATTTCAGACAACACAGAAGTTGTTATCACGTAAATTCCTGGTGAGTGGAAGTAACTCAGTGGAGCACACAGCTTTTCCAACTTTCTTGCATTATTATGTAAACTCTGTGGGGAAAAAGTATTTGTTCCATTCATTCTAGGCCAAGATTGGAAAAGTGCTGCAAGCATGTGTAAAAGAGGTTTCTTGGGAGTGGGATTTATTGGACTGGGGAATAATCTGCCAGGAGGAATAGTGAAAGCTTCTCTGCTTTAAGTGCTGGAAGCACTTAAAACCAGATATGGAATGGCACTAAAAATTGTGTCAAAAGAAACTCTTTTTTGCAGCAATGAGCAGGGTCTTTTGCAAATGTGGGGTTTTTTTGTTTTGGTTTGGTTTTTTTTTGTTTTAATTGCTCTGTGTTTAGGTCAAGTCAAGAATGACAGGAGGGGGACAGAGGACTGAGCATGCAAGCCATCCATGTGCACCAGACTCACTGGGCTAAGGAGATGAAGATGCATTTTGCTTTTTGACTGGTTGGAAGAGCCACATCTATGACCTTCTATCTGTGGCAGGGTGTCCTCTTTATGTCTTTCAAAAGTAGAGGGAAGCAAAAGAGATGGGAAGGAATTCTCCTAAGCAGCAAATAAATAACTGACAATAGGATAAGCGAAATGAAAGGGCAAACCCAAATTCTCCCTTAGTATCTTGAAGATGAGTTCTGTTACATGCACTTTTATCCTGTGCTTAAGGTAAGTATATATTTAGATGATTTTAGGTGAATATTTCGAATATTTAGATGAATTCTAATCAGCTGGGTTTTGACAGTGAGAAGTGCATCGAATAAGCAAGTTTTGTCTGCCTTCTAAGACAATTGCCCTTTTAAAAGAATTATATCAAGGAGATTTTAATTCAGGCACTAATTAGTGAAGTGAATTCTAATATTTATTGGAACTCCATATTTCTGCTTCAGTGAATTTGTTTCAGTTATACATACCCCACAGAGAAAATAAATCCCAGAAAACTAAACTTCATGCATATCATATCTGAAGTAAATGAGAATTGTTCCAAATTGTTTTCATACAAACATTGATTAGCATAATAATGGAAGAGAGGGAAAAAAATCCAGAAAGACCTCTACAAATGCCAGTATGCATCTCTCTCAAATTTAGGATCAGATGCCTCAAATTATGCACATTTGTAAGAAGAGCCCGAGTTCTAAAAATACATTCAAATGATTTCTGATTCTCATCCTTTTACTGTCAATGAAAACTATGAAAATATGTGCACTTTTCAGTAGCCCTAATCTCCATCTGTTAGTGTGAGCTTAATCTTTCAGAAACAGAGTTATAAGAGTGACTTTTTTGCAGCAATTTGGGATGACTGTGAAAGTGATTCAGCCAGTGTAATCATTATACCAAGGAAAAATCAGAAGCCAAGTTCAGTGGCATCTAATAGATGCCACATGTCTGTGGGATTCACCTGATGTTGAAGACTCCTATAGTAAAGGCTGGTGTTTTTCAAGGAACCAAAATTCCTTCTTTGCAATAATATTCTAATGCAATACTTTCTCTCTGTGATGCTCTGAGGGATGTAATGTCCCAAAGTGGATTGCTCTGAGCCCTGGAATTTCTGTAAGCGCTGAACATTGGCTGAATTGTGTGGATAGTGGGCATTGAAATAAATACTGCCATAAAACTGCAGGGCAGTTTTTAGAAAGGGTGCATATTTTTTTTTCTCTGTAAAATTGCAGTATGAGTTCTTCTGTTGAGAATTCATGGAACACAGGGAATAAGATGTACATGTCAAGTATGCCATGTACATAGGCACTGAAGGGCTCTTGGGTACAATGATGTGGGTATATATGAAAAAATAACTACCCACCTTCAATTCAGTCCAGTTCTTTTAAATGACATTTTTCTAAACCACTGAAATATAAGCATCTAGCTATCAGACTGGTGGAGCCTTGCTTTCTCTCCTAAAAAATACAGGTACACAGCCACAGGGAAGGAAGGAACCAGTTGGCAGCTATTGGGTATCTTCAAGAGAAATGCTGAAGGTTGAAGGCTGGGCATATGGATCCTTGCTCTGAACAGAGAAACAGACTTCAGTCACTGCACTTTGAGCTTGCCATGGATGGAGAAAGAGCTGGGCACCCCATTTCTTTCCCCTTCTGTCTGTGCTGTCATTTTTCCTCCCAATTCAATGATTTGGGATAATACAGATGTTATGATCTCTCAGGAAATGCACTGGCTTTAAGAAAAGGGAGGAGACCTAGTACTTCCAGTAGGCCAAGCATTTTTCGATGGAACAGGCCACTCAGGCTAAGCCGGTGTGGTCCAGCCAAGCCATTGCTGTGACTGCATCCCACCAAAGTTTCACCTTCATCTGCTGTGCAGCCCCCTTCTTTGAAATGTAGCAGTGCATTGCCAATTAAGTCTACTGCAGTGTCTCTGGGATTATGATTTCATTGTGACTTTCCACTGCTTAACATTGTTTTGGTTTGGCTCTTACAGTCACATTCTCAGCTGTGTTTTTTTATTTTCAATGGCTGCTGGACTTTGGTGTTGAAAACTTTGGGAGAAGACACAATTTTTTTCAGTTCCAGCCTCTTAATAAAATCCTAATGTAAGCAGGCATGAGATGCATTAACACGTTTTGTGATTGCCCAGGGTCAATAATGATCAAAATTAATGTGAGATTGTTTTCCAAAGGAAATTAAACAACGAGGAAGTAGAAAGCATCTAGAACAATGCCATAGTAGGCATTATAGAGCAACTTCTACCTTTATGCTGTAAAAGCCCTGTGAAGGTACACTTGACGATGTGGGTGTCTCCAGGCAGCCTAACTTCACGGAAGGGGATCTCCTTCTGGGATGAAAGCCCTGCCTGGGCTCCGTATTACTTGGGTGAGGACAGGAAGAGGTGGGGATTATCTATGAGTTCTTCCAACCTCTGCTGCCTATGAGTGGGAGTGAGGAGTGTGTTAGGTCTTCTTCTCTGATATGAGGGATATTATCTCCCTCCACTAGTCCTTTTATTATAGTATCAAAAAGAGTAGGAAGGGCCAGGGAGGAGGAAGAAAATACTGACTTAGATAGCAAAGGAAAATGGAAAAATTTTAAAATGTGAAAGATCCCTGTCAGGAACAAAAGAAATTACTTCATTCGGATTTCTGATACTTCTTTTTGGTTAGTCCAACCATTACGTTCACAAACAGAGCAAATGATTTTTTGTCTGTAAAAATCCATTGATTCTGCTCTGCTTCTTTCAGTTTACGTCCAGCAAACTATGTTTTGGCTCAGCACATTTTTGATTCCTGTTTAGTAGAAAATCTTTATTCTCCAGATCTTTTGTACTACGATGGACACCAAGTGTGGGAGAAGTGGGGATGCTCTCCATCTAGTATCAATTACTGTAGGAGTCCATCTGCCTGTGGTGGCCAACAGAGCTGATGTGCTGGACTCTTACTAGCTCCAGGTCTACTCTGCCATGGATATGAGGAGAATTGTCCACAGACCAAGATTTTCCAACAGGTCTGTGAAGGAACCTAAAAACACTGACTATACAACAGAAAACAGCAAATGAGTAGGTTGGTGGCCTTAAACAATTTATTTGCACTATAGTAATTGCTTGAAGAAAGCCTCACTCATATGAGCAATCTTTTTTATTTTTTCTCTATATAATGAATGTATAAGGTAATGGAGCTTTCTTTTGCTGTTCATGATATTGCCTGTTTACAAGGACAAACAGCTTCAATAATCTTCCTGCTGCAGGAGGAAGGAAATGGAAAAAAGTTGGAAAAGCAAAGATTTTTGGGTTTTGTGAGGGTGCTTAGGTTGAAATGGAAATATATTGCCCAGCCATAAAGTAGGATTAGCCCTCTTGTAGCTCCTGTTTTGTTGCCTCTTCAGTTATTTTTCATAAGACTTCAGAGCTAAGAGCATCCTTACAATTAGAGTGGCATCTGGCCTTGTCACCACCAAAACAGCTTTCCCTAAGCCCAGCTGTACACCTTCTACGCCTCAACACCGTATTCTCACAACTGCCTCCTCCATCTTCTGACCCATTGGCCATGCCTCCCATAATCTATCGTCTCCATACCCTTATTTAGGTGTCTTAATCTCCCAGCTGCCCAGCTGGCTGCCAGGGGAGTGCTGGGGGAAATCTCGTGTGGGTGAGAGGTTCTGTGTCTCAGCGAGATGCTGCCGTGTGAGGCTGATACACTAGATGGGGCGGTTGTTATGCTGATCAGCAAACACCGTTTCTCTGGCGCTGGGTTTCTGCTCCTGCTTGCAGGACGAGAAGACGGGAAATACAGGCTTGTTTATAGGGAGTGATCAGCCCTCCTGCAGCAGAGTTGGTAGATTGCTCTGAGCTGGTTTCGCCCGGTTTCTTCTCCTTCCCAGGTGAAGTCACAGCAGGGTCGTCATTACTTTCTGTGCCTTAAGTGCAAACTCAGCTGTGTTTAAAGGCACAAAGCTGCAGTGGGATGGGATGGTGTGTCAGCCTTTTAAATTTCTTGAAGGTCGCCCCACCCCTTTTTTTCTAATCCATAAAATGTATATTTAAACAACACAAAATGTTATTATCAGCCATTGCTCTTCCCTCAGCCAAGCTTGACATTATTGGTTGTGCTAGTGAAATTGGATCTCCTTGTCATATTGATTCTGATGTACTTAGGTCGGGGCTTGTGGGTTTTGTATTGATCTGTCAAACTGCTGAGGAGTCAGTGAGCAAGATCTGTTGTCTGTGTTGTTTGGGAACTAACAGAAGCTCTTATTATTTGCCGGCAGCCTGTTGCACACTTGGACATTGATCTGTTATGAGAGAAGCTGGCTTTAATTAGTACCAGGTTTTCCAGTATTTGCTCAGAGTGCTTTGACCCTGGTCCACAGCAAGTTCACAAAGCAGACTCTCAGGTTGAGCTGTACATTTATTATGTAGTCTTTTGAGAAAGAAATCATTAAAATAATTGGACTAAAATTTTTGTATGTGCTGAACTTGAAGTAGTCTTTTCTAAAACAAAACTCAATTGGATCTATAAAATGTGTTCAGAAATACACATCTAGACCTTGATTGGCATTATGCACTTAAGTAGTTGTTGTTTACCCTGATGTTTTGCTGGACTGCTAGAGATTGAGATTTGATGTATGTAGCTCTAATGGCAGATACAGAATCCCTTGACTAGTCTGAACAGGCCTGAAGACAGTAATTCCTTCTCCCAGCTTGATTACTTCAGCATGAAAAAGGCTTTCCCCAGAAGCCTGAAAGAGAGAAATCACTCATTCATTCCAACTTGTAAACAATTTTATGGCAGGAAAAAGCTTTTGTTTTCTTTTTTTTTTTTCTTTTATTCTTGGAGGAAGAGGGCCTGGCTAGATTATTGCTTTTAGTCTGTATTTCATGAAATAAACTGACAGTAACATTAAGTGGCTCATACGCAATTGATAAGTATCAAAGATGTCACCAAAGTGGTCATGTATGCCAGTACATCTGCAACAGGAATTTTCTTCTACATGAAATAGTAAAATTATAGACACTAGATATATGACTAAAAGTAAGTTAGAGCAGTTTTCCCATGATGTATCACCAAATAAAACATGAAAAGAACACTCTTACTAACTTATCAAAGTATTTATCTATTGTTTATTCAATACTTGCTGAAATGATCATGAAAAGTGACTCAGTGAAAAATGACTGTGTCATTTTATAGAATGTAATCCATGTCCAGGAAATTATATCTGTAAGTTCTGGCCATCTCCCACATATATGTGCAGATGAATGGGGGACGAGGAGGAGAAACTAAAAAAAAAATGTCCAAGCAGCCATTGCAGCATCTGCAAGGATAAGGAGCCAAAGCTCCCTTACTCCACAACACCCACAAGAAATGCTTGGTGTGTTTCAGCCCCTGTGGCTCAAGAATATCTAGGACTGTTGCTGCAGGCTTTCTGAAAGCTTTGGGTCAGGCTGTGTTGCTAGAGCAGGGTGGTAAAAGATCTGTCCTGGATTCTGGGGGAGGAAGCATGGTGTGATTCCCTCCAGGTCTTGAAATGTGTGATTGGTAATATGTCAGGATGAAAAGCACAGTTGGTTTGTTGGTTTTTGTTGTTATTGGTTGGCTGGTTGGTCTTGTTTTGGTTTCGCTTGTTTTTTATGAATTTGAAAATTATGCACTAACCTTTTGTATTCAGATACAACATTGACCTAAATATGCAAGAAATAGGGTAGCTTATTTCATTGCTTATTGAAGACTTAGGACAATATAGTATCTGAATGCTTCCTCTAGTTTAACTGTTTAGCTTTCTTCTGAAGAGATTTAATTTTTGATTTGGACTTAAAAACCTGTGAGAGATGTATAGCAGAGATTTTGCAAGTTCTGACTAAGCATATGAAAAAGTTTATCTATTGCACTTGACTTTCATAAAATAGAAATGTGATCATTAAACCTGTCATAGGAGGGTCTTTGTGGACTGGTCTAGCTCAGAAATTGATGTAATTTGCTTAGTTGTCTTTAAACATCATCTTTTTCCAAAAGAGGCATGGCAAAATGGATACAAAGTCACTAAAAATGTTAAATTACTAGAATGTTATAGGACTTGTATAACTGTGCAGACAATCAGTGGGCTGCATGGCTGATTTCTAGCAAAGATAGGCATTGACAGGCTTGTTCCTTTAATTTAATTGGGCTCATTGAAATGTGGGGCCAGCACAATCTTCTTTTTAGATCAACTTCATCTCTTTCATCTTATCTTGTAAACCATGTGTCAGCAGCTTGAGAGCAAGTACCTCCTTAACTGATTTATATTTCTGCTCTTTACAAATATTTCAGTGACATTGTTTTCTTCCCCTCTATTTGTTGGGCCTCTCTATGCATTCTTGAGCTTAGTTTGTGGCACTCCACCATCCCTGGCAGCCCTTGCTCAGCCGAGCAACTGTCTTGGCCTGGATTGTCCTTGCTACATGTGGAAGAAGTTTTTCCTTTTGGTGTAGCAACACAGCACTTTGTTTGGAGGTCTCTCTCCCCAGGACTGGCTGGCAGGTGACAAATGAATGAGTGTACCATGCTGTCTCTTCTGCCCCCATCCCTGAAAGCTGAACAGGAAAATTAATTACATGGGTCTGTGTTACTATTTCCATGTATGGCTTCCCAGAGCAAGCCACAGTCAATGCTGTGTCTGTTATGCTGGCAGAGTTTCAGCGAAGCACCCCGCTACAGTCTGGAGCAGCATGGGAGCTGACATTGGCTCTTTGAGAGCGGGCTTTGCAAGACACTGTTGCATGGCAGTGTCCTGGTGTGATGTTTTATAACAACAGCCAGGGACCAGTTAGATTGAAAGTCATGCTACGAAGGTTCCAGAATGAGCTACATTGAACAATTGGCAAGTTCTTAGAAAATAATTGAGTCAATAACTAAATGAGAGAAAATGTGTGATAAATGCATTTGATTTTCTGCTTTGGAGAGCTAAGTTGCCTGGTGAAGGAAAACACTAGATGTGTCTTGATTTGGTACATCTCAACATCAAAAAGATTTTGAGGCTGTTCCACAGGACTGTGTTTTACACGTAAGCCATAGAAACACGACCTAGATGTAATCTCCATGAAGTGGGTGTACAACAGTGTGATAAATTGCTCTCAAAAATATTTATCAGCAGTTTTCTGTCAGTCTAAAAGGACATCTCATGCAGGATCTTGCACAGGGCAATCCCTGGCCCAGTTGTACTCAATGGTTCAGTTTTGATTTGAATGTAGGATTACAGAATATCCTTGCAAATTTTGCAACTATTACCAAGCCAGGAAAGTTGCAAGCACTGGAGAGGACTGCACTGTGAATCAAAATGGTCTTCACAAATTCAAGCAAAGAGGTAATACAGCTTTCTGTCAGTTTGCATACATCTCCTTTGGTCTGTTTTTCATATAACTATGTGTCATAATTTGAGACCTCCAAAATCCAATTCCCGAGTCCAAGCCCTCCTCCCACAACTCAGCCCAGTGTGAGAGGGGTTTTCCAGACAAAACACAAGACTCAATATGGGGGGAAGGGAATTATATTACAATCACTACACAAATATTATAATATATTATATACATAATCCTAACTATCTCTCCTATGAAAAAGCAATATTTACGATGGATCAAATCTCTTCTCCCTCCAATAAAAATTCAGAAGGAAAGAAGGAAAGATCCTTTCCACTTTCAGAGCAGCAGTCTCTCTTCTTCCACACAGCGGTTGTAGTTGTAGCTGTAGCTGGATTTCTTTCCATTACACACAAGGGGTCTTCTCTCACCCCTCTCGGCTCTTTGACTCCAATCGAAGGTCTCTCTCTCTCCCGTGGACTGCGAAAGCAGGGACAGGCTCACTTCACCACGTCATATCACGAAGCGCAGGGGTCTTCATGACGGTCCCTTTCCTCAGGGGGTTTACCCCTGAGTCAGAACGTCTCGGGCAGCTTTCACTTGAAAGTCTTTGCCTCAAGCTCTGTCTCAGGCTGCCAGCCAGGCAGCAGCAGTGGGGGGGCAAGGTCACCCCCTCTGCATTTCATCTGGCTGTCCTGGTCCAGCTTCCAGGATGTTTTGAGCTTCTCAGCTCCTCTCTCTGGTACTGCTGCATTCCAAGACTCCCCTCAAGTAGGCGTCCACCGCTTCCTCCTAGGAGGGGTCTCACAAAGGTTTGGGGGGTTTGATTCAGTTCTTACCCCAAAACTCTCTCTGTAGAGCTTAGTCCTGCTCTGTTGCTCTCTCTCTCTCTCCTTCAGACATCTCTCTGTCTCTCTGCTTAGCTGCATGCTTATTTCTTATCTCCTTGGCTTTCTGCCATAGTCTCTCCGTTCACTGCTGCTCTGCTGCTGCTTTCAGTATCTCCTGCTGCTGCTCACAGTGGAGAAACTTCCCCCAGCTCTTAGCTACAGTACCTGGCCCAGTTTAACACTGTTCCAAGTTCCTGCAACCCCCCAGCTGGGGGCTGGGGGGGCCTAGGCCCCCCAGCGGGGCTCCCGCCCCTTCTCCTCGTGGCTTCGGAACATGGCCACTTCTCCTCCAGCTACCTCATCTCCCTTCTTTTCCAGTCTGGTGTGATATGTTTTAATTTTGCAGGGGTGCTGATTGGGTCAACACCAAGAGAGACACCACCCTCCTCAGGGGTTACCATTTTTTTTTTAACTCAAGGGGGAAAAACACCTTTTTTCCCCCACCACACTATGGCACACAAAGAAAGCATTATCACAATCCAGGTAAAATTCCAAAGCACTTGAGAGGTTAATCACTGTGAAGTAATTTATGCTCAATGCTAAGGTTTTGTAAGAATTTAAAGATATTTGAAAAACTGCTTTAGATAAATGCTGAAACTACCACAAGAAACACACCATTTCAAGACTTCACCAAAATGCTTGGAGTTTGGGGGTTTGTTAGACTTGAAGAATGTGACCTGAGAGGACAAGTAGAGAGCAGAAGGGTTGGGAGGTTAAGACTGCATATGATTGTGCCATTTAGCCACACTGGTAGACTGAAAACAAATTAGAGGAAGGAAATTATGAAAAGACAGCAAACCTGTGCTTCAAAACCAAGATGGAAAATGGGAAATCCAGGAGGGAACAATCTTCATTGTAATCCCATTGTCCAGGCTGACCTCAGTGACAAAAGAAAAAGATACCAGCAGTAAAATAATTAGCTATTTCAAATTCATCACATTTTAATAATTCAAACCTATTAATAATGCAAATAAAAAGAATATTTCAAATATATTTTTGTCAGGGTCTTTCTATAATATTCTCTTTCTCATTGAAGGAAAGAAGCTTATACTTCTCACCACCCTGCAATGTAAAGAGAAGAACAACATAGTTCTGAAATACCCAACCACCTTTTGTAATAGCTTTAATGAGTTTTTTAATATGGCTCTCAAGAGGGCACCATTCCCTGTGCATCTAAATATGCTCTCCAGGCAAATTCAAGCAGCATGTTCTTGGTGAAATGTCACTATTTTTAGAAGTAAATGAAGCAGGATACATCATTTCCCCTCCTACACCTTTGTTGATGCTTTAATAGAAAGACTGTTCAGAAGTTAATTACAGCATCCTAGATTGTGCACCAAACAGGCACTGCAACTGCAAGTGATTGCTATTGTAAGGGCAAAAGAAAAGGAGCAATGCCATACAAATGTTGCTCTGGAGTTCTTTTTGTGCCTGATTACCACCCCAGGAAAAGAATGCTGACTTGTTTGCCACAAAAGGGATTAAACTGCCTTGCATGACACCCTGGGAATGGATGCCCAGGTGAAAGGCATGTTACAATAAACAGATTACTTTGAGTAAGAGCTAAGGAAGGAAAGAAATAGCACAAACCAATTTGCCATCCCCATTTGTCCGCTTTTTGAACTTCCACACAACCTGATGTGCTGTTTCACTTATGAGGAGAAATTGATAATAGAAGCAGAAATGTCTTCGATTTCTTCATCTGGTTGTGCACTAAGTTCTGTTTCCCTGAAGACAGTGGGAGTCAAACAAAAGGGCATCATTTCACTGCTTGCAGCTCAGTCTTTTTCACCTGGCATTTGGTTTTACGTTTTCCTTAGGATGTCTTTCTAGAGTTTCCCTGGCTACTTTGTTTCCTCTTCAGTCAAATTCTCTGGTCTTTCTGCCCTTCTTCCCAAGATATGCATAATTCTGTGCAAAGCAACCAAGCAGTTTGTACCAGATTTATAACATGTTGCTGAGTTCATCGTAATACACCACTCGGCACTGGAAGTTTTTGTTATATTAACAGTAGTTCACCCTCTGGCTCCATGCTGGAGTGGAGCACTGTTGGAGTTCTGACTCAGAAGGAAAAGTTCGGGCTGCTGAATTATTGGCATTATTACCTGAAATTACTCTGGGGTTTCATTTTTCTTCTGCTATACTGGCCAGCTGCGGCCTCATGAAAGTATAGCCTATGGTGGCACAGTTTCATCCTGAGCTGAAAAATATTTACCTTGTCTATTCATTCAGCAAAAGCAAACTCTTTCTAATGCATTTTTCCCAACCTCTGCATATGGCGCATCTCCAGCTTGCCAATTTATGTGGTGTACTTTGCTGATATCAGTTGGGCTCTGTGTTTGTCACAAGCATTTTACAGTAATTCCTGGCAAGCATATTAGCTACCAAATTAGAATAAAAATGACTGCTGTTGTTAACAAGCCTCCGCAGGGAAAACTTATATTTTATAATAATTAAAATATACCTGTCCTTTCACTACCTTTGAGGTGCATTTGAACATCTGTTCTGTTGCTGTTGTTAGAATATCATCAAGCTGTGCAAGGTAAAGTGATGCTTTATGTGGTACCGAAAGCAGTTAGGGACAAGAGTTTAGCAGGAGTCAAAGTGAACAGACATTTCTGTGACTGATGAGGGTACAAAGAGTCAAATTACACATACACTAACAGACAGTCAATTCACCACACTTTCTGCACTTAAATAAGCAAAGTCAATCTTTGACTAATAGTCATTAAAAAGAAATATCCTTTTGTGGAAGTATGAAGCACCTTGTGCTAACAGTATACAGAGCTGCGATTCTAGTCTAGCTGGATCCCTTGAGCAGGTGATCATGAAGAGAAAGTTCTCATTCATAAATATTTCATTTTGGGTCAGGAAAGAGCAGGTGAAGTAGATACAGGAAAAAAAGACGAGTGTTTAATTTCAGGGGTCTCTACTAGCACAACATAGACAGATCCTGTTTAGGCACATTGGACTGTTACACAGCCCATTCAACTTGATATCCTGCCCATGAAGGAGGAAAGTAATCCTTGCAACTCCAAAGAAACTCAGGGACTGAAGTAGTAATAACGCTGAGCTTGAAGAGGTGAGACATAATTCCATCAGACCTTGTACAGATACCAGTTTTTCATATGGATAAAATAACTTGGACTATAGGTGTGTAAAGCAAATCCCTTCTATGTGGAACAGAAACTGAATTAATTGAGAATTCAGTCCCAGTATGGTAAATTAGGGAATAAATTTATAGATAAATAGGTATTTTTAAAAGTCATTTGGGAGAACACACTCAAGCAGTGTCTTTAACTCTACTTTAGTTAGTCTCTCCTGCCATTCTCTTTTACAAATATTGCAGCACCTGGCAGCACCTAGAAGCACTCCTTTATTTGATAGTCACTTCTGGTTGATGGATTTTACTTTATTATGTGCACTATGGGGTTCAAAAGCAATACAGGTTAGTGGAAAGATCTATATGATAACAGTACCTAGCAGTACCTAAGGGGAAGAGACAGTAAGGTAGCAAGCTGAAGTTGTTTCTCTCTTTAGTGGATCTTGTAAAGTGTCTCCTCTGATCATTTCTAGTTTATGTCTGGTCAGATTTCTGTTTCATGAATCAAGTTGCAAACCAGTAACCTCTAACGAGGTGGCCAAGTATGTCTGGCTAAGTGTACAGTGCATCATGTATCATGCATGACTTCACACTAGCAGTAATTTGTCAGCCTTCAAAGTTTGAAAAGCTGCTTTTGCTTTTTCAATATTTATTTAATCACTTTTCTAAGGGTGGCATTTGTCATTTAAGTGAACATTATCTAGCTCTCACATGTCTAAATTTTACTTCAACTGAGAGAGAGGGTTAAGACAAATGCACACTCTTCTACTGCGTAGCTGAAGACTTTCTTCATGTATTTTCACTCATAGTACTTAAAACAAACTGAAGCATCCAGAATCTCCCCTATCCTTAACATAAGCCTGGCCACATGTTTTATGTCTAGAGATGAAGTCCTGGCCATACTGAAGCAGCAGTTTTGCTGTTGGTTTCACCATAAATTGGGTATCGCCTCAGATCCTCAGACCAGGATATATTGTCTTTCCTTGTTTTTTCTTTACTGAATTATCTGTTTGCAGATTTTAAGGAAAAACAGAAAAAGACCTTTGTTTATGTCTCTCTTTTTCCTGTACATAAGACTGCAAGAGAGGAATCTGCAGAACACACAAAAGAGTGGTGGGCAGAAGGTAAGAATAAGGTCCCAAGATAAGGAATAGGGTAAAATGTTCTATAAATCTATTATATGCAGTCATTTAGGCATGATAAAGGTCTGGCATTTCCCTTCAGTAAGGATAATGAAGACTGACCTTTTTACACAGATTCATGGCACTAATGCCAAAGGGGTTCTTAGGTCTGACTTGTGTGATACAAGCCATTAAATGATGCTCATTTACCCTTTTATTGAGCTCAGTAACTTATGTTTTATTGTTGTCATCGAGAAAGACATCCAGTCCTGACGTGATGACCTCCAGAGACAGAAAATTCACTGATAGCCTTGGTAGCTTAATCATTTGGTGTTGCAATAGATACGTTTTTCCTTGAAAATGCCTATTCTCAGTTTTCAACTATTGTTTCTTATTGTAACTTTCACTGACAGAGTAAAAGGCCTTTTGTTTCTTCTTGGTGCCTTGACCCCTATGACTTACAATGTGTGTTCACTGCTTATGTGGCAATAGAAGTCTGAAGCATTTTTGCTTGTATTAGCCATTCTGATGGAGTCAAATACTGAGTGTGGAGGTGTTGCTGCAGTACAACTGAGCCAGAGGTAAACTGAGGATCCAAAACTGTCTGTCCTTGTATACAGAGCTTTGATTTGGCCTCTTTATAGAAAACCTATTCTAATACAAATACTGCATCTAGCCAAATATCATGATGGTTTCAGAACGGTCAAAGATGTTAATGGATTTTCAAAGCCAGAACATTTTATAACAGGCTCGATAACTGTCTAGCTCAGGTGTGGGAAGCCTGCAGCTCATAAAATGGGGTTTGAGTCTGGAACTTTATTTCAGTGTACACATGGATGCAAACTTTCTATTCCTTGTTATTATCATATAATACTGAGGATTATAGGAGCCGGCTACCTTAAAATTACACTCAAAAGTCTTATTTTGAACTGATTTTCTCTATTTCCTATATCTGATTTAGCCTGATGCTCTGGGTAGCAAAGGCCGTGCTCTGAGGTAAGGTTTTGGTTGGAACTCATCTGTTTCCACAGGAATAGTAACTTGTTTCAAAGCACTTGTTTGTGATATTTAAAGAGAAAAGGAGAGAGGTTATTTCAGTTTGCCTGACAAAATTCACTTATGTGAGCAATATGTTACATTAATGCAGGAACACCCACGCCAGGGATTGTAAATGGCTGTCCAGGTCTTGTAGCCTTTCTCCCAAAACATTTACCCAGTTTTCTGTGACAGAGAGGAAAATATATCTTCTGCTCTTTCCCAAATGATAGCCCTAATCCCTTTAGTAGCCATTTGCTTTTCCAAGTAATTTTCAATTTTGGGAGACTGCAAAGAGCAAACAGAAGGGCATGTTTTTTTTCTGACAGCAAATCCTTAGCAGTTCAGTGGAAGATGTGTGGCAATTTCTGATCTATACACCTTCCTCCTGTTGCAGCCCCACTTGGCTCTGTAGAAGCTGGTACATGACAGGGTCTAAGAGTTTGACTCCCAGTAATAGCCGAACACGGAGGACTAACCACAGCCTAGTTTGTGTCTGTACATGTCCTCATGCGAGAGCAAGAGGAGGGAAGAAATGGAAACAATACAGAAGTAAAGGCTGTCTAAGAGGGAGGATGGAGCGCAGACATTGAGACATGGCATTTTTACCAGCATGTCGATTAGACCTGACTCTGAGTAGATTTAATTGTTCTCTGAAGGCAGACAGCCTGCTAATAGTTCTGAGCTGGTTTAAACAGTAGTAAAAATCCTTAAAACCATTAGATGTCTTGTTTCTGAGGCTCCCATCACCAGCTGTGCAGCTGTGCTCATGGGGACACAACGATACTGTTAGTATATATTTACTTTTGGTCATGTCAGGGCATGGCACAATTCGTTCAAGCACATCCAAATCCAAGAAATCCTCTAAAGATTTCCAGGGCTATGTTAGCAGTTGGGCACATGCAAAACCTCCATAAAGGGATCAGTGGGAAAGCTAAAGACAAAAACTTTGTGTTTATTTTTCCAGATACTTCAAACCAAACACATATGATGCCTCTTTGTAGATATGAGTTCACTAAAAGCTGAGATTCAGAAAAAAAGGTACAATTTGCCTAAATAATCAAGCATTTAGAGATGTTTTTCTCGCCAATGCTTTTGTTTCCTGCTGAGTGCCTCTCTTCATGATATGCTGAAACCTCTTTCTTGACCTCTCCCCATGTCCCTGCTCTCCTCTCCCACTTCCTCTGTCCCTCCTCTCACTCAGCCCTGCCACACTTTTCTGCACTGAACTCAACATATGCCCAGCCCCTTCCTGCTCCTTCTGAAAACCCATCTGTGCTGTGAAACTCCCAACCTACAACGACCACATATTACTGTCTGGATCCCACTCTCATCTTGTTTTCTATCAGTTTAAATCTGTTGACTTCAGAGGTGTTGCTTCTCCCCTCACAGCTTTTGGCAAGAGTCAGATCCACTGCATCTGTCCAGGCTGTTCAAGGATAAAGTCTTCCTGGGGAACAAAAGGCTCTTGTTGTTTGCTTGGCAAAATAAAGTATCCTGTGCACTTGTAGCAGTGTATTAACAATATTTCCAGGTTGAACTCTAGCTTCTTCACAGGAAAAGTGTATCCTTGTTACTGTCCTGCTCTCAAACTCTTCTGCCTCTGTAAGGTGGGGAAAAGATACTTGGCAAAACCTTCTCCCAGTGATGCTGAGATGATAGTTGCTGAAGTTTAGGGAAGGTGTCTGTTAGAGGTTGGTCTTGCATTGTGCTGAACCCTCTACCCTTACCCAGGGAAGCCTATCCATGCATACTACTGAGCACTTCCTCAAGAGGCTCTCTCTTTTGCCTAGCAATTTTCAAGTATGTGCCAGAGGAGAGATGGTTTTCACATACCTAAAGCCTGAAGAATGTGCATCTAACAACTGTATTTATAGAGATGTTACTAATCAAGGATTTTGGTGCAGTTTATAAAGCATCCTTTTGCAGTGACAATCTTTGTTACCGACTGAAAGATTGGGATTTGTCTGTAGCAGAGCCCAGATATTTGCAGCCATTCCCATGCCTTCAGTGTGTCCTTCCTTCCCTCCCTGCGAAACCACCCCACCACTGGTGAATGGAAGTGGACTTCACAGAAGGAAATACCTTTTGGAGGGCTACAGATCACTTGACTCAGCGTGGTTGTTGCCCTGGGAATTGGTGGACACTTAGAATAATTGCATGAAGCTGTATATTTAGAGTGTTGACGTTAACTATTCAAACCCACAGCATCTAAAAACAAGTATAGCTTCTCCCAGAGACACCTGCATGATGAGTTCTGTGTGGGAAGAAACAGACACAGTGAAAGGGAAGTGAAACATTTTGCCCGAAATGGCATCTTATGGAGTCAGATCTTTGCAGTGACAAATATGCACCGAGCAGAGCCAGATTTCACATTTTCTAAATGTGTTATTAGACATCTTTGTCATGATCAGAAACACCACAGCTGATGCTGTACATTGGTTCTGCATGTTTGTCAACTCAAAGTGTTTTCGATGGCTGGGTGCTGAGGTCTCTGTTTGCCTCGATTTCTCTATTTGCTTCTTACCTGGGCAGATTTCTGTGCCTCTGTGAATCCTCATTGATTTTTGTGAGAGTGAAGTGTCATTACTGCAGCAGGCAGTGCACATCAGGTATATTGGAGAATAGGATCATTAGGGTTCTGTGTCATTAGCAGTGCTTCTAATGTACCCTGTAACGCTTTCTTCTCTGAGAGGTGGTACTGGTTATCTGAGTTAGCTACTTCATCTCCTCTTAACATCGCACAGCTTCCAGGGTGTTTATCCTCATACAGCTGAGGTGTGGGAAGCGAGCATGGTACAGGTCGTTTCTAGGTCAGATGTTGGAGGAGCTTGTGCAAAATTGTTCAGGAAGTCTCTGGATGAACATGACATTGAGCCAAGGTCTTAAGTACCTATGACCAAAATGGACTGTTAGACAGGATCACCTCAAAGCTGAAGAAAACTGGGATACAGTGTGATGGAATATGAGATCTTTGGAAGGTGGACAGAGAGCTTTGGACCTGTGCAGATCTGGTCTTAGTCCTTACCCAAAATTGTCCTTAAAAAGACTGACGCATTTTGGTGTCATGCAACTATGGATTGTGATGGGGTTGCTCTGTACTCACAAATTAAGTAAGTTTATGCCAGAAATATATGTATATTTTACTTTTAAATAACAATCACAGTCTGCTGTTGAACCCCATCTATTATCTGTATCTTTCTTTTCATACGTGTTCAGTCAGGGAGACATTGCTTTAATCCTGCTATAATGGCATCTGATCATACACATTTCTTAATTTCTATTAATTCTAATTACCTAGAATTAAAAATAAAAACCCAAGTAATGTATTTTGTAAAGCTTTCTCTTTTTTGGAAGGTTCCTGGTGAGATACTTTCTGTTCAAATGTGATTCACATCACATACCATAAGAAATTTCCATTTATAGTTAGCTTTCAAGAGTTAATAAATGTTTACCTGTCACACAGCCCTGATGAAGCATCCAAACTCAATGCTTATCAAGCTGCTGTAATTGGGACTTTCCATACTCTAGTTAGCACCTTAAAATCCTGATCCTCAGCTAACTTGAAGCTGTGACTATATCTGAATTGGATGTCATGGTGGGACGTGGGTACACATTACCATCTTCCACGACATCTTTGGAAGAAAACTTTTACATGTGGGTGTGCACAGGAAGGGAGCTCTGTTACTCTCTGATAGGTCTTCTCATCTGTGTGACTGGGGGACCAGCACCCCGAAGTACACCATGAAGCCCATCTGCCCTGCAGTTGAGGTTCAGCCATGGCATGCACACTAGGACCACTCTGCCACACAGAAATAGTCACTGTCTGGAGCTTTTCACTTGCCTGAGGTCTAAGAAGGTGTAGCTTTGCTCCTTTCTTGGGCTCTCTGGCACAAGCTGTTGCCCACCTGTATTCCCCAGCCACAAGGGTTAGTACTGGTTCCCTATAGCTGCACCATTGCCTAGTGGCTTCTCAGGCACAGAGCTCCCCCTTTCCTGGCCCCCAGTGAAACTCAAAGCAAACAAATTGGATTCAAAACCAATCTCTCTTAGTTTTAATCAGCACGAGATATTTGCATACTTGCTAAGATTTAAAATATGCTTATATCCTTCTGCCCTGTGGTGGCTTTGGCACCATCCCTAAGTGTTGTTTGAGCTCAGGCACCTGTAGGTTTTGCAGTTCTTCAGAGCCCCATCTCAAAAACCAGGGAATCTCTTCCTTTCACACGGGCAGCTTGCTGTCCCCATGGTTTGGCTCCATAGTAGAGTAATAGCATCTTAGCACAAAGGCACGGTCTCTGCCCTTCTCTTCCAAGCAGTCTGCCAGTGCAGCAGTACATCCCCCAGCTCTCTCCAGGACAGGCTTTAAAGACACACCAAGGGCCTGTGCTTTCCTTCCTTTTCTGCAGGAATCTGGCAGTCTCCAGGCAGCTATCTCCCAAAGGGAAGCTGAAGAAAAATGGTGACCTCTATCAGGTGGCCATCTCACAGCCTCCAGTTTAGTGCTCCTCTGCAGTTAGATTTCATCAAATGCCATTAACCAATTACCCAAAATGGCACATTAATCAATTGTCATTAAGTGATGCAGAATCTAGCAAATGAATAAGTTCCTTATTGGTCATATTTAACCCTTTGTATTAGTGTGGTTGTAGCTATCCGTGACATGTACTAATGCAACATGCTTATGCTAACTTCTATTTTTTATAAGCTGTTCATAAGCCACTTATAAATAGAAGCTTAATATGAAGTGTGACAGATCTCTAATCTTTAGTCTCTCCTTAGCCCTCCAAGCGCTTCCTTTCTGGAAATACAGAATATATCCAGTATGCCCTAGATATTCTCCATTCTTGCTGATGACTTTAGCTCTCAGCTATTGACGCTTTCCACTTCTTAATCAGTGTAAATAGATCAGTGCTGCAACTGTCTTTTTATTTAACATTTTAAAAAGACAAATAAGATAAAAGGGGCAGTAAAGGGGTGATTAATAGAAAATATATTTTTTTGCTCATGTGATGCTGTGAGGTGGAGGGGTTTTCGTGTCAATATAATATAGACATAAAAATCTGTATTTCTTTTCTATTGCAATAAAGAGGATTGGAGTAGCTAAGTGAATTGTCTAATAGAAGGGAAAAATATTAAGAAAATACTCTGTGGCATTTATGTAGTGTCAGTACTATATGACATTCTTTTTTACCACAGGGCATCTGTGTAATGGTTACTCTGTCACCACTGGGCAAACACTGTAACAGAAAACACCCGGTTTAGTGTTACACAGCAAATCAGTGCCAAAATGGTGGATGGAACCCTTATATCCTGGTACCAGGAAATGTTTATTAGTCTATACTAGGTTTGTTTGTTTGCTTGTTTACTTCTATGGGGGAAAAGCCTGTGTGTCAGAGACTCAGGTAGTATGGAAAATTCAGAAGTAATACCTGTTTATTTCAGCACGTCATTCAGATTTTGTTGAGTCTAATCCCTCCAGCATCCAGTGTTTTTACTTTGACTTTAAGAGAAGTAAAGCCCTGTAGTTACTTTTCAGTCTTTCCTTACATTCAGCTATGAACAGTATAATAATGCCTGTCCCCAGGCTGTTAATATATTGATATTCATTCACAGATAAGCACATCTACTGTGTTTCTCACAAACAGGAGAACATTTGATGTAGGGAACATCAGGTGCAGAACTTGTAGGATTTAAAGCACAGCCAGAGGTAATGGCTCCAAACTGTAACCTAACCTAACACTTTCTCAGCCATAGATTCCTCCCCTTTTTTTTCTCCTTAAAACTTTTGCTGCTGCGTCATTGGTAAATAACAGCCCTTTGCTCTGTAATATATCCCTTTTTTATTTAAAGTTTTGCCTTCTTACCCATTAAACCTCTCCTCATCAGCATTACTTTTACTTTTCAGAAGTGTATATTCAATATTATAGGCAGGAGTTCTTTTGTTTTCTCCCCGAGGATGTAAAACCCTGGGGGATTTAAGTATCTACTTGATAGGCTCACACAGTCTTAATCAGCCTATAATGGAGCTAATGGCTGTTTGTCATCCTTGGAGATATAAATTTCCTGGTGATGTCTACTGCAGTCAGTACATGAAGTATGCTCTGACTGCCAGCAAGGTCTAATAACCAGGAGAAGGGCAGCCAGCTTCATTAGTGAGAGCGAGACTGAGAGCATACCGGCTGCTTTTCTGGGGAACTGTGCTTTTTTGAATACCGAGAGGGAATAATGGATAATACTGGTAAGTGAAATAAAACAGATCTTCATTCTTAGTGGAGCTCTGGGGTTCGTTTGATTCCTGTCTCACTTGCTGCAGAAGATGTGTTTCTTTAGCTTGTGTGGCTTCTTCCTTTTAAATGTCCTTTATTAAAGCAAATTTTTATGTGTGTGTGTGTAAAACATGACACACTTAAGTTTTTAACCCTTTAATAGTCTGATTTTTTCTGGTTTAAGTCTGTTTCCTGGAATTGTGAACCTAAACTGTAATGTGGGATCTGCCTTTTTGAGGTTTTCAGTGTTATTTTGGAATCTATATGCAGGAAATGTGGCAGGAAGGGAAAATGCATGTACTTTAGTAGGGAAATATCTCTCACAGTTTGCAATAGGTGTGGATAGGTAATTAATAAAGCTAACGAAAAGTAGATAATGCTTAGCTCCCATCTGTCTTATTTCAAGCTGCTTCTATTTTCCCTATATAATGCCTTACTCTCTTTTATATTTAGCACATAAAATACTGCATATATTTGCACTTTTTATTTTCTTTGATGTTCCAACTTTAGATCATGCATTTTCATCCAAAATAATGCACTTCACGGTTTCTAAGGAGGCACACACATCATTGCATCCGCGATGAAATGCATTATTTGCATTTCCCTTTTACATTACCTTGTATCACAAGGCAGAGCAAAAAGAGAGCTCTTTGGGATGGATACTTTGCATGCTGCTTTGACTGCTATGAAACTTGAACATGTCAGTGTCTCTCTGATTTATTAGTACTAGTGCAATACCTACTAGGACACATAATCTGCAGTAGATTCAGTGCCCTTTGAAACCTGCTCAAATCTTCAGATTTGTCTAATGTTGACCTTAAAAGTGATGATCACCTCTACAATGTGTGAAAAGATTATTCTACAGTAGATTTCAGTCATGATACTACATGTAGTTTAAATTCGTGGGATTTTTTGGGTGTTTTGGATTTTTAATAATAAAAGCAAAACTCTTGCTTATGTCTACTAAGCTGTCCAGGTCATTCTCATTTCACGTGTATTGTTATCAACTTCCATGACAAACAGATGGAAGGGTCTTGCTGCTTTTATTTCTATGAAGTCCAAGACAAAAAAAAAAAAAAAGAAGAAAGTTTTCCCAGAATTTAAAATGTAGGCATCATGGAAAATTACACTGTCAGCACTTATGAACTTAAAAACTGACATAGTCCTAGTATAATGTTCATTTTTAGAAATAATTAAGATTAACGATACTCTTTGCGCTTGGTGCTTTGGCTAGCTTTAAGAAGCCTTAACATAATAAATGATAACAACTTGTGTTTGATATTGCATGACAAGGCAGAATTTTCTGCTGGAGAAGGATTCCTGCTCTCCAGCACAGAATGCCTGTGGGTAAGAGATACCCTGGCAGGCAGAGCTGCTAATTCCTGCAGGTTTTTACACTCTTCAGCATCAACAACTAATACTATTGAAGTCTTGACAGAGATACCACTTTAATCCAGCTATAAGAATCCATTCAGGAATGAGTCACATTTTTTTTTAAAGGCCAGGGTTTTTTTGGGGGGGGAGGAGGGAGCGAAGGGGAAAGCTAGTATCTGAAAACCATAGAAACAGATTTTCCTGTGTGTGGCGTTTGGGGTTTTGTGGGTTTTTTTGTTTGTTTTGTTTTGTTTTGGTTTGGTTCCTTTCTGCAAAATTTGAAAGTTAAAGTAAGTAAGGTTTGCTCTCTGCACAATTTACCAACTACTCTCAAAGCCTCTTATAACACCAGTTTGCTGAATAATTCCAGATATTTCTTTTTTTGTGCAGAAACAGCAACTGATACTTTCCATTTTTTAGAAAACAAACTATATGCCATTGAAATCAGTTAAAATAATAGTTTTGGTTGAGAAGTAAAAACTAGTTATAGAAAAAAGCCCCAAATCAACCCAACAACAGATGGAACTAAGCCTTATTGAAGATGTCATGGCAGAGGGCATGGCTTTGATCCAGCTTCTACTGTCATTACCAGCGATCTTCTCACTGCCTGTGTTCAGCTTGGTCAGCGAGCTTCAGCCCCAGGTGTGGCATGGGCACACTCCCTTCTCCTGGCAGCTCTTCTATGACTCCAGTCACTTCCACACGTTGAGCACGGTAGGGATTACATCCATTTCCAAAGAGCCTACAGGGTGCTGAGTAAACACAGCCAAGGTCTGTAGAGTTACTTTTAGGTCTCATGATCTCTAATTGCAACCAAATGGAGTTGGGTGCCAATGTGGGGACTGTGCAGCTGAATACCTCTGTATATCTTGCCTGTGCCCTCTGACTTCTACAGGGATGGGAATGCACCTTTGAAAGCCCATGTGGTGTAATCTGGGCACTTACAAGACCAAACAGACAGGGAGAGGACATTTGCAGCCATAAACATAACTGCCTGATTAATTTGTTCTTCAGCAGTTTGCCAACTGAAATGTAAACATGCTGATGTATACAGGCTGGATACCTGCCTGAATTCTTCCTAAAGAGATGCTATTTCTGGCAATAAAGAACTGCAGAATATTAGCAAAGCTGTGGGTTTGAGCCAGTGAGTGCTAGAAATAACAATTTGGTATCAGTGTCAGTGAATCAGGCCTCTGTTATTAAACTCATCATGCTGTCGAAGAGACTTTCAAAGTCAGACCATGGATAATTGTTGGGCAAAACTCCATCTTCTGCTCTGCTTAACAGAAATATCTCTGTAATTCATCACTCTTCTTCTCTGCCATCATTAAAATAATTTTCTGGCCATAACTGTAATTTAAAAAGATCAGTGTAGCTTATGTGCACTTTTTAGCTGTTATGGTCTGAGCTATTTTGTGTGTTTTAGAAACAATGTTTTTATTAAGAAAGTCCTTTAAATGTTAGATTGCTTATATTTTTAATCCATGTACCGAGACAGCTCTGCGTAATTGTTGTCTCATGTGTTCTTTTAAAAGCCTTTCCTGGAATAACAATAAAATATTCATCTGTCTGTGTATGGCACATCAGGACAGTTCTAGTTGTATTTTTTGCCTATTTTGGCATCATCTGTTTGTGATGGGCTGGCTGCAGGTATTCAGCTGCAAGGCTGCCTGATGCTCTGGGCAGGAGAGGGCAGCCAGCAGTCCCTGTCTTGCCTCCACTGGCAGGTCCTGGGATCCGGCTTTGCTGCATGAATCTACTTTGGGCCAGACAGATCGTGCCTGGCAACAGCAATGATGTAATAAAACTCGTTTTAAAAAACCCAGGAAGGTCTGGAAGTAACTCATGGGGAAAAAAAGCGAATATGAAAGTAGCAAGAAAGTTGCAGTAGCAGGAAGAGCGAAGCTGCGGAAACAGACGTGCTCCAAAGTGATGCTTTTTGAGGGGGATTTCCTGAAGGAGTGAGATCAGCAACATCCCTTCACCCAGAGCTCCTAGTCAGCTGTGTCCTGCTCAGAGAAGTGTCTCTCCTTAAAACAGACAAGTCTTACACACTCATTCTTATCCAAGGAACATGCCAATGTGATGTGCCAAAATCTTAGGGGAAGGATCTCATCAGGGTGAATGGCAGCATAACAAGGTGCTGTGTCATACCAGTCATGAACAAAACCAGGAGTCCTTGTTTCATGTTTCTTGGGGATTTATATGACTTCTTTGCACTTGGAATATTATTTTAGCAGTAATGAGCTAGCGGTGGTTAATTGTTACCCTGAATTATGTAGACTCTGCAGCTCTGGCTGCAGGCTATGCCTCCAAGTAAAAAATCTGTTCTAAAGGGACGGGAGGTCTTGTATATTGAATATCTTATCTCTGAAGAATATCCAGTACCAACATCAAACTTCATATTTGACCTGAAGTGAAACTTAGAGCTTTCCATTTCCATTTCCTCAAGACTTTAACTTGAGGCCTGAAACACTGCGGGATGGGAGGATAGCAAGTGTCAATTTAGCCTTCTTTTGCATGATATCCTGTGTCACAGGAAGGGCAAGAGACACAGGAAACTGTCTGTGGATGGAAATTCTCTTGCTTTTGAAGTAACTGGTCATTTTTTTGTTTCTGTAACTCAATAGGATTTATTTAGCGTTCTTTAAATATAAGACTACTGAAATGGAGTGCTGGTTGAGGATTTGACCTTACAGATGCTTTTTAGTGTCTTACCTTATTTCAAGGCAAATAGGGTATATCTTTCTAAAACATAGGGGAGAAAAAAAATCAGGTAGTTAGATGAGCAAAACTGGGAGATGGACTTCAGATTATGATCCAGGTTTCTCATCAACTCATACTGTTCAAAAGCCTCTAATATAGCCCAGTTGATCTGTGTGCAGATTTAGGCTAGATAACAATCTCAGTGTGTTGTAAGGTTCACTTGTTACCCATAAAGGGCTCTGAAATACTTTAAACATCTAAGGCTTAAGCCTGACTGAATTGTCCGTATTGATTTGGAAAGTCATTGAGACAAAAACCCTTGCAATGGAGACAGTGACAGTGTAGCTGCAGGTTTGTCAGCCCTTGAGACTACTCCAAACTCCAGCAGCAAAATCAGTCATGTCCTGTTGGCAGCTTCTGTTTTGATCTTTGATGGTACTTTGCTCATATTCTCCCGAAGTGTGAAGATGCTTTTAGAAAAGACGACAGCACCTCCTTTCTCTCTGTCCCACTCATGTATATGTAAATGGCGCTATCCATGATGCCATGTTGACTTTTATTGGGTTCTTATGCCGTGTTCTATTAGATCACAAAGTGGTTTGCACATGGACAATAAAATACAAAGCAATAATCAACTCTTTTATACTACATTGCTTATCTTAATTTATCTCCTCTTTGTACCTATGCCCTCAGTTGAAGTGAACACTCTAGTGTATCACAGGTCACTGCTAGAAAGTAGACTTTCTTGTTGTATTTTTAGAATAATATTTACGGCTTATGCCCCTTTACCCAGAACAGTGTGCTTATAAAGACATGATCTTGGAAAACATTTCTGTGAGGATTAAACTTCTTTGTGATGCTGCTGCTCCCAATGTTATTTTCAAGTGTTTAAACACATGTTTAAACAAGTGTTTAAACAACCATATAGGAACTTGCACTAGAAGTAACCAAATACTGTGTAGTACAAAATGTAGAGATATACCACCCACCCTACTTCTAATGGCTCTTGTTAGCTAGAAGTGCTGTGGTCCCACTGTGGTGACACACATTCATATTTTAAGCAACAATTCCTATTGCTGCAGTACTTCTTATAAAGAAGCGCCATGAACTCTAGCTGGTTTGGAGAGATGGTATAACACTGCTTTTATTTTCTAATAATTTCTGATTCTTTTTTTCTGATGAAAGCTAACAAGCATCAAACCACCAGGTGCTGAGCTCATGCCTTATGTTTACATCTGCTGATTGTGTGGCACTTTTTGGCCAGCTGCCCTCAGACCCCTGTTCTGAGCTCTGGATTAGCACTGCCACCTGTGGTGAAGAAGCAAATGTTGTGTACAGAAGTAGTAATCCAAATTTGAGAGGCAGCACTTCCCCATATACTTCTAGCAAGGGTGAGACCATAACTGCAGGAGCCAACCATTCTGAAAGTCCAAAGCAGTCCAGATGAGGAAAGGTTGTATTGAGAGGCACAGGCACAAATCGTTCCAAGAAAAACTGCCTGTGTTCCAGCGGCTTTGAACACCCCAAATGGAAGTGAACTGCAAGGAGGAAAGCAAAATTGTATGGCCAAAGAGCAGGTGGCTGATAATAAGGATGTATTCTGCTGCTGTTTAGTCATCATTCATTGTCTCTAACTGAGTCCTTAGGAAATTTGATGCTTAATTATGGGGTGACTTGCAGGGGTATTGCTTTGGGCTCAAAAAGTAGACTGGATGGAATTTTACAAAAAAATCCTCCCTTTCTCTTTTTTTCCCCTCTGTCTCACTGTTTAACCATTTTTTATATTTTCACATAAAACATTTATGAGACTTCTTCCTAAAGTATAATTGGAAAATATAAGTAGCTTAGGACTATAAGAATCCTAGCAACCTTCTCCCCACAGACAGGAGTAAATCCTGAATAAAGCTGCTGAATTTGTCTCTAGTCACTCTTTCTGGCAAGTGAGGCCCAGCAGCCCCTGGGTGAGTGTGGGGGGCCCAGGTCCAACGTGAGTGTCCCTGTGGAGTGCTCTGTGGAGATGCAGGATGTTGGAGGAGATTCATCACCTGGATTTGTTATCCCATACCTAAGGAAGCCATTTGTGCCTGGCTCTGGGCACAGCTCAACATTAGAAGGGATGTCCCATTTGCTGCTGGAGATGAAAGATTACAGAAGTAGCCATATTCATTTGAACAAAACTACCACTTTTTCTGCAGATACTGGGAGACTGAAGCTAATGTGGTTTGTACTGATACCTGTACAAAAGCATCCTCTCCAAGCACCTCGTGGGGGCAGTGGTAGCAGTGGAAGGACTTCTTGCAAGGAACAGAAGAAGGGATGATGTTTATGGCTGTCTGCTTTCCTCCCAGAGGAGACAAACTCGACCCAGACTTGTCAGCAATGAGGTATTGAGTTGCTGGGAACATAGGGCTCAAATAATGGACTTGAGTGAAGAATTAGGTCCCTGTTAATATTCAATTTTCAAATAAAGCAAAAGACACAGAAGAATATAAATGGGCCAGGGACAAATATTCGCTTAATCTTGGTTCGCTCAGCAGCACCTTTCCTGTAATGTAACTATCAAAGATTACTTATTTCAGAACTTATGGTATGGGAAAATCCCCTTAAATGCATTTTGGGTAGCAACAGGATATTTCATAATGGTAAAGGCAACCCTGTGTCTCTGTAGAAAGGCAGACACAGTGGGAGATGGTCCACGGCTTGACCATTGCTAGGAGAAGCCTTGCACAATGTAATTCCAATACAAATATGACAGCAGCTGGTATTTCCACAGGAAACAAAGTTGTAATTGATTCTTCCTAGCTCCAGCTCCTGCTGACTCACAAGTCCCTTCTGTCTTTCTCACTGGGACTTGAGTCAGTCCAAAAAACGAGGGGTATTTCATTATGAAGGCTTGCATGGAAACCATGTGAAGAGATGAACTGAAAATATGGTGATCTCAGACTGGTATAAAATTTGTGCTGCTGTGAGCTGGTTATTTAGACCATAATCCAACAATACTTTTCTATGGCCTTACTGTCAAGGGAAATGGTTTGTTAATGGAGGAAGCCTACGGAGTTTGTCTGTGTGATTGTATCAGAAAAACAGGCTATATATTTTAGCTGCTTTGTTTGTAGCTGCAGTTGTTATATGTCTCCTTTTTCTTCTCCTTTCTGTTTCTGTTTTTATTGTTTAATACTAGTAAAGTAACTAACATGACGCATTACTCTGTTTTAATTTCAAGTGAAATTTGGCATCTTCTAGTGTTGGGATAAGGTTTAATTGCTCTTGGCATTTTAAAAAGAAATGCAAATGACAAAGATATTAAACTAACAAATTATGACAGCTCACATAACGCTTTTTTCAATGGATTTTTCTATGCATTTTTAATACCCAGAATAGTCAGCCTTAATGCTGCCATATTTACAATAAATCATTATTCTAATGGAAACATTTTGCTTTGTCAGGCAACACACAATCAGCAGTTTTCAATAAGGAAGCTGAAAACTGTTTAACATTTATTCTGTGACACAAACTTATAAAAGCCAGACAATTTATAATTGGGGCCAATATGCTGCCCTTAAATTGGGATATTAAGAAATAATTAGAGCACAGTAAGGGCAGGTTGCCAAACGTAACTTTTAAATTCCCTAGCTTGTATCACACAGCACAGTGATTGTAATACATTATATGGCTTCTGTAAGGCATAAACTTGCATTTCCTACACAACAGCTTAAGGCTCTGAGCGGTGCCCGCAAAAGGTTGAAGTAGTTGTTTACTTTGGCATGAGTGGCTTCAAGAGGCATAAAATATCACAGAACTTAGGAACAAAGATGGCTTTTGGGTTAAAAATGGAAATGGGAAGCAGTGGTAGAGTCCGCTTTTCTCACTTTTCCCACAAAACCCAGCAATGGGGTTTTTTGTTTGTTTGTTTTCTCCTTTCTTAGCCCATGAATGCCTTGTCTGCTCTGTGTAACAAGGGCTGTGCCAGAAGTCCTTGAGTGAGCTCTGAGCATATTTATGTGGTGTAGTGCCTTTTGCTCAGCAGACATTAATCTGAACCACTAAACAGCATAGTCACATCAGCACTGGTGGTAGCACCCAGACTGGTTAGTCAGCTGAGATTAGATGTGATGCAGTGTCTTACATCTACATGGCATCCAGTTCAGGGCACAGCTGTTTCTAGTTCTAGCTGGAGGATCTTTGAACACTGTGATATTAATTGATGCAAACAGGCCTCAGAGCCTAACCCTGCCTATGGTTTTGGAGGTACCACCCACCCTGATGAATTACCTGTCTTATTTAGAACTAAAGGTTACATAGCACCATGTGAGAGCATCTTTGTAATTTCCAAAGTTAGGTAGTCTAGATAGTGGGGAAAAAAAAACGTTTGTTATTTTTTTTTATCTACATGTGGGAGGTTCTGGGGCCCAATTAAATGATGAAGTCTTGATCAAGATTCTGAGGTCCTTCAAGGTGAACAATTTACTTTCGACATCTGAAAGTAATGAGCACTGCATTCTATTATTTTCTTGTCCTCAAAATAATGTAGTATCTATTAATGATCATTATTTTAGGTTGTTGATTCTTCAACATGAATACTAGAGGGGATGGAGTAGCTCTACACGTAGCTCTTCATTTTCACACGTTTCTGTCATGTCTGCAAAGCCTCAAGTTCTGTAGGTGTTGGGTATATTCTTTAATACTGTAGTTCAGAAAACTTGACTGCAAAGAAGAGTGGAAAAGTATAATACTGGCAAAGTAGAAGTACTCCTCAGCACCATTTAGAGTCTTATTTTGAATTGCTGAAGGAACAATAGTGTTATTTCCCAGAAATGTTCTCTTCTCCCAGGGAGGAATAAGGATGATTGTGGGATCCCTTTTCTCTCTCAGGTGGTAGCCTGCCTAACTATTATTCTGCACTGTAGATGAAGAAGCTCATGATATGTCACTTGAACAGGGGGCAGTTTGTACAGCTACAGTTTAAGAGCACTTTGAGAGTAGTGTTATCACTTACCCTGAGATAAGTTCCCTCATCGCAGCTTGCAATCACAGCTAGATTTCTTCGGGGTTTTTTACGCAAAATTTGAAATTCTGAGGGCAGATCCAACTCTTTCTTCTTTCAGAGCAGATGGCTCCCAAGTGCTAAAGGTTGTATACATCTTCAGATTCAGATAGGTTGTGCAGCCATTTTAGAGGACTACTGTCAGGGAGAAGGCAGGAGTTAGCATCCTTCCTAGATCAGCATTTAACCACACTTTTGTGGCATCGTTGCCTCTTGTGGTGATCTCCTCTTCCTCTGCTCTGCCTTTAAGCTTTTCCTCCAGACCAGTAAGTGCTATCTCAAGCAGTAGATCAGATTGCTAATGGAAAAGAGGGTTGCCATGTGAAAGGCAGCCAATATGTTCTTGCCCGAAAAATGACACAAATAAACCTCTCAGAACATTGCTGATGGAGTGTGACCTCAGACTTTCCTTTTCTCTGCTTCTGGCATACCACACTTGTCTTTTACACCTTTGTCTTTACCTTTAGCTTATCAGGAAGCACCTAAGCCTCCATAGAATGCAAAAGTGATGCTTCCCACAGCAAAGCATCTATTGCCTGCTATCATGTTGGATTGGTCCTGATGACTCCTGTGGCCCCCTTCATTTTCACATTCCCATGCTAGTCTGCACTCTCAGTGTGAAACTGCATCACTGGGGTTTATTTTATTTTATTTTTTTCCTTCTACCCATTTTCACAGTCACGGTGTACTATGGGCAGAATGAAAAAGAAAAATACGTATTTTGATGATATTAGTAGCTTGGCAACCATAAAGCTTTCCCATGGCTTTGCAGAGGAATTTGGAGTACTTATGTTCCATGCTTCCCTTGATCCTGCTATGCACTGTGCACCAGAGCTCCAGTTCTGCAACTGATGTCATGAAAGTAGGTTGCTGTTCTCAAATACAGGTTTTGTCTGAGTCTTCTCAGCACAGTTTTAGGCCTGGTAAGACAGTGTATGCGTTTGTGGTTCAGACTGCTTCCACCATGGATCATCCATTAGCTGTCTCATACTATTTGGAAAGGGGAGTGGGTGAGATCTTGACAGCAGCTTTGTTTCTAGAAACAGAAACAAAATGATAAGAAAATGCTTACCTGTATCAAACTGGGCTTCCTCTCAGAGAAAAAGCAAAGAAGATTCTCACATGCCTCATGATTTCCCTCCTTGCCAACTGTCATGGTTTGAGATAGCCTCAACATCCAATTCCCTAGCTCCATTCCCCCTCCCACATCTCAACCTAATGTGAGATGGGTTTTTCCAGACAAAACACACCAGACTCAAAGTGGGGAAAGGGAATATATTACAATGACTGTACAAATAAATACCATATCACATTATACACATGATCACAAACTATCTCTACCACGACATATGTATTTACAATGGATCAGATCTCTTCTCCCCTCCAAATAAAAGTCCAGGAGGGAAAGAAGGACAGATCCCTTCCAGTCTCTGAACAGCAGCATCTTCTGAGGCAGCAGGTTTCTTCTCATCTCATGCAGCAGCTGATAGCTGGCTTTCTGCCAGCGTCCACGAGGGAGGTATTCAAGCCTCTCTCTTGGCCCCATCGCCTCACAACCGAGGGGTCTTCCGTGGGCTTCGTAACCCCAGACAAGGTCGTTTCACCACGTCATATCACGAAGACACAGGGGGTCTTCGTGACGGTCTGGTATCTCTTGCAGGAGACTCAGCTCCTCCTTGCAGGGCCTCTGTGCCCTGTCTCTCAGGCTGCCACCGTGGCAGCAGTGCGAGGGGGGGGGAAGCCAAGGTCAACTCCCCCTGCATTCCTCTCGGAGCTCTCTAGCTCCTTTCTACAGTGCATGTCGCACTTCAAGGCTCTTTCAAGTAAGAGTCCATCATCTTCCTCCTTCCAGGAGGTCTCAAAGGAGTTTTGGGGATCTGGTATCAGTCTTACCCCAAGAACTCTGTAGCTCTCAGCTGCTGGCTCTCCTTTCCTCGACTCTCCTTCCAGGAGTCTCCTCTGCAGTGCTGCATGTTGCTTCTGCTGCTTCTTCAGTTCAGGTTCTTATCTCTGGCTCTCTGCCACTGTTTCTCTGGTCAGCGTCGGCTGCTGCTCTGTGCCCATGGAGAAAACATCTCCCGACATACTACAGGCACCTAGCCCAGCTTTATGCTGTTCCAGGTCCCTGCAGCCCCCAGCCAGGGGCTGGGAGGGGGCCAGAGGCCCCAAGGGGCTCAGAGCCCCTACCTCGTGGCTCTACAACATGGCCACCTCTCCTACAACCAAAACTACAACTCTTCTTTTCCGGTCTGGTTGTGATATGTTTACATTTCTGCAGGAGCGCCCATTGGGCAGAATTTCAAAACTTCCAGGGGTTTCCACCCCTTGGGGTCTACCACTTCTCTTAGCCTCTGGGGAGAACAAGGTTCAAACCACTACACCAACTCCCTGGTGACACTGGCTAGACCCAAATGTCAGAAATTAGGGGTTCTTTAGAACTGGTATAAAAGGACTTCCTACAGATGAGAAGCAGTCCCTAAGTTATTTCAGCTTTTTCTCTGTCAAAGGTAACTAGTCCAAGATATTTACCATCCTTAAGCATATCGACACTTCCACTTTGCTCCCAATTTTTTCCTCCTGTTTAATTACATTAAATCAAATTCCATTATGTGTTCATTCATAGAACAAGTTGTCTTCTCATAGTATTTATGGACAGCTGCGTCATGTACTTTATGCAGTTCATGAGACATTGCAAACACACAAGAGCAAAAATGTTTTCCAAGAACAAAAGCACACTCCTTGGCACATAGAGGACTGACTTGCGTTCAGTCGCTGCACAGGCCCTGTGGAAAGTCTGAGAGTGCTTAGGGACACTGCTGGAAATGGAGTGCTGGGCTAGGTGGACCTTTGCTATATGTGTAATAGGGATGCAGGTAGGGTAGGGAGGCAGGAAGGTCCCACCCTGTTGCAACATGTGTTAGTATATGGTAGTGGTAGAGAGAGCACTACAAAAGAGCCACAAATAGTTGGCCACACAAAGGCACAGAGCTGCAGTTTGTTTTGTAGCCCAGAGATGGAACTGGCAGAGCTTTCTGGCCTTCTGTTTGTGGGCTGGGAAGGCAATGAGTTACCTGGGCTCAGAATCATTCCTCTTCTGAAGATAACCAGGTAGGGCACAAAACGTACCCCCCTTGGTCTCCATTCTGAGAGAACGTCATGCTTTTGAAGGAATTAATCTGTGTTGCAACAATTTTTAAAGGGAGTAAATGAGGTAGACTCATAAGCATAGCTAGTGAATCTCATATCAGTCCCAGGCAAAAATGTGAAACAGATGATATGGCGACTGAGCCAGAAAGAATTAAGAGATTGAATACAAATAATTCCAATTAACATGGGTTGGAGAAAAACAGGTTTGAGGGAATTATTTCATCTATCTAGCTACATTACAAGATGATTATTTTATCTGTCTATCTTGCTGCATTAGAAGATGCTTGGCTTGATTCTGGTGTGTAGAACCTAAAATGATACAAACCCAATATGTTATGTATCAAATGGTTTAATTGGTGTCCAAACCCCAGGCTTCAAAATACAGGTGTATTTGGGGAATCGTTGTCACACATCAGGTGTGATTCAGGAGGTATATAGCAAGAACTGGTTCTTGCTCCAGGCTGACTGGCAAGAAAATATAAAACTATTTTTATGCAAGAAACCAATGTGTTCAGTATGGACAAAGGAAAGGCCCTATGATCAGGGGAAAACTAATTAGGTCTTAGTTACAGATGGAGAGGCTCAGTATTGAGAAGCAGTCATTTTCAAAGATAGTTGCATAATAATAGCATTATTCTGGAAGTACATGTTCAACTGATGAACTACCCTGTCTCAGGGAGCATATGTACTCTTTAAATGTATTTGCAACATGGAAAGACGTTGTCTTGTTCTAGTTGGAGCACTAGAGTGACTGCTCCTGGGATATTGAGTAATCTTTGGTGTACCATGTCTTCCTTGAAACACAAAAATCTGAGGAGGATTCAGGAAAGCCTTGTAACTATTCACTTTGAGCTACTGTAAAAGCAAATTTCCTAATATTCTGAACCTACTTTGCACCTCAACCTAAAATCCCTTTGCAGCTTTCTAACTATAATAATCCTACAAAGAAAACTGTGTTAATGCTTCTTACTGGAAAATACTAGTTTGGACCTCTTTGTTCCCAGCTATGACTAAATACCACCAACATCTATCTGTAGAGGTACATTGTTGGGAACCATAATACATTTATATATTAACATGTGTGTATATATATGTTATATTTAAATATTGGTAATGGGTGATTCTGAATATATTTCAGATTTGAAAAAAGAAGGTGACTATTAGCTAGCACAGGGGAAAAACAATACTGCACAACTTACAGCAGACAGACTGCTAAAAAGGCTGGAAATTAGGGGTCCCAGGTGCTAAAAAGCCTCCAGCAGGAAGAATTTCTTCTTCCAGTTTTATTAAAGGCTTTGTTTCCACTGGAGCTAGCTGCATCTGCCTTAATTGCCACCTGTTGGACACAATGGAACGGCATTGCTGACACGTACAAGCCTTGGCTACCCTGACTTCTTGGTAGGAGAAAAGTGTGTTGAAATAATGCCCATTATACCATTTTTCAGTGCACATGTAGTTAAATGAAAAGTGTTTGGTTCTTTCTCATCACCCCAGAGTCAGCACCAGCCAGAGTTCCTGTACAAAACATTAACTCATGTTTCTTTTAGGTGGTAAAGTACTAGCGAGAGGGGCAGGTGGGAGTAAGCCAGAAACAATTAAGTAATTTATATCCACTCACACCAGTTGAGGGCAGATTTTGGCATTATTCCAGCATCTCTGAAATTAGGCACCATTCTCTTCCTCAGTGTTGCTGTTAGCCTGACACTGTAGCTGGAACTCATACAGGGCTGCAGTGAAGACCATAGTTAAACACTGCCTTGGTATTATGCCTAATAGGAAGGTTTCACTGGCTAAATCTGGCTGTTTAGGAGGTAAAGTACTGCTGCTCTTCATACTGCAAGGCAATACTTTATACAATCTTATTACCATTGCTTTATGCAGGTGGTGTGGTTTTCTCCTCTGTGCTCCAGTGTTTTCCTAAATTTTATTTTTTAAAAAATTATCAAGTCCTTTAAGTCCTGTCCTTCAGTTTATGATGTCATTCTTTGTGTGGCACCTAAGAATTCTGCATTACAGGGCACCCCCTGCCAGAAGAGGCCTCCTGGGACAAAAGAGCTGGAGGCAGCCGATCATGTTATGGTGAGGGTGAACGCTGTTGTTGGAGCATGCAGACAGTGTCTTCAAACTCCACTGTGTCTAAAATAACAAGTTCTTTAGACCTTAAATAGACTATGTATATGGTAATACACCTACTGATTAAGGCCCTCACCTGTCCTACTCTATACCTACTTAAAATGCAGAAGTACTTTCTTTTTTATGGAAGGAGGACTAGGAGGACTAGAAACAACAGCCCAGCCCCATGCCAAATGCTGTAGAGAGGTGCTAATGCTGCTTTATTCCCCATGCCAAAGAATCACCAGTGTTTCCCCCCCTGCAGCTGGCAGGACAAAAGTCCCCAAATACTGGTATTACACCAGCAAAGAGATCAGGTTAATTCCACTATTGGAAGTCAGAGAAGCAGGAATTAGTCCCTTCAGGCAGTAAAGAGTCAAGAACCCCCAAACTGTTCTGCATCCTGTTCAAGCTACTGTGTAAACGGACAGAAAGAGTCCTCTCCATCTAAATGCTGGTCCTGTGTGGGATTTGGTCTGGAAACAGAGCCCCTGTAACACAGATGACAGGCAATTTCACTACCCAGCACTGCATTGTCTAAGCTCATCTCTTGGGAATGGGGACCCTGAGGAGAGAGGATAAGGTTTTCCTCCAAACATGCCATCTTTTGGCAGCCCAATATCATTTGAAAAGACTCCTCAAAAAGCTCAACCTTCACACTGCTCTCCAGAACTCTTTAAAAGGGACTGGGCACCATTTCTCCAACAGTGTAGGTGCTAGTAGTGCACTGCTGTGGTGACCCTAAGTGGTAGTTTAGTTACCAAGGATGAAAGCTCAGTGTATGGGTAATTGAGTGCCTGTGTGGCTGAGCAGCAATGAAGGAGGGTGTTCAGGACTGTGGAACTCAGAGTTTGTGGATCCAAGCACATTTCAGTTAAAGGAAATAATTTCTCACAGAACTATCCTGTTATCCCCTAGATTATGCCCATAGCAGATCTGTTTGCTGGGTACTGTGGGGTGCTCAAATCTTGCAAAGATGAGGAGCCTAAGGTTTGCTTTATGGCATAGCTGGTCACCTCCCATGGAACACATTGTTCCAGCTACTCAGTGTTTTCAGGATAAATGTGCTCCTGCTGTACCTTCTTCTCTCCTGGGGTGCAACAAAAGGCAGAAAAGACTGACCATGATGGAAATAGCTACCACACACATGTGCACTCTTCACAGCAAAGGGAATGGGGAGTCAAGGAGTCAGATCTGGGTTCAGTCTGTCGTTGTAACCTTTTGTTCACATTCACAAACAATGCCCTATTGTGATGTTGATTCCTGCAGATTATCCTAATAACCAGTGAGCAGTGAAGCATGAACATGCGTTCAGGTTTCTTAGATTGAGTTCTAACGTAATAAAATGTGCCATCATTTTAAGGGCCAATCAAAACTGCATAAGAAGAAGAATTGGATAAGATGGAGCACCTGGAATTTTGTTGTAACTCTCAAAACTTGGAATCTTCCAGGAAGAAATGAATTTTATACCTAAGGACACATGATGTTTGCTTTCTTTTCTGCTATTATATGACTTGGCAATTATACTGATACATTTAATCTCTAAAAATGCATAGTCTGATGTTGGTAGTACAGCTTTCATAAAGACTTGATTGCAATTATAATGGGGGTAGGATTTTTCATGTGTGTGAAAAATATACAGCCCAGGGCTATGGTATGTGAGACAATACAAACAGTGATCAAATACCTTGCCAGGGAAAACAAGGAGTCTCGGAGCTCCTACACAGCCACTTTACTGCACACGTGCTGAAGTGTTACAGTCATTTACTGCACCAGCGCATTTGTAATATACTGAGTATAAAACTGATTGTCAGTGAAGTATGTTTTAGTGACTTCCGTGAAACAGCACCAAAGAGGAGCTGAAAGATGACTCATTTTAGCAGTTCAATACCAGGCTATTAGCAGCAGACTAATGACGTATGAACGTAAATGTTCTGCCTATGAAGAAGGTCACACTCCTCATATACTGGGTTGTCTTTTGTCCTTTACACTGGCTTGAGGGAGCTCAACCTGGGAGGTATGTAATGTCATGTCACTTGGAACAGCTTGCAGTCAGAAAGGCTCTTCCAGTCAGACCAATTATGTTTGATGTAAAAATTAACACACAGACAAGCCTAAAATAACTTCAGAAAAGGTATGGGTTTTCCTTTAATAGAGCGTTAACCAATGTTGCTAGACAACTTATACAAACAAAAAATGCCTTGCATGAATTGTGGATCCACTTATCTCATATTAGTTTAGTCAATTTGATGGGGCAAATTATTTATAAAACCAACTAATATTTATCATGACATAAGGAAATGCCAGATGTGTATAGGTTGCTATGACCATAATTTTTCACTTACTAGTTTAATAACAAAATATCTTAAAATTCAGATAATTAATTTTCTTTCTATTAGAGTGGTAAATAGACCTCTTCCTTTCCATAACTCTTACAGTCCATGGATTTGAATTGCAGGAAGTCTCTCTGCTGGTACTCCTATTCAGACTTCCAAAAATTTTGTAGGATTAATAGGATGGTTCAACACAAACATCTATACACAAAGAAAGTTTTCAGTGAGGCTGGCCACACAAGAAAATTTGTAGCTTTTCAACTGACTTGCATCAGTTTAGCATATCTATACATGGATATATGCATGATTATACATACATTCATTTATTAATGATTTTACTTAAACTGGTCCGGCCCTTGTCCATAGACATGACCTGCCTTGGGAGGCCGGGAGTTAGTACTGAGTGCTAAGCAAGGGTTAAGTCTCCATACCTTTTAAAAAAATTGACTTTGATTAGCTTGAGCTGTAAGGATCTAAACCCTGACAATGTCATGTGATTTTAAGCGCAGTTTGTCTTTAATTGAATGGAAGTCTCCCTGGATCCAGGTGTAATATCCCATGCTAGGACATTTGGCTTTTGTGGAATTCAGCTGCACAAAATTAAAGTGGTCTTATGTCATCCGTTAAACAAAAGGTGATCTCTCTTAAAGGCTACTCTGAAAAAGAAGTAGTATTTTCTCTGTGTATATTATAAAAAAAAAAAGAAAAAAAAAAAAAAAAAAAAAGCTGCTCTGTGCTTTCCTCAGAGTTTAATTCTACATACTGCACTCTGATTTATGTTCAACATGTCAGGATAATGGGGATGGAAAGCACAAGACACCCTTAGCCACGTAAATATGTTGTAAAACATTCTGAAAGTTTTCAGTCTGTCTTCAGCAATGGATCATTAAATAAGAGGAATAAACAAAGAAAGGACCATCGACCTGACCTCCACATAATTTACTTAATGACTGCCAGCTACATTCATAAATTTACAGGCACTGGGTTTTATCACCATGTGTGAATCATGGTTGTGGTTCATAATTACTGTGCAGTTCATGGGAAAACTAAGACTCTGACATCTTGCGTTGTATTTTAGTATTTTAAGTGAGTGGGATCTGTGCTTGAGAATGCTTAGGAGTACCTCTCGTCCTGCAACATCACCCAAGTCGGTGAGACTTTATATAGACTTTTAATTACTGTTTTGGGGGAAAACAATTATTTACTGTGGCACATAGCTAATATAAATGGAAATGTCTCAGCTTTCCTAGAAAGGGTAACTGTTTAAAATGAGAAATGAAGTGGGTATGTCTTATGTAGGGTATCTTTTTTTTTATCTCACCAGATAGCACAGTTCTCTAAGTGACTTTACAGAAAATACTGAAGCATAATGCCAAGCTGGATTTTATGGTTCATACTCCACAACCAAAGGCATTTGCCTTTCATCCAGAGAACCCAGTGGATACTATTTGCAGTGCCCATGAAGGCACTCCTGCATGGCATGAGGCTGTGCTTTGCACCCACACAGGGTTTTAGAGGGAGCTTGACATTGCAGCCTGGCTCCCAGTGATGCCAGGGACTGTGAAGGAGGCAGTGAGGGTTCCCTGAGCAAGTCGTGGTTTTGGAAATGTGTATTTTCTTTGTTTCACAATGGTTCTTCTTGGGTTAATGTTTTCCACAGTTAAATACTTACAAAAAGCACTGTAAAATTAAGACCTTTTTCTCCTAGTAATTGACATACCAGTAAAGGTCTTATTACTGGCTCTCCCACATGAGCTTTGCTGCTTCTATATGGGAATATAATTCAGTGAGCCACAGAACCATGAAAATATCTGAAGTACTATTTCTTTTAAATGGATTTTCCGTACAGAGAAGCTATCTTCCTGAGCATTTCTGTGAAAGCTTCTATCGACTCAATTTAATTTGATTGTAGCTGAAAACAATAATATTTCATTTACATTAGCTTTAAAATTATCTGCATTTTTCTCCCTGCAGCCCATCTGGCTTTAATGTTGATGAATTGTAATTTAATGAAATTTGTACATTTGAACTAACTAAACGTGCTGCATTAATGATCTGCTGTATTAAACAGGTAGTTAGAAAAAAAGTGTAATATTGATATTTATTCTTGGTAAAAGCACTTTTGGCATTCCTGTCTTACTTCATATAATTGTTTTAGTTTCCTTATGTGTGGGGTTTGCGACTGAATGAACCTGAGCTAAACATGATCTGGATCAGCACAAAAAAGACCTCCAGGACCAGTGTAGTTAAAGCATCCTGGTTTCTCTCATCACCAGCAAGTCAATGAATTAACACACAAGAATTTAAAAAGCAAAATGAGACTCACAGATTGACACTTGATTTATACAATCACCATATGAAGACCAAATGCCACGCATATAGGAGAAGCTGGAGGCAAAGCTGACCAGGTTTTCTGCCTCGTTAAAATGTTAGCAGGTTACTAGATCAGAATTCTGCTACAGCATGCTGGCAAGGGTGAAAAACCTGACCCTTTATAGCCCTCCCCATACACAGCCACGCACACTTAGACATATGGAAGTTAAAATGGGATGATATGTTTCCCAGCATCAAGGATAGCTTTAGAAATTAATGGTGTGTAAAACCTATTACAATGACAACTACCTTCAGTTTGGAGAACGAAAGCAGCTGTCTCTGAGGGTTCGGAACAAAACCCCAAACAATTGCTTGGGGGGTGGGGGAGTGGTAGTGTGCGTGAAGGATGAAATTGGATCTAACTATGTCTTTGAACCAATCACACCTTTTTGACATTACCTCTTAAAGCACTTTTTGACAGCAACACTTGAAGGGTCCAGCCACCAAAGTCAACACCCACAGAACGCATCCCCATTCCTGAGGTGTTAATGAACCCCATGGCTGCCTGCTCTTCCTGGCAGAGCAGGCTGTGTGCTTTGCCAGTCCCCCTTGCTTGCCTGTGACTGCTGTCCATGAGCCCTGCAGATCCCCCTCTGGACTGACCCACCAGCCTTGTGGGGAGCTCGGGCCAGACCACGCAGAGAAGAAGCAGCCTCAGTCAGTGCTCTGCTAGTGTTGGTGTATCTCTGCAGCCAGCCAGACCCTGACAGAGCCAGCTGGGTGGGCTTTTCTGTTAAACTTCTGTGAACTTAAAAGTGGCAAAAGGACACGCTCCACCAGCCTCACTCCCGGGAAAACTGTCAGTTGGTGTTTGCATGTTATTGCGAGGCAAAAACTGTGAGCAAAAGCCTTAAATCTGTAGGAAAGACAGTCTGCACAAAAGCAGAAGATTCATTTTACATGTTTGACTAGGACACTTATAACTGGCTGTGGGCTTTCTTACGGATTAGCAAAGATGCAGGCCAAGCTGTAATTCTGGTAGAAGTAAAAAGAATCACAGAATAGCTTGGGTTGGAAGGGAACTATGAAAGGTTATTAGTCCAACTCCCCTGCAATGAGCAAGGCCATCTTCAAGTAGATCAGGTTGCTCAGAGATCTGTCCAGCCTTAAATATTTCCAGGGATGGGACACCTACCAACTTTCTGGGCTACCTGTTCAGTATCTCACCACCCTTATAGTGAAGGATTTCTTCTTGATATGTAGTCTAAAGCTACCCTATTTCAGCTTAAAGCCATTCCCCCTTGTCCTATCTCCACATGGCCTTGGAAAAAGTCCCTCTCCAGCTCTCTTCTAGGCTCCCTTTAGGTACTGGAAGGTGCTATAAGGTCTCCCCTGAGCCTTCTCTTCTCTAGGCTGAACAACCCCAGCTCTCTTAGCATGTCTTCATAGGAGAAGTGCTCCATCCCTCTAATCATCTATATGGCCTTCCTCTGGACTCGCTCCAACAGGTCCGTGTCTTTTCACGTGCTGAGGACTCCAGAGTGAGTCATAGTACTGGAGACAGTACTCCAGGTGGGGTCTCACCAGAGCAGAGTTTTCCATGATAGAAAACTGCTCAGGGCCAGGCCAACTGCATTGGAGCAGCTGGAAGAAGCAGACAAATGCAGAAGAAAGAGTCTGCCAAGGAGGAGTGCAGTTGAGCAGGATGTCCTCACACTTTTAGTAGCATGCTCTCTCCTCCCATCACTGCAAATGAAATGTGGAAATCATATCTTGGGGATAATAACCCTTCCCTAGGACCAGTGAGAGGTGCTCACATGCTGTAGTAATAGATGCTGTGTAAGTGCTGCAGATGGAAAGTGGATGTTGGCTCAATATTTGCAAAATGGGAATAATAAGCCCAGTCTTCCAGAAGACCATTCAGCGAGCGTGGTGCAGGTCTGCCACCAGCCCTTTATTCTGTTACTCTGCAGACACTGATGAATTAAGTGTATAGTGTCTTGCTGTGAAGAATAAGTGGAACAGGCACAGGGAGATGTCTGACATATATTTTGAGGTGTATTTAATATTGTAGCGCTTGCGGATTCCACTAGCATGGTAGGGGTTTTGGCTTCAAACCAATGTTTTCAGCAGTACCATGTGTCTCTGGAACAGCAGTTCTTACTTTAGAGCCGGCTATGAAAATAGTTTCCATTATAACCCCTTGTTTTTACATGCTTCTTTTATTTTATTTTGAAAATCCTCTTTTGAGTAAAAAATTTCCATCTGTATCTTTGCCAAAAGGTGAAGTTTTCCCCCCTTCTTTTTTTTAAGCTTGGAGAAAGAATCTCTCAGTTGTTTTTGAGTCACGGGAGAGTGGAAAAAATGCATTTTCCCAGTAGAGCAAAAAAAGTCCACATTTTCATAATAACAGAAATATGGAGGCAAATTAAACTGAAGGCTGAAACTTGTATTTTGGTCTAGATACTTCTGTAGTAAGCCAGCTTCATAGGGAAGGACCTCGATTTGCCAGAGGCAGAGATTATTCTGATTTTTGGAAGTTAATCAGGCAGGGGTCCACGTTTGAAACTTTGCTGTCATTCAGGATATTGTTCAAGGTAGTGTCTTTACAGCTGCCCATTTAAAAAGGAAAGAGCTGGTCCCCTGTGGACTTCTGCCCTTCAGAGCTAATTATAGTCCAGCAATGCATTTGAATTCATTCTAAAATCTGATTGAATGGAGAGGAACTAGATGAACAGTGGTGCCAAACATTTTCAAAACTTTTTCTCAAAAGTTTTGAGCAGAAGTCTCACTCTAGTCAGCAAGAGCAAATGGCTGTGGTTGAAGTTGTGAACAGGCTCACGTGCTTTGAAAGGGCCAAAGTGCATGGCAGGGGACGTACACACAACTGGCTTGAGCAACTGAGGAACTTCATTCAGTATGCCTGCTAAATTTTTTGTTGATGTCTTTTCCCCTTCACACAGGCTAGGAAGCATCAGTGTAAAAATCTACTGTGCTGTGTGTAGTTACACTGAATCAGTTATTAAACAGAAAAGAAAAACAGAAGCAGAAACAAAGAAAAGGAGAAGAAAGGAGAGGGAAGGGAAAGGGAAAGGGAAAGAAAAAGAAAAAGAAGAAGAAAAAGAAAAAGAAAAAGAAAAAGAAAAAGAAAAAGAAAAAGAAAAAGAAAAAAGAAAAGAAAAGAAAAAGAAAAGAAAAAAGAAAAAGAAAAAGAAAAAGAAAAAGAAAAAGAAAAAGAAAAAAAAAAAAAAAAAAAAAAAAAAAAAAAAAAAGAAAAGGGAGAGGAAAAGGAAAGGGGAAGGCATCTAACCATCACACTGATGAGTGATCCTGCACCCCTATGCTGCTTTCTATTACTGTTTTTTCCTGGTTAGGCTGTAGTGGACACACTACTATGAAGTCCTCCATGTGTTCCAAAAAATATACAAGATCTGAACAGTTTTGGGGGCTAATGATACTGTTGTGGTCTTCAGTTTCATATTTTCTGGCTCTTTTGCAACTTTTAGCTACACAGCCTACACATTTCATGAAACCTTTTGCTTTCTATCATTCAAAACCTGCTCCAAGTGTACATATGTTTGGCAAAGGCATCCAAAATGATGTGTTTATTTTGCTTTGGTGCCAAAAAGCAGTGATTCATTAAGGAGCTTGGAAATGTAGAGGTAAGGCCACAGCCAGCAACCACCACACATGCCCTGAAGAGCAGAAAGCTGTGTTTTTCCAAGGAAAATGGTCAGTGCAGCTGGACCAGTATCATGGCAGACTGCTCTGAAGCAAGGAAGCACTGCTGGACAGACTGGAGAGCGCAGAAGTTCTCCCAGATAATTGGGCTTTGCTGCAGCAGCCAGAGGCTGCTGTTAAGCCCATACATGAGAGAGAAAAAATGCCTAAGGGGAACCACTCCAGCCAGTAGGAGACTTTCCTTAAAATGATGAAATAGGGAACTCCAGTACCATTACCACTTCTGTGGTGAACAAAATGCAAGGTGCAACAGGCCTTGAGAGAAGAGATGGAGGAGGAAAGGTGATGTCCTGCAGTAAGAACAGGCCTCCAGCTGCCTTTTGCAGCTTCATTTTCTCTGCTGGGGACATGCCTGCTTGTACCAGTAAAGGGGCATGTTCACTCTGTTTACTGTAGCTAGTGATACAAACTTGAAGCAGCTAAAGCCTTTGAAAACCTGGCAGAAACCTGACTGTTGAGGAACTCTACACTCCGGCATGTCATTGTTACACGATTGCTTCCTTTGTCCCCAGTGGCTTGAACTAGGACAGGCAGAATACTATTTATAATTTTTAATGTAGTCCTTTTTGTCTTTCATCATAAATCTGTAACCCTGGACAAAATTGATATCTGGTGACAAACCCACTGTTGATTGGAAAATGTCTGATGGTTATTTTCTGCCTGGAAAGGAAATGCTGTCCTGTGCTTTCACAGAGCTGCCACTGCACAGTGAGACACCATGCAACAGGAGGTGCTAGGATCCAGGAGCCAGTATGAGGCACAAAGGAAATGATCATGTATGAGCAACATTAGTATCGAGAGTTTTTGTTATTAACAATCAGAAACATGTAGAAGAGTTTTAGAAAATTTAAGGTTTAAATTTTAAACCAAAACTATGGCATTTAAATTATTAAGTATTAGGGTGAGACCTTACAGACTTTGGGGGTGTTCTTCATGTTGTTTTCAGGAGTATATGGTCTAGGATTAGGGACACAGTGTGATCTGGTATGTCAGTTCCCCTTGGTGCTTTAAACAAAGACGGGAGGTAGATTTTTGCAGCATAAACTGCACGATGCTTAGCCCTTCTTGAAAGAAGACAAGATCCTTGCCCTGAATAACACACATTTCTTATGACATATTAATTTTCAGTAAATTCAAATTAAAAAACCATAACACCTAGTGTCAGAAGTGTCTGATTAATCAGGGTCTGAATCTCTCATTTGTTCCCTTTTCATAATATTGCACAAGATGTTCTCCAAAATCTGCATTACACTGCTTCTACTGTTTACATCGGAAGTCTTCAGGCAGCTGAAAACTTTTGAAACAGTAGATTTCAAAATCTGTGAAATAAGACATTTCAGAGATTTTGAATCTCCAAATAATTAGTGAAAACTCCAAATAATTAGTGAAATACTCCAAATAATTAGTGAAATACTCTGGATCTGTGAGAAAACAAAGGTTCCTGTGTAGGCCAGGCTTGATGAAGCAAAGCAAGGGAACTGACTTCAGATCATTACAAGCAAAGTAAGCAAACATTAGCAACAACCGCAGGATGAAGGAAAAAGTCAAAAAACTCAGAAGGATATAAAGTTTTAGAATTTGCCTTTAAGGAACAACAGGGAAAGAAAACATGTTTGAAAGATATTGTGGAATAGAACTGGAATGGGGATAAAGCATGTAGAAATTGAAATGTATGAAGAAAGTGTAGAGGGGGTTTAGGGCAGCTTCTGAAGCTGAGGAGCATGCACAGGAGATGAGTAGATCTGCTCTCCATGACTCCCAAAATGTTTGTGTTGGGACCATTTTCCTTCTATTTTCTGCCTTTCAACCGCACACATTATGTAAATTACTTCAAAAGTTCAGTGCATACAGTACCACAAGAAACTGCAAAGTATTATTCAAATAAAGATTTTTCAACATACTTGCAATGTTCAAGTCTGTAGAAGTCTTTCCTACGAAAATTTTCCAGGCAGTTACTTAATATAGGCAAGAGCAATGTTAAATTAAAGGGTACAACAGAAGAAAGTCACAGATCAGATGATAAAACCACACAAGTAGATCCATAAGCATTCATTACTAACCATTTAAAATCATTTTGATGTACTGTTGTGCAAGTTTCTTCTAGGTACAGGTAAAAGTCCTGAGTCAGAGAGCACAAAGAAAGGCCCACAGCTGAGGGCATCTAGCACACACCTAGATAATAAATTATTGAACTGCTGTTGCCATGAATTGTTTACCTGCTTCTTAGTGTCTAAAACTGACTTGCAAACTGTTACGGTGAATAATTTAGAGCAGCAAACAGCTTTGCAAGTGCAGAACCTATTTGCAGATAATTTGTGAGCAGAAAAAAACCTGTCTGTGCCAAATCACCAGGAATGAGTTTGTCCAGCTGTACTGTCTTTCCTGTGTTTGACAGCTAACAGCTGGTAAGGATGAATAAGAACAGACATTGAAACAGGAGTCAAGATCACCTGAATACTAAAATGAGTCTGAGCCCTTCAGATCTTCCATAAGTAAGGGCCTTGCTACTTGTCACCCAATGCAATCTTAATGTGAACAAGCATATCTCATTCAAAAAATCTCTGTTACATATTTTAATCAGAATAGCCCTCATTTGCATATTAACGCCTCTGATCCAAGGCTGATCCAAGGCTTCCAAATTTAGAGACTGAACCACAGAAGCTCCTCTCAGTGCTGTACGGTTACCTTCCATTCTGCTATGTAGATATTATGTACCACAGGTTTTTATGAGGAAGGAAGACTGGTGGTGATCACTGACAAAGACAAGAGCCTCTTTTTTTAAAGAAGATTTCAAGTTCATTTTTTTGCCTAATACATGGGCATTGAAAATGGGAGATGACACTGATGAGAACATAGCATTGCTAAATAAAAGTAAAAAAAGGACACAGAAAAATATTTTAAAATATTTTCAAATGAGAGAATAATGTAGAGTTATTAAAAAAGTCCCTGGTTATTAAAAGGAAATGGCCTAAATTCCCAATACAATGCCAGCATAATCCATGAATATGGCCTGTAATTTTATTTTGACAGTGCCAAACTGCATTCAGTTTCACAGAAAACAGAACTAGATTTTTAGCTCAACTACAGCTGATGTTTCAGTCTTAAGCACACAAACTGATTTTGGTGATACCCTCCCCAAACTCTTCCCTTTTGTAAATGCAGGTTTTCTACAAGTAGGTACAAATTCAGTGTCATCATTATAAACCTTAGTGTGACCCATGACAAAAAAATTACCTGGCTTCTTGCTTGTGTTTGCTCATGCCATAACCTCTGCTTTGTTCATTAAATCATACAGCTTTGCAGCCTACTGGACACTGTGCTGCTCATCTTCCAGCAGTTCTGCACACTGACAGGAGTTGTGGGTGGGCAGGGTGGGAGGACCACCTGTCTGTTCATTTTTGTTCTAGACTCAATGCTAAAATTTTTTCCTGTTATAAGGCTGAATGTGTTTGCCAGTCCTGCATTATGAATCCTGGGATTGAATGTGATAGCCTGTCCTTGTAGCTTCTGTTATATTTAATGCCATAAATTAATCTCAATGACTGAAAGAATAGTTATACAAATTCACCTTTCTAAAATACCTCTTTACTTTTGTACAAGCCTACAGAACTTTAAAGACTGGGCAACAGCATCCTACAAGTTGTAGGTCATCTATTGCTATCCATCATCCCAGTATAGTAAACACACTGAAATAGAGCTGTCTTTGAAACTTTATTGATGGGAAGGAATTTGGTCTTTGATATGTGAGACAGATTATTGTGTGTATTATTTCATTCTAACTTTGGAACAAATTGGAAGTTTCACATCATCTTCCATGAAGAGATCTCGTATCAGTCATTTAGATAAGTGCAATATGCTTGTTTTACAAACACTTCTGAAATTCATGAAGAAGCTATTCTTCCTCTTTTGATGGAATATTTCAGTTCCTGAGGGTCAGCAGAGTGTCTATTTTATTTATCAATACTCAACAGAATAACTTGGGTCAAGAAGGGAAGGACTGTGTGAGCAGCATGAGGCAATCAGATAACTGCAGTATTGTTACTGACGCTGAAATTTCAAATCTAACTGGGACACTGGGTCCAGGAACCCGATTGATGCTGATGTATCAGAACAGTCTGGCGTGACTTACTGGCAACTGTTGTACCCATCAGCTTCCCCACCTTCCTTGGGATGTTTCAACATCTTGTTATAGTATTAGTACAAGACTAGCCCTGGATAAAAAGGTCCTGAAATTCTCACTTTCATCTGCCCTGCCCATTTTTGCTTTGCTTGCAACTGTGGATTTCCAGGAACTCCAGAAGACTACAATAGCTCAAAAATGCTGAGCAGTCCATTTGTGTGTTTTATCCTTTTAGCTGTTTAAAGGAAAAGTGGAATATACATCTTAACACATCATAGATAAAGCCATCTAAATCCTAAAAAAAAAAAAAAAAAGAAATTATAGCAAATAAAGGTGTATTTTATCTACATAATTGTAATCTCAAATCTCTGCTACAATCAGTTGTTATCAACCACTATTGTACCCTTAAACTTTTAACTGTCCTAAACACCAACTGCCAACATGGCAAGAAATGTAATGCACAGATGAGAACACCTCTATCATACTGCAGAATAAAAGTCCACGGACAACTGAATGTTTATGTATTTTGTGTGGATGCTCAAATGGGAATGTCAGCAGGGTGATAAAATCCCTTCTGTGTGGAGGCAATTACATAAATATAGCTCTGCATATGAGAAATGTCATATCTTGGCTTTCAACAGCCCAATTTCTCTTACAGGTCACATTGTAGACACCTTTTTGTACAGTCTTGAGGATTCATGGTTCACTCCCTCCCATCAGTGAGTCACAAGCTGAATTCTTTAATCAAATGGCTTAAAAGGCAGGATTTAAGCAGAAAAGTGCTATTGTTTTTTCTAATTTGATCTTTAATGACTGTGAGTACCTGAGATGTATACATTGCTCCTTTGCATCTTTAGGCAGGAAATAAAGCAGAAAGAGACATAACCATTGTATGCACCTGTACCATTTTATATATTCAACCAGTATTCCCAATTCAGGATCAAAATAAAGTATTTATTTTTGCCCACTTTACGAAAGATGAATAAAGAATCTATGGTGCTGGTATTGGATGTTGGCAATTATCTCGTCCATCATGAATAAAAATCCCCTTAATAAGAACTTTAAATTTTCAAATGCAAGTAAATTGTTTCTTCTTTACTGGTTGCTCTTTTGGGTAAATTTTTATAAGCAGAAGCTACATTTTCTGATTCTATACAGCATAATGCCTATAACCTGTTAGTGCTATAAATCAACACTGATGTTCCCTAATAGAGCTTCCATCCCCTACTTTCTAAAGTTGTAACCATGTCTGATTAGTTCTACAACATACCACTGAGCATTGCTGAGGTATGAAGACAGAACCCTTAAAAAGGAGGTGTCTGTAGGGAAAACATATAGAAGAAAGTCACTACCTTCAATTAACTTAGGAAGAAACAAACCCCAAACAGACAGAGTAACCAAACCAAAAGAAATTGGCAACTAATTCAACTAATTCAACTAAACTCATTTTATCAGCTCATGAATCAACCTTGGGGAGTTTATTACTTCATGTGAATCATAGCAGACAGATGACATATACTTTTGCATTGTAAACTGGGCTTTTACGCAGCAGGAGAACACAATTTCCTTTGATAAAATTAATGAGATTCACCAGAGGCAGACAGGAACACTTTTAGGTTCCTGTTTACAAGTGTCTCCAAAGAGGTAACTCGAGTTTCTCAAAACAAACTCTTTAAAAATAATTTTTCAAGGTAAGAAAAATGAATGTGCCAAATTGCATGCAAAAAAAAAAATCCCAAGAAATAAATGACAGAAGTTGTCTGTTCAACAAGCTGCCCTTCTGAAAGACTTTCCTTGGGTTGGACGAAGGCACCACTAAATCACCTACTTTGCCCTTGGTTCCCACTGCATAATTTAGCCTCGTGTCTCTGTATGAGTACCACTTAGTTGTCTTCAACTCCGTGCTTTGTACAGGGCCTGGAGTTGGAGGTGTCAGGCAAAGAGTCTTTCCTTCAGTGTTTGAACATCCAGGACTGTTGCAATGCTATTCTCTCCTTGCAAAGGCACTGTTAGATTAAAACGCAGCACATCAGTCTTTCCTGAATGCATTGGCACTAACTTTCTTCACACCTTTTGTTCAAGAGTGCTTTCTGCAATTTCCATCTCATGTCTTTCAAGCTGTCTCCCATCATCCAGTGGTATTTTAAGGGGCAGAAGACACTGAACACAGGACACCACTTTTTGTCTGATAAAAAGCACAACTATCTAATGGGAATTCTACCTGCCCCTTTCCTATTTGCACATATGTATGTGGATATCAGATCTCTTTTGTATCAGCACTAGTTCACTAGGAGCTCGTGTTGAATTTTGCCAAGCTCCTGCATGGAGAAACTTTCTAAGATACTCTCCTTGGCCCTGTAGGTAGTGTTACTCCATCCTGCAAGTCTGGCGTTTTTTTGACCCTATTAAAACTTACTTGTTTGAAAGAGCTGAATTTATTAAATAATCCAGATAACTCTGTGACTGCCTTGTCCTCATTATCACTCTGGTAATATTTATTCTGTCTAAAATTGCTGTTGGTGATGATTTATGTAGTCTTTTAAAGCTGTCTGAAATAACACTTTTTTAGATTGCTGGTGAAAACACTGACGAGCCTCCCATAGCTCCCCAACAGAAACACCCTCATTAAATGGTACTGCTCCTTGAACAATTGATCTGCTTTTCATTTAGTCTTCATCTGTTTGTGCTTTATTAATTTTGTGTTGTCTTCACTTTTTTCTCTCTTACTAAATCAAGTACCTAGCAGAAGTCTATTCCACTCAAGCCTCAGGCAATTTAACACATAATCATATAAAACAAGGAAATAAAAGGTCTGTTTACCAGGACCTATTTTCTATAAAATACCCATAAAGACTAGCATTAGTTGTGTTCTTTTCTATTCACCATATATTAGCTGAGAATCTAATATATTAGCTGACAGTCTTCTGCCTACTACACAAGCCACAGCTACTTGTGGTGCTCCATTTGTGTCCTTAGTGTTAGGGCCCCACACTAACACAATTCTCCATCTCCTGAAGCATCACCACAGCGCCAACACATGCAAAGAACAGCAGGTCAGACATCTCTTTAACCCCTCTAGGATTTCCCTCTAGGATTTCCAGACCACTGAGAAATATAGTAATTTCACCATATGGCTGCTGATAGGTGTTCTTTGGATGAGCCTTGAGTGTCCTTCTGTGATGCATGTGCATCTCCCTGCTTGTTTCTAGATACTGCATAGTAATACCTTTTTGGGGGGGGGTTACATTTTCTTTTTTTTTTTTTTTTTTTTTGTCACTGGTAACAGTTGCTAGCTCTAGCTCTAGCATTAAACTTGGTCTAGTGAGCTGAGCATTAAGCTTGTATCACTGCTTAGATTATACTTATGCATTAAAGAAAACAAACCATTATTCCTTTTGCCCTAGCTATATGTACAATCGCTATTTCCCTCCCATCTTCCCCATAAATGTATCCCATTGATTCTGACGCTTCTTGTCACTTGTTATTGCAGAGTTCTGTCTGGATGTTGCTGTCTTTGACTATCTTCTTTCTTTCAAAATTAAAAGTAGTCCTGTCTTTGATTACTCACCTGTGGGTGAGGTGAGGGTCGGGCACTTTTCCAGACCTGCTCTACAGCCAGACTAGGGCTGGTAACGACTCCGTGCCCTGCCCAGCCACTCGTTTTCCACTCGTGGCGGTAGCACAGCCCTGAAAACTGCCCCCAGCAGTGAAGCACCTCCGAGCAGGGCAATGGGGATTCGTTCCCTGAGATTGCCTCAAGTTTCCCCTGTACTTTGGCGATAAGGAGGGGTGGGAATAACTGTGTGTCTGGACTAACCCTGTGGGCTTCGGAGAGGGGAGGGTGGTAGACAGACACCGGGACACCGGGACACGCTAACTGGGAAGCCTCGCCAGTTACGCACCGTCTTTTCCGATCTCCGTGTAACTAAGGTGGTTTTCCTTTCCTTTTTTTTTTTAATTTTTTTTTTTTAACTTATTAAAAACTTTTGCGCTCCCCCCCCGGGCAGGGACCCGGGCTGGGAGCGGAGCGCAGCCCCGGCCGGGTGGGGCCGAGGCACCCGGGGGCGGGGTGGAGCGGGGCGGGGGTGGAGGCGGAGGGTCCCGGGTCCGCGGCCGGCGGCCGGGCGGCGATGACAGGCAGCCGCCGGCCCGCAGCCGCCGCGGGAACAGCCGCCCCCCGCCCGCCGGCGGGGAGCGCGGCCCCGGCCAGCACTGGGATGGCCCCTCGGGAACAGCCGCGGCGGAGGCTGTGCGCCCGGCGGGCGGCGTGACCGCCTCCCGGCCCAGCCATGGGACAGACCTCGGTCTCCACGCTGCCCGAGCCGGCCGGCGGTGAGTACCGAGGAGCGCCCGGCGGGGAGGAACGGGAAGCGCGGCCGTGGCGGCGGCGGGGGCAGCCCACGGTCCTGGGAGAGCAGTGCCCGCGGTCCCCGGGTCGCCGGCGCTCGCCCGCCCCTTCGGACCGCAGCGGGGACGCGAGGGACGGCCGCTTTTCAGGCTGCCCCGTCCTGCTCGGCAACCGCCGGGGGGTGAGAGGCTCCGCCGTGCCCCCCACCTCCCTGGAGGTTCGAGGTTACTTTTTGCCCCCGTTATTAAATAAATAAGTACGAAGGCGAAAAAAAAGAAAGGGGAAGGAAAGGAGCTCTGGCACCGCGCCCAGTAGCGCGGCTAGTAACCCGCCCAGCTGGTTGCTTTTGGCTCCAGGACGTTTTTTGTGTAAGCAGACTGCTGAAAATAAATAAATAGCGAGTGAGTAGAACTGTATTTTGTTTTGTTTTGTTTTTCATTTTTCTCTTCAATAAAATAGTCCTAACTGTTTGCAACTTTTTGAAGATAGTACAGACTACTTGGGAATGCTGTTTGGAGGCATGTTAGGATAACCCAATGTGTTTTAGTTACTGAAAAACAGAGCGTGTCTCTTGCCACAATAATAGGATGTATAATCTAAATTAACTCCAGCGAGGTTTGAAGTTTCCTGCGAAAATGTCACTTGCATGCATGTTTTTCCTCAACGCTTGTTTCCTTGCATCCAGTTAAAAAAATGAGAAAATCCTGTTGTGGAATTTAATTCTGGAGGTTGAACTTTATCCTTAATTTGCTTATAGCTGTTAATGTGGGACTGTTTTGTCAAACAGGAGACAGTGCAACAAAGTTTCTTTTTTCCCCTTGTTTTTCCTTCATGGGTGTTTCGAAGGATAGTTTTAGTAATAGCACATACGTTTTCAGAAGAGCTCCATTATGTTCTTAGTCACACCATCCCAGTCAAAACCTTGGATTATTTCCTCACCTGTCAAACACTGCATGAAAGAGAAATTGGACCATTTCCAACAATTGTCACCATCCTGTTGAAGGTTTCACCTAGTAGCCAGCATGATAGGATTATTTCAAGGTAGGCACTGGGAAACAGATGGACTGGTTAAAAATCTTTGATCGCTTTTTTGTGCAGGAAGTTGAGGAAATGGTTATGTACAAAAGTCTGCTGTGAGAGTATTTTGCCCTAGGGGAGCCCATATCTTGACCAAGGATAGCTGTGGTGTCTGTGTTCCCTTGGCTCAGTGCTAATGAACAATAAGTTTTACCTAAAAGGAAAAAAAGTCACCCTTGAATTCTTTCCTAACTGAAACCAAACTTTTCAACCAGGAGCAGTAAGAGACTGCTATCTGAAGATGTAAGTTACTATGATGCTACCTCAGTATTGCCAAGTAAATTCTGGTTACCTCCGTTTTAACAGCACTTCCCTTTATGATGAGACAGTGGCAGTGGTAGTGCCTCCAGGAGGTTCCACAGAAGAGTAATCTCACTGCGCTTTGAGCCCCGTTGAAATTGTTGGGAGGGTATATCCTCAACAAGAAGCCATAGGGGCAGGTGGGTTTCCGGGTGGCATGGAGTCTTGGGGGTGCAATCATTTGTTTTCTCTAGTTTTGCTGGTATGGTCTGGATACTTGATACATTGCAAAATTTAGGAAGCCCTGTCCAACTGTGATCAGGGCAGGAGAATGACCTCCATTGGTTCCTGTTTCATAGGTTGCCCCTTAGGCAAGCAAGCCTAAAATCTTCATTGATTTTGGCATGCTAGCCAGCTACAAGCCATTTAAGTCTTTGACAGCTGCTAGAGATTAGAGTTGAAGGAGATATCTGTCTTGCACACACAGGGATTACAAATCTGTTTTAGTGCTAAGGAATCAATAGTACATTCAGATCCTCAGTGAGCCACACAAAAGCAGCTATGAGAAGTTGCTTGCCTGTTCGCTCCCTTTTTTCCCCCAGCCATGCCAGCCTGCAAGGGCTCAAACCCTGCCCTGTGATCCCTGCCCTGTGATCCCCTCAGCTGGATGCAGGGGAAGGCACCACTATTAAATCACTGTGGGGACTTTGGATGGACTGGTAAGGTGAACATGGTTTGATGTACAAAACTAAAGTAAAAGATTTTTCCTGAAAGTCATAATGTGTTAGAAGAGATAAAATATATGCATAATACAATATTCGGGATGGAACCCAGCCAGTGTCCTGCAGGGTTTTTATTAAGATTTCCTTTAAATGAAAGGTTTTAGTCTTGGAAAGGGAAATATATACTGAAGTAGTTAAACAGATCAAGGTCCTAGTGTCACTTTCCCATTGGGTTAAGGGCAGGACTGAGGCCTAACCATAAAATTCAGAAGTCCTTCTCAACCGGAGAAACATAGACTCATACCAGATAGATTAGCATGCCTATGAAGAGAGGAAAAATCAGTTTTTTGTAGCCCATTGGAACTTCCTTTAGCAATGCTGTCTTGCTAGAGTTTGCCATCAGTTGCGCATGAGTGGGTGTTGAAATGTTTTGGACAGGAGGATCAGGGCTTTAATCATCTCCCATAACTGTGAGCGGTAGATGAGCAGCAAAGAAGGTCTTGGATGTCCACAGGCAGCTTTTGCTCCTTCTCTTCAGTTACAGCTTTTCAGTAATTTAGTTAAATTTTTTGAAGCTTGTTTGTTATTTGCCGTGGTTAAAAATGTGAACAAACAGCAATTGCAAGAGGAGCTTGCAAAGACAGTATCGATATGTTGATAAGGAAGAGCACGTATTGCCTTGTTCCTTTTCCTTCCTCTTCTCTGATTTTCCCATGCCTGGCAGGACTTGATTACTGTGCTCTCTCTCCATTCACTGACTGGAGTTCAGTGCTTTTGGGGGTTATCAGCAATCATGTGCAAAAGCTGTCACTTCTGTTTTCTCATCTACAGTTTATCAAAGGGCAGCAGAGCTGTACGCTTTTTTCAGTCTTTTTTTTTCCTTTTGGATTTGCTCTTGGGTAGTTCAGAACCAGCCACAGTATGGAGAAACAGCAAAGTCATCAAGTGGAGGCATGACCAGTGTGTTGGGAAGGTAACATTTCAAAGCAGAACTAGTTAGGTGATGAAAGATTTTTGTTGTTTCTTGAATAGCAATGCCTTGTCAAGAAAGAAATTTCCAGTAAAAACAGACCTAGTAGTGTTCCTGAGAAGAGGTCAGGCAGCTCAGCATGAAGTGTGAAGCACAAGCAGAGGGAAAGGACAAGTTGCAAAGTCTCAGGAAACTCTTGCACTGATGATCGAGATGCTCATCAGGGCCAGTTGAAGACTGGGGTCAGATCCCTGTGCTGACCTCCTGTGCCAAGAACATAATCTGTGGGTAGGAGTTCCTTCTGTCATATACATTTTGCAGAAACAGAGCACAAACTGTAATCCTTCTACAGACCCAAAGATTTTTCATGGGCATGAAAATGTACTTCAACAGCACAGAAAAACCATTTCCCGCTCAGCTCCCCCCTTGAGATGAAAGCAGTCAGTGGAAGGATCCTGTTGTTTGTTGACCTTGGCACTCGGTGAAATGATTCTCATAGGTCAGAAGTGAACATGTTTCTCAGACTGCTCCTTTTCATCTCTCTTGGCTTTGTGGGATTTCCTGCTCATGGACAAGGAAATAGCAGCTTCACCTGTGTCTGTGCAGAGGAATTGTCATTTCCTTAACTAGGCAACTTTGTCCTAATCCTGTAATGAAATGGAAAACTAATATTTGTTTCAGCAGTTGTAGGTGTTGGTAAACAAACTAATTGGTTAGCAGTTCAGCAATTCCAGGACTTGTCTAATAAGAGAAGTTATTCCAGTAGTATTCTTCATTACTACCTACTTGTGAGCCTTACTGAGGGTGCTGTTATGGGGCAAGCCCTTCTGTTCCTGAAGAGCTGGACATGGAAATACTCAGCCATAGATTTGAATCCTCATTCTAACTCAGTCTATGAATCTGAACACTATGAATCTGAATGTGCAGAAAAGCCCTTACAGTAATAATTCTAAAGAGTTTTTAAAAGGAAATTGATTTTTCTCCTCCAGCTACTTTTATTTTCAAAGGTGGAAGAACTTTGATATCATTGCACTTTACAGGAGGACATTTCAAAGCATTTACAGGTGCAGCGAGCTACTCCCAACACACCTGTCAGCTGGTCATTTCAGGTTTTGATGCACTTGAAAGAATGGAAAGCAGAGCTGTTGAGCTGAAATGTCAAGTCCCATTTGATGTGAAGCCCTAAATGACTTGTCCACAGCCACAAAGGACATTCTGGGCAGAGTTTCATCTTCCGTATTTTGGTTGGGGCCTTTGAGGCTGAACCCTCATAATATTTCACGGGGAATCCTATTCCTTTTTTCTCCCCTTTTTTATGCTTTTGTAAGTTATGCAAGATTTATAAGTATAATGTAAAGGTGTATTGTTTTCATTTGCTACTAAATTTACATCCAAGACTTTTCAGTTTTTGGGAAACACTTTCTTCACCCTACCAGTATCGTCAGATGGGGCTTCAATTGTGACAGCTCCAGAATTCGGGTTAAGTAAGTATGCAGTTTGCCTCAGACTTCAGGCTGATAGAGTGGATATTTTGGATACCTAGTCAAAGGCATAAAAAGCCCATGTTTTCAGACAGAATGGGTAGCTGTGGATTTACCTGCTACTAGTGAGAACTGCAAGAGCTTTTAAAAAGTAGGTGCTTGTGTTTCTTGAGAAGTTTCTGTGAAAAGTAATGGCAACTGCTGAAGGTGTAGGTTTCAGCTCCCCACACCATAAATCTGATTTGTGCTGTTGATGAGGGTCTGAGTGTGAACATGTAGAATGAATCACTATTTATAGAGAAAAAAATGTGCACACTTTTAAGTATTGCATGTTTATAAAATATAAAATGTGTGTGCTGCCACATACTCTGTGATCTACCAGAGCAGAGCGGGGCCCCCCACGGCTGCAGCAGTTGCTGCTGGCCCAGCCAGAGCTCCTCAGCTGTGGCAACAGCTCACTGCAGGGGAAGCTGCAACCTGAGCCTGCACCAGGCATGGCCCAGAACACAGGTCTCATAAGGACACAGGGGACCAGTTACAACACAGGGACTGCATGTGTGTGAAAATAAAGGTGTGGTGCTCAACAGGTTCCAGGTCAATGTCTCACCTCTTCTCACTCTGTTGCCACTTCAAGGATGACCGGAAATTCTCCTCGTTTAGCTGCCAGGGTGTGTGACCTTTCATGTCAGGCATGCCAGCTGAGGTATCTTTATGTGCTGATGTTTGGTAGCTGTTAATCACCTGTTCGCAGTGTTAATCATCAGCTTCCTCATCTGCCATGAGGAGAACCAGAGTTGGCTCCTGGGGAGTCATCGTGGGCAGGGCGGCAGAGTCCTGCCAGCTGCCTGGGTTTGTGTGGGGGTTCTCTTCTCAGATGACCACCCCGATACTTCCCTCAGATGAAAAGCTCATGGAATATCTTGTTTCCTGCTGAGCCCCGTGTGCTAAGCCCCACTGACAACTGATCCCACTCCACTGGGTCTGAGCCACCCTTTGGATCAGTTGTCCTTCCTTTCCAGATCCTCTTTCTTGGCTTTCTTACTGCTCCTGAGTAATATGGCCTTGTTCTTAGGTGGTGTTTTCTGTTACATATTTCAAAATGCTTTCCAGTCCTTTTTATCTTATTCCTTGTTTTAAATGGGAAAACTTATCATAAGGAGGTGGGACAGCGCCTAAGACGCAGCCAGGAGGAAATCAAAGAGCTCCCAAGTCCTCATCAGTGAGGCATCAGTCTTGGGTCAATCATTGGTAGATTTTTAAAAATACTTCAGCAAATAGCCTGCTTCCAGAACTTATTTCTGCCCATTGCATTTAAATTGTAACAGTGGCTTGAAAGATATTTCTGATATACAGAAATACCCCAACCAGCTGCCGTTCAGTCCCATATGGAGAAGTAATTTCTGAAGTGTCCATTCATTGCCTTCTGTAGTTGGCACAAGGGGAATTCCTGATCCTGTTGTTCTTCTGATACAAAAGGATTTTCATTCTAGTAGGGCCAGCGCTAGGCATAGGAAAAAAAGAGAGGAGTTAGTTTGCTGGTGATGATAGAATGTCTCTAGTAACAGGCAACAGTGGCTCCGGTCTGTTTTGCCCCCAGCAGATCCCAGAGAGTGAGGCTGGTTGCTGGTGCTCCTGCTGAGACAGCAGCCAGGATGTAGGTGTGTGTCAGGGAAGGAGGCAGTTTGGTTTTGATTGTGTCCCTGAGCCGCCAGTATTCAGTTTCGCCAGGGCTGATGAGAAGCTTTCAGTCAGGCCTGGGTTCAAGCCACATGAAGATATTGATGTATAAAATATGTGCAAAATTGAAAAAGAAACTGTGAGTACAAACCATGAGCAGGGAACATAGGCAGATAAGTGAGGGGGTTGGTTTGTTATTTTATTTCATGCCCCCAAAATAAAGTCTAAGGCAAAGCATGACGTGGAGTAATTTATATTGCCTTGTATGTGAACTCTACAACCCCTAGACTGTCAAGTGTATTTTTGGGTAAGTGTAAAATCACAGTGGGGTCCAGAGTGTGCCGTTTCCTACAGTGTCTTATGATCAAAATGGTTCAGTAGGAATGAGGTGGGAAGGTCACGGTGAACATCCAGGTGATGCAGGGTGTGAAGATGGACTGTTTTTTCTTCTCACGGTCTTTGACCAGAATCACATGGGTGACAGTGCTGCATATCCTCTCTTCTCGGTTTTGGGGTTTTTTCCCCCTTTTTTTCTGGATTTAAATATTACAATATGTGAATCAATTTAACCTTGCCTGTTTGTAGTCCACAGAGTAGTTTGGACTACCAGTCAGCACAGACCATGCAATTACCTCTGGTAATCTTATGGTGGCTCATTATTAGGAAGTTTGACTTAAGACTTGAGTTTCTTGCAAGGCTTGATACAAGGTCGCTGCATAGGAATATGAATTTCTTTTGTCTTTGACTTGGTTTTTGGGTCCTTGGAAAGAAAGTCTCTGTCCAAAGGGAAAGTCTTATTTATCTTTGTGTTCTCTCAGTGCTTTGTACAGTTGTGATGATCAGTGTAAGTGGGGAAAAGCTAGGGAGAAATGAGGATCTATGGTTGATCCATCATTGTATGGAAGTCTAGGGTATGCTGTGAGATGGCATGCAAGTAAAATGAGACTGTATAATAAAATATTATAATAATACTATAAAACTGTGATAACACTTGTTAATTGACGGATCAGAGTGTTAATATCACACCTATATCAATGGTATCTTTGTGAAAATGAAGTTTTATATGAAAAGATAAGGGCTATGTTGCCTTTTTCTTCTCTCATTCCCGCATTGGTTTCGTATGAATTGTAGTGATGTTTTGCCTAGTGGAGTTAGACTGTGATACAGCTGTCCTAACATTTGAAACCATGTGAGCAAAACCAGTTCTATTTCCAAATCAGCCTGCATTCCTCGCCCCTGAGAATGTGCTTTTTTTATTAGTGTTCCAAGATGTCTTCACTCTGACTATCTGCCCAAACTGTCACCAAATCCTCGTCAGGTAGATGGACCATCATAATTTCAGTGTTATTTAATTCTTTTTGTATTTTCTAAATCTGAATTTTTTAATGTATTGCCCAGTAAAAATCCAAGAATGGTGCAGAGGCCTTAGGTGTTGACTGGGCTTTAAAGCCTGGGCTATTACTCCTCATGCAAACAAATCACATAGTTTATAGTCTAGAGATAATTCATGAAAAATAGCGACAATCTCTAATTGATTTAAGATAGCTAGGTGGTTTGCACTATAAGAATAACTGTGATACACCATGAAACTTGATGTTGTCACTGCTATAATATAATTTACATTTGCAGCTTAAAACGTTGCTTACAAGACTTAGAGACCCATGGGGACTGTTTTTCAAACTTAAGAATTTTTCTTTATTGCTTGAAGCCTCAGGTCAGAAAGTTAACTCTCGACTGGGGATTTATCACCCCTGGTTTTATTTCTGGGGTTTGCAACATGGTTGATGCCCACTAAAATTATTGTTGTTTTGCTTGACCCTTTCTGATGAGGAAGACAGGGCTCTTCATGCCTTCTGCCTCCGTGGCTGTAGAGCAAGGACAGGCAACAGAAAGTAACAGCTTCTGTTTAGTAGTCAGATGAACTAAGTAAAATAGCATTGTCTTGAGAGAAATTTGGTCTGAATACCCAGGAAACTTCATGAGAGGACAGCCTGGCACTGGAGAGGATGGTGTGCTGAAGAAACAAACTACAGCAGGGGGAGCCTGGAAGCCAGAATGTGGAAGGTTTCTTGCCCATGGCAGAGGGGTTAGAACTAGATGATCTTTAAGGTCCCTTCCAAACCAAAACATTCTGTGATTGTAGGAGCCAGGCTTTGCAGTTCAGCACAGCCTGCTGCAGTCAGGTGCCCCAGTGATCTTCTTTCTCAAACCAGGAGCTAGGAAGCCAGCACCACGTGCCAGTGTCTGTGTCTTCATCCTCAGCAGACTGCAGCTTCTGCTGATGTATCCCAGTTACCAGTATAAGTCAGTGTGTGTTGTTGCACAGATGCCTAAAGGAATAGCAGTTCGTGGAAGAGCCCAATGATGTAGCCCTAGGTTACATCTGTCTGTGCCCCAAGTCAGCTTTTACAAATGCTGTAGGGAGTGCGATGCCCACATACTCCTAGCCAGTGTTTGCCTATGAGGCCCTCATGAGCCTCAGCATGGCTTGGAGATCTCTCATCTCTACTGTTGAAGGGGCACACAGAGATTCCTACTGCTTGGGCACCAAGCCAGTGAAGTTCACTCACACAGCAGCATCCTGAGTTAAAAATGTGGTGTGACTGAATAGCAAGGGAGGGTCCCATTTGTGACTCTTCTCCCAATTGCTCTCCTTGCTTATAACCCCCAGAGATCAACTTACCTGAGGCATTTATGTCACAACAAGCAAGATAAAGTCACCCAGGCTGAAAACTAACCTTCTGTGGGCTTTCTTTTCTGTCTTTTTTTTTCCCCAAGATCCTGGATGAGTCAACAAAGAAATGACACTTTTATTGTGTGCTTATGGAACAGATTTAGTGGGATACAATCAATTAATTTGAGTCACATTACAACCTAAAGTCACTGCAAGCTGGTGGGAAATGATTTTTAGATACTAGCAGTCCTTATGAGAAGAAAAATAAAACCCCAACAGTTAATTGCCAAGAAATTTGACATGTTTAAATTACACATTTATAATGTTTTATAATTTATTTCATTCTTAATAATTCAAAACTGGCTGTGCATTTCCTTCCCTGTAAATTCATTCAATGTGTCTGAGGATTACTGGTTTGTTTCTTGGAGTTTTATAGATCTATTGCTTTTCTGAAGGGAAGGAAGTGTTGGTTTTGGCACAGATGCTAAGAATATTCTTGTTCTGAAAATGTGAAGCAGTGTTCTAGTGCACTGCTAATCTGACCTCTTTTATGTTGATACAGAGAAGGGTGTAGTGGTTTTCTGCCCTACACATTATACCACCGTGCATGATTCTCCTATTCTCATGAATTGTTCAAGTGATTGATAGAAGGAAAATGTTAGTATTGATAATTAGTGTTAACAATCCATATGTGATTTAAAACAATTGCACTAATTGCAGACTAGTTCCTGTGCTTACATTCTTGAAGAAAAGTTTTAGAAGGCTAGTCTGACTCTTATAAGAAGACACCTAATTTAATTTCTTGGAAAAATGATGCTGTTATTGATTCTTACTTAAATATTGCTGCTTTTGACACATAAAAATAGGGTATGGAAAAAATACGTAAGGCCTGATGGTGAGACATGAATGAGACTGTGTCTGTGCAAGGGAGTGAACAATAAAGTAGACAACTAAGACTGTGGATAAAGCCAGCTTCCCGAGAGCCAGAACAAGGACCAAGCAGAAATAGTGTATACTTTAGTTGGAGGAGAAAGTAATGAGCCAGCGGGAAAGAGATGTTAACTACAAAGCATTGCAGAAATTATGTGACTATGACGCTCTGCTTTTAAAACCTTTTGTTGGACAATACTGTCATGTAACTGTGTTGTGTTACGGAGCGAACATGATTCTGAAGAGAGGAAGAAAGTTTTTGTTGGAAAAGCACAGGGGAATTCACATAAACCTGAAACTAAAAACACAAGTATCTTGGGCACTTACAGCAACACCTCTCTCTTAACTTCCCCCTGCACTTCTCCTCCTGCTACCAGAGGCAAGGGAGGAGAAGAGGAGGAGGGTATATTTCAGCCAGATCCAGCAAGACAAATGGCATGTTCCTGAAACATTTAATGCACCTGGAAACTCTGTAGCTTAGTTTGAAATGTATAATAAAAAATGTGTTGAAGAAAAAAAGTATTTAATGTCAGTATTGGATCTCTAGGACTGTGTATTTTTGAAGGAGAAGAAGATGAAAAAAGAGTGTACTTTTGTAGTTGACATCCGTGAATGATGAAAAAAATGTGAGAATACAGGTTTAGGCCACTAGAAGGTATCCAAAAGCTAAGTATTATTTTCAATACATTTTAAAACATTAACAGAAATTTGGGACTTATCAGGTTTCTCTAGTTATCAGGAGAAGCTGGACACAAAATTTGGTATCTAGCACTGCATGCTGTATCTATTGCATAGATCAGTTATTAGTTTGGAAATTACTGCAGTGGCTGAAAATGCACACCTTCCCTTGGACAGAAGTTACCCCACCTCAGCTCAACCCTGCTAAGGTGTGAGCCTTTCCCAGCCTTTCAGCACAAAATCGGCAAAATCTGTTGGCATGTAAGAATAAAGGCCACAGATAATCACTCTGGCATGTTCTGGAAGGGGCTTGTGTCTCCCAACTCTGAATTATTCCATGAGCATTAATCAACCCTGAAGATGGGTCTTGTGTGATAATTAAATATTGTTATTCCCCACCTTGCTACGGATGGAGCATGTCAGACCTGAAAGCCACAGACCAAGGACTTAAGGGAGCACAAATGATCGAAGTCAAACTCAGAATCTTTGTGTTTGTACCTTTCCACCAGCTGTCCTTAGGGGATCTATTTGTAGAGAAAACATTTCTCTCTCTATTGGTCAGCCTGCCATGCATTCAGGGTTTCCTCAGCCACAGAAGAGAAATATCACCAGAAGATGAGATGAACCAAAAAACCAGTTAAAATATTTTGTTAAGTGAGTTCACCATGGTAAAGGAATCAGCTGAAGACAGCTAGTGAGTTATCCCACAGCCACAGCAGTTTTTTTTTGTTTTTGCAGAGGAGCAGCCTCCTCAGCCCCTGTCTGCCTGTGGTTTAGCAGATAACATCATTACTGGTTAGCATATCTGGCAACCTGGTTTTTTCCCTCAAGGCTTGTTTTGGGAATGTATACCAGCAGGGCAGAACTGAGACCAGTGTCCATTTGTCAGCAGGGAGGTGTCTGGTGGCACAGATGAGGTTTTTTTAATCCTCTAAGAATTTATACATCCTCTGTATATATGGGCCCAGAGGTTTCTTCCTTTCAGTTTAATTTTTTTATTCTTTATGCAGGAAATTCCACATAAGATTGAGGGGAGAGGAAAGGAAGAACAGATGCAGTGCTGCTAATTAAATTAGGCATTTCCTAAAAGCAAAGACTAGGCAGTTCAGTCTCATTAAAAAATACCAGCATGGAGCCCATTCTTTCTGATTTGAGTGATTACTTGCACATCCAGATGTCAATGCAGGGGAAACTATAAATGTAGAGAGGTTTATTTTGTATTAGTTTGTGTATTTCTTTATAATTCAACCTTTGCAGCTACCATCTTTGGCTTTTTCTAATTTATTTTTTTAACATATGGAGTGGTAGAAGAAGCTTTGAGGCAAACCAAAAAATGTCCTTCTTTCAGGGTGATATAGAAGGACCATGTTTCGGGTGAGAGAGAAGGGAGGGAAATTGAGATAATGCTGACACTGTGCAAGAGATGACCCTTCAAGGAGATGGGTAGCAAAGTGAAAAGTCTTCTACGAGGACTTCCAGTACCCCTCTCTAGCCCAGTAGCTTGCTATGAGGTTAGGTGAGAAAGCCAACCATTAGTTTATCTCAATGCAATTATTGTTGGTATCATATTGGTGGCTTTTTTCTGACAAATTTACAGGTATGGGTTTTTTTTTTCTAACCCAAGAATTATGGCTGAGGTCCCACTGAGACAAACACGTATGTGTGGAGTCACATATACTTGCAAAAATTTTTAGTGTCAGATTATAGTTTATGTTATATTTTGCTGTAAATTTCTGTAGCACAAGAAAACTGTGACAATTTTTCAAAATATTTTCAAAATATTTGTTGTGTCAGAGAGAAGGCAGAGCTCTGGCAGTAGCAACTATTTGCAGTTAGAGTACATGAAGTCATTGGACATCAGAGAAGATGAGAGGTGGATCAATGCTCCCCAGAGCTCCCTGGTAGTAGAATAAAGTACATTTCGGGTCTGGGGTAGGTTGAGTCCCTTCAAGAGCAGGGACTTGCTCTGAGCCTCCCTAGTTCTGAGTAGGTGCCATAAGAAGTAAACAGGATCCTTCAGTTTTGTGGTATAGCCCTACACTTCCTTCAGTGGTTTGGTATTTGCCTGAAATGAGAGCCACCTGCATTCAAGTGCATGTCAGTGAAATTATTGATGAGAACTTTTCCTTGCAGAAAAACATACATAATGTTTTTTAGTTATAGTCCTTCCAGCATTTTCACTAATTACTCACCTGTTCCTACCAGCAGGTAGCTTTGTACTTATAAAAACAACATCCAGATACGCCCCAAAAAAGTACTATGACTTCGTATAAAATCAAGATTACATTCTTTTCAACAGCTTGACCAAAGCACACCAAGGAGGACAGTATTCTAGCACTATACATTTAGCTCTGGTTTTTAAGCTCTGGCTTGTTTTAGTTGTGAAATAGGTGAGTTTATTAAAACATTATGTGGAGTCAAAGGTCCTTTCTAAATCCAGCGTGTAGGGATGTGTACTCCAGAGTATTACAGTAATGAGGCACTTTTCCTCTGCACAAATAACAAGAGCCACTTAATATTTTGTGTTTGTGTTTTTCTGTTCTCATTTGCCTCCCTGGGGAGCAGGTGCTCAGCCCAGGATGCTGCCACTGCTGAGGCAGGGAACTGTGCATCCGGGTGAGCTCTACGCTCCTGCCAGGGGACATTCCTAGCCACTGGCTCCTGTTCTTATGCTGGTCCTTGCTCCAGCACTGGTCTGTGTAGAAGTGTGTAGTATTAGTGATAAACCATGGTATTTCTAGCACACGAGCAAATTAAGATATAGTCTTTTGTTTTGCTCTGAGCATGAAGAAAATGTACGTGCTGTAGTAATCCTTTTTTTATTTCCTTGCTATCCATTATTTTTTCTCCTTAGTTTTTCTCAAAGCTAAACTTCCCACAAAATTCAATTATACTTTAGAAGTCTGGGATGAGAGATAATTAAAAGTCCACTCAAACCTTTGCTTCCCAAGTGGTTTAAAAGACAGAAGTTTAAAGTTAGTGTAGAGGTTGACTGAAGTGGGAAGGCAGTGTTGGTAATGGAGCTGTTTGAATTGGAAGCTTTGAGGTGACATCAGAATGATCTTCATTCTCTTCAGAGCTGGTGTTACCAGAAATAGGATCACATTTCCCCTGGGACCTTGACATAATCCATGGACCTGTCCCTTTAGTTGACTGGTCCAGCATTGCTGAACCGCTTTGACAGGGGCTAATTTGCAGTGGATCACCAGCTGGATGCTTGGCCAGGTTGCTCCTCTTCATGCTGATGCCCATCCAAACACTACAAGGCAGCCTTGAAAATGCCAAGGCTGCTTATAGCCCTGTTGTTATGGGCTATATACATGTTCACAAACAGGACATTGAAGAGTTTTGGTTTAAGTGAAAATTCTTATACAACTGGTTCCCAGTGACCACTATGCCTAAATACATGAAATGTCATAAGGTTTATCAAAAAACTGAGTTAGATACATCTTGCATACCTATGCTGTTCAAGTTTAGTATGTTATTCCTAATCCTATACAGGAGTTTAAAAAAAAAGAGCCAGTTAACACTTGATTTAGTTTAATTTTATTCCTTCTAGAACAAGAAAATACTCAGTGAAGGTTAGTGTTTCTCTTCTAGCAATTTTTTTTAAACCTGAGTCAGGCTGTGCTGTTGTGCTTACCTACATTCCTTGTATTATGCTTTTGTATTATTATGCAGAAAATCTCCTACCAATTATGGAAATCTTCTGTTTTGCTTATTGTGTCCCCTATATGTTTCATCATGATTTCAGGTTTTTCCCTCGTATGAGCACAGCCAGTGAAAGGCAATGCCTGCCCAGGGCAAGGAGCTGTGGTGTAATGCACCAGTCCCTTTTTGGGTCTCTCCTGGGGTGAGAATTACTGCTCTCTCCCAGACTTCAGCATCCAGCTGGAGTGAAAAGTGAGCATAGGGTCTAAAAATGTTTAATAAGTGTGCCAAGTACTTGAATGTTAGCAAGAGTGGGAGGAAGGTTTAAGGGAAATTACAAACCTTTTTCAAGTCAAGAAAAATGACTGAACCCTTTATCACTTCTTTTCATTTACAAAATGTCAAAACTGCTCCCCTAAGCTTGGCAAAGTTACCATCATTTGTTTGTGAGCTGCTTGAAGGCACTCTTTGAAAGAATAATTATTAACCTTTGTTCAGTATGACAAGGAGAATTTTTCAGGAGGTATTTTCTGGGGGAGGTAAATTGGTGGGGATTGCAGGGGGGCACTCTGCTTCTTTGGTCGAGATTGGAGCTGAACAGGCTTCGAACCGTGATGTCAGAGTAGCACTGGCCTGTGCCTTGCAGAAGGGCACGGGGACTGAGTTTGACTCCTGTTTGCCTACCCATGGCTCCAATATTCCCTCTGCGCCCACCAGCATGCGGACAAGATCATCCATCATCTGTGAGATCTCTGCTTTCCTTTTCCTCCTCGGATCCCTGCAGCGATGCCATTTTGGGGGACGCTGAATGGAAAGAGCAGAGACCCAAGCAAGCCCTGGCTGCCAGGAATGGGCTGCCCACTTCTGGGCAAATCCTCAGAGAAAGACTCCTGTAGAAATATCACCAGTGGAAGCAGTGTTTGCTCGTTACTTTGTGGGAGACTATGTCCACACATTGATTCATTATTAAATAAGCATATAAATATCCCTTTGTCTCCCTTGTTGGGTGCATCAGTTGCTGTGCAAGTTGCAGAAGGCCTGGGATGAGAGGATGAGAAACAGTTGGGACAGGCAGAAACTGCCAGCAGGAATTTCTGAAGTATTCCTGTGGGCTTTCCTAAGAAATGCCTCGCTTTCCCAGGGACTGCTGGAAGCATGGGAGCACTCAGTCACATAATGTTCCCTCTCTAGGAAAACATTTGGTAGTAGTTTAAAAAAGAAAGCTTTACAGAGCTTAAATAATGCCAAAGATGAATTTGGTGAAAACTGATGCTGTACACACTTTACTTAGGAGAATTTTGAATTTCCAGTGCTGCTTGGAGTTGCTAGCAATAGTTCCAGGGCTTGCCAGTCATATTCAGGTTTTTTGCACCACCTTTTTTATTTTAATCAGGTTATTATATACTTTTAAGCACATGGCTAAATATTAAGCTTTTGTGTTCAATTCACCTGTATCAACATGGTCATGGCACTCATAAAAATACCACAGAATTTAGTAATCGTAAAGTTAATGAAATCCTAATAATTGCGAGAATGGCTTCAATTTCATTCAGTTTTAAAGTAATTCATGTCAGTGCTTACATTCGTAAACAGATTTGTATGCTGGCTTGTAGTTACTCAAGAGTCATATAGCCTGGTTTACCTCTAAAGTAAAAAGGAATAATAAAAAGATTTTTTTTAAATGAAAACTAAATTTTTTAAGGGTTTAAAGACAGTCTTAAAGGAAACACAAAATACAGTGAAGTGTGTCATTCCATACTGTGGGAGTGACCGATGTCAGCATTAATCCGGCTAAAATAGGCTAAAGTATTCTTGTTGTCTGTATTGGGTTTTGTACAAAGTAAACAAATCAATATATTGTCTGATTGACAATCAGCCTGAAAGCATCTTAATGGCAACTGGAAGGCTTAAAATTTCTCACTGGTCTACAGCGACTGCTAACTCTTAACTGTCCTTAGAACCACAATGGACGGCAGTGCAGTGGTGTGTGCTGGCATAACTGGGTGGTCTTGGATTTCCCCCATCATGCAAACAGGCATCTCCTCTGGCACCTTCTGAAACTCTTATTGTATGTGAACTCTTAAATGTGTGCTGAAGTACTGAATGAATATTGTTAGGCCCTGTGATAGTGTAGCACTGAAACACGTTGGTGGGGAGGAGATGGAGTCTGGTATTTTTTCTGTTGTTTATTGCTTTCCAGCTTAAGGGGTGTTCATCCAACTCCAGCTAAAGTGATTCGGTTTAAACTGGCACATAAAAGTTCAAGTTGGTGCTTTATTTTAGCCTACAGACAACAAAGATATATTTTATGATTGCTTAATGTCAGTGTCTGAATGAGAGAGGAAGTTAGGAAGGGACATGCAAACAAAATCAGAGAAACTTGTGGATAGCTAAAAAATTTTAAAAATGCAACAGCTGAGCAGGTGGCAATGAAAATCAGAAATCTGTTGTTCAAGCTGTTCTCTTCCATTTTATACTTAGAACTGAAGCAGGAATGGTCTTTCTGGTTTTTTTTGGTACTGCTCTTGTTACAAAGAGGTCTTGATCTATGGCCAGCCTTCTTAAGCAGCAGGATAATACAGTCATTCATTATTAATAGAAAGCAAGGAGAAGTAGGAACCTCAAATACAGTATGAAACAAGCAAGTGGGGAAATGAAGGTATCAATTATGTACCTGTCATGTTGATGATGCTCTTACAGAGTTGATGTTTTCCCCTAAGGAAAGAATCTGCTGGGAGAGCAGAGCGTATTCTCAGTGCCTTGTCTGATAACAAGATGACAACTCCCCATTGGAAGCCTCAACAAGCCCCTTTTTTATTAGCCCTTTTCCCTCCCAGGAGGACTTCAAGCTTTGGTTAGTCCTGGGCTGGTGCCTGGACCTAAAGGGAGAGTGCTGTTGGCTCTCTCACATGGAGGTGGGATCCTGGTTTCAAAGCCTACCTCCACAAGCATCTGCACCCTTGGGGTGCGCTGTGAACAGGCAGGCTCCAACACGGCATCCCAGTGCAGTGAGCTGAAGGGCAACAATTTTCTCGTTTGTAATTTGTTCCAACTAAAGTTTTTTGTTTACCAGTGCATCGCTTCCATAAACACTGATTCCATGGAAAAATTGAAGTCCAAAATATGTATGAATACAGCCTTCAAGCCTACATGAAGATGGTACTACAGTTCCACTGGGTTTTACTGTAGTGATTTGTGGTGCCATCAGCTTGCATGACAGAATTACTGTTTCTTGATTGTGTGGGAAAAGGACCACACTGGTTTTTAAAGTATAACTGAATCCCATCTTTGGGATTCACACAGACCTGTCCTTTTACTTGCCCCTGAGTGTCCAAGTTTAAATTGGCAAAGGAAGGGCAGCTAGGCCGACAAATATGTCAGCTTGTGCCTGATTTCCCCACCTAGTAAAGAACAAGATTCAGGGAATAAAGCAGCTGTTTGCAGTGTGGCTGGGGATAGAGAGAGCGATGAAACATGATGCGGAATAAGAGTCAGCTGCAACTTGGCAACTCCCATTTCCTCATAGCAAAGAAGATGACTTAGGTTGTATTCAGAATTGTGATATTGTAGGCATAGAATGATATGAATGACTTTTACAGGCTGTGGTTTTAGAGTTGGCAAATTGGCATTTTGACTGAGAGGAACTGTATGTAATCATTAATAGGTTCTTCTGAGCATTTTGGAGTTTTATTATTATTGTTTATCCAAGCTGGTATCTAGCAACAAAGACAAACATTTTAAAGACAGCTAAAAACTGAACTTAAAAATAAACAGTTTTCTCTACAAAGGCGGCAGAGTTAAAAGCCTGTACAAACATTTGCAATGACAGCAACAATCAGAAATTTGCTAGTTGGGTTTAAAAAGCCTTGACCTCCCTGGTGGGTTTCTGAGGCCAGCAAGGTCATAAACAGAGACTGTTTGCTTTGGGTTTGCCTTACACGCATTTGGACAAGTGAAATATGCTGTTTCCTGTACTAGAAAAAAGGTGTTGAAGTGGTGCCAGTACAGAAGAAAACGTTGCTCTTCAAAGGCAGCACAGTGAGCTCTGGACTGTCGCATCCCAGGGATTTAATTACATGACTGATCAAATTGCTCCTAAGGTTTTGGGTACATGAACATTCTGTTATTTGTAGATCAGAAGCTCCTTGTCATAGTACTTAAGAGCAGGGAAGCACTGGGATGGGAGTCCACAAAACCACACCTGCTTTCAGATGTGTAAACACAATGTTAATTGTGAAAGAGTTGGTTCAAGATAGTAATAATAAAGGTAAAAACGTGTAATGTTCATACAGAATTGTATTTAGCAAGGGTGCTGGGTAGTCTGGAATGAGATAGAGTGGGATAGGATGGAATGGGGAGATGTGTACCTCCTTCCCTTCCTGTTGAAGAGGAAAATAGCTGATGCTAGCACTTCACGTGGTCGTTGCTTTAGGACTGGATATGGTAAAGGGGTCGGAGCATCTTTTGCACCCACTGGTGGTGAGCTCGGGTAATCGCTTCCTAGCAGAAGTCTCCCTCTCTTCTCAGGCTTCTCTCTCACTCACTCCTGTTCTCTTCCTGCCCCAGCTCAGTGGCACACTATCCAGCCCAGTCTGGTCAGCAAATTCATTTGCCTGGTCCTCTGATGTCAGTAGTAGGACCTAACTCAGTTTTAAAAGCCCAGGCAAAAGGTGGTTTTTCTTTTGTCTCACTGTGGTGATAAGGTGCAGCCTTACAAATGGTTGCCAGCATGGTTGATGGTTCAGCTGATATTTCCACCATGGTGGTGTGAAAACACATGCTGAGATGACTGGAAGCCCACTTGTATGGGCAGCATCTCTATAAAGCTATACCTGCATGCTGCCTCCACCGGTAGTGGCAATGGCTTCTGGGGACATAGCCAGGGACCTTCAGGGAAATGCCTCCCATGTTTCCAGCTATATTGGAGGGGTGTCTGAAAGGCATCAGAGAAGGATCAGCAGCTGGGTCCTTTAGCCAGTGAATATATCATTACAGAACTTAATAAGATGCGTACATGCATCTTACTTTTACGTGAAATTACAAAATTATTAAAAAAAAAATTAAATAATTAAACTATAAATGGAAATACATACTATTTGACCTCCAAGGAGATATATCCTTTAATATTACAATATCCCTTAATAACAGAAGAAGTGTTCATTTTCAATGTTCAACTGTTCAAAGTAGTTTGGTTGCTTTTTTATTTATACTGCTTTTAGTTGTTTTTTGTACCACATCTGTTACTGTGCCTGGATTTTTTTTCCCCCTGTTTTTGTGGAGGAGTTGCTTTGACCTTTGGCCTGATGTTTCATATATCTGGAAAATGTAACTGTCTGGAAACTTTCCATTTGCTGCTTTTTGCTCAAGTATTGAGGTTGAGAAAAGAAGGAATAAACAGCCTGTATTAAACCCATGATCCCTTTCCCTCTGGTTGGGGCTGTGTTCAGGGTTACAGAGGAGGTAGCAAGAAGATTTTCAGCCAGATCACTTTCAAACTTCTGTAACAGAATGGCTGAGCATTTGCTTACTTCTGTAGAAAGCTAAAAGGATAGAAATTAACATTTCATTGAAGAGAAGGAAAAAGTTGTGTAGGTGTTCTAATAAGGACTGCATGATGCCAAAATCTAAATAATTAATTTACAAACACATGCTTTTGGGTATATTGCAGACATAAGGTAATGCCCTTAATTTTATTCAGACCTGAAGCGAATCCCTAATGTGTTCTGACTCAAAAAATAGATGAGAAGAGAGGTGGTATAACTGCAGTGCTTAATGTGCTGTAGAACCCACCCAGCTCGTGCCAGTGTAGGTGTAGCAGAAAAAAGCTCTGCGCAGGTTCCTGCATGAGAAGTGTAATTTAGTAAGGCTGGATAGCCCTGACTGGCTGTATTGCCTGTGGCATTTCCAGTGTCTCTACAGAGTGCTCTACAACCATAACTTCCCTTTTTTATTTTCTTTAGAATTAACCCAGTGGGAGTGAAAACTGTGAAGTAACTGTGCTGTGAAGTAACAGTGAAGCTGCAGGTTACAAGTGTGTTATCTGCATTTGGGTTGCATTAACAAGAGACAACATGTGGTAACTAATGTGATAGCCTGTAACTCGACAAACTGCCCAACTGCACTTAAGCTGATGTGGGTATTATATTAGGAAAAAAAAAAAAGAGCAACACTTAAGATAACTCCAAAGCAAAGAGTTTCTTTGTGCTTTACCCCAGTGATGCAGCAAGCATGTCTCAAGCCCTAAAGTTAACACTGTTTTAGGTCGTGTGTCTTGTGAAAGGTAATGGGAGGCCAAGGTAAGGTCCCCCCTTGCTTGCTGGGGATCAATGTCTTGCAGGGCATCCTGCCTAAGAGACAGATAGGTAAATAAGCTTTTCCAGGCCCTGAGCCAGTTAATTCCAGCTGTGCAGGTGAGAGAGTGAGAACTAGAATAAATGCATGATTGTTTGGGATTCTGGTCATATTCCTCCTCTGCACACTGTAGAAGAGGACAGTGTGACTGAGCATCCCTCTGAGCCACGTGGCTTTTTGTCTGAAACGTGGACCCCTGGGCATCCATGCTATTGCTTTCAGGAGAAGCACAGGTTTCCCTCATTCCCTTTTAAGTACCTTTTTATTAATTTTTTTTCAGAGCTTAGGTAGTGGCTCATCACAGGGGCAGAACAGAATATGGCCTTTTGAGATGAATTTTTCACCCTTGCAGTGTTTCACTTTCTGGAGCGAGGTAACATTTTGCTTGTGGAGATACAGGAGTTACAGGGTTTGGGCTCCCAAAGCCCTTTCTGGAATATTTGGCACTGCTGATCCAAGTATGACTCCAACAACCCAAAAGGCATTTGTGTGTGTATCCTTGTAGAAACCTGGAGATATGCAGGCAGTCATATTCATCCCTGCTGTAGTTTTTCCAGGAGGATTCCCTCTGGCTGTTTCAGGGCTAGCAGCAATCCTCCCTATGAAGTAGCCTCTATCCAGCCTCTTTAGCTCATTGCCAGCAGGAGGTCCAATTAACATTTTGCGATATTGTCAGTTCCATATGGAAACTACATTTCAGCTGCCTACATTTGAACTTCAGCTTTTTCCTTTCATTTAATTAAAACACAATCAAGTTAATTAGCTCATGACAGCTTCTCCAAAGTTAAACTCCAGATGTATGGCAAGGCACAAGCATGCAGATGCCAAGTCATTGTGCTGCTTGGAGGTAGATTATAGCTCTTCCATTTGCCAGTTTATCCACTGGGGATTAGCTGCACATTTTCCCTTCCAAGTAGATTTAAAAAAAAAACAAACCAAAACACAAAACCAAAAAAAACCCCAAACCACAAAACAAAAATGGGAAAAAGAAAAAAGACCCATCTTTCCATCTGTTTCTGGTCAGGAAAATAGATAGAACATTACAGAATTTGAGATCCATACTGAAAATGACATTTTTAGTGTCAGAATGACTTCTGATTTTTAATGACCGCATCAAACATTTTACCATGCAGTATCTTGAATTTTGCCAATAAGTTCCAAGAATAAGCAGCTTACCATACTCTCTAGCAAGTTGATGACTTATTGTTCTTGTTGCTAACTGGGGATAATATGCAGCTGCATAAACATGTTGATTTTGCTGGCATAAAACCCATGACTTCCAACTCTGTGCCCTTTGGCAAGACAGTATAGAATTTCATAGCACTGTAAGAAGAGGTTTTGAGGTCTCGATAAACCAAGATGACTTTTGCAGCGCATCCCTGCAAGGCAGCAAGGTGCACTGAAAGGAAGAGAAAAAAATAACTGTACTAGCTAACTGGTAGTTAATAAGCACAGAAATCAGATCCACATCCACACATAAGGTAGCTTTTAACTGGGGCCATGGCATCTTCTGTTGCATTTCTCAATTCATTTATGGTTAAATGTGGCAATACCCTGAGTCACCTGTATTCTAACAGGACAAAAAGGTTTTTCTCACACACTTCAAGGATAGTGTGGTGATACCATGGTACTACTGCAAGAGAACCAGTGCTAGTGAAAGTATTAGGTGCCAATGCTACCTTAGTGCCTTGATATCAGTGGAGCACTTGACTCTGTGCCTTTTTCCCTCTTGGTTGTATTGTCCAGCGCTGGGGAGGAGGAGGGGCTGGAGGCAGACCTTTCCTTCATCTGGCCATTCTACACCTTGCTGTATGACAAGGATCCAGAGCAGAATTGCAGTGCAGGCGGGTGAGCCTTGGGAGATGTGGGTGGGAGAAGGAAATGCAGCATGAAAGGTGCAGTACAGAGGGGAAAGAGAACTTGTAGCTCTGCTGGTACTGTCTTGTACTTAGCAACCCTGATGTGAGAAGAATCCCTTAAACGTATATCCCAGTGCTCCAGCAGGATTAGATCAGTTCTGTAGAAGGGTGCTGGTGAGTGGAAAGACAGAAGAAAGGAATACTTCTGAACAAATACTTCTGAGTAACTGTTCATAAGGTTTAATAGCATTACAATCCTGTAATACTTCTTTTTTAGTGTCAGATTCAAGTGAAGGGTAATACATTTCAACACTATTTATTCAGGAAGGGGGAAACCCCCAAGTCTTCCACCTACCCTGTGAATGCTCTAGGCAAAAGCGTGCTTTATTTTGTGGGCTCATCTAGGTTCAGGCACATGCCCGGCTGTGCAGCACTGTTGGGTCCATGGCTGGAATGTCCTGCTACCCTGGCTGCAACTGCAGAGCTTCTTTAGGCTGTCTGCCCAGTTCAGTCTCCAGCTCCTGCCCTGTGCAGCAGCTCCTCGCCCAACCATGACACTGCAAGTGTTTGTAGGACTATGCTGAAGACTCGATCACTAAAAAAGCTCAGATTTAAAATAACTTTTTAAAAAGGGAAAGGGGGAGGCCTTTTTGGTCTGGATCAGTCAGAGATCTACTTGCAATGAAGCCCAATGAACAGCTGTATTTTTACAACTGAAGGGATGGCATATTTTTTTAGGATCAGGAAGGAAAGTGCAGAGGAAGAAACTTCCCAGACTGCCTTCATCACCAGAACCACTCTGCTGTGAAATTTCAGTATAGGATGCTGTTTGCATACAGAAAAGCAGAGACTTCAGATAGTTTTAATGGCACCTGTACCTTCAGAGTCAGGGAGCATCTGATGAGAATTTTTCAGACTCCTAATAGCAAAACTTTTGACATACGCACCTAAATTCTGCCTTATTTCTTTTCTTCTATGTAGTCCTAAGTGTTTTTTACTGCAGGATCTGCAGAGTCTTTACGACAAGAATAATATAATTAAATTAATCATCTAACTTATGGCTCATGTGGCATGATTTGGCTTTTCGGCGTCTCCGTTACCATTGCTGTTGGTCTTTTACAACAAGATCTCCTCTTTGTGTTACATCAACATTCATGATTCATGGACTTCTTCTTATCCTTATGTACACGTTATGTCCTTCAGATGTAAAATCTTCACTTAGAGCAAAGGACTGGATAAACGATGTAGGTAGTATAGTCAAAAGTCCTAATGTCTAACTTAATAATGAAGTTTTAATGAAGGCAATGAAGGACTCATTGGCTTTTTGGAGATGGTGGGAAGAAGGAATGACTTCAAGACACTGTAAAAATAAAAGAATAACACAAGTGACCAGGTTCCTTGTGGTGGGAAGTTAAGATGTTTCTTTTCATCTCTATGAATATGTGTAACATTTATAATGATTAATAGAATGTGGGTAAGCCCTCTGAGGTGAAAAATACACTGCTTTATTCTTAAGTAGTACATGACCTATAAAGCAAATAGTGTAAATCTTAAACATTAGTTTCCTGCTGAATGTTTCAAAGAAGAAGAACAATAGCTTTTGTAAAGATTTTTCCATAAATGCTCTGAAATGTTATTGTTGAAATTGTGCGGTTTTTTCTAAGTAGTTTATTAATTGGTAAAATGTACTACCTTATGAATATATTTGTAATACATGTAATATATGTGCTTTTGAATATAAATAAGTTCTTTTTCCTGGAAATGTTACTTTATCTTACATTATTTCTGAAATCAGTCTGTGATACTTGGCTATGCTTATTCATCCTTGCTAGATACATATTTGTGTCCTTTTTTCAAATGAAGGAACTGCTACAAGGTGCCAGTAGATTAGTAAATTCCCAATTGTGAGCATTTGTTGAACTTGCTTTATAAATCAACTCCTCATCTTCTATTGTCAGAAGTAGTTAATGTTGAAGTCGGTTTTCAAAAGTTTCAGTCTTTCTGAGCAGAATTATTCCCCACGAGTTCCATATCTTAGCTCATTTGAAGCAGACAGATTTCTGTAGCTAGGGTCATTATTTTGGAGTTATGTTTTCAGCAGAAGGCAGAGCAGGGACTGGTACAAATCCGTATGTCTCTGTGGGGAGCTGTTGGAGCCCTAATCCTCCTCCATTTCTGCTGGTAGACACAGAAGAAAGAAATCTAGATGAGGCTTTTGTGGAAGTGGTTGCCTGCAATACACTGCACTCCATGACTCAGAAGGATTTGAAAATATTGGTGTTATAGTGTTGTAAGACTGTGCTGTCTATCACCGGGATGCAGGCTCTTCACACCGGTAGCCCAGCCTTTTTAAGCCATCGGAGGCAAGAACATGGGTTTCGTCCTGCTGCCTCAAGGGGTAGGTAGCCTCTCACTCTACTGAGCTGATAGACTGCTTCTGCCAGTGAGATAATGCTTGGCTGCTGTCCCAGGACAGAACTCTACAGCCAGCTGATCCTAGTCTCTTTTCTTCACCACTTCATTTCTGATTGTTTGGGTTTACTAGTGCGGATTTCACAGAGAAACCATGTCTGTCCGCATCCCTTAGCACCCACGGGAATCTTGACTGGGAGGGACCTCAGGAGGTCACTTGGTCCAGGCCCTCACTCAGAGCAGGACTGTTCCAAAGAGTAGGTGAGGTCAATCCCAGAAAGAGCTTTTGAGGCTTGCCTGGTTGAGCCTCCAAAGCCTTCCAGGACCTGTTCCAGTTCTGTACCACCCACCTCCTGGAAGTGTTTTTCTTACCTCTCACCTGACTCTTCCTGGTTGCAAGCTGTGGCCCTTGTTCCTTCTTATGTCAACTGGAATTGCTAGGATAAATTTTGCTCTCTTGTCTTTGTAAGTACCCTTCAAGTAAATGTACTTCTCCCTTAGATCGATAGTTTCCAGCAGAGGCTTCTGTATTCCACAGGGGACTGCACTCCATAGGCAGTGTCTGTAAGCCCAGACAAAAGTGCAATCCCTAATTTCAGGCAAGACATCCCTGCAGGGCTCCTTCTGGTGTCTTATGCTTCTCTCTTTCTACAGAGCTGCTCACTACCTTTGGTGTTCTCCTCATCCCTCACCTCTCGCCTGGCTTCTCAGGGTGTGTAGGGGGGCAGCTGGTTCATTTTAAGGGAGTTTTAGCTTAAACCGCCCTATAGATTGACTTGTTGTCTAGGGCACACAAGTGAGGAAGCTGGGATTTTGTACTCCTGCAAGGGGTAGACATAGCCGAGTCCTTAGCAAAATCTTGGTGGTTTACATTCAAAATCCACTTGCATGCCTTCCTTCTATCTTATCTCCGTGTTATGGACCAGAAAATACCCAAAGCTGGGTAAGAAAAGCTTTAAACCCTGTTGTATCTGACTAACAGTAATTTATCCTGGGAAAGTTTTCCATCTCTCAGGCAGTACAGAATTTGTTAAATTTTATGGCATAGCTTGTTCATATTTACTGATTTAAATGCTATTGTTGTCATACAAATTTATCTCTGATTTTAACTTCATAGACTTCAGTGAGGTTATGCAATGGATCTTTCTTCCCATACTTTGTTTCAAAACACTGGAAATAAAGTTCCTTGGACTCTGTTTGCATTACATCAGCTTTCTCATAGAAAAGATTTTTTTTTTTTTTTCTAGCATCCTGGATCAATCTAAAGCCTAGGACAAATATAGGACTCATTAAATGCCATTTGTCTGAGAAACAGAATTTGATTGCACCATGATGTTATGTGGCTGAATATATATCTTTTTAGCAGCTAGGACACAGGACCAGGATTCAGGAAGCCATTTGGCAAACACAGAATTAAGCACTTAGCAATTCTGTGCCTCATATTTTCCATCTGTAAAATGGGAACAGTGATACTTCTTTCTTTCAATAGAATTTCTGATTTAATGATCTATGATTATCATTACTACTGTTCAGAGTAGCATCAACTCTGTTCTGAATTGACTATAATTAGAATGTTTAGATGAATGAAAGCAATTACAGCGCCTGTATGCCACAAACAGTTAAGCCCATTATTAATTTAATGTCTGTGAGTAATTGCAGTTACTTCAGTGCTCACATGAGTAAAATTCAGCACATTTGAAGTCTTTGCAGGACTACAAGTGGAACACTCTAAGAAACCCTAGTTCTTAAATAGAAATAAATTATAGTAGATGTCTCAAAAATATCTAGGAAATTTATTTTAACTGTATGCTATGGCATATTGTGCAATGAGCCTTAATTTGGTTCACAAAACTTGATGTTACAGCCATTGATGATAAATATTGGCTTTCATATCAATCAGTATATTTTTGCAGAAAAGTAATCCTTCTTTAAATTCTATCTACAGTTCAAAAGCTTATTGTTAAATACGTTTTGTTAATAAGAAGCCTGACTCATGGCAGGCTGCACTGTGAATGACTGATTACCAGGGATATCGAACAGACCTGTTTCCATTCCACTGCCAGAACAGCTAACTTTAGAGCTTGTTTAAGAAAGGAATCGTTTCACTCAAAAAATAGTTTATGTTTTCACATTACAAGGGTTTTGTTTTCTGTGTGATGATAGCTAGTTATTCAACTTTACCAAGGATAGGGAGAAAGTCACCCAAATATATGTTGAAAGAAATTCTCCAGTAGTGATGGAAAACCCCAGGACTGTGCAAATGTGCCAGATGCGTATCACAAGAAGCAAGTTCTGGACAGCTGCAGTTGAGATGCTGAGAAGCAGTGAAGCCCAGGGCAAGCTGGGGTGGGGACTGGCTGGTGACCACAGGCTGAGATCAGATGCCCCTTGGCTCACTTCTGGAACAGGAAAAAAGCCACACAGATACACACACAGCTTGTTGCAATCTGACAGTGGAGGTGTTTAGTTTTTGGGTACCATTTTGTTTTCCATCCTTCAATTACCCTTACTTTTCTTCTTTATACAGTTGATGGTTTGGACAAGGCTTCAATTGCTAACTCAGAAGGACCAGCCCCAGGATCCCAAACTCCCCCCTTCAAGAGGAAGGGCAAACTCTCCAACATTGGCAAAATCTTTAAACCTTGGAAATGGCGGAAGAAGAAGACAAGTGACAAATTCAGAGAAACGTCAGCAGGTATGTCTATGGCCCTTTGGTGGCAAATAGTAGGAAATGCTATGATGGTTTTGCAGAGCTCTTTGAGCTTGTTAGGTGGCAGGGATTATTTAGGCATGATATTTTACATGTAGAAGAACAGTTTGATCCTTGGCAGTCTTACAAGAATGACACATTAATTCTTATAATACCAAGGCAAAATGTGTGTTCCTATTTCTTTTACAGAAGGAGGAAATTAAGCACAAAGAAATTAAGATCAGCTTTTTCAAAAGTGCCTCCTTAGTTACTTGCTAGTACTTAATTTGCTGGTCTTGTTTATGATGATGTGATCCCTCAAGATAGCAATTTGCTTTTAAACTGTGTGTGAGGTCACTTATGATTGTGTATGTGCTTCATGTGAGGCTGGAATTTAAAATGAAAAGTAGTTTGGATTGCATCCATCCTGCCTCAGATGGTAATTTCAGGGAGGAAAAAATTAGTTTTCCCTGTGTTTCTTGAGGAAATAGACCCAGGACCAATGGAGGCTGAGATGACGCGTTTACGTGGCAAGTTGCCCCTTGTTGCGTGCTTACTGACACAGGAGAAGAAACTTGCTTATTTGACTTGAGAGAGAAATGGGAAGACATCCATACAAAATAAAAATTCTACAGGATATCCTCTTCCTCAGACTGCTCCATCAGAGATGTATTTACATTACCAAACGGGGGCTGTGTGTATGTGTGTGTGCATCTTATATGCAGGAAGCCCATTTCCTGGCCTGAGACTGTGGGAGAGAGCATGATGATCCTCATTTATTGCCTATTCTCTTAACAGGGCTACAACTTGATAAGTCTGTATGCAGCTGAAAAATGAGTTTTCTTCTAAGACAGAATGTAGGCTGTTGGAAAGAACTCTTATAGCTTTCTCTGGGTTTTCAATAGGCTTTTTAAAATAGGTTCTTGCTACAGCCTTGCCAGGCCATGTACCTTAGAGTGCTTTTTGTCTTATGAGCAACTGAAAGATGTTCATAAACAGCAAATACCACAAAAATAAAAAAAATAATGGAAGTTTAGATGTTAGATGTTAGTATCTGTGCTGATGTGGGAACGATGGTTTGAATTTTTTTCCTTTATCAACATATTTTCCATGCTCCATCTCAGAAAGTCTGTTCTCTGGGCCCTGGTTGTATGCTTTTTGCCTAGAGGGCTTTCAAAATTAAGTAAAACTAAACAGAAAATGGTATCATCTCAAGGGTTTCTCTTCTCTGCAATGTTTTGTTGTTAAAGAAAGGAAAGCAGCAGTTTGTGTCTTGGCACAGAGTAGATGCCACTTCAAAGCTTCACTGCAAGAGTATATGCAGACAGGGAGCAGAAGGCAATTTTAGCTATTACTAGGTCAGAGAAAAATTAGTAAGTGGAATTATCTCAAGCTTCTCTTAGAAGAACAAAACTAAATACTGGAAAATATCCAGAATCTCACAGCATTCTTTGAGTCAGAGAACGGGTTTTAAGCCTGCCTGAGGTTTGTAGCTGCTGAGCATCACTAAGCAGACTCTTTTGAGGGGATGGGGAGGGAGGGAAGGAAATGTTTGAATGATGGTTGCTGGGTGTGCAGATGGTACAATACACTTAACTGTATAAATGTGAAATATATTGCCTAACCTAAAGTCTGTAATCATCAATAAATTATAACGATGAGTCCATGCTGGCTAAATAGCACCCAGTATAAGTTTCTAAGTTGACAGGCTACTCATTCCTCTTATACAGGAGCACATACTTTTGGCGACTTTGATTTAAATTAAAATTTTGCCTTTTTTGTCGTAGGAATTAAAATTATGATACTCATAGTGAATACTAGCATAATTTCTAATTTATTTTTTTTCCATGGGCCAAATAATATTTAAAATAAATTACCTTTTCAAGCTGAATTAATTGAGCTTAATCAGTTTAAATAAAAATACCACTCATGGCTAGCATTTTAGATGATGGAGGACTGGGGCTTAAGCTTCTTATCTGTTCACAATTTTTCTAATCCGTGAAATGGAGATAGTTATGTGTCAGGGTTGTTATGAAACCTACGTAATTTATAAAATGCTTTGAGGTCTTTCAGTAAAAGTATAAGGAGTTCATGTCTTTTAATGCCGATTGACATTTTCCTTGATAATTAATTCAATACAGTTGTTAATTCAGGGTTGTAGAACCAAAAAAAAAAATCCTGAAAACTAGAGAGACACATTGATGGGGGGGGATGTCTGATTCGATGTTCTTAAGCTTCATGGAAGAAGAATTATTGTTTTCAATAATTCGACTGTCCCACAAATAGGTATATGAGAGATCACTTCATTTCATTGTCACCAAAAAACAATTCTAAAAAGGAAGCAGAGAGAAAAAATAGCAGTAATCAAATTATACCTGTAATGCTGAAAGAATAATAAAAGAATTTTTATATTGCCAGCAAGAAAACAAGTGTAAAGTATTTGCATAAAATGTTCCTCCTTGGGGGCTCTGTCAAAGGAGATTTCATTCTGCTTGTGAATACATCTGCTTTCTAGAAAGACTAAGACACTCCATCCATGCCTGCCTATGTAGTCCTCTGTCTTCATGACTTCCAATGTCTTTTAAAAGAGTCTTTGTGGGACTGAGTGTTCCCTGACATGAAAAAAACTCTTTGCAAGACTAGGGCATGCTCCTGTGCCAATGTGTGACACACAGTTGCAAAGCATAAACCTTAAAAAATAGTGGAGAAAAACTGGAAGAACTTGTGAGTAATTTAGGTTTGGGACCCAAGGCAGTCTAACCTGATCAGAGTTCCTGCTACCACACTCTCCCCAAGTAGGCTGGCTTATACTGAGAGTCTATAGCCACACTCATGGGCTCCTTTATATTGTCAAATGCAGTTTGAATGCGGCAGAGGTTTGACCTTTAATGGGCAGATCTCACAAAGTACCTGAGTATATAGACACAGACTTAATGCCAACTTACATGTTCTTGAGCCAGTACTGTTTGCATTTGTGAGCTCTTGATCTCACAGACATGAGTAGCTTGAACTGGGCTGGTCAAAATGTTTACTGCCTCCAGCTCTTCTGCCAGGAATTGGTGCTATTTTGACACAGAAATGTTGGGTAGTTGCTGCATCCCTGAACTTTGTAGTGTGAGAAATAAACCTGGTGCTATAAATTTGGGAAGTGCAGAATCTGAGTAACTTTTTACAAGTGCATGTAATGGTAGGACAAGGGTAATGGCTTTAAACTGAAAGGCAGGTTTAGATTAGATATTAGGAAGAAAATCTTTACTGTGAGGGTGATGAGGTGCTGAAACAGATTGCCCAAAGAAGTTGCAAATGCCCCATCCCTGCAGCTGTTCAAGGCCAGGTTGGATGGGGCTCTGAGCAGCCTGGTCTAGTGGAAGGTGGCCTTCCCCATGGTAGGAGGATTGGAAGTAGGATCTTTCCAACCCAAACCATTCTGTGATTCTGTTCAATCATCCCCTTCCCTGGCAGAGAAGGGGAGTGGGAAGCTGTGAGCAGGGATGCCTTCGGGTGCGTGAGGTCAGCCAGCCTGGTTGTGTCAGCAGCCTGAGTTACCTGCTGCTGGGAAAGATGTTTTGCCATGCATGGAGGGTAGCCTTCTTAGAAGACCTGAACTGCCTCTCTCCTTGCTTTCTCAGGAGCCGTCACTTCACTGTATGGCTGATTCATCCAACTGGGCTGGCACAAATGAGATTGATAATACTTCTTGCAGTATTTAATCTGCATACAGCAATTAGACTGACCCTAGAGAGTGTTTGAATTAGTTGATGAGATAAATAACCCTATCCCATAGCATTAATAGGATGAAGTCCAGCACGGCTGAAGCTTCGCCACATGCCCTCAGCTTGAGCTGCAAACATCACTTGGATTTTGATATCCAAATGTAAACAGAATCAGGATGGGAGACTAGCTTTTCCTAACAGCAAAGATGAGATTTTACAAGTGATGCTCACATTTTGTGGGCCATGCGCCATGGTCCCATGGATCTTAACAATGATCTCCCAGATCACTGTATTGGTTTGGGGCTGGGCTGCAGTGTGGAGCTATTCTGTTTTGACATCTATAAATTCTTTTCCCTGTAAAACTATTTAGCATTTTTTCCCATGGGAAATAAACATAATAATTAAAATGCTTCATGTCACAGTCTTGTGTGTGTGTGTTGTATGCTGCTTTTTCTTTTTTAACCTAAAAACAGGATGCTGCATTTTTTTCCATGAAAGCCCACCAGCATTGATGAGGATGTTATTTCCTTTTAGAACACAACTTTCTGACTTCTGTTAAAGATTGGTTTTGTTGTTTGCTTTTTTTTCCCTTTAAAACAGTTTGCATGTCACAAAGGCTGCTTGCTCTGAGCAGGATTTGTCTCTCCCAACTCAAAACTTCTACAAAGCAGATGGAGGTATCTCTAACTGAGCTGGTCTGCCCAGTCAGTGGGAAAGAGGTGCTTTTACATGTTAAATGGCTATTCTAGGATGAGTTCAATTTCACTCTGGAAGTACCTTTTTCCATTGACTGTAAAAGAAGCCTCAAGGAACCTTGCTCAGTTGAAGATATTGGATCATACAAGTCCCCACTTTCTGTGCCTGAAATTGTGGGATGATATTTTCAGAGATCATCCATGAAAACCCAGGCCACTTCTCCTGCAGAATCAGAGGAAACAGATTTCTCAGGGTTTCTATAAAATAAAAATATTTTCCTATTTTTTTTTTTCACAAGCATCAGCAGTATGAGAATAAATCTATTCTTAACTGTGCTTTTTCTTTAGTGTTGGAAAGGAAGATTTCGACAAGACAAAGCAGAGAGGAGCTGATAAGAAGGGGAGTGCTGAAGGAAATGCCTGAGCAAGGTGATATGATAACACATTAACTAGAATTTAGCTACTAAGCACTAAACACGTATGATAAAGCGACTATTGCATTGTTTCCATGTAGTATAAATAGGTATGAGGAGACAAACTGAGGAGCGTGAGAGGTGATTTGGGCCAGCTGACAAAGAACTACAGCAGCTGACTTCTGTCATATCCTGAAGTATTTTAATACTCCCTGTGAATAATGTGACTTTTGTGGGTCCTAGTTTGCCAGAATTCTTTTGAGGTGATGATAAACCTATTTTTTGAGTCAAAGTCTGCTGTCTAAAGCCACTGAAATATAAAATGAGAAATTTTGGCTGAAAAATTAGAGGCTTTGGGACCCCAAACAAATCAGTATAATCCATTTTAATCCATTTCAGGTATCAAAAAGTACCAGTGCTGGGATCATATGGATCCCACCACTATCACACAGATCACATTCACAAATGGCACAAGCATAAAACCGTGGGGAAAACATCACTTGTATCAAAATGCTCTAAGTTTAGTAACCGGTATTAGACAGAATCTATATTTTGAAAAACATGAGTAAGCCAAGGTTAATACCTCTGGGCTACATCTGATTGTGTTTCTAGTGGTATTCTTTCTAATATTCTTCATCTTCTATAAATCTAGATTAAATAAAAGTAAAGTGAGTAAAATAATCTTCTGTAGCTTAAAATTAAACCATTTGTCATTTTATCAAGGAGTCTAAGAACTCCATGTTTTCCCAAAATATTTTTCTCCTAGAAATTCTGTTATTCTGTCTGATCTGAAGAATCAGGAAAGTATCGATGTGTATGGTTTGTATTGTGCACATAGATACTTAGAAGTAAAGGGCTTGTTTGTTGACATGTGGCATCACTTGCCTGTACAGTGTTTGGCTAATTACCAGACTATGACATTCAGCATAGCTGGCTTCTGCACTTGTCTCTGCTGTCTTTGTCTTAAAACAAGACATGTAAACTCTCCATACCTCAGTTTGTCCATCTGAGAATTTGTTGTGGTTTTTGCTACACGCTTTACTGGGGAGCTGCGTGACTTTGTCCATTGAAGGTTGTAAATTGCATTTATTGGGAATAAACTGCAAGGTTGTAAATTGCATTTCACTTAGTGAAATATATTAACTTCTCAGATCGGTTACAGTCTGAATGTAAATCCTATCATTTGTGCCAAAAGTATGAGTACTTTTGTCACAGGTGTCCTTGGCTCTCTCTTCCATCCTTGAAAGGGGATGGGAGTCTGGGTTTCCTTACAGGGACTGAGCAAAGAGAGAAAAGGATGTAAAGATGAACAATTTTATCCTCTTCCTCATATATCGGTCTGATCTGTGTTCCCTTCATTACATTGTGCTTCACGTCTGATGAAAATTATAATTTTTAAGGACCATTTTGAAAGAATATGGGATTATTTTCAAGGTGGTAAAGATGGAGGGGTAGGAAGGAAGGTGGTTGAGAAGTGTGAAGGTAGTTAGAAGTAATGACTATGGAGATGAAAACTAAATGAGGAAATTACATGGAGTCTTGAAATGTGAGAGATAAGAAGTGTGAAGAAGTGACAGTGTGTCACATGGGATGAAAAAGAAGAATTGGAAGGTGGCAAGTGCCACTTGGAGGCAGGAGGTGTTTGCAGAACCAAAGCATGAATAAGAGGTGGCAGTGTCACATGTGGAGATAGAGAGGAGAGAGTGAATTTAAGAATATTTGGAAGAGAGAAGCTGAAGAAACTGAATGTTGCAGCAAGGTAAGTGCAACTGTCAGACATAGTGAAAGAGACAAGGTTAGGAAGGAAGAACTTACCTTTTACACATCAGGTTGCTGTTAGTGTGTGGATTACAGTGAAATAATCATCTTAACCCATGGAGCACCCAAGGTGGTAGGAAAAGGGCTGCATAATTTTGTTCAAACCAGGGAAGTGCCAAACATCCAAGTCTGATAAGACCCAGCAAGGAAGAGGAGTGGAATCACCACACTTACTGAAGAATCAATGGAGAAATCAGAAGAGATGCTCTGTAGATTTGCGTAATTTTTGGATTGACAGCAAGACAATCCTGTAGAAAAAAATTACCAGGGAAGAAAATCAGCAGCAACTTCAAAATGCATGGAACAGAGAAAGCTATAAGCCAGCAAGGGTATGTATGTAGCACTTTTCAGGAATATAAAGACAAATAGGGAAGAGAAAGAACTTTTTTTCAGGATTAAAAAAAACCCTCAAACTGAGGTAGTCTGGGTAAGTGAGTAAAGTATCATCAAGGAAAGAACTTAACTTGCAGAATTTAATAATGGTATGATATGTGATACAGAAAGACTTCACCTGGATTCTTAAAAGTGGATAATATCTTTGTGAACTGTTTTGTTAATTAACTGGGCATATACATTCTGAGAACTTCTGTCTGAATTCCTGGCTGATTTACCTACTGGGATGCACCATGGTAGTCCTGCAAATCTGCCCCCTAATTGTCCATTTTTGGGACATGTTGGAAGGGAGAGAACAGGATGCTTATGTGTACAGCTGTACGAAGCTGTACCTGAAAACCGACATGGACTTGCAAGCCCATTACTGCAGAGATGTCCACCCAAAGAACATGGAAGCTTATAGAGTTTCTTTACAGTTACTTTTTAGAGCAGATCTACAGCCTTTCACATTTCAGTAAGTCTTTCTGCTTTGCTTCCACGGGATCTTGAAAGCAGAGGGACGCCATGTGTTGTCAGTGGGTGCTAAGTAAGCAGTTAGGCAATAGCTTTTTAATTTTCATTTCAGATGGTGATGTAACAGTAAATTTTGAAACTTCAAATGGACACACCATAGCCATTGGTGAAGAAACCATACAGGAAGAAAATGTGGTAAAAGCTAGTGGAAATAATGGCACTTTATCAGAGAAAACAACATCATCGGAAGGAAAAAAAGATCAAAAAGGTAAACTAATGCATTCTTCACAGATTGTTTTTTTGGCTACTTTAAATATTAGTGTGTTCTTCCATTAGCACCAATACATGCTGTGAGTTCTGTTCTGCCTCAAGGATGCCATCAGAATCCGCTGAGAGAATAAGACTTGGTAGGCATGTCTTTTACTGTGCCTATAGCAAGGTCATAAAGAGAAGCATGGTCTGAGCATGAAAATGCGTGCAGGGATGTTTGATTTCTAAATTCAGTGTGAGCCTTTCCTTGTAGCCATGGGCAAGCTTTGATTTCAAATTTTCCTCTTATGAAAGAACACACTAAGTGCATATGCATCACCTTGCAATATCATTGTAGAAGTGGCTCATGGGTTGAACGTTCAAAGGTGTTTAACCCATTTGAAAACCATGTATAATTTTGTAAGTAACTTCCGCAACTCGTTCCTGTTGGTTTTCATTGAATCTTAAACACCTGCAGTCCAGCAGAAACATTCAAGGGGCCATATCACTACCTCACACTGAACCTAGGCTATTTATGGAAAATGTATTTTATAACTACAGGGTTTTCTATGGATGAATTGTAGTAAATACTGCTAAATATTTAGAAGTCCCAGGGTCCATGTTAATTTTGTTACCTTTACTCAGATCTACTTTGGTAACAAGAGTTTGACTCATAAAGGAAATGTAAAGATAAGTGTGGAATCACGGTTTTTGGACCACTTTTATTTTCTTTCTTTAACATCTTGAATAATGCACCACTTATTTTCCCTATCAAAAAGTGTTTTTAAATACTATTCCATTTATTGGATTTTCCTCGAGGAAAGAGCAAGGATGCAAAAGATCAAGACCTTCTTGGCTGGCTGTTAGACTGAGCAGCCTTTCCAATGTCTTCTGTTAAAGTCTCCCTAGTGATGAATGAGCCTCTGAAGGTTGAGAGGATTGGTTCGGCTAACACAAAAATTTGAATTCCTCTCTGAGCTACGTAAATCACTTGACTATGTAAAAAGTGGCTAGATGTCCAAGGAGAACAGCCTTTCTTATGAGATTTGTCGTACTTCCTGTCTCCCAAAAAGACAGAAATACAAGATTAGCCTTTGTCATGACATTTAAATACACCTATCTTTTGGTGCCAACTAGAACCAGATGTGTATTGGGTCAGGGAAAAGAGTTATAAAAGCCATGGAAAACTCCTTTAAAATGGTTCAATTTAACTTTGAGGTTAGATCAGACCACTTATTATTTTATGCACCATTAAATACAGCCTTTTGGAAATGTTCAGTTTTGGAAGTTTTTCTAAGGTACAGTTTATTTGAGAAATACATGTTTTTAACTATGTTGAAATCCCCTCTAGCTGACTTTGCAGAATGCAGAACTCCAATGAAGCAGGAAAGGTTCAATATCTATTTCAAATTAGGCTCTGCACTCCTTATACGTTATGTTGACCTTACAGAGAGAAATTAAAAATGATTGCTGTACAGGATTAGACTCAATACAGAAGAATGTGTAGCAATCACTCCAGTCCCTCTCAGAAAATGAAGAATATATGGAGGAGGGAGAAGGAAAACAAAAAATGAGCCAACCTGGTATTCTAGGCTTCATAGAATGTCAATCTGAGCGTACAGAAGATGCAAAACAGTTCAAGTATACTTTCGTGTTTAAGGAGCAATTCTACACATCAGAAACTGTGTTACACTGTGGAGACCCAGTACAACTCAGCAGGTAGTCATTGTGAATACACTTCAGTTATTCTTTACTTTATAGCACATTAAGCAAGAAGGTGAGCCAGCCTGTTAAACTCAGTGTAAGAGTAAGGCCCACTCCATCTCACAGATATGTCTCACCTGCAGATTAGTCCTGGGTGATTTTTTTATGGCAGATGCAGTAGGTATGCATTATACACACACCCAGTAGCAGGTACAGGTTTGCTTATGCTCACAGAGCGTCAAAATCAGAGCTGAAACACACATACCTAACTCACTGTCTTCTGCTAAGACCATAAAATATGCTGGTGCTTCAGATCACAACCCTCCATCATGAGAACTGAGATAGGAGTGAATACTAGCTGACAATCAGGAGTAGTGGCTGCAAGGATTTCATCTTTAGTAAGCCTAATGTTAGGCTTCTTAAAGTCATCAACTCTAATGTGTAAATCTTGAAGGAAGATATATACACATTTGTAAGACCTGAAAACAGGATTAATTCCTGCTGTTTAGTAGCACACTGTGCTGCTGTTCCAACTCTGACTGAATCAAAGGGTTCCAAAAATTCATCTCAGCCCCTGAAACTTAGGAAGTTATTTTATAATGCTCTTATGAAATGATGGTGCTCTTTACTTGCTCTCTTGTTCAAGTGGGTCTTGAAAATGCCCTTCTGCTATATATGATGACTGCTGGAGCCAGAATCTTAAAAAGAACAAGCAATATAGGCAAATTGTGATAATATGGTGAGAATTGGCAGCAACATGCTGTACAATGTGGAATATGTTAGGAATTAAAAGAAGTTAAAGGAACAAAGCTATTTCAGCATGAGCTATGGGAATACATTATCAACAGGGCAAACAATAGGCTCAGCCATGCAATATAAAAATGAGTTAAGCAGAAGCAAGTAAAGAAGACAACCCCTGAAAGCTGTTCCCTCTGCTGCTAGGCAGTTCCATAAACTGTGTACCCATCTGCTGCCTGTGTACCCATCAGCTCACAGGTGCCTTTTGTATTTGGTGAAAAATTCCCTTTGGGAATTTAATAGTGTAACTGTTGCTATTTATAGTAATGATGACAGTCATCCAAGGAGGGCATTTAAAAGAAATTTTTTCCTTTATGGCAGAATGATAAGAAACTAGTGACAGTTTTACATAAAACAGGTAATTGATTGGTAAAGCTTTGTCGATGAGAAATCAGAGAATTTTTTTTTCTGAGATCATTTATTCACATTATGTTTGTGCTAGGCTGACTTCTAAATTCTTTTGTTTTGACTAAGAAAAATTGCTAGCATCTTTTGCAGAAAATAAAGAGCTAAACTGTAGCTATTATCTGTGAGTCTTGCAAGGGATACAGAGCAGCAAGTAGACAGGTAGCATATCAAAGAACACCCTGTTGTCTGGGCAGCAGTCTGAACTGTACCACTGTGTCAGGGCTCCTGACCCATGGCACCAGCCTGCAGCAGCCCCAGCAGTCCCCAGAGCTCCAGGTTCCAGGTGTGATATAAGCATCACGAAGGGGATCCAATGAGTCTCTTTGCCTCCTGCCCCCTACAGCAGTGTTGGAGAAGACCAAAAGCCACATCAGTAGAATAGGTGTCAAAATATTCACTGTTTGCCTCCCTAGGTATAGGGGCATAGCACGGTGATACAGCATGCATGCTGCTCCTTGTAAAGCCTCCTGGCACTATGTCAGAGCTGCTTTTCTCCTTTCTGCCCTCCCAAGATGTCTCTGGAACACAGATGTACTAGAGAACCCTGGATTTGTAGCTGAGTTCAGTTTTTAAACTTGTGTCTTACTCATTTTTATCACAGCAAGCTAGCTCTTTTAACAATTCTGGTAGATGCTTCCACATTGCATTGTTAACTTGGGCTTGAAGAAGTGAAAGGTTCAGTAACCATTAGCGAGATGGTTGGAAAAAAGTAGTAAGTTTTGTTTTGCATGCCGTCAGTCAGGTGTATTAGGTACTGCTTTGCTAAATAATTGCATTTCAGGAAGCCACAACTGTGTTGCAGGTGTCGTGGGTGACATGGAGCATAAGCTTCTGGAATGTTCTGGACCGTTTATAGCAAATTGATCCTCTCAGGTTTTCTCATGTCTTTAAGGGAAGGAAACAGTTTGTAGTCCTGTTTCCAAATGAATTCGTGGGCTACCTGCGCATAATTTTTTTTCCCCACAGGAGAACTCTCATATGAGAGCTGGCAAATGTTCCAGTATGCTGGGCTCAGAGGTTCCTTTCTCTATATCTTTGTTTGCTCTCCTTAAATCTTAAACTTTTCTTTTCCTTATGGGTAACCAAAAAAGAAGGTTGGAGGTACAAACTCTGGTCTTATGAGCATGTATCATTGCTGACTAACACTTTAGTTTGTCTACCAAGGAATGGTCTTGAAAGTCAAATTTTTTAGATTCCTGTTCTCAGAGGTCTTTTCTTTTTTTCCCCAAAGGAGAACAAAACTTGTTGAATTTAAGATAGTAACCCTTATCTCCCAGGGTCTCAGACAAGAGCCTGCTTTGTCTCAGATTAATCCTGCAAACCAGTCACTGTGAGAGATGAGGCAGACTTTCCTCCCTCGTGTGCCTAGCTGGCTTCCTACACTCCTGAGCTCTGTAGATCATTGATATAAGCAGCATACATAAAAGGTTGTAGGGTTTTTTGCCTGACTCCCTAAGAATCTCTCACTCCAGCAGAGTTATTTGCTGGCTAAAACCAGTTCTTCTAAGAATAGTATATCTTCGATTCATCACCTGAACTATGTAAATGAGGTTGAATCCAAGTCTTCTTAAAAGGAAAGCTACTTTATATAAAACTGTATTTGGGTCTGTCTATTAAGTCAGCTGGGCTGGCTCATGCCAGTAGGCTGATGTGAGAGGCATGGGCTTTCACCCACAAAAGTTGAGTGCCAGAGGAAGCTCCTGACTCGTAAAGCAACTTTTTTTTTTTATAAGAAGGATATCCATATGTGGCTCCAGAATTAAGACTATATACATTATTTTAATGAACTGACTATTCAATTATTTGGGTATATCTTTACAGAAAGTATAAGGGAATATAGAAATATACATACCTCTCACCTTCCAAGTCTCCCATAGATCAAGAAATGGTAAAAGTATGCAGCTGACAGTGAATACATTTTAGGTGTTCTCTCTTTTTTTAACAGCTTACTCCTGACACATAGGTTGGGTAGTTAACACTGTAAAATGACAGTCAGTTGGGTTCTTTCCCTATTTTATTTAGAAACCAATGCAAAACACCTAAACATGGTGGCTTTAGGTCAGATGTTATACCTGTCCCTTTCTCCCCTCTCCTGTTTTCTACACTGTCTCTGTTACAAGACCTCTTGTGCACAGTGCTGTTGAAAACAGTCAGTAAGTTCTAGAAGTTTGTAGACGTGCAGATCTGCTCATCCATCTTCAAGAAAGATGAATTCAAAACTGCAGAGAGAACTGCAAACAGCATCATGAGACAGCTGTTCTTGTTCAGTCTAGCAAAACGGAGCCTGAGAGAGCCTGAGTGCATTTGATGAATGTAGCAAGCTGGTATATAGCCAGGAGAGAACATGGCTAAAGGACAATGCTGGCACAAGTAGAAAGGAATAAACTGTGGCTTGAAGTACAGTTAGACTGGAAATTAAAGGAAGCTTTCTAACAATTAGAATGGGTCTTTTCTTGAACAGAATTTTAGTAGCAGTAATAGGAACAAAAACTTGAGCTGGTTGAATCTAAGTTTATGAAAAGATTTGTCTGAGCTGACCACCTGCATCAGGACAATCAATGAGTCCAAAAAAGTGACAAAAGACACCTTGTCTTGCTCTGTGTCCTATGTTTCTGAATGACAGCTTCCTGGGTTTTGGTGAATCAAAACACAGCTCTCTTCATAGTCTGGAAAGGAAAATCATGATTTGCAAAACTCTTACTGAGTTTCATTGTGCAGGGAGTCATCCTGTGAAAGACAACAAATCATACATTATTTCCAATTTTCATTCTACATAGTTTTGCTCCACTGAGTTCTGTTCCTCTTCCAGGAGAAGGGTGCTTTGCAGTTGATGTAGATCATATGCTTGTGCTTCAGCACTATGGGTTTGCTGTGAGGTGGCTTCATGACACTGCTCTAGCTGGAGAAACAAAAATACCAGTACTGTATGACAAAATCCTCAGGTAGAAAAGCTTTGGCCTTCTGTTCCTTAGAAGTTCACAAAAGTAAAGAAAAGTCTTGTATTTTACAACCTAGCTTCTGAAACTATGCCCAGGATCTTCATTGGTCCACTTGGTCCAGAGTTTGCAAAAGGTCCCACTTCTAGTTTGCAAAAATCTGATTTTCCAGTGCATATGACATCTCTCTGAAAGTCATTGAGACTTGGTGAGTCCCCACAAGAGCTGTTATATACTGAGAACTTTGTAACTCTGACCATCATTTAAGTGTTCACGTGAGAATAGAGCTTTCTTAAGAATCTGGCCCAAATCACAATTTCTGGGATCAAGAAAATATGGTCTCCAAATGAGTCTCTTGTAAATCTGACCTGTGGAAAATTTATTCTAAACATAAACATATTATTGATCCAAATGTTTAATGAGATACTTACATTTGCTTTGCTTTCCTGATAAAAGAGTAAATTATAGGTGGGTTGCTTTTACAGCAGATGTCTTGATCAAGACAGCAGTGCAGAAATCCTCTTTGATGTGTTTTGGAGACCTTTTCTTAAAAGGTCAGTTCTTAATGAACAGATGTCTACACTGAGAAATGAAACAGCAATAAAAATACATTGCAGCTGGTACTGAGGTATCTGGGGGATTGGATTGAACAAATAGAGAGGTCTGAACTGATTCAGATGCCTCCTTGTTTTGGCAAAAGAAAGAGCAGGCATGAAGACCAAGGGTCCATGTTCAAGCAGAATCATGTTAGGGAGGTACAATTACAACATAATTGTGTCTGAAGCCATTTACAGACATCAGACCATCCCTGTCACTGTTCAAGATCAAGCCACTGTTATTGTTATTAGTTATTTGTATTACTATTACTATTTGTTTCTGTATATACCAGAAATTTATTATAGTGTCTTACATAGATGCAGGAAACCACAAAAGTTTCCAATGGACTTGCAGTAAAAGAAAGGACACTATGGTTAGGCACTGAAAAACCAGAGGACATCAGACCAGGAAAACGAGCACAGTACTGGCAGCCTAAACATTGTCAGCTTTGACATCACAGTAGAGGGGAGTTTGAGGGAGGACAGTCAGTGAATATTCACAAAAGCCTGAGGGGCAAGAGAAGAAAAAGACTGAAAAGTGTCTGCTTCAAAACTTGGCTTGTCATTGGCAAAAGCTGGTATAATGGACTGGTCAGGTAGGAACTGGAAATCCGTATCTCAAGTAAACGAGAAACAATAGTTTGGTCAAGATTAGAGTGACACTGAGAAAAAAAGATGAAGCTAACAAAGATAAAAACAGTAAAGCTAATAAGATGCTGAAAGGAATGATACAGTCAAAGGCAATTGTCTTCACCACAGCTTTCATCCTGGCTGTGAGCAAAAAGAAGATTCACTCGTCAAGGCCAAGACAGGGCATTAGTTAATCAAGGGATGGTCAAGACTCATGAGAGCTGTAACTATCTGAGGAGATAGGATGCTGCTGTGCCGGAGTCTGCCAGTCTTTGGTACAATGTACATAACAGTATGAAAAGAACTGTCCTAGGTAAAGATGATATCCCAGTGATGGCAATGCATTTCTGTTAAAATCAATGTTATATAAATTGCCAATTTTAATCACAACTGAAGTCTGCAAGCAAGAACTTTGATGAGAATGAACTGTTCTAATTTTTGTTTTCATTTGTAGTTCTTAGTTATTTCTTTAAAGAAAAATCCAAAATTGTCAGATGGTTGTCACTAAGATGTGTGTATTTGCAACTAAGTAAAGCTTTAGCCTTATATTTTGTTGTATTTTTGTACTTTTTTTCCTGAATCAGAAGATAAATTCTGATATACGTTATTTAATCAGTTATTTGTTTTAGTGTAGATTGACTGTATTACTTAAGAATATGGTAGATAGAGTATTACTTTTTACTGGGTTATAATTCTGTTTTTCATATTTTCTCTACTACTATGTCTGGACACAAAACATGGTAATGGTGTACAAGTACACAAGTTTTAAATTTTTTCATATTAGCAGGTAAAATTGCAGCATTCTGGATCCATAAGTAAAAGGTATATCAAAGAATTGTTTACACTTAAAATTATTTTGGATCATCATGTCCTTCGAGATCTTCAAAATACAAAGATGTATCTTCTCTTGCCATGTTTGTTATTAATGGGATTCAAACTTTTAAAATGTCCTGCTTTTTCAGAATTAAATCAGCTTTTCAACTTCAAATGAAGGTAGGTAGAATTTCACAAGGAGACCTTTTTGCTGTAAAAGAAGAGACCAAAATATAACAAATAAGCATGTTTCTTTCTCCATCCAGAGTCTTTCTCTGAAAAACTGAGGGACAGTATAAGAATCTGTGCTTGAAAGAATTTGTTTGAAAGCTGTAAAAGGTCGCTGTGAAATGGTTCTTTCAAAACTTTAGCAAAAACATATTAGTCTATAACAGGCTGGAAATAAAGGAGGAAGACACTGGACAGTTAATGTTAATTCCTTCAGTTCATGAAGAGACATGCAAGTTGCTGCTAATAATGCAGGCAATGCATTGAGTTCGTGTTAACAAGCCTTAAGCTAGAGGTTGGAAAGGCTTTGTTTCTGAGATGAAGAAATGTCTTTGTTGTCCAACACATTATTTGTTTTTCATCTACTAATCTTAAATTTAAAATGTGCTGCTTATCTCTTGGGAATCTTTTACATGGGAAGGAAGAGAGATGGGAATGTCCATTTATTTTGTCTCCTTTCTTCCCCAACCATTTTAGGTTTTAGTAACATACAAATAAATCGCGTATGATTCTGATGGTATGCTCTTGCTTTTATAACATACCTTTTCATAAAGATTTGGGAAGGCTATCTTGAGACTGAATGGGCACAGAATTGGTGTAATTGAATAAATAAAGATTCCCATGTGGGGACACATAGTCTTACAGCCACAATGATTATGTGCAAAATTTTATGTTTGACTATAAATGGCTTACCTACATTACCATTACAGCTGGCATTAGGCATGCATTTTGAAGTGAATTTCCTAGTCATCCCCACTTACCCTTCTTTGGTTTGCAGGGCACATAAACCAGGTTCCTTTTGGATGAAACTAAGCCAAAAGATGCACTCAGGAATTTTTGCTCCCACCACCACCAGTCATGCAATCTACAGAACTAGCCCGAAGACAGTACAGATTCAAGTCTTCTGGAATGCACATTGTGGACATCGAGTCCTGAGTGCTACCTCTTTCACTCTACAGAGCCATTCCTATTGCACAACACAATGTACATAAAGTCCAAATTCCTGTTGACTAATGAACTGTTGATTCTTGAAAGTGCAGTCATATAACAGTACCCAAAGAACTTGCAGGAGAGGAGAGCATTCCCATGCCAAATGATATCCTATCTGATTTAGCTTTATCTGTTTCTGAAGAGTAGAAATACCCTGAAGAAGTTACCCAAAATAAGTTGCTAACAGCAAGCAATCTGCAGTTTAGAAGAATGGGTTGATTCAGGGGAAAATTTCAGCTGCGTAGCCATATTTGAACCCATGGCCGACAGAATGGCCATGTTCACATTCAGATTCACAGGAATCTGAGTTTTATAGCCTGTTGATCTTGGGGTGGGTAGGGTTGGAAAGAAGCCAAGGAAATGTGTTAGAGGAGTAAATGGCATTTCCCGTGTTTAGTTTGCAGCCAGCAATCTGGTTTAGGATAATGGATGTAAGGATGATCCTTGGAGGTCTAGAATAAATGAGGCTGAAAGAAGTTCCAGGTAAATATCTTTTGTGAGAAGGACTTGAACTGAGACAGACCGTATTTTTTTTTCTGAGGTAATACTTCCTTAAGAGGCAGAAGATTAAGTCTCTCCTGATTCCCAAGAGCTCAAGCAGCAAAAGTAGTCACTGTTTTGGGGCTTGCTGTTGAATTTACGTGTTGTATGTCTGTGTCAGTTGGCTTCTGTTCACTTTCTTATCCATAGAGAGCACTACTGGTCACTGCCCAGAAATACCAACATCCCATGCTCCACCACTACCCAAGCCTAAGCCTAAATCTAAAAAAGCTCTACTGCCACCAAAAAATGCCATTGCTGCTTCCACAACCACGAGCCATAAGGGTAATGAAGCACCTCATGCAAAAAAAAAGGGAAAGGGTCCTGCTAAGCAGCCTCCTCTCCCACCGCCCAAGCCAACAGGTCACAGGGCAAATCAAGAAGCTGGTGAGTACTGCCCATGCAGTGCCAGTTATGGTGGGTGCATGTGCATGGGGATGCTTGGCTTGGTCTTATGATATCTCCTGCCTTTGTTATGTTACTAAAGAGCATGCCATGGATGTTTAGCTAGCTTCCCACTGAGCTCTGGTTCTGCTGTCTACAAACACCCCAGACAACCCCAGACAGATCACTGCGCTGTTTAATGAATGTATGCACAACACAAAGCGTATCAGGGACAATATTGAATTTTCAGTTCAAGTGTGAAAGCTGGCAACAAAATGACCCAGAGAACTGCTGAAGAGCAAGTAGGAAAAAAGGTGACTTCTTTGTCACGAGTTGCTCCAAAGTGAAACTACTTTGGTGTTGCTATAACTTTCTGCTGGACATATCAGCTATTCCAATTAATTTGACAATATTACAAGATCACAAAGAGGTAAAGGACAAAACCATTAAGACATCTTAAAAGACTGTTAAGTAGCAGTTGGTTTAGCTCAAAAAAGAAAAGGAAAAATAATTATAACCATTAGAAATGAGCAGGTCTTCCTGAGCTAGCTGATGGCTTGCTGTGATTCTAAATACACACTGGAAATGGAAAATGTCAATCATCAGCCACATCCCACATGTATTTACCATCACACTTTTGAACTAAAAGTTGGCAGTGATGCTAGATTAAATATTATAGGTAGGTGTTCTTAAGGTACTGATCTAGAGTTTGAACGGTTGCAATGTAGACAATAACCAAAATGAAAACATCCAGATGTAATTTGAACACAAGTGGTATTGTGATGAATGGACTCCATATACGCATTGGCAAACTTATACAAGCCTTGTGTTTTCAATCCTCTGTTCGTCTTTGAAAGTCCTTCAGTCCCTCTAGTTTTCTCTGCAAATGTGCTGCTTCATAGCTTGTGCATTTTGGCACGTTTTGTATTTGAAGCATGCAGAAGAGGACTGTTTGAAAACATTGCAAGACTTCTAGAGTTACAATAATAACTTTTCCATAAAATATCCATTAACTTGGTATTAACTGTCCCTTCTACATCAGATGACTACAAGAATAAACATTTTGAAAATCCAGAACTTGCTGCTTTTATTTCACATGCAGCTGGAAAACTCAGCTCTTCCTAAGTGAATGAACAGCAGACCTTTCAGAAATAAAACAATCCATCGCATAAAGCAATGTTTATACAAATGGGTGGTAACAAGCTGTCAGGTATCTGACTTTTTAAATTAAAATGCATACAGATTCCAGATTTGTCTTTTAGTAGCCCTGCTGAAATGTCATGCAATGCTTGAGACCGTACAGATGTAAAATATATCCACATATCCCTTATTCTACTGATAGTTTCTTCCGATATTAAAAATATATTGTGTTCATTCAAAATGGGGCAATACTTAATAAGTATACCTGATTTGGAACAGTATTAGTAGAAGAGGTTTGTCAGATCGCTGTGAAAGTGACCATATGATGCAGCCAGTGATCCAGTCCTGTGAAGGAGAGGAGGAATATGAGTAACAACCTGAGCCATGGCTCTCCTGAGGGCAACACAGTAGGTTTCTAAACTGAAATAGTGGAACTGGGAGAATGGGACTTAAATGCAGGCATGGACATGTGCCAAAAGGCGAATAAAAGCCATGACATTTTTCATTTAATCAAAATTCAAATCTTCTACTTAAAAAGAAGCATGACAGAAAATTGTCAGCCAGCCCAGTCAAAAGCAACAATGGCAATAGCACTTTTGACCCATGTGGAAGCGTAGGAGGGTTTTCAGTGGGAGAAATCTTTCAAGTTTCTGTATCTAATTGCAGGTCCAGAAAGGTTCTGAGAATAATGTAATGGTTTTTACAATGGAAACATCTTTTGACATTTTCCCAGCAACAGTTGTGTGGCTGTATATTTGTATTATGCTGCAGTTTTTAAGTGTAAGCATGTAAATGGTTCTGTTGACCTCCAGCCTGCACTGAAGTGCTTTGCTGGATCAGAACCAGAGCCTTTTCTTGCAACCATCCACTTTCTCAGTAAGGTTTCTGCTAAATAATATGCAGGTTAGAACCAACATCTCTTTCCACTGCAATTATGAACTACTGCCTATACAATTTCTCTGCTTCATTTTGTTTTGCTTGTATGTTAAGTCAGTGATTTGTACCTGATGTGGAAGATTAGTGCAGTATCAGTAGATTCGGGATGCTGCCCTTTACAGTCACCTTGCAGCAGGAAGAGGAGCAGTGATTTGCCTGAACTTTTTATGGATTTTTCCAGATGTACTGAGAGCCTTAAAGCACGCTAAGTGTTTATAAACCATAACACTCAGCTACAAAAGAGAATGGTATAATGTGTCTTTTGAATTACTTTCCATCTTGGAGATTGAGAACAGTCTCACTGTGAAAGCTATTTTTATATCATGAACTTACTATGGCCAGTATCTGTATTTTGATTCTCTCCTAATCTGCCAGGGTTTTGTTTTTATTTAAATGCTTGTAAGTAAAGTAGGCCTTCCAGCAGATTTCTGTTACAGCTTTCTGTTTTACTCAGTAAGCTTAGCTGCAAGGCTGCTGTGTAGCTTTATAATGGTTTCATTTGTTCTCTGGAGGTTAATGCATTTTTACTACTGCAGAAGTGTTTGAGTTGGATGCATTTTGATGAAAAGGACTGAACCATAAGATGGTTGTCATTTTTATTGCTTTTTAAATGAAATTCAGAAGTTTGAAGCTCCCAGCTCAGAGGATGGAATGCACATGAGCAAGTAGGCTAGGTGAAATCTCTTGTGAACTTGGGCATTATACATATATGCTTCAATATGGTAAGTATCACAGGGTTAAACAGCAGCATCACTGGCTAGCTTGTACAGCTAGTGTCAAAACCTTGTTTCACAACATTTTCAATACTGCCCAAGCTGATCACTGGTAAGACAAAGACCTCCAGTACCTACAGGAGGCCTTCAGTGCCTCCTCCCTTCTGAAGGTCATCTGTGCAGAGTGAGATTGGTGGTTTCTGACTCTGTTTTATGGATATATCCAGCTGGACCTGAAAGTACATCGTTTTGCTGTCCCTCTGCTGTTTGCCATTAAGTAGGAGCACACCAGTTGCAATAACATTGTGAAAGGTAATTAATCGATACCCATAACAGTCCTCAGATGTCCATTGAAAAGCATAGGGTTTTCCCGCTGTTCAGACCCAAAATTCATGTGCTAGAAAAGGTCAAGCAGTTTTCTCTGTCAGGGAGCGTTTTTTTTTAAATAGGACACTACACAATTTTGGAATAGGTAGTGGACTTTTTAGATGATGTCCAGGGAAGTTGTAGTGAGCCAGTGCAGACTGCTCGAAACAAACTCTCACTGGTTTGTAAGGCTGATTTTTTCAGCTGTTCATCATTTCAATTTTTCCCACTGCAAAGGTGAAATTGGAACTGCAACATTTACTTATCTCAAGCACTTAGATGAAGGACTGTAGAAGTATCAAATGTAATTTTTTCATTTTTTAAATACCAGCACAAGTCAATCCATGCAGGAAATACACTGCAAAAATCATACAATTGCAAGACTGTAAAATCCTTTTTCTTTTCTTATTTAGCTGGTTCCTCTCATGCAAGAAAACCACCAGACTCCAAGTCCTCTTCATCACCATCTCCTTTGTCTGCATCATCTCACCCCAAAGCCTCTAAGGAGACTTCCAGCAAATTGGGCACATCAGGGACTCCCAGGGGCAAGAAAAAAACCGGGAAACAGTCAACCCCACGAACAGCACCAGATGGGGCTGCTTCTTCCCCCTCAGGTGCCACAGCCAACAGTTTGGAAGTGAAGACAGAAAAAAACAAGGCTGAGCAACCTTCCATAGTAACTTTTGAAATGGAGGACACAGACCAATCGAGCAAGCTTGTCGTCCCCCCTCCTCCCACTGCTGCCCCTCCTCCACCTCCACTTCCACCTCCTTTCCCTGCTGCAGCTGGTCAGCCTGCTGTCTCCTCAGATGCCCAGGATGTGTCAGACAGCTGTGTGGCAGGGCCATGCAGCCCTGGATCAGATACTAAAACTCTTCTCCAGACTGAGCATGGCACAGATGAGAGTCTGAGCAGTACGGCCCTAGGCAGAGGTCCAGATGCTAGTGGAGAAGACACAGAAAGGTAAGACAGTATTGCTGTCCTGGGTGATGGTAAGACCCACAGCCAAGGAAGCCACGTTTCTTTGCAAGGGATGCTGTAGGCACACAGGAATCTCTTCTGTTTCTTCTGCTGACTGGTAATAGTTTGTGTTGCATCCCAGCACAATTTGTTCCTTTCCAGTGCCTTTGAGCCATTCACCTGCAGTACCTCATGTTTCCCCAGAAGGTCATTGCTCACAACCTGCCTCTTACATCATTGTTTGGCTGACACTGCTGTCAGCAGTTCAGCTAGCAGCTGGTGACACTTCTGTTTCTCTCTCATAAAGGCAAACAAGAAATTATGCTGAATTATAAGGGGGTTTACTTTTTTTTTTTTTTTTGTGGATGTCATTAAATATCTCGGTGCTAAAGCTCTAAATTCAATGGCTGAATTTACTTGCACACTTGAAAACGAGAGTTTCAGGCTCCAATTAGTGGGTCTTTGGTCTGTCACTGCCTAGTAGCTTGTATAAATCTCAGGTACTGTAAAAACTAGTCAAGAGAAAGGTCATAATTACACTTTTTCAGCAAAATAGTTGGCAGCAAAATGGAACTGGCTTAATGATTTATCTTTTCCCTGCCTCAAGAACCAGCATCTTTTATATAAACCCGATAGAGTTTAGTCTAGATGCCAGTAGCCTAGAGACCTTCCTTTAAATTCTTGCTGGTACATCTGTGTCAGCATTACATTCCTGTGCTACATCTCCCCTTGCTCTACCCTTCTTTTACACAAAGATTTTCCCAAGGCAAAGGGCAGTCTGCTGCCAATTTCCGTGGTTGTCAGTGATGGTCATGAACATTTTGGACTCAACTGCAGTGAAACTGTATTTACAATAAATAGGGTTAGGCTTCCAGAAAAGGAAGCTTTGCACTCCCATCTGCTCTCCAACTTGCTCCTCTTACCCCCAACTTTATGAACTGGTTTTCTCTCTTTATTATGCACTGTTGGTCCCATCCCACAAGAAATAAAAAACAATTAGGATTTGTCTTTATATAGTCTTTGCAGCACATGATTCCAGATTGTTTGAATCCTTTTTCCTAACATACATACATAGATACATACACACATCTGCATACGTTATAAATGTTTTACATATGTACATTTTTTAGAAAGGTATTAGTTTGAATAACAGAACTTTTCATACTTGCTTATACAATCTGTCTCCCGTTTGTGTTCTGTTCTGCTTGCATTAATGTATCACCGTGTCTGCTTTCAAATTAACAGCTTGGCTATGAAAGGAGACCAAGAAGTGGAGGCTCCAGACCAGGCACACTCTGAACCAGTGGAGGAGGCTGCTGACACTGGTGCCCTTCATGAGAGTGAAAGTAGCAGAGAGAGCCATGGCAGTGACTCAGACTCAGATGGGCCGATACTGTACACAGATGATGATGATGACGATGATGATGAGAATGCAAGCGCTGAAAGTAAGCATCCTGCTTAGCTTCTTAGCTGCAGGCTACCTTTTGCAGATTGTGTTATGTAGCATGCCTGACCCATGCTAGTGTGAAGCAAAGAGAGAGATGACTGCAGGGGCTGGTTTTAGGGGATTTAGTATTTTGCCACTACTGAGAAATGAGTGTCCTGCTTCTCCCAGACAATTGTGATCAGAAACCTGCTGGGGCCTGTGCACGGATGAGAGCAGTGCACAGATGGGAGTAGAGGTGGGAGGAGCAGGTTCAGAAGAATATGAGGGTGGAACAAGGCCTCCATGTTAGGGCATCACAAGCCATTGATTTGGCTCACCTCTGTCACAAATTCCTTGTGTGAGTTACATGTGTGGTGGATGACAGAGGAAGCCCATCAGTTGTCAGCTTCACTGTCTGAAAGTCATTTGTTCCTCTTTGATCAGGATGTTTTAAGCATTGGAGCGACCTTAGCCGACAGAGCAGATCACAGTAGTTTACATCTAAGTTGTAAAATTTCATCTGAGGTCATGACTCTATCATCACCCTAATTGTGCAGAAGCCCTGCAGCTGCTGAAGGGGTTGTCCTACCCCCATTCTCCCTAATCCCTGCTCCTAGCTGTTCTCTCTTCCCTTAGGCCAGCACTCAAATTCATTTTTGCAGCAGTGGCTGTTGTTGAGCTGATTTTCAATATAACTGGTGGTTCCCTGATCCAGCTCACCCAATGGCTGCTCCTTTGCTTGGGCAAAGAGGTGGCAGCAGCAGGCTGTTGGGATGGAGAGGCAGGCAGCCCTACCTCTACTCCCTGCAGGGTGGCCATATGTCAGTATAAAATCACTACTGAACCATTGCTTGAGAGCCTTGCCCACAGGTGTTCCGGAGGAGGTGCTTCTCTGTGCTCAGGGAAGAAGTCCTGAACACCAAAGTGCTGTGTACCAAAGTGGGGTGAGCGAAAATGAACGTGTGTTTTTTATCTTGGCCATTGGTGCGGCAGAAGGTGAAGTGCCAGGTAGCTCAAGAGGCTGAAGTCTTCTGCAGTTCTGTGTTGGGTTTGAATAAAATCCAGTGTGATAGAAACCAAAAATTCATGTATTCAGGCAGCAGCATGATGTCTTATGAGAAGTGAGCTGAGAGCCTGTGGTCTTACCAAACTGCCTTACATGGTGAAAATCTGCCAGCCAGGACATATGTAGGCCACCTTGGTCAGAATGTCAAGACACAAGGGAAAGACTATAAAGGGTGTGAAAAATACCCTTTCTTCCACAGTTGGCTGGAGCTAATGCTGACCAAGCTGCAAGGCCCTTGTCCCTACTGTGTCAGTTTTATGGATAAACAGATTGCTTCAATGTGTTGGGGTTCCTGCCTAGGTTACTTTACAAGCACTCAGAGCACTTCTCTAAGCTGTATTTTTTGTTTTAATTTATAAATAAGTTTAAGATGACAGTGGTAATTGATTGGAAAAAAAAATTGAAAGAATGAGGGAAATGATGATAGAATGAGACTAAACCATTTAAGGCTGAAGAAAGAGCAGCAGGTTGCTAAATATACTAAGTAGATAAATAAGCCAATCTGTAATGTATTAGACTTCAAAGACACTTAAGTGTAGATTTGTCATTTTTATCCTATCGCTTCACAGATGACAAGTGATGTTTGTATCAATTTGGCTGGAAGCTTTTTCCTCCAAGCCTTTTAGCTTTTTATTTTTGAGAACTGAGCTAAAATTTTTCTTTTGATGTTAATTAAAATTCCTCTTCTGCATGTGGGAACAAGGTCGCTTTGGGGAGGTATTAAAGTTTTTACTCAGAGTTTGCGTCTGTAACCTAAGCATAAATGAACTAAATCTACCCTACTCTTCCTTTCCTCAGGCTCTTTGGCAAGTAAAATCCGTCGTAGGGATACTCTTGCTATCAAACTTGGCAACAGACCATCTAAGAAAGAATTAGAGGACAAAAACATCTTGCAGCGTACATCTGAAGAGGAAAGGCAGGAAATCAGACATCAGATTGGAACGAAGCTAGTGAGGTATCAGTCTCAGGGTAAATGTGATTTGACTGGGTGGAGGTGGAGGAAGAGAATTAAGAACACTGGGTTCATGTTTTAAATGCAGCCCAATATGCACTGCAGGATCTTTGTGGTATAACTGTCTGGAAAACAGTAGCTTTATTTCTCACAAAACTTTAAAATGTCAATAATTCATTTTTTGTCCTGCAAGGAACAAATGTGAGAGGTTCTGGGTTTTTGGGTTGTTGGGTTAAAAAAAAGGAAAGAAGAAGAGGGTAACAATGAGTCCACAATAATCAGTGCTATGGTTCAGGTTTTTTCTCAAGTTGGTTGGCAGGAACTTTCACTTGTATGTACACCCATCCCAGACAGAGTCATAGTTCCTGACATACAGAGCATGCCTGTGCATGTTTGTCCCTTCTGACTCTCCCTATCCTCCTGCTCTCTAATTCCTTCATTATTCATGTGTTGGTTCCAGCAAAAGAAGTGGAAGGAGGCTGACTTTGCAGGTCAGTGTCTGTTGTTTTACTGTGCCCACCTCTGAGGCATGCCTTTCTCATGCTGTTAAACTGCTATGGGATATATGTTACTTTCTCTTTCTAGACCTGAGAACATTGCATGAAAATATTTCACTTGCCTTTTTACAAGCTTTTTTTTTTTAAATCTTCATGTCTCTGAGAATAGACTACAGCATGTCTGTATTTTGCCAGATCTGTCCTTGTTTCTCTTGGGCTCAGAAATGTTGTCCAGACAGATCTGGAGGATGTCTTGTGTTGGTTGGACATTTACAGATATAGGATAGTCCAGTTGGTACTGCTCCAGTACAGAGTAAAGCAGCTCTGCATTAACATTTAGAAGCTGAGTTTGTGTGTGAACTGGGAGGCTGGATAAGGCACCTATTTAATTACTTAACAGTAAGAGTGATACATCTATTGTGTAGAGCCTGAGGGTCACTTTTCTTTTGCTAATAAAGTGGTGTGGTTGTTATCACCACTTTCCTAACCAAATCCCAGCTCTGGTGATCACATCCTGCTTGTCAGTGCTCCCTCGGGGGCTAGAACTGCAGAAGCTGCTTTGGTTCCTCCCCTGATCTCCTTGCACAGGGACATGGTGGGTTCTGCTGGAGAGCTGACATGCTCCCCATACAGCTCTGCTTTGGTGGCAGGAGACAATGTCTGTGTGTGTCAGGGCTGTGCTCATACCCAAAATCACAATGAAGTTTGACACCAAGTTCCTTAAAAATTCCCAGCGTGGTGATCAACACTTGGCAGCATCAAGGTCTAGGTGGGAAATCTCTTTCCACAGCTCAGCCAGGGTCAGGGTCTGCCATTCTTTTGGGACACATCTGGAAGTCCAGGCATGATTTGAATTGGATGAGTTTAACGAGGCTGAAGACAGTTCGTAGTGAACTGTGTGAGTGTTGCTGGACAGAGGAGCACCTATCTTTGACAAATCTGCAAAATAAGTTTTACTGCTGGAATTTTTCATGCTCATTTTCTCAACTGAGCAAGTGAACTTGTTTAGTAAACATAGAGACAACATCAACCATGTTCTTTACTATACAAACCAGAAAATTAAAATCTCAATTTGTTTTTTTTGTAAGGGCAGTTGTTATATATAGGTAACTAAATAAAATTAAGTTTCAGTTAAAGCTCCCAACTGTACTGTACGTACAATTCAGTGACAAATGAACAGCTTATGGGTTTTGTTGTTGTTTCTTCTTTTTAAAAAGTAATAAGATTTGCATTTGGAATATCTGATAATAGTCTTACAATTGCACTACTTATCATAAAGATGGTGCTTGGGAACAAAAGAAGATTTATGAATTCTTTCATAAAATTACACCTGTGAGGAATTTTAATTTGTGGTGCAATTTCTGTAGTATTATTCACTTATCAGTTATTTATGTGTTCAAGTGGCAGCAGTACCTCTTTTAAAACAAACAGCCACTCGCTACTATGGTTACATGTGCAGTTATTATAACTGTCTGGAAATTACCTGTGCTGGCAAAGAACAGCACAGCCATATGAGAAATACCTTTTGACATTACAAAATGTGTTCTGTATTACAAATTGGAATTTATTATTTGAATCTGGTTTTAAATCAGTCATTTACTTTGTTCTCACAGGAGACTTAGCCAGAGGCCTACAACTGAAGAGCTAGAGCAAAGAAATATCCTGAAGCGTAAGTATTTTATTCAGGCTTCAGCTAGTATTTACTTAGGAAATGAGCATGTGTTGGATTCATATGGAAGCCCGTAATTATTGCTGCAGTATTAGATCCATAACCAGAGAGAAATTATGTTCTAGAAAATAATGTGTCAACACTAGATTTATTTATCTAACCTGTAACTGTAGCCATGAAAAGAGCGTATATTCAATATGCCAAATTTTGCTTGTCACAATCCCACTTCTTGAAGGTGGTCCCAAAAGACCAGGAATGATTTAGATGCCCCTTAGAAGTAGTTCTAGGCTAGTTGACTTTCCACCTAATTTTTATGAGGAGGAGGAGAGAATATCAGATGTAGGAGGCAAAGGTGGGATGTAAGGGCAGAGGTTGGAAAGAGGAGTAGAAAGAGGTAAGGCAAAGTGTTCAGAGGAAAGACAATAGGTATGTGCCGAGTACTTCAGCATGCTTGCCTTCATATTCACTTTTGACATAAATGTCTTCTGTACTGAAACCTTCATGAGACATTCTCACCAAATATCTTCCCATTTATTAAATCCTTCCTCAATATCCCTGCTGAAAAAAAAGTCTTTAATTCAAATAGTCAAGGGCAGAGGAATGAAGTACATTAGGTATTTATCCTCTATTCCTATTTCCCATTTACTTATGTTGGTTTTGTTCTTAGGCTGGCAAACTCTTCAGAACAGGAAGTTTTTGTCTTCCTTTATGAATCTTTCCATAATATGGGTGTTACCTAAACACATAGTGTAGCAGTTGCCATGCCCAGCTCCATCTAGCCCTGTATTCATTCTACAGGAGTAGCTAGTATTTGATGGTTAAGTAGAAGAAATAAATGAAGAAAACGCACATGCAAGTCTTTCACACATACCAAAAAAATCAAAAAATTCATCTATTCTTAGGACATGAGAACTTTTCACACCTCATGAAAGAGAAGGAATAATGCTGTTATTTCCAACAATCATTCAGAAGAGTTGTGCAACCCTGATGTGCAGCATGGTAATGGAGGAAAAGAAAATGGGCTGTTTGCCTGACAACATCCATGGACTGATGACTCTCTCACTTTTTCAAGCCAGCAAATCAGAGGAGTCAGCAATTATTGGCTTTCAGGCAACCATCCATGCTAATAAAATCTTACTGCTGTTGTACAAGCTCTCAGATGCCAAATAGCTCCATGTCTTATTGAAGAGAGAAGCTACAGTTCATGTGTGCACAAAAAAGGGGTCATGAGACTCCTATCCAGCACCTAATGTGAATAGACTTCCTAAAACTGCAATTTCTGAACCTATAGATTGCGTAGATAAATAAAGATAAAATTTGAAATATAAATATTTTTTTATATCACAGATTGCTCATGCTGGACTATGTGAGAAAGGTAATTCCAAAACATCTTTGGTGGGCCAAGATATGGCCACTGAGCTGGGAGTACCAGCTGGGCTCCCTTATTGCCCTTTCGGTCTCGTTTATCTTGAGATAGCTAACCTAGTAGCGAACCTGCAATGTATTTAATATCACTTTTGCCGGTGTTTTTTCTATTCACTGATTTTGCAATAAGTAGCTCAAGACTTGAAAGCAGTTAATAGATTTCTTCTCCTGTTTCTACTTGTTTACTTTAAGCTTTTGGCAGTGTACCAAGCATTACACTCAGTGCCTCCCGCTGTCCTCCCCTGCTGCTGCCGAGGGGCTGTCTTAAATAGGCAAGGGAGAGCAAAAAATACAGGCTGGGGAGCAGAATGGTAAATCACAAAAAGTCACAGAGTCCCTGGCAAGCACGTGGAGAATCCAAAACTGCTTTTTGCTCATCTCTGAGATACAAAATTTCAAGTTGAAAATGATCTGTAAAAAGCAAAGTGAACCAAAGCAAGCCAGGATTTGTGGTGACAGTCTGACTCAGAGCCCTTTCAGGGTGCAAGTTCTCTCTCAGCCCTAAGGCACTCATATTTTAAATCAAAATTATTGCATTCCCTTCCCATGGATCATTTGAAAATGTTTACATGTCTTAAATGCCTTTGTTGGTGTAGTCAGCTTTTGTGAGTAAGGTGGGATTTCTTTCATAAAGTTTCCTTCTTCCTCTTTTTTAAGCAGTGGATGGGGAGGAGGGATTATATTATTGCATGTATATAAATTGCAGCTAAGGGGAAGTATTGTTTTGAGTAATATTTATCATAGACTTTGAGGTTACATTAAGCGGTAAAGGTCCAAATGTTTACTTCAGAATAAGTTCAGCTCAAATCCTCTAAGAGGTTAAAAAAAATCCGTATTTTTTTCTCTTTTTTTTGTATATCCAGTTAGTGAGGAAGTCTGTTTTGCAAGAAGTTTTGTTTTGATAATATCACCAGATAAACCAGTTACTGAAAATCCTGTTTCCGTATGATCGCAAGGCATTGCAGGCGGATTTCTATAAAAACTGTTTGAATAAAACTATCCAGACTTCTGAGACTTCCCATACTAAAACAAAGTTATGATAACTCAAGAGTCCACTTGAAGGAATACATAAAGCCCTGTGTTTTTTATAAAGACAGGTTTCTTGTGTACTGGCTTTGAACCAACAGTATTTATAGTACTGCAGTATGGCAAAGAAACTTTCTAGTCTTCTAAGAATTTCAGATTAAGATAACTGTATTTTTTCCCTGTATTGGTAAAGGACAGTGAACTTCATGTACAGTGCACCTGCATGCCTGCCAGTAATGGCTTTGTAGAAGACAGGGTTTGGCTTTATAGAAAACTGGCTTTAGCTGTCAGTGCTAGTTAAGGAATATTAATGTAAAATCAGGAAAGAGAAAGAAACCACTTTGTGTGTTTCAGAGCACTGTGAGGAGCAAGTGCTTTGTTTGTCTTTTCTTTCTCTTTCCCTAGCAAGCCACAGAGAAGTCTAAACATAGCTAATCCCATAGGGACACAATGGAAAGTTCAGTACTCCAGGAGTACTTTCTGGTCAAGAACAGAACAGTCCTCGGGCAGGAAAAATTCTCTTTTCTCTTTTCCCCTACTGCTGCAAAACAAATGTCTCAAAGAACAGAAGGTGACCAAATTTAATATGGCAAAAGTTGCAGGAGCAATAAGGTATAGATGCCAGGGAGGCTGCTGGTTTGACTTTGGAGAGTGGATTGTTTAACTTGACGGCCACAATAAGTGATGATAAACAAAATTGTTTCAGTTAGGATTCAGAACCCAGTTTGACCTCTTAGGAGGTGCAGGCAGGGAAGGAGGGAAGCCATAGTTTTGCTGGGATCTAACCAGAGACTTCTGGAAGCAAAGGGCGCTTGCTAGGCTGGTCCTTTGCCAATAAGGCAGCAGCGGGACATCTGAGGAGGGGACTTGCAGCTGGGAATGCTGTGTTTATATTTTCTTTCTCCACGCTACACAGATTAGATCTGCTTTTAAGGTGGAAAGCAGAAGTGTGTTTCTGTGCATTAATGTGTTCCTGCTTGGGCAAGTGAGTCACCTGCAGCCAGATCTTGGCCCTCTGGCTGGAATTTTCCACAATACCTGAAGGAACCAGGAGCACTAGACCCATTATTTTTAGCATCACATATCTTCTTAACTCATTACAGCAACTTTCAAAACTTTTACCTTAAAAGACCGAAAATACACTGTAGATTTTACTGTTTGAAGGAATTTGTATCCAGGCAGTGTTTCTGTAGCACCAGGCTTAAAGCAACGCTCTGCCCAGCAGGCCAGAGGTGGGAAATTGGTGCTTTAGGCATGAGTCAGTGCCAGAGACAGAGGCCTGTTTGCCAAACAACAGATTCAGTAGATTAGCAGCAACCACCAGATTTCAGTCCATTTCCTTTAGCTCTTGAGTTTTATTCCTAGAAGTAAACCAACTTGAATGTATAAAATACATCCTGTCCCCGGACCTCTCACACAGAAGACTATCTGTTCCCCATGGGTTTGATCCTTCCTGCTTTGCATCAGGAGTGAAGGAAGGGCCTAATGCCTCCTGCTGGTATTGTCCTCCAGAAGATGGGCTGCCAGCTCTCTTCGACAGCCTGTTCCAGGACCTGCCTGGACCTCTGCCCAGCAGCTATAATGACGGCCTTGCATGTTGCCTATTTTTGGGTATTTTCCCTTGTTCAGTTGTCCCTTTGTGCAGTCATCTGGTACCCACAGGGAGGTAGCTTTACAGCTTGGGATAGGCAGCTAACCTTCAACCTTCCTAAATGTCCAGACTAACTCTTTTACGGTATTGTATCCTCCCTCAAAATATAGAAAAACAGTATTTCAGGTGACCATGCTGTTGGTAGTTCCTTAAGGTATGCATTAAGCAGTCTGAGCCCCTATTTCTTACGTGAAGCATCTTGTTGCTGCTTCTTAGGAGACACTGGTTTAGATAGCAAAGAAATGTCAAGATATGAATAATGCACAATTTATTTTATGAATTAAGTTAAGGAAAGGACAGTACAGTGATGTGTATATTCAGCTGCTTTTTTTTTTTGCTATTTCTGCTACTGGAGAGTTTCCAAGGTAGACCATTCATGAAGGGACAAAATTTTTTATGTCAGATGATTCCCAGGTGAATGGAACCCCAAATTAATAGTTTGTGTTTAATTACCTCAGCTACAATGTCTACTGATTGCAAAGACAGGATGTTTAAACAAAAGCCTGCAGATGATTTATCTGTCCTAAAACAGCTAGAGAGCTTTCGATTTTTTTTTTTAGGTGAGGATTTTATGAAAAGAGTTCTCATTTAGAGTCCAAAGTCCTTAAATACACCCAATTTGTTTATTGATAGATATATTAATTAAAAAATTTAAATGTAGATTAATCTATAACTCTTCATACTTCAGTTTTAGTCCATTTACAGTTCCTCTATGGAAGCAGGCCATCAATTTCTTTTCCATTTAAGAGAAAAGCCATAAATTACATCCACGTTTCAGTATCTCAGTAAAATCACCACCAATATGAGATCCAGCCTAATCCTGGCAGCAAGACTGTGAGATTGCATCTTGCTCTTGGAAACCTGGGGTTGGTGTTGGATGCTTCTCACAGAGCAGATCTTGGGCTGGCGTTGCCTTTTTCCTACTGTATCTTTCTTCTTTTTCATTTTAATAATTTGTCCTGTTCTCCTTTCCCTTGTATTTTTCTTCTATGAAAGCCTTTGAGTTAGCAAAGGAAATCTGCAAGTACCACAAGGTATCCTGTTGTAGCATTGCCTCCAGTGTGTAAGTCATGATACACAAACTCTTCTGTAGCTACGTTACCTATACTAACATAGCAAGCTGGACATAGGAAACAGGGCAAATATGACTATACTAGGATTTAAAACTGCCTTTTCATCTATACAGGTTGGCTGTATCCACAGCAAATTAATTCCTTTAAATTTATAGTTACCCTTGAACTATAATGTGGTGTCCGTAATCCTAAACCGTGAATAAAACAGGATCAAAATTTTATGGATATCTCTAGATAGGATATTTCAGAATATAACCATCAGAGGTGGACTGAAAGGGCAAATAATATTCTGCAAACTGTACATCAATCTAGAAACATGCTAAGCCCATATGAACATGTCTTTGTAAGTGTGCTTTTCACTGTCAATCAAGAAATCAAGTTTGGTTAGCACAGAAATTTGTTAAAACCACATTTTAGTCACATGCCCAAATACATTCCAAAAATGCATGTGTATATTTGTGCTGAACTCATTTATCTGGTATAGCCAGTGGCCCTTAACCAAGAGGGCTGAATCTTATGCCCCCCTTATAAAACCAGAAAAAAAATATAAGTAATAAAACCAATTTGCACTAACAAATGACAGTGAAACAAATCTCATTGATTCATTGTGTCCTGTAGCAGTAGAAGATGCTTGTCTGATTTAAATACTCAGAGCAAACTTTTTTCTTGACACTTATGAATAACTAGACTCTCACTCTAAAGTCAAGAGATGGCATGTTGGAAGTAAAAGCAACAGTGAGTTTTTTGTTAAAATAATTAACTGAAACATTAGGCAGCTCTTTCAGGGTACTTGCTTGCTGATGCACAGAAAGGAAATGACAGGCACCTCCTCTTTGCTGTGCTCGTGACCCACAGTTGACTTGAGATGTCTACAGAATCAGGGGAAATGCGGATAGGGAAAAGAATGAGAGCAAACAAAAGCCAAAAAGCAGACAACACATGCAGCACCATCCAGAAATATGAGGAAATGTGAGCCAGGACTTAAAGTTCTGAAGCTTTCAACCAACAGATATACATTATGTGCAGTTATAATACTTAAATATTCACTCCTTTTTATCTCTTCTGAAAACAGAGAAGAATGAAGAAGAGGAACAGGAAGCCAAAAGAGAAATAAAACGTAGACTCAGTAGAAAGGTGATGATGTGTTTTTTGTATTGTGTATTTGTGAAAATAGAATTATGTTTTATAAGAGTCTAAAAATCATTGTGTAGACATTACTTCAGATGTCCATCAGTCATGTCCCCAGATTAGAAATCTGCTTAAAAAGCAGTACAAGCCAAATCTATCTTGGGGGAAACTCCATCCTGTCCAGTTTCCCACACCTGGAAAAGCATACAGAGTCTGGCCATGCTTAATATTTGTCTGTGTAAGCAGGGGAGATAAGTGACACGTTTCCTCTGTGAGCTGTCACATATGTTGGAGGGCAGCCACACCTGTAGATCTTAGAGCAGTGAAGGGGGCAGCAAAGCAATGCAAGCCCTACAAAATCCCTTCACCGATCTTCTAACCACATTGGTGGTCCTAGCTTCTGCAGGTGGGATCATGCTCATTGTCCCTGGAAATGGAGCAGTTATGGGTCTGCTGTTCTGGGACAGGATGTGGGGAGTTTTCATAAGTATCTCTAGTCTGCTCTTCTCTGCAAAAATACAGTTTCCTTAATATGATCATCCTTAGTTAATTAAAGTGAATATTGTTTGAGGTGAGTGAAACAATTTGGCATCATAATGACCCCCAGATGGTCAAACCCAATTTTTTTAGTTAGGCAGGTAGTTCCAAATCCTGCTTATTTCAGTATTACAGTTTAACACAGCAAACTGTATAATCATTGATGCAAATGGCCTAGTGGAGTAAATGCTGTGACAGTTGCAAAGTCACAATTAATATTTCAGGGATAACTGTCATGATTCCCTGTGACCTGTCTGACAAAGACTATTTTTATAATTGAAAAAATTAGGTTGTGCTGCCTCCCCATTCCTGTGCAGCACTCCCGGGATGGTGCTTTTTATAGACACCTGAAAGTGACCCTATTTAGAAATACCATTAAAGTTCTCTTGAGATTACATCATACCCTCGGATTTTATTTTACTTTATTTCATCTTATTAAGTGTATTACTTTCTGCCTCCTGCTTACAGCTCAGTCTGAGGCCTACAGTGGCTGAACTTCAAGCAAGAAGAATCCTTCGATTTAACGAGTATGTGGAAGTCACGGATTCTCCGGATTATGACCGTCGTGCTGACAAGCCTTGGGCCAGGTTAACTCCTGCAGACAAGGCAAGGGACAAATGTAGATTATAAGAAAATGCTTGCATCTGTTATTTTTGTGGAGCTTTCCTCTGGTTTACATTCTCTTGATGCCAGCATCACAAATGACATCTGCTGGAGACAGCGAGATTGTCATGGTACTATTGCTTGCAGATAAGAAAACCTACTCAAGTGCCCACTAAGAGCATATTTGCCACCTCTGTTATGACAGTTCAGCCCAGAATTTCTAATCTTTTTTCCTAATTTTTCTAATTTTTAAATCCTTGCAAAGCCAGATAAATGCTTAGCAAAGGTGGCCCTGACCTGTGGAATTCAGGCAAATTCTGCCACTGAGAGTTACTTTTGCAACTCATTTGAGTGCAAAAAGGTAGAAACTGCTTTATCCTCCTCAGGGATCTTGGTCACAACAACCAGTGCAGGAGCTGACTGTGTGCATGCAGTGCAGCTTCATGGGAAATTTGCCCCTAAAACGTACAGCTTATAGTTCCTCTACCTAACTACAAATGATGAGACAAAAGATTCTGTGACTCTCATTTGAAAAAGAGATCAAAGATTACCATAAAATACTCTTCCATTTCCATCCTATACCACTTAATAGGAAAGGAACTTAAAAAGGAAAGCTGTAGGATTTAGGTAGCAAATGGCCCTTTTAGCAGTGGATCTGAACCTACTTTTATGGAAGTCCGATGACATGTGCTTGACATGAAAAGCGATATGTGCAAGCACTCACTGTCTTTTAGCTCAACATGGTGAAGCACTAATTTTATTTCAGCTTGCATTTTTTAATATTAATATTAAAAAACTGCCAGCTCATCTTACAATCAAATGAGAATCTCATATCAAGTCAAGGTGGAGACATTAAAAATGTAGCCAGAAGTGTTTGTATGTGTTGTTTCTGGGAGGTGCTGAGCACTGTCTAATCCTCACATAGTGTGTGGGACATTAAAGCACCCAGCTCCTCCACTTTGACCTGAGTCCAGCCAGGGTACACTGAACTATTAAAACCAATGGAGTTTTCTACCTACTTCAGTATAGCAGTTTTTAATTTCAATTAACTTTGTAATGAACAGGTGCCCAGGGCTGGTTCTGTGAGCCCCATGTTTGTTGGCCTTAGCAGAAAGGCATACCCAGGGTTGCCTGGAAACTCCCTCACTCGTTTTTTTTCCCAGGGAAGTCATTCTTCTAATTCCAGTGGGAGCAGAAAATTGTACTGTAACTATATTAAGGAGCTGGAGCTCTAGTGTCTTTGCTGCTGATTTGGTGCTCAGAAATTGCTGCCCCTTTCCTAGCTATAACAGCAGTTTCATGTAAGCATGCTGTTGTGGCTAAACAGAACCATCCCCTGCTTAAAATGAAGTTTCTCATTTATGAGACTGCAGTCTGGTGATGCTATAATTCTATCATGCTGCTTGCCTGTTCTGCATTGAAAAGATACACACCAGATGACATTTCTTTAGGGCTTAATGAACTGATACTGTCTTTATTTAAAATAGTGAAAGAAAAGAGTAAGAATAATCTGCCATTTCCTTTCACAGTAAAGGTAGGAAGGCATGTGGCATAGAAATAAAACCCCTTGTAGTATATTAGAATATTTCAGAAATTATATTTATTACTTGATGAAGTAAATTGCTTATCAGTCTCTTAACATAAGCAACAAAGCATTTACAAATGCACTGAATTTTTGCTGTTCCTCAGTATCTGCCAACTGAAAACATAAGCCTGAAATGTCCAAATATTTCATGTCACTTTACATAAAACTAATCAAACTAAATGACTAATTCCACTTTAAAAAAATTGCTGTTCATCTTGCATTCCTGAAGACCTGTCTACAGTGGGGTAGACAGGTAGACCTTGTCTACAGAGACAAGGCCCCTGCTGTGTGCACAGTGCCTGTGCAGGTGGAGTGACTCACCAGCTCCTCAGGGGCTGTGCCTGGAGATACATCCCCCTCCTGGCTGCATATTCATCAAGTGATTGCAAAGTAACCCAATCCCTTGCTCATTTTTGTCTGTAGGAAGTGCTGTATTTCGTATTTCAGTGGGGGCTTGGTTCACCCGTTGAAGTAGATTTGGTGTTTCTTTGTTTATTGTTGGTGCTTGATGCTTTGGGTTTCTCTGTAATGTAAGACTGCTTCAAACAGCTGTAATTGAAAAAAGTAATTCATGTTGATGATCAGAAATGTGTGAGAACTGTGGATTATAGTAAGGGAGACTTGAAATAGGAGCTGTAAGGAAAGTGCAAAAGGTTTCTTTCATATTCATTACTTTCCTTAAAATTCATATTTCATATTCATATTTCAAATTAATATTCAAATTTCATATTTATTAGGCAGCAATACGGAAAGAACTGAATGAATTTAAAAGCACAGAAATGGAAGTACACGAGGAAAGTCGGCAATTTACCAGGTGGGTGAATCCCTCTTCTTGCATAAGTGTGAGACATGGGCCTGACAGCAACCCTCTGCCTTTCTGCAAGTCCTCTGCAGTTGTGTCATGATTTGTATGGATTCCTACCATGAGTCCCCTTGAATTTCATCAGTGATTCTGTTAGAATTCCCAGTGATTCTGTTAGAATTCCCAGTGTTGTTGATGCCACCTCTAGTTGGTACAGCAGTGAAGGTGACTGCAATGGATTGGTTGCACAGAAAAAGATTGTTTGGGGCATCTAAAAAATAGTCCTTTGAAAGAACTCGGTGGTTCTCACAGATAAAGTTAGTAGTCCTCAAGCGCACAAAAATAAAGGGATTTCCTTCTCTGGCAGCACTCCCTTGCTCATGAAAGTATACACTTTTGTAGATGCATTTGCTAAGTGAAAACTAGATGATGTGTTGAACTTCAGAAAAGCTTGCCAGTCTTTTGGCAAGCTTTCTAAGGGTCACCTAGGTGCCTGGCAGCAGTTTCTGGGGAACAAGATAGATTCCCTTTTTGCCACTTCTTATCTGTTAATCTGGATTTGTTTTGTTCTCTGCTTTGGATAACACCAAATTGTTGTCTGAAGCATTATTGTTTCCAAGAGCTCTGAAGTGTCCATAGTTTTTAGCAGGCCTTAAAATTTGGCAGTTATTCCTAGGGGGAGGGAGACATTTCCTGTCATCCCCGTGGCATGTGTTCATGCTTCTTGGAAGTTACAAAGGCTGAAAACGGAGACCAGCAAGCAAAACCTGATGTTAGGATCAGCCAATGTTGCGTACACAGTATTATTGTCTTTGCTTCTACAGAGAATTAAGTCAAATAAAAATAATTGCCTAAAACTTCATCCTTTCTGTTTCCTGTTACTGTTTCAACCAAACTCAGGATCCAAGCTAGGGATCCTAGTGTGAACCTTCTAATTTAAGAGTGTGTAACAGGAGAATTCAAAATGGGATATGGATGTTTCATGCCTCTTCTGCTTCATTGCCTGATTTCACAACTTCAGTGATTCCTTTCTCACCAAAACATGGATATTTTTTTTAATAATAATGTAAAGTTACTTCTGTGTAGATACAACATGAACAAATTCATTTTCAGAAAATCAAACCAGTTTCACAGGCAGCAAACCCAAGCCAGGAGATTAACCAGGAGGTAAGGTTTTAATTTAGTGTCACATTCTGACAATTAGAAAATGTTCTTTTCAAACACGGAGATGTATATCTTCATTTGGCTTCTGATGTAATTGTCTCTTCAGCTACTAGGTAGTGTATCTTTTTCAGAATATATAAAAATACCGCTTTTTAAAAAAAGGACATCCCAAGGTAGAGAATAAAAATAGCAGGTATAGAAACCAACTCCCTGCTTACATTGTTGTGTTTCCTGAGTTGCACTGCAATATCGAAGCATAAGTAACAGATAGGCATGAGTCATACAAAAATAATCGGATATTTTTTCATGAGGTTCGAAAACAGTTGAGACTTATTACAATTGGATTTTTGAAAGCTGAACCAGGAATCCAGTGGAGTGACAAACCAGTTAAAAAGTGAATTATTTTTTTTCGAAGAGGGCCTTGGAAAATGGAGCAAAAAATAGGCACAGCCAAATAATGGTAAATACAGGCAATGGTTCCATAGGGTCCCGAAAGAATTTCAACATGAGAGAAATCAGGTTCTCTGTTCCCTCTCGACCCTCTTTTGTTTCACTGATCATTTTGTGGAGTCACTGCACGGAAGTCAGAAGAGTAACACTAGAAAAAGCTAATTAAGAGCAAAATAAGGTGCAGATGTTTTAAGTCAATTGCAATTTTGAAAATAAAAAGAGATCCCATTTCCTCTGGGACCTCTCATTAAAAATTATGTAGTTTCTGCTACATTTGGATTGATAAAAAAAAAAGTGATTTAAGAAAACCATAGACAGAAGCCTCTAGCTAGAGAGATTGATTCTTTCCAAGGAGATCACTGAAATAATGCAAACCAAAAGGCAAGTGCATTGGCAGCTGGTTAACAAAGCCTTATTCATAAAGTTCTGTGATAGAATGAGACAACGAAGCTGCTTACTAAACAAAAAATAGTTTATAGGATATGGTTTCCTATATTATTACAGATTAAATATAAGATGCTTTAATATTCTAATCAGTACTACAACATATTTGAATTGTTAAAATTTTATTTTAAACATGGAAAATTAAAATTGTTCATCATTTACAGCAATGACTGTCAGTTTAACTGTTTTTCTACTCCTAGTAATTTAGACTGATTCTTTCTGTTATTTCATGAGAGAATCCAAGAAACCAAGTTTCTAAAAATAGAGAAATACATAGAAGTTTGGAAAGAGGATATTAGTTAATAAAGTGTTTCTAATGGAAATGCTATATATAGTCCACTATATCGTTCAACACAAATACAAAAACCCTATGTCTTTATTGCAGTCCACTGTACCTTCACTTAGCAGATGAGCTGCATACTTGTGAATGTCAGCTTTTGTGTACACCTCCTTTATTTGAGAAATGCATCCCTTTATTGTACTGAATCAGCTTGTAATGTGGGGTAATGTGTGGCTTGTTTTCTTTTCTCTGGAACTGTTAAGAGAAAATGTGTCAAACAAAAACTTAGGTAATTCCATTGTATTACGTGCATCATTACCTGTGCCTTTTTTCAAGCTGTTGCATATTTTACTACTTCATGGACAGATGCATTTTATAAGCCATTTAAAGAGATATTTATGGCTGGTGATAGATACATTGAGAATCTGATACTGGTGTCCTTCTTACCCTTTTGCTTGGATTCATTACATTTAAGATGAGTTAGAATTTCAATTGCTGTAGGTTCCTAACATTGTAGAAAAGGTTGGTGACACCTTTTGGAGCAATCCATCTCTCTAGCCATCATATAGGCAATCTGGAGCAATGTACATGCTCTACCTAAAAGCCTAAAAAACAGTGAGATATATTTGGGCCTTCATGTGCCTCAGCTGATAATAGGAAGAAAGCATCTGCAGTGCTATAAAAGTTGTTGCTTACTTTAAAAAAAAGCAACCTTTTTTTAGCATCACTTTGCACAAGGATTAAAACCCAGAAATTTAAGTCTTATAGTTTATCAAAGCTTTTCCCATAGTAGCTACTGTCATCCAAATAGTGGATGCAATTATGGCTAAATCTATACTGGCAAACAAAACAGACTGGACACTGTTCTCTGGCCCTGAGGCAGGCTTGGCATAGCTTGCATTCATACAATTAACCTATCCCTCTCACCCCAAAACAGGGCGATGTCCCCCCATACCCAGCTTGCCTGTTGTCCTGGGCTGATGCCAAACACGCCCAGGCAGTACCTGAAAGAGCTGGTTGACCCAAGCCAAACCATGCCAGGGACCACAGTGACAGGTTAATGGTATGGACAGACAGTGATACACCAGTGCTTGAGCCACACCGAATCCCTGTTTGGTTTTATAAGTAGAGAGAGATGGACAGCGAGTGATAATAGGTGTGCCTCTAAACCCACATAGACCAGGAAAATCAGGAGTAATTCTGTTTGGGCCAAAAAAGTAAACAGCTATGAGAGAAGGATGAGGATCAGGTTCATTTTCAGTTGAAATAATATAATTCTAAGTTTTTTAATTTATCTTTTCAGGTTTCATCGTCCATAACAGTTTGACCACATCCCATATTTCATGTAACAGTTTTCTTTTGGGAAATCATTGCATCCTGAAGACCTGAGATTGCACTGGAACTTAAGTATGAGTGTGTGCTACAGTTTACCCTCACGTTAATGAAGAAAGTGGCCCTCGTCTTTATCAATGGACAAATGATTTGTCTAGGAGGAGAACTCACGTGAAGCATTTGTCCGTGTTCAGACAGACCACAGTCTGTGGCTACCCCACACAGACGAGTTGGTGGACTTCTTCATCAGAGCTCCACAAGTCAGGAAGTGCTGAAGACAATCGCTTGAGAGCCTGCTACCAGGAACTATCAGATTTCATAGGGTTGTGACTGAGGGTAACTGCGAGGGAGGGGGTGTGTGAAAAGGACTGAGAGCTGGGGGAAGAGAGTCTTCGCTTGTCAGTCCACAGAGAAAAGTGGAATGGATGGAACTGCCTAATGATGCACAGTGGGAAGAATTATTTAAAGGAAAAAAAAAAGAGTGTGTGAGCAACTGTGCGTGTTTATTTGGTTTTTTTTAATGGCTACAGCCTGTCTTAAAAAGACAGCAAGCCATAAGTCCTCATGTTATCACTACTTTAGTGAAGAACTGTCATTTTCTTTGGTGCCAGTAAATACAGTTGCCAGAAATTAACTCATCTGTCTTTTTTAAAATCCCAATGTGCATGCTTCAGGAAAATACATTGAACATTCATACAGAACAAGCCACATATTTTTTGGTTTTTAATGTTAACATACTCTGGATCCTCAGAAAGACATAAAGAGGATTTGAAGTTTGATAACGTTCAATGAAATGCTTCATGTTTAGAAACACTCCCTGCTGTCTGTCACTTGCCATTCAAACCAGAGGGATCATTATCTTTCTCATTATGGCAGGCAGTGGTGACTTCGACATCATGCCAGTGTGAATCCAAAAGTAGAATAAAATTAGGCACAGAAGTCTTTGCTAGTATGCTTGAGGAGTGATTACTAATGTGACTTTTTCCATTTAAGGACTCTTGCATTGCTTTGAGGAAGAACTCCCAGATGATCAGTATGTCTTCAGCCAGTGGTCCTGTAAAAGTGAAGGAAAATCCTTGGAGTGTCTGCAGCCTGCTTTTGTTCAGTGTGAAGAATGCTTCTTAGATTTGTAATTTTTTATACTATCTTGAAATAGTATATGTGAATACAGTACTATTAAAATTAAGTGGTATGGAGTGTGAAAGGCAATACATGATTTTTCTAAGTTGGCCCAAAGGCCCATTAAAAAGCCCGTGGCATTGTTTACACTAAGAAATTTTCTGTCTTATATTAGCACTTATTTATCCTTTGATTAATGTACACAACATTTGGGGGGTGGGTCTGGAATTCACATATGCATACTTTTAATGCAGTATTACAGTATATTTGCTATTTATCCTTTCTAATGTGTGTACATATTACAATTTATTTTTGTCTTTTATGCGCCCTGTTCAGTTTTTAATTATGAAGTGTAAGTATTTCCTTTTCTGGCAATAAAAGATCTGTGTAGATGTGATTTTTACCTCAGTAAATCTGCAATAGATTCTTGTGGAATGTTTTTAGTTTATAAAATTGAAGGTTGTTGTTTTAGATGTCAGCCTAAAGGCAGAAAGGCGATTTGGTGGCTAAAATTAGATATCCCTCTTCAGTGCTATTTACAACAAGACCAGGTTTGCATAAATGGGGTGGATTATTTTAGGAAAGAGCACTTCTAATAACAGGAGAGTGCATTCCAACAGCCGTCACTCTATTATTTTTAAAGAGATTGGTAAACCATTTTTAAAGAAGATTTTTATGATGTTAGGATCCCTTACATTTTAGTAAAAACTCTAATGAGGTACAAGGCCCAAAATATCAATAACGAAATAAAATAACCATCTACATGCTTGTAGCAAAGAAAAGCAAGCAGCACCTTCCTTTTTTAATGGAATCAATAAGAGCCATTAGGATTCCATTTGCAGAAAACAGTTTAGCTTCTGGGAGGCCCATCATTTTAAAAATATAGAAACACTACTTTGACATCAAGGAAGCAGTGAAAATGTATTCTTTGGCACTAAATCATGCAGGAATTATCAAGCCATTAGAGTTAAGGTTTGTCAGCAATTCTGGTACAATGCTAATTTTTATTTTTAGAATTTGATGAGTAAACTTAAAACTTACACTAGAAGAGTTCTGCTTAAACTTTTTTTTTTTTTTGCTGATGTTGCCAAATTTAGAAATGTGTGTCCAAAATCATATAAAGGTCTACTATGTTGACTTTGAAGTATAAAGCACAGTATTTCACTTCAAAGGAAACAAGTGAAGCAATTAAACAGACCTCAGTGTTGCCTTAATCCCATCAAAACACTTGAAAGCAGCCAAGATACTAAAGGCAGAAGGATAGCTGTTGCACAGGCAGAATAACTTGGACAAAGGTAAGGTAAGACTATATATACTTTATATAAGACAGTAGCTCCTCTCACGTGCCAGGGTACGTATGGGTTACACAAGCAAAGTAAAAGTTGTTAAACTCTTAGGACGAAGTTAAATACTTGACTTTGCAAGAACATATTCCTCTATTCTAGGCCTGGAGCATGGATGGAAAGTTATGTGCTGCCTTTTCATTTTAATAGTTAAAATGCAAAGGTGAGGATACAACTTCTAGCTCAGACTTCTTCAAGCTGCAATATGTCATAAGAAATGAGGATACTTAGGTGAGGTATCATTTAGGCTTTTCCTATCCTCCTTCTGGGGTTGGAGGTTTTTTTAAAGTGTTCACTACAAGCCATTGCTAGAGGCAGAACACTAGCCTCGATGGAGATGCTGAGTTAATTTTTAATTTCTTTTTATTTTTTATGACAATCAGATGCATTCTTTGACCCACAATTCAGCAAACTAATTAAGTAAATTTATGTAACTGGACAAAAGGATTTGCCTTTATTGAAACTTATGTAAAAATGTAGTATGCTTGCAGAATTAGAACTATAAACTATCCATTTTGTATTATACCCACACACAGACATAGAATTGTATATACTATTTTTATATTCTAAAGATCAACTGGCAGAAAAACAACAGTTGGAAAGTGTTATCCATGCAATAAAAAATAATGAGAATTTGGTATGTCACTATGCGAAGTGAAGCAAGTTTGCTTTACCTTATTGAGCTGCCTGAAGTCTGTTTCTGCTGCATCTCCTAGCCCTCCATATTGATGATTTGAAATGTCTTCGAGTTGCATCAACAGCCCATTGGAAATAATATGCTGTATACTTGTCTATGGGGCCGCATGCCTGTTAGAAGATAAAAATCAGGATAAGTCCTGAGAAATTAATAAGTGAGTAGTCCTTGAGGAAAAAAATAAAAATATGCTGAAAAGGCAAAACAAAAGTAACACTTTCCATGTGACACATAGTACAGTCCAGCTGGCTAATAGGGAGCAGTATATTAATTTTTATCAAACTGGACAAATAATTTAAATGTCATCCACAACATATGACAAACCTTACACATATTATACCTAATGTTCCACAGAGTCATATATGAACTCAGATGTCTACAGCCATACAAAGAGAAAATTAGTAGCATGAAGTAGTGGTTTCTGAAATTACCTCATATATCATGTTTATCAGTAGAATCATGCATCACACCATGTTGCTGTGGGTGCAAAAGAATGGATGCTTAATCAAATCCTAATTTCTTCTTCACATAAAAAATGTAAATGATTCTACAATGTCTCTTGTCTCTCTCAGGTAATACATATTAGTCTTTTTAGCTGAAATACAGTCTATATGAATTTTCTCAAATTGTAATATATATGTTGACTCAACAAGTGCAAAAAAAAAAATTAAACTGAATGCTAATGATTACTTAAGCTAAATACCATTTCAGCTGGTGATTTGAAACATGTTAGGACCAGGAGCACCATCTCTTCAAAATCACTGAAAGTATTTGCAGCCATTTGTAGGTCTACAAGACTGCATTTATTTGTTGAGTTTATCATTTACCTACAGTTGTCCATGTCCCTTGCTGTGGTGGCCTTTCCTGACCTCTGATGTGGTGTGGGGCAGGGCATACCCACCACCTGCTCTGGCCACACTAAGTACCTCTTAGAGAAGCACCATAGCCTCGGTGTTGATATGTAAAAACCTTATCAGGTGACCACTTCTTATTTTTTACCTTGAAAATGAAATGAAAGCTGTGAAACAAAGGCATTAAAGCACCCCTGATATTAAGAAATTAGACCATTAGACCACTCCTTCCAGGTGAGATTAGTGCTTTGTTTCCTGTAGAAATGCTTCAAACTCAGAGCTGTAACAAGTACTACTACAACTACATCAGAGAATTTGTTTCAAAACAGCAGTCAATTAACCTGACTATAAATTTAATCTGAGCCCTAATTTTGTATCATCATAAAGTGGGAGGAAGATCCAGCCAGCACAGACTAAAAATGTCTAATCTAGTCTGGCAGCCTGGGAATCAGCTGAAATCCCTTCAACGGCTGCAGCCGGCAGGGGTTGGAGCCAGGGTAGGAAGAGCCACACTGTCACCTGGCTACCTAGCAGGACAGGTCTGTGTGAGCACTGCTGGCATACTAAGCAGGGACTAGACTATCCACCCATGTCTTAATGTCTGTTAATGCTTTAATGATAAAGCAAACCAAGCTAAAAGCCTACGTTTGCATGAAACTGTCAGGCACACCTGAACTGCATCTTTTAATGCTTTCACATCATCTCTTTTTGGTAATTTCTTAAGGAGTTAAGACCTGTGCCACTGCTGCAAACTAAAATAAAAACATACTCAGGGTGAAAAAAAAGGATAGACTTGCCTCCTGCCTTTACAGGCCACATTTAGTTCCATTATTGTTTCTATCCGTATTCTTACTGTACAAAGCTCAGTGCAATGCTCACTGCTGGGACCTAGATTTTAATAGAAAAAGTGATTCTGGAAGCTTTTATTAGGTTGATGCAAAAATATTTTGAGGATCAAATTTAAAAAAAAAAAGAAAAAAAGTAAATTCTCCAGAATAGCTTAAAGCTTCTATTTAACAGAAATCTGGAAAAAAACCCCCACCAAAACTCATGGAAGTATATGTATAGAGAGAAAGGGAGAAAAAGGAGTGAAATGAACATATTTTGCTGTAATGTTTCTATTTATTAACTTTAATAATTAATAAGTTCTTGTTTCACTTTGTCAGTTCCCACCTTGTTTCAGGTTTTTAATGGCAATAGAGCTCATATGAACTAGATACAGCATATCACCAATATTTTCTAGGAGGTAAATATTGCATTGGATAGAACTGAAGAAAGTAATGGTATTCCCTGTATCTCCTTGTTCAATCATTAATTCTTTATATTAAAAAAGTCTTTCAATGCTATGTCAAATTCAACAATATTTGAACATTGTTATGATATAGTAAAATGTTGCTGAACAAATCTTCTCTTCTTTCACTACTTTGTGTGGTGGTATACTGATTTGTAAACTTGCATAAATTTTGGAATTAAAGAAATACTGTGTTTTGGATTATTATTTTAGCGGGTGTGATTTCAAACAAAAATATATAAACGACTTGTTTGAATGGGACTGTGTGCGCAGGGTGGGAAGGGTGTGGAGATGGCACGTGCTTAATTGCCTGCAACCATTCAAATAGCTTTTAAGATTTTTATTTTTTTTTCCCTAAAAGAGAAATAGAATTCCATTTACAACCAAACTGTAAATCTGAGAGAGGCACAAGAATGCTGTAGACCACATTGCTGTACGCTCAGGAGCTAATAAATTGCGTCCCTTCCCAGCATTTTACAGAATAGCTCAAACAGTAAATAAAGATGTTATTAGTATGCCATGCTTTGTAGACCCAAATGTACCTTAAACACGGACAACTCAAGAACATGTATGCCTTTGGTAGAGCTGCAATTTGGCAGGGCAAGGTACTATTCAGTAGTAGGAATCGTTGCACACATGCCTCTTCCAATCAAGTCCACATGGACACCTCTGAGAGACGACTCCAGTAAGGAAGGTTGATAACCCCTGCACATCAGTGTTCCAGTAGTGTCTTCGGAGGGTCCGGTAAAACCAGAAGATTCTTATGAGCTGAATATACTGTAAGGCAGCACAATCACCTAAAATGAAATTTTCATGTGAATTCATTGGAATTTTGCAGCATGTAATGGAGAGTATCACCTATTGATATGCACTGGGCCAGTTCTTAGACTTTATTGTTTCTGTTAGTTTGCTTGGAAATAGAAACAAACTATGCTCAAAGTAACTTGCTTGAATTTCATTAAATGTTCCTATTTACAAGTAAACTAAGGCAAACAAAATTCAAGCCTTGGTTCCCCATTGCCTGGCATGCTAGATAGTTACTGGTAACTACACAAAATGTATCTGAAGCATTTTCAGCTTAGAATTCCTGTCTCTTTAAAGTGTACTTTCCACATTTCATTACTTTCAAAACATGTAAAGCTGTGGAGAATCAATACCAATAACTTTTCAGCTTATGGAGGGCATATTTTACATAACAATTGTAAAAAGGATGCATCTACCTATACTTTGGCAACTTGACTCAGTGTGATTGATTATGGTAACTATAAAGAACTGGCTGATCTGATACTGCATTTTACACAGGTGTATTGATATCTGAGAATATAAGTAACTGGAATACTGGAATTATTACAAATTAATGATAGCTGCTTCTTGAGGTTTTATCTGTAATGTAGTGTGTATATATATATATACACTACTATATATATATATATATACACATATATATATATACACATGCACACAAATATATTCCAATATCATCATCTGGAAAATATAAAATACAGAAAATATTTTGCTCTTGAATCTTTAGCATGTACATGGACATATATAAAAGAGTTAAATTGAGAGACCAAATTAAAAACCCCTCTTCATGGAATTGAGATGAAGAAAGGTTCCTAAAATCTTCCTTTGAATTTCCAAGGTCCTTCAAACATATCTGGTAGCTCACTCATGAGTGGTGTATTGTGTAGTGGTGTGTTCAATGAAGTGATACTTGGTATAAAAATAAAGAGTGATAGCTCAGTGGTTCAGAGACCTAATCCATGTTCCCAGTTTCCCAATTTTTTTTTTATCATCAAGAAGTGGTTTTCACTAGTTCAAGTGTCATTGACAGTAGATTTGCAACAGAATTACACCCACTGCACATGGACAAAACTGATCTGCATAGTTGAGGATCAACCTAGTCTGCAGTGTGTCTGCCAATTTTTTAACATTACAAAGTGACTGACAATAACTTTTGTTTTTTAATTACTTTGCAGTAATTTCTGCTTTGCAAGAACTAAGACAAAAATATTATCATAAATTTCCTCACACGGAAGGCAAGTTGATGATCATGTTAAGGATATCCTTCCAGCATATTATTTTTTAAGTGTCTGCCTTGACACACCATTTCAATATTGACCATTCTTCTTCTGCAAGCATAAAAGAAATGGTTAGTAACCTGAGCACTTTTCCCTTTAGTCTCTGTAGATGCTCTTTGCTGAGTTTAAAGTGTGAAGAGTCTCTGCAAAGAAGCCAGTGAGAGAGTACAGTCGGATGGATGACCTTGTAAGGCTTGGATGAAATGAGAAGCTTAAGCAGAGTCTCCAAGAGACTCTCTCATATACATTTCAAATACATGTGATACTAAATTTTGAATTTTGATGTATCATAAATCAGTTGGAAGGAGACGACTCACTCTTAGGTATCAACAAAGGAGGCAATATGATGCTTATTATTGTTAATCCTTAATCTTAAAACTGATTTCCAGATGTATTACTGTTTGTATACATTATCAATCTTCTGTGATATGGGAGGGAGCCTGTTGTTTTATTCTCTATGTGAACATATAATAACATATCCTTCCCCCTAAATGCTTAGAATCTAACCAGGAAATTCAGGGTGGGGATGTGAATGAAAGCAAGACAGAAAACCCTCAGACTTAATGAAACAGGTAAATTTAACTTACACATATAAAACAGCTGATTAGCCACACAGTTGAGAGCAAAAGCTCATTTTTCCCACTTCCAAACTGATACGATGCTTCTAGACCAGATTTGGGGTATATGGAATGACAGTACTGCCATTATTAGATAGGGAGGTCACCAGATTTATGGGACTGTGAAGTGTAATCCTGTCACCAAGTCTATGTACAAGTATTTTGCACTTCTGTGTATGCCAGAGCTATGTCAGGGACCTGGAAGCAATAAGGAGTAATCTAATCTACATCATTACCCCACAGATAAATGCTAAGCACTGTGTTTTCAACAGCTGAGTGATTCTGGTCTTAATTACCCTGTGAAAAGCCAGCTCTGCTATTCTACCTGTCACTGGGTTTACAGTACAGACACACTATAGGAAGGAGTTTCTGCTGTGAGGTGCAGTCCTGAAAAACCTGAAAATTTGCAGCATGCAGTCAAAGGACACCTTTTTGGATCTTGAGTGTCTACTACAACCTTCAGATGGCAACAAGATGCTCACCATGTACTTTTTGCAAGAGGAAACTCTAGCCTTTGCAGTGATAAATCCAGAGCTAATCTGAATCCTCTGAGTACAGGAGTAATTTCAACTGATGGAGCTGATCAGATTAGTTTGTGCACTTCCATAAGAGTGATGTGATGAAACCTGAAGGTAAAGATGCAAGACTTTAGAAAATAACAGCTAGAACAGTGAAAATTTGGGTTCTTTCGGAGCTTTAGTGACACCTACTGAGAGCCAATGAAATCCACTCAAATATGACTGAAGCTAATATTTTAAGGTACACATATGCATATATATTTAGTTGTATACATATACACACATAATTTGGATAATTTTTCTGAATTTTCAGTAACAACCTCTTCTTAGCTGTTGTTATTTGCTTGTATGAATATAGGAAAAAAACCTGTCCCTTCTGTTTTACATTTTCCTTTTGAAATGTAACAAAACAGGTTTACATCATATTCCTAAAATACCAAGCATACTTTTCTCTTTCTTAGCAAGGAGCCTGTATGTGCACGCCTGTGTCTGTGCACAGCACTGTCTGTGCACTGTGCAGCATAGGTAAAATTTCTACAGCTGATGTGTCATATCACAGAGCCACAGAATGGGTCAGGTTGGAAGGGACCACAGTGGGTCACCTGGTCAAACCTCCCTGCTCAAGCAGGATCACCCTGGAGCACATGGCACAGGATTGTGTCCAGACGGCTCTTGAGTATCTCCAGGGAGGGAGACTTCACTGGACAATCTGTTCCAGTGCTCAGTTATCCACACAGTAAGGAGGTTCTTCCTCATGCGCAGGTGGAACTTCCTGTGCATCAGTTTCTGCCTATTTTCTCGTGTCCTATTGCTCGGCACCACCGAAAAGAGCCGGGCTCCATCCTCCCGACACCCTCCCTTGAGATACCTATGGACATTGATGAGGTCCCCTCTGGGTCGTCTCTTCTCTGAACAGGCCCAGCTCCCTCAGCCTTTCCTCGTAAGAAATAAGAACTCAAATACGGCAAAACACTCTCAATATGACTACGTGTTATTTATTTCTCACCCTTCAAATTCAGACCCCACTCCTCACACCTCCCCCCAACCAAGCCCCGCCCTCCCCCGCCTCTTCCTGCGAGCGGAGGCACGGTCTCTGCGCATGCGCGTTGTCCCTTGGCTCCCGCACACCGCTCTGCCAGAGAGGCCGCTGGTGGGCGGAACCACTAGTTTGGGGGGAGAAACGGGAAAATGTGTCCTTGGCGGGCGGGAAAAAGCAACCTCCCTTGCGTTCACAGAACCTTTCTTTTAATAAAATACTATTTCAGTCTGAGAAAACGCTCGTTGTTTTTTTTTTTTACAGTGAAGAAGAAAAAGCCCCAAACCTGCCTGGAGCGGCTGCCTATCGCGTTCCCCCCCGTTTGTGAGTGGTCTATTCCAAGATGGTGGCCAGGGCTCGGCGGCGCTGAGGCCTGGCTTGCGTGCAGCGAGCGGGGTTGGGGGCACTGGGAGTGGCGGGAGCGCTCCCCGCGACCGGGGGGCAGCGCCATGGTGAGTGGGTCGTGTTGTGTGCTCGGAGCTACCGGGTGAAGAAGGCAGGTTAGAGTAGCCCCTAGGTTGCATATATCTGCTATAACGCGTTTTGGTGGGTAAGTAAAGCCAGAAACCTTCATAAAAGCATTTCCCCGAGTCAGATGTGCTAGCCTGTAGAAAAGGCTTATATTTTTGATGTTAGAACCATGTCTGGTTCTAGTCCTCTTGGCTGGTGTTGAATTGCTGGCGTAGGAACACCGTCCAGACAATTTTCCAGAATATAAGTGTGTCTCGAGGAATTTCCTCATGTCGGTTTCCTGTGTTTCGTGGATGAAATTTGTTGTAGTTACTTAAGAATTCCTTTCTGGGGTTATATGTTAAACTGTATAGGGTACTAGCAAATATTTATTGTACTTGCCTTTTGGCAGCTGAATAAGCGGCATGTGCTGTTGGAACCTATGAAATATCTGTTGTGCATTTGGTGAGGTGAGTTAAGCCACCACTAGTCTCTTTTGCTTTGTCTCCAAACATGTTTGTAAAGTATTGTTTTAAAAAGAATACACTAGCACACTCTAGACAAAATATTCTTTGTAGGTGCATTTAATTTTTCATTTTGTATTAATGGTTAACCAAATGCCCTTTTGCAGCCTCACAAGAAGAAGAAACCCTTCATAGAGAAGAAGAGGGCAGTAACGTTTCACTTAGTGCACAGAAGTCAGCGGGATCCACTTGCTGCTGATGATACTGCTCCCCAGAGAGTTCTGCTGCCTACACAGAAAGTAAATACTGACTTTTAATATTGAGGTTCATTCAGATAAGAAATGCTGTGGAGAAAAAAGTTGGTTTGCAGTCGTACAATATAAAAACATACTCGGACAGAAGGTAGTATTTAGTCCAGCTTATTAAAAAGAAGGGGATGTTGTAGGGAGTTTGATAGTGGTGAGTTACTACCTGGTGGTTGAAGGATGACTAACTGGCATTAGGGATATAAATATATTTTAAAAACAACAACAAAACTTGCCTGACCCACTCTGGTAAAACAGGCTTTGTAAGTTATGTTGCTGGTGGAAAAAGTTGTCTAAGATCCTGCTCAGACAGCACCCAAACACTGAACCAGCTGATTACAGTGTTCTAGTTAGTTTTTGTGCAGGTAGTGAGTGGAGAGAGGACTACCAGGATTTTAGAATTCGGGCATTCTCAATTGATGTGTTACTCTTCTTTTTGCTAATAAGTTTTAAATGAGCTTAGGTAATGTATTTATTTTTATTATTTTTATACATTTATTTATTAATTATACATTAACTAAATGTATTTCTTTCTTCTATTTTCTTTTTGCCCCCCTTCCAAGGGGCATGAGGAGCAAAGAAGGGAAGAGCAGCGGAAGTACGGCGTCTTCTTTGATGATGACTATGACTATTTGCAGCATCTGAAAGAAGCCTCTGGTCCCTCTGAGCTGGTCCCTTCTGTGCGTGGACAGCAAAGCAGAATCGTTGTTACAAATGAGGGGCACATAGAAGATGAAATTCAGAGAATTTCAGTAAGTAGTATTTTTGCTAATGATTATGCTATTCTTTGGAGTTTAGTATCCTGTAGACACAATAACCGTATTCAGCAAATGTTACTGTGACTGTGATCTCCTTCTATGTAAAAAGATCCTTTTGACCCACAATCAGACTTTCCTACAAATAAACCCAAAAGTTGACAAGCCAGAGTTTATTGATGAACATTATTTTGCTAGTGCAGTGTTAAAAGCTTCATGTACCCATGACAAACTTTTCTTTACAGAGATGGCTTACAAAGGTATTTGTTTGAACAAGTTAGGAGTTTTTCTGGGGTGGGTGTTTGTTTTTAAGGTTTTTAGAACTTTTGAATGCTCTGGGAGTTATGAATATGCCAGGTTGCATTACCAGCACACCATGTTTTTAAAGTGGAATGCAGCAAAACCCAGAGGGAATAAAAACAAACGTTTCAGTTACTGGGATAACGTGTAGAATTTCATGATGCTGAATCGCATTGGAATGGAAAATCAGTAATTACTTTGAAGCAATGATCTGTACCATTGACAGTTTAATTGAGGGAGTTTAATTTAACCAAATACTGTAGTCAAAACCAGTGTTCTTAGTCAGAAATACCTTTCAGGTACAGTTTGGTGATACTACATAAGATTTAAAGTTAGATTAGATGGATATGTTGTGAAGCTTTTAATAAGCCTTTCAATAAAGGGGTGATTCCAAATGTTTGTTACTATTCTCCAAAACAAAAAAAAAATACAAATTTCAATGTGCCTGATGTACAGCCATTCTCTAAAAAGCTTCAGAGATGCAAAAAATACTGTCTCTATACCTGGAGAATATTGACATGAGAATTAAAGCTACCAACACTTTACCTAGCTTTCATTGCATAACTTTGAAAATTTGCCACTGATCAAGTAACGCTTGTCTTAATATTTAAGTAGTACTCACAGACTTTCTTTGTGTCACATGAGCATCTGCACCTTTTTTTTAACATGAGCTCAAAGGAGAAGCTGCGAACAAATATATTGTGATGATGTTATTTTGTTTCCTTTTCTAAGGCTCCATCTATTAAGTTACCTTCCTCAGTATTTGCCACAGAGTTTGAAGAGGATGTGGGCTTGTTAAATAAAGCTGCTCCCGTTTCAGGTATCGCTTACCTTTTTGTTATGTGAGTTGCCATGTAGGAAGTAGGTGATAATTATGGCTTTGATTGTGGTGTCATACTTGTCAGTTTAGAGCAGGCTAAATAGGAGACATAAAGAATGATCTATGAGAGACCCATGTTACAATTTGAGACTATTTCTGTGATACACTAGTAAGAACTTTTTAGCTTTGCTTGGAGAGGGCAGAATCTATGAGCACTTACTATTGTGTAGCAAAATATAAGCTAATAACAGGGAAAAACTGTAGATAATACTATTAATTTATTACTCCATCTGTTTGAATTCAAGTCTGGAACTAGATTTTCACTCAAAATTTCTTTTCAAGTGCTGAGGACTGTTTACATTCCTTCATTAGTATTATTTCAATTAACAGACTGTGAATACACTTTTGTAGTCTACAGCTGTCTTCATATTTTATAACAGAAAGGATTTGTGGCAGTTCTCTCTTGTCCTGGCAGAAGGGTGCTAAAGACACATCTGTTAATTGCAGTAGAGAAACACTTTTTAACCTTTTGTAATGTAGGGAATTTTAGGATTGGGAACTAGGGTTGCTAATTGATCATGTGGTACTTTAACTTGGATATTTTTTCTTCTACAATATTCTATATTAAAATGCATTTATGGAAGCTTAAGACCTCTGAGGAATGTTTTTTTCTGAATGATAAAAATTGACAAGAGGATGGTGACTTGCCCTAGCTTGTATCAAATGTACAAATATTATTGAGGAATTTTGTGATTCTTTCATTTGAACTTTCCTTACTGCAAATTAACAGTCTAGCTGGATTGGTTTTGTAATGGCAGAAAAACTTACATATTTATGTATTGTTTTGTTTTTTTAACTCTCTAGGACCACGACTAGATTTTGACCCAGATATTGTTGCAGCTCTTGATGATGATTTTGACTTTGACAATCCTGAAAATATCCTGGAAGATGATTTTGTTCTACAAGCAAATGAACCACAGAAACGGTAGATAGAACTTTGTTGAACTGTTTGCCTTATGTAAATAGGAAAGATGCTATTTGCTATTTCATGTGGTGGTATAGGAAACCAGAATGGTTTCAGATTTCAAATTTGAATACTTTGGTGTATTAAAAGAATAAAAGCATTACTTTGTATTATGTGAATGGTAGCTTAAAAAACCAAATTTTCTTGTGTTATCCAGGAGATGGGTTTCATTCATTACTTTGAGCTCATTGTTTACATGCAATGTTTGTAATAATAGTATTCTTAAACTACTTAAACATTGCCATTTATCACATGTAAAATACATTAGTAATAGTATGGATAAAGGCTATCTGTTGTTTCTGGAACCTTTACAAATTTTGCATTTTATTTATTTAGGTTTAGATATCATCTCATTATTTTATGAACAATGAGAAATTTTTCTCATTTTAGTATTCAAGAGTGCAGCTAGTATTATTCTGCTTCGAAAACTACAGCTGAATGTAAACGTAACTTCACTCTTAGTGCACAAATCTGTGATCCAACAGTTACCAGAAATGTTTTCAGCTTTCAGAAAAAAGTAGTGTAATGCTGACTTTGGCAACACGGTTTCTGCTAAACTTGTTTTTCTTTTACTGGCTTCAAGATAATCACTTTTTATCTTTCCCTCTCAACATTTGAATTTGTTATTGCCAAATTGTTTCAGGTAACCCAGCATTGGTCAGAGCTATGGAAAGGTCCATGTATTATTTTAAAACTGTTTTGTACTTTTGTTCAAGGGGATCAGATGCTGAGGATGAAGATGAATGGGAAGATATGGAGGATGATAGTGATGAGAAGGATAGTTGCAGTAGTGATAAAGACTATGATTCAGAAGGTCCTTTATCAGATGATGGGGTTAATGGACAGGCAAAAGAATTTCTTTTTATGCAAGAAGAAACCAGGAGTCGTTTCACAGAATATTCTATGACATCTTCAGTAATAAGACGGAACGAGCAGTTAACCCTTTTGGATGACAGATTTGAGAAGGTGAGGCAGCTCAAGAATGTAACTGCTAAGGGTGTTAAATGCTTCTTTGTCTGTTGATTCATTCCATCAGGTGGTGTCTCGTGCAAATTTTTACTGCCTTCAGTAGTCAGGGCATCAAACATCTGTTCTTTGCGTCTGTTCCGCATTTAATACTGTGTACTGAGGCTTGTGTTACCTAGGTTATTGCTCTTGAAAGGTCTAACACTGATAGAATTAAACAAAATTACTCCAGTTGCTGTATGAGCATTCACAGTTAGTGTTACACTTTGTCTGAGAAGCTCAGTTCATAGAATCACAGAATATTCAAAGTTGAAGGGACCCACAAGGATTATCGGGTCCAGCTCTTAAGTAAATGGCCCATAGGGGGTCACACCCCCAACCTTGGTGTTATTAGCACCATACTCTAACCAGCTGAGCTAATCTCAGGACTCAACACAGCAAATCATGTTAGGTGCCTGATAAAGTACACATTCATGAACTGAGCAGTGACAGGCTTCTTAAGGTACAGATTGAAATAATAGACAAGAATAAGAACCATTTCCAGAATCTGATTTATAAATTATTATCATAAGAAAACTTTGTGATTCCCATGCTTTAAGGATACTGACAGTAAGGAGGAAATCCTACTGCAGATGGGTTTGGTAGGGGAGAGGAAAAATGGGCAAATAAAAAGAAATGTGTGGATCTTATTTAAACTGTCAAGAAGTTGCACAACAGATGCGATCTAATTACAGATATCCACTTCTTTATTTTAGTTTTATGAACAATTTGATGAAGATGAAATTGGAGCCTTAGATAATGTGGAGTTAGAAGGCTATATTAACACAGACAATGCTCGGTTGCAAGAAGTCCTGAATGATTACTACAAAGAAAAAGCAAAGAAGTATGTATTCCCAGAAGTACTGCTTCACATAAGTCGTTAAGTAATCCTGTGTTTATATTGAAATTTTGGGTATGTTGTTCCAAGTTCAGGTACTGAAAGATTACATCCCACAACAAAAGCAGCTGCATATGAGTATTATCCATTTTTGTGAGAAAATTAAGTGGAGGAATTTTGTTTGTTTTAGTGAGTTTATGCTTTTTTTTTTATAATAGTATTGAACTTAGTGTAAGTAGTATCTGGAGGCATTCTTCCTTTCCCTTTTTAGTGTAACTTATTTTTCTCCTTATACCTTTACTTTTGTTTGTAACAGACTCTTTAGCCAAGTATATTCTGTCCTTCTGGTATGCAGCTGATTCTTCTTTCTGCTTAGTTACATGATAATAAACTCATGGGCAACTGTTGCATGGGTACCAGTATTTGTAGCCCTGCAAAAATCAGTGCTTATAAAGCAACTCTGTGTCAATGTAAGACTGCGTTTCCATGCTCTGTTCGCTTTGTCTTAAAGCAGGTGATATTGTCCCAAAGATAAATGTCTAAATGTTCTCACATTAGTCTTGTGTCTCCTGATGGAAAGACATGGTAATCCCTTCTGCTGCCTTGCTTACAAACTCTTCTCTTTCTGCCCTCCAGTCACAAGTATTGTGTGCCAAATACTTCTGAAATGCAGAAGTATTTCTTTTGTTGACTGTGTCTGTTGTCCTAATGTTTTTAGTTTATTTTGAGGCGACTTACATAGGAAACTTAATTTTTTGTGCCAGTTTCATTAGGAATAGCTTTCTTGGGTTTGGAGTTTTACTGAAGGGAGTCTGGTTTTACATAATTGCACATTTTCAAGAAAAGATAAACTGTATTTTTTTCTTCTCTGGACTTCTTCAAAGTTGTGTGAAATTGGATGCTCTTGAACCCTGTGAAGATTTGGACTCTCCTGCGAATGAAGAAAGTGAGGAAGAAAAGGAAGAAATAATATCTGTAGTTATTGAGGAACCAAAAGAGAAGTGGGATTGTGAATCCATCTTGAGTAAGTATTTTGGAGTTTGCTTGTTTGTTCCTAGGACTTCAAAGTAAGTGATAGGTGATCTCAGAACTTTTCTAGCAGTGCTTTAGGTAAAACAGTTTATGCTCTGAGCACAACAGCAGGAATTTCCAAAGCCTCAGTATTAGTACAACTCATAATAAACTTACCTCGTTTCTCTTTCCAAGCCCTTCTTCACTGCTTTCTTTTTCCTTTGTGCCCTAGGTACATATTCAAACTTATATAATCATCCGACCCTTATTAAGGAGCCATCAAAGGTAAAATTATTAAACTTATTCTAATGAATAACACTGGGAAAACTTGACACAAATGTGCATTTTTTTCTCAATGGATATCTGCTTTAAAAGAAGGAGCAGAAAAGAGGGTTGGGGAGGGTGTTAGCCTCTGGTATTATTTCTTCACTAAAGAAGGGTTTGGATATATTTTTTTATATTAGAAGGAAAATTGAGTCAGTTCAAAATGTCTGTAATAGCTAGGCAGAAACATACAGAGCAAGGAATTCACTTTTTTGTTATCTATGATATAGCTTTGCATAATGCATGTCTCACAACTACCTATTAGTTTGGATTTTTTTCTACAGTTTGAAACAGTTTATTCTAGTTGTTTGACCTTCCAGATGTTCCCCATCATTAGAGCACAGCTCGATATTCCAAAGTTTGAAAGGAAACCTTTTTCTTGCAAGCTTATAAAGGAATACTAAGTGCCTACTGAAGTTCTATTTTTTTTTTCCTCAGTAATATTTAAATAAAAGGGAAAATTGTTTTTCATGTTCTGGGAGGCTAGATTCTGTTCACAGATGTATTTGGTTTCTTACTTTGGGATTAATGTGCATTTTTCTGGAGGAACAAAATAGTATGGGGAAACTCACATGTTAATTACTGTCAAATCTGAATCTAACGTTTTCATACTGCTAATGCAGTGCAATGTGCACTTCTTGTAGAGAAAAGTAGGGACCATTAATACATATGCACTCTCTATTTTAGCCCAAGCCAATAAAAATTTCTCAGAAGACTGGAATTCCTCTACATATCTTGCCTCAGAAAGGTCTTACCGCTAAGCAGGTTGAACGCATGCAAATGATTAATGGCAGTGACCTGCCAAAAGCATCAACACAACCTCGTTCCAAAGATGAGAGCAAAGAGGATCGCAAGGCTAGAAAACAGGCAATAAAAGAGGAGCGAAAGGTACTTATTATTTTAAGTAAGACCTTGCAAAACCATGTTGTATTATCTGTCTTATAAACTTTATTTAAAGCTCACTTGTTTTCATGTCTGGAAGTAATGGGAAAAACTTGCTGGTCTCAAAGGACTAATTATTGTTCCTTAAAAAAAAAAAATCTACTAGAAAGAAAGTTAATTTTGTCATCCCGGTTTCCAGTGTCAAAACTTTGGGTTTGTTATTGTGGCCACTACTGCAGATAAAACTTCGGAAGGAACTTCAGATTTCCTTACAATCTAGAGTAGCAAAGGAAACATTTATGATGTTTCAGATTACATAAAGTGAAAACTATCTGAAAGAAACTATGGAAGAGTGGAAAAAAAATGGAAAATCTAATTGCCCACAATTAAATACTAGCTGTTTTTCTTAGAAACAGAAATAGCCAGCATATTAGAAGCTTCAGGTAACTTAAGATGTTAATCCTGGTGGTACACATATTAATTTGACTTCTGCTAATTAGTGCCATAAATGATAATATTGTCCAGATTGCTCTTGTTCTCATGATCTAGAATAGTTAATTAGAATTGTTTGATTTTGCATGTTAATTCCTATTTTGTAAATTTCTAATTATTCATGTGCATAGGAACGCAGAATGGAGAAGAAAGCCAACAAACTTGCCTTCAAACTGGAGAAAACGAGGCAAGAAAAAGAGTTACTCAATCTGAAACAAAACATTCAAGGACTGAAGCTGTCTTGAAACTGAGAAGCTTATTGTGGAAACATCCTTAAGTTCTGATTTGTATTGAGAAGGGAACTGCCAACTGGAGAACCTTGCCAGTCCTGCTTAAAGGGAATTGTTCAGATCTCTCTGTAACAAGACCACAGTAACTTGTTATTCTTTCTGAAATTAAATTCTACATAAAACAATGTGTTAGGGATGTTTATTCTGTCATGAATGACAAGGCAACTGTTGCAAAGTTTCATTACAGTATATATTAAAATAATTAAAAATATTTTTGTTACACACTGAACAGAGTTTTATATATATATATATTTGTTGAATGTATTCAGCAAATCAGCAGAATCCTACAGATTTGATCTCATTAGATTCTTCTATTAAATTATTTCATTTTACATAGCAATATTTTCATTTATGTCTTCTCTGCCTTATACTGATGGTTGAATATAGTGCCTTGATATAGCACAGTTTTGTAAGTCAAGGAGTTTTCACCCACTCCTCCTTGGTTCTTTTCTGGGTAGGTTATTTGTTGTTTTGGTACTATTACAAAAGCTGTAGAATAACCTTTCCTGAGCAGAGGTGTCTGAAAAGCCCTTGTGGAGCTAGACATCCCTGTTACTTAACCTGACTTTTATGTTTCATGGCAAATAAAATCTGTTTCAACAAGTGTTGCAGTTAGAGTAGTCAGTGACCCCTTAGAGTTGCTATTGGAATTGGCTTTGCTGAAAGTATTCACTCTGAGTAGTGTGGCAAACAAAACAGGAGATAATTAGAAAAATGTTGTAGATAATTAGAAAATGTTGTAGATAGTCATGGTCTTGATTTTCCTGAAATACTATTCCTCGGGTCTTGCATTCAGTTTGGTTTCATTGAAATACAAGCTCAAGACCCACCACAAATTTTTGAAGATGAGCAGACGGCCAGAATTGAGGCTTGGTATGATCTTAAATGTTTGTACTGTGCACGTGAGTTATCTTGATAGTGACCAGTCCATTATGTGTGAATGAAATGAATAGTATTTGTAGTCAGTCATAAATCCTTATGTATTAATAAGAAACCCTCAGGTTTCGGTCCTTAGGCTACAGACTGAGCAGTCTTCTGCCTTTAGGTGAAAAGTTAACCATTTTACTGTAAGGAACCAACGCATCAGTGGAGTGGCCTGACTACTGTTGAATTCAAAGCATCTGGAATATTCCTTAAATAGTTTTGTGAATACTAAATGGAGACAAGCTTGCAGAGGGACTGATGAGGCTGTTTAATGTACAGAAACAATTCAAAGTACTTGGTTTTACTGGAGGGAGACTTTTATAATAAATTGGTAAAGTAAGATGATTTTGGAGAAGGGAATAAAGAGGTATTTGAGTCTACAAGTCTCTTAATCACTGCTCAGAAAACTAAAGTGTCAATGCACATCTAGATTAAGCCTTTGTATGCACATCTAGATTAAGCCTTTGTTTTCTAGAATTGTCTGTGTTAACTGAATCAGTAGAAATCATCTGTAAGATTAGGAAAAAGTTTCAGAGTTTTCCTTTAGCTAGTTTCCCTTACCTGTACTAGTTTCCATGTGTTTCACAAGCTTAAGCAGGGTCTGCCTATGTCGTAATTGCTAATGTAATAGCTGATTGTGTGGTAACTTGGATGGTGAGCTTTTGAGTAACGAATACTGACCACCTAGTACTCGTGACTCCTGACAACAACACAGAAAAGGAAATCTGAGAAGCAATTCTGTTGAGATGAGTCAGATACCAGGAAAGAAGTTAAATGGAACAAGTGAGTAACAAATGCTGTTCAGTTGTTTGGGTGGAATGTGATTTTCTGATTTACCAAAAAGGACGGTGCATGTGTTCTTTGCTAGATTTCTCATTGCTGATTCAATGATACTGTGCTTGTACCCAAAGTCCTTTTTTTCTAAAAAAAAAAAAAGCTCCTCTGTCAGTCAAAACCTTGAGGGGGTGAGAAAGAATAAAGAGGTGGGGGAGCCAGAGGAAGACAGACACAGCTGTTGATTGGGAACAAAAGGGGAAAGACATTTTTGACTTTTTCTATAGCCTTTGTTTGAAAGTTATAGAATTACTTTGTTCCTCTGCACTTGTAATCAATGAAACACTGTAGTAACGTTAACTCTGTGCCTTGGAGTATCTTAAAGTCCTAAGGAAAAGGTAAGAAACAAAAGCAGTCACTCATCTGCTTTAGCAAGACAAGGATTTCTTTTGTTTTAGCAAGAGCAGGTAAGGAACAGTTAAATGAGAAGTCCTTACAGAAGTTAATTCAGAGAAGTACCTCTGTAGGGTTACCAATCTAATGAAAAGGACTGTGTTATTCAGGTTTTCCTTAGGGCTTTTTCTGTTTAATAAAAGTCACGTCCCTGCTCTGAAGTGAGAGGAGTATGTGACTGCCTTTGGTGTCAGAGGGGCCTAGAACTACTTTCCATGTAACTTTAACATCTATTTTTTTAAAAAAATTACTGATTTAAAACCAAACATCCCCAAAAAATTAACATCTACAAAGTAAGATCATCTTGGAATGGTGTTTAGCATATCATAGAAATGTTCCGCCTTAATAATGAAGATAATGTCACACATTGCATGGCACTTTCTACCTTCCGAAATAGCAACAGTTCAGCCTGAGCCATTACAGGATGTCATTAGCTCCTGCTGACTTCCAAACAAAATAGAATAAATCTGGGTGCAGATCGCCTGTTCTTGCTTCCCAGCCCCCTTCCCTGAATTTAGGGAGCAATGAACTTAGGTACTGTTCCATCATCTCCTCAGCCAACCGTGATGTCATTGTGAAAGCACATACCTAAGCAGTCATGTGGAAAACAGAATGCTGCCCATCGTAGTAAAGGAGAGCTTGTGCTTAGTAGGAATGGGATAACTAAGGAGTTCTGCAAAAGGGAACCCTGGCATGGAACTGGAGGGTTGGATTTGATAATCCTTGTGAGTCCTTTCCAATTCAGGATATTCTGTGATTCTATGGAGATGTCCCTTTCTGACAATGAAGTACTGTTTCAGCCAGGGCTCAGTCCAAGTGCCGACTCTGCTATAGTCAAGCTGTCCTGTACTGTGCAACAGACTCTTGCATGGTTTGCATTTTACACAGCTGCCTGAAGTCAAGATCTGGCTCCTACAACCTGTGGAAAACATTCTGTACAAGATGTTCTGGTAAAACAAAAATCTTTTATTTTAATGGGAATGTCAATGCATTTAACTGAAAGGGGTAGTGAATACTGGGGAAGGAGGAGGTGACTGCTAGTAGAGAAGAGGGTTGAACACATTTAAAACAGCAAATTATCTAGTAACTGCTTTCATTAGTGAACTTGATTAGAGAATTAATCAATGTGCACAGAAATATTGTGACTTCATCTTCAGCCTTGTGCTATCTTAATTTACCTTCTTGTCCAAAACCATGTCCAAAAGTGTCCTGTATATTGAATTTAAAATAATGTATTTTCTCTTGGTGAAGCGTAAATTACTAACCTGAAGCTTCCTATTTGTTCCAGGTTTTTAGGGTGAATTTGTTATTTGAGGCCTCTTGGGAAAAATAGACTAATAAACCATCTGATAAGTAGTCCCTTTGACAGCATAATGTGGGCACCAGGCTCTGTTCCAAAGCCTACTGAAGTGAATGAAAAGATTCCCCTTGACCTCCCTGATCCCTGGATTACAAACTGAATGGGTGGCTGCACAGTTTGCCTGGCACCACCCAACTGCACATTTTTTCTGCAAGGGGTGGGGCTCTGCATGCACCCCTCTGCTCCTCAGTTTGTGTTACTGATCCTGTGTCTCTGTGGTAGATCAGATCAGCCCTGCAATAGTACTGAAAACTGATTTAAGAAAAAAAAAATCCAAGAACAATACATTTGAATCTGAGTGACTGTGGAGCGCCAAGACAAAGGTGCAACTACGCATTTCATGTCCTTTCATGTTTGGTATCTCAGATCAGGTGCAGGAAGAACAGAATGGTTTAATTTAGCAAAGCAGTTTGAAAAGAGATACGTCTATGTTTTGGGAGAGGTGAGAAGTTTCCTGTCACTGTGACTAGTGTGAAACACAAGTCTTATAGTGTCTCTTTGTGCCCCAGTGATGCAGGACTGCTATGCTCCTTAGTGGGCAAGGCATAGGTATTGCTGCTCTTTTGGTCCTGCAGAGCAATATTCCTCTTGAGTTTGCTGTGAAAAATGACTAGAAACAGAGGATAAGGACCTGAAGCACATGAGTAAAAGGTTCAAAGGGAAATGAGAATTTCAAAATGAGTTGGAAGTAGAATGAGTTGCTTTTTGGTCCAGCTGAGCTGCAACCAAAACGCCTTGCTCAGGCAGCTACTTAATAAGTAAAAAAAAAATAAAAGTGAAGTTGATGCTAAAATTTGGCACTAGATATCTATCTACCTAAAATTTCCCAGCTTCCAGCTGCAGGTGCTATCCCTAGTTTTCCTTCTGTGCTGTCAGGTTATGAGTGCTGGTAAGCAGCTGCTCCGATTCAAGCTGGGGCTGTGGCTATTTCAGTGGTGGTTCAGTGCTCTAACAAGCACTGCTGTTTGTCAGAGGAGCCCCCACTCTGAAACACTTATCTAAACTCAGAGAACTAATAATGTAAATCTTGGCCACTTAAATAGGGTCAGACTGTTCTCCCTCTTAACCAAGAAAAGAGAAAGAAAACCAGGTGCGGTGAAGGAGTCCAACAGGAGAGCTCCTGTTCACAGACCCAGTTTGTTCTTTTCTGCAAGTCATTATTTGTACTGGCCTCCAGCATGTCCCTGAGCAGAACCAACTGGAAATGGCTTCTATTTCTTATTTGTGTTGAACTGCAGCTGTACTTAGACAGCTTTTTAAGTTTTGATGAACTCCTTCAGGAGTTAAACTGAACCCAAAATAAATACTGCTGCAGCTCCCTGCTCCTGAATATAAGTAATTTCAAAGCCTGAATAAGGAAGCATCATTAACAAAGCATGACTCCAACCCATTAAAAAATGTTTTTCTTTGGATCCCAGCTGAGACATGATCCAATGTGCAAGAAAACCTTCAGTGGAAAGTGCAAGCCCTTCAGCATTTTGAAACAGAGACTGCAGGGAACAGAAATCATCACTGTGAAGAAGCAGGCCCCACAAAAGCTATAGTTAAAATTGAAGTGTGTGTGTTATCTCCATATGAAGTCTTTCATTCAGTAACACTATTGTTTCCTCCAAGGACAAAGCCTGGATGTTACGGATGAGTATCACATATGTGCTTGACCGGGTACCAAATTCTTTCCTCCCCCTCCCTGTGCTGCTAGTGTTTGGGAATATTTCTCTGTTGAGAAGCCAAATCAGTAGGTGTCATGACTACCCTGGCTATGTAAGTGTCTCTGCTCTTCTAAAAAACGTTAAAATATGCCTTTTAAAGACAATGTGAGAGTCTAACAGCTTCATTTTCACCTAAATCTGAGAGCATGATCCAAGATGGTTGATGCATGAATACCCCATGTTGAACCTGAGAGCTGTCAGTAGCCCCTTAAGTTACAGAGATTCACTGCTATTGAACTGAAGGGTTTAAAAATGTATTTAAATTGAACTTATTTACAGAGATGGAGGAAAAGATGCTTTAGCTTTTACTGGAAAAAGTATATTTGTTGGGGAGGAGAGGAATACACATGGATATGCATATGTATTATTTTACCCAGATATGCCAAATCATTGCTGATTTGGTATCCGTGCAGACTGCTGTTGTAAAATGTCCTTTAAAATCAGTTGTGGAAAGAAACAGAAGTGTGCAAAGGTTTAAAGCAAGAAGAATGTGACAAGTGGAGAGGGGAAGGTGTTGATCATAATGTCTTTTCTATTCCCTCTTAAGTGCTCTTTGGTCTGCCATGACCAGGGTGTTCTGTTGAAGTGCACTGTTCTTTTATCCATCTTCTGGTGCTGTCAATAGACAGTGAAGGTCTAAATCAGCTTTCCTATGCCTTCCAAAAAAAGCAAATTTCTTTTTTTTTTAATGCTTTTTCTTTCCCTCAGAAAGGAAGAACCCTTGCTCAAGAGAAGTATGGTTTGTGTCTTCTCTTATTTCCATTACAGAAACAGCTAGGGAAGAAATCTAACTGGAAGCAGAGGATTTTGTTAATACTTTTCAATCAGCCAAGCAGGTCACAAAACTCTGAAGGAGGGCCACCCTCTTCCACCTCCTCCCCCACCAAGAATGAATCCAGGTTTGTGGTCTACTTTATAATGTTGCTGTTCTTGGACTGATCTTTGGTAAAGCAGTTACCTCTTATTAACTGCAGATGGGCTTCAGTTTTGCACCCCTGGCACAACACAGTGTGAACATTAATTCCCTCCATAATTGTGTAGGAGTGCAAAGCAGAGGCAGTGAGGAGGAAGAGAAAACTAACTGTACCTCTTAAGTTTAAAGGCAGCAAGCTTGGGATTTGATATTAACACTTTGTGAGGAGAGTCCGGATAGCTGTACTACAATATAACAGAGGGTGAAATACATCCTCTCGCCATTCAAAACAACTGTACTGCACACTTGCTTCCCCACTCCCACGTGGTGGCTTTTCCACTGTCTCCTTCCCCACCCAGCTGTGCAGTCAGGGGAAGTCATTTAGCAAAAGACAGGTCTGGTTTACTACAAATACCAGGTTTGGTCTCTGCACAGAGCTCACTGTATTACAAGTTACAGATCCAAAATGATGTACATACAGCCAATATATCATGATAATGTGATTTATAAAATGTAGGAGCAATCTTGGAAAGGGTCTCAGTGGAGTCCTGCCTGCGTTAGGAAGGCGGAGAGCAGGAGGGGGACGGGGGGCTCTCTGGGCTCACTTCCAGAGTAGGAATTCATTACTGATAGCAAAAGCATCTGCCATGATTCCAGCCTCTCTCCTCTCCTAGATGATGGTGATGCAGTATAAGCAGCAGGACTCCTCTTCCTTCCTTGATTGGGGTCAAACTTCTCTCTGAATTTCCACTGCTGAATTCTTTAATGACTCTGTTATTTCTTGTCTAACTTTACCAACTCTAAGAGCAGACCCTCCCTTTCCTTCTCCTTATTGGAGGAATCCAAGTTCTGCAAGAGCAGCAGTAGTTGTGGAGAAAGGAAGTAAGTAACTGCTTTTTAGGGAGGACAAGTTGCTGAGTGGCCTAGTGAGGGTGTATATCCTATAGTACAGGACTATATATTCCCATGTTACAGGACTGGAGAGAAAGTACATGGATTTTGGAAAGGAGAGAGATATTCCCTTTTCCTCTCATCCTTCTCCAAACAGAGTCCAAAACCTCCCCATTTTCCCCTGAAGTTCCAGGTGCCCCTACCAGCCCCCTGAAGCCAGGCATCTGTGTTCACAACGATTATGCCCATGATGCTGATCTGGAGCTGGCTTTTGATGGCTGCTTGCACCATTTTTTCTGTGTTATTACAGAGAGAAAGGGTTTCTAAAGCTGCTATATCCTTAGTATTAGGATAAGGACACTTGGACTTCTTTTGTAAAAGGCACAGGACAGGGAGAAAGGGTCTGGGAATGGCAAGGGCAATGTGATGGCTGAATTGTGACTGTGCTGACCCTGAACACTGTTCATTGAAATGAGTCGTACTGCACCAGCCATGTGTCCCTGAATAGCTTTTAGTAGAATCAGGACTGTAAAACTGTCAGAAAAGGCTTAGAAAGCACGACTGTGTGTTCTTCACAATGCTGCTTCACACTCAGAAACCTGGCTCTTAGATGTGCCTTGGCTGGTGGGGCACAACTTCTTCAGCAGTGGTTTGCTAAATCACAGAATCACAGAATGAATTGGGTTTTAAAAGACCTCTGAGATCATAGAGTCCAACCTATGACCCAACACCACCATGTCAATTAGACCATGGCATTAAGTGCCACATCCAGTTAAATGCCTCCAGGTGACCCACCACCTCTCTGGGCAGTCCATTCCAGCATCTAATCACCCTTCCTGTGAAGAAATTCTTCCTAATGTCCAACCTAAACCTCCCCTGGTGCAGCTTAAATAATATCCTTTTGTCCTGTCCCTCGCTGCCTGGGAGAAGAGGCTGACCCCCACCTGGCTACAATCTCCTTTCATGTAGCTGTAGAGAGCAATAAGGTCTTCCCTGAGCCCCTTTTCTTCAGGCTAAACAACCCCCTCACCCTCAGCTGCTCCTCACAGGGCTTGTGCTCCATTCTGTTCACCAGCTCTGTTGCCCTTCTCTGGACACACTCCAACACCTCAATGTCCTTCCTGAAGTGAGGGGCCCAAAACTGAACACAGGATTTGAGGTGTGGCATCACCAGTGTTGAGTACAAGGGAAGAATCACTTCCCCGGTCCTGCTGGCCACATTGCTGATACAGGCCAGGATGTCATTGACCCTCTTGGCTGGCTGTTGACCAGCACCCCCAGGTCCTTTTCCACGTGGCCACTTTCCAACCACACTTCCTCCAGCCTGTAGCGCTGCATGGGGTTGTTGCGGCCAAAGTGCAGGACCCGGCACTTGGCCTTGTTGAAACTCATACCATTGGTCTCATCCCATTGATCCAGCCTATCCAGATCCCTGTGTAGAGCCTTCCTACCCTCCAGCAGATCAACATTCCGACCCAGCTTGGTGCCATCCACAAATTTACTATGGGTAAATTCTATCCCCTCATACAGATCATCAGTAAAGATATTATACAGGACTGAGCCCAACACTGATCCCTTGGGGACACCACTTGTGACTGAATGCCAGTGGGTCATTCACACGTGGCACCATTCCCCAGCACTCTCTGGGCCCAGCCATGCAGCCAGTTCTTAACCTGGCAGAGAGTGCTCCTGTCCAAGCTGTGGCCTGTCAGCTTTTCCAGGAGTATGCTGTGGGAAATGGTGTCAAAGGCTTTGCTGAAGTGTAGGTAGACTACATCCTCAGCCATTCCCTCATCCACCAGGCGGGTCACCTGGCCATAAAAGTAGATCAGGTTGGTCAGGCAGGACCTGATTTTTCTACACCTGTGCGAGCTGGGTCTGATCCCTTGGTTGTCCTGTATGTGCTGTGTGATGGCACTGAAGATGATCTCCTCCATAACCTTCTCCAGCACCAAGGTCAGGCTGAAAGGTCTGTACTTCCCCACATCCTCCTTCCAGCCACTCTTGGGGATGGGCATCACATTAGCCAACCTCCAGTTTTCTGGGACCTCCCTGTTTAGCCAGGATTGATGGTAAATGATGGAGAGTGCTTCTTCCAGCTCCCTCGCCCTAGGATGAATCTCATCTGGTCCTACAGACTCATGAGCATCTAAGTGGCTCAGCAGGTCACAGACTACTTCCTCCTGGATTATGGGTATCCGTTCTGCTTCCCGTCCCTGCTTACCAGCAGGGGGCCAGGGGATAACCGGTCTTACTGCTGAAGACTGAGGCAAAGAAGGTCTTAAGTACCTCCACCTGTTCCTCATCTTTGATGGCTATATTCCACCCGGCTCCAATAAAGAATGAAAGTTTTCCTTGGCCCTCCCTTTGTTATTAATGTATTTATAAAAACACAAGTGGCCAGGTTAAGTTCTAACTGAGCTTTCGCCTTTCTAATCTTCTCTCTATATGACCTAACAACATCCTTTCTGAGTTGCCTGCCCCTTTTTCCAAAGGTAATACACCCTCTTTTTTTCCCTGTGTTCCTGCAAAAACTCTGTGCTCAGCCAGGCTGATCTTCTCTGCCAACTTGTCTTTTGGCACATAGGGACAGCCTGCTCCTGTGCCTTCAAGATTTCTTTCTTAAAGCATGTCCAGCCTTCCTGGACCCCTTTGTTTTTAATGGTTGCTTCTCCAGAGACTCTCTAAACTGGTGTCCTGAATAGGCTAATGTCTGCCCTCCAGAAATCCTGGACAGAGGTTTTGTTGACGCCCCTCCTTACTTCACCAGTTATTGAAAATTATGATATCGTAGTTGCTGTGCCCAAGATCGCCTCTGACCACCACATGTCACACCAGCCCTTCGCTGTTTGTAAACATCAGGTCTAGCAGGGCCTCACCCCCAGTAGGCTCACCCCCAGCTGCGACTGGAAGTTGTCTTCCACATACTCCAGGAACCTCCCAGACTGCCTCCTCTCTGCAGTGCTGAGTTTCCAGCAGGTTAAAGTCTCCCACAAGCTGGCAAGTGTGAAATATCAGCCAGCTGCTTATAGAACAGTTCATCCACCTCTTCATACTGGTTGGGTGGTTTATAAGAGACTTCCACCAGGATACGTGCCTTGCTAGCCTTCCCCCTGATTCTCACCCATAGGAACTCAACCTCATTGTCCTTTCCTCAAGCTCTATGCAGTCAAAACACTTCCTAATGTACAGAGCCACCCCACAGTCTCTCCTTCTTCTCCTGTCCCATGTGAAGATCTTATAACCATCCATTGCAGCACTCCAGTCATGCGAGTCATTCCACCACACTTCTGTGATGACAACTATGTCGTATCTTTCCTGCTGCACAATGGCTACCAGTTTCTCCTGTTTGTTACCCATACTGCGTTGATTCCTTTTTTCCCTTTTAGACAGGTGAAACCCCTCTGTCTCCAGCAGGCCTGGTGCCGTACAAATAGCCCCATGATAAGAAAAAACAAAGTTCCACTGATGGCACCAGTCTTTAAGCTACTTGTTGATTGTGTGGGTTTTCCTGTTCCTTTCAGCATTCATCCCTGCTACCTAAGAAACTGAGGAGAATGCCACATGTGTTCCTGTCCCTTCAACCAGGCAGCCCAGTGGCTTGAAGTCCTTTTTGATTACCCTAGTACCTTTCTTATCAACCTTATTGCTGCCAGCCTGGACAACCAGCAGTGGGTAATAATCAGAGGGACAAATTATTCCAGGGAGTCTCCTTGTAATATCCCTTACCTGGACCCCAGGGAAGCAGCAGACTTCTCTGTGGGATGGGTCTGATCAGCATACAGGACCAACAGTTCTCCTCAAAAGTGAGTCACTGCCTACAACTACCCTTCTTTTTTTCTTAATACCTGTAGCTGTAGTCTGTCTGGTTGACTGCACTGATCTAGGAGATCCCCCCAGAAAGACGTTCTTCTTCCCTGTCATCTGCCTGACCCTCAAATTCCAGGGCCTCATACCTATTCTGTAAGGGCTCCTGGAAAGATGAGGGAGGCCGGGAAAGGATTTTTCTACCTCCCCAGGCAGGGACTTGTTTCCACTCCCCCCTTTTATGTCTTCTGCCTGATGGCAAGAGGGCAGGGCTCCTCTGACTTGCTGAGCTTCCGTTCGCTGCATTTCTCTCAGGGATGGAAGGATGCAACTCCACTAGTTTATTTTTCTTTCACACTCTCTGATACTCCTCAGTGTCTCCACCTCCTCTTTAAGCTCTGCCACCAGGCAGAACAGATCATCCATGAATTCAGACTGTATGCAGGTGTCTTTTCCGCTGTCCTCTGGCACTTAACACCAGGCTCAGACACTCCATGCCACCAGAGACCTGTAAAGCTGCGTGCTTCTTGTGGAGCTCTGTCTGGGTTGCTACGCTCCTACTAGCAATGGTTTTTGACCGTATGTACACCATTTCTGGGTCTATTCTAGTTGGGCAGTTGAAGAACCACCGGGTGAGGTGGGTTTACCTCAGGAGCTGGGAGGGTGGCTGTGCCCTCCTACAAGCTCTGCCTGTACCAACTGCTGCACCGCACTCCCTGGAGCCATTTAAACCTCCTGGCAATGCCCTCTCCTTGCCTGATGAGTTTCTGAGAGCTTCCATGTCCTGCAGGACAGGGCTCTGGCCTGCTGCTCAGGAGTCCCTGGGCTCAGGAACTCTCTGTACAGGTCTATCTAACCCTCAACCACAAACTTACCTCAGTCGATGTTGCTGCCACCTCAACAAAATAGCAACCTTAATGACCAGTCTTCAAAAGTAGTCTTAAAATCTTTGGGTTTGTCTATGCTAGGAATTTTTGAATAATGCTGTTCCTGCAGACTTGTTAATTACGAGGTTGGGGGTGGCCAGGAATAGGACGAAGATAATAAAATCTGCTTCTATTAATCTCCAGGGATTTATTTTTGAAAGCAATTACTGTTTGCTGGGTTAATACCATAAGCACATATTTTAGGATCCCAAGTGTTTTTCTAGAGAAAGTTTTTGTAGTTCTCCAAGGTATGTACTTTGGGAGCTGATGGGAACTCATCGTGGTTACCTGCTGGTGGAGCCAGGTTTTGAACTGCATCTTGAGTGCTCCAGGAAAACAGGGCAATTTTTCTCCTGTACTGTATAAACTGTGAGACAAGCTGTTTCTTTCTTATGGTCAGACTATATTCAGTGTCCACACTGCTCACAGAGGTTTCGTGAGGCTGCAGCACAGAGGCACATGGAGTTTTCTGAAGAACAAGCTGTCTACCATGCTGCAAAGACCACTGGACAGGCTTCGGTAAGTAGACAGTCACATTTGCGTGGTCCTGGAGGCAGATTTGCCAAACTTTAGTTCATGGTGAGTAAAGACCTATATTAATATAAAACTCTTTAAACAAGGTACATGCTGAATATCAACTGGGAGTTGCCCATAACTGGAGCCCTTCGTCTGATGAAAAAATGACAGAGTATGACAGTATGAAAAAGTTGGGACAGTAATTTCTTCAGGCTCTTCTGCAATTGGATTCCAGGGTAATTCCAGGTAGTTCTGCTGTAGGGAAGCAGAAAACTGGCAACTTTTGCAATACACGGAGAAAGCTCTTCCTGTCCATTAGGGCTCCCTGCTGTTGGAAGGTCTGCTGTTCCCTTGTCTTTAGACACAAGGCCAAAGGGCTGAGCCCCTTTGAGGGATCAGAAAAGTGAAGGTAATCATCAGTCTCTTGAAGTGAGATTTCGTTTTGTTATAGAAAAAAGAATAATGTAAACTGTTCCTTTAGGAGAGTACTGGGGTTTTGTTTGTTTGTTTGTTTTGTTAAAGATATTTGAAAATATTATTACTCTTTCACCTATTTTGGACACGGAAAATGACTTCCAAGTGAGAGAGGGTGGACCTTTTTCCTGTTCCTTCTAGCATTGCTTCAACAGCGATTTGGAGAGTTTTCACTGGGCTCTGTAAGTTCCTTGCTAGAGTTGAGTGGTGATTGTGCATCTTCTTTTACTAGGACAAGCAGCCATTGACTCAGAGAAAAACTCCAACATTAACACCTGCTGTGTTATCGCTTCTGGAGAGAGTACAAAAAGGTGCCAACACAGACAAACCTAGCCTAGGTAGAGTTCATTTAGTCATATTTATGTCTTTCTTGTAATAAACTCTGATGTATTTGAGGTGAGCGAGGCATTTTAAAGCAGATCATAGGCTTTGGAATCCAGTTTTCTGATAGAATAATGTTGAATTATAAATTTTGACTTTTTGTGGTTTTTTTTTAAAGTCTTGACATGAAAACCTAAACTCATTTCCATACAGGGTCAAAAATTTCCAAGTGGATGTTGTTGATATTGAATGGCTTTCCTGGTCATTATCCTGCTCCATTGTGTGGAGTGTATGCCCAGAGGTTTTCATTTGGGTGCTCAGGAGGGCCTTATTGTTTTCATTTAGAGGTCCTCAAACAGAAGTATTTCTATAGACCTAAAATATACAGTCTGTGTTTGAGGTTTATTCTGTCCCATAAAGGACTCCATAACCTTTAATCTTCAATTTTAAGATTTATTCCATCATTTTTACCTTTTCTTAGGTCCATTTAGCTGAAGTATGAAGTATGTTGTTTGTTCCATATGACTTTGCCCTTGTTGATTTAGCCTTAAAAGTAACACCACCACTTCCCTAAAACAGTTCCCTCTATATAATGTGTTTTCTAGACCCCATTGCTACTGGTTAATCATGACTCATACTCAGTCTATGTTTAGAAGATGTTTTATAAAGTATTTTAAAGGTTATTTGTAGTATAACATGTGACTGATAATACAAACTGCTCTTTGTATCAGTATCTTTGATCCCTACATTTCTGGAGTTTGTGTTGAATTTATGTAGTTTATCATGTTTTATGGCCAATAATTTTTTTAAATAATGATCTGCAGAGACCTCTTTAGAAATACTGAAGAAAACTGCAAAATCTTGGGGTGTATCTACTGGGAAAAATTCTTCAGGAAAGTTTGGGTAAGAATTTTTTTTTGTATTTCAACATTATCACATAAAAGGACCCTGATTGCTTTTGCGATACACCATATCACAGAAGCACAGAATATGCTGAGATGGACGAGACCCACAAGAATCATCAAAGTCCAACTCCTGGCCTTGCACAGGACCATCCCCAACAGTCACACCACGTGCCTAAGAGCATTGTCCAAACACTTCCTGAATGCTGTCAGGCTTGGTGCTGTGACCACTTCCCTGGGGAGCCTGTTCCAGCACCCAACCACCCTCTGGGTGAAGAACATTTTTCTAATATCCAACCTAAACCTCCCCTGACACAACTTCAGGCCATTCCCTTGGGTCCTGTCACTGGTCCCCACAGAGAAGAGATCACTGCCTGCCCCTCCTCTTCCCCTCACAAGGAAGTTGTAACTGCAACGAGGTCTCCCCTCAGTCTCCCCTTCTCCAGGCTGAACAGACCAAGTGACCTCAGCTGCTCCTCATACAGCTTCCCCTCGAGGCCCTTCACCATCTTTGTTGCCCTCCTTTGGATGCTCTCTAACAGCTTAATATCTTTCTTGTATTGTGGTGCCCAAAACTGCAGACAATGTTCCAGATGAGGCCACACCAGTGCAGGGCAGAGTGGGACAATCCCCTCCCTCACCCGGCTGGTGATGCTTTGCCTGATGCCCCCCCAGGACATGTTTGGTCCTCCTGGCTGCCAGGGCACTGCTGACTCATATTCAACTTGTCATCAACCAGGACCCCCATGTCCCTTTCCATGGCACTGCTTTCCAGCATCTCATTCTCCAGTCTGTACGTACATCCAGGGTTGCCCTGTCCCAGGTGCAGAATCCAGCACTTTCCCCTGTTAAACTTCATATGGTTGGTGATTGCCCAGTCCTCTGATTTGTCAAGGTCTCTCTGCAGGGCCTCCCTGCCTTTGACGGAGTCAACAGCTCCTCCCAGTTTTGTGTCATCTGCAAACTTGCTCAGTATCCCTTCCAGTCCTGCATCCAAATCATTTATGGAGATGTTGAAGAGCACAGGGCCCAAGACGGAGTCCTGTGGAACCCCACTAGTGACAGGTCACCAGTCTGGTGTCACCCCATTCATATTACCCTCTGTGCTCAACCCGTGAGCCAATTGCTCACCCACCACATGATCTGTTTATCCCGCTGTGTGCTGAACATTTAGACCAGAAGGATCCTGTGAGAGACAGTATTGAAAGCTTTACTGAAATCCAAAAAGACGACATCAACAGGCTTCCCTTGATCAAGTAGGTGCATTACCTTGTCATAAAAGGAAATTCAGGTTTGATAAGCAGGACTTTCCTCTCATGAAGCCATGCTGGCTGTGATCAATGACAGCATTGTCTTTCAGGTGTTTTTCAATATATCCTGTTGCAGTGTTGGCAGTATGAGCTTCTTTGTATTATTTGAAGCAATTAGTTGCACTGAAACTTTTGTGGAGCTCCTCAGGCCCCCAGTGTAGGCTGCTGAGAAATTAATTTTGGAATTAAATGTTCTTCCTTTTGGAACAGCCCTATCTCAGGCAGGCAGTGGCTGTGCTCTGCTGTAACAGGCATCTTGAGAGGATTTGCTGCTCGATAATGCAAACCTCTCTGACAGATCTTGTGCTCTTACAATTTCCCAGAACATGATGTTTGGGCTTCTGCTCCTCAGACCATGCAGTCAGTGGGGTTCCTGTTTTGGGCCATGCAAAGCCATGTCAGAGCAGCAAGAAGGCCTCCAGCTCCTGTTTGAGGTGGTTGTGGTGCTATTGCTCCAGGGGATGGCTCAGGTGATCAGCATCTTGCACCCCTGTGACATGTATACAACTGCAGAATATGAGATCCCAGCAGGAAATGTAGTCAAGAATTATTCCTTATAGTTGGCAAGGTATTTTGAGCCTGGGAGATGAGCTTGTGAGAGTGCTTGGAGCATGGGATGAAGAGAAATGTGCACAAAACAGAGTCTCACATTCCAAGTCATTGCAGGGGTCTTCTACGTGCAGTTTTGCTGTCCTTGATTGCTGCTGGTCAGTGCCTGGTACCTTCAGTTGTGGGGAAGAGCGCAATGGGCATGGTGCTATTATGAGCTCCACCTACCTCCATGACTTTACCAGCTGCAGGAAAAACTGCTGTCAGTACCCAGTAGTCTCATCTGGTGTTCTCCACTCCCCAGATTACCTGTGACTATGTACCTGTGACTATGTTAACAGTATAATAACTCTTAAGGTTACCATGCAGGGTCTGGCAGACCAGCAACAGGGACTTATTGATGCCATCACCGTTCTTAAAAGTTTAGCCACTGAACTCTGAAACCTGGGGCTTAGCAGGCTTGGGGAGGAGACACCTCTTTTCCCTAGGGATACTGGCGAGTCCAGGTATCACTGGGGTTGTAGTTGCAGCCAGTTTACAGAGGCTTGGGACAGCCGTTGCCTCCAGCAGTCCCCAGGACAGGCATCCACACTGGCATCCAAAATAGAGCACAGCGGAACTGTGGAAATGCCTGGCTTGGGTGAGCTTGCAGGTGCTGGACTGTTGGCAGCTGTTGCATTTTCTATAGAATTTGAGCTTTGCCAGGTGCTTTACAGAGCACTTTGTGCAGGCAAAGGATCAGTTTCAGCGCTACTCAAGAGCACTTTTTAGCTGAGAAAGCAGATGTGAGAAACTGGCTTTGAATGGTGTAAATAAATCCTTAATCTGCCTGGAAATGGTTTTCAGGATGAGCTGCTCCATCACCTTCCCAGGGATAGAGGTTTAATTTTCTTAGATAAAATGGAGTAAAATATAAAAACTGTTTCTATAATAGGAAATAGCAAGTATATGGCTTGTTGCTGCTTTTAGACCGCAAATGGACAACAGAAGATAGAGTGGCTCGTTGGCGAGGATGTGTTAAGGCTTTCTTCTAACACATTATGGAAGATCTCAAGCAACACAACTTTCCAGTACCACTTCTGCCTGAAGTTCTACAGCTACCACGTTCAATAAAATAAGTAAACTGAAATTCATTGATTGTGAGAGTATTTGTATTAGTTGCCAAGATTTAATTAAATGATTGCCTGCAGGGGATTGCTATTACCATGGGTTCATTAAATGGTTTAACAAAATGTAGAAAGATCCAGTACCATGTTATTTTTCCTTTCCCCTAATGCTTTGATATATTGAACAAGACAAGTGAACATTCTGGAATTTCATGTAAATATTTAATAGAATCTTTCAGTAAACAATAAAATGATTAATGATAGTGATTGATATGTGATAAATGGTGGTGTATACTGTGCATCTTTTTCAAAGCACTTCAAGTTCAGACTAAACCCAAACCTCATTCTTGCATTAAACACTTAAATTGCTTCTAGAAATTGATTAATAAGACAGAAATATTGTGGAGGCATACCCTTATTTTTTTGGCCACTTGATCCACTGTCAGCCTTGGATCACCTTGCACAAATTTTCAATGATGCAATATGTAGGGTTTTTTTAGCTTAATAATTTTTATTAAGGCTTTCCATTAAAATCCATAAGGAATTTTCTTACCTATTAAATACTTAAAAAGTAAACAAAGATTAAAAGTGGTTGGACACAACAATAGGAAATATCAGACTTTACAGAGTTTAATTAAACTCTACTTAGGCTTTAGCCAATAATGATTAGATAAATACAGAAAGGATGATACTGAAGCAAACATAAGTCCTATGCTAGACTCTTAGAAACAGCAGGCATGACATTATCCACAATATACTAAAGCAGTGCTGCTTAGCCTTTCTTAAAATCCAGAAAGAAGAGGGAAAAAAAAAACCAAACACATTCCCCACTATCCTGTGCAATGTTACCACAGTTGCTTTCTTTAACAAAAAAATAAATGAATCCTCAAAAGTTAGAGCAAGTTTTACTGTATTTTTTGTTGTGTGTGTCCCCCAATTATTTTCTGTCTGAGTACAAAAGTGTTTGATTTCACAGCTTAGTTTCTAGTATCTTACAAAAAATATAAGGGCAGGAACGGTGTACTGAAGAACAGAATTTTAAAAATTCCATTAGCAAGAAATGAACCAATCATTAATTTATGGAATGTAACATCATAGTTCAGACTGGCAGTGCAAAATTCTCTGGAGTTAACAGCAGCTCATTGATTAAGAAAATGGAAAGTCCCAAGAGAAAAAGCTGGTAAATAAAATAGAAGGAAAAAGAAATTAACATCATTTCTGATAGAGGATGGAACTTAGCAATAAAACTACTTGTGTTTACATAAAGGGTGCAGTCTTTTGTTCAATGTAGTATAATTTTAGCTTCTTGACATTATTTCAGCAGGTTTACATGCCTTTTTTTCTTTCATAAAATGAGTACACGTTTTCGTATGACACCAAATGTTTACTAAATTTTGTTATTTGTTAGTATCATTTGATTATAGTAATTCTGTTTTATCACCACATACTGCTCTGCTTCTACAGATTTTCAAGCAGAGTTTAGATAAAAAAGTATTTTTATCTCTATTAGGATGGGAGGTAAAATGTCCTAAGATCTCCCAGATCTTTCTGTTTCATCTCTTAGCTGGTATTCCATGGTCTACCTTACCTTCTCCATGCCAGCTCTCTGCTCTTGGATTCTCCTCTCACATTTAGAGGAGAAATTGGCTGTGCCAGAGAGGGAGGACTGGACACTGCTTGGGCTGCTGTTTTCCTCCACTGTACCCCTAGTGTACGTGAGGTTGCCTCTCCTCACACTGCCACTGTCACAGCCCTGCATGAGCCAAAGGCAGTGCCACCAGAGAGATGCCCTGTAGCTCTTGCTGCCTTCTCCCCTGTCACTGCCTGAAGTCAGACCTGCCTGCCCGCCTGCTGCAGCCCCATCCCCTCAGACACCGCAGGTAAGCCCAGGTGAGCTTGCTGCTGTCTCCACACCCCTTTCTCTTGGCACTGCCCCCTGCCAAAATGAAACTACTGCTCTTTAAGCAATGTGATATTCAAGCCCACACCAGGCTGGTCTACTGAGCCCAAAATATTTGTTTGCCTAGAAACAAAGTATTCTTCAGCTTCAACTACTGGAGGCCTCTCAAAAATGGTCACAGAGGTCCCCCTAGCAAAAGTGGTGAGAAAGTCCAGCCCTACTTACAGTATTAGATGATTTGGGGGTATCTCTTCAGCTGTGAGAATTTTAAAACAATTTTATTTAAAATATAACTTTATGAAATAGCCTGCCTTCCTTTGTGATGGGACATGCTCAGCTTTCACTACATTTATGATGTCAAGAATCTGGAAAAAGAAACTTGAATGGGCTGACAGGTTAAAGCTGCAGTACTACACATTTAAGGTTTGTTTCTCTGTTTTACTTGCCAACACCATCATTGTATGTTTTGTTAAGCATTTTAAAATGCATCAAAAGTGGTAATTTTCATTTTATTTGAATGAGACTTGGTCTTTAACCCATAGCTAGATATGCATTGGTGACAGCTGCTTATCATTCTGTATTTCAGAAGAGGCTGAGTTCAGGCAGCAGCACCTCTTGTGACAGCTCAGAGCTCAGGCACTCTGCTAACAGAGTGCTGAAAGACAGCAGAAAGAACGCGGGTGCCACTTTAGCTCAGTGTTTGCATAATGATTCCTTCTTAACATCACATTTTAATTCAAGGACAAGGACTTCAGTAAATATTTACACCTCTTACAAAAGCATAAATCAAAATGACAAAATGTGTATATGATCAGGTAACGCTACAAAATTGAGTAGTTTTTTTTGTTGTGGTTTAGTTGTTGTTTTTTTTTTTTTTTACAGGTACATACAGAAGTTTGGATGAAGACAAGTGAATACAGTTTACACAAACAAGGAAAACAATGCAGTAAGTGAATATAAACACACCTTTCCAAGTTAAGAGGAAAATAAGAGCCTAGCCGTAGAATATGCATGTAACATTGATTACAACTTTTTCTCTGTTCAGGAACTCATAATTTAAATAACTCTTAGCTGGGTGTGACTATGCAGCGCCTGCTCTTCCTCTTACTGTTGTCATTACAAGAATGATCTTAAGATTCCTTTTGGTTTGCCTTATGCCAAAAATTTTCGTAACAAAAAACACCCCTCAGCATTGTATCTGCAGAACATATTCTTGCATGAACTGTAATAATACAACCTTTCCTTAATCCAAATACCAACAAACTTCTAAGAATATTAGATCACTGAAGTTGTACAATGTCATTGTAGCTCAGTAACACCAAACCAGAAATAACTTAAAAACTACTTTTTATTTGAACCTGTCTGAAAATATTCCTGTGATTAATGAGGGAGAAGAGAACATGCATGTTTCATGCTACATTTGTAATGATCATTAGGTACTATGAACTCTTTTTGGATTTAATGAGAGAGTAGCTCTTGGGGTTTGAGAATTTACCCAGATTCAGAAATTTTGTGTCTGTTTTAGCAGCAACAGAATCCATTACTCACTGCATCATCCACTAATGCCAGGATTATTTTTTTAACTATGGTTTAGGTAAGAAACCGAATTGTGAAGAGTCTGATTGTTGGTTTTGGTTTGTTTTTTTTTTTAATAATGTCATCTATCAGGAAATGTGGTTTTTGCAATTTCTGCTCGTTCATGCATCAGGTGCTAGGACTGTCACACCAACAAACTGTCAACTGGAAATATTCATGGACAATTTACCCCAGGAAACAAAACGGAAGTCCCCATGGTTCTGGTTTGGAAGAAACAAAGGCTGGAAGTCCAACTGTAGCTGTCCCAGTGCTACTGAGGGAAAATCCCATGATTAAAATGGCCTGAACTGTTATCACACCCGCTAATTTCAGGTGACACTTGTGAGGCAGGTTCTGACCCTGTTTTTGACCCTGGCCCAGTGTCAGCTCACCACCACAGCCCTTATGTGCGTGGACATGCCCCTGGCCCCAGAGAGGTCCTGCTTGGGCGCAGGCACCCCTGGGCCAGGGTTTGCTTTCTGAAAGCCCACATTTCAGATGGTTACAATTAATAATCATTTTCCAGACTAAAGAAAGGCCATTTTTATCAACAAAAGGTGAATAAAGGCTTCTTAGGTAGGAAGCATTATATTTTATTAAATGTTAAATTAATCAAGCTGTTGACCCTGTGGGAGAAAACGCTTAAGTTTAAGCAAATGTTTAAGGGCTTTACTAGAGAGAGAGAGAAAGCAGTGCCTGATACCTTGGCAGATCCGGCTCTAAATGAAAAGTAAAGTTTTGTTATAACCTTTGAGACAATTCACTTTCCATTCTGAAAACTGCACATATACAAGACAGCAGTTCTTACATAGTCGTTTAGAAGTGATAGTTACCTCCAGCCCAAGGGAAAAGGCATGAGATGCACACAGCTGAACTGCATGTCAGAAAACAAAATCTAGTTAAACGTAATCATAATAGTGATGATCTTCATTTGAAAAAAGTGAAACAAGGAGGTAAGATTTACTCTTGGAATGATTCTGATTTAAATTAAAGATTAATAAACTTCATTAATTAAGTGCTTAACAGAAATCTATGTGATGTTGATAATCTGTTTGTTACATTTGCCATGTGTACAAATTTGCTGTGATTTATGGCTCATTAAAATGATTTTTCTGTGATTTCCCCCTTCTTCCCATTCACCCTAACCTTATTTCTGCTACTGCAGCAGCCACAGTTTTATTGTGCCTGTTGTGACACTTTTCTATTGTTGAAGATATTTATTCAGTTGTTCGCATGAAAGGTAACAACAAAAATATAGAGGGAGCTGAGGGAAATATGTTAGTTCTACTGTTGTCATATGCTAAAAAAACTAATAGTAGTATGAAAAATAGAGCTTCTTATTTATTAACATCCTGAATTTAACTACCATGTTCATAATGTGCTTTGAAAACATTTGGAGCAGTTTTTCTTAAAAACAAAACAAAACCAAAACCACCCCATCCTAACAGATTTAAGTAAGAAGCACAGTCTTAAAAAAAAAAAAAAAAAGGGAAAAAAACCCACACAGGGTGATAGTTACTTGAAGGCATGGTGAAAATGAGGCAAGGTTACAGAATTTGTAGTGGATGGAAAGGAGCGAGGAAAATGATGCAGCTGGTTTAGGGCCATCCCACCAGTTGCTAGCTGAAGACCTTGCTGTTGGCCAAGGCCATTCAGCCTGTGTGATGGTTCCTCTGGGCCAAATGCCATTGTGAAGTCCCCAATAGTGTTCTGGTTGTCCCCTGGTGGGAGCTGCCAGAAACTCATCACATGAGTGAGATCCATGAAAGGCAGACTTGTAGTTTCAGTTGCTGCCTCTGTCTCTTTGTGCACTGGGTACTTGTTAGTATCCCCTACAGGCCCTGAGGAAGCTTCTTCCATACTGATTTTGTGAAGAGACTGAGGTTCTGGTAATGGCAGGTCCTCGAGAAGATGTACATTGTAACCTTTAACATCCACTTTTATTGGTAGATTCTTGAGGGATCCTGCTGCAAGTGAGGTAGAACTAAGGTCATATTTATTAGGCTGATGAAGGTTCAGGTTGGTAGGGACGGCTGTTGAACATGGTGTGGGATGGACAGCTGGAAGGCTGTCTGCACAGCCCATCCTTTGCAAGTGAGGAGAAGGTTCAAGAGGAAGAGCAGTTTGTAGGCTTGGCTGGGAATGAAGATGTGAACAGTTGTATTCCTCTGATTCTGAACTATTCACAATACCATTCTGCACAGAGACCCTTTCAGGAAGAGGGGACAGCATGCTGGCGTCTTCCTTCAGTCTGTATGAAAAAAGCTGGTCAAGGAGACCCACTGAGTCACTGTTCTGCAACCTGCTCTTTAGCAGTTCCTGTGGATGAGTCTTCCTGGTATGGCGTGTCAAGTGGTCCTTCCGCCCAAACCTTTGGGCACAAAACTGACACAGAAAGTCTTTACAGCCTGTGTGAACCACCATGTGACGCCGCACATCTTTGCGGGTATAGAAGTGACGCTCACAGTGGTCACATTTATGTTTCTTTTCCTTCATATTGCCAGCTGGTTTCCCTGCATGACTTTTGAGATGTTCCAACAGAACCTCAGTACCGCCAAACTCTTGGGCACATACCCTACAGGTAAGGTCCCCACTGGTGGCAGCGTGAAGAGCCAAGTGTCTCTTATAGCCTAGCTTGGTGTTGTACTTCTTGCCACACTCTTCACACTTGAAGGCCATCTTGTTAGGGTCATGAGTCTGAAGGTGATTCTTTAGATGGTCTTTCCTGTGAAAGGTCTTTTCACAGTAGCCACATTGGTGAGATTTCTGTGGAGAATGAGTAGCAGAGTGCCTAGGACAAAAAAACAGAACACACACACAAAAAAGTTATTTGTGTTTACATTTATTCTAGTACATTTACTCTCGTAGATTCAAGACTTGAAAACACCGGCATCCTTGAAGGAAGGCCTTTTTTCAAGTTCCCAGGTTATTAGTAAAACCCTAAAATTTTTTTTGGGGGGAAAGGTTTTAATCATCAATCATAGAGTAGGTTAAAACTGCTCAACACAGTCTTTTTGAGCAGTCACCACAATTAAGGGAGACTAGTTTTCTCCAATTCTACCCAAACAAGAATAATAAAACCTGGAACTCAGGGATTAACTGTCACTAGAACACCCCTCACATCCAGCAGAAAAGGAATGCCTTCAGAGCTGTACCTGAGCAGTTTATATTTGGAAATGAAGGCTTTTGTGCATCCGTGCTGTGAACACTTGTAGGGGCGCTCCCCTTTGTGCGTGTAAGTGTGGACCGTGAGCTTGTCAAAGGAATCAAATATCTTCCCACAGAGTCGGCAAGGGTAACTGTCTGGCTGCTTCACTTCTTTGCCCTTCAACAGTGAAGACCGACCATTTCTCCATTTAGGTATAAACCTCACGAGAGCATCACAAGTGCTTCCTGAGCTGGCACAGCTAAACTTTGCAGCAGAGGAACAGGAAATGGTCCCAAAGCACTGAGTAATGCTTTTGCCTAATGACGCTCCTCTCAGTTTCCCTTTGAGTTTGCTTTTTGCTTTTACAGGTCCCAATTTATTTGGTGGTCTGAACCTCGTAGGAAGGACTCGGTCTTTATGGATGCACTGGTGAGATTCCAGCAGAGCAAAAGTTGCAAAAGTGCTTCCACAACTGGAGCATATCCAAGGGTCTACAGGCTCTTTCTGCAATGAGAATAGAAACAGTTCTTTCTTATTGGCCATTCTAAGGAAAGGTCATATTCTTCTCACCGATCTTCACCTGGGCTTTCCCATATCCATTACTGTCTTTGGCAATAGTTACTTCTATGTACTACCACACAGGTGTTCAACTGACAATAGATTCTCTCTAAGAATACAAACTCAAAGGAAAAAAAAGGTTGGCTAAATACTGATTTACATGGTTTTGTTTAGCATTTACTGTAACAGTCCTAAGTCCTTCATCTTTGTTTATCTGCACTTACTGAATTTCAAAGTCTCTACATTTGTTGCATTTATGAAATTACTTATAAAAGAAGCTGAAAATTGTACTTTAGACTGACATAATTTATCTGCTATTGCAACCTCACAAAAATGTCTGATTTTCTGCACACTAATGTAGTTTAGCCATACAGGATTTCCCTGTGTTTTGGATGGACTCCATGCTTTACCAGACAGCAATGGTCAATGTCTCCAGGAGAGGCTTCCTCACTTAGCTTGACATTTGGCATTAGATTTTCATTAACTGAATAAGAAACATTTTGGTTTTAGGGATCTCAAGCCTATCCTGAATTAGAGGTATTAAATTATTTCTGGGTTTTGGGTTTTTTTTATACAGTATATTATTTGGAAGTATTATTTCTGTGGAAATAAGAGCTCCATTGGATTCAGTTGAATTCACTTTAAATACTGACATTATAAAATTTCTAATGAAAAACAAATATAAAAAAACTCCAATTGCTGATGAAATGTACTTCCAATTAATACATGACAATGTACTTCCTCGGCTGTGTCTACCTTTTATGTAAGCTTCTCATAAACTGACTTTACTTTCCCTTGCTCCTGGGCTAGCTTGCTCTGGAGAGCATGGTAAGGCTGTGTCCATTCCATCTTTATTTCCAGACTGAGCCCTCCTCTCTGTTACTCGTGTCTGATGCTGTGGTTCTCTCACACCTTCCTTTGGGGCACACTCTGAAGGCCTCATATGCCTTCTTGAAGAATGAATTCCCAGTTCATTTGTATTCCCTGTTTCACATTTCCTTCTAGCTTGAGTATCAATTTTCACAGCCACATTTTCAACACTTAACAAGTTATTCCTATCAGTTTAAGGACTTCTGCTATCAGAGGGGAAGGTATTGGGATTAGAAGAGAAGGGTTGTTGCACAGGAAAGACTGAAATAATCAGTGGATAATCCGACCAATTGGTCACAGCATAACAAGGGGAAATGGTGAAAGAAGTCTGAGGCTGGACTGCTTGGTTATGAATGAATTAGTGCCAGTGTTTAGTCTTCCCAATACATCGAGCGGTGCCTCTTATTTCTGACTACATCTAATGGCTCCATTGGATTACAAACATAGGAGAGGAAGAGCAGCCTTTCTCTGAGTAGTTGTTTGGTTAAAACTGCTCTTGGCTTTGTGTTAGCCAACTACTCTATAGTCTAACCTTGCATGACCAGAGTTACATAAACAGAGAAAGCACGTAAATAAACTATAATTTACTATGTATAGTGATGGCCTGAATGCAGATTAGGGGTACTTACTGCTACTGGAGGTAAAGGACAGACATCTGATTCTTCTTTAATGAAGACTGCGGAAGCTTCCATAAACTTGGCATAATCGGCAGCATACCATACTTTCAGTTCTGTGTGGGGTTCAATTGGCTGTGAATGGAAAAAATATAGCACATATTTACTTGTGCCTATTTTCCTAAACCAAATAATATGGAAGATTGGAGGGGCTGGGGTGTGCCAGTTGTTGTCCTTACCCAAACTGCACTCTTTGACTCTGTCTAAATTATTGGTAACTTAGTTTCAAGATTCAAGCACTTTTTGAGCATTGTTACCCACTAGGGCTTAACACTTTCTGTTCCTAAAAGCAGAATTGTGCAGAGATTTGGGGGGTAGGGGCAATAGCAGGAGGGATGCCTCAATCCTCATGACCTTTGCTCAGTGAGATGTATTTGTCTGTGATGTTCAGATATCCAGCAGTCTTTCCAAGCAATATCCCATGCCCATTCCTTGATGTCTGGAAGCCCACTGGACACAACACTTAACTGCAGGGTACAGACAAAGGAAAAACCCATCATGAACACACAACAGCTTGGATGCCAAGCTGGATATGTCACACTGAGCATGGGTGCAGAGCCGATCAATTTGTGGACTGCCACTCAAATTGGCATGTTTCCATGTGCTGGCTCTGATGTGTCAGGCTCACTAAGCGTGTGCTTTATTGTAACTCTCCCCTCCTTCCACTGAAGCCTTCCCCCAACAGGATTAAGGGAGCCCATAATCTGCAGTCTCCCATCCAGTCATGCTTGCCCAAATCTTTCCTTGGACTGGACTATGACCTCTTCTGACAAATACTTTCAGTCAATAGAACAGCAAATAAAAGAGAGGAGTGATTACACTCATTGGCTAAAGATCTGTTAGTTCTTTAAAAGCAAAGGAGAAAACTAAACTTTGGGGTCATGATTTATATGACTCCCTGACCCTGTACACAATTTTCTTCATCTATAATAAAACCCAACACTGCTGCTACAGGGGTAGAGCCAAACTGCACTGTAGTTTGTAGTTTTATTTTAACTAAGCTAAACTTGTGTCACTGAAAAAAAAATTAGCCCAAGAGCAGAGCAGCTGAGTCTTATTCTACAAAATGTGACATCATAAAATGCACTTATTTTATAACATCAGTGTGGGATAAGCATGGTAAAGACAATTTAGATTGTGAATGCTGACAGGTGAGGGATAATTTTGTGTATAATGTTGAAAACTGAATTTTTGGACTCCCAAGCACAAGCCTGCTTGCTAACTACAGTCAGTATGGGTTGGTTGTGCGTTTTGATAACACCTGGCCTAAACAGAAATGGTACATGCTGAATTTTCCACTCAACTAAGGACATGAGGCAGAGCCATCAACTATGAGGCTGATAATGCACTGTGCTCCTCCACATAGTCTATTTCAATGGAGAAAACCAAGCTGTGGGGAGCTTCAGAGGTACAAATGTCTGAGGATGTCCTACGACCTTGGCCAGTGACACCTGAGACTGGTACCCACAAACAACTGCGCAGCATGACACTGTCATGACCTTCTGCCCAAAATTACAGGACCAGCAACTATCTTCCCTGCGGGAAGTTGAGACCTGGTCAATGTGACTTTGGAGGGCAACTGCATCAGTGTGTGAAATTGTCAAGTAAGGTAAGAGCTCTAATCTCAGTAAAACTAACATTAAACATCAGTATCCAAATCCACTACAAGTTGTCTTTAATTCTGTGCCATCTGTGAGAATAAAAGAAAACTACTACAGTGCCCATGTGAAACTATCCTGGGATCAAACAACAACCATGGATGACTTTTACTTTCTCACAATGTATACCTCTTAAAAGTAGAGGCTGCAGCCATTAGGTCAACAAGGCAGCTAATGGTACTGTTAGTATGTCACTTACATGTATGCTTTAGTAGTTATAGTTTCATGTCACCAAAATCCTATTTTTTTTTGTAAAAACAGTGGAGAAAGGAGCCGATCCTGTCCCCAACTTAACATACTTCATTACAAATATCTTGAGAAAATATCTTCATAGTCAGCCCTAAGGCAGCCTCACGGCATGACAAGAAGGCTGTGCCTAAGTGTAATACAAGGCTGCTGCTTTCACTGACCAGGACAAAATCTGCAGGATGACACAGTACCGTGAATGATACTGGGATTCAGGAGAAATAAAACCCAAGTCATGCCCTATGATACACAGCACAGTAAAGGTTTCAAGACACATGCCTAACCCTAAGATACTCTTTGTGTGAGTATAGGATACAACTCTCCACTAATGCCAATAAGCAGGGTTCTGCTGAAGTCAGCAGAGAGACGGTTCAATAGTACTTAAATTATACTGGAAATTGTAAGTTACCAGTTCATAACAACTACTTCTCGGAAAAGTTCATGCATCCCAAATACAGTATTAGTAATCCTGTCAATCTTATAAGCAATCTTAAAATCATATTGAAATCTCAAATGGTATGGACTGCATGAGAATCTCAAACACAGCCTAAGTATGTCTCAGAATAGCATATACTGCTTCACATTTTTCTTTTATCCCCCTAATAATTATTTTAATATTAATCAAACCCCAAATATACTTCATACTGTTATAAATTACTTTGAGGGTGTGAAATGTTATCACTATTAACTTATTCTCTCAGCATCACAGTGCAGTAAATATTTTTCCTTAGTGAGCAGGTGGAAAAACAAAAATGGAGAAACAACAGTAAACACTGCTATGGCACAGAAATGTGTGCCAAATGAAATTGAAATGCTGGATTTTAATTCCACAGTAACTTCTTTTGACTAATATCCACTCCTTTTTTTCCCCACATTTTAACGTTGTTCACAATGATACACAAGCATTATGTTCAACAGATAGACTTCAGTTTCCCAAGTATGCAAGAAAGTTATTTCTGATTAAAACAAACTTTGCCTGAGAAAGTGGACAAAACAACTAAAAAGACTGTATGTTCCAGTGTCATTTATAAATAGAGACCACTTTGTCCTCTCTCCACAGATAAAGATGCAGTCCAGAATCTCTAACATAAACTGATCATTTCATGGCAACATTGCATGTTGCTAAGTTATTGCTTAGTTATTCAGTTAAGTCTTCAGATTTAATGAGCATGGAAAATAGTATGTAAAGATTCTGCTAAACACCCTGTTCCTGAGCACATGGTAATGTGCTCAGAAAACACTACATGTCCAAAACTGTAATAAAGCAAAGGAAATTTGTTTGTTATTTCCAGAATGAAGAACTGTCAAATGTAACAAGGCTACATAATCTTACCATGTACCTATCTGGAACTGAGAAACTTTACTAAATGCAGTTTAAACACCACCATCAGGAATGATTTTTATGTTTCCCTCTGCTCAGTTTCTTCACTACCCACAACAGCAGGTACACACCACCTTTCCTGAAAAACCCTATACACTGCTTGCTTTACAATGGATTAAGTGATATAAAAGGTAGTGTGCAATAAAGATCCAGTTGGCAGAATATAATCAATCTTTCATCTTTAAAAGAGTTGGTCTTTCAGAACCTTTCCTTATACATTTCCATTTGGATGACAGGTGAAGCAATGTCAGTTTAACTACCTTAACTGTTGTGAAGTAAACTTCTCCACAGTGCTGATAAGCCACAAGGGTCTGTTCTTCTTGGTTCCGGGCTAGCCGGACAAACATCATCCAGTTTCCACAGTCTTCATTGGGAGTGTCCAGAAAGTACTTCCCTCCATCTTTCAATACCTGAAACAAAGGGGAAGAATGAGCATGATAAAACCAAGTCCCGCATAGAAGCACATTAGTTTTTTTAACTTGGAGTCACAGGTATCAGTTATTTACCCTGTCTTGCTCATATGTCCTTTGAAATTGCGGTTGTTTTGAAACAGATCACTCCTAAAGAATACTAACTGCAAAAGAAAGTGACGAACGAATACCTGCTGAGCACCCTGCTACTAAAATAACTGTAGGGCTTTGTATGTACTTCCAGTTTATATTTCATCATTTTTATGTTATATAGAGATAATATTATAAGAACTAAGTGCAGGCAGGTAGAAAGATAAGCTTTATGCCTTAATCTACTTCCTGAGTACTTGATAATCTCAAACTTCAGTGCTGCTACATTTTTCATGGAACAATTGTATAACTTGTGTAATAAGTTCAGAGAGGTAACATACAATATAATGGCATTTTAACAGTCTTGTCCTTTTCCCCTTAACAAGCAAAAGTAAATACAAATGAACAACTGTGCCAGAAAGATCTCTTTCTTTTTGCTTTACTTCATCCTTCCCAGATTCCCTTCCAAGAAGATGCCTCTGTGAGGTAAATACTATTGTCTTCCAACAAGACAGTTGCTTTTCTGCAATAGTGTCTCAAACATTGACCAACGAAGCTGCACAACAGATGTGAGCACAGCATGTATCTGTTCTACTAGCCATATAACTGAGTAATTAATTGCAAAAAAAAGTTGCATTTCCATTGCTTCTGGGAACTATTTTATCTAACTGCATCACGTTTCCGATGAAAACACCTGCCTGTTGGACAAGTTTGGTCACATACTCATGCTAGGGAGAAGTCAAGGCAGCTATTGCTGTCATGTAGGAAATCTGGGACTCTAATCTCCTCTTCTGAAGAAACAGTCCATTCATCAGCCAGAGCTGTGCTTATCACTGTATACTTTTAAGCAAACGGTGCTGAGTGATAGAGGATAGGGTGTGGTTTACAATGGCTTGGTGAAGAGGAAGGAACTGGGTGCTTAGCTCATCCATCCATTGTTAGAGAAGTACATTTTCTACATTTGTAAGAATTAAAGTGTCTCGTAAAAAAACTGAAGAAACTTAGTTATGGAGAAGAGCAAATCCTTTCTGGTGACAATATGCCATGAAAATCGCACAGATTATTCTCCTGGCAGTGTTATTCTCCTGGCAGATCATTCCCATGACTTCCATGTGCAAATGAAGTTTACGGCAACTACTGAAGCTATTACTTTTGCTCTCAAACAGAATTATGGAAGTATTTTTTTCACAACACACTGTTTTCTAGCCCTGAGCTTCTGGAGAAAGTTTGTACAAAGACATAAAGCGTGTCACAGGACAGCTGCTGCCGGTGTCTCTCTACTGGGGGGTGAGAGGGCCTGATATGAAATACAAACTCTGGAAGAACCGTGACCTGTTGGGAAGTCCTGACAGAGGCTGTGACTTGACCATGGACTCGCTGTATGACACAAGATGTGTGCTCAGGCATGACCCCATGCAGCAAAATGCAAAGACTGGAACCTAGAGGATTACAATCAGCTATCGCTCCCAAGGAATTCCTGTGGTAAAGGATGTGCACGTCTAAGCTAGGCCAGTCCTGTGAGGCCACTATTTTTGCTGCATAAAGTGTGAACAATAGTGTCATGGTCCAGATGAGATGATTAGAATCTGTGTGTGCAGCAACAGATGGTACCAGCACTAAAAAACAATCTGACTACATAAACTGAGTAGTGCACTGTGTGTCAAAGTTTACATATAATATAAACACATTATTAAGAAATGTTTCCTCATCCCTGCACTGTTCCTCCCTACTAAGCAAGTGCCTTAGTGCGTATTTCTGCCATCATCTCTAATCCAGTGCACAAACTCAAACCTCCCAGTGGCATGGTGTAAAGCACAAATCCTTTTGTGTTATCTGGGAAGACAGTTCAGTAGCCAGGCTCTGTGAAAAGTTTTTAAGAGCTGTTAGACTGAGAAGTCCAACATTCTGAAAATGGTAAAACTAGAAAGCAGAAAAGCAAAATTCTAGAAAACACAACATACAGGAACATATTGGTACTTCAGGTTATGCTGTATTGCCTAATAATGTGATTTACATTCATACTTACAGATCAAAAGCACAGTTAATTAACTAGATCAGTTGGCAAATTGACTGACTAAAATACATAAATACACATGAACTGCTAAAGACATATACGCACTTCATAGAATGTCAGTGGGTTTTTACCTGCAGGACTAGCCTGCTCTCATCATAGCAGGTCAGTTTTGTAGACAGTTGACCAACATAAGGACCAAACTGTGTTCTCTTCTGTATTACTTTCTTTGCAAATACACCAAGGACTGTGAACAAAGAGAGACCAATCTAATATTAATATAGACATCACAAACTATTTCCTATACATTTACAGCTGTGAAAATGGAGATAAACAAACAGTGCAGAACACATAGATTCTTCTTCTAGACAAGTAAGCCCTAATGTGAAGAATCTAAAAAGGATGTAAATAGGTACTGATATTTTTTTTTTAAATGGGTACTGCATTGAATGTAGAAGTGCCTAAAGTCCATGACAGGACATTAAACTGAGTGTGCAACACAATTGTGTTGCTACTCTTCAATCTACAAACTGATGTTATCATAGTGCTCTCCTTGTTGGCATAATCTGAGAGGTTGTTGTCTCCCGATATGAGTGGAGAGGATCTATAAAAACATAACATTATTCTGCAACACTCATATCAACGGAGTGGCAGAATAGACACCTTGTCATTCTCTTTCTGAAATGCAATCTAGGCAGGACTACTTTTACACAGGTACCTGTGGAAAATTTGTGCACTAAGGACGTCTTTTCCGTGTTCGAGTCTGGGCATTTGAATTGCCTTGCCTTCAGAAGGAAACAACAGTCTTTCCAAAGAATGAACTGAAGATGCTGCAAAATGTAAATTACCCCACTGATCTTTTGTGTTTGCAGGGGGTGGATGAGTGATATCATTTACCATTTTGTTTCTTTCTTTTTATTGAGTACTCTTTCCTGTTTCACATGCTTGGGGCTAAAAAAAAAGTAATAGTGCATGGCTGTTACTATTAGATACAAATTCAACATTCATTAAACTTGAATTGACTGAACAGAGCTAGCTGGTTGCTCACAGCTAAATGTCACACCAGATCTGGCTAATGTCCTGCCATCAGTCTGTGCTTCTAAGTTAGTAGAAATCAGTCATAAAAAACAGGAGCTGACTGTGAGCTTTAGCTGTGCCCAGCTGAAAATAAAGCAGTCTTCATACTGCTAATGCCCAATGATTATGCCTCACGAAAACAAGCCAGTGCTAGTAATTTTGCCTCCTCTTTCTCAAATGTGGGAAAAAGAGCTAAAATACTTACTCTGCTGGTTTCCAGCTCGCAGCTCCAACACTCGCAAAGTGAGGTAGTGAGGTAGGGTGAGACGGGCTCGGCTGGGAATAACCCTATCTTTAGCCCTGATGAGTGGTCCGTGGAGTTTGCATTCTCCTACAAGGCTTCTACCACAATCCTCACACCCTACAAATCCAGAAAAGGGAACCTGTTACTAAAAATGGCATACTACTTTCAAATTTAATCTCCTCTAATTTTGTCACCTTGAGAACACATCTGGAATTACTAATGCTTTCCTTCACACCAGTGTTCTACATAAGTTAGTGAAAAGATTATCTGCAAGAACTGAATTCGGAAGGTTTGAAATAACACCTCCAGTCTGTGCATTCTCTTGTGTGCAAATTGCTGGGTCCTGACCTCCAAAGATTTATACATGTGTTCAATTGGAGATGTCACAAACTGTGCCTCTGAAGACTGAGACGGCAGCAAAACTGGAGCTCATCGTGTGCTCACCTATAAATCAAGGTGCATATATGAAATGCACCAGAAATGAGAAGGACAAAGCTGTTAGTAACAACATGGCAAGGTTAGTCCCTTCCAACCTTACCCATTCTGTGATTATGTAATCCTGTAATTTGCAGAGATCCAAGGAATTCAAGGAAGACTTTGTGTCTGCTGCACAGACCATTCTCAGTAGAAGACAAGACCCACAGTGTACCATGAAAAATAAGTATGATGGGTCTTACAGTCACAACTCAGTTGACAATCGCACAAGGGCAGCCTTCTTGCAGGCCTCGCTGCCTATGGGAGTAAGGAAAAGGGGCACACCACATCTCCCAGTTGCTGGTTCCAATAATGACATCTGCAGGCTGAACACATGTACCATCCAGAGAAGTCATTAAAGAAAAATACATGTCTGCAAACTGACTTTCCCCCAGCACAGTGAGATATTTTTGGTTCAGTGCAGCTTAAACTGGTTGCCAGGGAAACTCATACTGAGCAGCGACACAACTGAGCAATGAGACTTTCCAGCAGAAGGTCATCTTGGCACTGCTGTCACGCAGGGCGATGGGAAAAAGGGGACTTCTTGTACAAAACATTTTTATAGACGGCAGAAACCAAACCAGTAAGCCAACAGTGCTTTACGACTGAGTTAAAAGGAAAAGCTGGTATTGGTCATCCATGACTACCTCATTTTGTTTTCCTTATGAAAACTCTGCTGAGCAAGTCTATTCAGTAAGCAACAATACAGAGCAGAGGAGGGGAGCCAGCACAGTCAAGAGAGTCCAAGGGAGCCACAGGACATTGTAGCAGAGACTGGGGCAGAAGAGGTGAGGCTTCACCACAGAGAGGGGCTTATAACCAAGGAGAGGTCAAGAGAAGCATAGAAAGCTCAGGAGACTTTGCCTGGGGAGACATCGGAGATGTCTTTGAGAAAGGACACTAGCACCATAAATGCCATTACATATTAAGGGTAGCTCAAAAAGGTTTTTGTTTGTAAACAGATGTAGGCACTTGACTAAATTACACACCTCGATAGTCTAGTCCAAAATCTCCCAAATAAGCTGGAAGTGTTCCTAGCCAGTTCTTTGGGCACTCCATCAATTTTAAATGAGGAGGCAGACCTGTGTGTTCGTCAGGCTGGAGGCACTACAATAGTCTGTATTTTTCAGTAATTTGGGGACCGTGTAAGTTTTCTTTTGCCATGGCTCCCAGGCTGCATGCCTGCACTATGAGTAGCTGAAATACATTACTTTTTTTGCAAGCGCTACAGATAAAGAACATGCCCCTCTACAGCCCTCACTTAAAATGCACAAAAAACAATACAGCTGCAAAGCATATTTTTCTTGTTATACACTGGTTTGTGTACCTGAAAGTCCTTTACAGCTAGGCTGCAAGAAAAAACAATTTCCTTGGTGATTTAACTTAATTGGCTTTTAAATAGATTCCAGAAGTCACCCTTCTGAGGACAACAAAATTAGGAGGGCTTCCTGAGCTTACTAGAATAATAGTAACTTTGTCTCAAGTCAAACAGCTCCTGCTTGGAGAGTCATTATATGCAAACTGCCAAAACACATTACCAAAAGCAAAATGGAGACAAAGAACTGCTGTTAGGGGAAGGATGTGTCTAATCGTAAAGTACACGACCTTATCAATCCATGCCATACCTCTGTGATTCATCACTACCAAGCTCCTGAGCAAACCTCTCAGCCTCCCCGGGGCAGTGCCCACCGCAGAGGCCCCAGGGTGGGCAGCTCACAGGTAGGCGGGAAAAGGAAAGCAGGGGAAAAGGGTATTCTTTGAATCGGCCTCCAAACTCAGCAGTAATTCATTAGCTAACCCCCTTAGTCCTCCAGATCCAAGACATAAGGTCTGAAATGATTCACACAGGTGGGTACCGGGGAGGCACTCCTCTAAAATCAGGGACTGCTTTGCATCAGAAGAGGTGTTGAGCATGCCACTGAGCTTAGCAGCCCCACAGATGGTTCCCCAGGTAGCACACCTAAGCAGCATGACAAAGCCCTGAATGAAATTAGCTGCAGAGCTGGAAGTGCTTTTAAGCACCTTGGGACCTGGCATAGCTGCACAACGCCTTGAAATATCCAGAGCTGCCCAAGGCTTGTTCTAAGATTTTCTATGGTTTTTTTTACATGGGACCTGAAGATAACTAGATTACTTAAGTTATTTAAGAGGCATACTGGTATTACATTTACTGCACAGTATTTCTGACTCCACACCAACATGCTAGTACCCTGACTCAGAATTTATTGCGCTCTAAAAATTGCCAGGTGTACCAGAACCACAGGACTGGAGCACTGCAAACAGAATAACTTCAGGGACTACCCTGGGGAATGGGGATCTTCGTAATTTCTCTCCCCAAAACTAACAGTGCAAAACAGTCAAGTTCACAATCTTCCTCAGAGATAACTACAGATCAAGTCATGATCCTTTGTATATCAGTGCTAAATCACATTGGTGAAGGAATGTATATATAGCTGCAGCACAGCACTGGTTTGCAAAGCTTACACAGATTTTATACCCCTTTTTACCTTGGCTAATTAAGTAAACTGCATTTTTTCAACAACAGCCTCAGAACTCACTCTGTTTTGAAATATCGAGCATCCAGCCATGGAAACAACACACACTTTGTTGTATTAGCACTAGAAATGAAATACACTTGGTTAGAAAAATCATTTTCTGTGAAGAAGATTTCTTCTGCTTTTTGTTGGGCACTTTAGTACCTCAATGCTTTTGCAGTTTCCTTGCTCCCTTAAACTGTATTTACACAAACAAAATTAATGGGCTCGAGGTCATGTGCAAGCATGCAAGAAAAAGTAAAACTGCCACCATTCCTCTGCTTTGCTGTGATTTAGATGAGTAGGGAACAAAAAGAAATAAATGAGATTCACAGGAGTTACAAGCTGTTAAAAAACAGATCGTGTCATTTACTATACCTTTAGAACAACAGTGCTATATTGTCCCCTAGAGGGTATTTCTTCATTCTTTCTCTGTCTTTGCAGTGATTCTGAAAAACTTCCAAGTCATGCTTTTTTATCTATCTAGAGATACAACTACACAAGCTAACAAATCTTATAGCTGTTAAGATTTTTACTTTGCTGAACTTCACTGCAGCAGGGGGGAGACAGGCATACAGAAGAGCCTGGCACGGGTGCAGGTGCAGACTCTGACCAAGTTGCAGGTGTGCAGCCACCACCTTAATCACAAGGACAAGGTGCTCACCCCCTACAAACTGCCTCTGGAGGGGCTAACAGAAGGGCACATCTGTACACCCCAAGCCTGGTATCCCTGTGCCTGAATCTGCTCCCACTTCTCCCAGATATTGAGAGGCATGGTTGGCAGCAGCCACGGCTTTCCCTGGCTCTTTGGGTCATCAGAAAAGTGAGACCCACTGCCTGCAGGATGCACTCCGACCACATGAGCTGACCGAATGTTCCCAAGGAGGTGAATGGGCTGCGAATGTGGCTCACCTGTACCATCCTCACCATGCTGGTTCTTCCCCCCAGTCCAGGTCTAGGTGACAGTTCTCCTTTGCTTCAGACTATACAGCCTGGCAGCCTCAGTGACCAGCCTGCCTCGTCCTCCAGACGGCTCTGGGGCCAGCCACGCTGCACAGGGACAAGCTCCCGCAGCCAACAGTAGCCAAGCTGGCACAGTAGCTTGGGCAAGCTGGACTTGAGCACAGTCAACAAACTGGTTTCCAAAACAGCAGCACTGTCGAGTACTGTGCCACCCCCACAGGCACAAGCCCGGCCTCGGGGAGAGCTCATTAGCGTGGGCAAGGAGCCACAGGCTGCGGTTACACAGAGTCTGCTGCAGAGATAACAGGAGCTATACATAACCATACTAGGAACTACAATCACTGTCATGATAGCTCAGACATGCCACTAGCTCCTTAACCAATCAGCAGTGGAACATCACTTTTTAAAACCAGTTTGCTAAAAATTAGATGCCTATCAGGACGTCCTTCCTGCGTTTTGTCCAACCTCTATTTTCAAGAGAGACTTTACAGTACCTGAACACTTCAGTGGCCCACAAGATGCCTGCGGTACAATTATGTTCCCTGTGAAGGCAGAGGTAAATCATTCCTTCTAAAACGTCCACTTTGAGCAAGAAACGATCGGCGTCTGAGCAGCACTTGACATTTGCTGTGCTGTTTTGCAGCATTAGAATTAGCTCCCATGAGCAAGGGAGCAAAGATCAGTGTACATAACAGTCCAAATCCTAGACTAATTACAATCATAAGATTTGCATAGCAAACAACAGTAATTTATCACAGAGTAAAACTGTACTGCTCCATTAGCCTTGTTCAGCTTTCACATAGAGGAACACTGCAAAAATACCATCTGGATGTTTTCTGTCCAAGATGCTTTGCACATACCAGTCTTGGTTCTTCTTACTCAGAGGTGTGTGAGGTGGTGCATGAGGGTTTCCTGCCCTATGGTTTCTTCTGCAGCACTGTGCTGGAAAAGCTTAAAAGCCTTGTTCTACAGTGTAATTTATTTGGCAAAAAAGTCAAAGTACTCAATTAGCAAATAGTTAATCACAAGTTATTTTCCCATTATTGTGGGCCACTGACACAATTCCCACTGTAAAGAAATGTTTATGAAAGAAGCTTTATGTGTCCTAAGTTTGATGTGCAAAATGAAGCTCTTAATTAATAATTTATCCTATTTATATTAAAGTAAAATAGAACTTGCTATAACTACCATAATGCAGAATGTCATGCTAAATTTTCTACTGACTAATCTTCACTTTTTAACTATAATAACTGATCCCCAATCCAGCATCAAAATAGGTAAACATTTCTTCAATGTCAACTTTTCACATCTATGTCATACATCAAAATCTTGCATTAACAGAGAGGTACGACTGCTCAGCTCTGCATGAAAAAAAAAGAAAAAAAATAAATCAAGAAACCACACTCCAGGCTGACTTTTCAATCACAATTGCTCACCCGAGCAAAGACTGAAAACTTGCACTTTTGTGCTTGACACAGTGGGAAGTGGGTACTATACTACATTTTCCATAACCCTGCACCCAAAACAACTCCACATGCAAAAAGAAGGGGAGAAAAAAGAGATTTACTCTTACGTGCTTAAGAGGGAAACTTTATAGATTTCAAGCAGTGAGTTCCCACGCCTTTGACACACGAAGACCACGAAGCCTCGCAGTCTGCCTGGTGGCACCAGCAGGGACACTGTGGATGTGCTGCTAGGGCAGTATCAGCTCCTTACCAAGGCCTTGTGCTGGTCACTGCCATGCCCAGGCTTTCTGGTGAGTGGACAGGAGCTCCTGAGATGCAGATGGAGGGGGAGGAGGAGTCCTGCTCCTGTGCAGGAGTGAGCAGCACCCTGCACGTAAATGCCTACACCCATTGGGGCCCCCTCTCCCCGGGAAGGAGAACAGTAGGTGGTTTGCAAACATCCCAAAAATCATTCTTAACATTAAACATATTCATGGGAACATGACCTCATGCTCCTAAAATGTAAAACTTTAAAAATGAGTTACTATATTTGGAGACAGAAACAGAGAAAGAGAACAGCAAACATGCCTTACTGCCGCCCCACCCCATACATTCAGTCAGGCTGGCAGGTCGAGCTAATTCCCTAAAACGGGGACCCAGCACTGCAGGTGAACCCAGCCCTCAGGCATCCTGACCCAGCCACTGATCTGCAGTGACGCTTTCCCTCATCTCACCTCCAACCTCCCCGTGCCTCTGTTTTTGTTCCCCAGAAGAATGAAGATTCAGAGGGAGGGCACATCCCTGGGTTTCCAGCAGCGGAAGATCATCTGTCAAGGCATCTGCTTCTTCCTTACAGCAGTACGATCTTGACAGCACAGCTGTTCTTATGGAAGAATGCCTCTAAGAAGGGAGGCTCAGCACTTATCTGACTATAAAGAAACCTTCTAACACAAAGCACAAATGCATTTTCCTGGCAGACACAAGTTCCAACATGTAAAGTCTTCAGAACTCCAAAACTATTTGTTATACAAACATATAGAAGATAACAACAACTATGATTCATTACTAGTTCCTAATAGGGAGTAATCATGATGACAGTCAAGCACATCTGGGAACAGTTTAGTTTTTTGCCTGGTGGCCACGAAGGAGTACAACAGGCATAGCCAGAATGAATTTAACCAGTTTCCCACAAAAAGTCAGTTTCACACCAATCCCAATGAGGCTACTGTGCTCCTTCTGTCTAGAAAATCTTAGCAAAACAGTTAGAGAAGCCTCAAGGATCACAGCTGGGCTGTGAAATTTAGCAGTTTCAGCAGGTTCCCGTGAAGCCTGTGCAGGAAAAGCAACTCTGTGCTCTGCTTTATCTTACAAACTTTCCAGCTAGGAGGGAAAAAAGTTACCTCCACTGTTTGAACACCTGAAAGGGCAGTAACTTACAAGTCTTTCCTATAAAATTAGAGAAAAAAACCCTCAAGAAACCCACAACACACAAAAAAACCCCCCAACAAACCAAACAACGGGGAAAGTATGTAAGTGTGTTTATCATGTTTAACTTTACTGCAGTTTGATCAACTGATTTATCAAAGTTCTTGGTAGGTTCATTCATCTAAAAATGACCTGAGGTCAAAAAATTCATTGATTGATTGAAAGCTAATTTAAAAAATAATCTTTTGCTCGTTATTCTTGGTATAAAACATACGTGTCACATTTCCAGTACACCATATGGGGTTTGGTTGTTATCAGAACCCATATACATAACCGCCATAGTTCAAGTGAAATCACCTCCTGTAGTTTACATTTAATAGCTTCTAATCAGCACAAACAAAGAGACTTCTCTCATTGCTAAATGCTGAACACATTTCAAACAATGAAATTCAAAAATACAGTTGGATTTTTCAGGGTTTTTTTTCCCTTCTCTCCCTCTCCCTCCACTGTCTGAAGTCATATAAAATTAGATCCAGAAACAGGAAAGGAAGTTAACAGCAAATTCGCAGACACAACTACAATATTTTTACGAGAAAGAGCCTCAGTCAGCATAGCGTGGTCCTACAAAATGCCCAGCAAGAGCCTCCTAAGAGCAAAGCCTTCCTGATGCACTCTGCTCATCTTCTCCAGCAGTCAGACCTGGTGCAAGGCTGTGGCTCCTTGGCTGCAACACCTTCATCTTGCTTTAGGTCTTCCCTAGCGCTGCTCAAACCACGCCGCTTCTGTACTGCAGATAGCAAAACTAAAACCCCCTGTTCACAGAAACACAGCCAGCTATCAAGAGAGTCATATTCAAACTGCTTATAATCACCCTGGGGCTCCTGAGCCACATATTGGACTTCCTAATCTACATCTCCCACAGCACAGGTTCGACCTACCACAGCTGAAGAGGCTTTCATTGGTCACAAGCAAAGAGGCCTTTTGGGGAGATTTTTGACAGGCTGGTTGATTTATTTTAGTGTCAGACCTTTTAGTAGAGAATGTAAATGCTATCGCAGCAATTTAACACAGACACCAGAATCTTCCATCTTTTTACTAGCAGGAAAAAACCCCAGGCACATAAGTCTTCCTAAATGTATGTATGTATAAATACACATGTACGCAGCCACACACACACACACTATATCAAGTGCATTAATACAGTTGACAGTTTTATTGATGGCAGGTCAACACCATGGTTTCAATTCTGATAAATGAAGTGCAGCAATTGTAATGACTAAAGCTTAGTATTAATTAGTTGAAATATTTCCAACCCTTGCAACATTCCCTTAAAAGGGAACCTTAGACTGGGTCTCTGTCTCCATCACTGAACTTGGTTGTTACTGCCCACCAAGTCCAGATGCTGTGTGGAGGAGTCTGGTGGAAGGCTTGGTGGCAAAAGCTACCTCTCCTTAGGAAACCAGTCCAAATCGATTCTTGATTTTCCACGGATGACACAACTTTCAACAGACTTGCGGGAACTTTCCCAGCAAAGATATATTAGCAGCTGGGATATATTTCCAGCTGTTTACTAAAAGAAAGAACCAGGCAGGTAGACACGCTTTGGAGATGGAAATATGATATGAGTTTACTGTAGGATGCAACAAGGAAGCCTGGCACGACAGACCGAAGAGATATTGTACTCATCCCATGGCTGGAGAACTTGAAGTCTTTAGAGGCAGTTATAACATGAAGCAAGCCACAGCTACCGGGAATAAAAGTGCAGTGCAAAAATGATGTGACCCACTTCTGTAGGTATTAGTCTGTGCACTTAGCTCTACTGATGTGCAAGTAGCCACATTATGAAAGAAGGAAGTCCATGGGGAGAAGTGAATATACGGACACATAAAACTGGTTGGAGCTGTGACCCTGAGGTCTGTCCTGAAAGAATACTCCAATGCATACTACATTCAGTGGAAACTATGCCTGAATAAAACTGGAAAATCAGTTAACTTTCTCAGTGAACCACCCAAACTTCCTACTGATATTCCAACTCATCCAAGAGAAAAAAAATTTTTTTTTTACTAATGAACCCTGATGTATATATTTAAAATACTGAAATGAAGGAATCTTCTTTTAAAAGCATTGGCTTTTGTAAATGAAAGGTCATTAACAGCTTGGCAGAACAGCTTTAGCTCTTATTACGCATCCGCTTCATAACAGAGGATACTGCCAACAACTTCTGTTATTCCCTGCCTCATTTCCAACACGAAAAGCATGCCTGATTCCCAGTTCCTCTGGGAAAAAAAATGACCCTGTTAAATTATTCTCCTCTTTTAAGGCGTGATTTCTTAAAAAAAAAAAAAAAATAGGCATTGGGAAGCTCTGCTGCGGAAAAGACACAAAAATGTATTTCTGTGAAAAAAATACGCATGCAAGTGTCGTATCTACATTTCCATTTACTTGTTTTCTTTTTCCTAAGATCTAACATTTATTTGTATTTTTTCTACACTAAAGACTGTTAATGGGAACCACAAGATGATTACCTAATGTCTTGACTGATACTGTACTAAAGAAATTAGGTCCACCTGAGCTTCTTTAACAGACTGACTAAGAAAGGATAACAAAATTGGCAGCAACAGAGTAGGCAGCAGTACAGCACATTTTCCTTACAATGACTATTCTCCTCAGGCATAAGGACAACTTTCACTCTGCTTTCTAAGAGTAATATAGAAATACAGAAATACAAAGAACATGATTATAGATTATTATAGAAGAAGTACATGAGAGTTGCAAAAATTTGTGGGTTTAGAAAAAATCGCACTTTTTCCTACAGATGAAGCTTTCTAAACTCAGATTATAAATATCTCCATAAAGCCCTATTTATTCTACTGCTGACAGTCATCTCAGTTTGAGATCAAATAAAATTCAAACACTTTTCCTATATTTCTGATTAATTTATAGTTTCTTTTAATTATTTCCAAAAGTCACACACACAAAAGTAACAGTAGTCTCTATTGCTGGAATCTAAGAAGCAATCTTGCAATGCAAAACTGCAAGGAATTTGTTCCTGTTTTCATACCTTCCTAGCTCGAAGAACAAGATCAAAGGATGGTAAATGCATCACCTTGGGGGACATGCACCCTTCCTCAGATATGTATATGTGTAACTCCAGTCATTTAGCGTATATATTTAGTTTGAGCTGTGTATGATTACATATCCCACGCTGTACTTGGTATATTTTGCTCTGTTGGTTGGAAATCAAGTATTTTATACTTCTTCCACTTCAACATTGCCAATAGGTTACAACGATATTAATATTTTGTAAAGATCCTTCAAGTTAGAAGAGGCAAATGGAAAACTGTGATAACAGAACATCCTTATGCACCTCCCCACACATCTGGCTAACCACCTTCCAGTCCAGTAAATTAAACATAACACACTCTGCCTTGTCTTATCGCCCAAGTAACAGAGAACAAGTGCCACTTTCCGTGTCACATATGAATCATCTACTTTCTTTTCCATTATACCAACTAAAAAAGCCCCAATCAACTGAGCTTTCCACAACCGTAATTCTTTTCTATTTGCACCATTAAAAGTACCCAGAAACCCTCCCCAGTCAACATTTTCATAACATATCTAGATTACAGCATTAAAAGAACCTACAAACGTATCTCCTGTACAACTTAAATGTTAACTTTAAATTAGCTTTAAATTTTAATGGCTTCCAATGCCTATCATGCATAAATACACTTAAGTGAGGTCTAAAAACAGTCTTGATCCATTTGGATAACAATAGTGTCAACAGAGCCCACAAACATCATATCTGCCTGCTTGAGTTCAGTGTTTTTACATCTTTGTCAAAACCGTAAATGCATTTGCTTTTTTTTTGCCTTTCCCTCTAAAAATCTTGGAAACTTAATGGCAAAGCCACAAGCAAACATGTTGATGCTCTACAGTAAAACAATGTATTTTCATTTTAAGGATCACAAAGTAATCTAAAGAAAGCATGTTTGCATATGGAGCCCAAACTCTTCCAAGAAAAACAGGTAAGTTATCTGCTGGGAGAAGAGCAAAATGAGACAAAACCTAGTAAGATTACTAGCTCAAAATCACTCAAAGAAAAAATGCCAGACTGAGGAACACAAACTATTCCAACAGACCATGAAACTTCCCAAGCACTTCCCCTGAAATGAGGGGACTACTCAAGAGTTTTCAAACTACTGCACACATGCACAGACACTTTAAATCAGGTTTGCAACATAAACACAGCAATTCCTACTGCCATGTAAGAACAAGGCAGCGTGATGGCAATTATTCTGTTCAGAGCTTGCCCTTACACTTAAACTAACAAAGGAAGAAATAACATTACCTAATTTTTTTTCCTGCAATCATAAGTGGGCCACACCTGGAAGTTGTAGCTGCATGAGCCCAGAAATCTTTTTCTTCAGTCACCACAGAAACTAATATAGGAACTCCAGTGATTTGTTCTCTTTTTTTCAGTAAAAAATTTACATATGAATTACACACCAAATTCCTTCAGTCTAATAAACTGTTCTGAACTTGCATGAAGAAAATACTGCTTCTTCGTTATCATCCTCCTCTTGCTACTCTTTGCTGTCTTTCCAAAAAAATTGTACATCTAAAGCCAGCAGCAAGCATAGTGGTAAGTCTATCTCTTGCCTTGATTCCATGCATGGAAACAGAGGTTTGGAAATATATCCTTACATTTCAAAGGATTTTAGATTCCCAGATTTCCTGCCAGACAGGCCTGTTTATTAGTCCCTGCCTTGTGTGTAAGTATTAACACAGCAATCAGTCAAGAAATCATCTGGTGCCACTGGGCTGATTCTCAAAGGCATAAAAAAATTGCATATAACAGCCCACATAAATTACTGATGCTCAGGACCTGACTGGAAGACCGAAATACTGAATTATTTTCTATTATTTTTCATATTCATAAATTACCATTAGATAAAGAACAAACGAGCACATATAGAGGCTAGAAACAGCATATGAGTCTCTTAGGTGTTTCCCGTGACACAATACAATTCAAATATTGTTTTTGCACTTAAGAACAGAAACGCAAACATTTCATAATTTCACTGTGTATGGGAAATCAAAACAAACCTTACCTTATTTAAAATATCAATTTTAGTAAAAAGTCAGGCTATGCTAGTACAGGGTGGCAGGAACCATGCCATCTTCCTTCAGCAGATTTTTCCAAATGCCCCTCTGTTCAACTAAGTCTAACTCCGCTCTGTTTTGTTTCCCCAGGAGGACCCATTCAGGACCATGTGCTCCTTTTCAGCTGTCAATAAACAGAAGCGGTGAATTCCCCAGTGCTTCACAAAGCTAGTTAGGCATAGCCATTCATTTCTTTGGGAAAACAGGGCATTGATTTCAGCAAATTCCCAGGGAGCAGCTACAACAAAGAGATCAAAGATCCACCTCCTTTCCTGCCTGGCTTTGGCCGGCTGGGCTGAGAGGAGCAGCAACAGGTTTCGGAAGAGCAGGCTCAAGCCCCACTGACCACTGCATGCTCCATTCACACCCGTCATCTTCCTACATTCCCGGAACAGCCCCTGGCACTAACCGTGACAAACCCCTACATTCACACAGCATAATATACTGCACGCTAGTTCATCCAAGGATAAAAAGAAAAACAAGCTCCAAGGGAAGTCCGCTGCTTCCCCAACCAGTCGAGCCTCAGTAGCTGCCAGATTTTCCATAAACTTTTTTTTTTCTTAGCTTCTCCATCTCAAACAGAGAAACACTTGCTACCTCAAATTTATTGTGGTGAAAGTTCACTGGAATGCTGGCTTTTTAGGTTTATTTCCATGAGCTTGAAGACTTAGCTGCTGGAGTTTGAGGTCTAGTTGCAGCAGTCCTTGTATTGTGCAGCCATGACATTTTCTTTGTGCAATTTGCCCCAGACTGCAGTGTTTTTTTCCCTAGGAAACTAAGGGGGTTTGTTCTGATTTGGTTAGATTTTTACTTTTTAATTATACGTCTTGTCTTCATTAATGTGACCTGGAACAAGATTTTTAATGCTAGAATTTGACCTTGTATTGAACCAAGCATTAGTAAAAGATGATGCTGTGGACAAGCTTAAGGACTGGTGGTTAGGCTACATGTCTGCTACTAAACAGTAAGAGACAGAGACCGGTTCTTATGGTGCGGAGACCACTCGGCATCAGCTCCACATGTCTAAATGCTCCTCAACTCCTTATCTGTTCCCCAACAAACAGTTTGGTTATATCCAAATTCCTTACCTGGAACACAGTCTGGTAGATATTATCCCCAAAACACACCATAGTGTTGCTTGCTACTATAGGGCAGTACTGAGCTCATGGGCTGGCTCTGAAATATTTATTTATATAAATACAGACATAAAGATCTAGAGTCACTTCACATCTGTACAGATCTGCTGTTTTATTCTTTAGCATTCTCTTGTGCACTGACATTTTACCAAGGCACTGCTTGGCTGTCACAAGTCCCACATGGTCATGTACTCCCACCAGCTGGAACCTGTAAAGGCCCCTCAGCACTGGTACTGCCTCAGGGCCATTCACACATGTCCAAGTGAGAAGACAAATGTCTATCCCATTAGCATGACTGAGTATCACAGGACTTGGCACAGCGCAAGCAGTACAATACTGAGAAGACCAGGGACAGGTGGTAGGGATGACTGACCATTGCACAGAAGATAGCTGAGGACACCAAGAAATACAGAACCGCAGAATTATCGAAGTTGCAAGAGACCTGTGAAGATCAACTAGACCAGCCTCTTGCTGAAAGCAGGCCCTTAAATAGCATTACCCAGGGCCTTGTCAAGCTGTATCTTGAATATGTCCAGTGAGGGGCACTCCACCACTTCCCTGGGCAGCGTATTTGAGTGTTTAATCAATCCCACAGTGAAAATGTTCTGTGCATCCACAAGCATCTCCCCTGAAGCAATTTGTGACCATCACCTCTTGTCCTGTCAGTGCATACTTGGGGAAAGAGTGCTTCCAACTCCTTTTCCATAACCACCATTTTGTACTGGAAGACTAGTAATATGACTAGATCCCCTTGAACCTTCTCTTCTTTGAGCTGAACACATCCAGCTCCTTCAACCTCTACTCAGGTGACAACTTCTCTAACCCACTGATCATCAGGAGAAACATGAGAGAGGTACTGAGCTGAAAAAAGAAAAATGAAACTGATAGGGCATAAAATTACTATAACAGACAAACCAGCTTAAACATGTTAGCACAGTTGAGGAGTCTTGACCCCAACTACTGTGCAGTCACCCTTCCCTCTCTCCATTCTTTAACTTTTCACTCCTGACAGCAGTTCTGCCTGTTGTATACAATACAGTCAGGCATATCACATTCCTTATTTTAGAGTTCTCCCTGTATCTAAATGGCATTTAAGCATGCCCCAAAATTGCCAGTTCGCACTTGAAGCTCAAAAAATGCACAAATAACTTAATCTTGAAGTACAGATATAACCCCCAGAGAAAACTGCTGCCACTCAGCCACTGATGGCTTTATATTTATTAACAGAATACAATTATTAATGAAAAAAATATTGTTTTCTTTGTTCCTCTGGGGAAATATTAAGAAACAATAAAACGGGTTTCCGAAATTCCCCTCTTATACTGCACAGTGTGCAGCTGGGCAGCCCTTGGAAGCAATGATAAAAAATGGCAGCTGAGGCACTGGAGGGACTCCAAAAGAAAGCATGTAGATCAGATCAATAAGCATAGAAAATGTGCTTAATGCTTCGGATAGCTTAAGCTGGAGTGAGAGAGTGTGAGTATCGAGGAAACGTGGGCAGCAGTCTTTTGTGGTAGTTACGACAGCATAGTATAAGGATATGTCATTTGTATATTCTTTTCTGTTAAAAAGAAGGATGGATAATAGTGATGAGGCATGAGATTTGGATACGACTGGGATAATGATGCATTGGAAACACAGGAGTTAAATTCACAAAATGATTTAAAAACCCCAAGCACATCACTCTGTAGTAATCTGGGATGGTATTTGTGCCAAAGATAGATAAAACATTTTAGACAGAATTGTAATTTAAAATCTCAATGAACCAGTCTGTTCTTATACTTGGACCAGATTTTTACAATTTTACTCATATTAAGTCATGCTTTACTCCAAGAATAATCCTGTTGATTATAATGGTAATATTGTTCGACAGATGTCTCAGAAGAAACACAAATGTAAAAGCAGACTTTATACTTCAGATAAAAGACATCAATCATGAGTACATCTGGGAATCTGATAAAAACATATGGTGCAAAAAAATCACTGTGAGATAATGGAAATGTACTTACAGAGCAGGTCTGTTGACATGTTTACAGATCAGGCAAAGGAAACCTACGAAAAATAAATGAAAAAAGAATTATCAGTTTTCTGACCTAGCACTATTCATGTTTATATCTCATGCTAGTAATCATATGCATTGTCTTTTAGTTCTTTAGGAAATAAGGAGAATATATATACAGAAATCTAACAAGGAAGAATTTTAACTTGCAGAAAAAAAAATAAATCCATCTAATTTTTTATTCCTTAATAACTGATTCCACTTCATTTCACAGACAATGTGAACTAACAATATTAATGTAATGCATTTTAATTAAGAGCAGTTCGCCGTAACTCACATCTTCATTAACATTTATTATTAAAACAGAATTTTCAGGCATCGTGTATTCTACCCCATTGCGTGCCATTCTGTGTTTAAGCCTGCTATTTCTGGTATTCATCCTAACAGTCCTGACCCTTGCAGAGTCAAAAAGAATATTAACCAAATACAGGACAAGACATTTAATTTGCTCTCTTGAAAGACTTCTGGAGACCTCTAGTTTTCTGCTGAACTAATTTATCTTGTTCTCTTCCCATTCATCTGCTGGTTTTTGACTGAAATTTTACTATAAGCATACAGGAACAGAGTCTGAGTCTTCTGTAGCTGTCTGAGCAGTCTCCAACATAACGGGATTCCAATGAGTGAATAAGGCTACTTGGAGCAACAGAAATAATAATGCATGTAATAATAAGAGAACACACAAATAACAGTACAAATCACATCAATATATGCCATTTTATGTCATGTACAAAACTTGAAAGTTTCAGGCAGTGTTTGAAGGTGTGTGTATATGAATTAAGAGTGAATGAAAGAGGTTCAACTAGGTGGAGTGCTGGGTCCTGCACTTGGGTCACAACCCCATGCAGTGCCACAGGCTTGGGGAAGAGTGGTTGGAATGTGGCCTCACAGAAAAGGACCTGCTGGTTAACAGTCAGCTGAATATGTGCCTGCAGTGTACCCAGGTGGCCAAGACCAATGGCATCCTGGCCTGTATCAGCAATAGCGTGGTTAGCAGAACTAGGGTAGTAACCGTCCTCCTGTCCTCAGGACTGGTGAGGTCACACCTCAAATCTTGTGTTCAGCTTTGGTCTCCTCACTGCAAGAAAGACATTGAGGTGCTGGAGAGTGTCCAGAGAAGGGCAATGGAGCTGGTGACGGGTCTGGAACACGAGTCTTATAAGAAGTACCTGAGGGAGCTGGGGGTGTTTAGGCTGAAGAAAAGGAGGTTCAGGGTGACCTTATCGCTCTCTACAACTACCTGAAAGTAGGTTGTAGAGAGGTGGGGGTCAGTAACAAGGGCAAGAGGAAACGGCTTCAAGTTGCACCAGGGGAGGTTTAGATTGGATATTAGGAAAAATCTCTTCACCAAAAGGGTTGTCAAACACTGGGACAGGCTGCCCAGGGAAGTGGCTGAGTCCCTATCCCCAGAGGTATTTAAAAGACATGTAGATGTGGAGCTTAGGGATGTGGTTTAGTGGTGGACTTGACAGTGCTGGGTTTATGGCTGGACTCAATGGTCTGAAGAGTTTTTTCCTAAATGATTCTATGATGCTATGAAAACTTGACTCTGATGAAGACAACAGTATTTTGTTGCTGACTGAAATGCGTCAAAGAAAACATCTTCATTTTTAAAAATACAGCGTAAGATACTTACAAATTAATTGGAGCTGGTTGGGAGAGCTGAGGGAAGGGGAGTTTGGAAGAAGGCAATAAAGATGACAGGAAAAATGAGTAGCAAAGAATAAAGAGAATTGAGAAGGAAACAGACTCACAGTAAGTAAGATGAACACAGAGGACGATGAGGCAAAGGGGAGTTAGTGGCCTGCTGATGAGAATTTGCCGAGGAAGAAGCTGTGACTGTCAGGTGCCAGGATGAGGAAGCTGAGATCCAGCTATCTGCTGAAATCTAGAAGCACATTTTCATGTTTGAAAAGACTAAGAGAACACTTCCAGTGATCCACTGCAAGCACCTAAGTTGCCATCTTAGCTTGAGAACATGCTGTGTGTGCCTGCAACCATACTGCAGTCATGCTGAGCGCTCTCCCCAGCATTTACTCAACAGTGATGTACATCCAGCACTACTGGGCAACATAAGAAGATGCTGATTACATTAGCAAATTGACAATCAATAAACTTACATATCCTCATTTAAGCACTTGCAGACCTAATCCCAAGAACAAGACACATAAAGTTAGTAAATCAGACTCATCATCTTACCAGGTGTCTCATTGCAACATAGTCAAACACCCAAGGAATCAAATTGTAAATTCTAGCATAAAATACAGTAGAGAACATATATTTTATAGATGCTTTGGACTCTGGAATTTAGAAGATTTCTGATGTCGAAATATAAAGAACGCTTATACGGCGAATTGGGGATACTGGGGGAGACCTCCAGGCCTTATGCTTCCAGCCCCATTACCTGCGAGGTGAATGCCCTTCCCCCCACCCCAGCACGTGGCCCGGTGACCCCGCAAGGAGCACACACAGACCACCTGGGAGGGACTGACGAAAGAGGAAGTTTATTGTGGGGTTGGGGTTTATAAGGCTTTTAGGAAGGTCAAAGGGGACCAATCACAAGTTCAGGGTCACACAAAAGAAACCATCAGGTAAGGGGTCAACAGCCAATAGGAAGGGGTTAAACAAAGGACCAATGGGACACCTCGGGACACCTTCCCAGGACACCTTGTGTGGGAGACAATAGCTTCACAGGGGGTGTTTGGGAGACAGTGACACTGCAGAAAATACACAAACATGTTGAGACATGTTTAAACTACAGTAAAAGCTTCTGTTTCCATAGGGTTTGAGCTGTTTTCCTCACCAGTCCATCTCTGACAGGACTTTTTCCATACTGTATATGGCAAGTTCATTGCCACACGCTTAGTCTTTCCTTCCCACATCCTTAAACTTATCTTTCAAGTGTATGCTGACTTCATCAAACAGAAGACAAGTACAAGCTTTTTATTTTAAAAGATTATTTCCAGTGGTGGGTGGTTAGGGGTAGTTGACAGGTATACTATAGACTTTACTGCAGAAAATTCCTATTTTCAACACAAACCAAAAAGATCCCTTCCACCTTTGTGCTGCACACATTCCCTAGTGGGATAAAACTAAGAGGGAGCAACTCATCAGAAAGTCTCGTCAGGGAAGATACTACAAGGAAAGATGCTTCAACTGCCCATGCACAAGCATCCTGTGTCATTTAAGGTGCCCAAGGACATCTGAAACACCCACATGAGTCTGATAGCAATACTAATGATTGTAAAGGAGAAAGAGTCCCTCCTTCTGACCAGGAGCTAAAAGTCAGGCAAGGCTACACAGGGCATCTCAAAGAGTATTAGACACTTACATTTCAGCAAATTAATCAAGTCCTACAGTATTGAAGTTTGTGTGTTTTTACAAGAAGCCAGGCAGATAATGGGCAGATTGCTGGTAAATCACTTGTGTCTGAGATCAAGGGGACTGCAGATGAGGCATGAAACACAAGTGCCAGCACATCAACTTCTCTTCTGTAACCTCTGTCCTCTACCAAAACAGCTGCCTCTGGTGAACATACAGCTTATAAACTAGCTTTGTCTCTGACTGGGACTGTGTGCAGCTGGGAGAAAGGAGCAGTAAAGGGGCCCACATGCTGAAAGGACATCAATGAGTCTCCTTTTTTCAGGTGAAAACAGGCATGCTGAGTGCATGCTTCCTAAGCAGCAAGTGTCCTAGTCTGATTTCCATTATCCAGAAAACACTTCATTTCTGAAAAAGATCTACTCTGCAGTTTGATTCCATTCTGGTTGAGAGCAAGGCACTTGTCTGTGGTGTTAATTGCTAAAAATTTGGGCCTTGCAGAGGGAACAGTGGACTCTAAGGACATCCATATGTGACTGTATACGTGCCAACCTTTGTCATCTCCAGAAACAGCAGGCTACATGTTGCCACTGTCAGTGCAGTGCCTTCAACTAATAAAGACTTCATCCCCACTGCAAGGAATTACTAGGCAAAAGGACTTGTGCTTTCACCATGATGCCATCTGAAGATGACAAGAGAACATGCTGCCTGCAAAAGAGACCTATACCATGCAGAGACAAAGACCTGGATCATAGCTTTTGAATTATGAATCCACTGCAAGCGGAAACACAGTTGTTCTGAAATAGCATCTGCCCCCACCAAGTCTTCAGAAGTTATTACAGGATTCCTTACACTGTTTTTCGCACAAAAACAATGTCAAAAAACAATTACAATTGTCAGCACAGGCATATTCTTTCTAATGACCTGACATTATACAGCCCAAAAATGCACCTCCGTTTCATGCTGCATGCCAAAGAGGTGCATTTTTAACCAGTCACCAGAAGACTCTTCTGAGGCTGTGAAGTCGTCTATCCACCTTACTTAGGCAGCTGAAAAGGGACACTGCTGTACCTCAGATACTTGGAAGAATGTCCAGCACAACTCACTTATAGATTCACAACAGCCTCATGTAAATTTATATTGTTATCTAAGTACCTTTTACCATATTTTAAGTGTGTAAAGGTAAAAAACAAATAGAAGTATTTTTTCAAGACATCTATGGTAAGTAACACAGTTGCAGATGTCTTTAAAACACACAAGCAAAGATATGACAGGAAAACCGCACTTAACCTACTTACACTGAGATTAAATCAGGAAGGACTCTCTTCCCCCACTACAGAAATCAGTTGCTGGGGTTTAACTTTCAGCATACCTTATGACTCAGGTTGCATCCATCAGAAGAAAACACACCTTCAAGAGACAACGCATCTATCACAGAGCATTTGCATTCCACTGGTGTCCCTATTTGTGCTCTTTTGGCTACTGCTAGTGCTCGTGGTGGGCTAAATGCATTTCTGCTGACATAGTTTCTCTTCTCCTGAATTTATGAACAGGAAAGAAAATAATAATAATATAGAATAATGTAAAAGTAATATAAATAATAGAGAAATTATTTAAGATTTATGGAGTACTAACAGGGAAAAATGAATATGCAGGACTAAATTCTCCATGTAAGAAATCTACGGAGATTTTCTGAAGTTTCTGTTAGTCCCACGTGTGTATCCACATCAGGATTTGGTGAATGTTAACTACAACTCATCAAACGTGTTCAACAGTGCTATTCTGTGCATTTTTTATCTACCACATGTAGAGTCCCTCACTGGTGAAAATTATAAATCACTGTTTTTATAATATAAAATAACATAATTTGTAATGGTCCAATTATATTTGTTTTTCAAATCTTGGAATTATTTTAGAATTATAAAACAGAATAATTGTTTTGCCATCATGTTTTTCTTTATGTACAGGATTCTGCATCTTTCCCTTGATTAAGCAATAAACTTGAGCAGTACAACACAAAAAAGCTTGTGCCCCTGATCCAGAAATCTGCCTCATTAATATTGCAGAAGTTCTTTCTATGTAAGTCTTATTTGTGAACGTAAAAAATAAGGAAAACCCCAAATTATATATGTAACATCTTTCTCTTTAACAAAGAATTATGCAAAGGTAAAAAAATTGTACAAAACCACAAGGCAGACTGTGGATGGACAAAAGTCATAAACTCAAGGATATATTTTCTCTAATGTGTTTACTAAGAATATTTTTTATACCTTCGTGATAATGTTTTAAATTATGTATACACACGCATACGCAGACACTATACAAATATATAAACTGGTCCTGCTGCTGAAGGAAATTTTATAACTATGTACACATCTCTACAGATTAAATGCCTTGGTATGCAAGCAGCCAAGAGCACTGTCAGTTGCCAGTAACTTCAAGACATGATTCTATTGACTTTGATAATTTTTGGATCTGTTGGTTTATATTTTGGCAAATCTGTATGTAAAACAGTACCATTCCTTTCACCAACCAATCAATAGTCTAACCTGGTTATGATCCCCTCAACATATAGCATCATCAAATATGGTCCACATATGCACCTAATATATACAAGTCTGTTTTCAGTTTAAAGCAAAACCCCACAATTTTCATTAAAAGTAAATCCATTTTATATCCTGTGTTCTGATACCAAAACACAAAGACCAGCAAATCCCACTCCATGTTTCTAAGCAAGTTTTTCTTGTTCTGAAATATGGCATTCTCTCTCATCATAGTTTTCCTAGCTTCTATCACTCCATGTTGATCTATTTTGGTCAGCAAAAGACCTATGGCAGAGAAGGCATCAAACACAAGCCTTTGCCCGTCTCCAGTGCCTTGATAATAAGAAATGCTATTAAACAGTATTTCTAAAAAGAGATACTAACAAAAGGGAGAAAAACTCCTAGGGAATGATACCAAATGGCATCTCATGCCAGCCTGCCTTACTGAGGGCTGCTCTTGTTATTTGGCTTTGCAAAGCACTCAGCATTTTGACTTTGATCCAGCAAAGCAATTCTGCATTTCCCATGTCTTTGCACCACTGACTTGCAGAGAACTATTCGTACACATGAAGACAAACCTACACTTCATATTGTTTGGGTCAGGATCAAGGCACCAATCATCTTTCTAGATCCTTGTTTTGTTATGAGAATTGCTTAAAATAAGCTAAAAAAATAAATCTTTAAAGTGTGAGCTTTAGAAAGCCTCAAGACCCAGGAACATTCCTAAAATAATTTGCATTCCACAGCAGCAGGGCAAAACCATTTCCATTTCAATGAGCTTGTGGAGAGGACTCTGGTCCACTGGCTGAAACTCAGGACTGAGCCCTGGCATAAAATAAACACCAAACCCATTTGTACAAGGTCACATGAGAAACCACTTTTTCCTGTTCTCCCTCACTACATTGGCTAAACTCTTTTCATTACTTCAGACCTGCATCCCAACACTCACTTCAAGATAGGTACTTCCACTCCTCTCTGCTGGACAGGGGCTGGTTGGCAGGGAGTTTTCCTGTCCCTTTCCTGCATCATCCTCAAGCAGCTGTCCCCAAAGAGTTCAAAAATGTTTTACAAAAACCTTGGCTTTAACACTTGGTCCTTTCATAAGCTTTATACAAATAAAACACACTAGCAGCCACAAACTTTCCAAAGTGGTGAGCAAAACACATAGTAGAGACAGACGGACAGACAACTTTCACACGGTGCAACAGTCACTCCTGTGACCAGAGAGGGGGAAACACATTTAGCCAGTACTTTAGCAACATCAGTAAATTTCAGGAAATCATAAAAACAGATTTGTCACCTGGAAGCCAACACCTTACCTCACACATCTTGCTTAGTAATCGAAAATCTCCCAGCCTCAGATACTCACAAACTCGCACTTAGCTACGGCATCACCCAGGCATATCCTAAGCACTATTGTAATAATGTGATGCAGTATGTAATGTTGCTGCTAAATACTTTTATTCAAATTATTCGGTCAAATTCCACTCTCAGTTTTGCTCACTCTCACACACATTTAGCAGCTTTAAATTTAAATGCTGTGAAATGACTACTCCATTCAGAAACTTGTAAAGAATTTTTACCTAAAAAAGGATTTCCAGGTCAAGAATATTGGTATTTTCAGGCATTTTAGATGCAACAGGTGATCTTAATAGTGATTTCAACAGCTTTAGCAGCTTGGCATCTTTAGTTCCTTCAAAAAAGCTGGATGTCTCTATACATAAATTATGTATCAAAACATAATTAATGCTCTTCCACAATATGCCTCTCTGTTTGTTACCAGTGTCTCGGCTGGAAAAAATGTTTTCCTTTTTCTGTCCACTCCTACAGGCCTCAGAGATTTGCTTAAGCTCTCTGAAGGAAGCAATGATAGCACTAATACATCCTTATAACTCTAAAGCATAAGCAAAGAGTTTTCACTAAGAACTTAATATTCAAGGTAGAGAGACAGCAGTAACTAATTTGTTTAATTAAATGGCACAAGCCTTATACTGGATAACAGCTGCCTGTTACATCCCTCCATTTGTTTGCTTCAATCTGCACACTCAGATTTTCTGCCAACAGCAGCCGGATCTGTCAATGGCAAACTCTGCAGCAATATCATCTATATCCTTTCACTTCTGTTCACACATGAGGACTGGCTGGAGCAGGATACTGCATGAAAAATGCAACCAACCACTTCATACGGTACAGAGGCAAGGGGCAATTATTAGAACTAATTTACTGAAACTGGCCATCACACTAATTGTCAGGGACTAATTCTGTTGGAACTAAACTGTAACTTTAGGAGTGATTCCTTATTGCATTTGCTGAAAGGGTATGTTAGTTTTAGTGGTTCTATTTTCATAGTAGTGCTTAGAATGCCTATGGTGCACAAATCTAAAAATATCCAAATCCTCCAAATACTGTATATATGCCTGATTAATGAAAGCTACACATTCTCAACTACTATTTAGCTGTTTTCTTAGTTCTTCCTTTGGTTATCAAGCCTACGATGACTCCAAAATTCCACAAATTGTGACTTGCAGGTTATTGATGAATAAAAATAGATATGCAGGTCATTATGCATGAATAAAAGCAGATACAGACCATTCATGTTCAGCACAGTAACCTGTTTCTCAGATAAAGGAGAGATAAAATGTTGCTCCCCACTGTCAACTAAAGATCAGTTGAACCTCTTGTTCTCCTGTACTGACAGCTTGTAACACAGAGTTATAACTGGAGGTCTGGACTGGAAGCCTCCTCAGCAACTATAAGGTATACAAACCTTTTTGGGATTCTATGTCACTTCTTGCACATTACTCAAACAAGAAGCCAAAAAAAATGCAGCATTACACGCACAGTGTTCCTGCTTGTGTAACATTTCAACCTGCACAGCAATGTTGTTCTACCATTTTCTCCAGCAAAACTGAAACTTGAGTAAATTAAAGGAGACTGTCTCCTCTACGCAAGCTTCTTTTCTTCAGTGAAGGAGAATGCCAAAGGAATTATGAACCAGGATAACGAGGCCAGTGCTGAACAGCCCTGAGGAGACCAGTAAAGGAAGAGTTCAGCCACTACTTCCAGAGAACGAAAAAAACAACTTAAAAATAAGTAACCTTTAACTTTCCTATCACTACCAAATAAATAGCTTGAAATATAGTCCACCATGGATTAATGAATGCAAAGTGCAGGCAGATATAAAATAGACCCTCTATTTCAGCAGTTCAGCAGACTTATACAGTCTAAAAAGTCAGTGAATTTGAAAAGTAAAAATTTTTACAGTAATATATCCTGCTAATAGTTTTACAAATCAAAAAAGACCCTCATTCTACATTGTTGTCAACTATTCTGTGAACTGTTTTTTTGATCCGGGTAAAAAACATTTCAAATAATCTTATTTTTATTCTCTATTTTCTATTAGTTAATGAAGTCTATACTAATTTTTGTAATGTATTATTTTATATTATTTTATAATGTTGAGATTTTTAATGTTGATAAAAGTGGTATGAAAAACAGCAAAAATCTGATAATTTTCTGTTTTTCTGAACCAAGTCACTTGGATGACTTCTAACATCCTCTTATACACTCTGTAACTCAGTATTTCATCTTTGCTAGAGGTCCAGAAATCTGTAAATATTTGCCTGTATTGGTGCTGAAGCCTGCAATGTTCTGAGATTCAGATTTCAACACTGACAAATTACTGAAACGGTAAGAACAATTTAGAGGAAAAAAAAAATCACTTCAAGTCCTATCTTTTCTTTTAGAATAAGATAAAGAGGGAAAACCAATTTACTCTCCTATTTATCCTTGTTTTGTTTTCTTCCTTGCCAATCTCCCTGGTTTGGTCAGGGCAGCCTTTCTTCATTTTATTTAATAAATGCTTGAAAACTAGGATACATTTTCAGTAGCCAAACACCTCCACATACCTTAGTAGACTCAATGAAAAATCTGTACAGCAAATTCATGCATTAAAAAGGGAGATGACTCCTTCTATCACTTAACATTAAGAGTATTTTAGAGAAGAGCAGCATGTAAATGTGCACAGGTCAAGTATAGATGATTTCCAAGACTAAAATTTATTCTTGTCACTGGCAGCTGTTATGTGAGAAGTAATAAGGTCCAGAAGCCTGGGCATGACCAGTGATAAGAATATCATTACGATCCATCTGCAACCGCCAAGAGACACAAAACGCCTCTGCAATCTTTTGTTCTAAGTAAAATTAAAATTCCAAAGCAACAGGTTTTCAAACCAGGACATAGTGCATGTCACCACACAAACACCTCCCCGACCCCCCCAAATGGATTCACATAAGGGCAAGCTGAGAATACCTTTCAGAACTACAGAATTTTAGTATCACAGATTTTATAGTACATATGTTTGCTTTACCTGTGTATTTACTTGCTTTGCGTGGAAAGGAGTGTTAGATTTGTAAAAACAAGTGAGTCATGAACAAGTCAAAATATTTCCAGTAAACTTATTTTTGCCTGAATATGCTAAGTTAACTGAAACCAAAACATTTTGCAGAAATGTATCAGCTTCACTGGTTTGTGATGAATCAGTGCTACAGGCTGTGTTACATTTCACTGAAATTGTTAGTTACAGACAGAATCACGAAGTCACAGAATCAATTGGGTTGGAAAAGACCTTTGAGATCAACAAGTCCAACATGAGTGAACACCATCATGTCAACTAGACCATGGCACTAAGTGCCACATCCAGTCTTTTCTTAAACACCTCCAGGGCCAGTGACTCCACCACCTCCCTGGGCAACCCATTCCAATGTCTAATCACCCTTTCTGTGAAGAAATTCTTCCTAATGTCCACCCTAAACCTCCTCTGGTGCAGCTTAAGATTGTGTCCTCTTGTCCTACTGTCAGTTGTCTGGGAGAAGAGACCAACCCCCACCTGGCTACAACCTCCTTTCAGGTAGTTGTAGAGAGTGATGAGGTCTCCCCGAGTCTCCTCTTCCCCAGGCTAAACAATACCAGCTTCATCAGCCTCTCCTCATAGGACTTGTGCTCCAGACCCTTCATCAGCTATATTGCCCTTTTCTGGACAAGGGGAGTTTCATTCTCCTTCATTTGGGATCTAACAGCTTTCCCACAACTGTAGAAATCCTCACCTTATTTTCATTATTTGCATTAGCATCTACCACTAAAGCGATCACTGATGATCTCTTGATCTCCTTCAAGTGCCTAGCACCACTGGAATAAGGAAGGGCTACCTGGCTGCCACATTTACAAGAAGTAATTGATGCTTCTACTCAGGATACCTCATCTGCTAGTTTTCAAATGTCCCTTTCACTGAAAGAGGGAGGAGTGCATCATAGTGCATTTGGACTCATTCTGGCCAGTAGCCCTGGTCTTTTCTTGGATGAGCCCTTAAAATACAAAAATATAGTGTTAAAACATAGTGTTTCAGCAGGCAAATCACCTACTACTGTTTCACTAGGAGAGATATTAAGTCACTTGTTTAATTAATATGTGTGATTGCTGAGATACCTAAGTGCAGTTGAAGCAGAAAAGCATTATGTTACATCTTCTTAGTTTATCTTAATCACTTTAAAAGGGTTTAACGTCTTTTCTTTACTCAATGAGGCTGGTGAGCCATGTCTCCCAGCATGGGGAAAAAAAAAAATCAGAAGCCAGAAAGCATCCCAGACCATGTCCCAGAGCATTTCGAAGGTTGCCTCTCTGCACAGAAAGTTGAGCTGGTTGCTAAGACTAAGTGAAAATTTAATTAAAATAGAACTTATAATGACTAAACAAATCTCTGGGGGTTTTGTACTCTTCCTCCATCTAAGAGTTTCTCTTTTGTTACTTCAATCCAACTTCAGTTATGTTTTTAGTAACTTCTTTCTTTTAGCTAACACTTCCCATCATTTTACTATCTTTCCTTTGCCTTTTGTTCATCACCTCTTTCCACAACTTTGTTCAGCATCACTACTTCTATTCCTTTCATATTCCCCTTGGTTCTCTGCATGGCATATCTGTGACAATGACTCTAGAGACAATTCCACCTGGCAATTCCACCTCTTTGCTATGTCTTCAACATGTGTATCACTGGCCTTTTCACTGCTTACTATTGCACTTGGTGTCTTCTTTGGGCGTCAATCTGTTAAGGCATTGTCAAAACAGAATATTCATGCCATGTAAACCACTTTTTATAGCTTGTTTATTGCCCAGTCTTGCAGCGCTTTTATTGTAATCTTCTAAAAAGCCATATTGATTCTAAAGTTACTTATTTCTGTAGGACAGGACAAACCAAGCTGTTGATCACATTATACAGGCTGTGGTAATTGAAATAACATTCCAACTAAAGTAAACCAACAAAATTGCAGTGACAGTTTATGACCAAAAGAATCACATGGGACTCTTGGTATTGCATTTCTCTCTAAAAGATACAAGACACTCTTGCAGAAGATATCCTTGCTTATCCTCAAGAGTTCCTCAACACCATTCGCAGCAACAGGTAGAATGACTGACTGAAGGAGCAAAGTTTAATATTACTCAATGCACTACATTTGCTTGCTATTGTATACGTTAGCACAGGTTAGATATGCTATACTAGTATTTTCCTAAGTGCACTCTACCAGCTGCTATTCTGCATTTGCTGCCAATGTGTTTTCTGCTACAGTTCTTCAGATGATCATTTGATGATCTAAGTTTGACAAGGGACAGTGCCTCTCAACAGGATAAACCCAGCAAATTCACTAATCTGTGGATGAATCTTGCCATTCTGGAGTGACTAGAGCACCTGAAGTGGCAGCACACGACCCTCCAACACAGTTAGCATCACTGTGAAGGCAAAGCACGGTGCCATCTGTGCAATGAACATGGTGAGAAGTTCCACAAGGTGTGTCTGGGTCATGTAGGTCATCTGCAACACCACTCAGCACACAGAGCTGTCATTTAGCACTGAGACACCTCTAAGCGCAACACGCAGGTCTGGGCAGCCACCAACTGAACTACCTTAAGTATGAGCACAGGAGCTTTCCCGTCAGGACCCCCACTGTCCCATGTAAGGCAAAAGAAACAGTACCACTCAAGAGACCCAAGAGATGAATGCTCTCCTATTATATCCCAACATACAAAAGAGACAATTCCCCTGCTCCTCTCCAGGATACACAGAAAATAGGCAATGAAGAAGCATCCTCCTAGGACAGACTCTTTTCCATCTCCCTCAGAGCAGGGGAGGAGAAGACAGAGGAGACAACAACTGGGACAGGGAATCCTACATTACACAGAGGACTGTCTCCCAGCAGTTGGACTGGGATGAACATCAGCACTTACTCTCTGATCCCTGTGGGTCAGACAGCTGGAATGTCTTTTTCCTCATTACTTAATCATTGGAGAGGCAGGACTAGGTGCCACTCAGCAGACCGTGGTAGTATTCCTGAGATACTCCTTATATCTTCCTTTATACTCCTAAGTTAAGAATAACAAGATGAAATGCACACAGTTCTTCTACACAGCTACTTTTTCAGGCTTTTCACTGATACTAACAAGAACTACAGTTTTCATTTATATTTGTTTATCTTCAAGAATTTGCTAGATTAATCTTTCTATACTTAAAAGCCGAGGCCCTCCAGAGGAAAAAATTACAACAAACAAGAATGTTTTGTTACCAACCCAGCACAACTGAGCTTAATTTAAACTCTTTTATGACCCACCACAAGGACTAGAAATGCATGCTTTTCTGTGCTTTATTCCAACTGCAGTTTTTTGAGGTTTAAGCAAGGGAATATACAGTGTCAGTTTTCAGAGATGCACTTTGAAAAATCACGAAATCTGAAAAAACACTGTGAGGTAATCAGTGTGATCAAGTTATCTCTCCAACTCATTAGAACTAAAAATCAGTGCCTTATGGTACAATCTCTATTGTATCATGATTCCAGCTTGCAATGATGAGTAGCTAATACTATTTGGGAAGCTTAAATTTTGCTATCTCAAGTTGTTTGTGAAACTCCTTCTCCTAAAATAGTGCTCTAGATGTAGGAAGGAGAAAGATAAAAACAGATCTACTCTGTCCTCTGAGACAGAACTAGTTTACAAAGGCATCCTTGATCCTGATTTAGCACTGCAACTCATACCATTGTACAAAAGATCAATCAGGACAAGCAGAAAAAGCAAGAAAAAAGAGGAAATATAAGATGCATACAGACAGTAAAGCCCACTGGAAAGAACTGTCACTTCTATATTGTCATGTTGGAGACATCTGAAACCCAAAACACACTTTCACATCAAACTGCAAATAGCCCACATACAGAAGAATGTAGTGGAAGATAGAGATAAGTCAGCAAAAAAGTAAAGCTAGAAGCAAAATATTTATTTGATTATCCTCAGGATATGTGCAGGATTACATTTTATGATCAACTTTCAAGACTTTCCCATATAGAATTCAAGTCAACTGACCTTCTTTCTGTCCTAACTCTTGTTATTTCCTGCTAGTTATCACAAAATAGCAGTATCCTTGGCATCATTTAAAGAGATTTCCTACTTCTTTCCACACACGCAAGAGAAGAACAAACAGTTTCTTCTGGGTTTAGTGACAATTAAATGATGTGACCGCTTGTACGGTGGCACGGGCTTAAGCAGAAGTGTGTGACTGCTGTTCCCTTGGTGCTTGAAGCAGTCTTGTTTGCTTCCCGCTTATCTTTGAAAGCAGGAACATCTTAAAATAAAAGCACAGCAGGGCCAGTAGGGAACTAGTTGGCAATACTCTAGTTTTGAAAACATCTTGTGTGTTGGATTGCTCTTACTGAAGAGGACTAGTTAGATTTGTAAAGTCAGGTGAAATTTATAACACCAGCACTGACTGTCTTAAGTACAGTGCACGTATGGGCAGGGTGGGGGTTGATGTTTTTTTGGGTTTTAATCATCAGTCAAGAAATTAGGAGTCTGAGGGAGAAGGACAGCAGCTCAGGTCCCAGGCATGCAACACACTGCAGATTAAACGTATCTCAATAGTCATGGGGAGGGGAGTTATCTTACGATGTTTACTTTCCACCAAACCCTGGCAGAAGGGCAGACAGAGAGGGAATACATGCATGTGCTCACAGAGCTTCACAACAAGGAGATTCTCTCTGCAGAGAAAATTACAGAATTGAAAGGAAATAAAAGTTATTGTCTTTAGTTAGAGAGCATCAATCTGTGACCTGCAAGTGTCCAGGTTAAAAGAAAGTCTACTCACAAGTAATGCAGTCAAAATGGTTTAACTCTTCATTTTTATCTTTGAAAAACTGAGCAATTTTAAATAAACTTGAAGATGTCAAATTAAGACTTCAACCTGGTTAAATTTAGAGAATAAACTAGATGATTAAATGGCCCTTTTCAAGAAATAGTTATTTATTTTCCTGTGTTTATGTACCTTCTTCTACCCAACTCTCCAAACCTGCCACTACCGTTCTCACTCTGATGCACAGGTCCAGAGGAACTGGTACAGTCCTTCTAATGTTATTTCTACCTTTTATTCCCACTCTAACACAAATAATCCTATTATCAGTTTTTAGCATCTGCATGATCAGAACGATCAGGCCCTATTTCCATGTCAGAGCACTAAACAATTCAAAATGAGGTTAGGCAGTTCTACTACTCCAGGATCTATACCCACTCCCATTAGGTTTGCAAATGAGATTTTGACTGCTTTGACTTACAATTCAGGGCAAGTAAGTGCACACTAATGGTGGAAAATATACTGCACATACAATGGCACCACAGCAGCAAACATGCACAGTATCGAGTTATAGTCACACAGTTTGTCACTGATCCTCTCACTGTACCTGTACCTCTGTCTAGCACAGGTTCCACCCAGAGCCACCTGCCCCCCACAGCCCCATTTTCTCTCACACAGTATGATCACTCCCTATGGACAGAAGCAGAGCAGGGCTCTGTGCGCTGCTTCTTCAGACCAACAACAGGGACAGGAGGGACTGGTGAAGGGAAATTCCCAGTGACACCATCTTTATTCCTCCTCAGCGAAGGGTCAGAGCACAACAGAAATGCTGCACATTACAGGTTCAGTGGTGTACTGCAGATTGCGCGACAAAAAAAGAGATGCTCTTGCTGGAGAAGCTGCCAAGTCAGGACGGGACTGACTGACACTTTGTGCTGCTGTACATGATTAAGTATCTGAGACTTAAACAGAAAGATTTTCTGCTAAGCATGGGACAACCAATAATAAGGTGCACATGCTGATGTTAATTTTACAACTGCAATACCAAGATGTGAGTGCTCAGATTGGGAACCTCTTCCTCATCCTGTCAGAGCCAGATTTGCTGATCTTCTGGTAATAATGCCAAGCACATCCTCTCCTACTGCTTCTTGGAAAGTGAACATCTGTATCATTTGTATTTATTCAAGAAGACCCTCATCATCAAGGTGATATGAATAATCTTACATGTTGAACAAAGTAGCCACAAATACATATGTAGATATATGATGTACCCAAAAACATAGCTTGGATTCTGTCCTACACAGTCTTTTATAAATTAAAAATATGAGCTGAGGTGGGAAGATGATGTTTAAATTCACATTTTAAAAGACAGTTACTACTTTGTGCTCTTCTTCATCAACTACTTCAAATACAATCTAAAAAAACAGCCTAAACTGGCCCTCCTTTGTAAGGAAAAATATACTTGTTATGCTCAAGTCAGACAGGGAAAGCAACAGCCCTCAGAAAAGAGTTTGGCTGTACCAAATTCACCTTTCTATTAAATGAATTGTCATTTGACTAAGGGACACAGACTCTTAACAGGGAAATAAAAAACAACTGAACGTTAAATTTTAACCAAGTTATGTACTTTAAGGAAAAAAAACCCAAACAAATCATATAATGTGGTAAATCCCTCTTCCTCACAGAAAACAAAACAAAACAAAAGTCGTGTGTCCCGTAGGAGTCAATGACAGCTCAAGGTTCGACCTCAGTAAGCTGTCAGCCTGCTGAAGAGAGATGAAAACCTGATGCAAACCGTTCTGCGGCTGCTTCTGTCGGCTGGGATTTTGATGAAGGCGTCGACACTTGTGTGCGAGCGGCGGGCGCACCTTTGGGCCCGCAGATGTTTTCCCACGCGGCAACAAACCTCCTGGACCACGACCCTAGTCTCTCGTCACGGGGGTGCCACGGCCAGACGCGGATCACAGCACCGCCCGCTGCCCCACGCTCTGCCTTGAGAGCCCCGTCAGGGGCTGGAGAGCGGCGCGAAAGAAAGATGGACAGATGTCCGTCGTCCCCCCGCCCCAGTCCCCGGTCCTGCGGCCTTTCGGAGCCCGGACGCAAGAGGGGCCGGGGCGGGGAGGGCCAGGCGCCCGTCCCGGGGCTCCGGTGCGCGGCGCTGCGGGCGGACAAGCCTGCGCGGCGACTGGGGCGTGGGGAAAGTCGAAGGGGGAGAAGCGGAAAATAAGTAAGTAAAGACCAAACTCTCCTCCTGAAGAGGGACACATTGCGGCACAGTTCGCTTTCCTGCGGCGGCAGGCGGCCCGCCCGGTCCGACACCCCCGGTGCTCGGCGCCCGCCCGCCGGCGCCCCGCCCGGAGCGCGTCCCCCGCTTCCCGAGCGCCCCGGCCCCGCTGCGGGGCGGCGGAGCGCCCCCGGCCCGGCCCCGCTCGCCGGCCCCGCTCACCTCATGGCCCAGCTCCGCGGGCGCCGCCCGCTCCCCCAGCGCCGGGCCGGGGAGCGCAGCGGCGGCAGCTCCCCCCGTCCCCGCGGCGGTGTCCGGCCCCGGGAGGCGGCTGGCGGCGGGGCGGCGGCGGGCGGGGCAGGGGAGGGCCGGGCCGAGGGGCGGCCGCGCCGCGTCCCCTCCCCTCTCCGCCCCTGCGGGGCAGCGCGGGCCGTGGGGGCGAGCACCGAGCGGAGCGCGGAGGCGTGTGCGGGTCCGAGATTGCCGGAGCGCTCCTTCGGCGGCGGCGGCGCTCCCGGGAAACTTGATGGAAACGGACTGTAAGTACCGCGGCTGTCCGGCCGCCGATATCGCCTCTGCTGCGGCCGCACGCAGTTATCCGTACTTGTGAGGATCTACACAACCCGCCACCTGCGCTGGTGGTGGTTATTTACTTCCCAGGAAGGCATTAAGAAACCTCACAGCATTAAGAATTTCCTGCACACACGTACTGGTTTTGCTTCCTTTACTTGAGGTTCTGTTGCAGATCCGCATCCCAGCAGGCTGAGGAGCACGGGAAGGCAGCATGTGCACATCCCCTGAAGCAAACGGTGGTTGTTTCTTCTTGTCCTGTCGCAGGTCATCCCTGGGGAGATGCTTCCACCTTCTCCATAACCACCATTTCAGTGCTGGGAAACCATGATCAGATCCAGCTGAGACTTCTCTTCTCCAGGCTGAACACAGCCAGTTCCTTCAGTCTTGCTTCCCATGGCAAGTTCATATTTAAACATCTCTGTGGCCCTCCATAGGAACCCCTCCAATTTTTCAGTGCCTCTTTTGAACTGGGGAAGACCACAGCTGGGGTCAGTCCTCCAGAAATAGACCCACAAGGGCCAAATAGAGTGGAATAATGGCATCCCTTGATCTCCTGGATATGGTCTTCCCCCCCCCCCCCCCTTCCGGTTTAAAGTAGATATCATTTCAATTTCCAAAGCATGATTGAATCACAATTGCTGTTAAGTCAAAATCCACTGTTAGGTCGTTTTTAACAGCATGTGTTGTCTCCATAGTGGCTGCAAGATCCAGCTAGGACTCTCACAGATAAAAGTAATCTATTGGGGCAGTTGCAAACATTGTACCAGCCTCTCAGCCAGACTTTTTGTCAGAAATCATGAACCCCATGGCAGTCAGCAGCATGGGATATGCCACTACCAGAGTTGCTACAGTTCACTGTTAAATTTATTAACTTAAACTGCCAGTGACAATACATATGTGCTAATATTATCATATGTTAATAACCAAGGCCTGGGCAACTCGAGAGTGCCCAATGTCTGTGGTGCAGCTGAGGAGGAGAAGTAAGGCAACATAAGGCAGTTTATAATTATAATGATACTGCAATCAAGCAGCATAACAGCTAGACCACTGAAATGTACTCTGGGCCATGTCTAGCTTCTGGTTTGTACTACTAAAGAAACCCTGGCAGAGAGAAACCACACTGAAATAGTTTCATTATTTCACTATGATAGATACTTTTATACTGGTCTAAAGATGTCTCCTGCAGGAGTGCAGGACAGGACTCCGTGGCTGTGTGAACACCACTGGGCTGTTGCTGTATATTTCTGCTGTTAATATAGCTTCCTCGGGCTCCTGCGAGTATAGACATTAAAAATGGATAAAGTAAGGTTCATGTTTAACACATGCATATAAGCAAGCAAACAAACACTTTCACAGATGTATTCTTTTTATTCGTTCTCTTTGCAGCATTATGAAACCCATGATTTCTGCCAGCAGCAAACTTGTTGTGAGCTTTACTCTCACCAGAAAGCTCTCAGTCTGTCAGTGTGAAGTGGAGAAATGCGGAGAGTCCAATGGTCCCAAAGTGGTCCATCAGTATCAAAAAGATTCCCAAACTGAATGAGGGTCAGGCAGTAAGTCTCAATGACTTCCCAAGTGGATGTTTAAGTAAACAAGGAGCTAAACTGCTGGGCTGGTTGTTGAAGTAATGCTTTGGCTTTTCGCAGAGAAATCAATAGATGCAAATCACATGGATACAGCCATATAGTAACCATCTGCTTTTAATAAAACACACAAAGATAGGAAGCGCACACACTTCTGTTCGAGGCATTTACTGACAGGCACCCAGCCTGGGCATGACCAGAAGAGGTACCACCTCAACTCTTCTGCTACAAGTGGTCCTTTGGACACAGTGCAAGGCCATGAACTTCATGTCTGGTTTCTGGGAGAAAGCACTCGGAAGTTTGCATTCTGGGTCCAGCACCCAGATGTGTTAAGAGTTGCTTATCTAGTTGCTTACTGTCTGAAAAGATGGCTGAATATAGGCAGGGAAATGTACTTTTCCTTTAATCTCATTCAAAGGACAGACTGAAACAGCTCTGCTGAACTTTTTGAAAGGGTTCAGATCAACCCTAGGGCTGAGACATGGCATGGAAAACTGAGCAGCTGCAGTTAAAAAGCCCTGAAACCCACAACACTCAGAGAAGGCAAGGCTAGATGGGTCTTTGAGCAGTCTGATCTAGTGAAAGATGTGTCTGCCTATGGCGGGGCGGGTTGTTGGATTAGATGATCTTTAAGGCCCCTTCCAACCCAAATGATTCTATGATCTAGAGTAGACTTCATTGGGCGGCTCAAGTGTTGGCTCCTCATGTTATAAATGAGTGGATTTTGCAAAAGGCCGATGCAGGGTTTAGCAGAGAAGGGAAGTCCAGAAGAGTGTCACTAGTGCAGGGTGTGCAATGGTGATATCAAGTAGTGTCTTTCTACCCGTTTCTACAGCTCGATTGCTGTGGGCTGTTCTGCCCTCTAGTGCCTGCAGCGACAGCTCCCTCTCTCTTCTCTCGGTTCCCCCTGTGCGTGCAGCACACACACACCCAGGAGCTGCAGACCGCCCCCCCACCCCCCCTTGCCACTCTGGGTGCAGAGCTGGCCACCCTTCGGCCTTACCTGCCTGCCGAGGACAGCTCCTGCTGGGGACACTGACCCAGCAAGGAAACGGTGTTGCTGCAATGTAGCACAGATGTACTTTTGTGAGGTGGACTGTCCCACTTGAGGAGTTGGCCTGTGAACCGACAGATACGCTAGGAAGTGCAGGCACATTTTGTCAGTCATGTCTGGTACCATTTCCAGTAAACCATCAGGAAAGGACGATTACAAAGAAAACCGAGACTGGACTTAGCATGTGGCTCCAGCCCCTCACCTGAGTTCCAGGAGTCAGGGACTTAACGAGGATTTTGCACTGGCAGAAATTCCTAGTGGGACTCTTTGAACTTGAAAAGCTTGAGGAACAACTGCTTTTGCTCTATTACCTGCTGAGATGCCCATTCAAGTTTGTGAGGAAAGACTAATATGAGTGAAAAGCAATTTATCTAACTGCTGTAGTAAAGTAAGGAAATTTTGTTCCAAGAACATTATCAAAGCACTTGCAAACGTTATTATGATGCTCTCAATGTCCTTCAAGCACAGGGTGTGGGACAGCAGTATTTTTCAACAGTAAATCTCACAGTTTTTTGATGTATTGGATTGTGTAGAAGGGGATAGTATTTCCCTGCCATTCATTGCACTAGTAACTTATTTTGATTTTTACAGCCTGTAATCAACAATGCCACATATGGAAAACATGTTTTAATGCTTTACTGTTGCTTAGGTTCCTCTTTCAGCATGGGTACGGCACGATACTTGTAAATAGAGAGGAATTAATTTCTTCTTTCTGAGCCATTCATCTCCATTTACTTGATGACTTGCCTGTTTGTTACTCAGTTTCCAAATCCTGTGTTCCTGCTTAATCTGATTCTTCCAGCTGGGAAGAGATGGGATCTGAAGGCTGTTCCTCAGCAACAGGTTGGTCAGTCTCTTCTTTCTCTGTGACTGGTTGGTCAGCAGCATCTGCCTCACCAGACACCTGGGGTGCTGCATCTGGTGGCCTGGGCTCTTCAGCAAGTGCTTCTGTCTGATCAGGCAGAGGCTGACAGCTAAATGCATCTAAGCGTTTTTCAACCACTGTACGAATCAAGGCTGAAACAGAAAGCCACCATTAACAAACATGGAGGAAAACCCCTATAATTTAACATTTTTTATATATTACTGACCTGTAACTTCTTAAACAGAGAAAGAACCCTGAAGTAACACTAAAAATGAAAGAATATTTAAGTGAGACAAAACCATCCCTGCTGCTGTAGCTAAATGATTGGTTTACACTCAATGCAGTGATTTGGAAAGGGTGCAATATTGGAAATTTTTGTTGATTTCCTCACATTTGCTTCTCACTCACAGAGCAGGTCACCCCATCAGGAACAAGGACTAGCCAGGTTACACATAAGGTGATGTTTTGGGCAGTCTTCATTCAAATAGGTTAAAAATGGATCCTTAGAGACTTTTCTCCCTGTTTCTCCTTAAGAGGGGAAAGAAGCCATGAACTGTCTCAGCTGAGGCTGTGTTTGCCTGTACAAAATTTGGGGGATATTCCTTTTGCAGAGATGATGTTTACTCAACAGTGGGTAACTGCGTAAAAGTCAGGAAATACAGAGGGTAAATAGCTGCTGACATTACTTATTGGCCTGTGCCAAGTGCTCTGTATATCTCAGAACTGGAGCAAGACTATGATATCTAGTTAAACAATTAAACAGATTTAACAGGAATGTGATAGATGTTCTCATCAACAGTGTATCCTGCAACAACATTATCCTAAGGATGTTTTAATTCAGTAGTCACATACAATATATTTTTTATTAAAAGAAATTTCCTTCCCCTCCTGAAGAGCTATGTGAAGAAGTGATCCTTGAATGTACATACTACCACATATATCAGGATAAAAAACCTAACAGACCAGCTGTAATTGTCCAAATCATACTATATCTTAACAAATAAAATTCAGGGTCCCAGTTAAACTGAAAATAAATCTAAAGGAAGCAAACACAATTTTAATTAAAACTCAAAATCCCAGCAAGAGGAAAACTATAGGAATGAGGAAGATGTAATGCAAGTGTAAAAAGTGGTTTGATCTAGGAGCACTCCAGTGGATATACATACATCATAATTTTGTGATTCTACACAAGAGAGAGTTCAGATTGTTCAGGTGTTTCAACTACAGCCTCTGAAGACCGAATAATAAAAGAACCCAAATACTTAGCTTGAACTAGCCCCCAAAAAAGACTGATATTTCAATCTATTTCAAAAGCAAGGACAAGATTATTGACTATAGCAGGAGGTAAGCCCTTGTTTTGATGAAAAATGTTGGTCACCTCACTTCTCAGTCAATCATGGCCTATGACTCTCCTCCTTTCATATAGGAGTGCTGGGAGCTTACACAAATCAATTAAGAGACTTTCATGGTATACATGTGGCAGTACACTGGATGGGCTTGTCTGTTCCCACTGGCATAATCAGGCACACTACAGAGAACATAACAGCAATGGTAGCTGTGTAACAGAGGAAGTAGAAGCTTTATAGCAGAAAAAAAGAATTGTGTTCTTTAACCATTCTCTTCCTGACACATGTTGTATCTCCCAGCATTAACACATCTCAAACAGTATAAAGCCAGGAGAGAGTGAACAGTGCAGCATGACTGACACTCCTATTATTTCAGATGAAAATCAGTTACCTAGTTGTATGTAGTAGTAGTTTTCCAACATTAAAACATTTTAATATAGTAAAAAAAAAAAACCAAAAAAAACCCTAAACACAAAGGTACTTGGAGTTCTTGCTAAAATGACACCTCCTGCCTTAATCCACAGTGACGATGTAAATGTGGTATTTGTTCTAACCAGGAAAAAAGCAATCAAGAACCTCAAGCAGCCCAGATTACATTACAGGATTTGCTAACTTACAGTCAAGCATTGTCCTCCCCAGAACCTTCTTCTGTAGTGTTTCTTCCACTTCTGACATCAGCCATGGAAGGAATTTTGTCTCAATATCTGCAAGAATTTAGCAGGAAGAAAGAAAGAGAAAATGCCATTTTATTAAGGATGACTGACAGGACTTGGGGGCTGTTTTTTATTTGCTGCAACAATTAAGGGATGAACCCCCCTGCCAGAAAACACCTGATTGTAAGAGTCAGATAAAATCTCTTGAGTGTTGTATGGTTTCTTATCTCCAGCCTCTCTTACTGAGTTCATCATTATGGACTCTGACCAGAGTCCTCTCAACTGCAGTGATTTTCAAAGAGGTCTGGCACCCTTGAAGGGCTAGCACAGTTGAGATATACAGTCATGTTCTAGTGAGATCCAAATAACTATCCTGAACAAGTCAGGAGAATAACACTTCCTGCCTTGCTTTCAAAGACATTTGGCGTGTGGTCTGCTGAAAGCATTTGTTCCCTCTGACTAAAGAGCTCTTGCTTACCCATGTACTTCTCAAATCATACTCTTTGTATGCTGTGGTCCCAAAGCCTGCCCTGGTTGCAAAATACACTCAGTTTCTGCATTAACCCCATGACTTATTCTGGAGAGAGTGTAGCTGTTCCCAAGCCGTGGTCTGCGCCCATGTGGAGCCTGGTGAAGTGGGGTGCAGCAAGGTAGCCCATAAGAAATGCTGGTGATTCTAAAGGCTTGGAGATCACTGATGTACAAGTCCAAAATTATTTTCAGGGCCTAATTCTAATTGACTAATTTCTCCCTTGCTCTGATAATCATTAAAAAATATTCAGAATGACATACTGATTTCTTTGTCTGTTCTATCAAAACATATTTACTTCAATTTGGATATCTCTCTCTTTCTCTCTACTGTACCAATCCTAACCACTCATTTATATCTGTCCAATTCCAAAGCAGATCTTTTCACTGTCACACTGTCAGCTCTTGCTTATTCTTGACTACTTGTACAGATGACCAATAATATTTGTTTGTGTTAAAACTATGAATTCAGCCACAAATGTAAATTAATAAAGTCTTATGACATTATTCTAAATAATAGAAGAATATGCTATGTTTTATGGTTGTTTTGAGCTTTATATTACTTAGTTCATATATTTTTAAAAAACAAATACAAACCTCTTTCTATAGGGTCATAAAAAAATCCACTGTCATAAAGATTGCTGAAGACTGAGGGAATAAGGTCAGCCAGGTAACGCTTAGCAAATGCCCGAGCTGCAATTTTCTCCGTGGTCTCTTTCTGCTTCCGCAGCTTTTCCAAGTGCTCGAGTCTGCGACGTTCCTGTCAAGGTAATTATGCATGTGAAACTTAGAGGCCTTTAGCTGTTACTTCTTTGATCTAGACTTTGAAGAATTATCACAGTGCGAGTCTCTTAAATTGCAAAGATAATCAAAACTGCAGATAATCACAGTCTCTACCTGGTATTTGCAGCCTCTGCCTTCCACAAAAAGTCCTCATATGAAAGAGTGCTTCAAAGCAAGCTTGTACTCAATCTATGAAGTATTAAAATGCCCAAAAATTACAGAGAAACACACTTCTGTGTTCTGTGGTCCACCTTTTCTGATTTTGGGAAGTCTGTAAAATAAGGGCTTCACAGCTGGCCAAATGAAACCCTTCTCTGATGCCTTAGTATACATTGATCTCATGCCTTCTTGCTTTATTATTGCAGATCAAGCTGATCATTGGCCTTAGAATGAGATGAAGTTGGATAGTGTTTCCTGAACTTTTCATCTTTCCAATATTCTATCCTATTTGATGATTAAAAAGATTAAAACTCAAATTGGTCCAGGAAAACATTAAAAACCCCAATTATACAAGACTGATGAATAGTGAGTAAGACTTGCCTTTTCTGTTTATTCCTATTTACCAAATATTAATAATATAGCATAATACTTGGAGATCTTGAGATGTACGTGTGCACATAGAGTAGTGCATGCATTGGGTGTGAAAGTCTAGGAAGTGTCTCTCTTACTTTTGAGCACTCTGACTATTAATTTAGAAGTTATTATAATGAAAAGATTTAAGAAACAGCTGCACCGGGTACAGAATAAAAAGCTGTTGGTCTGGTCTCTTGATCAGATGTCCAAGTATACCAGGTCACTCAAGCGTGACTGCTCCAAATAAACACAACAGTATGATGGTGGTGTATGAGAGCACGTGGCAGAGTGCAGCTCACCAAAATGCTAGGAGGAATATCAAAGTTAACAGTGCCCTTTGGGGTATATCCAGCTTATCTCACAGCTTGTCATTCAGTACTGGAAATGTTTTTCTCCCTTCTGATGAGCATTCAGACTGTTTTGCTGTTAGGCAGGAAGTCCTACCTTCTCCTCTCTGATACGCCTGTCCTGCTCTTCCAGGCGCTGTAATTCAGCAAACTCTGCGTTACGCAGCTCTATAAAGGCACGCTGATGTGCCCGCAGCTGGGCCAGCTCTTCTTCCTCCATGACTTCCAGCAAAGCCTGCTCAACTGTTTTCCCAATCAGCACTTCCAGGATTGGCTTAACTTCAATGTCAAAGTCAAACAACTGAGGATAAGAATCACGGAAACAGAGATAAATGTCCCTTCATCACAACTGCTCTTAACAAGTATTGGCAAGGAGAACAGGAGGCTGAACAAAGCCCTTGTGCTGAAGGTAGGCCAGAGAAGTGCAGGTGGGGCCAGTGTCAGCTGAGGCAGAAAGAAGCATGAGTGCAGCTGGGAGGTAAGTGATGAGTGGACTGGAGTGAGATACACACACCCTACCACAGCCACTGTTGGGACTGCCAGGGACAAGCTGAGCATTCACTTGGACCCTGTTTCTATGTTCCCCACCTGTTCTTGAGCTGGACACGTTTTACAGAAGAGCGCATTTTTCAGCACTGTAATTCTTAGCTGAAAGCAGCAGAACCAGTGCATATGGAGAAGTATCTTTCTTAATTTTGCACCTAACATCAAAGCAGACATTGGAAAGTTGGGTTGGGTTTTGGTTTTTGGTTTTGGTTTTTTTTTGCATGTTCTGTGAGGATTAGTTCCTTTCTGTTTCTACTTCAATTTTGCATCAGAAATGTGTTTTGCATGGGAGACATACTTCAACAGCACTTTGTGGACTGACTTTGCTTCATACCTCTCCTTCTTCTATTTGCGTAGCTATATCTTTTCCCGTTTTGGCTGGTATGAAGAGTGGAGTAGGTGGTCTGTCCAAAAATTCATCTGTTTGACACTCTCCATCAACCTCTACTATACGATCACAAATCTCTTCCAGATACAGTTCTAGAAACAAAAGCACATTGAATACTCAAAGCTGGATTCTTTTTATTTTAAGTCTAAACTATTTTGATGACTCTACACTGTGAATTATATCCAAAGAGTCAAATAAAATGTCTTATATAGAGTTAAAAAAAAAAAAAAGGCAGCTCAAATTAAAACATAGATGAGTTTGCTGCATAGGCCACCTGATGCTATGCTCCCTGTAATGTCAGGTGCACTTCATGGAAGTGATCCCCAAAAAGGGTAGTTCACTTGAAGCAAAATTTTTTAAACCTCTCAATTTTAAGCATATATGAAACTTCTCTGATGATCCTGGAAAAGGAAAGAATAAATAAAGAAGTCTTGACTAGCGTTCAAGAATGTACACTGAAAACTGCAAAACAGACCTTCTGGGAAAATGTCACTAATTAGACAAGTTTATAAAGGGTTATAATGGAAAGGATTATAGAACCTCTGATTCTAGCATTCTATGATTTTAAACTTATCCCTGTGTGATTCTACCAACTTCATCATCAGCTTAGCAAGTGAATATAGATCAGCAAGCTTTATTTTCAGATGCATATTAAAAAAAAAAAAGCCTTTTACCTGTTTGCACATAAACATGCTCTCTGCCTTCCACAGGCTCTGGTGTTCCTGGTCGAATTGGCTCTTTTGCACGCTTTCTTGCCAGTGCTCTTTTCTGTGCACCCTTCTGCTTTTGAACCTCAGGGGGATTGGGTTGGGTACTCTGAGCAGGGATGAGGAAGGAAAAAAACCACAAAACTGTGTACTTGAAAATGATATTTCATTCTTTCTACAGGAAATTGAAGATTGCTGTTTGATTTGACTGCCAGCAATCTAGCATTTTGGATTTACTTTTCTGGGTCCTGACTCTAAATTTTTGGTTGACTTAAAGACTGTAGGGCATGAAACTAATAAAATAGGCTAGCTGCCTACAGGCACATACTAATGGCATCTCACAGTAAGAGCATCCATTTGTTATTTGAAAGTGAATATGATATGTTTTTTCTGACAAGTGAGTTTTCAAATTTTGAGATGTCAAATGGACTTAAGTCCAATTATGATGTTATGAACACAATTGTTTGCTAGATAAAAATTACAGGACCAATTACTGCTGATGAAACAAAAGAAACTCATACTACCTTTTAAATTCAGTACTCTGCTTATGGATTGAAATGAACATCAGTTTTGAACTTCTTAAACAAAACTTACATGAATTCACTCTAAGAAACAGATACTGAACAACACAAGTTATTTACATGAAGTAGCTTTTAAAAATACAGACTGCTTTAAATTTGTATATGATCAAATTGTCTATGTTGAAATATTCTCTGAAAATAAAGTATTACATTTGGATGGGGTTCTGAGAAACCTGAACCAGTGGAACATCTCCCTGCCCATGGCAGGGAGTTGGAACCAGATGATCTTTAAGGTCCCTTCCAACCCAAACCATTCTAAGGTTCTATGACTTACTACTATATCAGGGTAAACAAAATACTTTTGCCTCCTCACAAGTAGCTTTTGCATACTGCTGGACCATTTAGCTCTGCTCCTATGCTAGGATAAGCCAAAGTCTACCCCAAGACTCAATTTCCCAGGAGCTGCAATTCTCCCTGATGACACCTTGCATATGATCACAGATTATGCAGTGATGACTTGTGCTTAGGATCATTACAGATGATCCTAGAAAGAAATGGAGAGGCAAAAAAAGGAATCACGTACTTAATAGGGGGAAAACAATAAATAAGAACTACAGAAGTTCATGTGAAACTAAGTGCTTTAAAGAAGAGCTGGAAACAGACACACGCTAGTTTAACTGTGACTATGTGAAACATTTTAAGTAAAATTACAGCTTCAGTAGTTAAAATTATAAATGAAGAACAGCTTTCCTGGCCTACCTATGACTTTCCAACAAAGCTGTAGCATGATCCACATTAAAAAACAAAACAAAACAAAACAAAAAACCAAAACCACATACCTGCGGCAGGAGGCGAATGGCTAAAGCGGGTCCCCGCGCCACTCTGGGGTCGCGCATGATGTTGCCGTAGCACACTGGCTGCTTCTCCCTGCGAGCAGCACAGACAGCGCCGGCTGCAGCACCGCACACCGCCCGGAGCGGCTCCGACCGGCCGCAGTGGGCAGCTCCCCCCGAGACACGGGAAGACGGGCTCCCCGGGAAGGGCGGCGAGGGAGCCGGGATGAGGGGAAAGGCGCGGGGGCAGCGGCACTCACGGCTCGGCGGCGTCGGGCGGCGCTCGGTACTTGGGGCGGGCGAGCAGGGAGCGGGGCTGGCTGCTGTAGCTGTAGGGCAGCGCGGGGGCCACCGTCAGCTCCGACGGTCGGGCGGGCAGCATGGTGGGCTCTGTCCGGCAGCCGTCGGGCGGTGCGGGGCGGTGCGGGGCGATGGAGTGCCGCTCGGATCGGGGCGGGGCGGGGCGGGCCGCGAGGGAGCTGTAACGGCGTCCGTCTCCTGGGCAACGCGCGGAGCATGCGCGGGGCAGGCGGCGGCGGGGCCGTTCGTAGATCCACAGAACGGCTTGGGTTGGAAGGGACTTTAAAGATGGTCCAGTTCCATCCCCCCGCCATGGGCAGGGACACCTTCCACTAGACCAGGTTGCTCAGAGCCCCATCCAGCTTAGCCTTGAACACTTCCAGGGCTGGGGCATGTACAGCTTCTCTGGGCAACCTGTTCCAGTGCCTCACCACCCTCGCAGCAAGCCATTTCTTCCTAATAGCTAACCTAAACCTACTCTCTTTCAGTTTGAAGCCATTCCCCCTTGCCCCGTCACTACATGCCCTTGTAAAAAGCCCCTCTCCAGCTGTCCCTGCAGGAACTGGAAGGCCGCAATTAAGTCACCCTTTGCTGTGCGCGGGTGTGGCTCCGGCGGGCGCCGGTTCGTGCCGTCCCCTCTCACGGGCGTGTTCCTGCCAGGAAGAACCAAACCCTCAGGAGGGTTAAGGAGGACGTGCCGGCCCACCGGGCACTGGGAAAGCACCACCGTAACCCATAAAGGGCCCCAGCGCTGCGGGGTAATGAGGTAATGAGGGAGTTGAACCGCGAGGTGTCACCGTCGTCCTGGTGTCGCTGGGCAAGCTCCTCAGGGACTCTGAGCTTTCCAGGGAAACCGGCGGTGACTTAACTTGATCTGCAGTGGCATTGGGGTGCAAAGATTGGCTGGGGGGGTCGCGAAAACCTGTTGGATGGCGTACTGGTGGCTTAGGTACTGATGTCGTAAAAGTACCGGCTCGAACAGCTGCACTCCAAATTTTGTGTTTTCCACACAAGTAGGGGATTTGGATACTGTAAAGGTGTTGTATGATGGGAGATAGGAGTGTGAGGTGCGTCCTCATATGCCGTCCCATCCATGGTGAGCTGCACTCCTTGTCAGGGCAAATCATGAGGACGTATTTTCAGATTATGTGAAAATTTTCCTTTAAGAGAAACATAAAAGCAATGAAGGGTTACTGATAAAGTGATAGCCTTCTTTTTTAACCTTTGTGGTTAGTGATATGCCTTGATCGCTTTAGCACGATAGAGTATATAAAACAGCCCATGACTTTTGTTTCTGAAACCTTTGGTTTAAATGTAATTCACGTGTGCAATTCTGTTTATTTCATCTCAGTTATGTTAGTGCTGCAGATGTCTGTGTTCTACCACAGCCCTGAGTAGACAGTCACAAACAAGAGAATTACAAATAGCAGAGTGTACTTCATAGGGGGCCTGGAAAGCATGAAAAAAGCTGTAGAACAGGAGAAACTTTTTAAAAAAACAAGTTAAAATCTCTACCCTAAACAAAAAAAACAACCCTACCAAAAAAAGCCAAGTGTGGGAGGCAAAGGAAAAGAAGGAATGTTTCTGTAATTCATTAATGGGCAGCTTGAAGAGTCAATATAGGAATGGGAGTTGTGTTGACTAGACTCTTGTTAGCTGGGTGGTAGGACAGAAGGATATCGGCCTGCAGGAGTACTGTTCAAGTATCACTGGGGTAAGAGGGGAGAGCAGTCCTTCAGGATTTGTTTGTGTCTGGGCAAGCAAAGTTAATGATAAGCATCTCAGCTGAGCCAAGTCAGAGAACTGTGGCCCTTGAATTTGGCCAGAACCAATGCAACCCTTTGATTTTGGAGACCTGACTCATATTTCCTTGAGTTTGGCTGTACAGCTAACTATACTGCTTTTAGACTGGGGACTTGAAATCCCGGTAGACCTTTCCAGGATTGTTAGGGATTTGGTGTTTCTATTCAAATGCAAAACAGCTTCAGCATAGCCTTAAAAAACATCCGTCTATACAGATCCGATAAGGAATGGAACGTGCTTGCTGAACAAACCAAGAAATTTGGCTGGAATGGACTGGGTAGGGAGACAATGCGAAGAGGGCCCGTAACCAGGAGGAGGAAGGACCAGTGGAGCAAGGATTCCTGCGGTGCTGACTGTTACCTATTGCCCACAAGTCTTGTGATGATGAAGGTGTTGCATCACAAGTTCATGTTGTTAAGCTGGCCCCAGCCTGGTACCTCACCTTTTGGGTGAATTTCTAATCCACCTAATAAGTGCACTGGTTGAATGGCAGCAACTCTCCTCCTCGCATCTGTGAAACACTGCTAACTCCTCAGTTACCAGTCTAGTGCAAAAGCATTGTATCGTTTCGGAGGGACGAAGGTCTCTGACTTGCAGGTTAGCAGAGCTTTATAAGTGACAAAGCCTCATCTCTTCTCTCTTGCCCCCTTTTATGTTGTTTTTTTCCTAAAAATACCTAGTGAGCTTATTTTTTTATATGTTTGTTTTCATGAGAATTTCCTGGCATTGTACCATGCCTTATGGCATGCCTTTGGCTTTCTTTTTTTGGATATGAAACAAGTTTAGTCACAGTAAAGCAAATGTGAAGTTGTCACTGTGTAGTAACAGAAGATGTGCATCCACTATTTCCTGCAGCACTTGGAATGGATTCTGTAACTAATGAATGACACCTTGAAATACGATATAAGGAGTCTACAGCGCTAAGCCTGGGTCTTCCTAGGGCACTAGCTTGGATGTTGCTAGCTTGGGAGACCTGGTACCACAGTGCGTTGCACAGTATGATGCTGAGCAGACTTGCTGTGTCCAGTTTTCAACATCTTAACTTTCTGCAACATTGCTTAATTAAGAAAGGAAGGAGGTTTATGGATACAGACAATGCTTAGATGTCAAGGAAGGACATGGAGGGGCATAATGCCTTCTCAGAACATTGTCTTCTCTTTGGAGGAGAACCATGGTTGCTTTTAAAAATATTGGAATGCTTTCATGATGTAATATTGTGTAATTACATGACATTTGGGTTAGATTTGATTCCCCATGATCCTGAGAGGGAATTTTAAGCTGCAGTTCTTACCCCTTTGGGCCTGCACATTAAGAAATGGATCTCCCACTTTGGAAGTAACTCTACTGGAGGTGAAAATGCCATGGCTTTTGAGAAGATATCAAAGAATCACAGAGCAGTTTAGACTGAAAGGGACTCTAGAGGTCTCTAGTGTAGCCTCCTTGCCTAAGTTGGTACAAATGCAAAGATAGATCAGATTGGTCAGGGCCTTCTCCTGCCAGGTTTTGAAAATCTCCAGGGATGGAGATACACAGAGTAGCCTTGAAAATCCCAGAAAGCATCAAGCTGCTGTTAATCAATGCTCTGAGATGTCTGACAGAAATACAAAGACCACAGTACTAACATGGAGAGCCATCAGTGTAACTGCAAAGATGAAAGAATTACAGAGCCCAAGAGAGGTGCATATATACTATTTGCCCTGACGCGGTTGGAAAACAATTAGTAGAAGTGCCCTGAAACCTGCGTTTAACTTGCTGCAGTGATGTGACCAAAGAAAATCAGCAATCCTGTGTCAGTATTGTATCACTGGTGTCTGCCAGCCCGCAGATGGTGTCTTTGCTGCTGTTCGTAAGCGCTGGGCTCAGTGCATCTGAGATAAACAGATGCTGCCTACGTATAGGCCTGGGCCTAATAGTGAGATACTTAGGTTTAAAAAATACAATGTGCCAGCCTGAGAGTTTTGACAGAGGAGAGACACAGAAGGAAAAATAAATACCAGAGCTAAACCTGAGTCTTACTGGTGACATCAGTATTTTTTAAGATTTGTTAATCTTCATATGTAATTGTGAATAGAAAAAGATGCAGATCCTATCACTCATATCTTCAACCCAAAATTATTAAGCCTCCTTTTCTCTGTAGAAGCACAGCTTCCTCTTAACCCCAGTTCTAAGTTTTTGTGTTGGGCAGGACTGGGAGGTTCGGTTTTGAAGACCTTAATTTCTCTGGCACTAGTTAAAAACTAGATTTTATTATTTATGGTTTCCAGACAAAATTTACAGTCCTGCTTCCCTCTACCACTTCACCTCTGAGTCTCAGCAACATTTTCCCTAGGTTCCCTTCCCTCCATGTTCCCCACAAGCTTTGTTTTGCAGCGGGACAAAGCTTCTTGTGGGGCTTGTATTCTTGCCCTATGCCACCATGGGACTTCCGAGACAGTAACTAGAAAGAATTATTGAGGGGTGGAGCAATGCACACTTAATTTGAAATTATCATACATTACGCTCTCAAATAGAAAATAAATTGTTGGTGACCTTCCTATATAAGCTCAAATAGACTGTGTGCTGCTATACCTCTCCAGCCCCTTCTTACCTCTCCCTGTCTTGAACAGGTTTCTCCCACTGTCTTTTTTTGCCCTAGGAAGATCTGCCTTATTTTCCATCTCCATGTATTGAGGGCAGTTGTTCAACTGCACTAAACTTGCAGAGTAAAAAACAAGACTCATCTGCTTCTGTTGCCCCTTCACGGTAGTCCTGGTGTTTTTCCATCTTGATACAAATTGCCCTTTATCACATTTCTGGGAGATAGAGCAGTAAAGTATTTGCTTTATTGGAGATAAACTGCACAGTCCAAAAACTGCACTGGGCAGGAGGCCTTTTGGAAAAAGCAGACCCTGATGTTGAGCGTGTTGAACTACAAGTCTCTGGTCTTCATCTCAAGATCATCCTCCCTTGATCACCTATGGAGAACTGGTGGCTGCTCTGCTCTTTCACACACCCAAAGACTTCTCAAATGCCATGTCTTCTGGTGTTTGTAGCTTTTAAGGTGGGTGTGCATCTCTGTATTGTATCATGTAACTTTGTGTACTCCTCAGAGTACAGTACTCTGTGAAGTTCTTGCATGATACTGTGGTTACTATGTCACCTAGCCGCCAGTTGTGCTGAAGAAGTCTGGTTGGTGAATTGCAGGCACAGTTGCACAGGTGCACTTGCTGTGTGAAGTCACAGCTTTATTATGGAGAAAAAATTGCAAGACCCAAGACTGTGCAGCAAGCATGCAGAAAACCAGAAAAATCTGCAATCTGTATGATAAGAGCATCTTCTCTAATCATCTGTCTTGGAATCTGCCTGGATTTGGCCTTAATTTTTTTTTTTTAAATATGGTTTTATGATTTTCGGCATGACCTGTGGGATATTGAAGGTGCGGGGTTTGAATTTGGACTGTAGCATCTGTTGAGGAAGTTGGTAGGAGGTTTGTGGGTTGTAGGAAGGAAGAGTGTCAAGCAGCCGTTGGATCAGTTCTGTAAATAGACTGTTGGCTAAAGAGCATGTTTTGTTTAGAAAGTGTGAAACCCTTCATAGAAACCTTTTCATATTATTACCTTGCAGAGGAAGCAGAGCTCAACAGAGTCAACTATGTTTGGAATTTATGAACAATTTGTTCAAACTTATATAATGACACCTCAGGTTAGAAACAGAAAATAATCTATGGTTTCCTCTCCCATTGCAGAAGAACATGTAGAATTTGGAATGGGCTTCACTCAGAGGTGAAATTTAAATTAATGTGTTTATCACTGCGAATGGAAAAGACTGATTTAAAACAATAAAAGTGATGTATTTATAGAAAAATGTTATTAGATATTTAGCATTTCTGAGTAACAGAGAAGCAGAAAAAGCCATTGTTCACCTAGCATCCACAGAGACTTGCAGGCAGCTATGGATATGATAGTCAGCTGACAATATGAGGACTATATCACTTCTCCAACAGTGGTTGCCCTTTTCCCATGGATCTTTCTCTCTGTCATTGTCAGACTTTTTAAATAAAAATTGCTCCATCTTCAGAATTTTTAGCCTTCAGAAGCTCCTCTGAAGTTTTTACTCTCTTCTGATGGCACAGGTGATAAGGACTGACTGCTAACAAAATTCAGAGAAAAATGTAACCAGAGCGCTTAACCAAGATGGGTTTCCTTTTCCTGTAGTTAGAAATTGTCCTCGTGGAAACATGATAGCCACACTGACTCATGCAAGCAGAGTAGCAGCACATTTTTATTTGTTCAGAGCTCGCCCCTGTGACAGCCAAATGCTGCAATCTCTTGGCCTTGCTGTGGTACAAAATGCTGTTCTCCAGCTTAAGAGACCTGCCTGTTGCGATGGAAAGTTGCAGTTGTCAAGTGCAGTTTATGAACGAAGAATGAGTCAACCTGGGAATAAGCAGTGCTGGTGTGGTGCTGCAACAAACCACCTGGTCTCCAGTGATTTATCAGCACCAAAACCAGAGCAGGCAGTAAAGAAATAAGAGCTCCTATTCCCAGACTAAAAATAACACAGATGGGATTTTTGTCAGCTGCGATACTTCTTCCTGTTGAAATTGGAGACATTTGATAGCAATATTATAAGAGGGAACATTATGGTAAAAATCGTCTGTGTGAAACTCTGTACAATATGTAACTGAGTTATGAGGCAGTAATTTTACTATTAGCTTTTAACATTAAAGTATATATACTCCAAGCAGTATCCCAAAGCCATATATTTTGTCACTAGTGCTACAGGAAAATAGAGATCCAGTTCCAAGCAAAAGGCTGAAGAGACACAATCCCATTATAAAAAACCTCCCAAGTTCTTGGCTTTATATTAAGTGTTGGAATTGTGGACCACAGTCACATTCTAGACAGTGGTTCAATCCCAAAAAGAACAGACTTCTGGGTAACCCATGCCAAATACAAAGTGTGGACAGTTATGCTCCAAGCTACTAGTTAGTATAAAGTTGGTGTGATTGTGTTAGTTATATACTTTTACAATGGGTTCATACCAGCAATCTGTGTTGCCTGGGGTACCCAGGAAGCAATCATGGGAGGAAAATACAGAAGAAAGATTTTATGTTGAGTAGCGATTCTGTTCTGTGACTATGTCCAGTGAAGGGCTTTCTTGGGTTATGCTGTAGCAGTTATCACAGGAAGTGACCATGGTAGTATCATGGTGGTAGCATTTCCATCATTGCTAAGTGACCAGAAGTTGTTCTTCCTGAGGTGTGAAGGATTCATCGTCTCTTTAGTTTTCACAGTTCTCAGAAACAACTGCCCTTCAGATAACAGCTTTGAGAAGAGGTCAGACAGGTGAGAAAGCTTCTTCCCCAAGACCTTGCTTGTAGAGGCAGAAAATAATCAGTGTACTGACAATGCAAGTTCCAGAGAACAGGAGCATATTACCAGAAATAATCCCTTACATCATAGCTTGTGAATTGCTTTGGTGAGGCACAGAGAAAATGGCTTATTTTTACTTATTATTTCACCTTAACCTAGCTCCAAATCTCCTTCCATCATAGCTGAGAGTCCGTATTTCCATACAACAAGAGATGTGCAGACCCCTTGCTGAAATCTCGTAAATTCAAGGGCCTCTGTCCATGGAAGTTTCATCCTGAGGTTTTCCATAGTTACAGCTGTGAATTAAGGCCATCACTGGGCTCTACGAATTCTGTATTTTTTTTTCTTGTAGCTTACAGAGATTTTCCTGCTCTTATTCCGATTCTCTGCATTTGCAGAGACTAAAAAGGGGGGGGAGGGGGCATGGGGACAATATGTGTGAAATTGAGGCTAGATGAGTGTTGATGGAGCTTATTGCAATAACAACCAGTGCAGATATGAGAGAAAAACATGGAAGAATTGGAAAAGGAAAACTGAAACTGGCTGACTGAGAGAAGTAGGTCTAGGGATGGAGAGGACATAAATGAAATTGAGACTTTGACAGCAAGTCCATAGGGATAGATTGGGTTTTGTTCAATTAAAAGAGACATAACTGGATGAGATGAGGAATGCAGGCAATGAAATTGAGAGGCAATGAAAATGAGGCAGAGGTGAGGAGTCAGGAGTGGAGAAAATAAAGGTCTGAGTCAGGGTTGTCTGTGATGGCATGGAACAGAATGCCAGAATTAAGATTTTCTCCTTTGCTGCACAACCTTGGTTCCTCCCCAGAGCAGGTGCATCCTGTGGGGAAGAACAGAGTGCATCATGTGATTGAAAACAACAGCCGGATGCAAACACAAGGAACTGAATTCAAGCTGCACCAACAGTCTTAATTCCAGCATTGCCTTACAAGACAATGGCTTGGATTTTCTGCTTTAATATTGCTTTCTTCCTTTTTCTAGTCCTATATGCTTTGTATGTTTAGAGTGTCTTCATGAAATTAGAAAATTGGGTGTGTGAAGCAAGTGATGCAATAGTGATGATGGGGTAACCTGTGGAGAATGGGAGGCTTATTGCCATCATTCAATTTTTGTGCCAAAATCTTTTGTTTGATCTTTCTGCCTGACAAGTTAAAGGCAGCTTTGGCAAAAGCAATTGTAAAACAGATAACTCACTCGCTGGATATAGCAGTTAAAGTGCCTTACTCTTGGAGGCCAGGATAGCTGGGCTGGATCTTAGAATGTGATTGGACTGGTAGCACGATGAAACTATTTTCTGAACCAAAGGCAGATGAATAAGTGCTAAAGCAAAGCTCTCTACTTTCTGTGTCATCCTAGGCCTTTGAGGTCTCTTACATGCTTATATAGAAGAGAAATCACTTCTGTGGAGAAACATGACGTGAAAATAATGCTGACTAAACAGCCATGTCTGAAGGGGTGAAGGAAGTCAAGTTACCCATCAAAAAGGAGGTAAATCTCTTTTGAGGTCCTTTTACATTCAGATTTTGTTTAATTATGGTGTTTCCTGGACTGAAGAAATGCAAGAGCAGGGTGAGGGTGACTGAACCACTCTTTCATTCAACTCCTTCACCTTACCCCTTTTTTGTTAGTTATGTGTAGAGCTCCTCTCTCTTCCTTTTTCTGCGTTGACTGAAATGCCTTACAGGAAGTTCCAAACGGTCTTTCTTATTCAGGAGCTGGAAGATTTAGACTCATCTATATTGAATATTTAAGCCCAGGTAAGCTTTCTTAGTGTGATTGTCCTATCTGCCTTAGGACACCTTGAACCTAAAGAGAGACTTTCCTCATCTCTGGTGAAGTGACCATACTTATTCACCCTGGATTTTCTGCTGGTTAGAGGGCAGGAATCTTGAGATCCTTATTCTTGTCACACTCAAAAAGAATGAGTCACTTACCAAAGAAGTAGCTGTATTATTTAGCTGTATTATTGTTTGAGTATATTTTGAGGTTTGTGTTTTCTGTTCTGTGGCTTCTGAGCCTTTCCTCTGCACGTGGATTATCTCTTCACGCTTGTTCTGCCACAAGGGCAAGACGCTTTTGTTTTTTACAAAAGAAAACTGTAATTCCCACTTGACACAGGGCAAAATGTAGAGAGCACAAATAAAAATACATGGAATTCCATCTGAATGCAAGGAGACACTTTTTCACTGTGAGGGTGGTCAAACACAGGAATAGGTTGCCCAGATATGTTGCAGAGCCTCCATCTGTGGAAATATTAAAAAACTGTCTGGACATGGTCCTGAGCAATCTGTTCTAGCTGGCCCTGCTTGAGCAGGGAGCTTGGACAGGACAACCACCTATTCTGGACCACCAGGACCACCTGGCCTCACCTATTCTGTCATTCTGTGATCCAGGAGTTGCAGATTCCAGAAAATGGTAAAGGCCTTTAGTAGCTTGCAGCCAAGCCCTCTCATTCAGCTTGCTTGGAAGCAGAGTGCCACTGTTTAGGGGGCTGAGTGAAGTGGCATTTTCCTCTAGTTGCAGCCTACCAGTATGATCCATCTCATATCACTTCTGTCAGATCAGGCACTCTCCTTCCCTTTTCTCTGTGTCCTGTGAACACCTACACTTGGAAAACATTCCTGAGAAGCTGGTGTGCTGCTTTCTAATTGGCTCCACTTTTGGAACAGCATCACCTCTTCGCAGCTTCCTCTCCACCTCACTGAAAACTGCTGTTACATGGCAGTATAACTAGTTTTCCTGACAGAGGGATTCGTTCCCAAAATGTAGCCTGCGGCCTCTTACAACAACAGCAGTGATACTGCTAGTCATTTACTTAGCTTCCATCAACTTAGCTATGCCATGTCATTCAAGCAGACCTGCAGTGCCTGTAGAATAGTATAAAAGTAGGTACCATATGTGTAGGGCCTAGATGTTTCAAAAACAATGGACAGTTTAGCATTCATGCAGAAAAGTGTTTTATTGTAGTGAAGTTACACAGGACAAAAAAAGTCTCTCTGCTTCCTGATTCAAGACTCTGCTGAGCCATAAAAACACATTGCACTTCCAGTCATATTTACAAGATTATAAGGACATCACCTAGTATTTTGGAATTTGTCTTTTTTTTTTTTTTTTTTTTTTTTTTTTTTTTTTTTTTTTTTTTTAATGAGCTTGAACTATCTAAAGCTGAAATCCAGAATATTTCCCTACAGGAGTTTTTGGTTTAATTTTTTTTGTCCTCCTTCTTTCTTTCTTTCTTTCTTTCTTCCTTTCTTTTCTTAGCCTATCCAGTTTATTTAAACTAAAACCACTTCAGACCACATGAGGGTTACTTGACACATTGTCATAATGACCTCGTAGGGTTTTGGTACCTCTAACCCCAGGCTTGGTAGACAACACTAATGCTGGTTAGTGCTCAGATCATTTTCATCACCAGCAAGCAGGAAGACAGAATGGCAGCAGGTACAGGAGGTTTATGGAAAAGTACTGAAGTGTCCTTGATGACAGAACAGGTCTTCCCCCTTTAGGATAACTGCCAACCCAATTCTTAATGTAGAAAATCAGCAAAGCATTGCATCACTTGGCACATACATAACAAATGGTACAGTCTGTGACCATACAGAACACAAAAAGAAGGTGAGACAGGTTTTGGACCTGCCAACCTTTTAATTGTCCTTTCAGGATACAAATACAACATGGTTTATCATCTACTAACTAGTTTTCCCACACAACAGGTTATGTACAACACACTCGCTTACATTTTTACATAATGATATACAAGTCTTCACCACCACCACCTCTTGTGGTGAAAGAACATAACATGTCAAGCTGACAGACACTTCAGGAAGAAAAAGTTCATGCAGACCTAGCTTATTCTTAGTCTCTTGAAAGTAAAATCTTACAAAGGATGAGAAGATATCTATTTTTACAGTATGTACAGTGCAAAGAGGAAGGATAGGCTTTTTACACGTATGATTCCTTAGCATACTGGATCTGGTCTGCCTCAAAAACTGGCTGGCTGCACCTCCGAGCAATGTACTCAAGTTTGTTCTTTTGACAGGATTCAGACATGGCTCTCAATCGGTAGAGTCCTGGGGTCACAGGTAAATTCACACGGGAGTTTACTCCCACAGTGACACTGAAGGTTTCAGTTTCCACATCAGAATCCTTCGTTGCAGAAACTCTGGCACTGGGTAGATCCCTTAGAGCCATATATGCTGTATCCTGTGCACTGTTGCTGCATGGATGAGGCAGCGGAGCATCCTGGTTTGACACCGCTAATCTCATAGTTTGAACCGTGAGATTGTGGGAGGGAACTTTAGTGGCCAGAGAGTTTTTAACAGCCTCTTCATAAGAGGGTGGTCTTCCAGGATTCCTCTGGTCTACCTCTCTGAACACTTCATCAACCGACCTGAAACGGGGCCTTTGCTGATACTCCACAGGCAATGGTTTGTCATCATTAGGACTGTTCTCCTGGACAATTCTGCAGCAGAACTGATCTTCTTTCTTTGTGAAACTGTCTCTCTGAAAAAAAATGTTTTTTCCAGGCCCCCAACTCTGGGTTTTTATTAGTGTTTTCCTGTGGTTTGCAAAAGAGAATGACATGGAATGTTTTTTGATCTCTCTGATAGGTGTACTGCAGTCTTCAGTGGCCTTGGTGGAAAAGGACTGGGGCCTATTTAAAAAGGTTTTTTTGGGACTAGAGGGTGAAACTACTGGGGAGCTGGTGAAGACTGAGCCATCAGAGCTCTCCAGGGAGCAACTGGAGGATGTTTTGGGTAGAGAGTCAGTTGATAAATGTGAAGGTAAGACTGCAAGCCGTTTCTCCAGTGCCTCCAACCCCAGCTGTTTCTGGGGAACTGGAAAATTGTCCTCACTTTTATTTAGCTTCTGTTTCCTTATTGTGCTATCAAGGCAATTCTGGAAGGACAAGTCTGACTCTGAGTACCTCCTATCCATCATGCTGATGTCATTTCTGAAATTAGTCAGTGAAGAGGCAGAGATGTGTGTTGGATGTCTTCTGCTCACAGTAGCATTCCTCCCTTTGTGCTGCTCCATCTCAGAGGTACAGGGGCTGCCTTCAGCTTCGGGATCTGGGCTGTCATAGGCAGAGTCATTCTGACGAGCAGCACATAGCTGTTCTGTAGGGAGAAAGCAGGCATTAGTTTTCACTAACAGGCTGAGGATGAAAGAGAACTATACAGAAAAAAATCCTGCAGAAGAGCACTGCAACAGAGTCTTGAACCCTCTACAAACATCTGTGTTTCCACAGATATATTCACATATCAAATTAAAGAATTCAGCCCAGCAGCCCCAGTCTGTGACATCCCCAGTCCATTCTCATACCTGTGGAGCTGTCTGTGTGCTCTGGTGACTCCTCAGCTGAGGCACAGACAGGGAAAGCAGTGTCCTCCTCAAATATTTCTGAGCAGTTGTTTATGAGGAACTCCACCAACACTGTCACCTGCACACAGAAAAAGTTCATTTCAGTCAAAAGGGAGGAACAGCTTTGGCCTCGCTGCCCAGAGGACCCATGGGTGACAGTGCTCACTGTGTGCCTCTTGCCCTCTGCATGCAAAGTATCCAGGAACTGTGCTGGGACTTAGGGGACTGTGGGGCAGCTGCTGCTTTTGCTCAGAGGAGGCAAAATGAGGGGCAGTCTGGCCCATCAAATCGCAGGCTGAGGGCCACCCTTGATATCCAGGGGTGCTGTTCTGTTGAGCTTTTGCAATGGCAGTGGGATCCCTATGGATGGTTCTGAGCTGCCCCAAAGGGAGTGGCTGCTTGGTCAGTTCAACATACCTTGTCATTCATCTCCTTCTGTACTTCCAGTGGGAGTGTGCTGTCCATCTCTGGGCTCAGCATATTTGGGCCAACACAGATGGCCAGGTTGCTGGAGTCCATCCTGTTGGTCTCAGCATTTTGGCTGATGTGGCGGAGCAGAGAGAGCAAGTGCTTGAGCAAGACGAGGTTTGGTTTAGGCAGCTTGTCAGCCACCCTGCATGAACAGAAACAAAATGTGACATTGATTGATGGTGCAGTGGCTTCTGCTTCTCTATTTGAGCAAATCTCAATTAAACTCAGACAGACAACCTTCCTTTAGAAAGAGTCATGTGAGCGTTTTATTCACTGCTTAGGAGAAGTATCATTCATAAATCCCCAACCACAGCTGAGCATGTGGTTAAGTACAAAATTTTTAATTATGAGGTCTTGACTGAAGGGCAGCATTGCAGCAGCCCATGTTCTTGAGTAGACTTTACTGTCAGAAGATGTGAAAGGTTCACGTCAGTGCCTGTCCCACAGCACCATGACTGTTATCTGAGACACTGCAGCCTCTGCCCTATTCCTAAGCTGGTTATTTCATAAAGCAATCTCAAAAAAGTTCAGGAAATGCTGCTGCTGGAGCCCTCTAAACCAAGCCCCATGGAGCAATAGCAAGCTGATATAAATGATAGGCTTTTAAATGAGACTCTTAATTCTGAAAGACATCGTTGGCCTCTACCAGCCGCTCCATCATATTGGTTCTGGTTGCAAAACTTCCTGGTTGAAAAACTTACTCTTTCAATCCTTCAATTTTTTCCTGCTTGCTTGGCTTCTCCAGAGCTTGCATCCACTTCTCATAGAGGTCAGCTGACAGGAGCTTGGAGGGAATATTTCGGAGAAAGTCCTGCAAGGCCAAGAAATTTATATGAAGCTTTGACACTATCTCTGAGGACAGAGGGAGCATTACTGTCACATGGGCTCTCTGAGAGGCAGGTTGACTTGAGCAGTACAATACACAAGTGCACTTGCACTTGTGTGGTAACAGGAACCAGCTTTCAGCTGCTCTTTGTTCACCCAAAAATCTCACTATTCCTCCCTGGGAGGATGCTGAGGAGGAGGACAAAGTGAGTTTCCTCTGGGCATGCAGGAAATCAGCAGCACAAGTAGGTCTGAAAATCAGGTGGAAAAGGAAAATTCCAAACTTTCCTAAGCCTGAAACATTTAGTCTGGCTTTGTTCTGGCTTTAGTTTGGAGTCCCACCTAGGTCAGCTCTGGGCACTAGAGTGGGTCTGTGCAGATTAGCAATGTCCTCCCACCGATGTAGCTCACAGTTGCTCACCTTCAAAACCACTGCCAGTAGGTGCACAGATTTGCTTTTCAAATCCACGTTGCCGCCTTTGTTGAGGTCCTCCTTCAGTTCTTTTCGTGCTTTCTCATTGGCAGCTTTTCTGAATATCCCTTCAGAGAAAGGTCCTTTCATATACAATATAGCTAGGAGATCCTTCAGGGAAAAAAATCAAACAGAAATGAGAGAACAGTTACTTGGGTGCAGGAAGGTCCTTTAGCAGGACGTTTCTTTAGAAACAGAAGAAAAATTGTCCAGATGTACATTGTGCTCTGATTAGTTCAGTATCTAGTTCCTGCTCCAAGTAGATTACATAGGCAAGAGCCTGATTTTCCCGCAGTCCACCCTCTGTTTGAACTGGTGAATTCCACTAACTTCAGTAGAGTCATCCTTGCTTCCTTCCATAATGAAATAAAGAGATGGCTTAAGTCTTAGTTCAAATCCCTTCCCTCACAAGCCAGGCAAATATTGCTTGTAAGAGACCAATGCCTGTTATTGGGAGAGCCAATTCAGTGGCAGAACTGCTACAAGACCGTTTTTATCCAGAAGACAGTGTTTAGGTATTTGTTGGTGGCAGTCCATAGCTGTACACTTTTTTCAGGGAAATACAGAAATCCTTGGAAGTTTATGCTGCTGAAAGATTTATTTAAATTACTGCTGTAGAATCACAGAAGTTTATACTAAGGAGCAGATCTTCATCTCCTATTCCTGGTCCTGGTTTGTCTCCGAGTTACTTCCAGTGAAATCTGAGTGGGCTCAGCAAAACCCCTAGACCTGACCCTTTGTACATCTGGGATGGGCCCCGAGCTTATCAGGAGTGGGTGTGGAACGGAAACACCAAAATCACTCATTTCCTGGGTGCTGCAGCACAAATACTGGTGATCCTGCCTCCCAATGAAGTCAGAGTTATGATAACTGTATCCCCATACTTCCTTACCTGGACTGGCTGGGGCAGTGTGTCATCTTCTCCACAGATAAATGCCAGAGGCTGGCCAAACAGAGTGATTTTGGCACCCAAGTCTAGCTGCCCTGGGGAATTTCCATTGGTAAAGCTTCGTCTTAGAGTAAATGATTGCGATATCAACTTCTTTCTTTTCTTTGTTCCATCTGCTGCAAGCAAAAGGAAAGCAAAAAATGGATTAAAAAAACCAAACCCTGACAGAGCACTATATGGTCTTTCATCTGTGTGTAGTGCAGAGATGAAACAACTCAAACTAAATGGGGAGAAGCTTAAAGGCAACTAAGTGGTTACTAGGGAAACAACTACCTAAACTGTAAAACTGTGGCCATCCCTCTAAGGCCACCACCTTTCCGGTTTTGGGTTGGGTGTTTTTTTCATTCTCGTCACTGTTTCTTCTTAGAGAGTGGGAACATACAAGGCACAGAAATAGCATTTATAGAGATTTTTGATATTGCAGTGGCTTCTGTGATAACTTTGAGGCAGATATGCCACTTGGGCAGCTGGCAATGACAACAATTTTCACTACATGGTCTGACTGTGACCCAGCCATAGGGCAAGAGTGGAAATAGGGGCTCCTGCTTTTTGGCCTCTTTTACAGCCTGAAATAAAAAGACGTTGCTCTACCTCTGCCAGCTTTGGAGCCAGCTCTAACAACAGTGTCCTTCTAGAGCTAGTCCTTGCCCCCTGCCAGCCTGCCAGTGGAAGGTGATACTTGCTCCAGAGGATGGGAGCATCACAGTAGTGCCTCACTGGCTTCAGGGTCAGAAATCTCTTAGCATGGGTTTTGCATCTGCTTCATTAAGAGGAGGGCACAATAAGAATTTAGAGATGGTAGTTGTATTGCGGTAGAGTGTGCCTTTTTTTCCCTTTTGGAAACAGTGAGAGAAAGATCCTTTTGATGGAAAGTTTTCTAAAAGATTTGCCTTCTGCAAATTTCCAATGATGTGCCTTCTACTCCAAAATGACATTGTCTTATGCAGATGAGAAATTCTCAGGACCTGTCTTTGTGGCTTAGCACAAGTAGGGAGGGGTTAAAAACTATGAGAAAGTCACTTAACATTATAGTGTCATATAAAACGTTAGCTTCTGATACTTCTGAAAGCTGATCTGATATGATGGTGTGCTCCAAATCTGACCCTGCCCTGCTAATGGTCTCCTCTGGGTTGTTTACAGGTTGCTGAGGTTTTGCATGGTGAGAAAAAACAAGTGCTGTTGCTGCTGCCAGGAGGGTTTATTTGCTCTGGTGAGCAACAGCTGGTAGCAGTACTCTACTTGCTTCCAGTGCCACACCTCAGTGGGGATGCTCGAGTGAGAAAGAAACACATTAATTCCCATCGCTGCCAGGGAACACACTGAAACAGCTCTAAGGACCAGGGGACAGGGATACAAGACCTCTGGCACTCAGCACTGTCACCTCTGCCACTGAGCATAAGGCAAAGAAGTAATCTGCAAGCAAGTGGCACTCCAGGGCTTAAGCCCTCTCTTGGATGTGGGCTATGGATTACTCTCAGGGAGGGGAAGTGGGCAGTTTTGGGTAGTTTTGCACAAGTGCTGGCTTGCAAGCATTATATAAGAAGGCAGTTCTTCAGTTTGTTTTTAAAACTCACCAGCTGAGAGGCAAAGTCTGTCTTCAGCATCTGCTGGGACCAACGGGGGACATTGCTTGGCATCAGCCTGCAAAAAGCATGTTAGGGTTAACAGACCTGCCACCAGTAGCAAGGGGCACCGGCAAATTGCTGAAGCTCCTCATAAATCTGCGGGAGGCTCCAGAGAATAACCAGAGCAAGCCCAACACCTGCTGAAGAGGTGCCTCAGTCCAGGATTGACAATGCTTCACTGCCAAATAGAGGGGTCTGAGGTAAAACCTGCAGCAGCCACCCCAGTCATGCCCGGCAGGTCACAACTCTGTGCTCTTTCAGGTTGCGCGTTTGATCCAGAGAAGCAACAGCTGGACACAGCCTGCTCTTTTGTGTTCTCCCCTGGCACTGGAAATTTCCTCCCAAACTCCTCCAGGGAGCCTTGATGGCTTTGAAGACTGAAAGATTCCTGAGCAAAGCTCCTCAGGAGCCAAGGGAATGCACTGACTGCCCCCAGCGATGCTCAGCTCCTGCTCAGTGCTGCACGGAGCTGCCTTTGAAGAGCTCTGCCCGCTCGTGGTTGAGGGTAGGCAGCCGCCAGCTCTTAGAGGGGCCACCCCCACTTTGCTAAGATATCTCACACCAGTACCCAAGAAAGAGCCGGGAAAATGTAGGGGCTGCTTACCTCTGACTGGCACTCAATCAGACTCTCCATGTTCCCAGCATTTAGTGTCTTTGACTAGGCAAGAAAACAAAGACACTGTGAGTAATTGAATGGTATGGTTTAGAAATCAGAGCTTTTCAAAATCACTCTGTTGACAGAGCTGAAACAATTAAGACACTCACAGTATTACAGCTGCTAAACACTTTCATTAGGAGTTTGACTGGGGGAGCTCTGGACACTCTGGTTTCCTTCAATCTTTTTGTTTGCCTGTTTATTGAACAGAGAATGGACAAAGAAAGAGCTTTGTAAAACTGCACCCTTCTTGTCTTTCTCCCCTGAAAGCCAATCTAGCATGTATGATCCTGAACCAGCAAGATCTCCCACACAGTTAAACCATAAAGCCCTTCTCTGGAAGGATGCTCAGCCCTGCTGCCCTAGCTGCCTCTTGATTAAAACAAAATAAAAGCAGCTTTCCATTTTTAATTCATGCAAAAAAGGAGCAAATGGTGACAGCTACATATGGTCCTTAATCTGCAAACACGAGGCTAAGAGACATGGTCAGCTCTACCCACGAGCTACACTTAGCAGTGGGCACACCTCTCCCACGTCTGTATTTTTGTACAGCTCTGTACAGCTGCATCTGAAGCCCCTCTGCTGACTTCATCCACAGTGCCACAGATTTTATCTCAGTCAGTACTTACCCAAGGAGTGAGTCCAGCCAGAGCTCCTTTACCTCCCGTGAACTGCAGAGGAAAGGAGAAACAGCATCACTTCCCACTGCTGCTAATCCTTTGGACGGAGGCAGGCAACTAAACAGTCTATACCACGTGTGCTGCCTTATATATGCAGAAGGGGTAGGTGGAAATTCACAGACAGGAAGAAGCATCATTGGGCAGGACAGAGACGCTACAAAATTTCTGGCTTCCTCTTTCCTTTTAGAGGAGCTACCATTTTTTTCCTTAAAGAAAAAAAAATGCAGCTCTGGTAGCTGTTATGGGTGGAAAAGATGAGACACTCACCAGGTAAAGGTTCCAACTCTCATCACCAGCTAGAGGTAGGATGTGCAGAGGGGGCTGCAGTGTGGGCAGGTTCTCCTTACCGTCAAAGAGCAGTGGGTACAGTCATTCCTTTGACTGCTCAGAGACATTAGATTTGGCAGTTCAAAGCAGCACCACCAAGTCAAGTTACACTAAATTAAAGTCATAGAGGAGTGGAATAGACAAGATTCGGGGAAATGTTTTTGTATATTTTTCTAAAAGCTAATGGCAACAGTTTACTGTCTGCAAGATGTAGAAACAGACTTTGCCAGTGCTAAGTAGTTCTTCACAATCTAAGCACTGGACTTCTATAGAAGAAGTGGCACTATGTAATAATTTAGTAATGTATGACAATATGTAATATAAAGTGTTGCTTAAAATATGTCTTATTAAGAACTATGTGTCCACGTATTAAACTTTAATTCAGCTGAAGAGAGAAAAATATCCAGGAAAGATCTCTCTGCTCTCCCTGTAGTTTTTCAGGATCTGTTGCTAACTGCCCCCAGCCTGGGCACATCAGGAATATAGTACTCGCTCTACCAGGCTATTATGAAAATTCATCAATGTTTGATGTTAAATGCATGATATTAGTTCTTTTGATTTATTGACCAAGGCAAATTACAAACCTCTTCTGGGTGCCAGTCTTTTAAACTTGTGAAAAAGAGGAGTTAAAGCTGAGTCAAATGGTAGGGAATTCTTCAGCAGTGGATTTGGGTGTAAAGCCCACTTGTGAAACTGGTTTTTCTGCTGCTTCCCCCATGGATGCTCCATTTCACATGTGCAGAGGGTGGGGCTGGGTCTTAACACAGTTCTTTGCAGATGCACGTAATGGCTACATCCGCTGCTGAATTTACCCTGAAAGCCTTTCTTTGCTTAACCACATCAGACCTGGCCTGTGTAGTACTGACCCTGTCTCATGCAAAACACAAAGGTGATCTCAGCTTGACTCTGGCAGAAATCCAAAGTGCAAAATTTACTTTTGCTTAGATAGAGATGTGTCCAGAAGGGCAAAAGGAGAGCCACTCTGCTTTTTTTTTTTTTTTTTTAGGGAGGGGAGTTACTGTAGAAGACCTTTCAAGTCCTCCTGAGGTCTATCATTTCCATGCTTCTGTAGAGACAGTGGTCTGTAGACTGGAAACTTAGTAGAATCTCAATCAATTACTCTGCAGCCCTGTGCATTTACCACTGATCTTTTACTCACTGCTGATTTTTTTGTTAATTATCTGTCTCATGATATCTGTCATTTCCCTACTAAATTCCATGGGCTGATGCATGTGGTTGCAGAAATACTGTCATCCTGCATCACTTTCTTCTGAGAATTTCTTATGAGGCTGCTTGGCAGCTGCAGCACTGCTGCTGCTATTCCCAGCGGGATTCCTGGGACAAGGAGCATCTGTTTTTCACTACATCTGTTAAATGTATATCCAAATATACCTGTCTGTTAAGTATCTCAGAGGCTTAAGGGACCTATGGACTTCAGTTCTGCCTTGCCCTCAATTCCAGCACTGTACACAGATGTATTTCTGACCTCAGTCTGTTGCATGACTAAGACACAGGGTTTGATCTGGAAAATGTGTGACTTGTGAAGAAAATGTGAGTTTAATGGGTGGTGATTAGGCAGGCCAGAAGCTTAAATTACAGTTAGGCCACAGCTGTACACAGGGCATAATGCTTTGAGTTTCCCAGGAAAAGATACAGTAATGGGTGGTGTGTTGATAGCACATCACCAGACTGTGCATTGGCACACACTGCTGTTTCTTTATCAAATTAGTTCTAATCCATTAACAATTGTGGGGATATAATGGCCATTGTATGTGGAAGATATGTGTGTATAGGTCCACCCATATGGAAAACAATTTGATTTTTTTTACCCTTCTACTAGCATTCTTTTTTTAATAGCTCTTTTATGGTATGTTTTACAAACACTTAATTTGTGCTAAAATTATTTTAAAGCAGCTTATTTTATTACAAACAAGCATCCCCCATGTGACTAGCAGGCATCCTAAAAAGCAATGGTTTGGTGAAGTAATTGTATGGCAACACAGAGGGAATCTTGACTGTTTTTCTGAAAAGCAGTAAGCAAGTATATGCTGGCTCCTACCAAGCACTGCAGAGCTGTGTGCAGGGTCCCAGGGTCAGAAGAGCTGCCCTCACACCTACCAGCCAGAGCAGCTTCACAGCTTCCTCCATCAGTGTGGAAAGGGTAAACACAGATGTAGCACCCAAAGCCAATCTCCACACTGCATATTAACAGAAAAGGCCTGTCCTATGGGGCTTTTACAAATGAAATTCCCTTACATGAACAGCTTCTCCAAGATCTTTACCACCCTCTACCAAAGCTCTGCTTTGCTTTGCACTTGAAATCTTTGCTGTGGTCTGATCCTCCCTCAGTTTGGTACAGATCTTACACCATGATGCTTCAGAGCAATATGTTTCTTGTCCCACAGCCACTGCCCTGGGCAAGCAGAATAGATGGCAGGTGGCTTGGGCACACCTGGAGCTGTTTGCAGGTTATGTATTACTCCCAATCCATCCCTGTCTAAGTGAATGCACTCTCCTTCAAAGACATGGGATGTTTACACAAAGATCAGGGCATGGCAGAGAGGGTGGACTTGCAAGGGTTTTGTAGGAACTCTGTAGAAGCCGTTGTAGAAGCTCTTTCTCTCCTGTATGTCAGGTTGCTTCCCTCAGTTCTGCTGAAGTGCTTTACATTCACTGGAGGGAAAGCAGGAACAGAGAGGTCCTGGAGAGCAGTCAACCCTGGATAGATTCAAACCTCTCTAGACTAGGTTTGCTCCTCAAGATGTGAAGGATTTTCCTTATAGAATCCAGGACATCAGTTTGATGCCTCTGCTTCCCCCTGGTCCCAGACAGCCCCTTTCTTCTGAGACCGTAGTTGATTTTGTGCTCCACTCCCAATCACTTTGCCCAACCAATTTTTGAAGAGAGGGCTTATATAGCACTTGCTGTCAACACAGACCAAATGGTGATTTTCCCCTTTGTGTGAGTTCCAGTCAAGCTAGGCATTTTCTCCTCTTACACTGTGGCTCAGTGAAGAGCAGCATCAGCTGGCATGAGAAAGGAATCAGTAGCTGACAGCAAACAAAGGAACAAAAGAATAAATCTACCGTGACTGGAGAGTGACTGTTTTCTTCCCTCCTCATCAAACCACAAATGGGAAAATCCCAGCCACAGCTCACTTTTATTTATTTCTATTACTCTTGCAAATGTTTGACACAGTAGCTTCTAGAAATGAAGGTTTGTGTGAATGAATCCTGAAACCCAGCTTTGCCATGTTGTACCAGCAAGGAGGCAGGAGTGTAGCTGTGAGAAGGGTACAGCAGGATGCGCCTGGAGCAGTGACTCTTTCAAGTCCATATAGAGCAGAAAGAGCCTTCAGCAGTGCCTCTCCATGTGAAAAAGGGATTGTATTCCAGTTTTGTCTTCATTGCCACAGCTGCAGTCTCCCCAGGGAACAAAAGGAACATTTACCAAAATAAGGAAAGCAATTATGCCCAAGTCAGAGGTTGTTGTGTTGGTTGTTTTTTTCAGAAAAGAAAGCTCTGTACAATCTGTCCATGGACTCCAGGAACAGGCTGGCAAGTGGGTTCCTGGTAACAGGTCACATTTATACATGCCTTCTGAAGGCAGCTCTGATTTCCTACCACTCACTCTCCAGAGTGTGTTATGGATTGCATAGGCACAGTTCAGGGTTTGATTACAGAAAAGAGGATGGACGGAGCTTTGATCAGACCAATCCCTACCTCCTACCTGTAACAGTTCAGAATGAGATCCATCAACCCAGATGGTGCTGAACTCCTGCAGGAGTCAGGTAGAACCTGGGCTCATACTAACCCTGCCTTTGGAAAGTGAAACTCACTGTCAGTTTGTCCCAGCTCTGTTCAGCTGACTTCTATCCTGAGTTAGATATCAAGGTTAGATTGTAGTGTGGGTTAGACTGCACCACCCTTCTACGCACTGTGTTACTATTGCACAGGAAGTAGTTAAAAATAAAAAATAGCACCATAAATATGGACAAAGGTGTATTCTGTGTCCTTCCCATGACACTCTTTTGGTTATATTTGCTTTGCAGGATGTTTTGTTTATCCTTTCATGGGTGCTTTCCCCAAGACTAAATTGGCAGCTCTAAAGATTTTTACTCATCTTCAGGTGACTGGTTCCAGTAGGTGTTTTTTTAGCTGTGGAGAACAGGTGCATATGGGACATTTTTCTGAAGGGTCTATGCTGCTGTTCAGCTCCGTCTGAATGGGAATTACTCATTCCTTGGGCTCCCTGAGGTGGCCAGCATAAAGGCATCAGGGAATTGAAGTTGCCCATCATTTCTGACTGAGCAGATGTAGATCTAAACCTTTGCTTGCTTACAAAATGGTCATAGAGAATATGTATACTTCAGTCTGATGCCTGTTCTTCTCAAGATTTCTGGTTGAAGGTACTCAAAAAATATTGGAAAAGTGAGAAGCTCACTTTTTTTGTTACTCCAGCAGGTTTCTCACTTGTTTTGCTTCTTTATGTTGTTCATTCCCAAATCAGAAACTGAGATGGGACTTTTCTGCCAAGTTCATTTGCTCTCAGGGACAGATTATGCTTCTTAATGATACAGAGACGTGTGAGTCTTGATTTTGCTTTTCAGGATTAATACAAATGTTTTCTTTTTGATTCTTTTTTTTTAATGTAGGCTTGTATTTCTCCTGTTTCTGCACCTTTTGTTTGGCTTTGAATTTCAGCATCAAAATTATCTCAGATCTCAACATGAGAATCAGGGGAAACCAGAGATAACCTGGTTTTCACATTGAATTCTAACTTGCGTGTGATTTTCAAGCAGAAGTCATCTCACTTTCACAAAAAATATGATCTGCAGACTGGCCTAGGAGTCAGTCTGGAATAAGACTGAGAAAACTTGGCCTGAGAGTAATTTTGGGTTTCGTTGTGTATGTGCCCCATTGATAATAAAACTAGAAAAGAAAGCCAGCCTCAAGAGATGCAAGACCTTACCACTCCCCCAGCAGAGCAGGAGATGCTCTAGGCAAAGCAAGCGCGCATCCACAGGTGCCTAGGAGGAACAACCAGAAGTAGTTGGATTTTCCCCATTGTTTGTCTCCACTTGGCCTCCTCCAAGCCCCAGTGGTATGATGGAAACATCCCCAAACTCTTCATCATAGTGTTGCCTTTGTGAGTTTACCATTCCTCTGTTGTACCTGCTTCCTAAGTAATAAGTAGAACTGCTAATAACCAAGTTCTCATCACCACTAAGTTAACCAAGAATAAGAACTTTTATGACCACACGCCTAGATTCCATCCTCCAGGCAAAAGCAGTGTCAGGCAAAGCAAATCTTTCCAGGCACAACTCTGCTGACTACAGTTAAACTCCCCTGAGAACATTTGACCCCATACTTGGGGAGGGTTGCTTGCTGTCATGTGCTGTCCTTGTGCATGCACATCCACACACAGCAAAATAAAATGTTCTTCTGTGAAGCTTTGGCCACCCATCAAAATCAAGATGATAAATTCAAAACAAACATCTCCATATTAGCTGGTGATTGCCATATTGTTGCTACTAGCAACAGCAGCCCTGTTAGTGTTTTATATAAACACTCCACTTCTGTATCGCTGTCCTGTTTTAAAGCATGACTACCTTATGAGGATTTCTGAAAGCAAATGCTTCTTATGGCATGGGCTCTGCCTCCTGCTGCAGGGCATCACGAGGTCTCTGGGCAAACGGGACCGTGGCTGCTGCTGCAGAAGGGACATGTGGAGTATGGAGGGGCGCCGTAGGGTAGGGCATCAGCTCTGACCACCAGAGCTGGAGGGCACCAAGGGCTGCCGCGCCTGGAACCAGGGCAGCCAGGTCCTCACTCTCACATTTGCAAAAGCACAGTGACACTTCCAGGCCAGGAATAAGAGAGGAATTCCCACCCTCCAGGGCATACAGGACCTGGGATCACCTCCTAGTGAGAGTAGGGTCAAGGGAAGAAAAAATGCTTTTCAGGTTGAGTTCTGCTGTTTGACTCATTACTGGAGAGGGCTCAACCAGAACCGCCAGGCTGTTCTCTTCAGGCTTGCATTCCTGCAAAGTTGGCCATTAATTTATGCTGCTGACATGCAGACCAGGTGCTGTTATGGCTGCCTTTGCTTATTCCACTTGTGTGTGCCTGCTCTAAATCCAGCATTTGCCTTCAGACATGCAGTCACTGCACAGAAATGACAGTAAAGAGTATGTAGAGAAGGTACCCTGCATGCCACAGTGCCCATTTCCCTGATCAGTGGTGGCTGAGGCTCGAAAAGAAGAATTTGTTCTCCATTTCCACTTCCTTTTAAAGGTTTGTTTGTGCTTTGTTTGGGCTTTACCTTTTCTCCCATCTATCAGATGAGTATGTTTCTTTCAGATTTTTCAATTTGAAAACAGTTGCTGTGTGTGAACTGCTGTGTGTGAACTGTCTTAGAATGAGCAAAGCAAATTTGCTAGGGGAGGATATATCTTTGACCAGGCTAGCTGATACAGGTGCAAAACCCTTCCTCAGGTCTGAAAAGAAATGCCGGTCCTCACTCTAAGGACAAGTTGAGAAGAAATGCTATGAATTTTACTAGATCCTTTTATCAGTTATATGGTTACTTGTTGAGATAAGATTAGGTGCCCCAGAAGTACCTCAGGAAGTGTCTTTTCAAAGAGAGATGGAATCCTCTTACCTTTGGGCACCATAAGATCTAAAAATTCTAAACCAAAAGATGTACAGTTCAGCAACTGCTGTAACATTTGTGTAAACCAAAGACCATATTTCTACAGAGTCTTAGTACTGCTTGTGCAACACTGTGAACCAATCTTTTCCTCATATAACTTAACTGAATTTAGTACTCAGAGAGTAAAAATGAACACTCATTATCCTCTAAGTTATGCCAAAACTAAGATGCTAGTACATTTTTAAGGGTGTCCTACTTCCATTTAGTATGTAGCAAGGCAAAGTGGCTATTCCTACTGCATTATACACAGATCCTCAGAGTGAATCTTTCAAACTTAACCCCCTGGAATTATTATAGCTCTAAATCAGTCCTATCCAATGCTATACTCAGCACAAAAATGTTTCCTAAAATCAGGCACTGAAATACGGCATATCTCTGTAATTTACTCCCATCTGCGCTATCTTAGGAGAGCCCGACTGTTGGAAGAGAGAGTTGGGGGGCTTTTTTTACACCCCAGTGGTTGTTCCTTCTCCCTGCAACATTTCTGGTTGCTTCCAGAACGAAGCATTCCCACAGTTTTCTTGGATGAGAGTGTGCTGCAATGTAAACTTGTCAGAACTGTGAGACTGACATGAATAAACAATGCAGATAATACTTCTGTTCTGACCTTAAAGGAAAAGTCCTAATGAACGTCACAAGTATGGAAAAAAATCATTGTTTTAACAATTGAACAGGCTTCCTCAGCGCTCAGTAATCAAACGATAGACAACCTATGACACAGGAATCCCCCTATTAGGGAATTTTCAGACTAACCAAAGACTCTAATTGTATTTTTGTGTTAGGATTTTGTGTGTGAATTCCAGGAGATGCTTCAGTTTGCCCTTTGATTTTCCGCAAAACATCTGAAAGATAGCCTGCCTTCTTTCTGCTTCAGTTTCTCATGAATAACATGCTGAAAATATAGGTCACTGCCAGGCATAACATGCTTTGGTATCTTTTGGTGAAAACTGGAACATACAGGACAACCCCATAAAGAGTTGCCTCTTCTATCTCCTATGTGCCATGTAGCAAAGAGAAGTCCTTAATTTTAGCCTTAATGACAAACCTTTGACAAATTAAAGCATTTTTTAAGTGCATCAACCATGAGGAAAATATGCTACTTTCTGGGCATTATTTGTGTACCTCCAAGGTCTTTACAGTTCTACTTACAGTAGAATCAAAATGCAGCACATTTCTGGCCACATCCGATACTCACTTATTTTAAGCATGCAGCTTGTCAGGATAATATATGATAATGTGACAATTAAATAACCATTCAATATGGCAACTGAACTATCCATTTTATCTAGATTCTGTAAAAAAAGTGGTTTTGAGCATGAACTCCTCTCCCTTTTCCTGACCTCTGGGAAGGGATTTGACATGGAGACTCCAGCATGGTCACAGCAGAGGCTATGCTTCAAACAGGTGGGGCTGACAGTGGGGCTGACAGTGGGAAATGGTGTCACCCAATATCTACATGCTCTTCAAGGGGTTACTTCCTTCACCGTGAGCTTGGGAAGGGCTACACAGCACTGAAGTAATTGCAACTGCTGTGTACCTTCAGGCTCCTAAGGAGGTTCTTGCCTTGTATTTTCAACATAGCATAAGTGCTGGAAGTAAGAGGTAGCTGCCAATTTCATAAACTTTGTATTTAATCTTCCAAAAAACCACTGGGATAGTGACTGGAGGGATGTGTGTATGGAGGTTGACTTCTTGCTCTATATCCCAACAACAAGTCAGAGAACATTCCTTTCCACCACTGTGACACAATCTGTGTGAACGCTGAGATGTTTGCTGTGTCAAAGTACTTGATTCAGTTCATCACTTTTCACCAAAATGTTTAGACAAATGTTTAGTTGAATGTGCTGAAGTGTGAACTGAATACTTTTGGTTCCAAAAGAGAAATCACTGCTTTATCCTTGTAATTTATAGGTTTGCCCCTTTCCTCTACTCTCAAGCAAGTGAAAATCAATGGAATTTGGATTTATGTATCACTTCAGAGCTTGAAATTCCCCTCTTTCATTTTCAGTACACTGGAGTACCTGGTCCAGAGGCAAAGGCCCATTTTATGCCCCAAAGATTACTTGTTTTAACTAATGGCAACAATATCCTTTCTTTGGTCAACCAGCAATTTTTGCTTAGCTTACCTTAGAGAATTTTGGCTGAGGTTTGGCCAGTATTCTGTGTAGATAAGGCGATTTTAATGAAAATAAGGGAAAAAAGGTACTCATATTTTCCAGTTTCATTTCTAAATGCTGAATTATGTTGTACTGATTAAAAAAAAATCCACACGTTTCATCAGTTGAAAGTAGTTTGCTTAATTTCTGATACAGAGCTAATTCTAAAAAAGGGAATTACAGTCAGAGACTGTGGTTGTTCTTTCATCTTCCTTCTCTTTTTTCCTTCTTTATTATTATGGCTTAGCAGGTCCTAGTTTTAGTTCCTCAAAATTCAGGTTTTGTTCGTTCTCCTTTTCTCAATGTGCAAGATAACACTAGTTTTGCAGAATTAATTTTCCCGCCAAAAATGCCTTCCCTCACAGTGGTTTGTGTGGCTGTTTCTGTATCCGTGTAGGTATAACTGAATAGGGCCTGATTCCTGCAGCCTGGCTCTCCATGCACCCCAAATTTAAAACACCACCATCCTGTTTAGGTGGTGTTCAAAATTAAACAGTGATAAGTTGCTACAAAAAATGGGAAAAAAATCCCAGGCCTTTGGTTTTGGATTGTGTCTTGTGAGAGAACACCTATAAAAGCCTGCTGTCATGAAATATTCTGTTACGTTTAATAAAAATGTCTGTCCTCAAAATGGGAATTTCCATTAGAAACCACAGACATGGTGATTTCACAATAATACAAATGTATGAGGGATCCACTTTATGTGGTCAAGATATCACCCTCCTCCCTGTTCCTTGGAAAAGAAGAAGGGATGGAAACAGCATATGCCTACTGGTGGGATTTTATCTCCTTTGCCGTGACTTGTGCACCATCTGAGCAGGAGGAGGCTGGAGCTGCTCTTGTCAGCTGTGGGCATCCTTGTGTTGGGGAGTTACCACTGAGGGCTCTGGTGAGGAAGTGTAGCCAAGGACCAGATCGTCAAAGATACTTAGGGACCTGTTGCCTTTTTAATCACCACCCTCATTTAAAACAGGAGGTGGGAACATAACTGCTTTGGCAAATTCTGTCTGAGATCAGTGTCAGGGAGAGGACAGGCAGGCTCTTGCAACATGAGGTGTAACTCCTTCCAGTTTTCTCTTCTTCGTGATTGCTTTGCACCGACCATGGCTGAGATAAAACTACCCCGTGCTTGTGCAGCGCTTTTCATTGTGATCCCTTTTATTTTCAATATCAGTGAAAGGAGCTACAGAGAATCTACGTGATGCATTCTCCAAATCATTTCTATAGAAAACAGATGGTAAAAGCATAAAATCATGACCCAGACTGCACCTGATAATACAGAGGATGGATTTAATATCAGGGTGCTTGCCTGAAATTCCAGATCTGGGGGCACAGAGAGAAAAGGGGTGGATATCAGCATCTAAGTTTTTATTTGAGTTGTCACAGAAATATTGCACAGGAACATTGCAAGGATGGGATTCAGAGACAGGTTGCTCTAAATAGTACTTAAATCAAGTTTTAGTTGATGACTTGTCTCTAAAAAATGAGTATGATTCAAAGATCTACAAAAATCTTATGAATTAAGAGATTTCATTGTGTCCCTAGTGGAACTCTGCTCTGAATGAACTCTGCCTTGGACTAACTTATAGGGCCACAGTGAGATACTCCTTTAGTGCAATATCCTTTACTGTAAGTGGGTGCTGGATCACTACTATCCTTTGGAATATCTTCACTGTGGTACCATGTGTATAAACCTTCAACAGGACTTTGACCTGCTAATAATCTTGTGCACAGGCAGAAACCGTTCCTTCTCCACAGACTTGGTGCATTAAAAGGTACACACTTGGCTACAGGAAAATGAGGAAGGTACCATTTTCCTTCATGAGCAGTGTTATAATGCAAAGTGTAAAATATGAATCCTTTAAAGGTCTTGCAAGAATTCAGGAGGTGTTTGGATCTTCCCATATAAGATGCAACAATAACAAAGGTGTAAAGAAAACCAAGCAATCGTCCTATTGTGTTGGCTGATTATGGATAACACCACTTGCACATGTCATAGCTGATCTGGACTACAGACTCCCCAACTTCCACTGGGCCTCACGCCATTAATGTTGGCTAACCTGATTCCTACTAACCAGCTGTCCTATGGCAGAGTGTGTGTATGCTCACACTTCTCTCAAAACCTCCAGGGATGGTTACAGTTCAATTTAAGAGCAGCTAGTAACAAATCTTCAATATACCTACTGACTGAGTTCTCTGTAGATGGGGGCTAAATTTATTTTAAGGGGGATTTGATTGTGGTCCCTGTTTTTGCTATGTATGAATCTTAAAATCTTTCATCTGAGCGACCCACAAACCTTCAAAGACACAAACCAGTGTCTTTGCTGTTCAACATAAATACATAGTTTTTATATATAAGTTACAGAGTGATAAAAATACCTTTGCATTATTTTCTTTAAAGCCCACTCAGCTTTTGGGGAGGTAGAAAGTACCAAACATTGTCAAAGACATTTGCAAGCTTGGATTGCCTTGGGAACACTTTGTTTGCCCATCAACAACCAAGTGCAGGAACACTAAAGGCAAAGTTCCCATCAGTACCAATCCAGCAACAACAGCAGCCACCATGCTGAGAACATCTGACAGCTGTCAAATTGGCTGCACAGAGCAGGGAGGAGGGAGATGGTTTAGTCAGTTGAACAGCTTCCACCTCTGCTGTGGCACATATTGCTCGTGGGCCCATGAGACGGAGAGGCAGCAATTGATAGAGATGCTGAATGAAGAGATGCTCCTCAGATGCAAATATGCATCTTTATCTTTGAGACAGCAGCTCTCACCTGGTGCAAGCCACCATGACTTAAAATAACAGTGTTCAAGCCCCTCAGCTGGTGCATAGCGGGAGGGCTTGTGGCAAGAACACCTGGGTGACATCTTCGAGGATACAAACATAACAAATAATTATTAGCAAAGACAAAGAATTATTTAACACCTATGCAGGTATAATATTCTTCTACTTTTCTCTCTCATTTCTCTTTTCAGACTGATGGTGGGGTGGAGTAAGAAATCCACATACTAGTGGATGTTACATATAATGAAATGCAGAAGTTGGGTAGATGGAAGAGAGTGCTCAATGAGGAGCAAGCAGCTCTCATCATGCCCATGTGTAGTGGTTTGAACCAGGTTTTCCCCCTGAAGCTAAGAAAATGGTAAAACCCCAGGGGGTGGTAAACCCCTGGAAGTTTTGAAGTTTTGTCCAATGGGCGCTCCTGCAAAATGTAAACATACCACAAGCAAACGGAAGAGAAGGTTAGTTGTAGCTTGTGGTAGAAGGGGTAGCCATGTTCTGAGGCCCAGCGGGGGCCTGCGGGGACCTGGAACAGCATAAAGCTGGGCTAGGTGCCTGCAGTTTGAGAGCTGAGAAAGTTTTCTCCACTGTGAGTGAGCAGCAGCAGCGGCGGCAGAAGCAACACTGGCCGGAGAATGGTGGCACAGGGCCAGAAGAGATAAGACGAAGCAACAGAGGCATGCAGCACCGTAGGAACACACAGGCTGCAATGAAAAAAGGAGGTGAGGTGGAAGAAAGGCAGTGTTCTCACCCTCCTCTGGCAGACTAAGAATGGAGAAACATAAAGTTACTAAAGGCTTGTCTGACACAAAGATGGATGAAGCCAGAAGACGTCTTTATGGGAGTCCCTTTCAATCCTGGATCTCTACATCTTGTATAACTTTCACTTACTAGTGAGCTGTGCCATGAAATAAAGAGATCTCAGTGGTTCATTAGATTTTATACAGGCCATTCACTCCTTCCAGACCTGTCACAGCCTGCAGTTTAGGATTTCTAAGAGGAATGGTGCTTACTGGTGTTCAGCTAGTTTTAGACAACTCAGGTGAAAGTAAATCTGTGGTCTCCTATGACCAAGAGTGACCGCTTTCCTCTTGATAGGAGTACACGAAAGATGCATGCCGGCATATCTGCCCTTCTTGTCTCAGCCATCTACACCAGGCCCTTTAATCTGACCAGCTATAATGATTTTTAGACTTACAACAATCTGCAAGGGAATACAGAAAGGTAAAAGTTTGCCCTCTTTCATCTTGCTGAAACTGGGGGCCTTTGTCCGTCTGTCCCATCTACACATACATGTCTCAGCACAATTCCCTGCTTACAAAGGGAAGAATAATGTGATCACAGTCTAGATACAAAGTGGTGCCTCTACTTCCACTTCCCACATTCTGATACAAGCCTGAGATGACCCAGATAGAATGGCAGATGAATGCTGTGCCATGCAACCCAGCCCAGCTCTGTGAAATGTCACCAAAATTCACCAGAAAAGGGCAACAGGGAATTTAGTGGGCCAGATAAGGATAAGAGAACTACTACATCTGAAGATGAGTACCTCCTGCTTTTCATCACACCTGAATGTTGCCTTTTTGCTGCACCAAGACCCAGCCTGTGCTTCAGCCAGAAGGTTGTGCCACTGCTGCAGAGGGGAGCGGCAGGGACTCAATTCTAGGTTGCCTCCTTAGGGCAAGCATGGGAACCACCTCTTGGAGAGTCACAGAATATTCTGAGTTGGAAGGGACCCACAAAGATCATCAAGTCCAACTCTAAAGCAAATAGCCCATACTGGGATAGAACTTGAAACCTTGGCATTATTAGCACCATGCTCTAACCCACTGAGATTATCCTAGAGTCTTTGGGATTGGAGGCTCAGAGTTTCAGATGGTAGAAATCAGCAACAGTCACTGCTGTGAAGACATTCTGACTGGCATTGCCATGGTTTCTTACATATGTCCTGATTTTTTCCCTCCATCCTGCCATTTACACTGGCATCGCTATCCCAACACTGAAATTGCAGAAGCATGACACGAGCATACTTTCATTTTCTGAGATGATGGTTATTGTCAGTTTCATGTGTGGCAACACTAAGGGTTCGAGGAAGGAGCACAAGGTGTTGTTCAAACACAGTACAATATAACAGCTTCTGCCCAAAAAGGATGCAGTCAAAATCTAAGACTGTGAGAGGACATAGCCAGTCCAAGGGGCTGGAACAAATGAGACATCCCTGTCAGTGCAAAGGTAGCAGGCATAACACCCATTGGCTATTTTTTTCTGTCTAAAACTGACACTTCCACATCCAGACTCTCTCCGTAGTTCAGAGAGAGAGTAACCAGGCATGTCTTCATGGGTAGGAATTCTGTCCTACAGTAGGAACCAAAAACAGCTCAGAGGGTTTCTGCAGTTGGAACTGCCTTTTTCTGCTCATTAACTATAAAGGGATTTAAACCACAGATTCAGCTGTTCAGTATTTCCCACACTACCACACATGTATTTTAAATACATAGTATGTATAGAGTAGCATGCACAAGTAACACACTTCCTTCAGCCTAAGAGGAAAACTGGAGGGAGCCTATTTTCCAGATGAAGAAATAAACTGAGATGGACTAAAAATTCCTCCTTGCTCTTCTTTATAGAAAAGTGCTTCTTTCAGTTCCTGATAAAGACAGACATCCTCCTTGTGCAGCTTTTAGGAAATAACGCCACTGTTTTCCTTCCACCCATACTGCTTACAGTATGCAACAGTAGCACCTTGCTCTTAAACCATTCTCCCCAGTAGTAGCTCTCACTCTTTTGTGACCTGAGGTGCATCTCATTTACTCGCCAAGGTTCCCCTCAGCAGCATGGGTCTGTACCACTCTCATGCCTCCCTTATGATAAAGGAAGCCTGGGATTGCCATGTCTGATTTTTCCTGGCAGTTTTGAAATAGCTGCTTTAGGTGCCTGCCTTGCCACTGGGGATGCTCTAAGCTGAGTTCTCCCCTGCTTTGCCCAAGGCACAGAGTGCAAAACGCTCTCAGGCCCAGACAACAATTGGGTTTATGCCTCCAGTTTGACCAAGCGGAAGGCAGAAAGGGAAAAAAGGAATGAGAGCAGAGGCAGATCTGCAGGTGTGATTGCGTATGTCAACAAGGGGCTCCTGCAAAGGCTACATAATAGCAGGTGCCAGCGAGAGGATGTTCCAGCCCACTGTGCATTCAGAAAGCAATTGCTGGTGACATTTCTTCACGCCAACCTCCTCCTCAGAGAGGAACTTGCTGGTTCTGAAGTGTTACACTTCTTGTTTGGATGTGGGAGGCTGATAAACTAGAAGCAGGGTCTGCTTCCATGTGATGAATTAACAGGCAAGCCAGGAAAAAAACAGTCCCTTTAATCTGACGAGCTATAATGATTTTTAGACTTGCAACAACCTACAAGGGAGTACAGAAAGGTAAAAGTTTGCTTTTTCACCTTGCTGAGACTGGGGGCCCTTGCCCATCTCTCTCATTAATGCTGCTAGGGACTCCTGTTCTTAAATCATATAATGGAACATATTAGGTGAGATAGAAAGCCTTCCCATGGCAGCTGATCTGCTGAGTAACTGTCTAAAAGGCACATCAGAGAGATTTTTCTCTGCAACACTGGTTCATGTGAGTGACAGCATCGTAAGATCCGTGGCAGCTGATTGGTGTCTTGCCTCAATGCCTAGTGGCTTGTTGTGAAAGCATGCAAGTTTTCTACAACTCAGATACACTTGATTTCTTTTAAATGAGTTCTTCATTTTTTTGCCAATCAAGTGACTTAGCTTGGCTTGCGTTATTCTTTTGAAAGCAACAACATGCCTTTTGTTGTTTGAAAAATTTGCTGAATTGCTTGTTCCCATGACCAGAATTCTCTGTTGTCTGGGACATGTTCATCATCATTGCCCCAGTGGGTCTTTCCCCAGTGCTGAAATGACCATTGCTTGTGTCATCCTCACAGCAGCTGACTGACTTAGTGATTACAAACCACAGTATATTTGAAAAAGACAAAGGTGGGGTTTCAGACTATTTAGTAACACAGAGAAGGCTCTGTTGTCACATTCATGCTTTATCAACTAGCATTCAGCCAGCCCAAAATGAGGCAAAAGTTCTCTTGGACCCCTGAGAAACTGCTATTTGTCAACACCACCTGTGTGTGACTTCAAGCTATTTTTTTTATTTTTCACTTGAGAGTTTTAACCTTTCACAGATGACTTCAAGCCTTCGCAGACCTTCAGAAACCAGCAGACATACACATGCACACACACAAAAAACCCTGTATCCATCAGCCCCAATACAAAGAATTCTTCTGTGACATAACACTGACACTCATCTAGGTTGCATTTTAAGTATGCTGAACACCATTTATCAGTCCAAGTCACTGGGGCATATTCTGTATCTTGTCATGTTCCTGAGGTACCTCAGTGACCCATCGGATGAGAGCCGCAGTTGATTGCAAGGTTAGCACAACAGCGCCTCTGCCATCCTCCCCACCTTCAGGACAAAAACAGATGGTGAAGATGGGGTTTGCAAGGTGAGAAAAAGACATGACCAAGGTAGACTCATTCTTCTCCAGGTCTCTTCAAATCCTGGCTGGTCTCTGGGACCGCTGCCAGCCAGCTCCCAGACCTCTCCATGCTTCTTTTCTTTGCAATATGAGGCAAGAGTGAAAGCAATCAGCCAAACAAATCTTTCCAGAGTATGAAACTTTACAGGTCTAAGTCTCTTTTGCAAATATTTTCTAACGTGGAAGCTATGGCAGTCAGACTCCCAAACCCCAGGGCCAGGAGGAAGGTCTGGAAGCTCTGACTGGTTCTCCAGACACAAATTGCCATCAGCCTATGTACTCTGTTCTGGGAAGGAGCTGAAATCAGTGCAGACAGTGCTCCCAGCCTTAAGGAGGTCTTCAAGGGCTATCAGGCAACACTGGATACACAGCCACTGTAAAAGACAACCTCCTGGCCACTGGTCTGAACTGATGGTGATAAAGCAGGATTCTGCTTTTGGAGTGGGTGACTATATTTCATGAAACAAGCTATTTTTATTCTATCTATTTATTCCAAATTGAACAAGAAAACTTGGATTTTGAGGAGGCTAGCCAGTCTCAGAGCTCTCTGAGCATTATCTTTGTCTTGTTACAAAAGTGCATTGTGTAAGGAAAAGAAAACAGGATCAACCCCACTAAATGCACAGTTACATATGCAGACATCCATATATGCAATTATGCCCACATGATTCTGTCATTTTTACATGGGAAAAAAATACAGACATACAGGACAGATTTGCAGAATGCATTTATAGTTCATATCCATAATAGTTCTGAGCCACATAGTGCCCATTTAAGGGGACAACCCTGCCCTTTCTTCATGCTAATTGTGTTGAGGTGTCTACAGAGCAAATCCCCAAGCAACATTTAAACAACCTGAAGGCTTCTGTGTTGTGGTCTGATCCTCAGGGGTTGTGGTTTTCTGAACAGCCAAGCACAGTCTCCTTATATTGTATTTAAAATATACTCAAGGAAGGGGAGGCCCAAAAATCTGAGTTGCAGAAGCACTCAACAGGAATGGAATACCCTGTGAATGAGGCTAGCATTTGTATTAGCTCTGTATTACCGGCTTCCTTCTACTTCCTGATTTTAAAAACATTTTGGGGAATTTCCTTTCTATTTTGGAACTTCTGCTTGTAGTTGCAATTGAAACCAAGACCTGTGAAGATATGTGGTGGTGGTAAACCCCTACAAATGACCACAGCAAACCTCTATACCCAAATACTCAGCAACAGTAGGTTGTTCTCTGTAAAGCAGCATATAGGCATGTTAAAGAATGACTAACAAAAGTGAATTAATACGTTCCGCTATTGTCTGAGTGTTCTCATGCAACATAAGCAAGATGAAAATGTTTGAATGGGCTTATACTCAAAAATCTGTGTTTAATTACTCTTTTTTTTTCCTTGAAGGCACCTTAAAATGACACCTTTTTAATGCTGTCTGCATGCAGCGCTACAGGCTGGGCACACAGTAGCTGGAGAACAGCCAGGCAGAAAGGGACTTGGGAGTTTGGATTGACAGGAAGCTGAACATGAGCCAGCAGTGTGCCCAGGTGGCCAAGAAGGCCAATGGCATCCTGGCCTGCATCAGGAACAGTGTGGCCAGCAGGAGCAGGGAAGTGATTCTTCCCCTGTACTCTGCACTGGTGAGGCCACACCTGGAGTAGTGTGTCCAGTTGTGGGTCCCTCAGTTCAGGAAGGATATTGAGGTGCTGGAGCAGGTCCAGAGAAGAGCAACAAGGCTGGTGAAGGGACTCGAGCACAAGTCCTATGATGAGAGGCTGAGGGAGCTGAGGTTGTTCAGCCTGGAGAAGAGGAGGCTCAGGGGAGACCTCATCACTCTCTACAACTACCTGAAAAGAGGTTGTAGCCAGGTGGGGGTTGGCCTCTTCTCCCAGGCAGCTATCAATAAGACAAGAGGGTATGGTCTTAAGGTCTGCCAGGGGAGGTTTAGGTTAGATATTAGGAAGAAATTCTTTACAGAGAGCATAATCAGGCATTGGAATGGGCTGCCCAGGGAAGTGGTGGATTCTCTGTCCCTGGAGGTTTTTAAGATGAGACTGGATGTGGCACTTAGCGCCATGGTCTAGTAACCACGGCAGTAGTGGATCAAGGGTTGGACTTGATGATCTCAGAGGTCCTTTCCAACTTGGCTGATTCTATGATTCTATGATTCTGTGATTCTAAAGAAGGTAGAGGAAAACATTTCCATTAAAGGCACAGCCTTTCTTCTTTAAGTGTCAGCTAAGTTCCCCCTCACCTTCTTCTGTCACCCAAGAAGAAGCCAAAAAAAACCAAAAGCAAGATTTATAATTGCCAGTAGCACTACAATGAAAAAAATTAAGGAAAACAAACAAACCCCCAAAACAACTCCCCCCAACAACAACCAACCAAAAAACCCAGAAACAAACAAATAAACAAACAAACAAACCAAAACCAAAAAAAACCCACCCGCCAAACAAACCTCAAAGAACCAGGAAAGACTGTTGCTCTTCCTTGTGCTTCTCAGCAGAAAAATTAAAAAAAAAAAAAAAAAAGCCTAAATCTGTATCATGGTATCACAAAAGTGACATTGCAAATTAATTTTAAGAATTCTGCCTATAGATACCATCTAGGGGAATTTCTGATGGGAAGTGTATCTAATAAAATAACTGAACAATAACTGAAACTTTTTTAAGTACCCCAAACAATGGAAATGAAAAACTACATCTGAACCAGCTGTGAGAAGAAATTAATAAGAATACATTTAGATCTTTCTGTTCTTTTTCAGTCATCTCTCTGATAAGTCACTTCTCAGCAGGCCTGAATAGCACTGATGGGAAACAGAAGATGCTCATTGTCCATTAGTAAGACAAATACTGCAATTGAGGTTGAATGAGGAGGTGCAGACTCTGTTATTTCCCACACCTTCAGGCTGATAAATTAGTTCATCCCCTGAGTAATTTAAGAAAAATGGGCTTTATGAAGAAATACCAACTTGTTTGAATGTAGGAGGAAAGCAAAAAGTCAATGAAGTGTGCTGAGCTGTCTGACCTGTGTGCAGGCTGGATGTTTTGCCTGTTTGAAGAGAAAGGGTGGTATGGAGTGTTTGCAGTTTAAGACTATGGCAGAGAGTCTTTCAGAAAAGCTGGTATTTTTTCTTCCCCAAGGATTTAGAGCTTAGGCTGATAATTTTAGCCAAGGAAAGGGTCTTTCTAAGAACACAACCAAATCCTTTGGGCCCTGGAGAACAATGAAAGTCCCTTTCTCCATTGCTGCCAGGAAAGGAAAATTAGTGTGATTTGTGGTGCTTTTCCTAATATGCAGCACAATTACCCGGACAGGACACAGGAAAAGGATTCAATCACTTTTACTACATTTTTACTACATGTATGAACTACATAGAATTTAGATGCATGCATGCAGAACAGTTACAGGAAAAAACAAAACAACCCCAAAACTCAACCAAAAAAACCCAGATGCTAGGAACATTATACTTCATAACCCATTCTGTGTCTGCTAGGGTACAGTAAACTTTTCCTTCTATTGCTGCAAAAGAGCTGTCCTGGTCCACTGGGTAAAACCTTTACTAAGAGTCACTAGCCATCTTGATTTACATACTAGATTGCAACACATCCAGCTGGCACCTGTTTAGAGTGGCAGCATTTTCTGAGTAATGTGTACAGTGTCCTAGATTCCTGATGCATTTTTTGTGAGGATAAAAGACTTCAAAACCATCTTACAAAAACAAGAGCTGGGATCCTGAAATGAGCACTTTACCCAGCAAAGAGGCTAGAGAAACATTTATGATATGCAAAGCAAATGAAATGCATTTAAAGGCTGAACCTGATCTTTTTTGTGCTGTGGACTTCCCTGTAGCTGTGCTAGCAGTCCCCCCTCAGACTAAGTCTGTCGAGGGAAATTCCCTTTCTGCCTTCAGTATCCTCCCGAATAATTATATTTCAAAGTTTCTTTAAAATAAAGAGAGCTGCTGGCTCTCCCACTTCCATTTGTTTTGAATGATCTGCTCATTAGACAGCATTTGAACCAGAGACTGTATTACCAGGGTCTGAATGGAGAAGTCCAACTAGAAAAGTAGAGCCAGAGGAGGAGGAGAGTTGCCTGTGGCTGAAGCCAGTGTGGAAGAGTGGTGGATAACGATGATTTCCTCAGGGTTAACACAGACTTTATGCAAGTCACTCTCCTGAAGTGAAAGCTTGCACCCTTCACATATAAATCGGGAAACATCAGATGGCTGATTTGAAAACCAGTGGTTAATGTTTAACTGATTCAGTGAAAGGGTTGTCAAGCTGCCCAGGGCAATGGTGGAGTCATCCTCCCTGGAGGCATTTAAAAGACGCTTGGATGTGGCACTTCGGGACATGGTTTAATGGTGGACTTGGAAGTGTCAGGTTAACGGTTGGACTCAAAGATCTCAGAGGTATTTTCCAAAATAAATAATTCTTTGATTCTATAGATTCAGTTGACTGCTTTGATAAGAAAAAGTTACTGTGTCAGTCTGTTATATGTATAAAAAGGCTGGGTTTCTGGCCTGAGGGTGGGCATGCTCTGTTGCCTCTGATGTTGTTGGTGTAGACGTCAGCATGATTATTATTAACCTTGCTTACTATAGCACAGAGCCTGGGGCTCAATCAAATCAGGGTACCACAGGGTGGAACAGGGACCAGATTTCTGTCTAAGCAGGTTATAACCTGGACACAGCAGGTTCCTGGGGTCTGCATGAGGAGAAGGTTACCAGTTTGAAGGGATCCGGTAATCCTTTTCAAATAAAGAACCAGTTACCACTTTTCTGGGAAATATTTTTAGCCTGGAGATTTCAGCCATGAGCCAGCTCTCTGAAGTTAGGATACCTTCAGATTTCCCTGGGGTGAGGAGGGAGGCAGTGATATGCCCATTTGCAGGGTCCAGGTTCATGAGCAGGGTGCTGATGGGGCAGCTGCGGCCGCTTGACTGTGCTCCTACCCCCAGCCATCTCTGTGGTGAGCATCTGGCAGGGTCAAAGTGGTTAAATTTTCTGAGGAAAAATAGGTTAGATTTGTCTCTTTGTAAAATGAAGGGAAGATTGAAACTGTTTTGGAAATGACTTCTGCATCATAAAAAGTTTAACTGAATATAAAATGCTTTCACTGAAAAAAAATGTTTTCTCAGCTGAAAATCAACTATTTGAAATGTGAGATAACTTCTTGCATTTCTTCCACTTTCAACAAGAAAGTTCCCAGTAGCCTGCCAAAATAAGAGTTTGGGCAGCTATTCTTAAGAAATCAAGCTCCTTTCAAATTTCTTCTTCAGGCCAGCACCAAAAAGATCTGTTTGTTTGGTTTGGTGTGGATCAGTAAAAGCAGAGTTGCAGATTTACCCAGCTCACCTGTGGTTTGCTCAGCATGGCTCCAAGCAGAGACTGACTTTTGCTTTCAGTTTGGCTCTGAGCTCTCTCGTGCAGAAGTTGAACTTTGAGAAATCCCCAAAGATGAAGCCCCGCCACAATACTACAGTTAGTCAAGTGTAGGATTTTCCCGTCATCTGTTTATAACTGACTAGAGAGTTTCTTGGGTTTTTTTGTTATTTTTCAAGAAACACTTAAGGCAGGGGGGTTTCAGGGATTATTTTTAGATATATTATATGAAAAAATAGAAACATAAGAAGTAAGAAAATCCATTTTACTTGATATTTGTGAGACATAATCAGTGTAAACATTTACTTGGGTAGAAGTAGGGCTACTGTTAGCCAAGAGGAGATGAATGCTCATTGCTGGGTTTCTGGGAAGCTGTGATCCAAGGCCACCATGGGTCCAACCTTACAACTGTGGATAAGAGCAAAGTGTGGCTGGCTGTAGTTAAATATTCCTGCTTGCCCAAGAAAGTGAGGAATTGTCTTTCTAGATGTGACTGGGTGAGTTTGGACCCTTTAGATGCTTGCTTATTCTTTTCCTCTCCTGTAACCAGTCCCTTATTTTTGCAATGAAGCTGTGGAAGGGGTACATCAGAGTCCTGGGATGAAGGGCCAAGAGTAAGATCTGACTTTGGCCTTGCAGGAGTATGTGAACATCACTTTGATGAGGTTGATGGAAACTATGCTTAAGTGAGGACTGAAGGATAAGGAAATGTCAATCAGAAGAGATTTTTTTTTTCCTTAGGAAAACAGGTAGCATGAATGCATAGGTTCATCTACAAAGCCAGGAAAGTACACAAAATCATCTAGTCTGGCTGCATGTCCACACTGAAATTAGGTCTGATTAGTCTTGGAGGAAGCCCAGCCAGCAATGTGTGCTGAACAAAATGCTCCTGCTTTTAGTTAACATATACACCTCCCCTCCACACCCCAAATGGTTCTTCCATTATAGTCTCATCAGAGACCACCATTTACCTTGATTTTTTTTTTGCCATGGTTCAGACTTTCACAATGGCTATTAATGGTTGGTTATTTCCATATTTTATTTTTCCCAGCTTGTACAGCTACCACTTCTCCTAATGCAAATTTCTCCGCCTTTCAAAAGACTCTTCTGGCAGTTTTTTCCCCTACATGAATGAACACATACCCTGAGTCATTTGATCTTCCTTGTAGTAAGTTATCTGGGCTGACATCCTTCAGATATGTTCTGAAGAGTTTTTTCAAACTCTGCAGCAGTTTTTGAGGGGTCTTTCTGCAGTTTCATCAGGTTTTCAAATCCTTAAAAAAAATAGAGATGCCAGCATGTCAAAAGTCCTTCAGTTCCAGTGTTTCAAACACTTTCCTAAAGTAAAATTAATATCCTTATTTCTGGTAATTGCTTTTGATATACCCAAAGGTCACATCCAGTTTTCAGTATCTAAAACTTCCATACAAATGGTTGTCTTGCTAATAAGCATCTGAAAGACGATTTAAAACAAGCAACCTTTTCCAGTTTCCATCATCTATCTGAATTAAAGCAAGATATGGATTACCAACACACAGAGGGTGAAAGCACTAGAAAAGCTGAGGCCAGGTGCCAGGGGCCATGCAGACACCAGTGGACAGGTCTGTCCATAGATGCCATGGACCACTGTGCAGCCAACATCTTTGGCTGCCAGAGAGGTGGGGACAGCTGTCCCATGACTCTGGTGACACCAGGTCCTACAGCAGCTTCACACCTGCAGTTTTGTGGGAACCCAAATTCATACCCAGGCAGAATAATATTGATAAAACTCCTGTGTATGGATACGCGGTGTAGAGATTGACTCTCAGAGGAGATGAGTCTTTTAGATCAAGAGCATTTCTAAGAAGGGCTTGTATGCAGTTGATATCCAGTGAGGTCAGGGATAAGGCATCCTCCTGGATGAGTTTTGTGGGGCCAGACTGAGTACAAGAGGCTTAGAAAAACAATAGTTGACAATATGCATATTATCTTCTCTTGATTATTGTTCAGTAAGAAATAGATGCAATGAGTTTGGCTAAAATCCCTCCTCCTGCCCAGAGCTGAGCAACTTAGTGGGACATTCATTTTGACACTCAAATAAATGGCATTTTCCTTTTTTGGCTATGTCTGATTTAAAATTAAATGGTCCATCCACTGATGGATAGGTGATGCACAGAAAGCACCAAAGACAGACTTTATCCTCCAGTGGGAGCTCCTCGAGTTCCTTGCTTTTCACTGGATGCTCAAAATCTCAGCAACTGCTAATTCCTTCATATGCCAAAAATAGCAGTATTGCCTCATGCTGCACTTTTATGGGGCTGATTTCCACAACCAGGTCTCTTCTCATTAATCCAGTAATCCATGTGGAGCAGGGAACCACTGTGACTGCACCTCAGCCCCAGTTCCTTCTATGCCTGAGTTTTAAAAGATCTAATCAGAGGCTAGGGTCCTGCCACTTAGCTTCCCAGTAAGGGACAAAAGGATGTGACTGCTGCCTGGGACGAGAGAAGAGGTTAGTGTTTGGGACTGTGACAGGTCCAGGAGCTGGGTTGTATTTCCACACAAAACCCAAGTACACAAGGCCTATCGGCAGTACACCAGGGTCCTCCATTGGCTTGGGTGGCCTACAGACACTTGCACTTGCCTTGAAGGACATTTGCTTCTGGCAAACTGTGAATTGGTCCGTGGTCACAATCCTCCAGTGCACTGGGCTGAGACCGACGCGGGATCCTGCACCTTCCAGTTTGCCCTCTCTCGTGGAGGATTAAAAAGTGCAGATGTATTTTCTATCACATTTACACCTGGTTCCCGTGTCAGGTAACAATCAAATCTTCAGGGATCTCAAAGAGAGCAGAGTCAGAGCAATACATTGTGAACCATGCCTTCAAGGCATATGAAGATTCTCCTACGTCAGCCAGCTGCAGCTTCATCTGGTTGTTCCCTGCGTAGCTCCCTTTTTCTTGACAGAGCAGGTGCAGGGTCACGTGTGGAATGAGAAATACGAGTGATGCTCCAATAATGCCCTTCTCTTGTGGAAAGAGAGGAGCACACCCACATATGTGCTGCTTCCTCCCAAGCCCTTGCTTGCTGTGCCAGCTGAGTGCTAACAGGGAGCTCCAGGGCTGCTGAGAACTGTAAAGGCTTTCTTGACATTTAACTATTAACCAATTTTGTGGAGACTGAAGTAAAAGGTGCTGTTTGTGGGAGGTGATATGTGGATGAGAGAAAGAGTAGGAGTAGTAGGTGTCATGCAGTAAGAGCTGTCTGAGCGTGTTCACCCGTTTTGACCTTGGCTGCAGGCACCCGTGCTTGGCTAAACCTGGGAGCTAAGTACTCCTGGGCCTGGCTAGCAGGAGATTGCCTGGAAGTAGAGGCACTGGATAACTGCATGACTGGACTTAAAAGCCCTGCCAAATGTGAGAGCACAGGCAAGGAGTGGGACAAAACCTTCTGGCTCCATTCATGCTGGTGGCTGAAATAGCCCATCCAGGCTGACACCATGGCACGATCTGAAGCTGATCTCCAAACAAACCTGGAGCCACCTCACTCTGATGAGATGAGACTTGCACAGCTCTCTTAGCTTCAGTCAGCACTGAAGACTTCCTGTCAGGGAATGGGCACTGCTTCAGGCAGACCTTAGCAAGGGGAGAATGAGCATTAATTGGCTCAACTCAGCCCTGGGGCTTATCACTGGGGTGGCCCCACAGCCCTCTATGGCTCATCTTCCCTGATCTCAGAGGTGCCTCTCACCACTGTCACAAGTGGGCTGCACAAGGACATGCCACGTACATTTGCACTGGGGTAACAACAGGACCCAGCTCTCATCTGCTTTTTGTTCACCCATAAATCTCACTATTCCCCCCTGGGAGGATGCTGAGGAGGACAGAGTGAGTTTCCTCTGGGCATGCAGAAAATCATGTGGGACTGAAAGTAAGATGGAAAAAGAAAATGCCAAATTTTCCTAAGTCTGAAACATTTAATCAAGCTTTGCTCTGGCTTTAGTTTGGAGTCCCACCTAGTTCAGCTCTGGGCACTGGAGTGGGTCTGTGCAGATAAGCAATGTCCACCTGTGGCTGCAGGACAGAGGAGCTCACCTTCAAGACCACTGCCAGCAGGTGCACATTCACACAGCTTTGCTTTTCCACTTAACCCTGGGACTCACCCAGGGCTGGTGAGGATCCTGCAGCCCAGGCATCGAAGGGTCTGCCCTGGATACAATGGAGTGCAAGAAGTGGGAAAAGAGTCTCCCTGGGAAGGTTACAAAGGACTTGGAGACACATAGCTGAAGCAGGGCTGCGCAAGCCAGGGCTATAGATGAACCTAGGGAACAGGAATATGGAGATGGACAGGGACATCCTCTCCAAAAAGCCTATGGGCTGCCATCACTAAGGCCCAAGTGCAAAAGTCATTCAGGCTCTCAAGATGCTTTAGAGAAAGAATCTTCTGTGTTTGTGATTATTTGACCCTTCACCCCAGAGCTGAGAAGACACAGAAATGAAGGTAGGTGGTTGGGTGTGGGTCTGGGCTTCCAGAGGGGCTGCTGCTCCCCAGGGCAGGGGGGCTGGCACACAGCTGCTGTCTGCACATGGGTCTGCACAGCCAGGCTTGAGATACAAGTACCCTCAACTATTGCAAAAGACTAACAATCTGTCCCATCTTTGCCTCAGATTCCTGCAGCTGGAAATTGCATTTATCCACCTGAACTGAGTGGACTTATGGGAAACGCCTCAAGGAATGCCACAAGAGAGATGTATGCTTTTTCCCTACTTCTTGCTAGTGCAATTTCTTGCTTTTTCCAGGTGCAATTTGCAGTTTTGAAATGCTCCTCCCTGGGCTGGATAGGCAGTTTCTGTGCTGGTGTTAGCAGTCCCCCTGCTCTCCCAGTCACAGTAACAACCCATCGTGAGTACAGGCCTGGGGACTTCCTGTCAGGCTGAGGAGGGCAGACATTTTCTGCCTGGTTTCATTACCAAAGGTCTTCTGCCCAGTGTTCAGCACTTTCCCCTGATCTTCTCTCCATGGACCAGCCAAGGTGATGGGAGCTGTCTCCAAGACAACCAGCAGGGCAGGGCAGAGCAGGGTGCCTGGCTGCCATGGAAAGTGTCTACTGCCAGTGCTTTGCACACAGGGGAAACATACAAAGGTCCTGTGCTCTGCCTTCTGAGAGGAAACAGCTTCACCTCCATGCTTGGTAAGAAACTTTTCACCCCTACAGGGGAGAGCACTGCAGGTAGCCAAGGTGAAAGTCTTCAGGATCTGTGAGGAAGCCGAGGTTGTTCCATGTGCCCCAAAACCAGCCATGTGCCAGGGCTACTCAAGGAGCATCCTATGAGACCTGCTCAAGGGCCGAGGTGCTGCACAGGGCAGCCCCAGTTAGAGGAAGTAGACACTGCTGTTATGGTGGACATAGCCTCTGGAGCACTTTCACAGCACCAGGGAATCTCACACTCAGGTCTTATCTATGAAATGAGTGGGGGGAAAGTGTGTTTGCCCACGTCCTGGACTCAGAGCAGTGAGTGGTCCTTCATAGTGTCCTCACCCGGTGACTGGGGAGATGCCAAACACTGGCCATGGCAATGCTGGCACATTGCACGAGCTGGCTCTGGGATGACCTGGCACAGGGCAGTCCACATCTTTGCTGCCAAGCAAGGAGACCTCATCCAAGCCGTCTGCTGGGGACAGCCAGCTTGTGCCAGTTTCCGGATGGTGTCAAGGCAAGGGCTGGCTGTCCTGGACAGAGCTGTGTTAGCAACACCTGAACAACTTCTGAGAGGAATGATCCTGTGCCAGCGATGGGGAAAGTCCATGACAGCATCTTGTTTGCTAGCAGAGCAGGTGCCCTGGCAAGCACAGGGCTGATGATGTGCTGGCAGGAGACCTCTGTGGATTGCCTCATGCTGCTGAACATGGGGAGGTCCTGGATGGAGGCTCTGAAGGCATCACCAGCAATGTCCAGGGTTACCAGCCCTCCTGACAGGTTCAGGAGCACAGGACCTCCTGAATGTTAATGGGCTGTATGTGCCTTTGCAAGAATTCCGAGTGCAGCCCCAAATGCCATGCAGAAGACTGCTGAGGCAGAAGGGATGGTAGTTTACTAGGTCTGCAAGGCAGCACACTGCCAGCTGTGCTGCCCACCCTGCAACAGCAACAGGGGGGAAATGGCAAGCATGAATGTCAGCCTTGGGACGCCCACAGCGTGTTTCCTTTCCACCAGCAGACAGGATGTTAGCTGTCATGGGTGCTAATTAGTCCACAATGCAATGCTTCTGATTTTCCTCAGTGAATCTCTCAGTTTGAGGCTATCTCTTCTCAGACCTGTCTTTTAACAGGGCCACAGCACTGAAGCCCCCATCCTTTTGATGTCTTCTCTAGGTGCAACATTTTTTTAAAAATGCAGAATCCTGTATTCTAAAAGCATCCCATGAGCACCACTGGCCATTTCTGAATAAAGTTTGCCCAGATGTCTGCAGCGCTGATAGATTCAGGTGTGTCCAAAAGCAACATCGTATGTGCCGCTGCACATTTCTTGTGGCACATAGATGAGAATAGCTGTGTATATGCAGAAAGGTCATGAAAACCTTTTCTGGCTTGCCTCAGAGTTTCATTTACAAGTAAAGTGAAATTATTAGCTGTTTAGAGATAAGCTGGTTACAACTGATGCGTGGACACCTAAGAAAGTTTTACTGTTTTAAACAAGCTGTGTTGGTGGAAGCACAGATTCTGCCCTGTGTGGAATAACCATTCGGCTCAGCATCTATGAGGGCAGCAGCTGCTTCCCAGCAGCTGGATGCTGCTTGTCACTGGCCACATGATGAGCATTCTGGTCCCACCAGTCTGCAGGTGAAATAGAGCAATAGAACAACTCCAAGGTTTTCTCCAGTGGGAAATCTCCAGCTTACTTTGAACCCCATCATGCAGCATCATAATACAGAAGTAGCAGAATTGTACCAGAGCTGTGAGTTACCACCCCCCAGCTTTTGCTGCTGTCTATAACTTCCAGACAGGGAATGGTGACAATTAGGAACAAGGCAGTAACACCTAAAGTCCCTCCAGTCATTTTAAAGCTTCATGTATGCCTTGATGGGCTGATCCACTGCAACCTGGACACCTCTTGTCATGGAGCGGTGTGGTTCAGCAGGCTGATCCCTGTATGGGAGATGCCTCAGCTCCCAGTTTACCACATTGAACTTATCTGATCATAGCTCACAATGACTGGTCTTGGAGTCACAGATTTGTGTGTGGTGGCATCAACCAGTGTCAGGTCGGTAATGTTTCAAAACATGCTTAACTTTCCTGGTGTCAAAACCATGTTTTTGGTGTTCATTGAATACATTCACATTGCAGCTTTCATAAGACTGTAATTTATCAAAAGCACAAAGAGGAATCACACAGGCCAAGTTTCTAGAGCTCACATGAAAGTTAGAGAATAGGTAGAATGAAAGTTTTAAGGTCTCTAAAAACAACAATGACATATTTTTCCCAGAGAGAACCTTTTTAGTTTGGGTGATATTTTTAGTGTTGCTTTCCTTCAACACAAATGTTACATTTCCAAAGAAAGCAGACACCTCCTACAATAATGACAGCCAGCCTCTGAGTTTCTCATCGGAACAATTTCTATGAATTGTTTTGAACCAACCTGCACAAGAATCTGGGTACATTATTATGTGTTTATAAATAGGTCTGTTTTCACAAAACTCTTTCCCAAGGAAATTGCTCCCAATTAATATGAAGTATTTTCACTCATTACTTTTATTATAAAAAAGAGGGATCCCGCATAGATCAGAGTCCTGTTATGCTAAGAGTTAATAAAGGGATAAGTCTTACTCTGAAAAACCTCATCTTTTGGATTTGCTCCAGACCTCTGCAGTTCCTGATTGTCTTATGTCTACCTCCAAATGAATCAGCCCCATCACTGTGTTGAGCTCTTAACTACTCCTTTTGTCACCATATTCCTGTGAGGAAAGGTAGCATTAGTAACCCCATGTTACAGATGGGGACTTGTGGTGCAGAGAGGTGAAATGTCATGCTGATGGTAATCTGAACCAGAGCAGGGGGTGGATGCCTACTCTTCCCCTAAAAGCAACACCTTGCCCACTAGGCTTCCACACGGCTGGTGCTATGATAGTATTACTTCTTTATTCATTAATTTCCCATCAGCCTGCCTATGAAAGAAAACTCGCAGTACTATTGTCAGGTGCTTAAACAAGGGAGCTAAAGCATTTAGCTAGTATAAGCACACAAAGGGTGAAAAATGGAAGTGAGTAAAAGTGAATGAAGAGAAAAAGTGAAGGGCAGGAGTAGCATGGCTGTCAAGAAGTAGTAGGAGGGTATGGAAAGGAAACTGAAGCTTCAAGCTGACCCATAAAACTCCGCAGTGTTACCAGCAACCTCACTGACTTCACCTTCAGAGACTGTGTTTTGCAATAACCTTCTCTTGTCTCATTGACACCTGCCCACTCCAGTCCTGTGGCCAGCAAGAAACCTCCCACCTCCTTTAATCGCAGCCTTCCACACAAGGGTCTCTGCTGTCAGCCACCAGACTCTGCATGACTCACCCCCTCTGCATCTCTGCAGATACTTCCCTGAACTTTCTAGCTTGGCATGGCAAGAATAAAAGGCAAATAAATGTGGTTGCATGATGACAGGAATCAGATCTCCAGTTTTGGGATGAGATCCAGCATCTCTGTAGGAGAGTTCAGTACATGTTGTGCCTCCCTGCTCAGACCTGGCTGCCTGGGCAAGAGAAGGAGCCAGGGCAACACAGAAAACACCACACTGAGCCCAAGCTCCCTCACTCTTTGTTCTATCAGTGCAAAGAATCCCCCAAACACAATTCCCTCCACAAGGAAACGCAGTGCTAGCTTCATTATCAGGTTGGAAATCAAGATAGTTGTTAATTAAATGACTTTCCCAAATGTCACAATAAGAGCTGCAGATCAGACTTGCTTCACTCTCCTGAAAGCCAGTTGAGTGTTGTCTTCAGTACGCTGCTCCTCTCACCTGGTGCAATTGCACCTGCAGTCATGGCGAGAGTTGGTCTGGGTCCACTGACCTCTTCAACATGACATCAGTGGAAAATTCAGTAAAAAACCTGTGGGTGTAGGAATCCTGTCCCCATAAATATTAGAAGAGGATGCACCTTGTTTAATGTCTTCACTGCCAGGAGTGGTCAATGAAGTTAGAATCTAATGAGAAATATGCAAACTCAGCCTCAGGGTACAGAAGATGCCTGGTACAAAAATAAACATCAGCTGTCAGAAATTGTCCTCTAGACAACATCCCAAGGAATACGTTTCTTCAGGGTCTCAGTTTGCTATGAAGGCTGTGTGCTTTAAAGCAAAAGGTTTGCCCCACTTACTTCCTGAAGTTTGTCACTTCCTGATAGTTTTCCAACATAAATCCAAAGGATTTCTGATTGGCCTGTTGTTTAACAACTAGAAAGTAACCATGTGATTATCCTTATCTTTTCCTAATGCTACTGATAGTTGCTCGGTAGGTTCAGAAAGCAGACACTTCAGTGACTTTTTCTCATGAGCCAACTCTTCACTCAATGTCTAGATCTGCAGTAGTTGATTAGAGTGTATCCTGCATGCTGCTGCAAGCAGGAATTGGTTTGAGGGCTGGAGAGAACTAGTTTCTAGATAGCCAAATCTGCAGGATAATAAATTCATTAATTTTCTGGAAATGACTTATGGTTCAGTTACTACAATCACCTGCATTAGCCCAGTCTGGTTGTTTGTGAACTTCTGTAGGGAAGAGGAAAAAAAATCACCATTTCGATTGGGAACAGTCAGGACCAGATGGTTCACAGGTGTGGCAACCAAATCACAAAGGCTATCTCCCCCCGTGTGAAATTCATCCTCACTTGTATAGTGGCTATGAAGAGTAATGCTCCAGTAAGTGCTCTGTGGTATTTGTATAGGTTACTGCCTGCACAGAAAAAAACCCAGAGGATATTCCCTCTGTGACTCCTCTCAATCCTGAAAGGTGACAGCTTTATGAAGGTGGGTTACTCATAACAATTCCACCTTGTGACAATTTTCCTTCTATTAAGTGTAATGGAGGCTTTTCTATTTATGCTTCTATAGATTCAGGGGCTCTAGGCCGTGTCTGCAGGTAGCAAGTCTGGAGTGTTCCCCAAGATGGCAACATTTTTTGAAATACAAAAGACATTTTTCATTTAAAGGCTGATTAATTTGTGCTGATCACAGACACACAAAAATCTCTTTCCATTGGGCTTTGTGGGCCTTTTCCATTGCTTCATGTCATGGTGAAGCCACCAGTGGCTTGGTCACAAGGTGTGAGGTCTCGGGGAGGGACTGTGGGTGCAGCACAAAGGAAGCTCGGTTTAACCTGACTTTCACATGAGCCTCTTCTGCACCTCAGAGCTTTTGTCTATTCATTGATTTCAGTGTATTCAGTGGAAATGATACATCATTTTGTGAGATGAGCTGATTCAAGGCCTTTATGGCCATTAGTGCTGTCAGGCACATGCCAATGAAGCAGCTGGGGCTCTACCCAGGCTATTAGGATTAACACCAACTCAAGGGATAGGCTAAGCAGGCAGCCACCCAGGGGAGCAAGCTGCCAAGAGTGTGAAAGCCATCACAGCCCTCCTACCCACACTGCCCAGAGAGCACTATGAAGGCAAGGCTTGGGGCAAAGGGAGGCAGCCACTACTGCTGAACAGCTGCGTGGAGGAGCAGCAGCTCCTGCTCTGCCCTGCCCCAGCTCACTGCCTGAAGGACAAACAGGAAAACCTGGGTCCTACTGGCTATTTGGATATTTCTCCTGGTTCTGCTGCTTGCTCTCTCCCTCCGTTTTCTACAACAGGTGCAGCACAGTGCTGGCATCTGACATTTGCTTGTCAGATGCTGAGATATCTTAAACTGGCTTTGTCTGGATAGGTCACAATAAAATCTGAGGTTGCCAGAGCACACTTCCCTCTTCCATACACCCAGGGCACAGACAAATTAGGTGCTGGCACTAGCTGCAAATTATCTGATGGCTCCAGCAACAACATGGATTACACCACAGTCTGTGCTCTTGGTAAATGCTATCTCCTTGCAGAAATGGACCATACTGAGCACAAAGGGGGGATGAGGCACTGGGACCACTCTCCTGCCCAGCATGGTCTGTTCCACACAGACACAGCTCTGAAAGCCGAAGCCAGAGGATGGAGGAGGCAGGGACTCAGGGGTGGACAAGGGACACAACTGCCCCTCCAGCTGATCTCCCATCACCAGCTAACACAGGCATGCTGCTGTCTCCTTCTTATAGAGACATCAACAGCCTTTCTTTTCCTGCAGGCTGCTGGAGTTTGTAGCACTTGTGGAGTAGGGTGTGTGATAGTATTTTTCACTTATAACACCTAGCAAATTATGGCATCAAAGAAAACAGAGCAGTGAGTGCTCGTTCGGTATTTGAGTTCCACCTGTCCCCCTGGCTGTTGGATGATTCTGGGCTCTGAGATGGAGCTGTATGGAAAACCAGGAGGTGTCACGCAGAGCCACTGCACAGACTTCAATCAGGAATGTTTCCAGCAAAAGAAAAATGTGTTAAACTCAGCCTTTCTCACAGTCTGACAGCTCCTGATGTTCATGTCAAGAAACGAATGCAAAAAAATGTGCTCTCTCTGAAGAGAGATATAACCAAAGAATAATTAATGATAAGGGCTCGTACAGCACAACTTGCCCCATTCCCCATGCAAAGAGTGCTCAAGACCTTGGACTTTCAGCGCCTGAAGACCCAAGATACTGATGCCCTTCCTGCCTCTCCTCTGAAAGAGTTTGTTTTAAATACATAATAAGCCTACTTGCAACACCACCATGCCCAGCTAGCAGTGCTGTTTGACTAACTGCACTGTGTCTATTAGAAGGGAAGTCAGGGCTTTGCAGTAAAGTAGCTGCAGCTCAAATAGCAGTGTTCTGCTTATTGGAAATCAGTTCAGTAAAGGAAGGAGTCACTGCCACTAACATCAGCAGGTACTTCCCATTGGTTTTTGTAAGTACGCTGTGACCTGGAGCAAAATAAGGCTATCACAGCCAACTCTTCTGCTTGTTTTAAAGGCTTTGCTACTCAAAAGAAAAACAGCAGGAAAATAAAGAATCAAAATGCATTTCAGGGGAAACTGCCAATGGAAGCTTCTCAACAAAACAAGCTGAAACTAATATGAACAAGGAGCCAGCACTAGCAGTCCTTGGCATGAGATGGGAGAGACGGAGGAAAGAGGCTGAGGTACTGCTGGGCTCACACAGGCCTGGTGGGAGGGAGAGAAAAGCAGCTGGGACCAATGCCAGGAAGGGCAGTTCCCACCAGCTCTCTCCTCCATCCCCTCTACAACAGCAGCCCCCACTGAACTCACGATTCTGCCAGCTCAGCTGCCCCAGGCACCACATGTGCACTCCCACATCTGCGACTGGCCTGAGGTCCTCTAGCGCAGGACACTGACAGCAGTGCCATATGATATATGCATGGGCAAGCCAAGGTGTACCGCCTTGCCCCTTGGCATCAAACATCTGTGCAGGCACTCAATGTACGTACCTGGCTGAAGGCAACCATGGCTTGCTCAAACCTTTGCTGAATAAGAGCGATGGTGCTGAACACCGGCGGGAAGGAACAGTCTTGAGGGGCTGAAAGCAAGAATGAGTTTGTCATCAGTTCCCATTTTCCAGCAAAGCTCCCACAAAGGTGAGGGATTTGAGTATTTATAGAAGTCATTGCTACAAAGTGTATATGGGAGGAGGATAAAATCTGTTTGTGCTCCTAAGTCCTGGATGCTGCCAAATTTCCCCTCAAGTGGCAAGGCTCTGACTCCCAGTGGTTGGCACAACAGCTGCTGCCCCATGGAGCCAGCCAGGCTCAGCAGCACTGGCCAAGGCAGGTGCACAGTTGCAGCACTGTAGGCAAAACCCTGGGGCCACCAGCTGAGACACCCTGGTAGGTGTCTGACTAAATAAGAGCAACCTCAGCACCACAGTGGCTGCTCAACCCAAGCTCCTTTTATGGGCAGTGGGGAGACATGGACACTTGTAGGACACCATTCTTCCCTCCCCACTTCTGCAGCCAGCCTGGGAGAAGAGGAGCTATGTCCTTTTCCAGAAGTGCCCATTTCTCTGCACCGACTCTGAAAGGCCCGTGGAGCAGATGGGTTGGATACAGACCCCCACACTCTGTAATGCAAGGTGAGAGGAGGCTGCTGTTAGTGAGCCCAGCATGCAGAGGCAACCAAGCTTGTTTCAATTAGAAGTGGGTAAGCTGCCTCCTGCAAATCCATGGGGGAGCTCCCTGCCTCTTAAAGACCTAAAATCCCTGAAATCTGTGCTTTGGGACAGCAGGTTCTATGTGGCTGCCCGCCATCTGAACACAAGCATGAGTGCTAAGGAACCAGGCTATTTTAGGAACAAGTGACACAACAGAGGAGCATCAGAGTCAAGAAATGGCTCCTTGCTGCCAAGTGTTGACATGAGGTCAATAAAGGGCAGGTTATCACCCTTTGGGGGATGCCTGTATTAAAGTCATATTTCAGTATTTCTTTGAGAGACTTGAAAAGCAGGGTGATATATTTACAGAGAACTTTCTGAACATTTGGCCTCATTTACTGAGCAGGAAAAGAATGATTAAAAACACCATCTGCTTTTTATTGAACTTTGTTTTAGATATTCATCAGAATTTCAGCAGCTTTTACCTCTAACTCTCAATGTTTACTCCTGAAAATTTGTTAGCAGCATACCATTCCATGTGGTTTAAAATGGCAAACAAGCCTTGCTGCTGGGGTCTGCAAATCTTCTCTACCAAGATCTCACCAAGTCAGTGCAAACCAGCCCAGCACAAAGGGCAGGCACAGTGTCCTCCCTGAAGGTGTCACAGACCAAGCCCTGTGAAGGATTATGGGGAGTCCATCTGGCTGAGACCACCCCCGTGGTGTCCCAGCCCATGTAACCCAAAATAGCAAATGCAGTTTCCCAGAGGACATGAGTGATGTTCCCAGTTGTTATTACCAGAAAAAAGTAAAGCAGCAGCAGGAGAAGTCACCTTGCTCTGGCTGCAGGGAAAGGTGCTGGCAGGCATGACCATGAAGCTGCCGCAGCACTGCTTTGAGATATTAGAGAACTACTTTCTGCTAGGAAGAATGAAAGACAGGAGTGGCCTTGTATATTTACTCCTGGTTTATATCAGTTTGACACTGGTATATTTAATCCTGTGGCCTCTCTGGATGTGGGAATTTGTGTGACAGAAGTAGGTGAGACTGCTTCATACCTGCAGAGGATATGGTTTCTGAAGGCAATGCTTACTCCTGCCTGTACTATCATGGCCCTTTTTGCTGCCTACCTTTTACAAATACCTAAATTTACACAATCAGAAGTCAAAGAAATGAACACTGAAATTGCTTACTATGTACATGAGTCTGTTATCAGAGCAGTAGGTCTTTTCTTTGAAGTGTTGACTCATTATTACCAGAAGGTCTTCTACACTCAGTTGCTCAACAAAAGGTCAGTACGTGACAAAGCCTGTGCTGCTCTCACAGCAGTCACTTCATAGCTCATGGAGTTAAAAGTGTTTTGGGAAAAGGTTATTCTCTTAAGATGCTGTAGGGTGTTGTCCTCATGCTTGAGCCCATTGGGACTCTGGCTGGGGGTAGTCCTCCAGCTCCAGTTTAAAATAGCATTTGTGTGGAAGGCACGGTCTAGCCATCACAGGTTTTGCAGTATCAGAATAAAACACTAGCTTAGTGATACAGCAAGGGAAATATCTGCACCCTGCAGGGGAAGTGAGAATCAATCCTGACCCAGGCAGAGGCCCATTTTCTCCCCAGCTTACTCCCTTGTATCATGAGCACTGACCACATCAGCTTATAGAACTCTCAGTGTTGTCCGTCATCCTGCCTCCATTTAAACCCACAAGGACTGTGCAGTGCAGACTCCCAAACAGGATGCACATGGGAGGGCAGACACTAGTTTCTTAATCTGGTGCAACATTTGCCATCACATGGCTCCAAAAGGTTGGCTGGGAACCTTTTCTGAATCCGCCTAGGACCAGCCAGGCACACCCTCTGCAGAGCAGGTAGGAGATGCTCAGGGAAACATAACCTTCCCAACTGCCACCCAGGGTGGGATGGGGGTTACAGGTGGTGGCAGCATGATGCTCATGGTGCCTGGATTGATATGCCACCAGGATGGCAAGGAAATAGTGCTGCACTGCAGGGAAGAATGGGTTTGTTCCTCTCCCCAAACCAGTGTAAAGCAAATTCTTCCTATTGCTGTTATTCCTGTTGTTCTAGAGTTGCCACAATTTCATCTATTAAGCACATATAGAGAAGATTAAATGAGCTATATATTTCAAGTTACATATATACACACATGCACATTTTGACACCACTGAAAATATCAGACCTGATGTACCTCCTCTCACTCCAAATACAAGGGATTTATTATTTGATTTATTGAACCAAATAATGTTATGTCATTAAGAAACACTTTATTGCCAAGTGTTGCCACTACTTTGGTGGAAAAAAAACTAAGTGTGATTTTTATTGAAAGACTGCAGCAGGTGCAGAGAAGACAAATTAACTTTGCCCTGTGCTCCAAGAGCTGGGAGAATTTGATCACATTTATGTCAGCGTTGACTATCAGGTACATCATACTTTCTCTCTTCAGGGTTTTTTCCTCCACTTAACAGAAATCTCTGCTTGCTTCATGGAGGATATCACAGTTTCTGCCGCAAGTTTAACTCCAGCCCTTCTTACTCTAGCCTGTGACCTGTTCTCGTTCTGAGGCACACAGCAGATAACACAAGGATGGCACCTGCAGATAGCAGAATTTCAGAAGCACTCCCTGGGAGCCATTTGCTTAAGGAAATCACCTACATGCACCACACAAGGGCTTCATCCCAGACACCCACAAGGAGAGCTGCCCAAAGACTCAACCATAACCAGAAAAATAGGAGGGAAAGTCTAAAAAATATCCCATTGCTCTGCAGGCTGTGGTGGGATATAGGTTACTGAGAGTGCTGAACAATGCTGGCACCAAATTACTTCCTTTTTGAAACTGGCAGAGAAGTCAAATCTCCTTTCTTATCTCAAAGCACTCCACCAAAAAAAACCTGAAAATCCAGAATTCAGTCAGTCTTCCTCAGATGAGCTAACTACTTCCTGCTGGTTTATAGGAGCAAATGCATTGCTTGTTTTTACTCATTCAGAAAGCCTTTCAAAGTGTGTATACAGGGACATGATTTTGCCATCTGAAGAGACTTCTGGGTGGCCAGATTCTTCAGCAAGCAAGGACCAGCACTAGCTGAAAACTAATCCCATTTCTAAAACCTTGGACTTTTGTTTCTTCACGACTTTAAGAAATGCCCCCCCATCTCAAAACATACTTCTACAATCCTTAAGGACAAACTAAAAGCCTTTTTGCCCCCTTCACTACACTAGGTGAGAGTCCTTGTGAAAACAGCAAACTTCTGTTCTTCCTTCTTCTCCTGAAAAAAATCCATCACTGGCAGAAACACAGATATTTCACACAGTTCACATTAAATAGTCACTTAAACCAAACTGCATGAGACACCAGAAGCAGAAGCAGGGAGGGAAGCCCAGGAAGCTTCCAGGAGGTGTGCTGACAGGTAAACCTGCCTTTCCTCAACCAGCTTTTCCCAGGGTACACAATGAAATTCCCAGGGACTTTCATTTCCCTGGCCACATCTTGCATGTGCACATGCAGAGGAGGCTGGGGCAGGGGCAGTTGTGACCACCCCAGCACATCAGACCACCAAAAAGGGAAGAAAAAGGGGCTCCTGAGGGAGTTGCCCCACTGCACCCAGCAAGAGCTGCCCTGCAGATATTCCCTTAGGTGAGGGGTTGGTTTGGCTCAATCAGGCAGGCTGGGAAAGAAATTACAAATTTACACAATAGGAGGATTTCTGGTCTCAGTTATATCAACGTGGGCAGAGAGTGGTCTCTCTGAAATCAGCAGCAGCACTCAATTTAAACTAGCCATCCCAAGGTGTGGGTCCAGGCTTATATAGAATAAATAAAAGTAGAATTTGCCTTTGTCTGGTCTATATTAAAACTCTTTTCCTACATTGTGGCACTAACATCACTCGAGTCAATGCACTTATTCTGGACTTCTAACAACACAATAATAAACAGATCTTTATCTAAATAGGTTTAAAAGCTGACAGCCTGGTTATTGGGACTGATGAGATTTTCTTTATTGACTGTGCAATCAGTGTGATTTAGAGCCTCCACAGGGGCCTTGCTGAAGGCTCTCCAAGACCCAGCTGTGACAAATCCTCCCCTTCCCCCCCAAGTTCTGCTGGGCATTGCTGCTGGAGACAGCAGCGGTGGTAATGGGATGTTGTTCTCCCCCTCATCTTCCCACCCTCCTGATCCTACCTTCCTGGTGTCCTGACCTCCCACAGGCCCAGTTATTTGTCTGGCATCACACCCCTGCTTTCCAAGGTAATAAATTACTGCAGGAAGCAGCTTTGCAGTGGACCTCATTAACCGCAAACACTGTCGTCCCTTTTCCTGCCACATCATGCAAGCCAGACATCCATGAGTGTCTGCTGTAGATACGCATTTCTCAAGCTCCCAGGAGGACCCAGAGGTCTGTGGCAGATGGTGCACTGGACTGATGTATACACAGGGCTGTGGAATCGAGTCACCCTTCTTGCCTCAGGGGATCATGTCCCAGCACAGCCTGAACTTCCTTGTGATGCTCCATTCCTGTGCCATTGCAAGGGGTTTGTGGACATTGTTAATATAAAAAACAGTGGGATGTAAGGTGAAGAGCCTTATTGGTACTAACTTGTTCCATTTTCAGAGACTGCTGGTATTCTGAGAAAGCATCAGGCTTAAGTAAAATAGATCCATAAAACTAGAAGTGAAGCATCAAGGTGCAGTAAGACGGATCCACCCTCATGCTATGGATGGGAGTACTGGGGCTGTATTATGTCTAAAGAAAATAGCAATTTTTTTCAATGTGTATTGAAAAGTTACTTTTGAAAAAAGTTAAGTAAAAATTGATCTTGGGGCAGCCAGCATCCCAATTTTCTCTGCTAAATAATCACCTACTATTTTCTTTTTTTTTATCTCTCAGAAACAGAACAATAAAGAGAGGTTAAAAAGAAAGAAATAGGAAGAAGAGAGAGAAAAATATGCATATCTGAAATTTTCAAATTTTTAAAGTGTTTCTACAGACAACTTTGAAGAAAATGTAACTGTTAATTGTTTCTCTTTTTTCCTCTTAACTCTCTTTTTTTTTAAGTAAGCACTTTCTCATTGGAAAATAATCCATTTCTGCCATCAGCCTTAGTTTTGAAGAGTAGGAGGTAAAATGGAAAACCAGATCAGTTATCACATAAAATACTCTTCCAGGCTTTATATTTGGAAGCTCTGAAGCTTCTACTTATCATCCATGCATCTCTGTGTAAGGGATCCATGCAGAAAGCCCCTGCCAATAATCTCATTTTTAGCAGAAAAATCTATTTATCAAAGCTGATAATGCCATGAAGAAAGGCCATGGCTCAGTGCAGAGATTCAGTCCTCTGCAGTTTTCTTTTTGTTTCCCAGCCAGCCCAGCCAGCACCTTGCTCCTGTCTGAGGTCAGACTAAATGATGTAACGGTCCCTTCTGGCCTCGAAATCGATGGGCTGGTGGCCGGGGCCTTTCTCCCTATTGACAGGAGCAATCGCTGCAGCTGAGACACCCCAGGGGACCAGGCTTTGGTCCTGGGCTCATACCAGACTACCAGGTGCTGTGGGACAGAGTTCACAGCACGCGCTAATGTGAAATGTGTCTCTTGCAACGATGTTAAACCTCTCCTTAAGAAGAAGAAAGAGAAGAAGAACAACAACACAAACCCACAACCCTTTTTAACTCTCTCTCACACAGATATAGCCAAGAACCTTCACGGTTTTATTTTAACCAATGTCCATTTACTCGTGGGTGAGGGTTTTATTTTGTTCTGTTTTTCAGGACTCTGCTGCCCTAACACGGTACCAGAGCAATCTGACAGTGCAGTGATATCGTCAAGCAGTCTCTAAATCCCATCTCTGGCAAGCAGCTAGGAACTGCTCGTCTGATCCTGACACCACCGGCTCCCGCGGTCCCATTCTCGGGATAAGGAGAGCTCTGCCCTACGGGGCTGAGAGCACGAACCCGCGGAGCCCAGCAGTCCGGCACCGGCCCAGTGCCGTGGGAGGCGCATCGCCAGAGTGGTACGAGGGAAGTCTCGGAGTTCGCTTGTTACCAGATTCAGGACCAGGCTCAGATCCCTGGCAGTTCCTCAGCTGCCTCTATCCGTAAATCACCTGCGCCGGCAGCAGCCAGCATCGTCCCTAACACCCGTGAAGGAGGGGGGCTGCCCCGCGCCGCACCCCCGCCCCGCCGCGCCCCGCACTCACCGCCTCGGGCGCGGGGCCGCCGCCTGCCCGCGGCCCTGGCATCGTTCCGGGAGGGGCTGCAGGAGCCCTGGGCGGCGGGTCCGGGTCCGCCTCGGGCACGGAGCCGGAGAGAGTGAGCGGAGACCCCGGCGCCGGCCGCCCCCAGCCCTCCCCGCCGAGGGAGGAGCCGCTCCCTCCCGCAGCAGACCCTGGGGGTCCGCCGGCATGTCGACCGGGCCGCTGGCAGGGACGGGCCTGCCGGGAGAGGAGAGCCCAAAAATCGATAGGTGCAGCAAGAAATGAAGTGAAAAGCGAAAAGTGACTCTCGAAGAAAAAAGCCTTCACGGCTTCTTCACAGCCAAGCGCTCTCCTGCCAGGATCATTACCGAGGCGACGTGGTAGGTATGAATGTAACACCGTAGGGTGTCGGAAATAACGAGCACCAGTGCTGGAGAACTTGAAGCCTAAATTTGTGCCCATCGGGCATGCAGGAAGGAGGGATGGGGCCAAGCCACTTAAGGGCTAGCCAATGTATCACCATTGTCCTGGAGGTATAGACTCTGTAATGCATTCATCATCCATTCAAGTGTCCACTTCGGTCTGGAAAACACATCCTCAGCTAGTCCTGGGTACAGGTTTGGGGAATCACCCTTTAAAGTCTAGTAAGAATTGCACAGAGCTCTTAAATAACTGGGATTGACTTTCTACTACCCAACACTTTCCATCTTCTTATTGAAATCTAAGTTATCTAAGCACTAGAAAGCTTTATCAGTTCAAAGCAGATTATTTTCCTACAGACTTGCCTGTACTTAACCAGCATGTTTTACAAGTGACCTGCTCTCACTGAGTTGTGCTGCTTGGCAGCTAGAGATAAAATTAAAGGATTTGTTTCAAGTAATGATGAATTGCCTACAGATGGGACATCAGCTCTTGCAGTCTGGATTATGGTATTTTTGCTAGGAAAAAAAAGCATAGGAACTGCTTTTTCCCATGAAAAGGACAAATGTCCTGTCAAATGTGGGATGGTTACTAAGAGCTCCAGTTTGTCCTTGAGTGGGAGGGATGAATTTTCACATCTCTTACTGTCCGCAATGCACTCCTAAGGGGAAAAACATCCCAAACAGCAAAATATAGCACCTTTCAGAACCACTCAGACCCCTTGAAAGGACAGGTGGATACAGACTCCCACATAAGTTGCATTGAATGACAGCAGTTCTGCCCCTGCTTGTGTACAGTCAGCAACTGCAAACTGGGTACCTAGCTCTGCCAGCATTATTCTCCCTTTTCTGGCTCTGATGATCCAGGGATTTCTGGAGGGCTTTTTCTTTTGTTTGGGTTTTTTCCTCTTGCATTTTTTCAGCTTTATTGCTGAGTGCATCACTTGTATAAAATACTAACAAAACTTCTCTCTGAGCTGCTGGGTTCTCTCTGTGACATCCTCTGGCAGCCTGCAGAAATCAACAGGGAAGTTACACGAGGTTTGGCATCATCAGTGCAACTATTGTGAAGGCTCAGTTAAGCCCTCCAGGACATGAATGCCGGCCAGCTTTTCTGGAAGTTGCAATATGTTCCCAGACAGCATGATCAGAGTGATTGATTTCTACATTTACAAATGTGTTTATTATTTGATATTAGCTCAAACTGGACAGTTTTGAGACAGACTGTTGCTTTGCTGTTTAGGTCACAAATGTTTTCTGGATTGCTGCAAAGGGAAGAAATTTTTTCTAAGCTCACACAGTGTCTTGGCCAGGACCTTTCTGCATGTAAAATACTGGATAATTTCAAAAGGGGACAACTGAAGACTGCAGTGAAAGAAAGAAAATGAAAATCAGAATTGCAAACAGAGTCATCTTATTTCTTACAATTCATACTTCTTTTTGATGCTTATGCTAAAAAAAAACAAAACCAAACATGTTTTGATCTGCACAAAGCCTCACACCTGTTAGCAGTGTCAGGTTAACTGGGATGCCTAATTAAAACAATCAGTCACCAATTAACATGATAAAAAATTGCTATTTGAAATTCATAAGAGACTGAGAAGTTAAAGAGACACTTATCCAAGAGCTTAGCAGGTTTTCATTTGCAGATACTTAAGAAAAAAAAAAAGGTGAAGACGCACTCTGGAACATAGCCCAGTAAAATCAGAGAGGAGTCTGCGAGCTCCTGTGACACTTCATTACTAACGTGCCGGCTGCTAGCCAGCCCATTTGCTTTTGCACTCCATCTGCCACGTCTTGTACATACTGAGATCCAGGCTCTGGTACCATCGCTTCTGTTGACAATTACTCCTCAGGTGTCGCTAACGGCACTGCTCGGACCACCTGAAGAGTGCAGGACCTGTGCCAGCACCTGGGTTTTCCTTGGGACAGGGACAGCATCTCACTGACATTCAGTCAACACTGCTCGTTCTTACTCCCTGGAAGTTCCTACCTGATGTATTGTAATGGCATTAGGCTACACTGTGCACCAGTGTCTACCAAAGCTTTAGAATTCTGCGGATCCAGTATGCCAGGTCATCAAATCCACACAGTCCAGTAAAGCCAGTCATTCACTTTCCTCCTGCTGACCAAAGGCAGTGACCCTCTGTTCCAGGTTGGAGACCCTTTCAGACCAGAAGTCCCTTCACCAAAACCAAGAAGACAGCCTTAGTCCTCTTCCATACCTGGTAGGTTGCTGGTTGCCTTCCACCATCTCAACAGCGGCTGAACTGACAGCCGTCTTGGATGGCCCTCTTGATCAGCTGCCTTCCCTCTTCCCCCTCAATTTCTGTACATGGGCTCCTAACTCACAGGGGGCTCACCATCTCAATTCCTCATGTCCCCTGCCCAGTCACACAGGAGAAACCAGAGAGTGGCATGCAGTGTGTGTCTGGGCACCCCTGACAGTCAAGGTGCTGGCCTGTGGGTACAAGGAGAGAAACAGGTTTTCTTCAAAAGTCAGATCCAATGGGTCACTCTCTGCAGCTGGTATATCAGAGTCTAGTCAGTCCATCATCTCCAGGTGGCTGGAATATAATGCTGGTGAATTTCGGACAACCCTTCTAGTACTTGCTCATGTACACTGGACATCAGGATCTTCGGAGACATGGTTGTCATCCAGGTCACTGTAGAAGACTTTCCAGCACTACTAATTCTCTCAGATGTTGGATGCCTTCTTCAGTGGTAGTGGCAGCAATCTGCTCGCCTGGCTGGTGGCTATAACATTGCAGCATATCGTGAAGTCTGCCAAAGGTTAGGGACCCACTATCACCTCTCGGTGATTTCTTTTACTTCCTCTTCTTGATTCCTTGCTGAAGGAGCAGCTTCCTGATCAGACCGTTCCTCCTCCTACTCCTGTACTAATTGATGATATGGACCCATTGACCTCTGTATCCAGTGCTTCTTTTTGACTACTAAGGCAATTACTGTAGTTAGGGTTTTGATCCCTGTCTTATCCATAGTGTTCCCAGATGCGGTTTGGGTCCCTGTCTCAACCATGTTCCCTTGATGGTGCTGAAGGGAGGCTCAAGAAGCACAAGAAAAGCCCTAGGGAAGTGCTAAGAGCTTCTGGGTTTCACCGGGGCAGGCAAGGCACCCCTCCACCAAGTAGTGCACCAATTGAATGGGATTACATGCCTGTAGAGGTGCAAGATCACAGGCTATGGGAGGTGATAACCCAGGCACCTGCCCAAGTCCTCCCACATACCCTGCAACCCAGGGATTGATGGCCTAAGGGCACATTTCCTTGTCACCTCACTGGCAAACTGTTTCCTCATGACATCAGACTAAAATCAGTTTCTATGCAAATGACAAAAAGATTACATTAATCAAGCAGCTTAGATAGGGATTTGGTGAGGACCTCTGAAGATGAAGGCAGACACATCAGCCCTAGAGGGGAAGAGAGAGATGCAATCCCTCAGCTCTCTGCAGGACAGGCCTCCTGGCACAGGGAGGGTACCTGTGCTAGGGCCAAGCACATGGCTGCTGCTTTTATCAGAATGTTTCCAGGCACAGCAAAACACAGAGATAAGCACTGCAGCAAAGGCAGGAGCTGAAAGCAGCCACTGCAGAGCCTTAGGCTCTGTTATGCAGTAAATCAAACGAGCCCTGTGAGCCATGCAGAAGCCTGCCAATTATCAGCTGCCACAGCTATAGTATGCCCAGATCAAAACTGGCGTTATCTCGTGCCCCATGTTGGGTGGCAAGAAAAAGGACTAGTGGGTTGATCTTGGCTGGCTGCCAGACATCTCCCTGGATGCTTTCTCATTCCTTCTCCTCAATAGGACAGGGGGAGAAAATAAGATTAAAAAAAACCTCAAGGGTCAAGATAAAGACAGCTTAATAAGAAAAGCAAAAGCTGTGCATGTGACCAAAGCAAAAAGAGGAATTCGTTCCTTGCTTCCCATCATCAGGCAGATGTCAAACCACTCCCTGGGAAGCAGAGCATCAGCATGTGTAACGGTGGCTTGAGAAGACAAACACCATAATCCTTCTTTCCTTGAGATTTTATTTAAAAAGATGTGCAGCCTCTCATTTGTGTGCTGGTTGCTCTGTGGGTTGGATCAGAGGGCTGGGAAGTGTGATGATCTGAATCCTTGACAGGGACCATGCAGTGAATGAGTCTTACTTCATGTGTGTGCTGGGGGCTGGGTGGTGTGCCTCTGCAGCTCAGGGGTTCTCTGCTCAGAAGGAGATTTAGCAATGGTGACCACCTGGCTCTTGCATGGGCCACACAATCACTTTGCACCCAGGACAAATGCTGACTGCAGTGCTGGTAGCTGGCACGTGCAGTGTGTTTGAGGCAACCTGTGCCCAGGTGGGTTTGTTCAGTCATCCAGATGTTCTTGAGGGACTCTCCTGGTGTTTATTTCCAAGCTCAGAGTTCATGTCATCCCCGAATGGACATTTCTGTTCATGTCAGCTAACAAGGTGGAGGGATGTCATGGATCACACATACCCAGAGCCACTGCGCATAGGTCAAGCATTGCAAATGCGGTGGATCTGAGTATGCTAGGACATTCTACAACAACTGTTCAGGATCTGTACCTTCAAGGGTTGGTACACTTTGGAAAAGAGGCACATCTGCACCCTTTTCTTATCCCCAGCCCTGACTAGCAAGAGCTGCTTGCAAGAGAGTCCAGGTCCATGGTCTGAAGGAAAACAGGTATCAGGCAGTGTGGGATGAGGTAGTATTTGTCCCTTTAGGCCAAAGAGCACCAGAGGAATTACTGATCCTGAGCAGAGAGACAGCGGGAATGCATTCCTTCTGAAAACATTGCTCTAAGTGCATTGCATAATGTTTGCTGAGCACTCCCTCCAGGTTTCCATGAAGAGAAAATGCTAGTGTTTTATGCAGGCAGCTATTTAGCTGGGGAGCAGGGTAGTAGCGGTGTCGGGGTCTGTGCCGGGAGCTCTGCTCTTGGGAAAGCAGCCAGAGGGGCTGGAGGGCATGAATCGCCAATCGCAGCTCTGGGACTGCAGACTAAGTGAGTTTAATGCAGTGTGCAAACAGAACAAGGTTGCTCCCTACACAGGGTTTGGTAATGAGCCCACGATAATCTATGCTTTTTGAGGCACAGCATGCATTTTCCAGGTGGCTGTTGAGTGTTTCATTTGGTTTTACACATCCTGCTCTATGTGTAATTGGCATTTGTGTCTCTGTATTCAATTTCAGAAGTGAAGCAGTAGCAAGAAAGGAGTGTACTGTCATTTCCACTGAGCTGTGGGACTAGATTTCCACATGGACAATGTCCCTGGACATGTTTTCAAAGCAGCCAGGAGCTTAAGTACTTCTGAAAATTTCCCCAGGGTTTTTGGAGCCCATGTGGGATACAAACTTTTTGGAAGATTTGCTCCAGAGAATAACTTCTGGCTTTCAATGGTTTGACTCTGCTACATCCTTTTTTCTCACGAATATTGCAGGAAGATTTCTGTACGAACCACAAACAGAAAGCAGAAGTTCAGCATCTTGCCTATCTGTGTGCTAAAGCCTCTGCTTTACTCTCACAAAGTGTGCGGGAGCTGTGCTGCACAATTTCTCCCACTTCCAGCTGAGGCATCTCCTAATGGCGGTGGAAAGCTAAACCACCAAATCCTGGCAAGGAGGTGACAAGGGTTACTTACCGGGACATCCAAAAATGTGGTTGAATACAGACAGGGAAATGTATTTTTTCCCCCAATCTCATTCAAATGACAGACTGAAACAGCTCTGCTGAACTTTTTGAAAGCTGAGGCATGCTGTGGAAACACTCAGCAGCTGCAGTTAGAAAGCCCTGAAATCCAGGATCCTGGTTTGGACTGAGTAGAGGACATGTGTTCATGTCAAGGGCATTGGACTAGATAATCTTTAAAGGTCCCTTCCAACTCAAACCATTCTGAGTCTCTGGTGCTCTTACTGTGGATTGTGTAGGGTGACTCTAGATTTTGGATCCTCACATTATGAATATGACCAGATTTTGCAAAAGGCCGATGCCTTTGGGGTTTAGCAGAGGAGGGAAGTCACTAGTGCAGGGTGTGCGATAGGTGACATCAGTAGTGTCTTTCTACCTGTTTCTGCGACCCGATTGCTGTGGGCTGTCCTGCCCTCTAGCGCCTGCTGTGTCAGTTTACCGTCCCCTTGCACCCACGTGTACACACACACTCGGGGGATGATGCTGGGGCTCTGAGTAGGACCGGGAGCTGGAAACCCCCGGAGCCTCCTCTGTGCAACCACGAGTGCAGAGCCAAACTGGAGAGCCCTGTGGGGAGGTGAAAAGCTTCTTAACAAAGCCACAGGCGGGGCAGGCTTCTTATCAAACACAAAGTCAAAACCATTTCCTTCCAGCTGACACATTCAGGACTGCAATTTTCCTCAGTTCTCAAAAAACCTGCAGTTGACAACTGCAGCAGCCAAGGACCCTGTAGTGCCCAAGCCCCAGCTGTGCAGACCCATGTGCAGACAGCAGCTGTGTGCCAGTCCCCATACCCTGGGGAGCAGCAGCCCCTCTGGAAGCTGCGACTGACCAACACCCAACTACCCACCTTCATTCTGGGTCTCCTCAGCTATGGGGTGATGCATGAAGTAACCATAGTAACTTTTTCTAAAGTATCTTGAGGGTCTGAATGACTTTTGCACTTGGGACTTAGTGGTGGCAGCCCATAGGCTTTTTGAAGAGATGTCCTTATCCCTCTCCATATTCCTGTTCCCTGGGTTCATACAGCCCTGGCTTGCACAGTCCTGCTTCAGCTACATGTCTCGGAGTCCTTTGTGACCTTCCCAGTGAGACTCTTTTCCCACCCTTGCCACTTACACTCGATTTTGTCTGGGACAAACCCCAATTGGACCACCCAATGGTGGTTGCCCTACAAAATGGCTATTATACAAAAAGGGCAGAGGCTGCAGTGTCTCAGCTAGCATCATGGTGCTGTGGGACTGTCACTGAAAGGGAGCCTTCATATCTGCTGGCAGTGAAGTTGGGCACGTGGAGACCACTGCCGTGTTTTGCTCTTTAGAAAGAGCAGAAGCAGAGGCTGACCGGTATTGCTTTGAAACCTGCACAGCACAACCACAGGCTTTCACCTGCTTTTGGGAAACTTCCAGTGGCAGCTCCTGATGTCATCCCATCTACTCAAGGACATGGGCTGCTGCAATGCTGCCTTTCAATCAAGACCTTGTAATTCAAGATCTTAGAATTAACCACACACTCAGCTGTGGTTGGGGATTTCTGAGTGATACAGTGAGCACACACATGCCTCTTTCTGGAGGAAGCATTGTCTGTCTGAATTTAATTGAGTCATGCTCAAATAAAGAAGCAGAAGCCACTGCACCATCAATTAATGTCACATTTTGTTTCTGTTCCTGCAGGGTGGCTGACAAACTGCCTAAACCAAACCTCGTCTTGCTCAAGCACTTGCTCTCTCTGCTCCGCCACATCAGCCAAAATGCTGAGACCAACAGGATGGACTCCAGCAACCTGGCCATCTGTGTTGGCCCAAATATGCTGAGCCCAGAGACAGGCAGCACGCTGCCACTGGAAGTACAGAAGGAGATGAATGACAAGGTATGTTGAACTGACCAAGCAGCCACTCCCTTTGGGGCAGCTCAGAACCATCCATAGGGATCCCACTGCCATTGCAAAAGCTCAACAGAACAGCACCCCTGGATATCAAGGGTGGCCCTCAGCCTGCGATTTGATGGGCCAGACTGCCCCTCATTTTGCCTCCTCTGAGCAAAAGCAGCAGCTGCCCCACAGTCCCCTAAGTCCCAGCACAGTTCCTGGATACTTTGCATGCAGAGGGCAAGAGGCACACAGTGAGCACTGTCACCCATGGGTCCTCTGGGCAGCGAGGCCAAAGCTGTGGCTGATGGCATTTTGTTTGTATTGGGGCAGATCCATCTGTCTGCAGCACCAGGCAGGAAAGACTGCTCAATATGTGTTCTTCCCTTTTGACTGAAATGAGCTGTTTTCTGTGTGCAGGTGACAGTGTTGGTGGAGTTCCTTATAAACAACTGCTCAGAAATATTTGAGGAGGACATTGCTTTCCCTGTCTGTGCCTCAGCTGAGGAGTCACCAGAGCACACAGACAGCTCCACGGGTATGAGAATGGACTGGGGATGTGGCAGACTGGGGTTGCTGGGCCAAATTCTTTAATTTGATATGTTAATACGTCTGTGGAAACCCAGAGATTTGCTGACAGTTCAATATGTTAATGCAGTATTTTTCTACAGGAATACTTTCCAGAAGTTCAAATGACAACACTCACAAAACAGAATTAAATCCTAATGTTAAATATCTGCCTTAAGCACATTTTGCTACAGATGTGCAGATACCTCAAGGATCTTTCTGGCAGGCTTGAAAGAGCATCATTCTCCCAACATAATAGATCCAAGCATCTCTATTTTGTCACTGCTTCTCAGGAGGAACAAGAAAAGAAAGACACATTTTCAGCATAGCTGATATGTTATCCATGTCCTTTTTTACACTTTCCTTATCAAAGTTAACTGCTCCAAGAGCTGTTTGTTCTTCAAGGTGAGCTGAAACTGTAAAGTCTAGATGCTGGGTTCAGAAATCTGTGCCATGAAACATCCTATCAGGACCCATTTTCAAAAAGAGTCACAGACATTACAGAGAACATGGCGTTAGAGCATTCATGGATGCCTGGTGTATGTTTTAAGTTAGGTTTCACATTTTGTTTCATTTTACTGTTCATTTGTTGGATAATATTTACCTTACTGAAACACCACATTTAAAAATTACAGCAAAGTCCTTGCAGCTTTTGCTTTCTAGAGCTGCATTCAGAAAAGCAGCAAGAGAGGTGCACATAGGGAGTCAGAAATGTGATTTTCTGGGCAGACAACTTTCTCCATTTTTCACTCAAGAAGAAAAGAGAGTACATGGGGCCATACAAGCAACAAAAGGAGAGATGCAGTTCCCCAAGCACTGTCAAAACATCTCTCCTGTATGAAACAAGCTTCTGATTCTAAACTTGGGCAAAATCAGAAAGGAACTTCTCCTCAGTGAAGATATTAAAACAAAAAAAGTCTTCCTTGTACACCATGAAGTTAAGTGCAGAATTAAGGAAGGGGCTTCTCCATATGCATTGGTTCTGCTCCTTTCAGCTGAGACCTACAGAGTCCCCTGTAAAAGGTGTCCAGCCCAAGAAGTTGTTGGGAACACAGAAACAGGGTCCAGGTGAGTGCTTGGCTTCTCCTTGGCAGCCCCTACACTGGCTGTGGTAGGGTGTGTGGTGTCTCACTCCAGCCCACTCATCACTAGCCCCCAGCTGCACTCATGCTTCTTTCTGCCTTAGCTGACACTGATCCCCCATCTTCACCTATTGAATTGTTGCCATACTCATTGATTTGGAGGGACTATAAGATTTGAAACACAAGGCTATATGTAGCAAACAGTAACAAAGAACGGATGTTTATCAACTGCTTTTCAGGCACACTAAATATTTTGGTGGGTTACTTGGTTCCAGTGTTTCCCACCACCAAAAAATACTATGCTATATACAGACGTGGTTAGTCTTTGCTCCTGGCATGTCACACGGTCATTATATGGTTTTGTCAGAAAGAAATACACTTTAGGAAATACAACTTTGTAAAATACTTCAATTGGAATGAGCCACTTAAAATCACACATAACCTTTAAAAATATTTAAACTGAATTTACTGTCTATTACCACCAGATGTCACTGATAATACTAAGCAAAGCACTTTTACCTGTGGTTAAAGCCTTTCCTCAAAGGCAGGTTTGCATACCCACCTATTTATTGACAACAGTTTGCACCATGGCCACGAGTGACTGACTTTGCAGGCGTCACTTTAGCATTTGTCATGCGGACCTTATTCAGTGTAATAGCATTGTTCCTGCTTAGCATGCATTTTGGGTTGTGTAATATTTTTTTCCAGAATCTCTCTAGGTTGTATGGACATAGGCTTAGGGACTGGGCTTCCCCAAATGTACAACTGTGGGAGTGACCAGGAGACTAGTGTCAGGCTTACTGATGCAACCTGGCAAGGTATCGAAAAACACACTTTCCATAGCTTAAGGTAAAATAAAAAAACTGAAAACCGAAATGGTAATAAAATTCTACCATTTGACTTGTACCAAAATTGTTGTAGCAGGCAACAGAGGATTAGGATCATCTTTATAGAGACAGTCATGGAGCTTGACGTGGCTGATATAGAGGGGATGCCAGCAGCCACGCTCACCCCATTGTCCTGGGGAGATGGAGCAGACAGACCCACCCAAGATGGGCCTGGGGGCCACCAGGGAGCTGGTAAATGACTAACAGGAAAGCTAGCATCACATTTGCCTCTTCTGCCCTGACAGAGTCTCGTGTGGGCATCTCAGTGGAGCAAAGGTTGCTGTCCCTGAAGGTCTTCAGGTTCAGACTGTTGTCTGCCATGTGTGCTGACCCAGGAGGGCAGATCCCAGTCTGAGAGTGGGATGTCAGGAATGACACCTGAAGATTCAAGGACCTGCTCCACATTCCATACCCTCAAAAGGGTCCACTGGACCTCACTGGAACACTTATATTTGTGGCTTCAAAAGCAGACCCTGCCTTCTGTCCATCCTGGGCTAGGACATCTGGTGATAATCAGGACAGCTATTGCTTACATGGAAATATGCCCTTGGAAGGTGACAGGTATTTGCCTCTCTATAGGTGGCTGAAAATCTGAAGTAATGAGATGCAAGCACCAACAAATCCACTCAGTTGTTTGAAGATTTGAATGTGTTAAACTGTCTATGTTCAGATGCTTTGAGGTCAAAATTAGGCTAGCACACCACAGACACGTTCTAAAGATGTAATGTTCCTCTGTAGACTCTAGGGTTTATGTCACAGTAATTCAAGGGCTATATTTTTTATTTACCACTCATTCCTAAAAGTATCAAAAGATATGTTATCTCTCTGAAACTAAAATTGTCGATGCTCACTCCACCTGCCTGTTAGTATTTGAGAACAATTGCTCTGTTTCTTTTGGTGACATGCAAGATGGAAGTCAAAGGCTGGCAGTGAAAATTTGGTTTAATTATTGAAGTCAGTAGGAGCTGGACTTTACACCAGTTTTGTTTTCATGAGAATGGAAACTCCTGTCATGACTTCATACAAATCAGTCTTATTATGGTTCATTTTATCTGGCTTAAAATAATTAAAAAGGACATTAAGGTGTGGCATGTAAGAACTGTAAATGTTTTAGCTTCTTTGGTGGAATATTAAATGTCAGTTTTAAGGATTACTCATTAGTGGATATCTTGTCATACCTTTACAAGGGACTCAGCATTACTAAGAGATTTGCTATGGTTATTTGCAAAAAGATGCGAGCAACTGAATGCTGACTTTAATATTTACTTTGGAAATTGCCCAAGGGGAAAGTAGTACACTGGAAGATTTTTATTTCTGCCACTTCTACTTTGTGTTTTATTAGCTGGAAAATTTAGTTAGATGGTGTTGAATTGTATTTAAATTGTCTGTGACATTATTTTTGTTCTTAAATAGCTGTAAGAAAAAATAATTAATTATATCCATTGCAATAATTCAGTAATATTGGTTTATGAAAGGTCAAGAACACATTCAAGAGAAATTCCAAGGCTTCTGCATCACAGCTAATCTTCACATAACACTAAAAGTGTTGTTCAGAAAGTCCTATCGTCACTTACCTGAAGTGATACCTGAAGTGTACAAGTGGAAAAAAGAAAGCACGTTTGGTCATATCTAGAAAGACAGGCTCCTGACTTCATACAATTTTTTTTAAGTATAATGTGAAGAGTTTGTTTGGATTTTTATGCTGTAAAATTGTTAAGAGACTGCAAGGTCAGCCTAATGTGTTTTAGCTAATGTTGCTTGGGATTTCACCCTCCACCTGCTGTAGTACAGATACAGGGCACTTATGGAAAGTTACGTGACAACTTACATGTAGATATTTTTCCTGTAGCATCATTCATGTGAGAGTGCCATTATTACTTCATTAGACTTTACAAATACATCCGAGCCTGTAAATCATACCCACACTTTAAAATCTGCCCTCAAAAAAATGTAGCATGAAAATATTACTATTGTGTACAAATTGTCTTACAATAAATTTGCAGAATATATTAGAACAGGGGAGCCAATTCTATTAGCCCCAATATATGGGGCAATCTGTGTTCTTTTATCAACAGCTAATGATTGTGTTTGATAAAAAACCTTATAAACCTATTTCCATGCCCCCTAAATAAAATATTTGTTCAATGATAACAGCAGCATGGGCACCTGGAATGCTTATTTATTGAAAAATATTTCTTTGCATGGATAAGGTGTACCCAAGTTTAAAAGAAAATTATTATAATGACCATTCCCAAAACACCTTTTGCAAGTGACTCTTAGCTGGTGGAAGGACATGACTGCTCTGCAGTCAGCCCAGCAGTCACATTCCTTTGGCTGAATGGGAATTATTTAAGTTTGCTCTAACTTAAAGATAGCAGTAGCAACAGAATTTACTTAGGAGCCAGACAGGCTCCTATGCCAATAAAATTGCACTGCGCTGACCCAGAAAGGGCATCTTGCTAGTAGACAGATCAGTGGTTGGGCAGGTTCTGCTGCATTTCCTTCCACATGCACTAAAACATTTGCACAAAGCAGCATTAGAAATGTGTAGCAGGGACAAACTGACACATGGGAAGGGAGCTGGTTGGAAATGAGAGGTAGAAGAGTTGTGTACCTGACAGAGTGACAACTGACCCGTGGGTCTCTGCTGTGTAGCAGTGGCAAGTGAATGTCTTGAGGCTGGAGAAGTGAGGTTACTCCAGGGTGACCAACCTTCATGCTCCTGTAAGCTGCCTGCCAAAACCCTCATATGGCCAAAGGTTAAGAAAGAAGAGAAAGCTCCAGCTTGGGTTTACCTGATCCCCATGGGACCATGTTTTCCATGGGGCTGGGGGGTAATCTCTGCCAACATACTTCTTCTCAGAGGTGGTGCCTGAGGTCACCTGGCAAACTCTATGCCTGCACAACCCACTGCTCATCATGTGAGTCCACTCCAGCCTGGGAACCACACTTGTCCTGCCCAAGGATCCACTGTTGGACATCCCTGCTCTGTACTCCTTAATGCCTTCACCCATCCCAGTAAAAATATCCTTCTGAAGGGTATTTTACTGATGTGGCAAAGCCAAACCCACAAACATTAGGATTTGCCAGAGCAGCCCTCAAAAGCTTTTACACTGGACACTCCACAGGTGCCTATGGAAAGTCTGATGGGTTCTTGCTACATGCAGTGTCAAGGATGGACTTGCCTTGGGATCCACATGGGACCACAGTGCTACAGGGGCTTCTTGGGGACAGTGTTGGGGTTGTGACAGAGGGTTGCAGGCAGAGACAGAGCAGGCTGGCAGTGACACTAGTTCTGGGCTTCCCCAAAGCTTGTCTCTTCCACTGAGGTTACATGTAATGCTGGGTGACCATGAGTGAAATAGCTGAGAAATGTATTTTTCTGTTCCAGACAAGTATAAAAATCTACTAAATTAAAAAATCTTAAGAACGTGGGTTTTGTAAGTGATCAGCTCACTAATACTGGAATTCACAAATCCAGTACATTACCATTGTTTAATAAACATTGATTCAGCATATTATTCTGGCAAGTATGCCCAGATTATTTCCAACAAACACTCTAAAAACTGTGGCTTTCTGAATTTTGAATTGCAATTTCCCTTCAACACTAGCTTGACACACCAAATGAAGAAAAAAATTATCATTAATTAAAATGTAAAAATTACAAATCTTAATTAATGTATTTTCATGTGTATAACTGTCCAAATGACAGGCACTGTCTAGTTCCAGTTAGTGAAAAAGACAGACTGAATGAAAATGTCAGCGCTGTCTGAAGACATACTAGCCAATAAAAATAAGTCTTTCTCTCAAAAAATAATATATATATATATATAAATTTAAAATTTTTATTTGCTTTCCTTATCCCTGTGTGGCAGACTACTACCTCAGTTCCTTTAGACAATTTATCAAAGATTTCCTCTTCCAAAGTCTCTGAGCTATTGCCCCACTCCAAGAAAATATTGCTGTTCTCCAAATGCTTTTGAGACACAAGATCTCCTGTCCCTCCCCAGCCATGGTTGGCTGGGGAACTTGTGGTTCCCACAGAAGTTATGCTGATGAACTGCACCACATGGACATATCTACACCCTGTGCCTGGGCTGCAGGACCTGCCTGGCCTTGCAGACAGCACAGGGCTGCAACAGCGCCTGTGGGAACGGACTGGATGAGCTGAAGGAAAATGAAGTCAGGAGAGCTTTTCCCTGTTCTTCTAAGAACTTGGCATGAGCTGAATAGGTGCCACAGCAGCGTGGGACTTGAGACTGGAAAACGCTTCAACCACACGGACACAGTGCCAGTGCCACTGACCTCTCCTCTCCCCCTGTGCAACTTCATATGTGTGACTTTTTGACATCTACTAGCAGCCTGAGTTTCATTAAAAAGTTACTGGGAAGTACAGAAGGTGGCCATAGGTGTGCAGCCAACATGGTATAAACATACACTGAGCATGGGGCAGGTGGAATAACTGTTCTGCAGCTCTTTCTGGGCTGAAGCCTGATCCCTGCTGCTGGTTCTGTGGAACTGAGCTCAATGACCTATCCCATCCCCTCCAGGCCTGTGCCTCCAACTAAAGATAAAATTCAGTTTTATTGTCTTTATTTGCACTATATGCTAACTTGCTTCTGAGAAAAAGCGCTATAGAAAGCATCCGAGTACAAGGTGCAGTGGCATGTTTAAGCAGCTGTTGAAGAACTACTCATCCTTATGAAACAGCTGGCTCTGAGGGGCTGCTAAAGGCATGATCTCATGGTTATCAGAAATACAATAGGCTGTCACAATGAAGAAACATGACTTTGTATCAGGACTGGCTTCCATGGTTAATCTCTGTAAGCAGATGCTGTCTGTTGTTCTGTATGCATGCAGCCTCTCCCTGATCCCCTGCAAAATCAGCAGAGTAACAGAAACACAGGTGAGACAAACAGAAAGAACAATAGGTCTGCCATTTGGCTTTTGCTGGTTTACCCATATCCATCCTGAGCTGGATCCTTGTATGCTTCGGAGGTTATGCCTCCAATCCAAAAGCTGCACACAGCTATAAAATCCAATCCGTATGGCAAGGATACTCCTCAGAAGAAACACATCCTCTTTTCACTTCTCCTTAGGGAAAAGGTCTTCCCTCAGGTTATTCCCCCCCTGCCCCGGGACTGATACACTGGATTTCCGTTATCTTCAAAAAAAGCATGAGCGTCTATAGCAGTTCTCCAGCCTTGACAGGAAAGGAATCTTTTTCAGAAGACCTCTGCTGAATATTGTTCAGTACAATGGGACGATCATGCTCCTGTTCTCCATATGATCTCAGGGCACTTCTACCTCTGAGCACTAAAATTTTGCTTCTCTTTGGAAAAAAAATCCGATGCATATGGACAACTGACTCTTTAATGGAAAGTGTATGCATCAACCCGTCTCCTTCTGGCAGCAAGGCTGGAACAGGAGCTATCTGTGTCGCACAAGGCAACTGTATCTCCCTGCTACAAGGAAAAATCTGAAGATTTTTTTCACAAGAAAAAGCCTCTGAAGCCCAGCTGACCCCATTTCCAATTTCCAAGCCTCATGTCAGCATGTGGCTCTCAGTGGGTGCCTGCCCAACCCCTTGCAAGGCCCTCCACACCCCCTTGGAGACACCTGATCCTCTCTGCCAAAGGAAGGCATTGTCACAGGCAGATGAGGGGCTGCAGAGCACCTCTGGTGTGCATGGACCCACCGTGGGCCCTCAGCCAGCCTCTGGCTTCACCGGGGAAAGCACAAAAGGCAGTTCCAGGCAGAGATGGGGGCTGGCACTGCCTGTTCTCCTATGCTGGCCTCTTGTCCTTGATCTCACCCTTCAGTGTCAGCAGGGTCACAAGGTCTGTTCCTGCACTCCTAGATAATAAATACAAGCCCTTGCAGACATGGAGCATGGAATTTGTAATTCTTTAGGCAGGTATTGCTGGTATTTTATCACTTTCTCAAATGGCCCATCTGTCTAATTCCACCAGCAAATGAGGACTGGAGCTCCACAGTCTCTTACTTTGGGTGTTTATGCAATCAGCAAACCTTTTGGCTTGTGGCCATCTTCAGAAATAAAGATTAATAATATTTATTTATATCAAATAATTAACTAGGAAATACAGGCATGGAGCCGTGCTCAGCTTGATAATGAGGCATTATACAAACACACAGCAAAGCAACCTTCCATCTCTCAATCAAAGTAACAGGCAGAAAAGAATAAGAGAGGTACCAGAGCATAAGGAAACAGCATTTCTGTATCACAAAGGTTTATTGAAAAAATTGTTGCTTTTGTGAAAAAAAACCCCAATGTTTAATGAAATGACAGTCAATCATAGGGATGACTGTGCTGGGTCAGAACAGCAGCATTTCAAGTCCAGTCCAGGACTCTGACTCCTAGAGCAGCCAACAGTAATTGCCTAATGACAGCATGAGGACAGGGGAGGCTGCTCCCCAAAATGCTTCCGCAGGATGCGGATTTGCACCTCAAAGAGTTCCTGAATCAGAGGTGTTTGTGTGGAACATCTCTGCACAGATTTTTCTTCCATGATTATGCTTAATTGCTTTTTGAACTGATTCCTGACATCCTGTAGCAGTGAGTTCCAAGATTTGTTTTGTGTGAAGAGGTATCTTCTTTGAACTTGCCACCTCATAATTTCATTTGATGATCTCTCTTCTACCCCAGTTGCTATGCTACACATTTCAGTAAATAGCTCTCCTTGAATCCAGTGGTAACTTCAGGGGGGGAAAAAGAGAATAAACTTCATATTTTGAGAATTCAGCTGTATGAAAGCATATATATATATAATTATATAAAATACACTGCACGATATATTCCTAAATAGCAAGTCCATATTCTTTATCTTACCAAGGTCTCACAAAAAAAGCCACCAAAAAACCAAACCAAACAAAAACCAACCAAACAAAACACCCTTAAAAAAACAAACCCAGTGATCTTACACCTGACACCTCCTCCGATATGAAAGGAGCAATGGACTATATGCAATTAGTAGGATGAAAACAGGTGTAATGCAATTGCACTGTGCAGACCAAGAACATATGTGTTGTGAGCATGTCCACAAAATCAGCATACTTTAAGCAAGTAGGAACACATCTTGAAGTGACCCCCTGAGCACTTAAAATCTTGAGCATAGTCAGGAACTTGGTGTATTTTTAACATTTACCTTATCATTTTTTTAAAAAGGTAAGAATCTTCAAACAGGAGACTATTTGCTGTCATTCTGAGTCATGTCAGTTTTAATACAGTTCTCCTCCACTCAAGCAGAGGGAACGGGGATAAAAAGAAAACCCCACCTCAGGTGTTTCCATGGTGGATATGGGTTTATGCGTTCATTGTGTATGTCTGCTTAGGATCAGAAGGTCTGAGCTGTAAGCCCCAAGGAGGGCAGGCCTGCATCTTTTCGTCAGCATCTTACCCAGAAAGGGCCTGGCCCTGTAATATCTCTGCAACCTTCTCCCGTGGCACCATGGCTCAGACTAATGGAGTAGAGATGGAAGAGCTAAGGCCAAGGCGATAAACTTTATCAGTCCACTTCCTTCACTGGAACAGCCAGTCTCAGGTCTTAAACAGATGCTGTTTTAAAAGCACACACATAGCACAGCTGCCAGAACAGGGTAGTTGTTTTTTTTTTCCTGATGGCATGTCACCGACTTCCCTCTGCTGCTTTAGAGAGAGGAAGGGCGCACGGTTTGAAGGAAGGAAGGAACGAACACCTGCAGGAAGAGTCACCGAGTCCTTGAGGGAGGACTAAGTGACAAAGCCAGTCACCGAGGCCTCGAGGGCGTCACACCCTGCCCTGGGGCTTCTCCCAAGGGACAGGGACGCGCCCAGCCGGTTCCCCGGGGCGCGGGTGAGCCGGGACCTGGAGCAGGACGGGCGGGGCGGGCGATGGCGGCGGGGCCCGGGGCGGTGGCCCCTACCCTGCTCGCCCGCCACACCTGGCCCCGACCAGGCGGCACCGCCAGCGGGCCGCTATTTATAGTGCGCTATTTTAATCGCGAGGGGCCATTGGGCGCCGCCTGGGTGACGGCACCGCCGCTCCCGGGGCAAAGTCCCGCCGCCCCCGCCTCCCGGGCTGGCACGGGCGGTGCCGGGAGCGGCCGGCTGTGCGCATGCCCTGGGGAGCGGGAGCTGTGTCAGCAGGGAAGGGGAGCAGCAGCGGGAGCAACGTCTTCAGTCACGGACTCGCCGGGCTGGGGTGGAGTAGGGGGAGACTGTGGCTTCCTGCCGTGCTGCAAGTGGGGGAGACGCAGGTCGTCCCTGCCCCGAGGCCCTGTGTCATCTCCGGGCGCTTCAGCTGCCGCGCAGAATGGCGGGGCTGGGGGGCTCCCTCCTCCTGCTTCTGACGGCCAGGATGGAGAGGGCAGCAGCACCCGAGGGTGGGGTTGCCACAGGTCTACGGGTAGGGCGGACAGAGGCATATTTCAGGGGGTTCATCCTTAGCCTGGCCTGCAGAGGGGGGAGAACATCCTGTGGTGCGGGAGTCGCTTGTCCCTGTTGCTGCAGCAACGCAGGGATGAAAGGCTGGCAGGGGCAGCTGGGCTCACGAACCTGAGGGGAGGGCGGGTGCGAGGGACAAGTGACAGCAGGCACAGCTGCCTTAGGTGTTGGTCTGACTGTGAAGGTGTGCTACCTCCCTTGGGATATCCCTGACACCAGTGAAACCTGCAGGAAGCAGCCATGTTGAGTCCATTTGTAGATATACAAACTACCTTCACAGAATCAATTAGGTTGGAAAAGACCTCTGAGATCGAGTTCAACCTATGACTCAACACCACCATGTCAACTAGGCCATGGCACTAAGTGCCACATCCAGAACACCTCTAGGGACAGGGACTCTGCCACCTCCATGGACAGCCCATTCCAATGTTTAATCACCCTATCTGTGAAGAAATTCTTCCTAATGTCCAGCCTAAACTTGCCCTGGCACAGTTTGAGACTATGTCCTCTTGTCTGATGATAGTTGTCTGGGAGAAGAGACCAACCCCTACCTGCCTACAACCTCCTTTCAGGTAGTTGTAGAGTGGTAAGGTCACCCTGAGCATCCTCTTCTTCTGCTAAACACCCCCAGCCCCCTCAGCCCTTCCTCACAGGACATCTGCTCCAGACCCTTCATCAGCTTTATTGCCCTTGTCTGGACAATATGTTAATTCAGCTTTGCTGATTTGGGGGTCTAGATAGGAGTATCCTCACATCCCCAGTCTTCCATGACAGGATGGCCCAGAGTCTGATGGCTCCGGTCACTGCAGATTTTCTTTTTTTTTTCTTTTTTTTTTTTTTTGCATATAGCTCAAGTGCTTTTAACAAATGGGCTAAATATTACTCAGTGCCATTCAAAAATAGCCTCTAGAACACTGCACCCATAAAAGCCATGTGTGACTTTCATGCTCCGTTTATAGAAAGTTTGTGATTATAGTTGGGATATATGCTTTTGGCAGCTGCAGTCCCTCAAGTCCCCAGTAGATCTGCATACGTTGGTATGCATCTGAGAGTAAGGTCAGAAAACTCCACCAGGAAAGGTGAAAGACCAGATTGCCATTTCATGAGGTCAAAGAACTCAACAGTAAGTAGTATCAAGATCCAATTGCTTGGTATTCTTACATGAGTGTGGAAGTTTTTCCCATTCACCAAACGCTGTTCAACTAGAACAGCACTTTAAGAAAGCTACAATTATTAGCTTGGCAAATGTAGCATGAGACTGAACAAGCTGTGCAAATTGCCTCCCTTAAATCTTGCAGGAATCGTGATCCCTGGAGTTCTTGGATGTAGCTCCCAGGAGGATGCAGAAATCAAGCCACGTGAGCTGGGTGTCGGAAATCCCCAGTTTTCTACAGCCAGTAGAAAAGATGCTCCCGGCATCTTCTGGGAGCAATACAGGTTGGAAAAGCAACAACATATTGGTGTGGCCCTGAAGTACTCATTTGTGTAAGTCCTTCATCTTCCACAGGATTTTGCCTGCGCAGACAATATCTGTGTTAATCTGGAGCCTAAACCCAATGGCTCCTGGACAGTTTCTGGCAAATCAAAGGCCCATCACACACTAAACACACAGACGGGGATGGTTTTTTTACTATAACTGTTTGCTAACAGTTAGAGTAAAATATTAATAAGTTGGACTTTGAATAGTTTAGTTCACACCATTTCCTGATTTAGACTAGGTTTTTGGCAAGTGGAATGCAATACATAAACTTTGCAGAAGCTGTTTCTCTTTGTCCAACTTCTGTTCTAGGATTTCAGAACCTATTTATGTTAAGGCTTAAAAGTTGTTCCCAGAAGTACTGAATTGTTTAAACAAGAGATTATGCTACTGTTCACCTGGCACTACTTTGTAATTTCTGAAGAGCAATCCTGGCTATATGTCTTTTATACATACATTTAGAGGCGTATCATGCTATATGTGTGTTTACATATGAAACAGTGTTGAAAGAAAGGGAAATGCATTCCTTCCAGCAGCTGCTGCTCATTAATTCATTAAAAGCCATTCACTCAGGAATTAACATATACTATTCTGTAAGGGTTCCCAAGCTGTCACACTGGGACTACTACCAAGCCATATACAACAGTGTACTATTAAATTTTACACATTTCACAAAGCTGGGCACTTCCACCACTGTTGATCACATCTAGAAGATGAAATTGGGGAGTCTTTTGCCACTCACATTCAGAGCTTGATTACAATTCCATTGAAGCCTATGAGAGTCTTTTCAGGAATTTCACAGTGCTTGAGGGCATGCCCTCAGCGCTTAAAGGTTCATGGAATTTTTTATAAAGCCCACTGGTAAATTTTCCAGGGAAAAAGTTTAGGAGGGAGCAGAAAGTTAAGTCTGCAGATTTAGCATAGATCTGCTTCATATCTGGTTAGCTCTGTCCTTGTCCAAGTGTCTTGAGTTGTTTTGTCCAAACAAATATAAAACTAGATTCCAGTTTTATAATAGTCTTTATTTAAAGACAGTTTACAATAATTGGAAAGTCAAGGTTCACTGACATTAAAGTTCCTGAGTAGGCATCACAGTTTCGGTATTGTTCCTCGAGGAGCTATTTTGGAAAGATTCACACTTCTCAAATGCTTCACTTTACCGAAGTTTAAGAAGAAATTCAAGATTGTATTATCAATTTATAAATCCATCTGTCAGCTAAGATCTAACAAAAGCTTATATTTGGATGCAAGGATTTTATTGTCTTTGACCTAACAGTATTGACTGTCTGATAAGCAGAGAATTTCTGCTAATATTTGAAGAATAAACCTTGACTGCTGGGCTTATCCCCTATCACCAAAGCAAAGGGAAAGATTCTCTAGGCTTTCATTGACTTAACAGGGAATCAGATCAGAACTTGGGCCACAAGGAAAATGCAACTAATTCCCCGACATTAAAATAGTGAAACTGCATTGTTAGTGGAGTGGCTGATTTGAGTGGACTTTTTTCACTTACATGTAGTGATTGTAGTTGACTGGGATGAGCAGTTTTACCACCACCACACCTCAAGGGCATCATCAAGGAATGTCAGTGAGGTTTTATGCTTATTGAATCTCATCTTTTGTGGGGGGAAAAGATCTGAGTAGTGCTTAATGATTAGGCAGATCCAGTTTCTGCCTTGCCAGTGGCTTGGTCACCGGTGCAGTACACTGCTCGGAGTTTTCTGAGACTCCCAGAAAGACGAAGAACAAATTGTAACCAGTAAGGAATAGCATGTAATGGAGAGAAGTTTGGGAATGATGTTATAGTCATGAAAGGTGCTAATTTTGTGTTAAAGTTGTTAACATATTTTTATAATCGATTGCATGAAGTCAGATTCTACCTGCCTCATTAATAAAAAATTTGTAATGCACAGGGAAGGGTAGACTGAGGAGTAATGTCTGCCTTTGCATTCAGAAGGCTCTTTTAAAAGGCTAATGTAATGGAGTGCTTAAATAAAATTAGTTTGCCACATGCAAAAATTTCTTACCAGGCTGACCAAATTCTTGTCAACCTAATGAGAGGCTGAAAAATCTGTTTGGAAAGCCAGTCTTGTTGCAAATGTTGCTGCACAGAAAAAAAATTGCAACTTCGGTCATGAAAATATTAGCTCCAGCATTCAGGGAAACAGTGCACCATTTTGCAGAAGGGAACATAGAGGTCATTTTGGGTGCATGCTCATTAAGGAAAGGAATTGCATTGGAATGTGGTAGGGTAGAGAATAAAATTCAAAGCTCCTGTGTCTGCAAGAAAACAGGGCAGTACATATGCCACAGTGACTTCTGATGTACAGGCACGATACTGAAATTCTAAAAATGTTAAAGATGTAAATTAGGTTTACTGAAGATCGCAGTCCCTGTAAGCTGTCCATCAGCTCTCCCTGAACTCATTAGTCAACTAGTATCTTTGATACAGAAATGCCTGCTGGATCCATGCTTTATTCAAGCTCAAGTTCAGCAAGACTCTTAAGTGTATGCACAGGGTTAAACAAGTCTTGTAATTTCACTGAATTCTGGATGATGCCAGCAAGGCAGAGCTGAAGTCACAGAGCCTGACAATGAGACACAACATGCCACAGGGTCCCAACAACAGTTCATATATGTGCTTTAAGGCACGGAAACATTGCAAATCTGAGGAGGGTCTTGCAGATCCCAGCCTCCTTCTGGGTGAGTTCCGTTTGTTGCACAGCAGTGAAGTGTTATGTCTGTGGAGAAAGAAACGATTGAATAATGACATTTGAAACCTAATCTGTGACTTAGGGATCAAGAATAGAGGAATATCTATCTCTCACACAGAGGTAGATGTAACAGGACAGTACAGGGGTTGTAAAATTATATCTTTATTAGTACTTCTAAAGTTTGAAGAGTATTTTAAGGTGTTTATAAGAAATCACTCTGATGCTGGGAAGTAATGGTGGTCTCTTGCACTTCCTTTCTCACTGTTTCAGTTCAAGTACCCATCCTGGGCCTGATACCGACTGACTGACTGACTGAAATCCGTGAGCATTTGGAGTAAGACCAGGGTTTCTCTAATGCTATTTCAAGCTGCACGAAGCAGAAGTCCTCTGGAACTAACAGAAACATTGAATTTTAAAGAGATGGGATAATTTTCACTTCCTCATTTTTTTCATTAACATTGATTTATTTTTACACAGTTGCAGGCTGGTAGCAGCGTGGGCTGGGGCTGGACCAGAAGTGCTTGGTTTTCTGTAAAGTGTTTTGTTTGCTCACCTGAATGTGCCACTACTCCCACAGAAATGCAGTACTCAATGCAACTCAAGTGTTTACACAGCACTGGTGTAAAGCAGGCAGTAGATCGCTTCCTTTATGGATAAACCTGTGGGTACATTCTGCTCACTGCTGTATTAACTGAATATTAATGATTAATGAAAAAAAAAAGACATGAAGAATAGTTAAACCAACTTATTATGGTCTTAGGATAATATAAAGTTTACTGACTGCTGTAGCAGGCCCTTCCCATCCTGCATGTACTGCCCTGTACACATGTTCCAGTGAAGGTCCTGGTGTACACCACAGGAGTCTGTTTCTCTCCCAGAACACCTGGAGCCAGCCTGAGGATCATTAAATTACAGATCTGATTAAAAGGAATCTGTTATTTTAAAGAATTTCTCTTCTTTCTCTTTCTAGGACAAACAACTGGCATAGGCATTGAGTTGAAAACAAACAGGGCAACTGTAGTGACCAGGACCATTTTAATTTTACCTGGTTACCTCAGACTTTTATATCTGCTGAACCTCTAGTTCGTTCTATTCATGTCAGCTCAAGTTTTCTAAGAAACATAGAACTTACCTCTTCCACATCTATTCGTGTTTAAATAAGATTGCATAATAAATCAGGTAATAGCACCATGGCTAAAAGTAGCAGAATCAGGCTGGTAAGATCTAATTCCAGACGACTGGCACACACAGACTCTTAATCTGATGTTTGATAAGGCCCATAAATAGCTGGATTGCTGCGATCCTGTGATCAGGTTGACAGAATCATCCTGATTCTGACCTCACACAAGTGCAAAAGAATTTCTGACTTTGTCCCTGTACACTTCATGCAGGTCTTTAGATTATACTTAAACCGTGAACACAGTTCAAGGTTATCATTTCACATTAACAAACGTTGGCGGAGAGACTAATCTAAAGTAACCAATTAAGAATGATCGTGGGAGCCTGTCGTAGTGAAGTCATGGAATTTTCTCCACTAAACCTCTCGGTTACAGGCCTTGTCCCACCATCTTGACTCTGAAGGGCTTTGACAGGATTGCAAGTTTGAAACCTTGAAAGGGTCTCACCCTCAAGCATCACTAGCTTGCATTGAAACAACTTGCAGATTTCTTTCCCTTCTCTGCAAACAGGGTTTCACTGCAGCTGAGTTTCCTGTAAATGGGTTCCACAGAATTAATTACTGTCTAAAAATTATTCACTTATCTTTTTCCTAATGTTCTTACAGGATGTACCTTTGAATCCATCTGGGGACTGGATACGTAGCATTGCATTTCTTGTCAAGGGAGTAGTAAGCAGGTTACCAGAAGAACAAGAAAATAACCTAAATCCACATTTAAATCCTGCAATGTACTTGTCAGTGTGAGTTTTACAGTTTGGTTTTTTAAGGATATTCATTACAAAGTAAACCTTTTAACTACACAAAATTTCTGCAATCATTTTTCCTGTGCACTAACAATTTAAACAAAAATGTTATAAATGAAGTTAAAAAACTCAATCTCAGAAATTTACAGCCATGGTAAAAATCAGTGCCTAGAGACTTTAGAGCCAGGAGAAATAATTTTGATTGTCTTTCTTGTCTAACATGAAACTCAGGTTGTCAGTCAGGAATTCCAGTAACATTTGTTTAGGGCTTTGTTTGAGTTAGATTGTCCTGCTGAAATTTAACACCTGCAAAAGCAAACAAATCTTTTTCTTACTTCTTATTTAAGCCATTATTTACTCACCATTGATGTGTTGTGGCATTTGAAACACAATACTTAATTGCTGCTTGAAGCACTGAAAAAGAGACCCTTTCAAATACAACACGTTGGAAACCATGGGGAAAATGGTGGCTTGAAACCACACAGTATATTGCATGCTGCATTTTAAGGCAATTTCTGTAAAGAGGCGTTCATTTTTTGTTTTTACATTCTTTTTTTTTTAACTAAGGGTGCAGACTGAACTCTGAGACAAGAGAGAACATTGTGCAAGACTCAGTGCTGTTATCTAAAGAATATTGTTTCTTATCTCTCTGGATTTGTACAGCACAGCATGGCTAAACTACAGTGATGAGTGAGCAGTTATTTCAGGCGACAGGGGTGGAGGATACTGAGAGGAATGTAGGGAAGGAGTACATTTAGATATCTGGAAAGATAATACATTAAAAAATTATTCCTTGCTGTCCCATTTCTTGCTTATGAGAAAGCCTCCTAAAGGGATCAGGAGAGTTCCAATCACTTTGGACACCAATGTTAAAAATGGTGTGTTGTGCCCTGAGAGAAATGGTGTGGGTGAATTACTTCCATTAGTCCTGTCCACATGGCTTTCTGGGAACACCTTAGGTGCCGTTCTCCAGAATGCCCTTGAACCTTCCCAGGTACATCTGCTCTGTGGAGGGTCTTCACCTATGAGACCGATGTCTTGCTTTGCCAGTGCATCCAGCTGTTACTCCACCCTGTGAATCAGCTGCACATGCACACCCTGTTTTGTTGTTGTCTCTAAGGACCTTTTAGTGTTTTCCTGCCTCACCATGTCACACAAGTAAAGGATAACCAGGCCAGTAGCCAGGACTCTCAGTTTTCCCACTCTGTGCTGCTGTCCTGCCTGGCAGATCAGCCATGGAGGGCTAGGCAGGGAAACCACCCTGAAGGTCTGGATTGCTGTGTTGGTGTGAAGAGGGCTGAGCACTTCTTGCAGGCTTTCACAAACAAGCCTCAAAGACCAGATTCCTCATGGGTAGCGGGCAAGAAGCCACTCATTGTCCCTGGGCCCAGAGCGCTTGGACACTCTGAAGTGAGTCTGTGGCCAGGTGACAGCATTTCAACACGCTGTGTCAGAAACAGGTCATGTTACCCACTATGGCCCACTGTGAAGCCCTTACTCTGACAACATCCCAAGTGCTCACAGCACATGGCCCTAAATCTGAGCTCTGTAAAAGAAGGCCATAGCTGACTTTGTACTTTCCCCTTCCTCTCTATCTGCCCTGGCAGGCATACCGCAGCCAGGGAGAACAACACAGGGCAATATCTTTCCCATAGGAAAATGCCGCACATGACAGCCTAGCATGCCTTAGGGATAATATGGTTCACTCAGAACTACAAGGGTGTTCCCAGCTCTTGTGTTCCTGGTCTCTCTCAGATCTAGAATCGAACTGGGGCTGTCTTTGGAGATGATCCGAGGTAAGATTATGATGATCTCCAATGCATATATGTTTGTATTAAGCTACCCAAAGCAAAGTCTGTAAGGCCAAATGACATGGGTGGGAAAACCAAGATGAACTTCTTGGATACAGAAACTCTACTTCATGTCTGATTGCTGCAGTGACAATGTTTTTACTGTTCCAAGATAATTAAACATACTGAACAATTAGCTCATGAACCACTACCTCTGGAGTCACTTTATCCTTACCCTCAACCGATACCAGGTGGAGGGACACAACACCCTGCTTCTGGAGTCCAGCAGCACCTCAGCCTTCTCCTCCCACACCATAAGTGCTTGAAGGTCAAAACAGAGCAGTGAACCAACAAATCTAGCTCCAAAGGTGTTGCTAGTAATTGCTGAGAGGTCACGCAGATGAAACTGTGGCACAGAAGGTGATCATAGTTTACATATTACAGATTTTCCCTTCTCATCTTCACGTCTGTCTTTTATTAAAGAGACCAAAGAATTCATCGTGCCACCCTTAAAAGATAATCGGCTTGTTAAGTAAGTGAAACACTGAGCTGAGCTGTGTTCTGCCTAGGAGCAAATCAAATCCATGCGAAATCCTGGTTACCTCTGAGGCAGCACGTCAGCTCTATTTTGAAGACTCGGGTGGTACTCAGTTAATAGCCAGGTTCTGAATTACCTGCTGCAAACAGGTGAAATTCAGCCGGTATTTTTAAGGTAGCACAGTGATACTATTTTCTGAAGTGTTTTGAGGAGTTGCTAGCCAACATGCTACAAGACTCGGTGTTTATCTTTTGTGTCATGCGTCAGCGGTAATTACTTCACAGGCTAGGTGTGTCATTGGGAAGCACTGAAAACTCCCTTTGTTTCAGGTTACCTGCATGCCTCAGTGTGGCAGGTGAGCAGTAATCAGCCCGATCCCCTTCTCCTCCAGCAAGGCCTTGCAGAAGTTATTTGGTTTGGTAGCCTCTTTGTTTCTGTGTTACTGGCTTTAAGGCAGCTGGGGCTGATTAGATAAGGGTACTGTGTATCTGCAGCCTTGACATAAAATAGATTTAGTTTGCCCTCAATGTTTAGCAGGGTTTTGAAAACCAATTAAGGATATATGTAGCCATTTGTACATTGTGTATGAGCTGTTTGCTGTGAAACACAAATAGTTTTTTCTCATGAATATTTAGTTGAGGTACAGTTCCAGGTAGGCCCTAGCAAAATATCAGAGTTAAAATTCGGGTCTGGTGAAAGTAGGCAGTGTTATGCTTTGTTTAGCAATGTCACCCTGCTTATACCTGCCTTGTACTTGGTCTTACGTCTTAATCAGTGCCTGCCTGTTTTCAGTATTATTGTGTTATCACAGAGCAAACAGAGGATTTCCCAAGAGATAGGTGGATTCTTGTACTTCAGACTCTAGCTTGGTGTCTTACTTATGATATACTAAGGTCAAAATTACTCTCCTTTATCTACGAGAAAAATCTCCATTAGTATATTTTGTCCTTATTCAGCACTGAGAGCTCCCTGTGCAGCTTGCACTGCTGCTGGGCAGCTGCAGCCTGAGGGGAGCAGAAATAACTTCAGCTCCTAATGGCACTTTGAAATGTTCATGTCTACAGCAGATGCAAGTGTTGCAGAGTAGGAGAGCTGATGTAAGGACCAATGAAAAACAGCATCCTCAATATTACATGTTTTCTGTTTCACTGTTGGATGCAGCCTTTAAGGTTAACTAGCCTTACACTACAAAATAAACCTAATCTCTAATGTTCAGAAGGAGGAGAGGCCTTGTTGCATAGAGCACTTAAATAAGGCTAGGCAAAATATGAGAAGATATCTGAAAGAGACAGTCCTGAGTTGAAAAATAGGCCAGAGTGATATCTGAGTCTTTTGAGCTTTACCTACTAACCTGTGCATCCAGAAATTTTTTCTGTTTCAATTAGGGAAAAATGTGAGAAAATGGTCTTTCGATAGCTGGCACCAAACTACACAGTCTTAGCAGTAAAGAGGCAAGAGCCACGCTAGATGTTTTATCTTGGTTGAGTATTTAACTGCAAATTGCATTATAGCTAATGGAACTTCTGAAATTCTGAAATTCTGAAAATACAAGTACCAGTCAATATAAACAACTTTCACAATTTACACTGAAAAAGGACTTGGCAGTGGAGAGAACTGGCCAGGAGGAAGAATCACTGCCATTCAGTCTTGAGACTGGGGTTTAAGGCCTTTCTAATGTTACAGGCTGGATTTGAGAATCACCAGGTGAAACTCAAGAGCTTAGTTTATGCTGAAAGTCAAACAACATGGTCGTTCTGATCTTAAGAGGTGTGAGTCAGCATCATATCATAGGAAAAGAAAAGGGACTCTATGTGCATTAATTGTACATTGAACTCTGCATACTTAGCCCTGAAAGAGTTCTGGCACTCTTAGTTAAATTGAAATAGCTTGTTACTTGTGGTTTTGAACTCTTACAACCTCATTCCTACAGTGAGAGCAACAAAACTGCCTGCAGTGAATAGAATTATAAAGCAACTTGAAAGAACTCCTGTACATAGATTGATGAACTATTTTTCTCTCTATCAACCAGTGGGCATTTATTTTGCCTCCACCTTACCACTCACACCTGCTCTAAGCACAGATATATGCTCTACTGATGAAGTACATGAACTAAGTTGGTTAATATGATTTGACATGCAGTTTTTGTCAGCACTGTCTTAACACATCTCTACTTTGATATTAAAAAGAACCTCAAAAATAAACAAACACTCAAACCAAACCAAACAAAATCCACAAAACAAAAACCAACCAACCAAAAACCTAAAATGGCTGGTCCCCATAGAAAGAGTTCAGATGTGCAGGGAGTAAGTTCAGTATATGGCACTCAGCTCTGCTTTTAATCAGATTTCAAATAAAAAGCACAAAGGAAGATATCAAGGTGGAATAGAGATTACTTAAGAGGGGAACTCCCTTCCTCTTTCCTTTCTTATCATAGGCATTAAGATCATTACTTCATTTCAAGACGTAAAAGCTGTGTTGCCCCTAGTTTCCATTTGCTTTGAACCTTGGACAAACATGGCTGGATTTACACATGTGGTAAAATCTCCACAAATTCAGTATGTAATGAACTTGATTTGTCATTTTACACTTTTACATAATACTTTGTGACATGATTGTTCTCATTCAGTCATTCATTTCAGAAAACTCTCAGTGCTTTTTCTATTTGTTTATTTGTTGGTAAGATCAATAATTCATTGTGGATTTCAGTTACAGAGATGATTACCATAGAATTTTCTTGCCCGATCACATACATGTTTAAACCTGCCTTTACTTTAAGAAGTATTTTATCTGTATTTTACCTATCACTAAGTCTTGCCTTCCCCATCCACTGTAAATAATTTTTCAGTCTCAGTGTACACAAAATGTAAATGCCAAATTGTGTTTTGTTTCAGTTGAAAAGAAGACTTTATTGCACATTTTGCATCACTCCCTGTGAAATTTTCCTGTGGCAGAAGAGTGAAGAATGTGAAACTAGAGTGGTTGCTAAGGCAACTGTCATGGGAACTGAAAGCAAACTGTCTTTGGGACTTCTCAGAACTGTTGCAGAGAAGAAACATATTCATAATCTTCCTTTAAGCTTTTCTCTCCTTTTATGATGGGTGAGAACAAACCAGATAAAAGCCTGAAGTCATCTACTTCTTTTTCCTTCTTACAACATTTTAAAACAATCCTTCATAAACTTAATTATATATACATTTCCTCATAATCTACCATGTCCTCATAAGGCTCCATGATAGTCAATCAGAGAGCCAGATAATCCCAAGGACTGCTTGGGGGTGCTGCTGGAAAACAGAATGATTGTAAAGATAAGGGTCTCCCAGCATGTAACCATTGGATCGTGTAATGAGGTTTATTTCCAGGCCTGACTGCACCTAGCCATTTGTTGGTACAGAAAAAAAACCAACTTTGTGGGAATCCATGCTTACTGAAAGAAAAAACTAAGAAAAACCCAAACCAACAACAAACAACTGAACTTGGCAGCAGCTTCTCATTTAGGAACAAGGAAAATGAGGCACAAGCTTTGCGCTCTTTTACCCCTTCATAGGAAACCCAGAGAATGTTTCGAGAGTGATTTGTCAACAGATGCTGGTCCCCCATGACCTGAATTCATTGGGTTCAATAAGCTCAGTGTGGGTAGTGAGGAAGCAGCTCTCAGTACAGACAGAAATACAACTCACCAGGTCCTTGGTCACTCTTCCTGAAGTCTGACATTTCGGGAATTATATTGCCAAAATTTCAGAAAGTGCAGTGGGGAATAAGCTGTTTATCTAGTTATGCACAATGAAAAGGAAGCTCTTGTCTGTAATACCGTATGGTTCTTTTTCCTTCTACAACTCTTCCAATTGACAAAGAAAATCAGACAAAAGACTCTTGACCTAGATGAGAGCAAATCTCCTTAAATCTATACATCTCAGAACGTGGCATCCTTTCCATTCACTACTATAATGAATGTCTTTTCTTTTAACTGCTATACTAAATGCACAGTCCATGAGTTGTCAAGAGGACAGAGTTAGCTACTGTAGATTTTCAGTTAGTAAAAAATCCTTGGAGTAAATCCTCAAACAAACCACCAAAGATGCTGCAAAACTCTTCCAGCTATGCCTCACCAAACCTGGATGAAGCTTTCTGTATGGAGAAACAGGGAGTTCAGGTCTGTCTCTTATTGAGACTATTGATTTGTGTGAGCGACAAGAATGGGAATTTAAGGCACAAGATTCCATGTTTCCCAGTTCCAGGATGATCCAGCTTAGGAAGTTTTATGGTGACTAAAAATTGGCTGGCACAAAGCTTGAGAAAATTCAGGCAAATACTTGGACTTCGTAAATTATTCACATCAAGTTGAAATGTTATTACAGATTAAAGTAGAACAGGAAAATTAAATGGGTCTTCTCTCTAAAACAAGGAAGGCAGGCTTGGTGAGGATGACACAGCTTGATTAGGGGTCAGTAAGGTACAGGAACTGTTACAGGGAGGAAGACAGAAACTGGGTTCTGCTGCTGACCTGCTGAGCAATCGGGATTCTTTCATCACCTCTTCTGCCTTATTAATTCCTGTAAAAGGTTAGTAATGCTATCCTCTTAATAAAGCAGGTTAAGAGTAAGTGCTGGATCAGAGCAGATCTTAATCCTGTAACTTAAAGGCTTCATTTTGATTTGGGTCTTATGTTTAATTCTGAGGTCTGACTGAAGATGATGTAGTTCGGGTAGACATAAAAGCTGTCTCTTGCTTAGCTAATGCCTAAATCTAGAAGTAACCAAGTTCCATAAAGTTTTCATGTGGAAATTTCCCCAGATTGCACATTTGTATCTGGGTTTTTTATGTTTATATTTCTGCCTCAGGATGTCTTGATGTGGGTTGGTTGTTTTGCACTTACTTCATGCCTTCTCCAATATTCCCTTATACAGACTCCAAAAGGGATTCAGTCCGTAGGCATTCTTAGACAATGCTTATTGGTATTACACATGGTGCCCATGCTCCCAAAATTCACTATATTGATTTTCAGGACACTCTCAGAAAAAACAGAGAACTGAGGCCTTTTACCCCCACTCTGGAGGAGAGGGCAACTGGATTGGTTTGCATCTGCAAAGGATGAGTGTGCTTCTCTATAAAAGGGAAGAAGGGGCTTGCATAATATACCTTCCCGTCTTTCTAGGGCAGAGGTGGAAAGAGAAATATAAAGGAAGGCGCCAAGAAGGAAAGCCCAAGAAGGAGGCGATAGGTGTCTAACACATATTCCAAGCTGGCAGTTGTTCTGGTTCCTTCCACTGAAGACAATTCTTCCTGTGCAAGATCAATATGTTCACAGTGGCTGGTTTTGGGTGGAGCGGTGTTGGGTAAGCTGATAGTTATGGATGCCATTGAGGTATCTACCTTTTCCCAGGTATTGCAGGTGATTGTGGGAGAATGGCACAAGGTAATGTGCTGTGGCAAACAGGAACCTAGAGATTGTATGTTGCCATACTTAATTATTAGTCTCCTGAATTCCTTTTGCCCCTAGGTCTGTGTGGTTATGAAGCAATGGTGTTTAAAAAAAAACAACGAACCAAACCAAAACCAGGGGTTTAAGCTTGGACATGTAACTAACATATAGAAACAAATACTTACCTTACTGATTGAAGAAATTATGATTTATTAAATGAGACATCTGTCTGACATGGAGTTTCTTCAACATGAAGCCTCAGGGTGATGGTCTCTGATCCCATGTTGAGCTATGGACTCAGAAGAGGATTTTGGGAATGGAAATCTCACAGAATGGAAATTGGCTTGCCCTTAGATCTGTGTAATGCTCTGTTTCAGGGGTATGCAGACACACACACTTGTTTTGTCTTTTCTTTTTCCAGTCATGGCCAAAATCTGTATTTTAAGACTATGGAATGAAAATATCTCATCTCTATCCTTTTCCACCCCCCAAAAAAAATCCATGAGTGCCACTCAGGGTTCTGAGTGCAAGCTGCAAAAGCTGGGTTCTTACAGCATTTCTTACTTGGAACAGTTGTTCCTTGTGCTTGGCAGCCTATCCAAAACACTCTGATAATCTGGTCTGGTTTGTTTCCAGGGTCATCCTACTGAATAAGGCATGATTCCCACCATAAAATTATTGCTTAACAGAAGAGCATAGAAAGCCTCCTCACAAATCACACTTTTGTTAAATTAACCTGATCCAGGCAAATGTCAACATATTTTGTTAAATTAACTTGATCCAAGTAATTCTCAGTGATATTGTTTCATCTGAAAATGGAGGCCATACCTGTTTCCCAAGGATGTTTGATCCCATGGCCCTTTTCTTGGAAGCTATTCAGCTTAGACTATTTCTTCTCACCTGCTGTTGCAAGCTGCCACCCCCATGGGTCTGTTTTGATGGTAAAGCCTCCTCTAATCCTAAAGGATCATGCAACAGGAAAGGAATATAACCGTGAATTCTCTCAGCCTTCAACTCAACTCCCCTCCCCTTTCTCTCACAGACCTGACACAGTAATGCTTCTTTTAGTGTGGCACAACCAATTGCTGTTTGGTGGACTCTGTGATGGAAGACATCATTTGGATCTCTGCCAAAGCAGGACCTGTATTGTAAGGGCTGTCCTTTTTGTTCCCATCCCTTGATATTTCCCAGGCTCTCTCCTGCCCTATGTATTTTCCATCAAGTGGGTTGTTGTTCTCCTTGTTCTGTGCCTCCCTGTTCCTGTCCTATGCCTTTTCTGACCAGATAGACAGACGCTGGTTGAAGTGGGGTGTTGCAGACAGCAGCTTGGGTACAGGCTGTGTGATTTCCTCAGTCTTACAGCTCAACTACGTGCCATTGCCGGCACAGCGGAAGAGCTGTGTCCTACAGGCCGTTGCCCATGACTATGTAAATACAATGTGCTCTTGTGACCAGCCAAGCAAGGAGATGCTGTGGGAGGCCAGCAGCTCCTGGCAGACACCATCTGCAGGAGTGCATTGCATTCATGGGGGAGGAGGGAGAAGGAACGAGGGGCAGACACACGGACTTTGTCATCTTTGTATGCCTATAGATTGTTAGGCTACTTACATGAACTTTTTTTGGCTTTATGAAAAGTCAGAACCAACTGAAGGATACTCTTTGCTTTATTATTTCTGAGCTTAGATGGATTTTTGGTTTTCTGTTTTGCTGAAAATGCACTTACACAGAAAGCAACCCTGTGTTTTGTTAACTAATCATGTTTTCCGACCTCGCACATCAAGAAACACAGCGACTATTACAGACCAGCGTCTGTGCCCACAATTACAGAAACATGGAACTCATTCTCCCTTTCCCGGACTGGATGGAGGCCGGGGAAGCGGGGGACTCGGTGAGCCCACGCAAAGCAGCCGTCCCTCCGGGTCCTCTCCTAAGCGGACACTTTCCCGGCCTGGGAAGCGCCGGCCACGCCGCTGGTCCCGGCGCGGCAGGCGGCAGGTGCGGGCGCGGCCACAGCGCAGTGGGCACGGTGTGCAGTGGGCAGGGCGGCGGGGCGAGGGTCTCCCCGCGGGGTCCGGAGGCAGACGGAGAAAGAGCGGCGCAGGAAGGCCCCGCCGCGCCTCGGCCGTGCCCGGCGGGCTGTCGGGGCGGTGCCGCCCCCGCCCCCCGGCACCTGTTGCCCGCCGGTTCGCGGGCGGCCCCGCCCGCCTCTCACCCCGCGGGGTCCGGGGGTGGCCGGAGGTTCCCGACCGCGGTGCCCCCTGTGCCCTGGGGGCGTCGCGGCGAGGCCGGCGGGGGTGCCCGGCGGCGGGGCGAGGCCGGTGCCGCGCTCGGAAGGCGCCGGGGGGAGCGGCGGGCAATGGCCGGCGGCGGTGAGTCACCGCCGGGCCCCACCTGCCGTACTTAACCCGCCGCCGGGCGGCCGCCGCCGCACTCGCGGGTTGCGCTGCTGCCGTGGCCGGGAGCGGCTTCTTCCACCTCCGCCTCCTCCTTCTCTTCCTCCTCCGCGCGGGGTGCTCGGCTGAGGCGAGGCAGTCGCTGCATGAACGTTTGTCTCGGGAGTAGGAGCAGCACAAGCAGCCCCCAAAATGCCGAAGCCGGTGAGTGGGGCGCGGGTGGGAGGCGCCCCGCGGGGCCGTCCCGGGGCCCGCCCGCCCGGCCGGCCCTGGGCGTTCGGGGCTGCCCGATATTTATTTTAATATCCTGGAGGGCTGAGCACCTCTGGGTGCCGCGGCGTGAGCTTTTGCCGGGCTGGAAGAGCTGAGTCCAGGTCCCCGCTCCCGGTGCCGGGACGGGGCGTTTCGGCTGGAGCGCCCGCGGAAGTTCTCCTTGGCGCCGGGAGGGAGCGGCGGGCACCGCGCTCCGGAGCCACATCAGCGACTGCTCTCAGCAGGAGGAGTCGCCAGCGCGGCTGCCATGGGGCGCTGCGGGCAATGGGCCGTGGGTAGGACGGAGGGGTGCCTGGCCGTCCTGCCGCCGGGAACTGGGGGGGATGGAGCTTCGGGAGCTGTGCTCCACAGATCAGGCGGTGGATTGCTCCGTCTTCTGTAACGCTGCCGTAACGCTTCTGTAACGCACAGAGCTCCCTAGCAACTCTCAAAAGAGGACCTTTCATCACACTCCCGCTTAACGAGAGGGTGGCAAAACTTCGCTGGCTTCCATTTACTATGCGCGTGGCTTGTGCATTTCTTTACAGGAAACGTGTCTCCGCCTGTACATATAGGAGAAACCTTGTTTCCTCCATGTTTTGTTATCTAAAAACTAAACGCCAGGGGCTCCTAATACAGTTCTTCACAGAGGTCTTTACCAGTCATTATCAAATATCTATTTCTTTTTTTATGTCTGTTTCTCTCTCGCCCCCCCCCCCCTTTTTTTTATTGTACGGACTTTTTCGTTGCCCCTTCTTTCTGTTGACACCACCACCTGCTCGCCGCCTCCCCCCTCCGGCCTTCTAGTCGGTTTTTTGCTTGTTTTATTTTAAAGTCTGCTGCTACTGTGCCAGTTAGAAACGATAATTCCCCTGGGGAACCAACTGCCTAACGCAGAGCTTTGAGCAGTCATTGGACCAGACGCACTTTTGAACTTTGAAGAGCATAATCAGAGCAGATTGTTCTTACTATCACTATCTGTTTTCAGTAGAGGCAATATTTCTTAAAATGCAATGCAGTGGAAGACTTATGTATGAGCTCACATAAATGAAATATGAAATAAGAGTAAACAAGCTTATCTTTAAGGTAATAAGCAATTCATGGTTTACCACTGTAACACTGAAGTTAGTTGAACTTTTTTTTTCTTTTTTTTCCTTTTTTTTTTCTTTTTTTTTCTTTTTTTTTTCCTAAAGTCTTTAGGTTAACTTACATTGCAGTTTCTGTAAACCTACAGAAAAACCTCCACACCAAATGGTGTTCAGTCCTTCTGAGAACTGAAAAATCTTCAGTCTCCCTGTATTTCATCAGTAGGAGGTGATATATTGCTGCATATAATAATGCATACTGAAAGGACCCTTCTGTAACTGGGGAAGCAAATACATAATTTACAAAGCATTGATATAAAAGGTTGTGTGTGAATAATCTCTCTCTACCTTATTAGTTGTTTGCTAATTACAGAGTGCTTTCTTGAAATATCCTGGTTAGAATAATCTGAAATCCTGGTTTAGCACTAAGTCGCACTGGAAGCCGTGGATAGGTGTAGAAAAACTCTTTAATCTCTTAAAAAAATAATACAGCTGTGTTTATCTTTTTGCTTGGAATGGCTTTGTTTGTATTCCCTCATAGATGGTGATTTTTCTTTGTGTCTTGGCTGACTAGCCACTGAATAACAAAGGTGGATGGTGTAGATCACCTTCCACTGGGGAAGGCAATGGTAGTCTAATGATTTCTGAGACGTGACCTACTGGCTGGGATTTATGGACAAGACTGTGTCAATAGTTTGCACAATATAAGGGGTTTTTTATTATTGTTTAATCTGTTGTTCAGTAGGGCTAACTGATACCGTACTGTAAACGAAAAAGAGGAATTTTGTAGAGGTTATTTTAGTAAAACACTGTTTGGTCTGACTGCTTCAGACTGAGACTGGATTTGGATGCTTCCCAACTCAGCTCATTTGATCTTAATACAGCTAAATAGGATTTGTGTCAGTTTGCATGGAGAGAGGATGTAAAGCTGTCACTCCAGAGACAGAACTGTGCTCAGGACAAATGTGACAACAGCCTTTGGCATGTGTGAGGAATGATAGCATGACCTCTTGGGAACCAGTTTTAGTTTTTGATGGGTATTTGACATAGGTGCTAAATATTTATTACCTGTGCTTGTTTGCATGTGTCTTGTCTGCATGGCATACGTAAATAAGATGTTGCTTGGCAGACTTCATGCTGCTGTGTGTGAAGTCTGACACACTGGTCATCAGTTGTTTACAAGTAAAGGTTAAGATGACAGAAAGCAGAATTTTGGCAACACCTCCTCCTCTCTGCTCCCCCCCCCCCAACCCACTAAGCTAAACCTTTATATGAAACTATTTTTTAACAAAAATTATGCATGCACACACAGAGCTTATGGATCATGTTTGTAAGTTATTATTTCACCGTAAACAAATAGTAAGTCCATTAACACTAGAACGATAGTGATTTTATATTTTAATTATATACCAAAGTGAAGTGCCAGAAGGCTAGCTGTATTCCCAACTCTGTGGTAACATTTGATCACAATTAGTTGTATCTGATGCATGCTTACCATGCTCAAAATAAATTTTAGTAACAGTCCTGAAAATAATTCTGAAATGAGTATATTTGTTAATATAGACACGTTAATATATAATTTAACACAGACATTCTGCCATGTGTAACAGTTACAAAGTAACAAAATCTCTCCAAGATAAGCTGTAAATATATAACTTGTACCCAGTTCATAAGGGTTTATGGCTAGGAGTTCATAAGCAGTTCAGATACATTATTTCCACCTAGTCTGCACAGAGGTTCATTAGATTTTACAGGTAGTGAATTATTACGTAAGGAAATACAAAAAAATGCTATCTAATCCAAATCTTGCAGTGTTATTGGGAAACAAGTGAAATGCTGAATAAACTTACTTGCTCAGCCTTGCATCTTTTCATTACTGGAGTGTCTGTGTGCTCTCTGCATTTTTCCTAGATTCCTGGTGCTAGTTTATTTCTATTTGACTCATTGAATGGATGGTGTTTGAAGTGAAATATATCCTTTTGTAAAACAAACCAATCCAATAAATTGTGGTTAGAACAGCATGGCTGCGGGCTAATGAACAGTACTTACCGAAGGAGGAGGAAATGTGATCTCTGGTCTATAGAGCTGTTAATTTGATCTGACCTCTGAGCATTCTTGATTACTTTATTGAGGGTGGATTTTTTTCTTTTTTTTTTTTCCCTATTTTTTGTTTGTTTGTTGTTTTGTTTTGTTTCCTCTTGGGGGAAAAAAAACTTAAAGCTTCACAAGAAATTGAGTGAGCTTTGCAGCAGAGCATTTGATTGATGTAGTGTCACACAAGAACTTTTAATACTTGTATGCATGTATATAAAACTGTGTTAAGAGAAGACAGCAGTAAATGCAGTCTAACACCTTCTGGTGCTAAAGACAAAATATAAGTGAATAATATTTTGAGGCACCTTTTTTTTTTAACACCTTTATTAAGGGCCTGTGTTCAGAAAGCAGAGCATAGTAATGAAATCCAGTAATGCCATGCTGTTGAGGGGGAGGTGTTATTGATGCAGAGGGCCAATACGTAAAGGCGATTGAAGGACGGGGTAATAAAGTCCCACTGCAACAGTTAAACTTGGAGGGGTGGGGAAAGAAGGTCCCTCACTAAATAGCATAGAAGGAGATGGATTAGTCAGTGGTAGAATGACTGTTCTATTGTCCGTGTCATCTGCAATGCATAGGGTGTCTCTAACAGAAAGCATTAATAGAATGTACTAGTGAGATCTTTCCTTGAATGTAGGTTACGCTTGTCTGTGTCCAGGAGAGAAAAATTCAAAGCAGAACCTAGGGAAAGGTTTTAGGATGATCAGAGGCAGAAAGCCTCTCACGATAACAGGGTATTTAGCTAGTTTAGCCTGGTAGAATTCAAGGAGTTACCTCTTCCTTCACCTGTATAAAATGCAAGGGGTTCAAATGCCAAAAAGGAGGAAGAATTGCTTTAAGTGGAATTTGTGATTTAAGTTAAGTGTGTGTGGTGGTTTTTTTTGTGGGTGAGTAAGATTTTTTTTTTTTTCTCCTTCCTTGTTGATCATATTCAAAGACTATTCCAAGACCTAACATCCCTTAAGATAAAATTTGACAAGGGCACAGTTTAATGCTGCTGCCTGTAGGAGTGGGGAACTGGCACTGATGTCTCAAAAGGGTTTTCCCAACTGTGTTGTTAATCATGTGCTAGTGTGTGCTAGGCATGAAGTGGTTAGACAAGCCCTCCATACCTATTTGATGTTGAATATGCATGTATTCTGAAAAAAGAACTTCAAGGCAGCATGCAAGCCTTCTGCCAAACCTTTATCTGTCTGTGAACAGATATGACATTAAATTCAACAAGTTTTCAATAAGCCAGCCTAAAAAATATATAAGTGTAGTGACAGGAATTTATTTCGAAATATAAACAATTAATAATTGTTCTCAATTTATTCTTGACTGTGTCTTCTAACTATATCTAGTGGTTTGATCTTAGTGCTCTTCACAGCAGATTGCTATAACTGGACTGAAGTAAAAATACTTTTCATATCCTTAAGTGCTCATAATTAATTAAAATACTCTTAACTTAAGGACAGCTATAGATTTAGTCAAGAATAAAATATTACCCTTGTAAGCATGAATTGCAGTACATTGGGTGATACAGTGTGTGGTGTACTTAATGCCAAGAGATGTATGCTCACTTTGGTGCAAAATGGAAACCTAAGGAAGCTTCCATTTGCCAAATGTAAGAACTCCCACTCACTGCTGCAAAAGAAAGGTGGAGGATTCTGAGTAGTAAATTTAGGGAGTAGTTGACAGATGACTAAACTTTTAAAAGAATGAGTTCACAGTTTTGCCAAAAACCTTATTTACTGCATGATCTGAGTAAGCATTTCCGAGGGCTGTTTGTTCTGGGGTGTTAGCTGCTGCAGAGAAATCAAGGGTGTTAAGTGTTATGTTAGTCACTACTTAAAGAATTTCTTAGCCTTCTTAAAGGGCAAAGGGGGGAGATAAGCCTTCCTGTTCTGCTCCCTCCCTCCACCCACATGAGCATCTTCCTCTGTCCCTGAAAAAAGCCATAGTTATGTCAGGACTTTTTGAGAATAAGACTTCTTGATGACCACTGAAGATTCCCACATCAGTGTAGTTCTTGTTTGGCACACTGTGCCCAAAGAGCTTTTTGCACACTGTAAATCCCATAATCACTCGATTGACCTTGATGGAAGGCAATGCTGCCCAAGATCACTGAACCACACTGCACACTGTGTTAAGTAATGTACTTTAGCTGCGTTGTGTGCTTGCTTTGAAGCCTGGTTTCTGCCACGGATAACATTTAGCCTGTAAGCCAAGAAGTACCCTCTTTGCAGAAGCAACAGAAATCTCTGGCTTTTACTGAGCAGCGTATGAGATCCTTCCCCCTAGGAGAGGCGAAAATTGTTGCTACATGAGGCTGGAAACAAGGCGTAGCTCAGTGTAACAAGCTAACCATATTGCCTCCATATTGCTCATCTGTTCAGATCCAGATTTTGTTTCCTTTCTAGTTTCTTCTTCATTGTGGGGGAAATTTACCTGCCTTCCCTGCAGCTCCTCTCATTCTGTGAGAGAGTGTGAGTAGCAGCCATGTGCTCAGCTGGGGCTGATGAGCACCTGATACTAACAGCCGTCAATTAAAGTAGAAATCCAGAGTCTAAGAATTAATGTGCAGGACTTCTAGTCGAGTAAGCAAGAGAAACTGTTGCTTGAAGACCACGGAATTGTGTTCGGCTACCTACTGTGTAGGCTCAGTAGAAGAGGTACGGGCACCCCTATACAAGGCCTGTAGCCTTCTGCTACCTTTGGGAAGGGAGGGTGGGATTGCCCTGTTTGAGAGAGGGTTTGTGTGCATTTAGTTCTCCCTCTCTGTCATGAACAAGTGCTGTAGCTGTTGTGTAAAACTCAGGTGTCACTATCACCATCTCTTCCTCCCTTGTTCTTGCATGAAAATGTCCGTGTTCTAACCTCGGTGTGAAATGTGTGTGAGAAAAGGATTTTCCGGGGGTGTGAGTGGATGGCAGTCCAGTTGATGAATTTGAGCAGGGTTATGAAATGGCCCTAGAGCAGCTCAGTTCTACCAAGAGACCACTGCTCTGCAGATGCAAGGAGCAGATCTGTGAGCTGCCTGCTACCTGAAGAATTAGGGATTAAAGAATTTCTCCCTTTGTACCCAGGCACCTGAATGTAGCCTGTGTAGCCCAGTAGGTGACTTCAGAATCTGTACTGTAAGATCTGGGCTTCAGAGTTATTTGAGGGAGCTAAAGTTATTCTTTAATATCTAGTTTGAATACACTTAGCTTGCTTAACTTTTTGTTTTTGTAGAGATAAGCGATTGTGCACAGTGGTGTTAATTGGTCCATGGATTTGCGTAATTGATATTAGGTGATCTCAGTGTGGGAGAGAATAGTTTTTCCTCCTTAACAACTGACACAACTGTGCAGGCAAACTCTTGAAAAGTACTTTTTCTACCCCCACTATGCTCAGGGACTTTGGGAACCACTGGGGTATATTTGTTTGCCATCACACTTCTAGGTTGAGGGGCCTGTGAAGAGTTGCATCTCAGAAGCCCTTAAACTATTTTGGGGGATAGAAAGGGATATTTTGCTGATCCTTGCAATTGCTTTTCCTTCATGATCTGTAACTTCTCAAGAGCAATATCTTGGTGCTTAGGTGACATTCCAGGACTTGCGATGCCCTGCCTTTATCTGGGAGCAAATAGTACCTGTTGCATACTGTTTGAAATACCTCATTGGGAAGTGGAAGCGTTGTAGTGTATTTCACATAGATCAGGTTATCAAACTATCAGAGGTGATCACATCACATAATCCCACTCATAAATTTCACAAATGCCATGTGGTATGCTCCACTGAAGTCCATGAGGTAAAATGAAAGAGGCTGATCTGGATTAGGTGAAACAGAAGGATGGGATATCAAACCAAAAAAATCCCTCTCTGACAAATGGAGTTGTATCTAGAATGCAGAATGAACATGCATCATTACTGGGCCTTGTGTGACTTGTTACACTGCTATTTCTCCTTAAGTAAGTGGAGTTCATTTTCCTTCTGCTCTTTGATGTTTATAAGAACATGGCTGCCCTTGTAGGTCAGGCAGAAAGCCCTTGTAGCCTACTATTACACCTCTGATGTTGGCCAAAAGCTGATGCCTGAGGAAGAGTATTTCAAAGATACGCACTATTGCTTTCCTCTGAAGTATTGGAGGTTGAAAGGTCCTATATAATGAGTTACTAAATGGATTTCTGTGAACTTGTCCAGTCTCCCCTTGAAACCATGTGAACTCCAGCATTCACAGTATGCTTTAACAAAGGCTGTCCTAGATAACCTTCACGTTGTTTGGAAAGTTATCTACAAAACTCCTTGCTAGAGTGCTATTTGATTTTAGTTTTTTTTTTCTTGTTCATGGGGTTGATGCCCTGTAGTTATTCTGTTGGTAGAGCAATGAATATACATTCCTTCTCTACCCTGTTTGTGGAATTCATGAATTTATATGCTTCTATGTCCTAACCTCAGTTAATTTTCTTCCAAACTGAGAAGTCCTAGTTAGCTTAGTCGATGCTTGCATGGTAATTATTTGAACATCCTTGAGCTTCTTCCAGATCACATCTGATGGAAATACTGCTTTGCATCCTGTAATGTCTCCATTGGTAAAGAGTATGGTTATTGAGAACATTTCTTCAACAGTTGTATCTTGTATACCTTAAAGTCTCAGGTCATAGTCCTGTGAGAGAGTAAGTCATAGATGTTCCTTGTGTTCAGACAGCCCACCCTGCTCCAATGTAACGTGCTGCTCTTCCACCCCAGAAGAACAACCTTGTGCTAGGACTGTTCATACAGGATCTATTGAAAGTGTTGAGTGCTGTGTGCTGACAGTCTGTGTTGTTGCCTGGGCTCCAGGTGAGTAGCCATCAGACATTTGGCTCTTTGTAATGGCTTAGGGTTTTCCATGCACATTGTCCTCTAGAACACATCTCTGCATAAGCATTGGAATAAAAGACACCAGTATTGGTGCTTGGATTCAGGGAAAGCTCTGAGGTTATTATAGCTTTTATTTGCATTATTCATGCCTTCAGACCCTGCCCCTGCTTGTTGTGACTTGCTACTGTGGAGTTCAGCTTTTGCAGAAATTGTTGTATGCCTCTCGCTTCCAAGTGAAAAAGCCAAGCAGAGGTAGGAAATGGTGTTTGTGCTTTGGATCAAGACTATAAGACATTCAAGTTGGTTTTTATTTTCCCTTGAGGGGATTGCCTTAGTAGCTGATGTGTGAATATTAGAGATGTTAAATCATTTAGAAGGCTCTGAAATTATATCAAAATTTGAGATCTCAAACCTCTATATTATCTGCACTTGGCCCCATGCTATGGTTTCTGATGGAAGACAGCAAAAGATCTGATTCATTCTGGATTCTGAGCGACATCTTGAGATAAACCTTATTTGCGGATTGGTTGTGGGGCTTGCTTTAAACTTCATGTGTAAAGCCTTAGTCTTGCAACTTCATTATGTTTAATTAGATGCAACAGCTGTCATGATAAAACAGGCTGTGTATGAAGGAGTTTGATCCAGTGGCCTCTAGCTTCCCCCTGTGTTTATCCTTTATGTACAAAGGACCTATTGTTGCTGCAGTCTGTGTTCCTAAATCCATCCTAACATCCATTGAGGGCAAATGGCACATCCAGGCAGTGGTGCTACGTTGAGCCTGTTGTCACTAGCTGTGGGTTCCTCCTCTAAAGAACAACTCCTGCTTGTACACATATATTCTGAAAATGCTAATAGAGTATTATGCAGCATCAGAGAGTCTTTAAAGTGAATCTTAATGTATTTCAATGAAACATCGTAAATACTGCTGCTTCTTCCTAGCATCCTCTGGGTTCAAAGTAAACCATTCTTACATCTCACGTAGAGTGAGGGCAAGTGTTTTGCATGAATAACATCTGGGCTCACAAAGAGGATGGGGCTTTGTTCAAGGGCAATATCCTGGGGCCTTTCAGACTTACACTGCATTGCTTTGTCTTGCCAGAACATAGGGCTGTCCCTAGGTAATTTTACCTTTTAAAAAAATGTGAATTTAAAAATTTTTAAAAGGCCTCTGTCAGTTTTTCAGCTTCTTCTGAACTCTAGACAGAATAGTGCATCTTGCTTGTTAGGAAGGAACTTAAGTTGGGAGAAACTTAAGTGGGTGAAGATTTTTCTCTGTCAGGAGTACTCGCTTGGTTTTACTGTTTAACTGAGCAACTACTGTTAACTGTACAGAGCTGACCAGAGCTGGAGAATGCTGGAAGTCTGACTGTGGCCTAGACGTTGAGGAGCCAGGGCTGTCATAGATGCAGTGTCACCTGTGCTAGCCACACCTGCATGAAATATTCATGATCTTCTAACATGCAGAGCATTATTGCTTGACCTAAGATAACAAACTGAATTACAGCCGTGGCTGCTTCTTGACTTTTCACACAGATGCCTACTATGCAGTTATTACATGCTGACAGAAGAGATATCAGGCTTTCATTAAGGGAACTGAGATAGGCATGTAATTTAGTATGGCATCTTCTGCACATTTAAACATAAAAAAAGTTTGAATTTGCATTCTATTATTATCTTCATGTTTAATTATAAGGAAGGTTTCATGCTGTCTTACAAAGAAGAATAAAGTGACCTGGCTGCAAAACCAAACTCTTCTTTTGGGTTTCTTGTGACCTGTTTGTGTGTGCCAGCAGGGAGGGGGATGTTTATTCTGAAAATTCAACCCGCTTTGTGAAAACTGGAATTTCTGGATGACTCCCCAGATCTGGGTATTCAAGGTTTTCCTGCCCATATCAGTCCCCCCACTCCACTTAATCCAGGAGATAGCTTTCAGATTTCATTTAAAAAATATTCTTGGCTTCCCCTCAAAGTACTTTATTTCTCTTCAGAAAAACTGCTATGGAAGATGTTGTAAATCTCTTTCACTATACATGAGAGCAGCAAATACTTGGGCTGCTATTGCCTTGAGTAAACTTAAAAAATTTCAGTTAAGTATAGCTGATATAGTTATTGCTCTTTAAATACTGAGGATTAGTATCCCCCAAAAATATGGTTGTATGAGCTGTTGCTTTAAAGTTGACTAGTAGTTAAGGCTAACAATCGTGCTGGACAATTTTAAGGTAACTACTAGCTTATAGATTATTATTTACAACTGTATTTACCCTCAGTGGTATTTGTCCCTCTCCTGGGAAGGTGAGCAAGGTTTTAAGGAACAAAGACCAGCCTACTCAGCTCTAATTTTACGTGTTGCAAATGCAGCAATACCTAACTGCTTCTTAGACTTGGAGGAATTCCATTGGAACGTGACTTAATGTTCCCATTTATTTGCAATGAGGAAGCAATGTTTAACACAATGAGAGCTGAAATGGAATTCATCTTTCAGTTCACAGCCGGGTCTTTTTGATTTAACACGGTATGCTGACAAACTGGGTCAGTCAAATGGGTGCAATGAGCTTGCCTTGTCAGCCAAGGGAATGCCAATGAGGCCATCCCCTATTCATGTTTTGTGAACTGATGAGGCTGTTTTCTTCCTTGTCAGCACACTATGTTCTGCAGTGGGCAAGGCGAGGCTCATGACTGTTGCCCTGTGCTGCTGCTACCCTCTCTGAAATGCAAGGTGTTGGGCAGGTAGTGTGCAAAAGCTTCTGTCATGGGAGCAGGGGAGGAGCATGTGAAAGGTTTTCTTCGGTGTTTTGCTGTACATCGCTTTCCCACTCTCATAGTAAACAGATTCTCCTTCCCACAGAAGGTAAATGGTGGGTCTGTCATTTGCCTTCTTGTTTTAGCTTCTTGAAGTTCCTCTAAATCATAAAAATGTAGCACCAGAGAGGACTTGAACCTGTGTTGTCTGAAGGCTGCACGGAGGTGGTTATATAGTATCCTAATATCTTACCACTCTAGCAATTATTGTTTCTCCTCGTGTTACCAAGTTTGCAATAAGAGGCTGGGTTTTTTTGATGTGTTTTATGGTTTTTTGGATTTTTTCCCCCTGTTTTTGTCCATGTGGGCTTAAAAGTTACTGTCTTGTCTATAAACACATCATGCTTTAGACAGGTCCCATTTGGAAGAGATCAGTGACATGCTTAAAAAATCGGTTTGAAACGAACAAAACCCCCACAAACAAACAAAAAAAACACCCCAAACATGAGAAACCTCAACCCGCAACCAACCCAGAAACACCTGACCTGCAGACTAGTGCAGACTTTCCTTGGTTAACTTGCCCCCTTCCAAAAGAAGCATTCAAATTTGGGTGACAACATTCCACCTAGCAAGTCATCAGGCAAGCAGAACAGAATAGTCACCTTTTGTAATGCTTCCGGTGACAAATACATTCAAGAATGTAATTTTCCCTTCTGTGTAATAGCATCACACCAGGAAATGTGGTATTTTTCTGGGGATTATGATAGACCACATCCTTGTCTACAGTCCTGCTATGGAGCTATTGTTTGCAAGCTTGTACTTTGTTCATCTTCTCCTCTGGTCCATTCTCACCTCTCAAAGTGTAACACCTGTAACTATTTTTCAGACCTACCAAGATCTTTGAATTCCAGCCCTGTACTCCAAAAGAGTTTCTTATTTGTTTTTAACTAGGTGCTGTTTGTGAATGTGTAAGTCTTCCAGGGACTGTGAGAATACTTAACTTTGTTTTCTTACTCCCTCAATCCCACCACACTCACATCCCATTTTCAAGACCTTGGCCTGACATGAGAAGGTCCGAATACATGTCCCTGCAGTAGTTCCAGCAAGATGAAGGTGCTGAGCCCAACTAGGAGGGAAGTTGTGCTTTGGCAATCCTGCAGCAGTGAATAGAATAGAATTGATCATTTGCTTTACACTGTTTCCTGTTTTGAACGAAGCTGTGGAGAATGTAGGTGCACAACTTGTTTGGTTGTAATTTCACATGGCTCAGATTTGTGGTCCCATATGACATAGACTAGGCATACAATATCAAATATGTTACTAGGTGATGGTTGATCCATTAGGCAGATTTCTCTGTCAGAGAAGAAACAGAATTGGCTCCAAGTGTGTTCTTGACATGTTGGTGTTCATAAGTACTAGAGAACAATATAATAAATTGAACTAATATTTCTGCAGTTCATGCTAGTTACCCTCTCAGAGTTGTCTTCTCCTCTCCGCAGTGTCTGAACTGTTGACTTGAATCTGTTGATTTAAGTAACCTGTGGAGGACAAGAATGCAGACACTGAAGTGTTAGCAGGTCAGCTCTGAGCTCTGGAGCCTTTAGGAATTTTTTCCCTATACAAAGGTGAAAATTTTCTGAAAATAGTTTCCAGGAGCTGGGACTACAGTTACTCCATTAATATGTTTTGCTGTTGGACCTGGCACCAATGAACACTACTGAATGGAATGTGGAAGAATAGAGAGCAGTTTCAGTGCCCTTCTGATGCTGCTACATGAAGTTGTTTTTCCTATTACCAGATACTTAATCGCTACGCGCGTCTCTGAACAGCTCTGGTTGCTAAGGTCAAAATGAGATTACTTTGTCCATGCAGATGCATTGCGGTCTGGGCCAAGAAGCTTGTCTGTTATTTATTCCAATAATAGTTTTTGCTTGTGTGGCAGAAGAGTAGACCTGCAGAAGTGAGGATGCAAGCTTAATACTACTGCTTTCTTAATACTATCATTAATAACACTGCTTTCTCTTATTTGTTAAGACTTCCATATTCCTGAAGCACAAGTGCATCCATATGCATATACTCTGTGTATGTGTAAGAAAGCTTAACAGCCCTGCGTGCTGTTTCTCATAGTACGTGCTGTGCAGGTACAACACTTAAAATGTGGTTGATCTGCTTACTTGTAGCTAGCAACTTGCCTGGAATTTCCAGATGTCCTGTGGCTGAAGAAAGAAGGCACGTCTACCTAGGGTGCTCCACTGTGATACTGCTAATTGCCACCACTTGGAAAGATATGTCACTAGCATTTGCACTTGTAAGCCTACTATTTAAGAGACTGGTCTTTATCCCTCCTTGGAAAGAGGAAGAAAACATTCTTGAGAATTGTCTGAGGCATTTAGAACTGCCTAATGATAATAAGCAACATGGTTAAGGACCGGTTTATCCTGTGTATAAGGGTAAAAGTTGGTATTTACTGCCCTTTATCTTATGTATTCACTGAAAATCAATGGTATGTTCTTTTAAATGACTCACACAACTTCATGGTTTCACTGAACTATTTTAGTATGCAAGTGAACTTAAGGGTTATTACATTACATGCGTTAGGGTGCGAAATATTCACGATGGCTTGGTGTGTGTGAGAGCTGTGGAGTTTTTTTCTGTTCTGCCTTCCCTTTCCCCTTCAGTGTAGGATGTTTTTCAGTGGAGCTGCAATATCAGGAGAGGGATGGTTAACTTCAAAAATACCATACTGCCTGCAACCAGAGACAGATTCTGAACCAACGAGCTCAGGATTCAGACATTAGGAAAAAAATGTGCATGCGTGGTGTCCAACACACCTGGAAATTGGGTGTTTGTGAGAGGAAGAGATTGAAGAGGCAACATCATCTTGGGTTCCTATCTAGGTCTTGGATCTTCCACAAAGATGTTGCCACTCGGCTGGTTGGCGGTGTGTTGCCTCCTTAAGAGACAGTGTTTTCTGAATTTTTTTTTCAAATGGCACTTTAATTTTCCAAGTTAGATACTCTAGTAATGTGCATGGACTCTGAAAGGGTACCCTGTCCCATAGATTGGTCTACTGACTTAGTATTAGAAGAGATGTTGTCTTAGCAACAACAAAAAAAGTAGGAACAAATGCATGACTTAAGGGCATTCCTAAAGCACAGAAGGTTCTGTTCTAACTACTGTAACTTCTGATACAAGAACTTTCCTTAGTATTATGATCATTTAAAATACATTTTGTAGTTCCCTCTAGTTCTTTCATCTTACATCTGTTCTCTTGTTCCAGTTGGTAGTGTAGCTAACATGTTACAGTCTATCCCAAACAGTCCGAAGTCATGGAACTGGTGTTCAGTCTTTAGTGTTCTAAATTTTGCAGCTTCTGTTGAGTCTTATTATTTATGGAGAGTTTTTCATTTTAATGCAAATGACATTGCCTCTTCAACAGCATGCTTTTTCCCCTCTGGATCCAATTTGTTACCAATTTTATGCATCATAGCACAGGGGAAGAGGAAAAACTGATGTTCTGTAGTGTTTTTGTATGCACAAGCAAACCTTTTAAGGCCCCATTTGTCATTTTAATTATGTTAGTCTTGGACATAAAAGGTTAATCATAAAATCATAGAATGGTTAAAGTTGGAAGGGACCTTAAAGATCATCCAGTTTCAACTTCCAGAATTATAAAGTGTTATGACACTGGCCTATCGAGAAGAAAGTTACATCTTACTGTTTAAGATTTTTAGCATACTATGTGCTTAAATGGACATAGTTTTTAATATAAACCCTTATTTCATATGTAACAGCCGTGTGCTCTTCTCCCCCCTTCACACTTATGCTTTTAAAAAATTAGAAACTGTTTTTATTTTGGTTATGGCTTCAACTTCGTCCTGGGTTACTGCCAGGATTTGGTAGGGATCTTAACAAATGATCTGCCTTGCCTATGCAGGTTAAGCAGGACTTCACTTGTGAAAGTTGTCTTAACTGTGTCTTGCTCTTTTTGTTGCTCATGGAAATTAGGTTGAGTTGTTCCCTGTTTTCCTCCCCAACCATACCTTGAACTGGTTAGCACCTTGGGTGTTGATTTAATCATCTTGGAGCCATGGGAAGTTTCATGTGGTCTGAGCCGAATGAATTCCAAACTGATCATCTCTCAGTGTAACAGGCATCACAGTTTCTTCAGTCTGTCTAAACCAGGGTTTTGAGTGGGTTAGGCTCTGTTTGCCTGCTTTACTACCAGCTTCTGTGGCTAAAAGGTTTTGTGGAGTGGTTGTAGGTCATCCATTCAGAAACCCTGTTAAAGCCATTATGTTCTTCTTGAAATTAAGGATAAGGTTTGGAGATGAGAAGCAAGAGGACTTAATATGGCAGGAAGGAGACTCAAAGGATTTTCCCAGGCAGTCATCAACTCATCGAAGGGATGGATACTTGAGGCCCTGTTTCTTCTTGCTCTGCCTGTCATGTGGCTAACAGTTTGTCTGAGAGCATACCATGGAATTCCTCTTTGTCCTGCTGGTTATGCAGTCCTTTAAGAACAGAGAAGTTAATCTTTACCACATATCCCAAGTGTCCTTGAAAGCTTTTTGGATAACCAAGTAGTCATGTTCCTGCATGCTTCTGGCTTTACATGATTGAAGTGGAAAAGCAGATTACTACAATTTTGGGTCTTAATACTAAAATAATTCTTAAAATATGTAGCAGCGAAATGGCTTTAGCACTAAATAGCTCACTGTGTAGCTAATCCTTCAGGAAGGGGTGTGTATCCAGATGAGTCTTTTAGGGTTGCAGTAATACAAGATATTCCCCTAGACTAGGGAGGTTAATTTTTTTTACTACCAGCTAACTACAAAGGAGAGATAGAGGAAAAGACACATACTAGTACCACCTGGAATTCTGTGCTCAGCCAGCATCCATACCCTTTTAAGTTCTTCAGCTTGTAAAGTGATACTTATTTTACATCCACTGTGGTGTTTCATCCAGAAGTACAAATAATTTGCACAGTACAAGACTGAAGATTGCAAGCATATGTTGTCTTGAAGTGGGTAGAAAGGGATTAGAATATGATTAGGGATTTATTGTTGAGAGGGATTAAGCAACAGGTGTTTTTTAAGGTCACATCTTTGAATTGCAGCCTTGCTGTTCCAGAGAATTTGATATCTGAACTCCCTCTCCTTTCCTACACTGGAAACACTGCTTGGGAACCCCTTGGTTCTTAACGCACAGGAAGAAAACCTTAAACGTAATTTCATGTTCCATTATGGATCACAAATGCTACAGTTAGGTTTTCCAAGAACTCCCTTTCCCATCTTGCTTGTTCTTTGATATTGCATTTAGAGATTTATTTTTTTTAATTTCTAATTTAAGGGACACTGCTCTAAAAATATAGCTTGAAAGAGAAAGGGCACTAAGTCATCTTTTCTGGTTCAATTCTGGGGTTCCATGACTTGGAAACTGCCTTCAGTCATCTTTCTGTAAGAGAGTCCTCTGTCATCTGAGAGAGAACAGGAGGAGGAAACGACTAGAAGATACTTGATGCCTTCATAAAATCATTTAGTTTGGAAAAGTTGTCTAAGATCATCAAGTTCAGCCATTAACCTAACATTGACAGGTCTACCACTAAACTGAAAAAGGTTGGTTAGACATATAGCATCTTGCTGAAAAAGGAGTGCAAAATTTTCTGATGTGTTTGATTAAAACTAGCTTAGGCAACTTGTTTTATTCACAGTTCTGTATTAAATGTGACATTGTTTCACCTGACATTTATCCTAGAGTTTAAATATGCATAGTTAAGTGGCTGGGAACTGCTGAAGGTCAAAGCTTTGTAGTGTGAGTGATTCTATTCCTCTTCTGCCTCTTACCTCTCATTTCTTCAGATGAAGCAGCCTCTCCTGGTCTCCTAGCTCTGGCTTTCTGTAAGGTGACGTTTACAAAATGTTGGGAAATTGAAATGAAATGTCATCTGCCTGTAGCTTACCTGTTGTCCGCCTTGTGTTTACATGTCCACTTTTTCTTCTTTCCTTTAAAATACTAAGCTACAAATCCAGTTGTTAGTAGAACTATACTACACAATCATCCAAGTTTGGGTTTTTTTAGTTTGTTTTGCAGGGGGGGGTTTGTTTGTTTTTTGAGAAGTAGTATAATATTGCAATCAATATAGCCTACTGTAGTCAAGACAGTTGGAGATAATCCTTTCCCGATTTGCCATTTTACTGGTCCTTATGCTATTCCCTGCAAGCTTAGTTGCTGCTCTTGCCTCCTGATTAACTGCTAATAGACTTTTTCTAGTCATTAAACACTCTTGCCTTCTGCATTCAGTAGTAGCCTCTGCCTTGCAGTCTACTGCTGTTGCAGTAAATCTGGTTATGTTGTTTCTTCACTGACAGCAAGAGCTTAGTGAACTCTTGCCCTTTAGTATCATTTAGTACCTGTTACTGCTGGGTTTATGTGCTGAGTAGATTTTTATGAGGGAAAGAATGAATGGTTATCAGGTTAATGCTGATTGCTTTGTAAGAATAATCTGCAGCCTTTTGCCTTTAAAACCTCAGATTAATTCCATCTCTAATATAAATGGAAGTTAAATTATAAGTCTTAAATTTAATTTAGTCATTAGGGCCTTTCGTAATCCAAGGGATGGCCTGGAGGCAGCTATACTATGCACTCAGAGTAGCTCTTAGTCCAAGAGGGTTTAGGCCTGGAAAGGGTCAAGTCTAAAATGCCCTCTTGTTTAACCAGAAGATCAGTCCAATCCTGTATTGAGTAGAAAAACCTGCAGAGCAATCTGGATAAGATGGCAAAATGAGTGCCCCAATTAAGTTTGCTGGTGTGATAACATAATTCTAATTGAGGCTTAAGTGTGTATATTATAGATGTGAGGGTAGTGCATCTAAGCATGGAGACTACTGTACACAAAGTACTCTGTTAACACCTAGAAATAACAATGCTTTTTGTTTTTCTCCTTAGATCAATGTTCGAGTTGTTACTATGGATGCAGAGCTGGAGTTTGCCATTCAGCCAAACACTACAGGCAAACAGCTGTTTGACCAGGTCAGTGAAGTTTTGGTGTGGGCTCTTACTGTTTAAGTTTGGAGTACGTTTCAGATTATAGTGTTTACTTAAGACTGGATTCCAAATCTATTTTCACTCTACCTCCTAATCAAAGGCCCTCGGTCTGAACTGAGATCTCTAAACTCCATCACAGTAAAAGAAAAAAGCAAAAACCCTCGGAGGTATGTTATACTCCAGTGAAAACTGTTTTCCATGTTGGGTGATGAAATGTCACAAGGGATCTAAAATGTTTGGACAATATAGGTAGCATGTAAAAATGCACTTCTTGCTTTGAAATACAGCTTAGTTCTTACACTGTTCTTCAATTCTAAGGTTGAAATGTTGCCTTTGTGCGTGGAAGTCTTTAGAATCAGATCTTCAGATGGCTGAAGAAGGTGTTGGCATGGCTACATTAATTCAGAAGCTGGGTTGGAGGTAGCCACTTGCCACAGGTGTTTGAGTTTGTCACACTGCTGAAAAAACAGAAGAGTTTGTGACCTCCATGCAGCGTTTGTAGGCAACATGCCTTATAAGAAGCCCCTGTGCAGCAGGACAGAGCACAGATTTGCACAGTCAGCCTTCAGGATTTCCAGGAGAGTGGAGGGCATGAGTGGCCAAGAGTCTCCTCCCCTTGCTGTTATTCTTCCTACTGCATTAACAAGTTTAAAGATGGACCTACAAAGATCAGATAAAGGCAACAATGTGCACTTTGTAAAACTTTATTATTGTCTTAAGTAGCTTGTTGTTCTAAAACTGAAGCAAGGCCTAGATTCAGCAGAAAAATTTTACGTAGTGCTCTGAATTAAAAAAAAAAAAGAAAATACTTGCTTCTAGCCATTTCTGCTGTAGACCTGAAAACTAAGAACTGATTTATGCAAACTTCAATTACATATTTTAAGCTGTTTACAAGCTGTTAGAGCAGCTCCTTTGTACTTCTCCCCCTGTATCTGCTAGCCTTGATAGCAAAGGGTGGTTGAGCTTTAACTCAAGTAGGCAGTACTGGCTAAACAATGTCCATTGGTTGGTCCTAAGGTTTTGTTGGTACAATTTCTTGTTTCAGTGAGTTAACTAGAACTTGCTAGGCCTTAAGGCAATTGTGCATTAAGAAGTACTTAAAAAGAAAACCTAAAAAAAAACCACAAAGCAAACAAACAGCCCACAAACCCAACTAAGAAAAAAAAGCCCCCCAAAAAACACCAACAAAATTCAAAACTCGTAACAAACAAACAAACAAAAAAATGCTTCTAGTGGGTTCTTGAAAGGAGTGAAAGGAGGAAATCAAGTTCTAATCACTGCAGATCTTCACAGTACAAAACAGAGTTTAGCATTAAATCTAACTTTAATGCCTCTTGATTACTACTGATGTGGGCTAAACATCAACTATTCATTGACTGGAAATCTGCTGAAGCACATATGAAACCTGCATTTCTATGGAACCAGTGTTTGGCATTTGACCTACCAGAGAAGGGCCAAGATGATTAGAGAGATGGAGCCTTTCCTATGAGGAAAGGCTAGAGGATTTGGGATTGTTCAGTCTGGAGAAGAGAAGGCTTCAGTGTGACTTAATTGGCCTTCTAGTACCTGGAGGGAACCTACCAGAGAGTTGGAGAGACACTTTGCAAGGGCATTTAGTGACAGCACAAGGGGGAATGATTTAAACTGAAAGAGAGTAGGTTTAGATTAGATATTAGGAAGAAATTTTTTACTGTGAGGGTGGTGAGGCACTGGCATTGGTTGCCCAGAGAAGTTAGAGATGCCCCATCCCTGCAAGTGTTCAAGGCCAGGTTGGATGGGGCTCTGAGCAACCTGGTCTAGTGGAAGGTGTCCCTTTCCACGACAAGAGGGTGGAACTAGGTGATTTTTAAGGTCCCTTCCCACTCAGTCCATTTTATGATTCCATTCACTACTGATCACTCTTGCATCATGGTAACTTCTTCCCCCAGTCCCTTTCATGTTAATCCAAAACAGAGAGCTCAGATCTCATCTCTGAGGGTACAAAAATCCAAGTGACTAAATGACAGTTTTTTAAAAGCAATGCCTTAGATTAGACTGTAAGTATGTTCTATGTTCCTTGTGACAAGTATTCAAGAAGGACTTTTCCCCCTCCTATATATTAATTAATGTTTATATCTGTTAAGAGTTAGGGTCATATCTCTGGCAGAAGAGAAAATACTTTCTAGACCTTCAGCTGAGAAGTTAAAATTCCTGAGAACATGGAAAAAGGCGAGATGTTTCAAATTCAAGATACTTCTATTTTAGCTTGCTGTCTAGGTACTTCAGGATTTCTGAAGATTGCTTGTTGCAGCACTGTTGAGATAGACTATCACCTCATGGAGATTTCATCCTTACATCCAATGGCTTATTTTTAAAGCCTGTGACTGAAAATTCTTATCCATATTTCACATCTTGTTGTGGTGCACTTCTGCATATCAAGAGAGATTAAGGTAAAAGTGTGCAGCACAAAAACAGTAAAGGTGAATACCATATCTTTAACTGCAACTCTTCTGGCATCCTCTCTTCACTTCTGCTGTAGAAGCCTTTTATTAGGCCCTTATCTCTGGTGGAGTTTACACTCAGATTAAGCCTGTGGAGGCAACAGGTTTTCACAGGTATGGGGAGTGGCCCAACTTGAACTGCAGAACTACTGTGGGGGTGTTGAAGCAGGCTATTTTTAAAAACTACAAGATGATTTCTTGGCCTAGCTGTCAGCTAGCAAAACTACTCTGGCAGTGTCCTTGTTTTTCAGGCTTTGCTAGCATAACTGTATCCTGCATGTAAGAGGGATTATAGTTCCTTTTCATAGGAGTGGGAAAATAGTGGAAACCTGTGAATATTGAGTTCAGCTCCACTCAAGCCAGACCTGTGCAGAGTTTATCCTGCAATGGGGACTGAGGTGTCCCAAGAAACAACACAGTGGACTCTACAGCTGGCTGGAGAACCTCCCACATAGTCATGTGCTTTCTTGACCATGAGTAAAAGAAATTCAAATGGAGGAGAGTGTGCCACTGGCATTTTCTGGAAGTCAGTGCATTACTGAGTGGAATAGTCAGACTTGAGAGTTGCTGCTTCATGTGTTTGAGGAAGCGGAGGTGGTGTCTCCCATCTTGAATATAATGCCTTGGTTCTTATTTCTTCCTTTTTTTGCTATGGATGAAGTTTACAGAGCATTTTCCAGAATACAGTATGAAAAACTCTTTGTTCTTTGTATTGGAACTCAAACTGTGAAGTTTAGCTTAATACTTTCTCCATTCTTGCCTTTAGGTTTCGGGAAGAACTTGAGTGGTCATAACTTCTGCAAGCTTTCTAGCTCGATTTATGGAAAAAGTGTAGTTTTTCTCTTGTAACAGACATTCAGAGACTATGACCTGAAAAATGCTTCATTTACGCAACTCTTCATTTTAACAAAGTTGCAACACTCTTTTGTGCAACAGGAAGTACTATGCTTAACATACCCCTGCTTTTCTGCTAGACTTCATAAAAATACATCTAGCTGTCAGAAAACTTGTCTCTTCTGTGAGGAAATAAGCCACTTGGAGGGAGGAGGGAAAATGAATTTTAGTCAAGTAAAAGCTGAAGTATTTTCAGACCCCAGCTCTTTTTAAAAAATTGTGGAAATTGGTTTTTTTTGTTTGTTTGGATTGGTGGGTTTTGTTGTCTTTCTGCTTGTTTTTTTTAATATAAACTAGTTAGTCTTAACTACCACAACACTGTTTCTTTCAAGTCTGCTCTCAAACCATAGTGTCTCCAGCAACACTCTAAATGTGGAGGGTGAAACAGATCCTTGGTTGAGATCTTAGACTTGTTGAAGCACATGTAACTACACGCTCTCAAGTCTGTCACACTTTCCTAACTTGCAAAGTGGTTTTAGAAAGTACTTGCCTTCCAGTCAGTTCAACTCCCTATGATTTCTACATCACTCTTTGTGGGGCTACTCTGCAAATAACATCAAGGAATGATCCTGATATATCTTTCCAGATTTCAGCTCTGACTAGAGCACAGCTTTACAGATAGATGAGCTGACAGGCAACCACTTGTCTATAAGAACAAGCTGTCGAGAGTAGGAGGAGGTCAGGGGCTTGTTAGGCTATAACCTCCACTGAGGAAAAGTAACATGTCCAAACAGCACTGTTTTCACTAGTAAGCATGCCATCCAGTCAATGGATGGTGTTTCTGGATGTTTCAGGATGTGCTGTTTGTCTCACCTGGTTTCCCCAGAATCATCCTCTTCTAGAAACCGGGTGGGATAAGTAGCTTACCTATGCCATTGCTGTCATCTACTGTGGCAGCTGTATATCTTTGTCTACAAGGTGAAATTAAGAGATGCCGGATGAGTAGGTTTAGCCTGTTGCCTGCACTTGTCACAGGTGATGTGGGACTTGAAAGGATACCTGGACCTTAAGTGAAGTGTTATCTACAATAACTTTTTTTTTTTTTTTACCTTTCCGTTGCAGGTGGTTAAAACCATAGGTTTGCGAGAGGTGTGGTACTTTGGTCTTCAGTATGTGGACAACAAAGGATTCCAGACTTGGCTGAAGCTTGATAAAAAGGTAACAGACTGTGGGTTAATTGCTGAGCAAAGGTTAAAGCCTATGTGATTCCTGATGTGTTATTGGCTGCAACTTTATAAACCTTGTACCTGTTGTTGATTCTTCCTTAATTTTCATAACTCTAGGATTATTTTTTAGACATAACTTTGTGATATCCATGGGAATTGTTTGGCATGGTGGAAGTTTGCCCTTTCACTCTGCGTGAATTGCAGAAAGCGTTTTTCAGATATGCAGCAGCAGCTCAAGACTGTATTTTGTTGAGTAGAAGTAGCTATGCTTTTTGTGACTGAAGAAACATCTTGGCTAATGATGGTTTTAGGCCCTGCTTGTGCAGGATCAGTTGTTGCAGTAATTGGAAAGACGAGTCACTTCAAGGTTGGGCAGTTGTAGCAGAGTGCTGACACCTCTGATGTGCTTCTGTTTGTGGACTTGCAGCTCTTATGAGAGTATAAACTGTTTTTCTTGGTGAAGCAGTCAGTGACACATGTTTTAATGTTAGTGGGCTGTTCTTTGTCAAACACATACAGTACTGGATGGGTTTGCCATCTGATAGAGCACAGTAAATCATTCTCCAGTGACCAAGGCTTGTTGTGCAAACAGAATTTTTCTGACATAGTTGAAAAACATAATACAGCCCCCCCATGTTCTCATACCAATGAGCAACCAGAATTAAGAAATTCCAGTAATGAGCTGCCAGTCAAGCTCCTCTTAAGGCAAATACGTTTTTCTGTGTAAAAGCAATCTATTCTGTTGTTTACAACTCTGCTCAGTTGTGGTGTCACCTCTGTCCTCAGGTTTCTGCTCAGGAAATTAGAAAGGAGAATCCTCTCCAATTCAAATTCCGTGCCAAGTTCTTCCCAGAGGATGTGTCTGAAGAGCTGATCCAAGACATCACGCAGAAGCTCTTCTTCCTGCAGGTGAAGGAAGGGATTCTCAGCGATGAGATCTACTGTCCTCCTGAAACAGCAGTACTTCTTGGTTCCTATGCTGTGCAGGCCAAATTTGGAGATTATAACAAAGAGGTGCACAAGCCTGGATACCTCAGTTCAGAGCGTCTGATCCCCCAAAGGTGAAGAAATTGGTTGATGCAGCCTCCCTTTTTTTTCTTTTTCTCATGGGGCTTTTGTTGTTGGGTTTTGGTTTTGGTTGATTTGTTTGTTTTTTAATTTGAATTCTAGTTAAATACAAGGAGTTTCATTGAAAGCATGTTTGGTGGGTGTTTTTTAATTGAATTGTATACATTTGGGTTTTCCTTTATTTTATTTCTATCTGTCATATCAGAGTATGTTTTTGCCTCTCCTTGGGTTGGTTAGAGAGAGGAAGTACACTTTGGTATTCAGCTTTTATTTCCTAAGCATTGCTGCCATGCTGGTAACTGGCCATATGAATATCTCCTCTTTAAGAAAAAAAGCATAGGATTAGATTAGGAATGTGTTATTCCTGAAGTTGGGTTGCGTGCCCTTAATCCCAATTTACAGTCCTAAAATCTCATATGCAGAAAGCATGTCTTGAGGCTATGCAGTCCGTACCCACACAAGATCAGTGGATGTTATCAGACCAATCGCTTCTGTTTATGCTTCCTGACAATGCTGCAGGAATGTCTAATTCCAGGAATGGCACTAACTTTCTCTTTGCTTTAGTCCACCGGTGTCTACAGCGTGTATGGGACTTGTTTGCAGTGTTTTGTGTATGCCTCTCATGTCTCTGGTCAGTGAATAGAAAGGCTTTGCAGAGGGTTTTGATTCATTCTGAATTGCTCTGCTTCACCGAGTACATCATTGGGCTGAGTTAGGGTCTTCTTTTTGGCTACAATAAGACTCCCACCAGGTTGAGAGTAAGGCTGTGGCAAAGATCAGCATCAATAGATATTGCAGAACATCTAACCTTGCTAATATCTGTTTCCTTGTATAGGGTCATGGATCAGCATAAACTCTCCAGAGAGCAGTGGGAAGAACGGATTCAGGTGTGGCATGCTGAACACAGTGGCATGCTCAAGTGAGTGTTTTGTTTTGGTCCTAGGGCTGGTCACTATGTTGCTTGTTGATTACCTTAAGCTTGCAGTTCTACACCATGGTTTTGAAATAGACTCTATGAGTTGCCTGTCTGGGCCAACTTCTGGTATGTATTTTCTAGTTTATTGTTGAATTATATGGTAAAATGCAATAGGACATTTTGTACTGGTGAGAACAGTGTGACTTCCAGGACCTGTGTATATTGTATCAGTGATGACTTTGAGCAGGGAAAAAAAGTAAAGGTGTATGTCAAACCTTAGTCATTGAAGCATTTGTACTGACAGATGGGGAAGGTTCAGATAGTATACCTTTCCTACTGATTGTACCATGAGACAAGAATGAATGCTGAGAGAGATGAACATTGATAATTTTCTGTCTGGAAATACTGGGGTCTGGTGAAGGGGAGTGTTCTGTGTATGTGTGTTCATACATGTAATATCCTAACTTCTAAAGTGAATCCCAAATGGTGAACATTCAGTTTTAACTCCTGGGTTTGATGTGGGGGTTTAGGAAAAGTTACCTTTTTCTTCTGAGGGCTTTTTGCTTTGACATAGTCAAATAAATAAGAAACCAACATTTGCGCTCCTTGCTGTCTGAACCAGAGAGAATGCCATGCTGGAATACCTGAAGATTGCCCAAGACCTGGAGATGTATGGAATCAACTACTTTGAAATCAAGAATAAGAAAGGAACTGACCTTTGGCTGGGGGTTGATGCCTTGGGGCTCAACATCTATGAAAAGGATGATAAGTAAGGCTTTTGTTTTTACCTCTAATCTCCCAGAGAGGGTTGGTATGGGAGCCAAGAAACATTTTTCATTTACAGGATCAGAGCAAAGTTAAGAACATGTTTGTGTTCCAGTTTTGGATCAGTAGGTGAAGCTAGGAAATGGGCTTTCACATCATCTGTGCTTTCATGGCTTTCCTGACCTCTGTGGCCTGACCCGCTAATGCTACCTGCCGTATAAAGAGAAATGTCAGTGGTACAAGGCCATCTGCTTAATTGTGCACAGCTGTGGCACTGAATCCTGAACTGAGGAGTTTACCAGGCTTCTCCTTGAGTCAGGTCGCCAGGTTTGCCATTGGTGGATACAATATGAGAACCTAGATAGGCCAGCATATCCTGAAGTTAATGATAGATGTGTGTACAACTGCCTGGTTTTGGAAAAGACAGATTATGGGGTGGGCACGAAAGCAAAGCTGGATAACACCCAGAACCCAGGGAGGAGCTAACCTATATAGTTACTGTGAACAAGGAATGAAATGAGGTCTTGCTGCGGTATGCATAGTTTTAATCAACCCTTCTGGTAAAGGCAGAGCCATTATTAATTGGATAGTAGGTGGGAAATGATAGACTACATCTATAAATAAACATAAGAGGAAGGTGAGAACAGCTGTGTCTAAGCCTGCTAGTCTCTTCTAATACTCCACAACTGAAGGATTGAAGGGGAGCTAAAATACTTATTTTTCAGATGTAGCATTGCTGTCTAGACTGTTTTTTCAAATCCCCCATCTCTTATGTTCCGAATCTTTGTTTCATGTCACTAATCTGTAACAGACTATCATTGTAATAGAGAAGGGATTTCACTTGTTCTACATCTTTGCCTCCAAAAATCTTTGAATGCAACCCAAATATTAATTGGAACTCGCTGGAGCTTCTGTTAACATGGCAAAAAGAGAGGCAGTCTTTTCTGCAATGTTAATATGTGCTGTCACCCAGAAAACAAGGAGTGTCACTTGAAAGAAAAGTAGTTTCGCTCATGTAATACTTCAGTCTTGAATGACTAGTCTTGCTATGTAACCATGGTCACACAAACAGGTTTTTCAAGCTGGAGAAGCAGACAGAGTGTAGCCATTGACTGTAAAGAGCTATCAAGAGCATTTGCAAAACAAATACAGTGCTGGAATAAACTGCTTATTTCTGCCTGTAACTCTTGCCACTATGTAATTAAGTCTTTCAGCAGATATGGGGACTAGAAAAATAGTAATGTGTAGAGTGCCTCTGGCTTGTATGTGCAAAATTTGGGGACTGGGGACAAAGGTGAAAAAGAAGAGATTTCATTGTTGAAGTTCAACCTGAGGAAAATGAGACTGTGCTGTAGGTGTGTGAGCCTCTATACTGCAGTGTATGTCAGTGTGCCACTTCTAGGTGTATTCAAGCTTTTATTTTTTTCTTCCCTCTCATTAAAGAAGAGAATTGGCAATAGAACTTACTAATAAGTGAATTATTTTAGTTGTCCATCTTACTGACTATATAGGATTGAAACACTAAAGCTAATGTGATGAAGGCTGGAGTAATTAGTTAATCTTAGTCTAATCGAATCATTTTCTTTACAGTCTTTACTTAATGTTACGCACTCACACTGTTGCATAATTTTGCAGTTGAGTTAAAGGTTAGGGAGTGAAAAGTTCTGAAGAGGATGGATTTTATTCTTGATGTTTGAATTTAAATGAAGTAGGGGTTTTTTTATGGTTGGACCCAGCAAAATCTTGCTATGTAATGGCTTTCCATCTCTTTGACAAAGAATTAAATTCCTCCAAAATTGCCAGCTTTTTTTCCTTAACCAATGAGCTCCACAAGAAGGATTCTTACAGAATTTGAATGGTTCACTGTGATGAGACATTTCTCTAAGTGCTAAACATTAAATACATGTCTTCAAACCATTTGCAAGAAATAATTGTGACAGAGACACATACATTGGAGGGGTTAGAAGATTGCTTGTTGGTATTATCTTTTATGTAAAACACAATTCTTAATCATTAACAACTGTCTCTAGAGAATATACCCTCCCTTGATAAGAGGCAAATGGTAGAATAATGATGTGATATTAAACATAAAAATGGGAATATTTGGTTGGGGAAATTAGAGGACTTTATTACAGTCAAATACAGAAGTCCTTGTAATATTAGAACTTGCAGAGCTGGTCAGATGTGTAAGGGTGAAGTACTGGAATGGCTCAGAAATATTTGGTCTTATGAAAAACTAGACGCTTTTTATATGCAAGAATCTGGAGAAATTAAGGTAGAGGAAAAAAACCTCAAATGATTAGTGAAGCTTTTAGAAATAATTTTAAACTAATAACAGACCTGAACTCCTCAGCAATGAGGAAGAGCTGGGAATCTGAATCTTGTCCTTTGCTTCCTTGGGGTGCTTTTCAATAGGGGAGAGTCACATGATGCAGCTTGTTGAATGACCAGCCAGTAAAGTTCCACTTGGTGACTCATGGGATGGGCTGAAAGAGCAGTTTGTACAGAAGGAAAGAACAGGGCTCTTTGTTCCTAAGCTTGCCTGTAAATCTAGGGAAGAAGATATCTAAAGGGAGGGTGTCAAGAGGACAGACCCAGGCTCTTCTCAGTAGTGCCAAGCAATAGAACAAGAGGCAATGGGCAGAAACTGATGCACAGGAAATTCCACCTGAATATGAGGAAGAACTTTACTGTGTGGGTGACCAAGCAGTGGAACAGATTGCCCAGAGAGGTTGTGGAGTCTCCCTCGCTGGAGATATTCAAGAATCATCTGGACACAATCCTGTGCTATGTGCTCTGGGATGACCTAGCTTGAGCAGGGAGGTTGGACCAGATGACCTGCTCTGGTCCCTTCCAGCCTGACCCATTTTATGATTCTGTGAAACAAAAGACATAATTGCTCCTACCAATTGTGCCTGTTCAGCACTCCAGAAGTGAAGGCTGCATGGAGGTGACTGGTCTAGCTGTAACGTAGCAGGGTACGTTTCTCTGTGGGTGCTATAGGGTGTGGGGATCAGCTCAGTTACTTTGGCTTATGCCTGTAATGATGTATGAGAAGCACGTGCTCTGGGAAGCACGGCACATAAAATCTGCATTATGTGAATTTTAGGCCTGGATTTCAAAGAAACAAACTTAAAACAGGTGTTTGATAAAACTGAGCATGTGGCTTCAGTAGAGTCCATCATAGTCAAAGGTCAGTAGGGTGGCTGACCAAAATGGGAAGAGACTCAATAAGAGAGGTGACTGGACTTCTTCTCCTACTCCCTGTGGGGTTCTGGTTCACTTACTGTTTTCTATCTGTTGGGAGAGCTGTGTGAAGCGTTGCATTACACGGCGTCTGTGTGTTAGAAGGAATGTGAGGAAAAAAAAGTTTATTGCGTCATCTCTTAAAAATATTTTTCTTCTTTCCAGACTAACTCCAAAGATTGGGTTCCCCTGGAGCGAAATCAGAAACATCTCCTTCAATGACAAGAAGTTTGTTATAAAGCCTATTGACAAGAAGGCACCAGTAAGTATGTCTTGAACAGATTTCTGGATACTGCATATGAACAAATGATACAGCTTCATCTCAAAATAGTCATTGGAGAGGAGAAAGCTGCAGATATTCTAGATGCAAAATGAGCCTTAGTATTTAGAGTGTATGTAGAGCTGTCTGTTTTTCTGTACAGCAGGGCTTATAGCAATATCCAACATGGAAAAGATAAGGACTTTACAACTGCAGAGTCCTTTTATTTTCTAGCAAACTAGGTAGCTTTATGCCTAAATTAGAGATTCTTTGCTAGTTCCACGAGTCCTCTCCCCATTTCTTTCAGTGCATGGAAACTGGTAGATAACTTTTATTTTTGGCTTTTAATCTGAAGAAAAAAACCAAAAATGTTCATTAAAAAAAATTACAGAAGTAATTAAAACGCTACTGCAAAATCACATGGATACATATGGCTTCCCATCCATCACTGCTCACTTCCACACTACTGAGTAAAAGCCAGTAAAGGCCCGTGGTGTTGTTCACTGACTTTCTTGAATACTAATGTAAATGCCAGGGATATGACTTCTGTGAACTGAAATGTAGCTACCTGTGAATGTTGCTTTTCAATACTTACAAGTATGTTTTCAGAGTTATTTTAGTGAGGAATTAGAAGCTTACTTTGACCTGTTGAGAACATAATGTGGAATAACTGGTATAGGTGGATGTCATTCTGTCAGTCTTGTGAAACTATTTGAATAGTTGAGAAAGATCTCCTCTTGTCTTCTCCCACCCCAGTACTTGACCTTGGTGGGTAAGTGCAGCCCTGAGAAATAATAAGCAGTTAGGCTTTGTCAAAGGACAATAGCTTATAAATATCTCTAATAGAAAAAGCTCCTCCCAATAATTTAAAGGATACTAATGCACAGCGTGCTGCAGGGATTTCTTCCAGATAACAGCCTGAGGAAGTGGAGCTTCTTTCTGTGATGCTGTTAGTGAAAACCAATAAAACTCCACAGAGTCAGAAAGCTGATCTGTCAGGCATGCTTTCCTCAATAGAATAACCTCTGTCCTGTGTTGTACATAATTACAAAATATGGATCACAGCTTTCCACCCACTTCCCAGCAGTAAATCAGACTGAGTTTGAAATGGAGGACTCGCAAGAGGCTGTTACAGAAAGGTGTTAACACTGAAAACTTCAATTACGTTTTCTCCCTCTGTGTTAATTGTCCTTTTCCCTCTGAGTGATGGTATGTTGAAACCTTTACTTGAAAGAAGAATTTATCTGGACACTAATTCTGAGCATTCAGGAAGTTGTCTGGGTCTTTTCATGTGTTTGTGTCTCCTTTTAAAATGGCAGGTGTTATAACTACAGCAGAATACTCAGTCCACCCAAGATGTGGGCTGGAAGCTCCCCTTTAATTTGGAGGATTCTACATGTCTGTGTTTAAATGGACAGTAGTGTAAAGGGTAGAGTCCTGTGGCACCTTGCCCTGCTTAACTAAGCTTTTAAATTTTTCGGCTTGCCTGCCCACATACTGCAACACCTTTAGCACATTATCTTTCAAATATCGAGGTGCAATGCTCCCAGTTTTGTGAGACCTGGGGGAGGCTGGGGATAAGAAAAGAAGGGTATTCTTTTATGTTCTTATTTAAATGTTTTGTCCCTTGGTTATGGCTTAAATGACAAATGCAACCACCATTCATTCCCTCAGTATTTAATTCCATGTAAGTGAGCCTTGCCTCAGGATAGGGCTTGTTCATCACAATATACACAGACTGTTTGTTTTTAAAATTACTTGTTAGAAGGAGGAGGTCAGATGAATAGCTTACAGGTACAGTTCAGTTAGCAGTATCAGACCTGTACGGCTCAGAATGGCTCTGGCAGAATCTGGTGGGAGAGCACAACACAATTCCCAGACTGCCTCTCCTGCAGTCATTGTGTGCATTAGAGAAGTGCATTGGAGAAAATGAGTCTTTGTTGCCATATTCATCTTAAGTAGCACTTAGGGAGCTTTTAATTGCTTCTAGCGTGTCTTCTAGTTTTTCCAAAGATAGCCACAATTGTGCTTCTGAGCTCAGGCAATTAAAAACATGATCACTGCTTCTATGCAAAAGTGTAAAGCCCGTGTGGCCCTTCCCAGTTCCACCTCTTGCTAACAGTGAGGCAATCCATAGGAGAGTGGTTCTAAGGAATGAGTACTGGCTTATGGTGGTAATGTGGCAGCTTGCCCACTGCCCTTATCACCATCCACGCAGTACAAAAAAAGCACAAAAATGTTGAGTTTGTTCACTGTGTAAGTTCAGACTTCACTGTAAATGCATGAGGTTGCGGACTCAGTAAAATCATCAGGCAGGTAATGAACTTGGCCCTGTGTATCCCTTTCTTAGCAGATTTTCTTCTAGAAAATCCAGTCTGATTATAACACAGATAATAAGAAATTTGCAGCTGTTCTTCTTGCTGAACCAGAAATTTTAGAGTATCTTGTGCTTTGCTACTGCCTGCAACCTGATATTCCAAATAACCATATATTTTTAATTTTGTGCTTTATCTTTCATTCACAAAAATGTGCAAACTGAAAAACTACTCAATGCCAGAAGTCTATGTGTTGCCCAGATGTTTACTTGCCAACCCAGAATCTTCTCCAATATTTAACAATATTCATTTAAAGGAGACTTCATTGAGTTTGGAATTTTCTCTAGAAGATGATTTTTCTAGAAGAGTAACTTATCAATTCTATGTAGACTTTAAAAGGAGAATATAAATAATAATTTTTGCTAGAGATGATTTTGACAGTCCCTGCTGCTATATTTAAATAGCCTTGCATGTGTGTCTGAATTAGAGTGAAATCAGTGGCAAGGTTTTCTGTCTGCAGTTAGCTAGGAGAAGAGAAAACATGCTTATAAAAACCGACTGTGTTGTCTCTCTTCTAGGACTTTGTGTTTTATGCCCCTCGTCTGAGAATTAACAAGAGGATCTTGCAGCTCTGCATGGGCAACCATGAACTGTATATGCGGCGCAGGAAGCCTGACACCATTGAGGTGCAACAGATGAAAGCCCAGGCCCGGGAAGAGAAGCACCAGAAGCAACTGGAAAGGTGAGCTTGAATACAGGCAGCAGGCATGGGGTGGCAGAAATAAATGACACTGAACTCCCAGGGTCAGCAAGCAGCTGTACCTGCGGGTCAGCGGTCGGTAACAGGGGTTTTGCCTGGGCAAGGCTAAGAGCCATTCCAGGTTCATGAGGCACACGCATGGTCCTAGGAGGGGACTCGGGGTGTCCTGCAGCAGGACTGTAAGCATTGCTCTTCTTGTGACCATGCAGGTCTGCTGTCCTGTGCAGTCTCAAGAGCTGCGAGGACATGTGCAAGTAAAGGCACAATGGGCTCTGGTGGTGCCCACCTAGAGGAGGGTTCTACTGACTCTCAGGTATTAAAACCTGAATTATGTGCTGGACCATGGGATGGTTGGGAGTAAAGGGGAAACCTTCGTGGGGAGCATATGTGTACAGTGTAAAGAGAGAAGAGGGGACTGGGAGATTTCTTACATGCAAGGAAAAAGCAGTAGCAATTCTACCACTGGTTGCTTATGGTTCAAGAAATCATGCTGCTTTTCTCCTATGTTTGTGGATTGTTTGTCTTCATTCCCTCACTGCTGATGACGTTTTTACGCCTCCTTCACTTTCCTTACAGCAGAAGTAACAAAGTTAAATCTCCTCTGCTGTGCAGTCCAAGTCCTGCTTTTTCTCTCTGCATCTAGTAGCTATTTGGTGTTCTAAACTTCTGTAGTGGCCAACAAAAATACAATTTAAATGAAATGGGGCATCCAAAACTGAGCAAAAATTCTGAAGTGATGAAGGAACAGCCTATTTCTGTCTCCTGGCTCTTTTTTCATGGCAGCCACTTTCCATTGAGCTGCCTGGAGAGATGCCCAGCCAACTTTCTTGTCTGGTGGTAGCTTGAGCCTGAAAGTGAGCTTCAAACCTGAAATGTGTTTCTAACAGGAAACAACTAGAAGATGAAAAGAGGAGGAGGGAGACAATTGAGAGGGAGAAAGAGCAAATGCTGAGGGAGAAGGAGGAGCTCCTGGTGAGGCTACAGGAGTATGAAGTGAAGACTCAGAAAGCAGAGAAAGGTAAGATACTTGTCATGGCTGACCAGACCGTGTGTATTGTGCTCCATAGAGGGGTTACATGGATCGCTGCCTATGCCTTGACTAAATCTGGTGACACTGAGATCTCTTAGCAAGGCTTACTAATATCTTCCTGTATGGGTAAATACACACATGTGCACACAGTACTCATAATAATCCAAAGTATTAAAGTAGCATAAAATCTACAGACTGTATTTGAGAACCAAAGGGCAAGAACTCTGTTTTCCCCAGTTGCCAAGAGGGTTTAAGTAGCAGAGCCTCTTCCGGCAGTGAGCAAGAGTTCAGCCCTCAAGTACTTTTTACTTAATGCCCAGCAGAAAAAAGTGCTTTGGGAACAAGTCTTTCCAATGAAATGGAAACATTCTGTTTCAATGCATAGATGATTAGATTGGAGACAGCAACATCTGGTCTATTAAGGGCAGCAGAGTTTTGTCAGTGTTACAGACTTTTTAGTGCAAACATCTTGCAGAAAATCTAATTATAATGTGCATCTGACTCATCTGAATCCAGTTACTTGGTGTACTATGCAAATAATTACTTTGAGGAGCATGGTGAAGGGAGTATTGCATGCTGGAGTAAAGTGCTATTGTGACTTACTGCAGTTACCTGAGAGACTGTTTGTAGTTCCTTAGCTTTGGCCAGGCTTGTGGACTAACCGTGCTGATCTTTTTCCAGAGCTCTCAGATCAGATCCAAAGAGCCATTCAGCTGGAGGAGGAAAGGAGACGAGCCCAGGAGGAAGCAGAACGTTTGGAAGCTGACCGTTTAGCTGCTCTGCAGGCCAAGGAAGAGCTGGAAAGACAAACTATGGACCAGATAAAGAGCCAGGAACAACTGGTAAGACCTAGTCATTTTGAGGATCAGATATGCTACTATGTCCTTGAGTAAGGCAAAGCCGTCTTGTCCAGGGAAAAACCTAGTGCAGTAAAGTACTAGACCACATCATAGGATAATTATGGCACTGGTTTCTGTCATAAGGAATCGACTTATTTGTTCCTTAATTCTTTATTACAGTTAAGAGTGTTTCTTTGTTGTGCTTGGTGGTTGGGTTGGGTTTTTTTTAAGAGTCCTTATAATTCCAGTTTTATTATTCAACAGGCTACAGAGCTTGCGGAGTATACAGCCAAGATTGCACTTCTTGAAGAGGCAAGGAGGCGTAAAGAGAGCGAGGTTGAAGAGTGGCAAATCAGAGTGAGTATCTGCCTTATAAAGTTGCTCTAAAGTTCTATGCTTGAGCAGAGCACACTATGGTGCTTAGCTTGGTGTGACTTCTCTACACATATGGAGATAAACATCTGTACAGCAGTGAAGAAGGGCAAACTTGTGGTGAATGTGCAATATGCCTGCAAAACACCTTTCCTCCAACAAACCGTCAAAATTCAAAATGGAAGCCTGTATAAAACCTAAAAATATGATCATCATCTTGGAGCCATGGAGGGGGAGGGGCACATGGATAAATGATGCCTGATGCATGATATAATGTCTGAAAACATCAGTCAAGAGAAGATTCTGCAAATGCAGCCACGCTGCAGGTATCCATTTTGAGGAGTGTGTGCTGTTGTTGGTGGCTTCCTAGTCAGCATAGTTTAGCAACATATGATGCACTAAAACCAAAGACAAACCACACAAGGTTCAGAGTGCCTGATGCTCCCAGTGCCCTGTAACTAGGGCTATCGGCTGCATGGCAGGGCAAAACCACTGAAGCAGTAAGGACGGTGCCTGCCTAGTGCATAACTACATTCAAAAGTCCAACTTGGGAATCTGAGTTCTTGCTCTGTAGAACTCTTGTCTCTTCAGCCTACAGCTCTTCAAATGGAGAACAGGATGAAGATAACTGTAGCTTCCCACAGAACAGTTTTTCCTAGGCTGTTTTAGTGGAAGAAGATTCTTTGCTTAGATCTCCTGCACATTACATAATGAATGATGATAACATACCTAGCAAAAAAAATAAAAAAAGTTCTGTATATGACTAATAGAGTACTGTCAGCTGCAGAGATTTAATTCTCTCTTCCTTGCTTTTCATAGTGGATTGAAAAAACTGGGAAGATAAGCATTTGAGTGTTCATTAAGCTGGTTTAAAGCAAGAAATGCATTTAAAATACTTTTTATTCTTTTCCCGAAGGCCAGGGAAGCCCAGGAGGATCTGGTAAAGACAAAGGAGGAGTTACACCTGGTAATGACTGCTCCACCTCCACCTCCACCACCTGTCTATGAGCCAGTGAACTACCATGTCCACGATAACTTGCAAGACGAAGGCTCTGAGTACTCTGCCTACAGTGCAGAGTTCTCCAGTGAGGGGATCAGGAATGACCGCAATGAGGAGAAGCGCATTACTGAAGCAGAGAAGAATGCACGTGTACAGAGTCAACTGAGGGTAAGATGATGTCTGGGGGAGGCAGAGTAATTGAAACAATCTTTCTTGGAAAACATCATTTAACCACTTGGTTATACGCACCGAGTATGATAGTTTCTCTTTGTTTACAGTTCCTGTTGGCAGTTTGAAATAAAGACAAGGTATATAAAGATTACTCTCATTGCTGAAGCTTTGAGGTTGCTTAAATCATCCATAGTGTTTATGGAAAGCCTATGTTGTATCCATGTCACTGATCTGTCCAGTCATCTGTCAACTGTCAGCTCTCACCAAAGAACTGTCATGAGCTGGAAGCTTCTTACAAATAACCTGTATTTAATGTTCTTCATATTGCAGGCACTGACAGATGAGCTGGCCCAGGCTAGAGATGAAAATAAGAGGACCCAAAACGACATTATCCACTCAGAGAACATGCGACAGGGACGTGACAAGTACAAGACGCTGCGGCAGATCCGGCAAGGCAACACCAAGCAGAGAATCGATGAGTTTGAGGCGATGTAACAACGCTTGTAAGAAGACAGGACTGTGGGAAAGGCAGATCTTAATGCTGTGTTCTTATTTTGGGGTTTTTTGTTGTGTTGGTTTTTGGTTTGTTTTTTTTTTTCCTGAGGAGGCATCACTGTATGACACTTAACAAATGTTCTCTAAACCCAGAGGTGTTTAAATCTCCCATTTATCCTGTACCTTCTCTGAAATTTGATATAGTTAAAAACTTATTGTACCACTGATCCTGGTAACTTGCTCATGCCTTTGCTTAGTGCCAAAAGGCCTTATGTCACATCTCTCGTTAAGCAAGACAAATTTTAACAGGCTGTGCTTCTAGTTGAAGATACATGTCCTGTGCAGGTGCTGGATTCATCCTGGTCTAAAAAATAAGCATCTGTGGGTGAATTTTGTGCCATACGTCTTTGTATTATTAGTTACAGTGTGAAGTCCAGCAGTTGAGAAGACAGGTTCTGGAACTCAGGATTTGCAAGCATCTGAGTGTGTACAACCTTGCACATGTGCTTGTATGCCCTGTTTTTTCCTTGGTCTTGATGCCCATGTTCCCCCTCCCCAGCCCACCCCCACACACAAAAGAACTGACAACACCTCAGAACTACTTTGTGTAGAAATTAGGCGTTTTCTGGTTACTGTTCTCAACTGGAGAATTTCTGCAGTGATGGCTCAGAAGTGTGGCATAGGGACACTCATATCCTCTTCACGTAACAAGTAGCAAATACTCTGTTGGAATCCAAATACACTACTGTGTTTGCATTCCAACTTCATTACTGATCAGTTATAGTGTAGTATTTATATATATATATATAAAAACATGCAACATGTGGATTGCAGTACTAGTTTAAAGGGAAATAGTTTTGCTCTGTATATTTTGTTACTTTTCAGATTTAATAAGACTTGTGTCTGTAAAAATGCCTAAACAGCACTGTAGTCTGATACAGTGCAGCTGATTATTTACTATAAAGCATTATTTGTAAAGATCATTTTTTTACTTAATGAAAACTGTTATATGTACACATGATCCAGTATATACAATTTTACTGCACTTATTTTTCTAACAAATTTTCTAATTTTTTTAAATGTTTGATTTAAAGTTTCAGACTCCAAAGATGAAGGGACTGCTTGTTTATATCACAGTTGAATTCTCTCTAGTAGAGAGCATTTCTGTGACCATTCTTCCCCCACTCTCCCCCTTTCCTTGAAAATCTGTTAGAAAGTGAGATACAGTATGTTGTCACCTCTTCTCTTCCATTTACAATATCTATGCTGCATTATACGTGAGTAGAATCTTGTGTGGGGTTTTTTTTATTTGCAGCAGCAAACATCTAAATAAAAGATCTGCAAAGTAACAAAGGATGTGGAGTCAAGTGTTTCTTGTGTGGGGTGTATTCTGTATAAGGTGTAGTACTGCTCTTTTAGTTCCTCAGCTTAGCCTGTTAGTCCTTGTGTCTTTAAATCTTAAATCCTTAAAAGCCACACTGACCTATAAAGGACGAAAGGGCAATACTTGCAGTAACAAAAGTATAACACAGCAGCACTAGTTACAGTTGTATATATGAAGTTTCTGCTGACTGTAACACTACATCCGAGGCAAGTAAAATTGCTGCAGTAGTTTGGCCTAAGCTTGCATTTCCACCAGTACACATGAATAAATGATAAAGTCATTTAGTCAGGAGCTACGTTCTTGTCACATGCTGTACGCCCTATGGATCAGACTTGTTAAAGCTGTCTTACAGCGGCAGATAAGACGGAACTTATTACACCCACACTTAGTCTATCAGCTGTTGTCCCATACTCCTACTGAGGGAGAATTTGTACCTTAACTTTCTAAGACCTATGATGCAGCACACATTTGAGAGATGTGGCTACAGGCCAATGCTTTTTAGTGGCATGTGAAATAATAGTGGCAGTGTAGGTAATTCTGAAGCAGAGTTATTAGCATCTCCCCTTTGCAGCAAGCAGACAAAGATAAGCTAGTTTTCAGTTCTGTGTATAAAACATTAACCTCAGAGTGAAAGCACATAACTTTCCTCCTGTAACAGTTATTTTCTCTGAGAAGTATTCCTAGCTGTGACTAAACAATGAGAGTTTGGCTATGCCCAGAAATGGAAAACTGCATATTGTCTGGCTACTGTTGCTTTGTCAGCATAATGCATCTCAAACTGAGACTGTAACTCCTGAAGAAACAATATTAACCTTATACTCCAGCTAGAAACACAAGTTAAAGCCTTTACTTTTTAAGAAATAAGACATTCAGAATGTCACACACTTTCAAATACATAAGTCTATTCCCCAAAAGCCAGAGTGGATACATTTGCATCATACCTTTCCCCAGACCTGAAGTCTGGGGAAGTCTAAAATATCACAAATTGGGAAGGAAAAGTTGTGTGATAATTTCTCATGATTTAAAGTCTTCCTTATTTGAATGCAGTACAAGTGTAAAGTCCATCCACGTGTTTGGGTTGCAGAGCACTTCTTGCCATTGGAGCACTGACTGAGAAACAAGGTCTGTAGAGCCAAACAGTTCCTCTGCAAGAAAGCAAAAGGAAAGGTCAGTTACTTTTCACTAAGCCTTACCCAGCTTCAGGCCCACTTGGACTGGTTAACAAAATAACCTGTTCACCCACTTCTACAGTAATTTCAGCTCCTAAGGCACTAATTGCAATAAATTGTATTTATACTTTTGAAGTATTACTTACATCCTGTAAACTAGGATTTCTCTCTGAAGATCTCCGCTTGCAGCAAATAAAAAGTTTTTGGTTGTATGACTAGGAGCAGAGGAGCAAGTGTGTGCACTATTAATAGCTGAATGGTACAAAATCTCCTGTTTCAGTTCATCTCCAGTACCTTCAGTGCATTACTAAGCTTAGGGCTTGGATCACTTACAAGCAGGTAGCCCCTGCTCTAGCAGAAAGGAAAATGCTGGGTCAGATAATCAGAAAAAGTTCATGAGGAAGCCTGCAAAACATTGACTTACCACTAGTGATAATACTCCTCTAAAGTGCATACTGATACCCAAACAACATGACAGCCTCAATCTTTTTTGAACCTGTCATCTCAAATACTGAAACCACAGCACTTACTCTCAGGGAGGATGGGGCTAGGAGACTCTGTTGGTCAGCCTTCAAGTGATAAGGGTTGGACTTGATCTCAGAGGTCCCTTCCAACCCGGCTGTTTCTATGATCCTGTGATTCTATGATAATGCTTCCCTGCTCAACTACCAGGGAAACAGGGCCTATTTAGCAAGCAGAGGGTTTTTCAGATGTTTCTCAAACATTTCTCAGCCTTCAGAAAGAAAGTTTGCTCTTATGTTAGAACAGAGCCCAAAACTCACACATGCAATAGCCCCTTCTGAGCAAGTTTCACCTTCTGTATTTCATTGATTGGATTGATTTGTGGATGTAAAATGATAATCACAAACATAAGCAAGGTTGGAGTCTACTAGATCATTAGTTCTTGTGCTTTCTTTTGATGAGAAATCATTTAAAATTAGCCAATTCATAAAAAACAGTTAAGGGAATAAGTCTTTAAAAATACAGAGAGCTCTAGGTGGAGTTAGAGCCAGGCCATTTCTGTGCTTGTCTTGGCATGGCTCTGACCTCAAAAGTCACCATGTTAACAAATAGCTTTCCTGAAAATTTCCACTGAAAACCTTGAGCTTCCCCACAGACCTGAATTAAAGCACATGCATCAGTCCTTACAGGATCAAAGCCCAAGACTGCAAGTTGCTTATGACAGAGGCTGGGACTGCATGTATAGGCACATGATAGCAGGTAATAAATAGCATAGTATAATTATTGTTGTTTAGGATGTAAACTAAAAGACCTTTTCCCCAAATTACCTTCAACTTTTAGTGGTAAAGTACTTACTTGTACCGAGCTTGGTTCCTCCTAGGAATCGATCACTTGAGCTGAAAGTTGACTTTTCCCAGACAGTCAAGTGTAGACATGATTGCTGTAGCTGAGCTGGGGTCACACCATCAAAGACAAACAAGTGTTTCCACTGAGGATAGGCTTCTTTCTTCAGGACAGGAGACTTTTGCCTTACCTCTGCTTGGTTTGGAAGGATAAGACAACTTTCCCAAAAAAATAAGAGTTCAGCAAAGTTACTGATTTCTCAACAAGAAAACAGAGCATTTGCAATAATCAACTAAGGCTCTTTGTTTTACCTTAAAGAGCAAAAAAGTTTAGGTTAAGTACAAGATAGAACATGGTGCTAGTGTGTTTATTTTGGGATTTGCACCTTCTCCTGCTTGTCATTAATGTGAGTGCAAGTGGGTTCTTCTGGTCTGCTTTAACTTTGCAGTCACTGACTGCTGAAGGAGTCTTTACTTCACGTGCTGTTATTCAATACTGCCTAAAACCTGTCTTTCAGTACCTAAAATGCTCACCCATTTCACCAAAGATAGGTGCCACAGCAGGTAAAATAGTGTTATGAGATGTAAGTTTACCCCAGTATCATATTTCTAATGGCATCTGATGCCTGACAACAGGAAAGTAAAATGATCCCACATACAAGCTACTCAGCATACTGAAATAAAATTCAGTCCCTTCTCTTTCAAAATGTCTGGAATGAAGAGGATAAAAGTTTTCAATGTATCCCAAGCTTTACTTAATTCTGCAAAAGCTGAAACTAGGAATGACGATACTGTATTTGTTTGCAAATTTTTTTCCTCTCCTAATATCTAAAAGCATATACTTAAACTAGTGAACTCTAAATTTTAATGACATCATTAAATTCTAAATTTCAAGACCAAGAGGGCAGGTGGGACCTGTCACCACTCTGCAAACTGCTGCTGTTCTGCAGGCACTCAAATGAAGCCATTACAAGGAAGTCTAAGTGTAGACGATGGCAGTTTCAAATGCAGTCTGCTGATGAAAACATGTTAATACATACGTTTGCATGGAACATGTGACATTTCCTATTTGTAGTGTTAGGTCTCATACATACCCTTTAACAAAGGAGTTCAACACTCCAGCAGGTCTCAGCATGGGCAAGTTCTTAGCCCCAAATATCATAATCTGAAGCTGGCAGTTGGGAACTCCTTGGTCTTTGTTTCCTGAAAAAGGGAACCCTTATTACATGAAATGCCCAGTCAGTTCAGCTCATAGCTTAAGATGCTGCTATAAGTAGGGGAATGCCTAAGTGGTACTACTCAGATAAGGAGTCATAAAGCTGTACTAGGAATATTTGAAAGATTTTAACATGTTTGTACAGTGTATGATTCACACAAAGAAAACCAAGCAATGAGTAGCAGGCTGCTTTGTGATTTCTGTCCCAAAGATAAAGCTTTCTGCTGTGTTTGTGAAATGTCAACACAGGACAGTACCCACAGAAACATTTTTCTGGAACAGTCAGAAGCAGGAGAAACAGCCAAACCCATGGTGTGATACTGCTCCTCTCACAGCTCTAGGTACAAAGCAGAGACCCAATACACAGGCCTGCACAGGGAGGAAGAATTGAAGAAAGTAAGCTGATAACTTTGGGGTCATTTGGAAAAGAAAAAATTAATACACCACAAAGCACCATTTTCTGTAGCTGTTAAAAATCCCATACAGGAATATTACATGGACACATTGCCAGTCCTTCATTGATATCAATTCTTTTCTAGCCAAGGGATTCACAGAATCATAGAACCATTTACACTGGAAAAGACCTCTATGAATGCTGAAACATTTTATACCTTCAAACTGGAAATTTTTATACTGGGCTGGTACCAAGAGTCTTGCAGACAAGAGGAGTTCACCACTGTACTGGGTAAGATCATCTTCAGGCTTTTCAAGCTTAAGAAAGGGACATACAGAAGTTTGCATTACTGCAATCATTCTCTTACACATCTTTGTCAGGGCTTATTTGTGTTTGTGACACATCTTACTAATGGGCTGGATTGACAGCATTTTTCCCTCAATGATCTCAGAAGGGTGATCTTTTTCATAGCCTTTACAGCATCTTTCTCTTAAAATAAAATTAAGAACAAAAAATAAGAATTACCTTGGGTTTGAGTTGATACCAGTCAAATAACTGCATTGAGTCCTCTTCAAAATTCCATGCTGCCAGTGGAATCACTACTTCCCCCAAAAACACCCTGTATTTGAGTGCTCCCGCATGCCACACAGAGATCTGAAGTTGCCGACTTCGCAGCTGGGAGTATTCAATCTTGTACTAGAAAGATAAACAGCATTTACAGAGCAATACACAGGATGAATGCAGCCCACGATCATGACCTGCTTACAGGAAGCCCAGGCACAGCATGGCTGAAGGCAGATATGAACCATGATGTCTGGGTATGCTTTGCAATCTGCATATTACCCCACAATTTAAATGCTAAATAATGCTCATTCAAATATATATCAACATTCCAGGAATACCTTGACCTGCCTTGCTAAAGATTTTGATTTTTAATTCAGAACTTTAAATAAATCTTGACCATTTTTGCTGGGTTAGGTTTTTTTTCATTTGTTTGGTTTTTTGGTTTGTTTCTTTCTTTTTTTGGTTTGATTTGGTTTTTGTTGGGGGTTGGGGTTTTTTTTCTGTTTCTGTTTACGCTCCCAGCAGAATTTGGCTGTTCTGGAGGCCAGTTCAAGATTAAGACATCTAATGATGGCGCTGAAATTCCCATCCTGTTCAGTGGACATCTACTTAATGCAGTCAGCAGGAGCAAGGAAGTAACTCAGGTGATCACTAATTAAAGCCTTGATCCACTCCCCAAACATAGTTAGAGCCCTTTGAGACATTGTTGGGTATCTGATATACCACATGGTATATGGTATGTGGGTATCTAATATACCCACATGAGCCTGGCAAACATGATACCCAGCCCATAGGTGACCTGCACTGAAAGCTGAAGGCAATGGAGAGGCAAGGAAATCGCTATCCATATTTAGGCTGTTGAATCAGAAGCTGGGTGTAGGCTCTGTGGCTAATCACCCTGAATTACCCTGGGCTCCAGTGATTCCCAGGAGCACTTACCCAGCTCTCACACATGCAACTCCCTCTAAATGCAGGTACCTTAACTTGCAGCTGAATCCCACCAAGCTGGATCTCAGTGGCATGATGGAGTTCACCTGTAACAGTGCTATGCACTTTTGACCATTTTTGCTGAATTCAGTTCCTGAACGTACAAAAACCCATGTCTATGGAAGACACTTTGCTTTTGCCACAAGGTAACTCAGAACAACACTGGTATTCATTAAAAGTGCTCTCTTGGACAAAGGCAGACTCTTCTAATGGTTTGCCATTTACTGTTGCAACTCCAAAAGCATTTTCTCTTATTTGGACTGAAAAAACATAATTTTTAAAATTATTATTGTCAGTAACTCCTTAATTTGCCCTATCAGGTCGATTCAGAACTTGCAGGATTGTACCATAGAAAAGCACACTTAGCAGCAACACAGTTGCAAACCGTACCTTCAAAGTCTCATTGAACTCTGGATCCACTGTGCTCTTTTTGACAGCTGTCTTTCGCTTACTCCAAGGAGATTTATCAGGAAGTAAATAAACCTTAACATACCTTATATAGAGAGAGAAAGATACATTGAAAATGATCAGAAGGGGCAGGGAGAAAACAATTAGATGAGAGGAGTTTTTCTTATTTCTAAAAAAAATTTAATTGACTTTGTAAGTTTCCATCAACAAAATGGCAAAATGTGATTTATATCTTTTCTCAGTAAAAGCAGATAGACTATAAGGAACCCTGTGTATCATTCTGCTAATGTGTTTCAATTCCATTGTAACTCGGAAAGGATTAGGGTCTGAAGAGGAATCTTCTGGTTTTGTACTCTTGGCCTCTGATAAAATAGCCCCTAAAGAAATCACCTTCCGGGTTTAGTGACAGTTTTATGCCAAAAACAAACAGCGTATTATGTGCTCAAAGAAAAAAAAAAACCTCAGTCAACTTTAGGATCACTGCTGATTGTTCATAAAGAAAATATCTTGTCTTCACAACACCGGGTACCATGTAGCAAAAAAGGTATTATCACATAAATAATACATAATAATTCATAAGTCTTAAAAATGCTAATTGTTCCAGCAGCCACTAGAATGAAAATGGGAGATTGTCTAAAAGCAGTCAAAATTGCCCTAACATTGATTCAAGGAAAACCAGTAAAAAAAGTTTCTGGAAGCTGAGTTGCACCAAAATCCAGCAGTAATGATTCCTACCCAAAGTTTCTCATGTGTAGGTCAAGTGAACACTAATACCTAAATATTCTCCTTACTATCAGTTCAGTGGGCTGTAATTGGGTTATGGCTTCAAAACTTAGGAGTTTTAGCCATAGAGAGTGCTCACGGCTTGTCAGGGAAAGGAGTGATTGTTTACTTAATACTAAATATTTTTAAACTGTATTTGTTGTATATATTTCACGTATGATGATTTAAACCAATTCTAAAACAGCCTTCTGATTAACTTGCCGGGTAAATAAAAATCAGCTGTACTTCATATCATAGCTGCAAAACTTACACATTTTCCCTATTTTTTCTGAACTTATTCATAGATAAAACTACTTTCTAAAATACACAAGTCCTAGAAGTTTTAGCCTCTTTTTCTGTGACCCCAAATCAATTTAATTAAAATGTAGCCAGTCAGACTTCAAAACAGCAAATAAGCTAAGTAATTCAACAGGTTTTAAACATCAGTTAAAAGTCTGCTTTTCAGCAAGCATGTTAAGAGAGTATACTATAATTTTTCTGTTGGCTTGGAAACCAACAGAAATATATAAATATGTGCCAATAGAGAACATAACGTTTACTACACAACACTTCCCACATTGCCTTTCAGCCTTCCTGTAATTGTTTGCCTGGCTTAATTACCAGGGGACTTAAGAACCTTGACCCACTTCTGAAGTACTCCCAAACTGTCCTGCTCCACAAGCTGCTGTTCCAGCAAGGCACTGCTCATCACCAAGCTTGTCTTTATGACTATTCTCTGCAAGATGCGCAAAAGCCCTCGACCTTCTGGGTGAAGGTGACTGCAAGTCCTCAGTTCCAACATGGTCACTCAAATGCTCAAACGCGGTGTGACAGCAGGGACAAGAACAGGTAGTTAGGTATTCTACCTGTTGATTTTCTATCAGTGGTTGCTGCATGGTCAGAGAGCATTTTTAAGCAATAAAGAGATAAATCACCAAGACTTAACTGTCCAGCAAAAATTTCTATGGCATATTTTATCTACAGAAGTAAATATTTCTTCTTCTTACAATGATACGTAATTATTAAGCAGCCTTAGACTTTAAGATCCATTGCAGCATCTGAAATTTCTACTCTTATTACAGAAGATAAAAGCACCCAAGTAGTATAGCAATCACCCAGTGACCCACAGTGAGTCAGCAGACATATTAGGAACAGGTCATCTCATGTTTCAGCCACTTACATATTTCAGCCACTTACATATTAAGAACTAAAATCTGAACAGCTATTCTTGAGGTCCAAAGGTACTCATCAACAACATAGATACCCAACTGCCTGCTCACAAGAAGGGAAAGGGACAATTCCTAGCAGAAAATTGTAAGAATGGAATAAGCATTGGTATGAAACGTATTTGTCTTGCAGTGTGTATATGTACAAAGGCCTGGTACGTATGTTGGAGGTTTTGAAAGTGCCAATATGGCATACCATCATATATCAATCCATTTCAATCACAACATGCGTAAGTATCTCAAAAAACCAGAATATTTTCCTTATGTTTTTTCTCCGTCTCTGCAAAATACTTACGGGTTACACTTTTTCTTCTTCTCTTCTCCATAAGCCAGATTCTTGCATCCCTTGATGCAAATTTCCAAGATGTAAGCTCTGAAGATGTATCTTAAGGCAAACTCTATTTCTCCTGTGACATTAGCTTTGCCAAAATTGCCAGATTCAGTGCAAGTGCTGTTAAGACTAAACAAACTTCCCTAAGAAAAGACAAACATTTGGGAAAATGAGTGTCAGATCAAACAGGAAAAAACATTTATTTCCTTTAATAGTCAGTATCTTTATAGACATTACTGTAAAGCTACTGCAAATCACAAAATGTAAGGTAACCTGTAGAAAACATTCCATTGCTTCCATAACAGCCTTGAAAATTATGACTGTAATTGCAATAACTACTGCTTTGCCCTGTTCTAGGGCAAAGCTCTCTAGGCTTGGAAATTGCTTTGTTAAGTAACTTCTAGATCTAGAAATTGTCTTAGAATAAAACTGCTATGTCGCTTCCCATGAGAAAACTGGGTGTCTGAAAGGGATTGAAAAAAACCCCTGAAATCTAAGAAGGTACAAAGCATTGAAGTAGACTCCTTTTAGTACATAGCACACAGTAGAGTACACCACTGAGACATTAGTTTCTGTCGTGTATTAAAGGAAACATAAGTGGCCTGCACATTCCGTAAATACTTTACAAGATGCCTCAATTCCACATAAAAATTGCACACTTCGTACTGCAGACCAGTAGGATTCAGGAAAGATTAAAATAGGAAGACTTCCTATTTGTTGTATTCTGGTGCTAAGAGAAGATGTCTCCTAGTTCACCTTGTTCTCCTTTCAATCTACTTTCACCTTTGGGGCAAAGGTTTGGATGCTGTCCATCCACATATATAAAAACCACTTGCATCCAGCACTACAGAAGCCATGACAGGGCAAAGAAGGAAGAGACTGTAATGCTTTCTGTGGCCCAGCCCAGACATGTAACTTTATGGTGCTATGTAGCCTTCACTGTAACAACGTATCAACTAAAAATGGTTTGGTCTCCATTCATTTATAATGATATTCTTTAATGTGAGCCCTAGGAATTTTTTACATCGCATTTGTCACGAAGACTCAATTGTTGTTGTGATTAGTCTCACAGCAACATTGCCCTAGATTGCTAAGATATCTGTGTTAGATCACTCCTCCCTCTGAAAATAAACACCAACCCACACAGGACTGGTTAACCAAGGAGTTCTGAATTGCACAACCCAGCAGCTAAGATTGCAGAGTAGTGTTTATAAGATCATATCTCTCTTCCATGTAGATACTTTTCTTCATTTGTGCAGCATGCCAAATACTCAGTTCACACCAACAGATCCATTAGATTAAAGCACCTATCTACTCTATCTTATAAACTCTAAGTAACACACATACATGACAAAAGAAGGGCCAAGTGCTTGTTGAGGAAGTCAAAAGAAGTGTCAGGACTTTTTTGACCTGATGCTTGTTGCATGTAATCTTGCTCCTTCCATAAGATGTTTATCAGTGTAATCAATCTCCTTTGCAGCTTTGCTTTGCTCTGCTCTTTCACTCACTGACATGTTTTTATTCACTTGACCAGAAAATTATTATTTTCCACCAAAATCCTTTATGGTAATGGAATACAAAGAGTTTTGTCTTAGCTCATGTCCTAAGAAAAGGTTCTGTGAAAGTCCCTAATATTTATTCCACAGAACACCTTATTTATTTAGAAAGGCTGGATAGGTGTTCTGGACTGAATATCACCACACCTCTCCTACCTGCTCAGGTGTCACATACATTCAATGTAGAAGTCACCATCCTTTTTGTTCAGCGAACAGGGATTTAGCAATGACTTCATGTATTGTACTTCTGGTGGCATGACTGGAAGCAATGTCATCTGATATTTTGGAAGACACATTTTTATGGAGTGGCCTTCAACATCCAGTACTTATCCATAAAGAGAAGCTTAATGGAATTTGTCCCCTCTTACAAGATAGTAAAAATATTACAGTTTTAAGCCTGAGCCCTTTATAGACCAGTTCAAATGGTCTATAGCATCAGAAATATAATCCACAAGTTATTACCCACTTGTCAGCTTAACACCTCAGACTCCACAGTGCAGTAAACTGTCAGAGAGCACCAAGGTCCCTGTGTGTGTTTATACTTCTCTGTAAAGCCAGCAGGCTGGTTTAATTTTGATTCCCTAAATCATTTTACAAGGTCGGTCATGAATTCTTTGGATACTTCACCCTGCTTAACCTTGTCACTAATACATAGAAATTAGCTTCCACAGTTAATCATAGGGGCTTTAAAGCATGTGCTGAATTCATTTATAACCAGCTTCCCTCTCTCTCATCTGTAGTATTCAAAATGCCATCCGTCAGAGGATGATTCAATATCATGCCCTAAGCCTATGAACTGCTCCTCTGGCTTCCATCACTGTCAGTTTCCTCTTCATTCACTGACATTCTGACATTTGAATTTCCACTGACATTTCCAATACCACAGTTCTTGCAGACTGACAAAACCCTTCTGTTAAATGAAGCTTGAAGAGAAAAAGCTAACTATTAGATTAGAAAGTACTATGTTCATAATCCCAACCTTAATATAAATTGGGAAGAATGTTAGTTGTATTTGCAAAATTCAGAAGAAGCCGCTTCATAAATTATTCACTATTAATTGATGTATCCATCTATCAATTATCCATTATTAATTTGATTTGGCTTATGCTTCAGAAAGTTCACAGTGTTACTATGAGGACCATGCCAAAGGCAGTCAGTCTTTCATCAGATACAAACTCAAGTAAAATTCTTCCTTCATTTTGTAATATAATCTAAAATACACCAACATTTTGCACAAGCTTTTATATTTGTTCCCTTTAAGCATCTGTTCTAGGTCTTTCATCCTTTAACTTACATGTTTTCTGCCATCACAGAAAACCGTATCGCTTGTGGGACTGGTTGTTATGTCTTCTTCCTCCTTGCAACTACTTTTTGTCAGAATTTCACTGTCATTTTGGGCCCCAGTGATGAGCTGTTGCAGACTGGGTGTACTTTTCATCTGTAAGAAATTCAGAAAGTAGTTTTTTTTAAGATAAAGAAAATGTCCTGGTTCCTTCAGGAAAGCTATCAAAAGAAAATGCAGTAAATAGCTACAGTTGACTCTGATCAAGGTCATGCAGGTGGCACACTTTCAAAGATAATGTAGTACCTTAAATGTTGATTTATAACTCCTTCCAGCTAGTAGTACATTCACTATATTAATAATTTTCTAAAATCAGCATACCACTAGCTAATGTAATGATCACTACCACAGCAATTATTAACAACAGTCTACTAATAATACACCAAAAGTAGTAATATACTAATAAAAGGCCTTATTAGCCCTTAACAAAACAGTAATTTTGGAAGAAAAACAATAATCTTGCCTCCAGGAAATGAAAAATAGTATTTTGCAATATGTATGACACATGCCCATGTTTACCTATGCAAGAATGAATGTACGTTGAAAGGGACTTGAAAATAGAAAAAGACAAGTTCATATTTAACTTTGTTTATAGAAAAAGCTTAAATTTCCAAGGTGTTCTTGACTTTGCTTTGACTATGTCCATTCACCTTTCCAATTTTTCCATGAAATTTGAGAAAAATTGAGATAGATAGATATAGCAAAACTCCTTGAGATTTTTCTTCAGCCCCCTCTGTTATGCAGAACAACAGTTAATAGAAAGAGGTGCCAAAAGATTAATACATATGGCTAGAAATATGCTGAAATTAGATTTTAGCTCATTCGGGCACACCACTTTCCCTGGATAATACAATCTATGAAAAACATGTTCACAGCTCAGTGGGTCCAAAAAGAGTGAGGAGAGAAATTTTATATGGTTAGAATATAAAAAAATAATTTCTTTTTCAAATTGTGTAACAGAGGTTACCTGAAAGACTAGAAAGAATACAGTCTGACTAAAATCAACAAAAAGAATTGGTACTTTTTTGTATAAAAGAAACAGGTAATATATACTTAACAAACCTGAGAGCCCCTTCTGCACAGTCAGCAGAAAGCACTAAAGAATGAGGACAACAGATGAGATAATATATTGAGATTACTTCTGAAAAAAACAGGATGTGCAAAATCCTAACCATAATGCTGTTATGATGACACACAGATACTGTTATGTGTAATAACTGCCTGACCTTAAGAAGAGATGTAAGAATTATGTTGCCTTGTGAGAGGGAAAGAGACAGAAAATGCATTGAGAATATAGTCTCAAAAACCCCAAACAAAACCAAAATAGTGTATTTCCCAGCACAGAAATTGCCTCCTGCCTTATAAAACCTAAACCACCACAGATTTAATTTGCTGAACACAACAGCCTACTACACACTGAATTTTAGCTTGTACTTGTATCAGGAAGACTTTGGTTGTATAATACAGACAATAAGTGACTGACAAGGCACCATAACTACCAGTGCTAAACTTAGCATCAGGTCGCACAAGCGAGACTCCCCTGTAGCCCAGATCTAATGTCACGGGAGAGGTATCCCACAGCTACCAATGCACCACAAACAGCTTCCACACATTGCACATGCTTGCTTGTTCCCCCAGGAAGGCAGGTATAATTGCAGTTCCCTTAATAAACTTAGAGATTCTGATGACAAGAGGCCCTTGAAAACACTATTCAATTAACTTTCCAAATCCAGATTTTACACTGGCTGGTGTTTTTTGCTATTGCATTAGGGTTTTCTCACTAATACTGAGGTTAAATACAATGTCTTTAAACTTTAATCTGGAGGAATCAAGCTCTGAACACATCACAAATTTAGAAAACTTATCTAAGAAACAGATAATGTTCTTGAGACTGAAGTAGTGCCCCAGTTTTATATACTGCACATTCAGCTATTACTTTACAGTCATTCCCAAGAGAAAAATACACACTTTCCAGGGGGAAAAATCCACTGTTTTGATTCAGTCTCTGATAATGAAAAGTTCTCTCTGGTGTGGAAAGCACAACAAGTAAGATTTCTACATCATATTTCATTATAAATGTAATTAGTTGTTTTGCAAGTGTAATTTAAAATATGTTCTGTCCCATAACTTAAGGTATAGTTCTAGTAGGGATATAAACAGCTACCCTTACTAAAGGAAAACAAAGATGGGAAAGAAAAAAAATAAATTGAAGAATAATAAATAGTGCCATTGACAGAAATTAAAAGTAGTTTTTAAACGCACAGTAACAACACAAAAAGTCATCATATAAGTGTGGGAAGAGAAGAGTAAAATTTCCTTTAGCATGAAAAAAACTAAAATGTCAAAAATTACGTTTACAAAAAAAAAATCAACAGTAATTCCAGTAAAATTAAAATTCTAGCTTAAGGATAGTCTAAGTGGTTTAAATGAAACAAAAGGTTCCTGGCTCAGAGAAATAGTGCTCTGGCACACAAACAACATTGAAATCTATCTTTCAAAACCTGCAATGCAAAGTGTGGACATAAATTAAGTCCTAAATCTTTAAAGGGGCGATTAAAACCCCACATAAATAATTTGGAATCTTCTACTAATACATTTCTCAAGCCAAAGAGTCCATATCCATCTTTTTAACATGACAGATTTTTTGTGATCAGTGTGAGATGTAGCATAGTTGAAATCCACATTATCTCCAACTCCGATGCTTTAAAAGAGCAATGCTCTGCCTGTGGAATAAAGTTAACACTGAAATGTGGCTTGCCACAATGAAAGCCAATTCTGTTCATAATTTAATTTCATACAAAAATACCAGAACTAATTTCACAGAGTTCACAGACCTTGCTGGGCCAATTCAGACTGCCAGTCCATGCAGTTTGATATCCTGTCTCTTCCATTTAACAGCACCTGACACTTCAGAGGAAAGTGAACAATGTGCACCAAGGGAGCTGTGAGTAATGTGTGCCAGGAGGTCTGGCCCAAAGCAAGAGCTTTTCTCAGCATCTAATTCAGGCACTTAGCAGACCACATTTACCTCGTTCAGATGAACAAGGCAATTCAATAAGTACCCACTATGTGGAAAACCGAGTGTGGACAAAGTTCAGTCACTTGAGAGCTGAAAGCATACAAAACAAAATCTTCAGTGTAACTTTAAAGCAGAAGTGTGACATCATCTTCAGCCCTGCACAATTTGTGGGAAAACAGATGACTGGATTTTTCTCAAACTTCTCAAGAAAACACTGAAAGTTAGAGACTGTAACCAAAGCAAAAGGAAAGGGGAAGTTGCACAGCAACTAACAGCAATGTTTTCTCCCTGCCAAGTCAAAAATGCTCAAAGATTGCCAGGATGGTTTTGGGATGGTCATAGCTTGGTCCTGTTCAGCAGCAAAAGGGACAGGAAGAGGGCAAGACAGAGTACATCCCTGCAGCCCAACAATCACATAGAGCAGACATCAAATCTGCCTCAAGAGAGCCTGTGAACACCCGAGAGCAAAATGACCCATCCCCTCCCTCTCTATATGAAGGTCTTTGTAAAAATTTCAGTCTAACATTTCAACTCTGGACTGAAATCAATTGTGCAGACTCTGTCAAAAACCCTGTGGAGAATCAGAGTTCTGATCATGGTCAGTGAACATCAGCTAAGCTCTGTTCATACAATAAAAGTAAAATTCCACTGTATAAGTCATTGCTCTCACAAAGATATTTCATTAATGAAACAGTTCTTACAGTTCGAGAGAGTGTATAATAATATGGATACCTTGCTTGTAATGTTGATGGCAGTGTCAGACTGGCTCCTTCTTTGCCACCTTCTTTCCACATTCTTCCCAAAGTCTGTGGTTAGGACACATCTGTCAGTCATATCATTCTGAGACTTTGAGATTTCTGAAGTGAAAATAAAGAGAAAAGTCACTATAACAAACTTTGCAAGCAATCCTGTAGATTTATAGGCTAATTCTGTAGCTTTCAAACTTTTATCCTGCAACTTTAGTGTTGATCTCCTAAGAGTAAGAAACAGATGGGAAGACAAGTGCTTGTCACATTTTATGTAATTATACTTTATGTAATTATACCTAAATCTTTCCTGCTATTTCAATTGGAAATTTTACTCTTTGTTGCCTATCATCAGAACTACTGCCATCAAATACAGTTTCTTTGCAGAAATAGCTACTACAGTCCGTATGTATAGCTTGATTTGTAAAGTGGTTTGGTTTGGTTTGGTTCAGGATAAAAGCAAGATCATTATAACAACATAAAGCAATATGACAATGAAAATCAGAAAGCAGAGCATATTGGAAAATATTTAGAAATTTATCCAAAATATGTATGAAAGGAGAGATATTACATACTCTGTTCCCAAACCACATATAATTTTAAGAACATGACTAGCCCTCATTGACTTCAATAACATTACTCATACAGATAAGCTTAGCCGTACTTAAGTACCTTATTGAATTAGTGCTTCAGTAACATCTAGTTTATTGTCAAATAAATTTACAGGACAACTGGACATTTAATGCACCACTTTTCACTTCTTATTCCTCAGTGTACATTCAGAATTTCACTTAAAGGGAAGGGCAGCACTCATCCATGATTTCTGAAGTTGAAAATAGCAGGTTTAGCTGCAGACACTTTGTTGCTAATCCCAGATAGCTATTTCATGTACCACTTAAAAGTTATTAATTCTTCATGAGAGACTATCATATGTTTAATTCATACAGAAGAAATAAATACTTTTCTCACAACATGAACCTCTGTGGAGAAACCTTCCACACAGTAGACAATATGACAGTGATGGTATTGAAAAACAATGGGACTCAAGTGTGATTTTTAAAAGACACTCTGGGGTAGTTTTGTTCTTAGCAGCAATCAGTCCTCAGATGTTTACTGTACTCTTTGTACATCATTAAGGAACCATGTGACCTATTCAAATGCAGGCTCAATTAAGCCACCCCCGTAAATGAAACCCAATTTTTAAAATACACAGTGAAATCAGAGATCATAAAAGAGAGTGAGAGTTCTAATGGAATAGATACAATCTGAATATCTTGAGCAGCAAAGCAGAAACACCAGCTTGCCTTACACTGTCCTAAAATGAACAGGTTACAGAACAGGTTATTGTGAGAAACATGAATGTTCAGTTTTCATATCTATTCCTCCTTTGGCTTCTCTACCCAAACGTCAGCAAAGATGGACACTATCTCTAGAGCCAAGGATGGCTTTTTACTGCAAATAAAACTACAGCCAGTAATTCATTTTACATTCACCAAATGGCAACCATTGGATTATAATCTCCTGTTGCTGCCAAGCCACGCTGGAACAGGAGGTAACAGCATAAAGAGCAGACTGTACAATGGCCGTTCTGTGCTGCACTCGCTAATCCTTTGTTCCCACTGCTCCCACACACACCTGGCTCCAGTGATAGAATCAGAGGCATAACGAAGTTCTCCGTGTTTATTTACTTCAGTGCACAGGAGCGGGATGTATTAAATACCTCTGCAAACCAGGACATTTTTATCTAGATAAGATACAGAGTGCTAACTTTAGACACATGTGACCAAATGCTTTTATCAGCACAGCACCAGGCTTCACTGGAGGCCATATTGTCTGAAAAAGCTGGTTTCTTAAGAAATCCAATTCTTTCTCTTCGTAAGACTTCCAATGCTTTTTAATTATTGACTTCAGTGATTGCAACAGCCTGTTATTTTCTCACAAATCGAACCGCTCTACCCTAACTGAGGATGGTATCACCTGCATGGGGTTTCTCACACAGCTGAGCCGATCTAACAAGTAGCTGCCGTCTCCCTCTTCAACCACTGCTCTTCCCTCCTCAATCTCTGGCTCCTGACCACATGGTACCCTCCACTGTACATGTTCCAACACATATGTCCTACCTTGAGCCTATTGACTCACTAAACCAGCAGAAAAGTATCTATATGTTTTGTCCAGGTTAACGTTATGCCCTTAAAATTAGCTAAACCAGTTTCCAGAGGGGTCCAGAAACACCAGTGCTAAGTCAAGTCACAGCAGCATAAGGCTAGAAACAGGGAAAGAAGAAAAAGATGTGTGTGGAGGAGGATCTTCCATGTGGTAGTAGCGAACTGATAAATTAGCTTGCTGCAGTCCTGACAGTCTTTACCAGTAACTGTGGGATATGACCAGGCTTCAAACTATCAGAAAGCTGGATAAATTACTTTGCACCCAGTTCAGTGCTGCCTCACCTGTCTGCTTCCAGTAATAGTGTCCTATGCTACCCTATATTTTTCTGTGTGGAGCAACAGTCACTGTGTCTCTGCACGGCTTTAATATGTGTTCACGCAGATGCAACATTGAATTTGCATAGTTAAAGGAAAACAGTCCATTAGGGTGGGTAGAAGAAGCTAAAGGAAAGACCAAACAAGAGGTAAGGCAAGAGGTTAGGGGGAAAGGCAAAAAGGCACTAAAGCCAGTTTTATTCAGGTCTGGTCTCACATGTGGGGTTGTATAAGTTGAAGCCAGTAAGAAAATATTAAGGTTTGTTCAAATACATGCAAATTTGCAAGCCTCTGTAATCTTGCTGAGACTCAGAAGTGGTTTTCCTCTGGTCATTGATGCCTTTGTTTTTCACACTGCCTGGCTGTCCTTAGTGTAGTTAGTCTTAGAGGTGCACACACAGTCTGCAGCCCAAGGAACAAGCAGCATAAGAGAATGGAAGGAACCAAAAGTATCAGAATGAAAGAGGAGTTGTTAAGACTGGACAGCACCTAGAAATATGCACTGCAAAAAACCCACTCAACTAGTCAGACTGAGAAAGAGGAAGGAAGTCCTCATGTAAACTGCCAGTAAACGAAAATATTAAACTCTACTTCCATTAAATAACAGACTCTTTGACAGTCAGTTGTGGTTCAGTCAGACAGAAAACACGAAGATCAATACAGCAGAAATTGGTTATTACTTGGTGCTAACATGAGTTAAATACACTGCATCTGAAAACCTGGTAAACTTAAAGATTGTATACTACAGTCTTTTCCATCTTTACAGGAAAGCTATTCTGGGTTGATATAATCAGCAAATTTAAAAACTAGCAGAATACTGAAGGAGAATTAGATTTACTATATTATTTTTCAGGTTGGCATAGCCTTAGCATTAATCATTTCAGCCATTACTCAATATCCTTGTTTTATAACTATTTCTTGGCCAACACTGTGGCCAAAAAATTGAAACATTTGACTTCATTACTATAGAATGACAAAACAGTGAAAGCTACTTACTTTTTATGTTCGTTGTGAGAGACAAAAACAAGTTTTCCACAGATTTATTAAACCTTTTAGACTCTCCAAGTTCCTGCAAATGGGAGATGCCATGAGTAAGAAAACACAACATTTGTCATTTTAAAGTTTCCATGATTATATCAGATGGTAAGGCTGCAGCCCTTTGCTCATTTCTGTAGAAAAATATATCTGAGGACATACATACACATAGTTGAAAACTGTCAGCTGTTGAAGATGGAAAGTAATCTTTTCAGTTCCATAGTCTTTGACATATAAGTGGAACTCCTTGTAGGAAGATCACACAGCAATTTCATAAATACAGCTAATTACATCACCAGTTTGTTGTAATGTGGTTAATACTTTTATCTATTACAGATGTTCCTGTGCCTCTGAATCAAAGTTTTGTCAAACTCCAGGTATGCACATAAGACTGTTTACAGAACTGCAATGGGCTTAAAAAACAGACCTGAGGATCCAGTCCAATATGAACCGAAATAGTAATTCAGTGCAACTTTTATGCGTTCTGAGCCATGTCCTACTATTCTGTCCACTAGAAACTGTAATGCAAAGGCAACCATCAAATTCACTGTTCTTCACTCAATAATGAAAGTGACACATGAAATGGTCATTTTATAAATAACTGTTGAATATCTTAGGAACATGGGATCCCTTCAGGTTTGAGGGGAGCTCAGGAGATCCCAGTCCAGTCTTCCAATAGTGAGGCACCAAAAACCATATGCAGTATTCCAGTGTCAGGAAGAGTGGTTGAACACTTCCCTTAAAAACTGAAAACTAATTGAAAACAGCCCTCATAGCCTCTAATCTTTCTCTCCTGGTACCAACACAGCATAAAAATAATGACAAAGAACATAAGGTATCGTTTATATGGCAGTGTGATGTTATAGCAGTTGTTGTTTACTACGTTTCTGTGGCTGGCCTTTACACATGAATGAAACTCTACGAGGTGAGTATATATATATGTATATTTTGCAGATACGTACATTTACCATCACATTGATTCCTGCTGTTGATTCTGTGAAAGGAGGTGGAGTTGGAGGTACGACAGAAATTTTACTAGAAATTTAAGAGATTAACAGTTAACAACATTTAATATATTATGCCAATAGATGGATAAATAAACCATGTCCATGCACAGTATCTTTATTATATGGTCTTTCCTGTACACTATAAAAATCTGGGTTGACATCCTGTGTCTTTAAGGGTTGCAGCACAGGTTTGTTGCCTGTTCTTAAAAATTAGGTCTACCTTTCTATCTTCTTAATTGTGGGCTGATCTAGGTAAAATTATTGAATTAGAACTACCAGGAAGACCTAAGTTAGGACAGACTCCCTAAACTTCTATACAGCTAGCAGTATTACAATCTGTGTTCTGAGTTCTAAAACACAATTCCTGTATAACACATCCCATTTCTATTTCAGAAATTTTTTCAGAAAATAGTCATCTTTATTTACAATAATGAAAGCATCCTTCCTTGCCTGAGTCCAGAGCTGTTAGAGGACCTTTACAACATTCCTGCCATTCCATCTGTGGTAAATAGTGCTGCTCTGTGAAAAAGAATCTAACTGTTATCTGACTGATTCTGTTATCACAGCACAATCACAGATCTCAAGGCAGCTGGTAAACTTCCTTTTTGACTCTCTTTTAGTTTTACCACATTTACGCAAAAGCAAGCTCTGGTTAGGATCTTATCTAGCTGACTGTAAGTTTCTGTCTTATGCAGCTATGCCTAGCCAGATAATTATAATAAATTGAGACCATCTCTATATATCTTACTTTAAGTGGGATTTTGGGGGGAGGAGGGGGTTTAGTTCGTTAGTTTTATTTTTGGTGGTTCTTTTTGTTGTTGTGGTTGGGTATTGTGTTTTAAGGAAGAGGGTTACTTTAATACCATATAGTTTAAGCAGACTGTTTGTTATATATCACTGGTAATAACTTAACTATGGGCATGCTTTAGCCTCTAGTCAAAGTATTCACTCTAAATTAGACTTTTTACTTTTTTAAAGTTTGGTTAGTGGAAATGTCTAATTAAATACAGAGCTTCCTGTCTACTATTTATTCTAAAATTGTCATATCAGCAATATCTCCCATTGAATCAATAACGATGCTATTATGACAATTAGTAAATAGTGTTCATCTATGATCATTTAAAAGTATTGTGCAAATTTAACAGATAATGGTATAAACAGTTATGCAAAAAATATAAGCACATAAAAATAATGGATGTACCTTCATTTCAAGGAAGACACTATTACTCTAAACATAGTACTCTGTTGTACTTGAGATCTTTTCTATGGATTGCTGACAGATAAAAGTGACAATTTTTCTACGTTTTTGTCATTTGTACTCCAAAAGCGTCGAATTTTGTTTTTCATAATAAAAAAATACAAACTGTTGGCTAGTTTATAACATAAAATATATCACCTATACAAATCTCAGTGTCCTAGGACCGTTTGTCCTTTTGAGTATTACCTCAGTTTCTGATAAGATTTCAAGAGCTTTGCACCAACTGTTTCATGTCTGCCTGTGAAGGAGGAAAAAAAATCCAAAGGTCATTTAGCAACAACAGCAGTTACTAATGCCAGTATAACACTTTTTAAAATCAGTGCCTTTCAGGAACTGGCCTGTATTTACAGAAACTCATGCACGTATAAGTCAGGAGTGAAATCAATGCCCACCTAATGCATTAGCATATATGCCAAGCAACACAAGTTTCTCCTGTGTCACAAACTATGGTGATTTCACCTCTCACAGGTGACACAGTCAGACTAACTCTTCCCAAATCCTAAGGACAATCACATACAGATGCTAACAGGCCCATTCCTACAGGCTGCTAAGTGCTCTCAGCCTCCTGATGTCCAGGAGGCAGGTAGTGCACCGGCCCACTGCACTAAAACACACTTCAGCCACAAAACTCAAACACTAAGGAAAGCTTAAAAATGTCTATAAGAGCAGGCACATGGTCATCTCTTGCATCTCATGAAAATTCCTCTCACTTTTCCTACAAGAGACCTGACCACCCATAAAAATGCTTGACTAGCTCACAAACATGAGCAAAATCCTCTGTTAAGACTATTCCTGCAGGGAAATAACAACCATGTCACATTCCTCAGGTGAGCAGTCACAAGGTGTAAAGAACACCAAGGAGCAAGCACTTCATCAGGCACAAAGAATGAAGACTCATAAAACTCTAGTTTGTTCCGAGGTGATCACAAACACAAAGAATGGCTAAAAGCATGTTACAAATGACCGACTGAAATTATCTGGAGTATCTTTAATTACTAATAATTCCTAATACAGAAAGCAGCACATAATCCACGTTTTGCTAAAGATGGCATTAACTATAACATTAACTATAACATTGCTTACATAAAAGTAGTAGACCTTGGTGGTGATAGAAATAATAGTAAGCTCATCAGTATTACAGCTTTCAATCAAGACTCCATTATTCATGCTCTATTATTAATAAGTAATATTTACTATCTTAGATTTTAAATTTATTAGCCATTAAAGGCAATATACCACTTTAATGAAAATATTGATCTTATTCTTTAGGTAGAAGCTACCAAAAAATTAATAAAAAGCATACTGATGTCACCCTTTGGGTTATTTTAGTCTGTAACATGAGAAAATTTCACTGTAATATGTATTTTTTTTCAGTTAAACTTACTTTCCAGTGAATATTTCGGTTACGCTGTATTTTCAAACCAAAAGAGGGCACTGTCTCTCCAGGATTGAAGGATGCACAACGGCTGTTGTGTTTCAGTTTGCCATTTTTTTAACCTCTTTAATTATATCAGTTGGTCTAATCAAAGGAACTAAACAAAACATATTTCTCCCTGCAGGTTTATCTTCTGTATATCTTTAGATCCTTGTGACTTCAACAGTATAACTAAGCAAAATGCTTCAAGCACCCACAAAGCTTTGATAATTCAAAGTGAGGACTCATTTATTTTGCTGGAAAAAGAGACAGTACCTTCAATAACAGAGAGATTGATAAAATTACCAGCTTTAGACTCACTGAAAAGATCGAGGGGAAATTATTAATAACGGTAATTGGATAAAATTGTGGTTTTAAAGATCAGTCAACTAATACATTAAAATCAGAAATTGTCTTACCTAGAATGGACTACAGTGAAATCTTTCAAATTTGAAATTAATTTTATTAGCAGGAGCTGTAGTTTAGTTTCTTAATATGTTACTTTTTGTCTTTCATGAACACCTACTACCCAAAATTTGACTGATTACCTTCTTATACTTATAAAATTCTTCCTATTCAAGTTTCCCAAGACATATTTAAAGCCCAGTTCCTTCCTTTTCTCCAACTACTCTTAATCTAGATGTAATGCAGATACTGGAAGTGAAACTCTATCATTTGACTATGTTCAGGCACAAAATAAAACAGCTGCCTATCTGAAGTGGCACTTCAAGGGAAAGAGGAAAGAAATCCTCTCCACCAGTTATTGTAGGTGAAATAAAAACTAACACCCCCTTGGCTGACAAAACACATTCCCCACAGAGCGATCCATCCACATCCTCTATAATTTCTTGTAAGGCTTTGTACTTTTGATGGCACTGAAAAGACTGAACACAAGGCAATGGCACAGCTGCCTGAAAGTAACAAAACAGTAAGTGTTTAGCTCTCTGTTGATTTATAGCTACATATGTTTTTCTTTCTTCCATTCCATCATTTCTTTCAGCTTTAGAACTTTCTCAGTGAAAACAACTGAAGTTTTAACTTTGACAAATGATGGATGCAAGATCATTTCCTTCCTGAATTTATACTTCAACATTTCTATATTTGCTTTATGTCATTGTATTTCTTAGAAGTCTTACACACTCAATAATTCAAAGTGATATGGTCAGCAATTTTCTTATTACTCAAACAAAATAAGTTATACTTTAAAATGCATCCTGCTGGTTTGTGTTCATGTTTTATTTAGTGCACAGACAGATGCACTGAATGGCAATTTTTGACACATCTCTCATCAAATGGAAGAAACATTAAATACAGTGGCAGACTACATTCTGTGTTTCACTTAGATGATGATTACATATTACATAGCAGCTTATGGTCTATTCCAGTGATTACCTTCACCTGGATATTTCTTTGCTCGTTCCTCAAAGAACCATTCACCAGCCTTTACTTTAACATCTCTGAAAAACAATGAAAAGATATTTGAATCATCATGTTCCCAGGTGCCTTTCTTCAAATGTTTGGTAACTATTTAACAATACAAAAACCTTTTTCAATCCTACCATAAAACTAAGATTTCTTGACTGCTCAATCCATTGACCAGTTTTGTTGTGTGTCTGAAAAAACCAGAGGGGAGATATCCCTGGGAGGGAGTTGTTTTAGTTTTGAGGTTCTTCTGTTTGTTTTCCTTTCTGCTATGTAGGACTGCCCATGGAAAGTGATACGTACTGCTCTAGGCATTGCTCTGAAGCCAGGAGTCCCAGCTCCATTCCAGTCTATACAATCAACTTGCAACACAGCCCAGGCACTTGTGCTGCCTGGTATCCTGACTGCTTACAGCTGCAGCCTACTCTGAGAAGCAGGGAACGTCAATGGTAGAGGACATGGTTCCAAGCAGAACTTGGGGCAGCTATCAGGGAGCGCTGAGCTGTCTTTTTATAAACTATAACTCTCTTCCAAACTGTAGAAAATTACTTCAAACTAGTACAAATTTGTTTAGTTTAAGACCAGTACCTTGCCTTATATTTCCCACTATTCTAATCTCATTTTTCCACCTTCAGAGAGAGTGAGGTGGTGGATTAATCTTGTGTTGGCATAAAGTAAATTTTCATCCAAATCCTCACCCTTTGTACAGGAATATATATCATCCAGAACAGCTTTTGACTAATTTCCAAAACTATCATTCTTTGCCTACATATTATTTTTCATCAAAAGTGGAAATATTCTAAAATATTTGGTTTAGAAAGATTCTAAGAGATAGAATGGACTATGAAGGAATATCTTGATATATAGTAACAGAAAATCCTAATAGTGTTTTTTTGCTTTTTAAATTTTTATAAAACATGACTACTTAGTATTTATCAATCCAGGTTCCTCACTCCTGTAGTAAAAGGCAGAAAATAATGATTAGGAAATTATCGAGAAATTGGCTATACTACAAAGCACAGCACTTTCAGCAGCTTGTTAGGATGCACTGGTTCAATATTGAGTCAGGGGAAGGAGTTCTCTCTATGGTTTAGACTGTTGCTATGCTTTGCTGCTATCATCTTTGCCCCACTACCTCTGGCTTACCTTGAAGATCCATTTTGCTAAACATAGGAAAGGAAATCCTGACTATGTGAAGTATAGCAAAAGTTCCCACCGATTTCATTGCTACCAGGACTCCAGCCAACATTTTCATTACGCCAGAGGTTTTGTTTCACTAATTGTTTAAGTAACAGATGCAAAAAACCAGTGGGCATCCATTGGATGACCAGTGTAAAAGAGCACTTATCCAAACCAGTAAAGTTTCTTACCCATGAGCGTAACAAATGGTGCATTTCCAAAGGCAGGGATTTAGGCAGACACGGCATTCAGAGCACACTCGATGACTGCAGCCATTGCACACTGCCCCTCTGTTCATCAACAACCCGAGAGATTTCTGACAGCGAGCACAAGATCTCTCCTGATATTCATGGCTTACATTTTTTGCCCCTTTCCACCGAAGCTGCTGTAGATGCAGTTTCAGTTTCCTAACCCCCCAGGTAAAAAGAAAGAAAAAAGAAAAATTTTAAAAATGAAATAGACCAAAATCCTCATGAAAGCGAGCTAATACCCTGGTTGTGCAATACCATTACTAGTGGGAGATAGGCCCTCAAGTGTGACCTCAGTTAAGCACTGTCTGAAGGCATCCACACACAGCATTTTTGCAGTGTGACTGTATGTGACCAGAATTGTGCAACTAACAGAGAAATAATTTAGTATAAATGGGGTTCTGATCATGTTAGGCGTTCTCAAAGCAGGGCATTGAAATCATGTATACAGGTGATTACGCATTGATCTACGAAAACTGAGACTAAATGGTGCTCCCTTTCATTTGATTTTTTTAATCATATTTATTCAAGAATCAGATCTTCTATCAAGTAAAAATACTCATAACAAATGCATCATCTGAAAGCTAAATAAAAAACTACACTGGCCCAAAAGATCAAAACATCTCCTTTTCATTAACTTTGCTTCCATTACATGTATGAATAATCAAGATATATATTTTTATCTGTTACCAACACCATCAACAATTGAAAGGGATTTTCTGATCAGTTCAGATTTTCTATATAACCCTTTACTTACTTTTCACTTAATTGTTTTCATCTAATATGCCCAGTAATACTTACATAACTGTTCGCTGTAAGCAAAGTTTAAGTTTCCACATTTAAGACACTAAAAATTTATATCTTATCCACACAAATACCTTGTTTACATGGGAATGCAATGTCACAAAGAAAGGTACAAGCTGCAAGGAAATCTTTGTCTTAGCCACGGTATAAAGCAAAAAAAGTGCTGGAGAAATATCCTTTATCCTCTCCAACTGAGATACTTGCACAATGTGAAGTTATTTAATAAAATCCTTTTCCTAACAAATGGCACCTATTGACACTAGTAACAACCTCTGAAACAGCATTGTGTGCTTGCCACCTGTTTTGTGTGAGAAGGGACAGTGATGGATTTAGCACAGTGAGCAGGTATCCAATGATTCTTAACTCCAGTATTGGCACAACTTAAGCTAAATAATCCAGCCAAAGATCTGAACGTGTTCTGTGTTACTAGGACTATATATGCATACATAGGAACATGACAAGAATGCCATAAGGCCTTCATAGAAAAAGTACAGGCCGCAACTGAACTTTCTACGAAGGCTGAAAGTAAAATTAATCCAGTATGTTATTCACAGAACAGTATTTGCTCATGTTTAATGTAGAGTCAATGGAATGGTAAATTCAAGAGAGTCTGGATAATCCTTGGTTTTCCCAAAGAATAAAAAAGCATTAGGTAACAAGAAGTTATAAAAAGGAGTACATTTGGAAGGACAAAGTAGAATAATAGTACTTCAGAAAAAAAAAGGAACAGAATACAGGAATAGGGGAGGAGCACATACCTTATTCTTTCCTCTTCTGTTTTTCTCACCATCTCATCACGGTACAACACTTCCAAAACAGCCTCTCGTTCCAATTCCTTAAGGAAGTTCAAATTAAATTCACAGGCCATTTTCTCCAAATTTCACTTGTTCTGTAGACTCCTATCCTATGGGTTCTAGTATATCCAGAACAATGTTCTGGGTGTTAACTAAGTGCCTGTGCTCTTACTCAATTGGTGATGTGTTTCACTGTGTCATGCCCTTGAAGAGAAAAATGACTGTGTCTGTCTTCACACAAACCATCACTTAGGTGTCTCTGCAAACCAGGGAATATGAACAGTTATCAAGATCACAGCAATCTTGACTTTTTCATGTCCTTAAACTTCCTGTTCTTTTCTTTTTTTATTTTTTTTTCCACTGAAAGTAGTTCCAAAAGAGATGAGAGCTTGCAGCAATGTCCCAGACAGGGCTTTAACTGCCTCCAGATGGAGGGACAATATGTCAAGAAATAGTGTAAAGGAGTGAGGGGACTTGTTTGAGGTTTTTTATTTGGTTTTGTAGATATGGGATTTCTGGACCTAGGAAAAAAATGAAGAATACATGTTATTATCTCTTCTTTCCAAGACATTTAAAATAGTATGTGAAGAACACATTTTGCTACACTCAAACCTTTCATACACTAATTCAGATACAGGAGAGGTTTTAAGACAGTCCTGTTCTTCAAAGAGTCTCACCATAATGTCCATTAACACTCAGGTACATATCTTTGCATTTTTTGTACAGTTAAAATAAAATAACCAATAAAAAAGTTTAAGTTAGTTCTGACCACAGGCCTGCAGGTCCCGTGATTGGAAAAGTCATAGTCCTTGTGACAAAATTTTTGAGGAAAAAAATGCCCCTTTCTAATCTCATTTTATTGAAAAGACAAAACATCACAAAACTAAGAGGAAAGACATCTCTAAGAGTCATTTTTATCAATTACCTATGTCTTTTAAGTCTAGATAAACAGTTTAATAACAAATAATGCTATTCTCTTTGTTAATACAGTTATTATTTTCATCTCAGTGCACTAACAATTTTGGCCCCAAACCAAAGAAGTTCATGTACAAGCATATGAGAAGTGTAAAATTAAAACAGAATCCCAACTGTAGTTTGAATGTATTCTGTGATCTTCATTTTTGCAGAACCTCCACCAAAATATAAAACAATTTTAATATACTTCACAGCAAAGCCAAGAGAGAGAATGGTTATTCAATCCAAACCAGCTTGCACACCACGTTCATTTTCAGTACTACTGTCTGGCATCTAGTGCCTATTACAAGAAATGTAGGATAATTCTACTTACGGTACACAGAATGTTAAAGATGTGTACATGAAAGCTGGTTAAGCATTTCAAACTTAATCTGGAGTAAATACACACAGTCAGGCTCTAGGAAAAGGGTCTAGATGCTAGGTCAGAAGGGTAAAGCTTTCCCCAGGCAGTTACTGATGTTTCACTGATGGACCTTAGCTGAGAATCTGAACAACCATCTGTACTGCTGACACAATGTTGATTGCATTATTTTAAAATACTGAGTTTAATTTAAAAAAAGAAACAACTGAAAACCTAAACAAACAAACCCTCACCCACTAAAACTTCATATATATATAGTGACAATGTATTTTTGTCAGTGCAGGTAATTACTTCACATGCAGCTTGCTCCAAATACTTAATTTACAGTTACCTAATTTCCCACCAAAAAAAGCAGAAGGTGATAACATGTATTTATAAACAGCAAGCATTCCATTCCTGTATGTTGTGTTTTGTTTTTTTTTTTGTAAAACCCTTCAGACACCAAAAGGAGAAAGCACTTCACAGAAGCAGTGTTAAAAGGAAAAAAAAAAAAAAAAAGAGATTGGTTTCCTGTGCAAACAAAAGAGACAGAGATAGGCATAATCATATTTTATTTCCTTACCAACTGCAATTTCACAGGAAATTACTCATTTGAAACATAAAAAGCTTGAGCAATTTTTTAACACAATATACGTCACTTTCAAAGGCCCCTACATCCTTCAACTGCTTTTAGGGCACAAAGTTTTCCATATATCAAGACTGTTTTGAGGAATGAGTTTCAGAGGACACACAGAATTTTATTTAGAGATGCACAAAACAAACAAACAAACCATTAGTTTCAGCTATTCAAACTTGCACAGATTTTAACACTGTGATGGAAGGAAGAGCTTAGACCCTCCCCTTATTTCTAATTTGTCTTGCTCAAAGTTATTCCCCGTGGGAGACACAGTTTCTGCCTTAGCCAGGGCAGGATTTTCCAGAAGTACATTCAATCTCAGCCTCTTGTTGATACTGCAAACATCAAAACCAGCTGATTTAATATGTTACACTCCATACCCTATTCATAGTGATAAATCACAAGCACTGAATCTAATGCCAACAGGGAGCAGGATGGAAAGACTAGAATCATCTTCTGGTACTAAACAATGGAACAAATTTACTGCAGAGCAAAGTGCCAGGGCCCTCCATCCTGCAACATTTGCCCTGTGCAGAGAGGGAAAAAGCCACCACGGGCTCTCTCACCGCTGGGCAAGGTCAGCACACACTACAGACAAAGTTTAAAATTCATCATGCAGCCAGCAGCTCTAGCAATATTGCACGTGCACACTTCTACAGTTGTTTGTTTTTTAATCTTCATGAAGATTTCAACTCTGGCAATCATTGTGTTCTGACAATTTTTCTTGCACATCCAAAGGTAACTTAAAATCTGACTTTATGATGAGGTAGCTCTCAGAATAAACAAAGTATTGTAAAAGCATTATAACCCCTGAAATGGGAGATAATTCTTGGCCCCACAACAGACTTGAACTTGTAATCATTCCACAGAACTGTTCAAATTGGACTGTAAAGCTCTCTACCACTGCAAAAGAAGAGCTTTTCTCTAACACCAAAGCTGTCTGCATTAGATTAGGTTTTTGGCAGTAATAAAGAAGCGTCTTCAGTAATGGCCCTCTTTGACAGGAAGAAACAACATTATAAACCTTCGCAGATCCCCTCCTTTCTTGTTGACTCGTTGAATCCAGTTAGCTAGTTGTTTTACGTGGTTAGCTAACCTCAAAGCTGAGCGTCTTCTACATAAAACCAAAAATAGCAGCAACCTCTTTAGTAAGAGGTTAACCATGACAATTCTTCCTTTTCAGCACAAAGTTCACATTAAAATAATACTTGAAGGGAATATGTTAATTACGTGTTTATTATTATTACATTTTATTTTAAATTACAGATGGATCAGTAGCTTTTTGAAAATATCATATGAAGTCTCAAAGCCAATATAAGGGAGAAGGAATAACCAACATGGCTATACCTTAGGAGAAGAAGACATGAATGCACTGAGTGCAATCTCAAAAAAATATACTTTTTTCTTTTATATCAGCCTAAAATAGTATATAGTTATGTAACTGAAGATCAATCAAGAGGTCTATCTAATACAAGATTAAGTTTGCAAAAGGTAACTTATTTTTTAAGTTTTTAAACTTAGAAACGCCTGACTTAGCAAGCCTTTCCTCAAAGCAATTTTACATATTATTGATCTCCTTTCAGATCCTTAAGCATTAGCAAAAGAATGACAATTAAATAAGTATAAATAAACTAATCTTCTAAAGTGACAGTCTTCATTGACTTGAGATAATTGGATTACTTCATCCATTAACCCAGAAAATAGATGTAATACATCAGTAGCTAGGACACAGGTTAAGAAGGTTCAGGGTAAAAACGATCACAAAAGCCACTGTAATTTTTGGCTATTTTCTATTCATCTGAGGCCAATCTCATAAATTTATTCTTAGTTAAGAAAATTGCAGATGTTATTCTGTACTACCTGGCTGCAACAGTTTAATTTTCACCCCCCTGCATGTGCACATGCAAATTACTTATAAGTCCTTTGATAATGCCTTACCAAAATTATATCTGTGATAACGCCCAACCCCAGAACTTAAAAGTGAAAATAAAAACAAACAACAAAACCCAACACAAACAATTAAGTTCCAGTTGTGGCTTTTCCGTTATACCTTTGCAGTTTGAAAAACATCATGCAAGTAGGTAAAAATGCATCCCTCTGTGCAATATCATATAGAATAGATTAAAACGATGTGCTTACCTCTTCAGCACCCCCCAAAGAAAGACACACGAAAGTAAACTGCTTTTAAAAGATGAGTAGCACTCTTATTGTTTAATTATCTTTTCTTAAAGAAAACTGGTGGCTGTTCTCCACTCCCTTTCCTTCCTTTGGGCACTGATATTACTGATGTATGTTCAGAGAAGCATCCCCAAAACAGCTAAAAGCAAATGCACTCAGCAAAGAGCTCTAATGTTACAAAAGCTTTTGTCAAGTCTCTGGTTTTGTTACCAGCAACAAGCAAGGAGAAGATATTAATTTTTCTAACATAAAAAAGAAACTCAGCACATGAGACTATAAAAGCTGACTGATAAAATGTGCTCAGTCTTCAAGCCATACACAGGAAGAGAAGTGGCTTTGAGTTCTACAGAGTTTCTTTTTCTGATACTATAGATGTGAAAATGCTTCTAACCACAATGGCTCTAGGACTTGCACAGAAAACTTGTAACTTTGTATCATAAGCAGTTCTTTCCTGGAAACAAAAGTAGTTTTCTATTTAGGTCTCTATACAAAAGCAATTAGAATAGATAAAAGTTCAAAACAATTCATTTTTATGGACCTGCAAAAAGAAGAAAGTTATTTTACCTCACAGCTGGAAATCTGATCTCAGGTAACAACTGAAAGTTAAAATATTATTTGGATTGGATATCCCAATTCAGTGTATTACAGAACTAAGTGTCGGTAATGAAGTTCAAAATGACATCCCAATTATTTCAAAGTCTGGCAAATAAAAGAGGCTATTCTTACAGGACAATCTCCTTTCTTGTTCTTGGCTCTAACAAACTGTATGTACAACACAGAAGCACTCTTAGTGTTTCAGGTATTTTAAGATTCCTTATTTCTAGTTAAAATTAAACAAAGCACAGCAATTCTACTCATATGGCAAAGTTTAAGAGCCTGCATTTTTATAATCTCATGAAGTTAAATGGGTTCAAACATTCCCACCTGTGTTTGTCAAGTTTAATCACCTTCTTCAGCTGTACCATGGAAGGAAAGCAACCGTTAGTGGGGCACAGAACTATGCATATATGCATCATATTTGGTTAATTTGGGCCTTAACTTCAGTAAAAAGTTTAACTGAATGAAAGACCAGAACCAACTGAGGATTCTAGCTACCCACAGTAACATAATAGTAGCATGCCAAATCCAGGCTGAGGAATATTATCCCTACCACCAGCTTTCCCCTAATGTTTCAACAAAGCCTTGATTGCCACACATGTAACTCACTGTATTTTTCCTTCTCATCCCTGGATGTGGAAAACTGTCACAGTATTTTATACATGCTAAGAATGTAACCAAATTATAGCCTTTTGTGCTTTCGTTCAAACAAGCACCACTTATTCAGCCTTTCCATAGCCCTCGCCTTTCTGTCTCTGCGTCCAGCACAAGGCTTGGAGCGGGTCTGAGGGCGTGCTCAGTAGCCAGCCACAGTCCCACAGTATCCCTGCAAGATGGGGAGAGCTGGTGCTGCCTGCAGGGTGCCCACAGAGCCCCAAAGTGGGGTAACTGGTCAGGGTCTCCTTTTTCAGGAGGAACAGGAGGCAGGGCCTGACACAGGGTTGGAGACGAGGTCAAAACTGATTAGGGCAGCTGAGGCCCCATCAACAGGGCTGTAGCTCCAACAGCCTTCTTGATACAATGCCCAAAACTGGACACAGTAGTCCTTCTGCAGCCTTACTGTAGAGAGGGCAACAGGAATGCTGCTTCCCACGTCCTGCAGGTTATGTGTCTGTTTAGATGTCCCAGGATGGCATCTTTTTTTTTTTTTCCACAGGACCTTATGACAAATTGAGATAAATTGTACCTAAACAACCCCCTACTCTATTGTCTATGAACATATACTGAGTGAGCTGACCCTGCCCCGTCTGTAATTGTAGAGCTGGTTATTCCTGCCTCACTATAGCCCTTTGCACTCACACCCAGTAAGTTATTATTACTTCCTTCATCCAGACCATTTCTGCAGTTCATCCAGGCCATTCTGAGCCTGAACAGCATCTTCCACTGCTTAGAGCAGCTCTAAGAGGCTGGTAGCATCAGTAATTTGGACAATCTGTAAACACTGCACACACATGGAATCCATAAACTGTGACAAGTGTGCCCTTTAATTTCGTTGTCCTGATTCTTACTCTGTCTGTTAAAAAAATGTGATCTGCTTAGAATTGTAGGAATTCAGATATTCTTCTGTGGTAGGTTGACCTTGGCTGGACATTGTGTCCACCAAAGCTGCTCTGTCACTCTCGTCCTCATCTGGGCAGGGGAGAGAAAATATAATGAAAGGCTCATGAGTTGAGATAATGACAGGGAGAGGTTTTCTGTATGTTTGGGCATTTTTTTTTTTTGCAGTTCCTTGGCATACATGAATTCATTTTTTTGAAATGAAGGCCTTGTTTTGAAGGTCTGTTTCCAGAAACAAGGTGCAGACCCATCTCCTCTCCCAGGGAAAGAGGAAAGGACATCCCAGGGAGGGACCTCTTGCATCACTGAACACAAACGGCAAGCTATCCGTATGAAAAGCACAGCCGTGACAAGCGACCTCCCTGTCTCTCAGCCCCAGCCTTTGGGGTGCTTGACAGCGCCACAGCGGTCCCACGGCAGCGCCGAGCGCCATCTCCCCGCCCGGCTCCCGGCCGCTGTTGCTATGGCAACCGCGCCATCTTGGAGGGCGCTGGGTAGGAGCCCGAGCCCTGTCGGGCGCTCGGCGCGCAGGCGCAGTGCGAGCGGCGGGTGACGGGGTGCGCGTCGGTGGCGGCGCGAGCGGCTCCACCGGGAACATGGACGAGTTCCAGTCGGGAGAGGAGGTAACGGGATGGGGGCACAGAAGTAGGACAGCTTCCCGCCTGGCGCCTTCTTTCAGGGTCGGCGGAGGGTCTCGGGCGGTGCCTGCCCGTCCTGGATCCGACCCCTCAGTGTCCTCCGCCGCCATCGCCCCGATCCCTGCCACCTTTCCTCGGGATGGAGCCGCGTGTCCCGGACAGCGGCGGGAGACGGGCCCAGCCTTTGTTCTGCCGCCCCCTCGGGAGCCAGCCCCTTGTCCGGGTGTGCGCTGGGCTCCTGTCCCCGGGCGACGCCCGCCGCCCTCGCAGAGCTGCCGCTGCGGGGGCTCGGGGGGAACGCGGGAGGGGAGTCCTGGCTTTCTGGCTTCCCCAGCGGGATGAGGCGGTGTGCCGTGGTGGCAGGGTTGCCGGTGCGGTGTAGGTGTAGGGACGCTCGAGCAAGCTGTTTCTGTGCGGAAAGAGGGGTTCAAGCCCATGGTGTTTGTGTTAGAAACGCACCGATGAGGCGTCGTACCCCATTAGCAGGATTCGAAGTGGGATAAATCAGGGGTCTAATTGAGCACCCAGACAGTACTGCTCTTGCAGGAAGACAGTTTTTCTGAGCTGTGACACTGTTACTTAACCGGCGCGTTGTGGCTGTGTTAGACAATGGGGAAGCAGCGAGAGGAGCGAAGGTGTGTCAGGCTTGTGCTGGTCTAAAAGCCTTCTCCTGGTTGCCAGGCTGGGCCAGTCTTAGACATAAATAACATACATACATTAACATACTCGAAAATCATTCTTATAGATGTTTTCGAAAACGTTTTCAATAATTATTAAAGGATAGTACTGCTTTGCAGTTTGCGTTTGTTGCCTCGGAAGCGCGCCTTTTAAACAAGGCATTTGAAATATCGTGTCTGCTTTCTTTGTGCCATAGAGGTACTGCAGGGAAATTGTAAAGCTTACAAATTTTTTAATACAAAATAGTGTTTATGCCGTCTTATTAAAAGGTGAACTGGTAGTGCTGCATTATTTGGCAACTCAGTTATAACACGTAAATCGCAAAGCTGGATATCAGAAATTTGTTCTCTTTTGTCGTCTCAGAAACGGAAGAAGATTGAAAAGTAACAGCAGCTCTAGAAGCATATTCTCAAATCTCTTTATTGTTTCAGTACAAATTAGATATTGAAATACCTTCAAGAAATTGGGTTGAATTTAAGTCATTTTGCTTTGGTGAACTGTGTTTGTGCTCAATATCATGTCTGAGCAGAGTTCTAGACTTTGTGAAGAAAAAAAAATTTATATGGTTTATCATCTTGCCTGACAACAGGCTTCATGTCTGCCAGTGTGTCTGGCATGCATATTCTTAACTTATGCTCTTTGGGACAGAATGTTTTAATAATTGTAGCTCTTACTTGGTTAAATACACTAGTGCACCTGTAAAATTTAGTACCAGGAAAATAAACGAGGCATATTAAAATTAAATCAAAGTCAAGAAGCTGAAAATAAAAGCCAAAATAAAGATAAAATAAAAAAATTTGCCACAGCACATAAAAGCTTTTTAAAATGTTGAAGTGTGCAAGCAAGCTGGTGCCTCCGAAGAGCTATAGAAAAGGAATTGCCTGCATGTCTCCTGGGATATGCTGTTTCTTCTGTCATGGAGAATGATCAGCGGCTCACATCTTTCTGAATGTCACAGGTCATTGAAACCAGCTAGGCTGTTCACCTTCTGATCAAAGATTTATGAAAGTAATGCTGAAATTCTCCTGTGCAGGTATAACTGCATCCTGCTTGCATATGTGAGTTTTGCTGTTGTTCATGTTTGTCAGCTGGAGAAGCTGACTGACCTCCCAGTGAAAACCCGGTCAACATGTGCTTGATTAGGTTCATTTTTACATCCTTAATCAGTCTTCTGAAATTAGTATGCTTTTATGTGCACTTCTTTGGCCCTGTGTTGTGAGGTGTGGCTGTGAGGTCCCCCCCGCACTGACAGTGTGGTGTGTGTCTCACCTACACACCACATGGGGTTCCCCATTAGTGCTCCCTGGCCCTGTGAGTAGGTGCCCCAGCAGTGGTGTTGGGTTGTTCAAGCCTCCTGACATGGGGGGCAAAAAGAGATGAGGGACTAAAACAAGAAAACCTACTAACCATACATGTAAATGGGTAATAGATTTAAGATTAATAAAATGTTGGGGCCTTCTCTCTCCTGATTCCATGTGCTTAATCTTCTCCCCAGAGCCTGAGAGAAGGCTGAAGGTCCAGCGAGCTACATTTCCCCCTTGGTTTCCAAGGGGCAGTTTTGTTCTTATCCTCAGCTGAGATTGTTATGACAGTTTTTCCTTCAGCCGAGAATTGATGTTTTGTCACACAGGTGCCCTGGAGATGTAGGTTTCATTTAACTGCAGGCTGTGTCTGCGCACTGAGGTTTTCTCTGCGAGCCCACCCTGATGTGCAGACATGGATGCTTATTGTGAAAGGAGAATATATATGTACAGAAGTACTATACATGTGATTTTAAAATGCTTCCAAGTTAAAATTTGAAAACTTTCTTGACTTAAAAGGCCAACCAATATTAGTTCATCTCTTACTTTTCATTACTTTGCTAAGAATGTTCACTTGACTGGATTAAAGGAGCCAGAGTACATATGAGCAAATAAGGGAAGACTTGGTATCTGCTGACTTAGCAGAAATCTGACAAGCATAAATTAAACTTCTAGTGCATGTTCTTAACAGATCTCGAGCTCTCTAAACAGAAGAATGTGTCAACTGATTATTTAAAATTCTACTTTTTTGGTAGGCTTCCTTTGTTGTCGATGAAGTCAGTAGCATCATTAAAGAGGTAAATTAACATTTTTGTTTTGTTGTTGTGAAACTATAGTATGTTTTATGCTGTGTGCTAAAAGATATTCAGTAAAATCTGATAACGGATATGTAATAAATTTCTAGATAGGTTGCTCTCAAAATATAGGTAACTGTTGTATAATCAATGTAGAGACTTTAAGGAGAAATGACACCCAGCCTTAGCTGTGATATGTATCACAAATCCAAAAGATAATTAAAATAATTTTATACATACCTCTCTGGTTGAAGTGCATCCCTATTAGAATTTCTAGGGGGATATTTTATGTTAAGCCCTATAGAAATAGATTTTATGTTTCAGTAAAATACAGGAGTTTTTTGTAGACTGCATATGCATGTTACTGCGTTCTTTCAAGATGCTTTTCTCCAAAGTGAGATCATCTTTGGAATGACTGAACTATTCTTGTTGCTAAGAAACATGAATATTCTGTCTAGAAAATTTCCAGAGGGATTTGGAATTTCTCTTGTAAACTAGTGCAATCTTTTTCTTGTTGCAAAATAACTCTTTTGGTCAGACTCTGTAAATTGAATACATATGCTTTAATACATGCTCCTGTCTCTTCTGAATTTGAAATAATTGTGGTTATTTTTAAAACAATTTCTGTGATGAAAAATGTGTCAATGAAAAACATGTAGCTTTAACATACTTTTATTTCTATCTTAAAGGGGAAACTGTCCTCATAAGTAAAATGGATTATTTGGCTGAAGGCTTATGCTCTGTTAGTAACCAGCAACTACATGGGTCTTTTGTTTTAATTTGGGGGTTTGTTTCCCAAAAATGATTCTGCTGAAAAATCTGAATTTCATTTCCATAGAAGAATATGTGTGAATGAGCCATTGTCATGTGCATTTTTTCATTCTCTTCAAGACTGTTCAAATGCCTTCAGACCCTTTTCATAACTGGCTGCAGGACATTATGGTAGAAATTACAAATAGTCTGAATGTCACAAAATGACAGAGGATGGAATCTGTGATGCCTGGCTCAGATTCCTGGCTCAGACTCTGACCTGCAAGTTTATAACAGTTAAAAACAGTTCCAACAGCCAGTGTGGACCAGCAGTATTTAGGATTTTTCTGTGGGTATGGGGTCCATGTTGGAATGGGTTCGTGGGTGCCTTGTAGATGAACCCGGTGCAGCTTCTTTATGTGTGTGTCCCCAACAGGCCATAGAGGGTGCGATAGGTGGCAACGCCTACCAGCACAGCAAGGTGAACCAGTGGACAACAGGTGTGGTGGAACAGACACTGAGCCAACTCACAAAGCTGGGAAAGCCCTTCAAGTACATCGGTGAGCTCAACTTTCTCTTTTCAGTGAAAGCTGGTGCAGTCAAGTGCACTACTGTGTGGGAGAAGATCTTTGGCAAAAACCGTGTCTGTACACTGCTCCTAAGCATGCATATGTGTGTGTGTGTATGTGTATGCTTCGCTGAGCAAAAGGTAGCTGAATGTTAATCAATGTTAGTGATAAATTAATAAAAGCTTCTCTACTGTCTAACAGTGACCTGTGTGATTATGCAAAAGAATGGTGCTGGGCTCCATACAGCAAGCTCTTGCTTCTGGGACAACTCCAGTGATGGTAAGGAGCGTGACTGTTGGATTTTTCAACTTGCAGCTTTAATGCCAGTCTCTTTAAGACTAGGCAGCATACTTTTCTTTTTTTCTAAGTGCTGCAGGTCTGGAGGAATAGCGTACTTTTTGGTATTTTTTCCATTTGGCTGTGATGCTAATTGGGCTATATATGAATAGAATCTCTAAAAACGCTTAGCTGTTGCAAAAGCTTCATTTTAAAGATTCTTAAAGTAAACAGTTATAAAGATGCGTATAGGGGCATGCATTTAATCACTGTAACTTTCTTCTGTTTCTAAAACTCTTTTTTTATTTGTAGGAACCTGCACTGTGAGATGGGAGAATAAGACCATGTACTGTATTGTCAGTGCCTTTGGACTTGCAATATAATTGCCTTGAAATCGTTCATCCTTCTCTTTTCTATTCCAGCACTTGATTCCACCTCCACTCAAACTGTGAATACCTGAACAACTTGTTTTTAATGTATTTTTAAAGTAACTTTTCTTCAAACGTAGAAATATGAGAACATGCTGTTACATGGTTTATGTTTGTACCTAGTATCCTACCAGTGTTTCTATACTTTCTTATCACTTCAAAACTTCTCTTCAAGGTGCTAATACTGAAATCTGCTGCAGTGTAAACACTTTCTCTAGATTTCTTTTTTAAGACCAATATAAATGAGACACTCATTTTCACACTTTGTATTCTTGGTTAGCATTAAATTATTGAAATTCATAACCATTGGTGTGACTCATTTAAACTTTGTTATTGAAAAAAAGTTCCAGTTCTTTTAATTCTCTTCAAGGTAGTTGAGGTACATATCAGAATACAAAGCACTTTCATAAATTTGCGAAGTCACTCTAATTTTCCTGCAACTTTGTAGTATCAGAAAGTAACTTGACTGCATTTTTGGGACCTATTTAATCTGACTGTATGGTGTTTAGGGCATGGAACGATAACAGAAATAACTATCTTCACTGAACAAAGACAGATAAGAAATTTTTCACATTCTAGAAGTGCTCAGTTCCCTGGTTCGCTTCTGCAGCCAGTTACATGTGTCAAGTAGGTCTTGAACTTACTTGCTACCATCCATGTTGATTTTGCTGAGAGTGAGTGTGACTGAGTTCTGGTATTTAGTGAAACATGATACTTTCTGAAAGGGGAAGAAACTGCCCTGAGGCAAGGTGACTAAATAACATGTGAATAAGTCTCCTGCCTTCTAAAGTTGCAGAGGAATAACAAGTGAAACAAGTTTTCAGGCTTGGATAAGGTTTTGTCAGCCAATTAAAGAAATGGGAGCATGCTATGAATTTCAGGAGGCCTCTGTGAACTGCTATGCTGCTTCTGTAAGCAGTAGCTCACTGCTAGTGAAGGTGAAAGAATTACAAAGCATGTGTGGGAGAGTATTCTTGGGCTACAGTCAGTTTGAGCCACCTGGATTTGCTTCTGCTTAGGAAGCCCTTTCCAACGTTTTCAGACTCTGGCTCTCACCTAAAGTGGTTTAGAGTGAGATGACAGCTGATACAACAGTATGTTTCAATGATCTGGAAAGATGTAATACTGAAAATTCAAATTACAATGGAGGATATAACATATCAGTTTCAAAACATCTCTGTAAACACATCTCCTTCATGATATCATTATTCTCACGTATGTCCTAGTGAGTGCTGTAGGGCTGTATAGAATGTATATACCTCAACCTGAGGAGTATGCACCTACATTTCCATAGCAGAGAGCGCTTAGCATGGGTTTGACTAGAAACAGAACTCAGTGTCAATATTTGCTTCTTGGTGAAGCCATTCAAACATTTGTCCTTTGTTCATGTTAATAAGAAGAAATCCCTTGATTTTTTTTTTTGCTTTTTGTTGGTTCATGCATGGGCTGAGCTGCAGAAAAAAACCCATTTGAGATGGTTGTCAGTGTAAAGGTTGTATGGGAGGCAAACACTTGTATTAAAATAGAAGTTGTGCTACAGAAAGGTAGACAGTTTTTTAGATAGTTTTATATGTGAGCAATAACCAATACTTCCATTATAACAGTTTTAGGACTACAGAAAGGGGTGTAGAGGTTGTGAGTTTTTTGGGTGGTGTTGTCCCCCTCCCATGAATTAAGATAGGGCTTTTCTGTAAAATTGTATAGCCACTGTTTCAGTTACAGTTTCAGTGTTCTACAGTAACTGATTTTTAAATTTTAAATATCTTCAAACACCTGAGTTTCAATCACTTTTTTCAGAGACTGCTGGCCAACTTATCTCCGTGCCAAAGTAAAGCATTCGCGTAATGAGCTTGCAGAGTCCTTGCTCTAGGTAACTAATTGGCCTTAAGAAAAATTATTACTTACTGTGGACTGGAGTGTTCAGGAAGGTACTTATAAAGTCTCTCTCTGGTTCCTGTCTCTCTCTTACTGCTGTGGCTCTTCATATTCCTACACTTAGAGAAATCAGGGACATGGCAGCCCTGTTCTGGATGGGAGGAGGAGGAAGGGGGCAGCCATTTACTGTCACTGCCACAAATAAGTATGACCTGTCTTCCATCACTATGTTAACTAAAACCTAAAGGAAATGGCTTCAGGATTAAATGCTGCTAGTAAATGAGCACTACCATAGCTGATACTAAAGCAGGACTAGGTTGCATATCCGTTTGTGCAGGGAAGGTTGTGGCTGTTTTATTCAGCACACGGTGAGATAGCAGTATCTAAAGAATGGCACCACCCCAAACAGAGAGTGATGTGCTGCTGATCACTTGCAGTCTGTCAGCTATGAGCATCCTCTTGGAAGATACAGAGCTGTAAGAAGTTGAAGAATGACATCAGCATCTTCACCATCTCTAAATCTTTTTTTATTGCTGGCACCAATACTCACCAGGGGGATTCTCGCTGCCAGCGTGACCTCAGGAGGCTCTGCAAAGCCACTGGGAAGCCATTTGAAAATGCCAGGTCCCCTTTGTAAACCTGGCTAACGTACTTAGGCAAATTAGCAACCTGTCCTTCCACCTTCCACCTTCAAGTCCAGGCAGGGTAAAATATGAAAAACCCCAACAAACAACAGAAAACATCTGTGCTGACACATCCTCTTGGATCCCATCCTTATGCAATTAACCAAATTTAAATATGTGTAAGAAAATGCACGTAAACTGAAAATATCTCTAAGTCATGAAAATGGTACAGTTCACAAGAAGGAAAGTAAAATTCACTAGAAGAAAAATAAAACCAAAATACAATATAAAGGTATAAAACTTTATTATGAACATATTTAACAATGATTATGCACATGAATTCTTCCAAGAAACTTTAAGTAAAATATTCAGTTTTCCTTCATTTTCCATATTAGCATGAAGTTTTACAACATAAATGGATATTTGCTGTTACCAGTACAACTTCTGGATACACAGAATATTTAACACATCCTCATGCACACTTTCTCAAAGCAGCATTTAATTACAGCTTCTCATTAAACAGAGCATTTATCTTACACATTTTTATACCATTTTGGTACACAATTTTTCCATATTTTCATTTTACATATTTACAAACTTCTAAAAAGAGTTTTACAGTAATGCAAAGGTTATTACTGGCATAAGCAAAAGGAAATAGGTGGGGAAACTATGGATAAAAAGTTGTCATTTGGCTCAGAGACAACAGATCAAAGTCTTTCCTAGCTGGAACCATTCTCCCCAATATTGGAATGAGAGGTTCAATGCACTAGCTGTGTCTCACTGGTGTTAAACCTTAGGCTTCCTCTTCTTTGCCACTTGTAGGAAAGTTTCCAACCAATTCCAGTTCCAACATCAACTGTATTTTTAAAGCAAATACTACAGAAAATAGTTGCTATGAATGACTCACACTCGACTGATTCTTAAAAGTCCCTTGTGATCATTGTGTAGGTGAAAGTCTTGCAGTTATTTAATAAATAGCCTCTCAGAGCAGGATCACTGGATGCTGTGGGCCTTTTTGTGTACTTTTCTTGTGTTATACAGTTCCACTCGTGATGGAGATAATTACTTTAGCAGTAGTGAAAGGAAAACCTGGCTAGTTTCTTACCCAGATTTCTTCTGTTTCACCCTTAGGTTACAATACTCAGAGGTGAATTTATACCACCTATTTCCAAGCTGTTTTCAATCCATATTGTAGCATTCTTCAAATACTGTCTCTGCTTTCCAATCATGGAAATACAAGGAGTCAAATTGAGATTTCTTGCTACCAAAACTAGTTCTTTAAAACTGCTTCACTGCTTTTGTCATCTTACTGTAAATTGAATTTGATGTGACAGTGCTTCAACCAAGCTTACCATAACACTAGCACTTTGAAAATATAAAGCTAACTGGCATGGCAAACATTGCTTAAACAGAATCTCAAAAAATTAACACGGAAACTATTTTCTCACTATTTTCATAGTGAGAAACTTGCTTTAAGCACAATTTCCCATTCTTCACTTTTCTATTGCCACTTTGAATGTAGTGATGTAGTAAAGTTAATGCAAACAAAACAGCAAGAGAAATGGGCTGAGAACAACTTAGAAAAAAAAACTCAAACGTAGATTATAAATACATTCTTTAGTTAATGAAATCCCAAAGCATGACACTATTTCAGAGTTAACTGTAACAACCAGACTGTATAAGAAACATTAGTGCACTTTGCACATTGGTCATATTTTCTCTCTTTAGAACAATTAAACAGTAATTAAACAGAGTGAATTAAACAGTATCAGAGAAAAAATATCTGAATATATAAGTATCATGTAAATATCAGTTTTTGAAGACCTACTTTCTGTACCCACTGTTACTCTAATGGAACTCAAAAGGATTTGGGGTATGCAAACAATCCAAGTTGGCTCCCAAACCTGACTCTGCAAATTCAAATAGCTGTAGGCTTCAGGAAGAGTAAAAATGAGAATGGGCTCTCTAATTTTAGGATACAGAGCATCTCCAATACTTGTTAAAAAAAGTCTAAAAGGAAGTGCTGGAGGAAGAGCTTACAATGGTTCACTGGAAAGAAAACCACCCATAACTTGAAATACTTCTTGAATGTTTCCCTATATGTTCTTCTGAATTAACACCAATTAAGAAATTAAAGGGAAAAACCTTCTCCCCCAGCAGTTTCCTTGCTTTTGCCATACAGCAGTGCTTTGGCTTCTAACAAATAAACGATCCCTGTCACAGAAAGTTTTAAATTTCAGATACTCTCAAAAATTTCATAGCTCTCCATAATTGTAGAAAGTTTTCTCTCTCTCTCTCTCTCACACACACACACACACAATGTCTCAGTACACGTCTTTAGCAGAGCACTGATTTAATCTGAACTATTCTATGATAACAAGGATGCAACCACATGAAGCAGTTCCTTTGGTCCCCCCTAACTGAATTGCTGCCCTGTGAAGTCTCCCCTTCATGATCTTGAACCAAAAGGTTATTGCAATGGGAATGGTCTAGAGCAGTTGTTGCACCAAAGCAGAACAAATCTATTTTCTCCCCAATATGATTCAGCAAGTCTAGCAGGACTTCATTGCACTATTCTGCTTTAAATACTTCAGCGATGAGCACAATTTTCTAGTGCAACCCAGCACCATATTCTAATACATGAACAGTGCTTTTGAGAGCCTTCTGTAGCAGCAGGGCAGAGAAATTTTACAGGAGTAAATCTCAGTTACAAATCCATAAGAAAAAGATAGACTTTTAGACAGGCCAAGTATCTGAGAACAAAAGCATTTATAAAAAACAAACAGCACCCACTTAAATAAAGAACTGAACAGTAGTGTAGGAGAAAACCAACTTCTAAATAGAGCAGCAGCATTGTACATGGAATACTTAATTCCCATATAACTTTGTTCCAGCACAGACTGGAATACAGATAATCACAAAATGTGCTAAAAAAGTTCCCCTCAGTACAGGTGGTGACTGTGGTATGACAAAGCAGCTGAACTATGCACAGAACATGCTCACAAGCTAACTCTCTGGCCCATTCAGTAGATGAGCAACCACAGTTGTTCCTAGGATGTAGATTAACTATTCCCTAATACAACTTAAGGAAAAATTCTGATGTAGAAAAAAAAATCTGTAAAAGTGAAATGTTTGGAAATTTGAAATTGCAATTACTTATGAAACTTTCGTACTGTATTCTCTGTAAGTGCAACAGTCTCCTCCAGTATACAAAAAGAGCAAGAAGAAAAGTACAGGCCTCCTTCTGAGATTTGCTGTTGCTGAAATATTTCAATTTGAAAGGGCTGTTCTAAGAAAAAACAATAGACACTTCTGTTGTGGCAGTAAAGGATGTCAGGAAACATACATTATACAAATAATTTTGCACCACTGAGACGATTTTGGCTCACAAGAACTTGACTAGCCTGTGCCTACAAATCCAGTACACTTATTAAAAAATGGTCTTAAGTCTGTATCACTTATTCAAAGGAAGAAAAGAAAGCTTGTGTTTTCTTGTATTAATTAAAAAAAAAAAAAGACTAGTTCATTCCCTGCCTCCAGCTCAAAAGACTAAGGTAGAAAATTGAAAGGGAAATTAGGAACTTCATACAGCAGTGGACAATATACACAGCAGCTAATGCAAATATAACAGATGAATGGCAGTATGCTGTACATCATCCTAAAAAAAACCAAAACAAAACAGAAACCAACCAAACAAAACCAAGCAGCAAGGAAGCAATTCGCAACTCAGTATATAATTCGTGAGACTTTGAAATGGAAATAGACTTAAAGATTTTAGTTCACAGACATCCTGCTATCAAGCATTTTATAAGACATGTAAAAATTTTGGTTTCTTAAGTTTTCACCCCAACCATTTCAAGCATTCGTTTTCTCAGTTTTAACTCTGTAAACAGAAACAGAAGCAGGATGTCCTTCCCAGGAGTTGGTGTTAAAATGACAGCAGACTGTAAGGAAGCCAAGGAAGATGTCCATCTAGGAAAACTTCAAAATTGGCTTAATTCCAGCTGAACAAGTCTGTCTGCATCAAAATCAATCAATCACTGTCTGATTCCTCTTTATACTTGGCTCTAATAGCTTGGCCATTCTGAAGTGGCATTTCTTCATAGTCACTCCTGTGAAACAGATACTTGTTGAAACTTCTGAATATGGTGTTCAGATAGGAAGTTGAAAATAAACAGGAAGTTCTAAACTACATTGAGGCATCAAATGTTACTTGGGTAAGAAGCTGGTATCTGGTTTTCTTCCTTGTGGGAGATATGAACAACATATATGAATTTTCTCCAGAGGACAATGTGTAATAAAAGTTATTCCAGTAACTACAAGCCACTTTTCACACAGATTTGTATAGAAGCAAGCTGGCACTATCACTACTCATCTAACTAACCAAAGGCAAGCTAGCCCAGGCAATGGATGAACTTGTTCAGGTTAGTGCAGCGTTGGTCCCATTCACGGTTCCAGCCACTTCAATGTCTTTGGTAAGAGGTGAAAAATCAAGGGCAGATAACAAGTGTGTTTCAGTGTCCAGCACAGAGCCACCTGACTGGGATGGGTTTCAAGTGCTACTACAATTCTCATATTACATAAACTCACAGAAGTCAAGGAAATTTTGCTAGACTTGGCTATTTTTAATTCAGAAAGCGCTGGACACTTAAGAAGCACCATTCTCCTTCCCTGAAGCATTTACATATGAGATGCCTCTTTGCTAACTCCACTTGACTCCTGCTGTCCTTCCCAGTGTAAAAAGGAAGCCCTTTCCTTTCACAGCTCTTGCTGCCTTCACTCCATGACCTACCAGCATCATACTACTTTCTTACCTGTTTGTATCAGTGCCATGGCAATCCCTTTTAGAAACCAAAGAAAAGAAAAAACAACATGCATTCTCACTGCATTTCTGTTTCAGAAAAAGGCTATATTTCTGTTCTTTAGGCAGAATACTTTCACTAACAAACCATTCACTTATTTAATGAATATGGAAAAGAACATTACAAAAATAATATACACACCAGAAGTAACTCTCCATAGTATTTTATAATCTTACCCATAAATCACATCATCATCTGAATCATTCAGCATAGAAAAAGCAGGATTGTCTTTCAACTGTGATTCTGGAAAATACAAATAAGGGTTAATTTAGTGTGTTAAATGTAGAAATGTGACTAGTTCTAACACAACACTGTAGCAACAGACACAACAACTTCCAAGGCAGTCACAATTACAATTCAACAAAACTATATCCAAACAGGAATTCTCTCCTTTAAATTCTCCACCCTTCAGCCACATTGTCATGGTATTAAGAGTGAAGGAAATGACAAATTATCTCAGTTTTAGATAGATATTCTCCATGATGTATAAGTTGATTTCCTTCCTTACACAGCTTCCTATGTCATATTATTTCGATTTGCACATAAGTTAATTCAGAGTTCATTATTCTTTATCAAAAGTTTGTATGTATTTAAAAAGCACAGACTTGTGGTTTTGGTTATTTCTAAGCTACAAATATAGTAGACCAAAATTGGAATCCCTTGACTGTAAGTCAGTGATTATCTAGTTACTTTTCATCCTTGTAAGAGATGAAGGAAGGACTTGTACTTTTATAGTGAAATAAAAAAGAAACACATACTTTCCACCAGCTATGATAATTCCCTCTACCTTATTTTAAGGCCTTCATTTCTTGCACAATCTGTGCTGCTTAGCTGCAGTTCACAGTAGAATTCAATTTAGCAATTTGCCATAATATTTTTTTCCTGGCAGCCTTTTACTTTCTACCATCTACAAAGAAATATTTCTTGCAACTCTCATCCAGCCAGTTCTTTTTCCATTCTTAATGGAAAAATAGCATTTTTTGGTAATGGTTCCATCCATCTCAACTCTAAAAATTTAGAGAAAGGACCAGCTCCACTATTTAGTGCCTTCCCCCTGCATGCTCTCAGCATGCAAGGTATGACTGGCCACTAGATAATCTCATCTAGGCTTCCTTTCCCATGAAAGGCTGGACTGCATGATCTTTCCAGGTCCCTTCCAGCCTCAACTGTTCCATAGTTCTATATCATGAACTCAATGCTTAAAGCAGAGAATGGACTCAGTACAAATATTTATTTTAAAGATCTTTATCTGTTAGAGAGAGAACTGCTTTATAATCATCCTGTAAGTCAGACTGTATCCTCTACACAGGAATGCAAAAGCAGAAGTGCTACTGGTTCAATCCTTTATCTCCTTTAACATGGATCCTGTGCAGCCCTCCCCATAGCAAGTTCTCCAAAATTTCTCTCACATTAGAGATCAGCTTCCCTCCTACTGTTCCAACAGCATGTTACTGTCCAGTTTGCCAGCATGCCAATATATAAACTTTCATTAGAACAAAGTAGAAGTGAAGTAATGTTGTGCCTTAAGGGCTGTGTGTGAGTCAGTTCAAAAGTTGGTGCAGTACGTGCAAACGTCATACTGACTTATACGCTTGATCTAAGTGCATAAGAATTCAAGCCTAACTCATCAGTTATTACATTTTATGTGTTCCTAATTTGCTCAGGAGCAGTGCAGCTTCTGCTTATGTTAACTCAAAGGAAATTGGAATAGTAACGAGACAATCAAAATATAAAGAGATTGCACAGTATCTGCTAATATGGCAGTTCTTGTCATACAAGTTTGCCAGACAACAGCTTACACTTACCATATAGTGCATTCTTCGAGGGGGAATACACGAAGGCTAATGTGTAGAGATAAAAGTTCAGTAAACCATAAAATGATAAGAATTCTGCTGGTAGTAAGCGTCAAGGATATTGCTCAATATAGTTCCATACACATTAACTTTGGAAACAAGACCCAATCCATACACAAGCTGTTTCAATGGAAAGAACGTTTACCTTACTGATGTTTGAGAGCATGAATGGCTAAACAAAACTGCATGTTTTATTTTCAATGACAACTTATGTACTTGAGCTATTTCAAGCTAAAGCTCCCCCTGAAAACAACGCTCTAACACAAGTAACATTTGCTGAGGTATGGTCTACTCAAGCAGTGGAGTGCATGGTCAGTCAAATGGTTCTGCCTTCAGTGCTAAAAGAAAGCTGAGTAAGTGGGGGTGTTCAGGTGTTTTAAAAGTTTAAAAGTTTCTCCTTGGTACACTAATTAGGAAGGAAGGAGAAAGGACTATCTGTAGATAGAACTCTGAAGATGGTTTCTTGCCATGCTTTTAGGAAAATACTAAAGGCTCTACATATTGTTTTCTACTACCTCTCAACACATATCTAAGCTTATCAGTAACCAGAGCAGCTGCAGTCGCACAGGCAGTTTCAGAAAGTACAATGAACTGGGATCTCATGGTTCAGGTCAGGAATATAGGTTGTAATCCTTTGTCAACAGACATCAGAAATAGTCTCTCTCAAGTCACTTAAATTCTCTGCTATGACCTGTACCACATGTAGACTTGGACCAATACGCAAACAGTGACTTCTAAACTATTAATTTCTCATATTTTAGTATGCCCCATGCTGACTGATAGGTACATAGAAAACAACTGAGGCAGCAAATGCAGCCAAATTTGTCATAATATCTAACTAAATGACTTCGATATGCACCGGGCATGCATATCTAAGCCTTCATTCCTTTTGAAGAGTATCAAAAGCAGTTGTGATTCATGATGTGAACAAATTAGACTGAGACTGTCTAGCTCATAATCTTTACAAGGAGTCATTACAAAATGCTGACATAAAACCTTGAACAAAACAGACTTAACTGCAAAAGTCCACCTAAAAGTCAAAGGTCTCAGTCTTAGGTACATCATTTTGAAGTACCTTCTGCATGAAAACAGCTTAACATTCCTACTTGAGCAGTATCACAACACAAGGATATAATTCTGATAATGAGTCGACAGCTCAGCAACAAAGTTATCCTGTAGAACCTGTGCTCCAAAGCGTAGGTAGAGTATAACGATGCTGTGGGGAAAAAAAAAAATAAAACACACAGGTGCACTCTGTCTTTAAAATGCAAAATTGAAATAGTAGGTTGATAGAAGAGTATATGAGAAAATAATTATGTTAACGTGCTGACCGGTTATTTTAAAATAGACTTGCTTTCATAGTTCTAAATTAAGAAGGATTATTTTGTGATTAAAAGTCAGCAGTCAGCTGAGTAAAGTGGAGAAACTCCTCAGATTTCATCCACTACATACTATCTAAGTAACAGCTTGGAGTGGGGGAGAAAGATATTAACAATAATCTAAGAAACTAATTGTAGACTTCTGCTTTGACTAAGTGAAGTTTACAAAACCCCAGAAGAGGGGAATGGTGCATTTGCAGACCACTCAGCAGTAAATATCTCTGCTAAGTGAACCTCTAAATCTTGCAGTGCATTGCCATGGTAATACCAATAATGTAAACTTAGCTCAAAAAGCCTTACGAAAGGCTAAAAAATTAAAAATGCTTGCCACAACAGCCATATTAAAGACATTCTTCAGTTTCATTGACAATTTTATTATCTAGAAAATGTACTCAAAGCTCTGAAAAAAAGGTTATAAAAGTTACAATTCTGAGAAAGGTACTTTGAAAAGCCTTACCTAATAACAAGCACTACAAATGTTAATGCAGTCAAGAATTTTAACCTGAGATCTGAAAAAAAATGAGAAAAGTTGTTATTAGTGAATTTACACCTACATCTAGGAGAAACAAGCCTGTTTGGGGAAGAATCAAAAAAAAAATATTCCTTACCAACATAAGGCATGTTTCGAAGTTCTGAGCATGCCCTCACTATCAGGAACAAAAGGTAGAGAATGTATGTGGTTGCCACCACAAGGAAGAAGATCTTCATTCCCTATAAGAAAAGTGTTAGGTTTTATTATTTAATGACATTTGATCTATTCCTCCTTCCCTCAGTAGAAATCATTATTTCCCAAAGCACAACATAGAACAGTCCATTTATGCAGGAAAAGTTGGCTCATGAAATGAGGATGGTGATACATCCAGGCTGAATTTTAGGGAATGTAAAGGATAGAAACCAGCATTTTTCACCAAATTCACAGTGAGCTGAATCACCATGATTTTCTAAAAACACGGCTCCCAAGAACAATACAAGGACCCCCGTACATCAGATCTTCCTTTACAACAAGAAAGCCTGAAATTTACCACGACAGTCAATCTTGGCAGGAGTAAAGATATACAAAGCTGACTTAATAAGAGGCTTAAAAATTTCTCTTTCCATTTCAACAGTCATGAGTCTTGTGGTGTTGAGTCTCCAGATCTGCAGGACAAATTACCCTTCTCAATATGGAGCTCAATATGGTCTATGCATCTATCTAATGCAAAATTAAAAATACTCTAGTCAGAGTAAGACCATTTGACCAGCATTTTCTCTTTTCTAAATTGTGTTATAGATTTTTATAGAAGAACAAGCCTCATCTCCTTGTATTGCCTAACTCTACCTGACAATTTAATAGCAAGAAAACATTTTTGACTTACCTGAAAATTGCCTGTGTCAACCCTGTATTGATATGTAGGATCATGTACTTCATTAACGCTAGAAAATATTCAAAATTAAAAACTGGTATGTGCACCATTCCAGACAAGGTCAAAAAGACATACTGACCAAGAAACCCACTCAAAAGAAAAGGTTTAGAGTTACTATAAAGGTTTTCACCATATAAGTTGGTGCAATGCCATTAATTCAAATGCAGTCGTGACAATTTACTGTATATAACATTCTCGTTTCCTAACTCAATTTGGAAGAAATATGGAGGATTTAAATTGTAATCATGTCTCATCTCCCCAATTGTTTTTTAGAAAATGCATTTCTCTACCACTAGTTATAAACAATCTTCTCATTCTTGAACACTCTCAGCTCATACTTCTGCACTAAATTTTAAATTACTTACGTTTGCCATATTCCCAGTGTAACAGAGGCCAGCCACAATAGTCCAACAATAAAGAATTTGGGTAGATAGAAAGTTAAGCACTTCCTTTCCCCCTGTAGAGAAAACAATACTGTGGTGAAGAAGTGAACTACATTTAAGATTTTATTCATTCTTGACAAAATAAAATAACTGTCTTCTTTGTTTCACTCAACATGAACTAGATTAAAACACTCATCTTCTGCATTTTTATCCTGCACAGGTGATTTAGAGAAGACATAAAATTGTATCATCATTTGTGTTAATAAGATGCAGTAGAGTTGGAGCATCCTATTTATAAGGTCCCATATATTTCACTGATAATGCAAATAAAGGAACATGCTCCAGAATTCATATTTCTCTTAAGCAGAATTTTAAACTAGTTTGAAAAACCAATCAACTACCACATAGAATAACAAAACCCTTCAAGCAAGAAAAAGCATAATGGCATCATGGTTCTGAAGACTGTCCCACCTATTTCATTTAGACTTGGTGGAATCAAGATAATCTACTTCACCATAAATCATTTTAACTCCAAAGCTTCATATGTCACATTGTACTTTATGAGTAAAATAAACATCTCTCTTTAAAATATTTCATTTCATTTTTGTCACCTTTTGAGAGAACTGAAAAAAAACAAGTACTGTCTTCTCACTTAGTAGTAGATACTGGTGCACCCTTACCTGTACTCTTATACCATGGTAGACACAAAGCCAGAACAACAACAATGCACACAGAAACAGTGACTGGAATAGATCATCCAGCATTCCAGGAAACCAGCTGTTGACCAGAAAAGAAAGGGGGAAAAATGGATCTGTAAAATAAATAAGAAAAAAAAAAAAGTTAAACAGAGAGAAGAAAACCTTTCATTATAAAAAGTAAAGCAGAACGTATCTTCAGAGGAACAAAAAACCCTAGATTTTTCAAATTACACCAGTAAACGAAATTGAAGTTCGCTTTATCTTAAAGAAATTAATAAAGAAAATGGTGCCTCCAGCAGCAATCCTCTGTGCTGTAGAAATAATCTCAAATGGTTGCCAACATTTCTAAAAGATTTCAAGTTTTATTAGACTTTCTACTAAACCACTGTTAATAGTGATGACCTAAAAATTATCACACAATGATTAAAACGCAAATATTCTTTTAGTACTGCTAGAAAGTGCTAGAATTTGATGTGTTTTCCTGGACTAAAAGTAGCCTCCATTTTTAACTGAAGTGTGAGTATCTGAAAAATGAAGAAGTAAGACTTAGCAGATGAACAGAAACTGAAAGGTTCAGTATGGTAGACACCTATTCCAATCAGAGCATTAAACAAATAGTTGACATTGATGTAACTGAAAAGAATTAAATCCACCTACTCGTTATGCCCTTGAATTTGCTACACTTGAAAAGGGTTGTTAAGATTTTTTTATTTAGCTTTCTGAAGCCTTATAAACAGTTGCCTATAAGTTCAAGGAGGAATTCCATTTTGCCTTTTTCTCTCTCTTTTGTCTTTTTTTCTATTTCTTTTTTAAAAAGGAGCTTTTTGAAAAATTCCAGGATACAAGTACCATTGTAAAGTAGCAAGAGAGGAAGTAGGATGGACATCCATTTCTGTTCAATACCCCAGTCTCTCATGGAGAATTTCCGCAGAGAATGTGCAAACAGACACTATAAAACAACAAAAACAACAATTTGTAAGGAAGGGATACAGCCTTAACGGTTTAACCAGAATTAAGAGTACATTGCAAAGGTCTTTGCCTCTGAGAACACAGTAAAACATGAGCCAGGTCTGTTAGGCTCTACTTCAAGTTTGCTGGCTGACCCCAATGCAAATTACATAATTTCTCAAGCGAACTGAGAAGTAAACCAGGTAGTCCTGTGAAAGTCAACAATGTGTGAAAAAAAATGTTGCCTCATTACTGGTCATACACTATCATCAAGTTCCACCTAAACTGACTTTTTAAAAAAGCAGCTTGCATTTTATATTCACAGTTACCTGCTGAGTGACATCATCTATGTGAGAAAAATGTTATGCAAGTGTGCCGTACTTTGGTGTCCCTACCTGAAAATTCAACATTTTAGATCTTATTTTGTTGGGGTTTTTTTCCGAAATACTTCTTTTCCAGGGCCAAACCAGGTTGGAAAGGAGTGATAATCTAAATCATAGCATAATTTAGATTGTAAGGCATCTCTGGAGGTCATCTGGCTCATCCTCACACTCAAGGCAATGATAACTTTAAAGTTAGATCAAGGTTCATATTGATGTTTTGCTCATTTTCAGACACAAACAGCCCACACTCTGGCCATCCTATTCCAAAGTCTGAGCCTACCTGTACTGCAAAAAAATACTTTTTCTAGCATCTAATCACAATTTCCTCTGTTTAAGCAAAATTCTTTCTGTTTAATCCAAAATCAGAGTTTGGAAAAGCAAGTTTTCCCATTTATCCTATTTTCTTAATGTCCCTTCAATACCACTTTGTAAAAACATAAAAGCAGCAACTACATGAGTATTTCATTAACATTTTTTACATCCATTCAGTGATACGTCAACTCAGCTGCCTGGGCTTACACAGCACTACAGAGCAGTGTTATCAGCTGTCTGTATAATATACTCCAGAAAAACTGAAACAAAATCTTACCGTGACCATAAAAGTAAGAACTACAAAGACAAATCGGAACCATATTTCCACTTGTGAAAAAGTTGGATTGTAGGTCTTCCACTAGAAGAAAATAAAAGAAAAAGAGCCCAATGAACGATGTTTTGACACGGTACATATGACATTGATAATTAGCACTTTATGCACATACTGGAAAGTTCTCAGGCTTTTTGAAATGTAAAGGTGTAGCCAAATTTCACAAAGACAAATTCGTACCCACAGGACTATCTGATGAAAAGATAAGCAAAGCAGCCCAATAGCCTTGCTTCTCTTTTATCCTTCCACCTTGTAACATACTCAGTGCTATCATACGTTAAAGCAATTCTCAGGACAAAAAGGATATTTTCTTCACTGATTTAAATTGCATTTTCATTCAAAGTTTTAATACCAATAAATGAGTAAATCCAGTATGTTCTTCTTTATTACCAAGGTCAGTTGCATAAATTGACTATGAAGAGATCAATAAGGTGCAGGGGTGCTTCCCATAAGGGGTTTGTTTTCTTAAAGCTTGCTCACTTGTCTCAGAAGTGGAAAAAAAGAAAATCACATAAAGGAAGAATAAATGAGCTTACTAGAAATACAGAAATCTTTTCATAGGTTGGGGGGAAAGCTCCTTCTCCTCTAATTACTAGAAGGGCACAAACATTCATTATAACATGTCAGTTTGCAAAAACTCTACTCTGTCAACAATTTATCTCATACCTGGCATGCTTCTGTTTTGAAGCCATTTTTGAAATGTAAACTCCCTGGTACAACACATGCTCTGCTCATGTGAACAAGAAGCTTTACCTTTCATTTTAAACTGTAAATGTAGAATGAAAATTATATGTAGAGAACCCTATTATACAAAAGGCAATCTACAATTTCAACTGAGGTCATCATAAACAATTGTAATAATGAAATAAATTTAATAATTTCAGTTGCTGCAGGAAAGTGGGGCTTTGGGTTAGAGGTTTTTTTGGGGTTGCACACAGGTCTGCCTTAAAGGCAGCCTGCAAAGCAAGATAATAAACTGTACAACTACAAATGCCCCAACACTTTGTCCTGTTTGAAACCTGGAACTAAACAAATGGTTTGTGAGCTTAGGGGTTTTTTCCCCTTAGAGCTTATTTTTAATGATGTGCTTTATGCACTAGAATATTACAAATATTAATATTTAGAAAGTTAATTTAGTATATAAAAAACATTTTTGCTTTACCGTAAGATTTTTGCTTGCTACCTGCTCTGACATTCCAAATGCTGTATACAGGTAGAATACAGCATAGTAACATGTATTATAAACTTGGTTTAGTTCCATTTTCTCCCAGTGCAAATTTCTTTCTGGAGCCAATCAACACACACTGATGATGTGTTTTATAAGCAGTCTTTAGAACTATGTACTGAGATAATTATTTCACCAGGGATTATTTTAGTGAATTAGTTTAGTAGCCTGATTATTTTTGCTGAAAATAAACACCATTTTTCCCTTCCTCATAAGCACAATCATTAAAAAAAAAAACCTTCATTTTTCTTTGAGTTTGTTAAGTCTTTCTAGCCCACGCTTTTGTGAAGTCTGGAAAATTTGCTAATTCAGATAAATCTCCTGGAAAAGCTGAAAAAGATACCATGCTTCAGAAAGGCAACATCTCTATAAGCAAATGCAGAAAACTGAATGTTCTAGTCTAGTTTGTCTATTATTAAAAATATCTGCCAGGAATTAAGACTAAATTTATCTGTTACAAAAAACAGCATCAGCAGTTCTGAGAGAAAAATCTTTCCCTATAAAGGTGAAAAAATTGGTCTAGACTCTTATGAACAGTAAATGCTACAATAATTCTGACATCAGTAGTGACAGAAAAATTAATTATAATGCATTTTTATACTTCTCTTCAAAAATCAGACACTTTTTTGTTACAGTCAAAGCACACCTCTACAGCATTAAAGAGACTTGTTTTACTAGTATAAAACTTTATACTTACTGTGAAAGTAATATTCTGGATAGTGTATGTTAACTTGTTTAGATCTTCAAAGCTAACAAATATGTTGTACTGAGTGTAGTTCAGGTAGCCAAGGTGAGCAACAATGATTTCACTGCATTTCTGTGAACACATACAGTAGAGAATAGTATGTTGAAGTCTTCAAATTATTCCAGAATATGCACTGTCAGTATAGGATGGAGAATTTGTTTCTAAATGGTTGAATATTGATGATATTTATTATATGTCTCACCAATCTCAATCAGTCCAATCAAGAGCTTCTTGAAAGATAAAAAGGCAAAACAGAAGAAACTGATAAAGTCAGTCACTGATAAAGTCAATGGTTGAACAATAAACAAGGCTAGCTTTTCACTTTAGCTGGTGAAAGCACCTGCTTGCAGCACCAGGATGGATATGAATAACTGTCAGTCAAACTCTAGGTCATCAGATTGTGAGATGGAGCTATCTTGTACTAACTCATTTTTAAAAGCTAACAGGAGGAAAGAGAAAACCCAAGCATATTGTTCTCTTGGCCTCTATTCAGTATTGCTAAACCTGTTTAAGTGACTGAACAGGACACACTGTTTTGCTGACAAAGAGCAATTCTAACAAGAAAGAAGGGTCTTTAATGGGTAATAGACACAAGTCAGAAGTAAGCAAAAAAACAATGGATAGGAAGATACTTGGTCAGCATTACTAACTATGTTGCCATTATAAATAAAACCATACTCTAGAGTCTTTCTGAGACATGTTTAACAGATACATTCTTCTTATTTGCAATGTAAAGCAACATGCACACAAACAGACTTAAAGAAAGTGCACTTCATCAAAGTTTTGTTTAAGCAAGTACATACTTGTGCACAACTGAGTAATCTTGTTCGATTGTGAACTTGATTATTAACATATGGTGTGCTTCCATCCTTCACCACTCCAAGTACTTTGACTGTCATAGTAACATTCTTTTTGAGGGATACTGTAAATAAAACAGAAAACATCAACCTATTGCTACCTTCAGAGATGAAATCCCAAATAGACTTTCAGATGCAGTTCAAAATGTGTGTTATCCAAATATTACTCAGAGTTATTCAGTTATATTTTACTGAAGTAGGGGTACAGTATTTTAACACTTACACAGTAAGTCTCAAGCCCTGTAGTGAATCTTGACAGATTAACAATTACTAATACAGTATTTCTCATATATATACAAGGAAGCTTTATTGAAAAATTAATATCATTACAGACTACACATCTAATTCCCCCAAAAATGAAGGAGGAAAGACACAGATTATCTGGATATTACTGTGTTCGCAGAAATAACAAACAATATTCCCCTATACTCGTTTCTTACAATTCAGTCAGTGCTGTCCATGTCTTTACTGAGGGAGGGGGGTGGAGGGGAAGAAAAAGCATCAGAGGAAAAATCTACCAACCATAGACAAAAAGCAACAGGCTCATCTGTGTGACAGATGAAATTGAAGATACAATAGACAGGTTGCTATAGCAAGTTTTCTATTCTCAAGTTTCCTGAGAATTATGTAAGATTCTCACCATCATGCTGATCCAACTCAACTACGCAGGTCAGCCACAGCTGCTGATTGTAAGTTGACAGCGGTGGCGAACTTAAATTAAATGGCTTCAGCTGTAAAAAAACCCGTAAGATTAGCACCAGCCATTACACTGTTACATGGTGTATCTGTAGTTACAATGATGAAAGGCATGTTAATTATGTCTGTGAAAATGTTTTTGGGAAAAGATTTAATATATGGTACTCTGTGGACAGTATGATAAGCAGTTCAAACAGAAGTCTTTCACAGGATTAGCTTAAACAGCCCACGTGTTTTGCACAGCACAGAAGCAAGGACAGGTATGACTACCTAAAGCCCATAAGAGCAGCAGCATTAAAGCAGATAAGTTCAGACATGACAAACAAAATCCTGAGACCTAGCCTGAACATAAGTAATAATTTTTAACACTTCACATCAAAAGTCAGGTTTGCGTTCCTTTATCTGCCACAGTTTTAAACCTGTTCTACTGTAATTATGAAAACATAACTATTTTCCACTAGGCTTTCTAAAAATCCCACATTCAGTTCAAAAGAATGGAAGATATCATTAACTGATAAAACCTACATGCAGGGAAGACTTCTCTTATTTGAAATCAAAATGTGCTTTAAAAAAAAGAAAATCCACCCATAATACAGTATCAGTACAAACAAATATAGGTGACTAATAGATGAAAAACAAAGAAATGTTCCAGTGTATTTTAAAAAAAATTTCCTTAAAAAAAAAACCAAAACAAAACCTTTTTAGCACTTTCACAAAAAATACTTCAGATATTACGTTGACAGTGAAGAGCTATCTAGAAAAAAATTGCAAGAACTAAGAACCAAAATATGAAAGTTTTAAGAATGTGAAGGTTCATGTTAGGAAGCCAGATCCCATGTCTTGGTCACGTGACAGTGAACAATTAACAAGAAACAGAAATATTTCTTCCCAGATGGTAGAAAGGAAGATCACAAGAGGGATATCATTAATTGCCACTGAGCGCATCATTTTTCAGTTTATGTTCTCAATTTCTATTTCTGAACCCCCTACAAGAATCTCCAACCTTAATTCACCAGGGGAAAACTCAAATGCTACTTTATCAGAAACTGCTGTGTGGAAACATCCTAGAATTCTCTACCTGGCCTGCTCACAACAGTAACAGACTAGAAATTGCTGCTGGGCCATTCATAAATAACACAATAGTAGGACAATATTGCATGTTCAGTTTCAAACTGGAAAGCATGCATAAGATGTTTTCCAGTAAAAGTTCAAATACTTAAAATAATTAGGGGGAAGAAAGGTAATGTTTAATATTACTAACATCAAATAAAGCCATTCATATAATCCAACTATACTTAACTCTTACCTTTAGGCTGTTATTTAAGTCTGTTCTTGCTACAGAAGTTTCAATTACATTAGGACCTGCACAATATATAAGAAGAAAAAAAGAAAACAATATTGAAGTATACATATTAGTGGTAACTAATGATGTAAATACAGGTTTTCAAAAGACTGTACAAAGTCCCTGCCTGCAAAGCAGGTAAATAGTATCCCACTTTTCAGACGTTTAAATTGAAGGGTAAATCACCTGGACATTTCAATATATAATTAATGAACTTGGTCTGAATGTTCCTTTAAGCAGTTCTGACATAGTATTTCTAGGTATGATTAAATAGGAAGTAAATTATAAATCAAGAATTCCATGTCAGAAGCCCTGAATGTGTACTCTACTACAACAAACCACATGGTATTTATATAAATATATCCCAAGCTTTTCATGGGAGTGCAGTCACGAAAGTACTCAGCTACAGAAAAAGCTGGCTAAGCACCAGTGGCGCTTTTGTTATAGAGACTCAAAGTTTAACAAGGGCTGCAGAAACCACCTGAAAAAACAGCATGTTTAATTGAACTATAAAGTTTGCATGGCCAAATTGTTACCATTACCTAGTTTAAATGGAGCACAGCACCCGTAACACATTGCACTCAAGGCTTGGGCACCAAAGCAAACACATCCCATTGTGTGCAAGAAGCCAATGCCTTTTTATGCATGTGTAATGTACTTGCCCATACAATCACAGTAACAGTACTTTCTGGATAAAGATGGATTTTCATTGCATTGGTCTGTTCAAGCCAAGATACCCACATTTTGTTTAGCAACAGTTCTCAATTTACTCAGACTGGACCCTTCCTTTTCTACAGAAATCTGGTGCTATGATACACGATGAATGTCATCACATAAGTAAAGATAACTGCATAGAAGTTGTATAAACAATTTCTCTCAAAGCAGACAATCCATTTAATAGAGTTGCACGTCCAGTTGTAGTGGGAGATGTTCAACTTGATACCAGACCTTTTATGCAACCATTCCTCCAGTCATTCTGGATATGGACATGCACACACTTAACATGTACTGATCCATCCACTCACATCCTACCTCTAGTTCTATATGCAATAAATGGGAAGCAATCAAATCATAATTTATGTTAGAAGAGACCTCCAGAGAATATCTAGTCCATTCTTGTTTAATTAGGTTGCTCAGGGCTATGTCCAAATAAGTCTTTAACATCTCTAAGGACAGAGACTCTCATAACCTCTCTGGGAAACCTGTTTCAGTATTTAATCACCCTTATGGTAAGAAAAAATTCCTAATATCTAACTGGAACTTTTTGTTCCCATCTTATGTCTGTTGCCTCTCCCCCTATCATCATGCACCTCTGAGAAAAGTCTAGGCCCATCTTCTGTGTATCCTCTGATAAAGCATTTGTAGAGAGTGCTACAATTTCCCCTTAGCCTTCCTAGGTATGGAAGAACACACGCTACCGGGAAGAAGAAGAATGCACACACGTTTGTACATACACAAAACACGAAAAGACTAAACCAGAAGAGTGAAAGGGAGGAGTAGAAACAGATCTGTGTCTATACACTGGGGTGTGAACAAACACAGAGGAGACGTAAAGCAGGTAGGAACAAAAGCAGGACATACATATTTGTATTTGGTCACCAGAGGCTTCCCAATCATAGTAAGATTTTGCTGTCCAAATGGTCTCTCCCTCTATATATTTGGTCTGGCAATTTAATGTAATTTATTAATCCTTACAATATGCTCTTTCAGCCATAAGCTCAGTATTAAAAAAATTATGCAAGAAAAGCAGTTTTTCACAAAGACCATGGACTTCAAAGTTACTACAGAGAAACAATGAAAAAGAAGGAAGTTTATAAATAAGCAACATAGGATCACTCTGTGCAAGAAGTATTTTAGGTTACCTGTCATGACAGCTCTAAACATGTAGTACTGCTTGGGCTCCTACAACCACTCTAATAACAGTACTAACCATCTTACAGACTTTAAATGGAAAAATTATGAATTTCACCCATCATAGTCAAAATTTCATATTAGGATTGCAGTTCAACATCACTAATAGCCACCCACTATAAAGTCAGTTCTGCATCACTGAATTTTTCAGTTCTCAAGTACACATAAACAGGGCAGATTTTTGAAAGGCATTTTTTGTTTTAAAAAGCATAACTCAATTTCAGTAAGCGTTCACGGACGATGTCATCATATGTCAGTAATCAGTTCTTGACAAAACTAAAAGAATTGGCCTTTTTTATAAGTTTTTTTTTTAATTGGAATATATTGGGACAGAGAAATCACAGTCACAATTTTTAAGAGCAGCAACCAAACAAATAATGAAGTTCTAGTGTCATTAACTGCTACTTCTGAAGCAAGCAATATATAAAAGCTTTTTTAAGCAACTGACCATAATGATGCTGTGGAGACTAATTTAAATTGTTATTGGGTTTTTTTCAGTCTTGCTCAGTTATCAGAATCACAGCTGAAAGCAAAGAACCACCCTGCACAGGTACAGAAAAATGAGTTCTGCACCTTGGATTTTCATTACACTTGTCTCACCCCAAAGATAACATGGACCCACTGGGACAAGGGAAAGAAAGTGAGTGCAACTTGGGAAAAAGATCAAACAAGTCTGCATCTGTCTTGGGTTACGAGAACTGAGGAGCAACTGCCACCATAGATTAAACTGCCACCATAGATTAAACTGTCTTGTTTTCTCAGATGAAAAGCAAGACTTCTGCTAGGCTTCCCAAACTGCAGGTAGAGATGTTGAGTATGGGTGGTGGCATATTCAGGCAGCATGGAAAATATGGATGTATCTCCCATGCTTTCATTTACTTAGTGGGTTTGGTGAGTTTTTCTCAGACTGCACCCTTTAATGACAGAGCATTCTACTGTTACTGCCCCTCCTTCTATTCACAGGAAGCAAGCAGCTGTCAACAAAAGTCACAAAAAATATCACAGTAAGCGTTCATCAGATCTCCTCCCAAGGTAAACACCATTCTTTTAAAAATAATTAAGTTATAATAATAAATGGTGTTCATGCTTTGTCAACAAAACTATCCAGCAAACCTATCTTACAAGGACAAGAATCCCACAGCCATGGCAGTTCCTGAAGGGGATCACAGGCAAGGCCTGGGACCCCAGCAGGGTACAGATGACCAAGTGTTGCTTACAGCAGCCAAGTCCCCTGGGCCAAAGGTAACCACATCACCAGATTGCTCTGCACACAGACACAATGCAACACACCAACACAGCTCTCTCTCAGGTTCTGATATCCATTAAGAATGAAATGCTCAGTTTTCTCTTCCAGGAGCACTGCTTTTTGCCTATCTTACGTAAAACAACTTTCACTTCTTGCAACCTGGCAGTATAAATATACAGCTACAAATATGGTTCAATTTTATAGCCAAATAGCCAAATTACAATAAATTAGGTAATTCCATTTTTTGCTCTTTATCATTCATATAAAATGCACTTTTGTAAATGTATTTCTACAGTATTTTAGTGGCCAAACAATGTTCTTCAGCATCCTTAGGCAAGTCGCAGGAATATCAGTGGTTAACCTTTATGAACTGAAAGTCTATTTGGACCTTAGGCTGCTACAATAAATCAAACTGCAGGAAAGAAGGTTTTATTTCACAGACAAATTTTATTATTTAATGCTATTATGAAAAATGTACTGCCTACAAGGCACAGATGGGCATAAAAAGCCTAGACAGCTGCCTCCAATTAATCCCCTCTTCTTTCCAAGGCAGGCAGGAGCAGATGACTCCCAGGCCCGAGCAGCCCTTCTCATTCTAAAGGAAATGAAGGACAGGGTAGAGGTAGAAACAATCCAACAAACAGGTCAAAAAGTGTCAGAGAGGGGCACAGGAGAACACACTGGACATGCTTGGTGACGTGGAAGTAAGCAGTAAAGTGGGGGAAGATGGTAACAACCTTAAGTAATTCTTATATACGGGATGGGTTGCTTAATGAGTACAAGTCCCTCCCTTCCCCTCTCCCTGTCTGTCACTTCTGTATTGACAAAGCTCTCCTGACAGCAGAGTACTAGTATATCAACACTGCTGTGACAGCACACTGACTTATTTTTCAAGTATGTTTTATACCTGGAAAAGCTCTCTGGCATAAAATAAAGAGGGCTCCCATGCTTTTCAACTCCCTAGTGACACTGCATCTTTGTGGATCAAATCTCTGATCTCCAGGATAAGTACTCAGACGCTAAGTGCTTAGCCTCTCAGATCACATCAGGACTCAAACAAAGGTCTTTGAAACCAGAGACCAAAGCTCGTATATGTTTGACAACTGAAGTTCATATTTTTATACTACTAAAATATTTATTATTTCTGTGGCATTTATTACCCACACATTTAGAAGACTTTACAAACAGTTAGCAGTTTCCTCACAGGAAATCAAGTATTAGCACCACCATTTTACAGACAGAAATACAAAGAAAAACAATTAATGTAGCAGTCTGCTGAAAAATTATGTTACTGGTTTTGAAAATTATGAAACTGATTTTGTTTTATTTTACTGACTCCTCCCTGCAAAGCACTTTTAAATACCAAGTCGTTGTAGGTAGTACTCCTATGAAAAAATGAAACGGAAGAAACACTTCCCCCTCCCTGTCAGGAGTAATGCTTCCTCAGACATCCCAGGGGCACTAAGCTCATTAGCATTTAAATACATGTGTAAATACCACCAGGTTTAGACAAAGCATACAAGAACTGTAATCTTCTAAAAAGACAACGTCCTTACCTGCTATTCCTATGAAGACTGTCAGACCAAAACAAACAAAGAATACTACAAAGACCAGAACAAAATGCCTTTTGGACAGTGTATATAATCGCATCGGTGCCAGCCTACAGGAAGCAAAAGAAAGCATAGAATTAGTTGTCAGTCACATTTCTAAAGGGGCAGAAAACAGACCCTATTCATTTTTCCACAAAGAAAATGAAACCGAATTCTGAGATAACATGTAACACTAAGAAAAAAATATTAACGCTGCTTCATAGAGCAAGGATAACTACAAGGCATTATTAGACATATGTACGTGCACACGTATCCGTGCTCCAAAACGTAAAAATTTTGCAGATTCTTCTTATGCTAGGGCTTTCTATTGTCCTAAGACTTCAGCAAGAGAAAGCATTTCTTAGAGGGATAAAAAGTTGCATTTTAGTTCATACGTTAATAATTTAAACATCCCAGACACCATGTCTCCTGTAATGACAGCTTAATCTAAAGGGACTGACATCACTAACAACTCAGTTATCTGCACGGGATCTTGATGAGTTTTATGCACTCTACATATATACATCATCCCTTCAGGATCATCTCCAACAAGGAGTAATGCAGAACTCCAGATCTGCTAGATGTGCATGCTCAGGCTTTGAATTCTCATCTGAACTCCACCAAAGCTTGGGAAACAGAAAACTGAACTTAAGTTTATTATTAGACACTTAAATACAAATACACATACAAGCAATGACATCTCTTCCACAACTATTTGGTGCTTATCATTAGGTTAAAGACAAAACAGAGAGGGGAAAAGTACTGAAAAGACCAATTGCATTCTCTCAGAAACGAGTAACTTCTAGTTCTGTTGGCAGGGAAATAAGATCAAATAATTAATCCTACATAACACATCTTCCTTTCTGTTAAATGCGTAATTTCTAAAAAACACAAATCCAGCATTTTCCAAAATAAAGCCAACATTTCGAGTTATGCCAGAACTGAGCCACCACAAAACTGATTTTCTAGTGTTGTTCCAGAAGGTTCGATCACAGAAAGCTGTACAGTTTATATGGAAAAGCTGCTAGGACTGGGAGGGTGATGGAATGGTGCTGGTGTTTTTCAATAAAGTTGTATGAGCATCATCCTGGAAAGAAATGAAACCATAAGACTTTAATGGTAGTGCTCCCTTTTGGCTTGGAATAAAACTTCTTTTCACCAGCTGAACAGTGCTCTTACTGGTTCATCACATTAATGAAGAATTGCAGAAAAGGAGCTGAAATCCCTTCCACAAGCCCAACCTGAACTCTGAGACCAGGTACCATGTGTCTGCATGCATAGCAGCCCTTATAAGCAAGGCAAACAAATCACCAATACAAGGATCTAATAATAACAACCTCTATTTTCTTTAAAAATCATTCTCTCCAAACAAAGCACTACAAAAAAATTACATTATTCCTTTCTTGTAAAGTTTGAGAGATCCAAACCTTAATTTAACTCACAAAGGAGGTGAGGAAAGGAGGAAAACCCTACAGAAATAATGAGAACTACAAGTAAGTAACTGTAAATGTTACAAGTCCTGCACAAACGGGCAGTGCAGGACTCCAGGCACAGCACCTGCAAACACAGAGTAACTTGCCTTGCCACGTGCCCTTATGCGCGGCAGAAACTCTCCATTAGTCTAGAATTCAGAATAGCTGATTGTACAGACAAAAAAGGCAAATCGTACATGAAATTATCACAGACATAAATAAGATCAGATCTCTGTCAGAGATCATCACACAGAAGTCTCACACATGAATATGATTATAAGCTGACATTTAATAGAAGCAATTAATAGGAGCATTTCAAACCAGAACTTGTCTGCACAACTTTTGCAGGGATATAACTACAGTATGTTTCTTAAATCAGTTTCTTAAAACTTCAGCCTTTATGTACTTAAACCACGTTAAAGCTATTACATCTGTACTAGTACTTAAATAACTAACTAACCAAGGTGCATCTTTCTACCAGTTTCACGTGCTTCTTCAGTTCCACAAATGACCTGGTATTCCCTATCTAACTAAGTATATCAAGTATGAGATACTATCTTGAGATGCTAAAGTAGTAATCTTAACAGGAAAATCCTTGATGTATAAAAATTGTGCCTAAAATGCTGATGTGCCTAAATTAACTATAAGGGTTCATCTGGATACCAAGTATTTCATGGCAGAGTACATAGTGAGGATGTCTCAATACACAGAAATCGGGTCTGGATGGGAAAGTCCATGGATCGAGAATAGCTGACAACTGGATGAGTATTGTGTGTTTGCAGGGAAGTTCAACATATGCTTGTGCAGTTCTGAACAGCTTACATCTGGGCATCCACTTAACAGCTACAGCTTGATGCAGGATACTTCTGACATGCTGTACGTGTTCTCAGTTCTTTTCATAAGCTTCCTAATTTCCAAGTTTTTGCAGACACTTCAAAATGCATAACGTGAACATGAAAAGCAGCTCCCTTTCCATAGTCCTCCCTCTCCAGGAAGGTCACCAGAGTTCCCCCCCCGCCAGCCACAGGATTACAACTACTGGCAATTATCACCCTCATTTGCTCATATACCAGAGCACAGATGGGCTCGCGAGCTTTTGAAGAAACATGTTCCAGGCATTCTTTATTCCAGCTCCTCTCCAGCTGGTGCAACACCTAGTAGTCAAAATGGGAAGGTGTGCACCTACCTAAGTGATGACGGTACCTAACAAAGACCAGAGACGAGGGAGAGTAGGGACATGCTTTGTGTTTTCCTTTCTTTCATACTGGTACTCCTCAAGTCTCATCTAAGCCACTGACTGAATGTGCTGCTTTACAGGTCAATAAGGCAACATGGATACTTATTATTAAGAGGAAGTGTAAGAACTCAGCCAAATCTTAACTACATTTCTCGTGAGTGCAAACAACAATTTACAGCATTCCTATCAGGTGATGTATGTTTCACTGCCCCTCGCTGCAATAACAGAACTTCCTTGTGTGGTTTTGAGTGCCTCATTTCACCTATCACCAGTTGACACACAAAGCAGATTAAACGGTCTTCCCATATGTTCATTGCTAAACATCTGCCTTTTGGAAAGATATTACATAAAGTTTCTGAATACACAGAAGTGCAAGTTGATGATCCTCCACCAACAGCTTCTTTCTGACATCTGATAGGCCCAATAAAGAATACAATGTTTGAAACACACTCATGGGAAAATCAGAAAAGGTTCCTTACTCTGGAAGCATCTGTTCAAATGAGTAAAGAACTGTGCTTTGCTTTACCAGCAGAAGATGCTCCCTAGCCATGGCAGTCAAAAGCTCAGGACTAGCCATCCAAGTGTCTGCAGATCTTTCAGGCAGCTTTTACTGCCTACATTGAGCTTTATCTTAACTCAAGGGTACTTTATAATTAAATTATGTCTGAAATTAACTGCGAAGGAGCAGAAAGCACTGAGATACAAACAGAGAAATATTACTTAGACACCTCAAATAGTAGTAAAAAACTAAACTGCATTAATGCAATCCGTGGTAAGAGTGAACTTTGGAAACACACACTCCTAACATCTGCAGTCTTTCAGTACCCATTTATATGTGAGATGTAAAGGTGGGTTAAATCTTGTTCTTTGAGTAAAGTTTTGGCTCAAAGTTTTGGCAAAATGTTTCTCAGGCTATTCCTCATCTTCACCTCTCATGCCTGCACAAAAAAGTCTTTGGTAAAGGCCATTTTGAAAAACGGAGCCTGTTATACAATAGTTTTCACTTCAGACTCTCACTTTACAGAAGGGAAGGCTGTGGCAAAACTGAGATTAAGCAGTACGTAGGTACAGAGTTGATATTAAAATCAGAAATAACTTGCTTTTATGCACAGCAGTTTTTCTGACATATTAGCCTCAACATCTCTGCCTCCAACTGCTCTTTTCTATTTTAGGCTTACTTCCAAATAAAACCATCAAAACCACTTTGATTTAAATGATTATATATGCTACCTACATTCACAGTACTGGGTCTATCCATACACCCTGCACTTCCTCATGGTTTAAAGACATTGCTCGCTTCGGTGTCCCTCAGAAGACCTTGAATTTCTTCTTGCAGATGTATTCCACAACGTTTAATAGCTAATGAGGCAGCACAGGACTACATAAAAAGAGGCATAAAATTAACATTAACAGTATTATACAGAACTGCTATATGACAACTCACAGCTAACCATGGCTATGTTAAAAATATTTGTGCACTGGGTGGGTTTGGGTGTGTGGGGGGTTTTTGCTGGTTTTTTTTTTTTTCTAGTTCTTGTTTGCTGTATTCATTTAAGTCTGAATAATTAGTTACGGCTATGGCTCTGTTCGTGCAAAGAGTTATCCAGGAAAACAAGTTTTCCTTTTTCTTTTAACAGACAATCTGAGAGTGGAGATACCAGGGGTGGGGGTTGTTGTTCTCCACAGAAAAGAAAAAATCAGAACGTTCTTCTAAAGAGGTGGGTAGTCACTGAGTGGCGAACCACAGCCTCGGAAACATAAATTTAACCCTCGGCGTGCTGATTTCCTTAACGAGAGTTAACGTGTATAACCTGAATTCGATTCAGATTGCCCAAAGAGGTTGTGGAGTCTCCCTCACTGGAGATACTCAAGAACCGCCTGGACATAATCCTGTGCCATGTGGGATGACCCTGCTTGAGCAGGGAGGTTGGACCAGGTGTGGTCCCTTCCAACCTGACCCGTTCTGTGATTCTGTGAATGACAACATTCCGGTCTTTACAGGGGGAAGAGCCTAAACTACCGCACCTGGCCGGAGCAAGGATTTTCTTTTCTTCTCCCCATTCCGAATCCGGATCCGGACCGAAACAACCGGGCGCCCCCTCAGGCTCGAGCCCCCCCGCCCCCCTCCCATCCCGATCCCGCGCGCGCTGCTCCTCCCCGCCCGCCACTCACGGCTCCATCCCGGCCCGCGCGCGCGCTGCCGGCACCTCCTCCCGGCGCCGCCGCTGCCGTGGCACCACCGCCGGCGGCGCCTCGCGCCCGCTTCCGCGTGCGTCACTGCCCGCCCGCCGCGACCTCGACACGTCACGGCCCCGCCAAGCCCCGGGCCGGGGCCCAAGGGCGGTGCTGCCGCCGGCAGTGGGGGAAGGGGGGGGCGCTACGGCGAGCCCGAAGGGACATCTGCCCGCGCCCTGCCGGGGCCGCGGGAGGGAGGGAAGGAAGGAAGGAAGGAGGAGAGGAGCTAGCTTTGGTGAGCCGTCCTGGAGCGCAGTCAGGCGGCTGGTCCTGCCCTGCCGAGCGGGTTCAAAATCACAGTATCACAGAATCAGTTAGGTTGGAAAAGACCTGAGATCATCGAGTCCAACCTATGACACAACACCACCGTGTCAACTAGTGCCACGTCCGGCTAAACACGTCCAGGGACGGTGACTCCACCACCTCCTTGGGCAGTCCATTCCCATGTATGATCACCCTTTCTATGAAGAAATTCCTCCTAATATCCAACCTAAACCTTCCCTGGCACAGCTTACTACTATGTCACTATATCCTCTGGTCTTATCGCGAAGAGACCGACCCCCCCCGGCTACAACCTCCTTTCTGGTAGTTGTAGAGAGTCAGGAGGTCTCCCGTGAGCTCCTTTTCTCCAGGCTGCTTATTCACACCTGTATATATATATATATAGGACTTGTGCTCCATTCCCTTCACCAGCTCCGTTGTCCATCTCTGGACACACTCCAGCACCTCAATGTCCTTCCTGAAGTAAGAGGCCCAAAACTGAACACAGGATTTGAGGTGTGGCATCACCAGTGCCAAGTACAGAGGGACAATCACTGCCCTGGTCCTGCTGGGCCACACTATTTCTGACACAAGCCAGGATGCCATTGGCCTTCTTGGCCACCTGGGATACACACAGTGCTGGCTCATGTTCAGCCAGCTGTCGACCACCACCTCCAGATCCTTTTCCACGTGGCCACTTTCCAACCACTCTGCCCCCAGCCTGTAGCGCTGCATGGGGTTGTTGTGGCCAAAGTGCAGGACCCGGCACTTGGCCTTGTTGAACCTCATACCATCGGTTATGAGGTCAAATGTGTCATTGCAGCAGGGTAGCAGTAATATTTTCCACATTTCCAGTGCCCTTTTCAAGCTTGAATTGAATCCAGTTTTAACCTATCCATTTTAGGTGAAAAGATCAATGTGATGTATCCATGCTGTACACATGCATGTTTAGTGCCTGTTAGAGACAGCCATCCGGTTTGCAAATGATTTTGTTTACTAGCTCTTTCAGTGGAATTAAAATGCTGTTGCTGCAGTCACCTGCATGTAGCTTTGTTGTATTCAAGGGATGTGATTGATGTATCATGTTTGCAGAGAATTCGGTCAGCCTGCAAGCACCAGAAATTAAATCCTAGGAGTAAGCGACTGCTTTAAACACACTGCTTAATAAAAATCTCTACACAACACCTCAAACTACTTTGTTCCTGCACAAATGCTAGGATAAAGTCGGATTTTTGTTCTGATATTCTGTTAAATGTTCTAAGACTGGGCAACAATGATTGTCAACTGATTCACTGGGTAGCAATGGAGAAGAGTAGGCAGTTTTAGGGATTTAACCAAGCTATATTTTGTACTCATTTTTGATAGCTCTAATATTTGCTCATAGAAAGCCAGCACTGCAGTTACTTAAATGTGGGCAAACCTGGTGTGTAGTCTAGAATTAAATTCAGAGTAACTGCCTGGCTTTGGTGTTTGTCATGTACATAAGGGAGAGCCCCCTTAGGATGACCCCAGAAATGTTTAGATAGATCAGTCAATATATAATTTTATAATTATCTCTTCAACAATGAAATACTTCTATTAAAAGCTTACTTAGATGGTAAGATGGGGGACCCCTGGTGGTCTAGTGGTTAGGATGCAGCACTCTCACCACTGCAGCCCGGGTTCGATTCCCAGTCAGGGAAACTCCCTCAGGCAGATGGAGCTCGTCAGCCCTGTAAGGCCATCCATCTAAGAGAAGGTCACTCTAAAACAAACCTTAGGATTAAAGGGTGGGCTCAGTTCAGCGCACACTGTGTCTCACCTAAAAAAAAAAAATCCATTGCGCAGGCTTGAAGGGTAAAGACCTTTCCCAAATTTTCGTTCGCGACGACTGGCCATACTCTATTATTATAGATGGTAAGATGGTTTTATTTCATTTACTTTTCAAAAGTACTTAACTTTAATAATATTAATTTCATTCCATTGCCTTATGGACAATTATGTCCATTACTGATGACCTGTGGGACCCAGTATGTCTGCTGTGTAACACCACTGAACCTAAAAGAAACATGCTGGAAATTAATTCAGTTGTTGATACTGGATTTATCCCATCACTTAGATCTGTGGTTTATGGCACTGATGATTATTTAGTAATCTCATAAAAAGGCTGTCTTGAAAATATATAATACCAATTCATGAAGAAAAGGTGTTCATACATTTTAAATCAACAAGAATTTAAACTGTAGGGCACCTCTCTTGCCGGGTCTCTTGTAGGGGCTGCCGCAAGAGAGGAGCCCCGAAGAAAAGATACAAGGACTCCCTGAAACAACATCTCAGCCTTGGCCATATTGATCACCATAACTGGTCTGCTCTGGCCTCAAATCGGGAGGCCTGGAGACACACCATCTATAATGCTGCTGCTTCCTTTGAGAACACTCGCAGGATCACTCTTGAGGAAAAAAGGCAACGCAGAAAGAACTGTATATTGCAGAATACACCATCTAAGGAGTCTTTCTGCTGTGCCTTTTGCAATCGGATATGTCTGTCATGTACTGGCCTCATAAGCCACCAACGTGCCTGTAACAAATGTGGATAGAGCCTTCCCAAATCTTCGTTCGCGAAGCCTAGCCATGAAACTGTAGGGAAGAAAATAAAGCTTCAGGTAATCAGGACAACTTAACAAGCAGTATATACTCAGAACCAGTTAGCACTGCTACGCCACACTTTGAAGTCATTAGGTCACAGGGGACTATGACATGCACCGTGTAGCTTTCAGCACACTTCGGGCTTCTCCAACAAGTTCTCCCCGGCCAGAAAATGATGGAATGGTTCCTACAGCGTCTGTGACCATTTCCAGTGTTCTGGGAAGCGCAGTTGCAGAGTTATGACTCTCTGAAGTTACGCTGCCATTTACGTGCACACAACTGAGCTGTTTGGATGACTGCTCCAAACCCTCTGGCACTCAGGTGTCTTCACAGATGTGAATTTATTCTCCTCAATACAAAAATACATTCTTCTTGTTGAACTGGCAGAAAACTTGAAGCACAGAGAGACTGAGCCTTGCCAAAAGTCACTTGGAGAACAGTGTGAGTGGCATAGCTTGTCATCCAGTTCACTTCAATTAGCCACGGAACCACATTTCTCTTTGCCATCTACTAGCTTTCAAAGGCTTGTGAATACACTGTAAACATGTACGTTGCACACTATTTTTTTGGTGAAAATTGTATCACTGAGTTTACAATCTATACACTTGAAAGGAAGGCACGGCAAAACACTCTCTCCCCACAGAAGCAGTCAGAGTCTCACTCTACTTTGTTTCTTGCAAGAAGGTGCCACTCAGTGCCTTGTCTGACCTGCTCTGGAATGAAATAGTGCAAGAAGCTACTGTCTGCCTCATCTGTTGTAGGAACTGGGCAGTGTATGATGAATGAGGCTAGCAAGAGGAGGTTGGCTGATCTATGAATAAGCAGGCTCAGTGCTAGCTCAGCAGGGATGCTGCTTACACTTAACCACCTTAACACTAACGCTATACTTTCTTGACCAGTTTATGCTTTCATGACTCACATGTACAGCTCCAGGTGACAAAAGGTGAAATCCAGCTTCGCTGGAGCTGGAGCTCTTTGATTTTTGCCAGCACAAATGTTAGTGCAGTAGAGTGGTGAATCAAATAATGGAAATTATCTGAGCTCAAAGTCACTCAGGAATCAGTTGCTCAGTCACTGTGCAAATACAGGACTAATTGTGGGCAGATGAGGAAGAGAGCAGAAATGTGTGACCAGGGAAATGAGAGCTAGGATGGCTTCTTCCAGCCACAGAGCCAGTTTGTGGGATCTTAAAGCAATCATGAAGCTACAGTGTTAGTTTCCTCCTTCTCTTTCAAGCCTTCTGGCCACAGCTCTGTAGTTCACATGAGGGTCATTCAGGTTCTTCCCCCAGTTGCCAGGACCCAGCAGGGAGCCTTGGAAGAACAAGAGAGGGGTACTAGCTATGGTTCGAAGCAGCCACTGAAGATCATGCCTGGGTCTAGGCTGGAATTTGACTACAGTTCTCCAGCAAGGTCTTGTTGACCCCATGGCTTCTCACAGACTTGCACTTTGAGCACTTGGGAAAGAAATTAAGAATGTGGGAAGAAGTGTATACTTATCACAACAGCCCTCTCTGGCAACTTCAAGTTTCTTCTCTGAAGCACACAGGTACTGGTTTCTCTAGGGAAAAATTAATGGTTTCTCTTCATTGCCGAGCCAAATGGACTGTTCTCTGGTCTTTTTGCCAAAGGAGCAGAACCACAGAGAATGAAATTTTCCCACATATTTTGAAGATTGTCTATGTTTTAATGAACTGGAAACACTAATAGGAGATGCTGAGGAATTAAGAGTATCAGTATCATCTATAATTTCCTCTTCTGTTACCTGTATAGCAACATCAATAATTACTTAAAGCTGCAAGTCAAATAATATGTTTCATGATGTCCTATATATAGTCTTTTCTTTTTGATGTACAAAATGCCATATTATTGCGTGATAGGAATTTAAAATGTATCCCTTATTTAAAGCAGGGCAGATGGTAGGTCTTTATCTCAAACACTGAGTGTTATTACTAAATTCAGAATCAACACTATGCTTCCCTGTGTAAGCTGATTGGCCAGGGGGACATGTTCATTAACCTAGAAATTGATTTTTCAGGAATACCATGTCATTATTTGTAGTTATGCAACTCTGATGTCAGACCACAATTTGGCCACCCTCCTGCTCTCTCCTCTCTATCAGGTAGGCACTTCAATTGCTTCCCTTCCTATCAAAATGGTTCCAGCAAGTTGAACTCTTTGACAATAGATAGCAGATAGAATTATGAAATTCCCATTGAAAAATAACTGCCAGCTGATTGGCCTGGTGTCTTCTGGTAAGCTTTGGTATCTCACTGCTAACATGTCAAACAGATAAAAATGTGTTTTGGTAACATTGGTACTAAGCTCTTTTCTTACCAATACTCTACTTAAAACAGTCTACTGCAGTGGGGGAGCTGTCATCTGCCAGCCCTCCGTCAGCTCTCCCTGCCCTGCCATCTCAGCCAGGAGGCATGCTAAGGGAGGAAGAAATATGTTGGAGTGGGAGGGAGAGACACCAGACAAATGAACAAACTGTTCATTCCAGTGGCTTGTTTGGAGCAGTTTCTCAGTGGCGTAAATTAGAAAAACCCTGAAGTTGCTGCAATAAATCTGATGTGCTTTATGGCAGTCCCCATGACTGACAGAAGAGTGTAACACTTCTGCCTTCTTGGAGTTTATCTACATCCCATGGTGTAATACAGGCTAGTCTTCAGTGCACTTGAGTCCAGACCAACCCTGTATTTGCGTTACCAATGAGGTTATTTAATATCACACCCATTAGTCTGTAAGTATACAGTCTCTTTGACAAGCACAACATGCAGTACCATGTCTGCTGAAGGGAACTATTAACCTAGACAGATGGCATTCATCAGTGTGCTGAGCCATGGCTAGCCCTGCTTTCTCCATCTCTCCCAGATGACTGAGTAAACTAGCACTTGCTCGTGGGGAAATACACCAGGAGGCACAAGGTAAAGAATATTTTGGGCTGTTGGGAAGAACAAACTCACTGACATAGACAACCTTTCCTCTCTATAGTATGAATAAGACTCCTGGGGCTCTGCTGAGTGAGGTTGATGTAGCTTGGGATGGCTGAGGACTCTGCCAAACTTCGCTTTCCCCTGTGCCCAATGAACAGGCTGCTCACAGACAGCTGCTGAGCCACATGTTCAAGAACACTGTGCTCTAAAGGAAAACATCACCAAAAGATGTCACTAAACTGGGACAGCCTCAGAGCTGAATCAGAAATGACTCAGCCATCCATGCAGCAAGAGGACAGTTACTTGGGATAAGAGCTTCATCAGCTGTTTCTGAGCTAGATCATCCCCTTGTACTGAGTCCCCTGTCACTGAGAATGAGCGTGAACAGCACAGCATACAACAAGCACTCCTGAGTCAAGAGTCACAAAGGGGACTGACTGCTTGGTGCTTTTCCATTTCTGTATCAGTTCTGCTCCAAAGCTTTCCAGTTTGAGTTTTCCAGTTGGCATTCAGAGAAGGCTGTCCTCATAGAAATCAAGAATAAGATTGCAGCAGCCAATTTTTTTTTTCTAGGAAATACTGATTACAAGTACCTCATGGCCCCCAACCCCTTTCCCTACAGCTTAACAGAGTAGATCGCTCCATTTCTGAAGAGGCAGTGGAAACCACTAATTGATAGCTCAATAGCTTTGTTCCACCAGCCAGAGAGAAGAGTTAAGGAGACAGTGGTTGAGAGGCTGACATCTGTAAATACTGTGCGTGAAAGGGAAAAATCACATGCTTTTATATAGTTTTACCATCTTTTCATTTTATTGCTCTGGTTTAAGGTATTATTTTCTTTTAGTAACCTGATTATTTTAGAGAACTTCCTTGGCTTGAAGTAAAGAAAAGCCACACAGAATTTCCTTGGTCAAATTTCCAAAATTCCCTCTGCTGTCAGAGCAGTAAGTCTCCACATTACATCTCAGTACTCATTTATAACCTGATCAAACATACTGAGTAAAATAAAGAGGGAGAAGAGGATCAAGTATCTAATTCTCCTTCCTATAAGTGAGAGTTGGCTGTAAGAAGAATGCATGGTTGCATCAAGAAACCTTCCTCCTTGCCAGGAATCTGAAAAGCAGGTGCTGTGGTTACATCCATTCATAATACTGAAGGGAGACACTCAACAGAACAGGAGGTATGCAGTGGCAGTAACAGAAACTTATTTTATGCCAGTCACTTAGGTTAAGATCTTGAGAATGCAAAGAAATACTAGCATGACTTTTAAGTCAGGAAATGTTTCCTTGCAAAGAGTCCATTTCACTCTAGGTGACCTGCAGCTGATACCTCTTGAGGATATTGTCCCTGGAGAAATGGCAATCTAGCACTAACTGTACAAGCTCATTTGATTTGGTGAGGTAACATCTTTTCAATACAGAAAGTCCCTCTATACACCCTAAAGTCATAAAAATGTTTCAAGAACAAAATGTTGGAGAGCTTAAGTTTTGTCTGGAAATAAAGCTGAACCAGATGCCTCTCTCGGGACCTTTTAGTTGTTAATTCAACAGGCTTATGTCTTCTTTCTTCATTCTAGTGCCAGTATTCACTATTGCGCTGCCAGATGCACACAGGTACATTTCCATCACTCCTTATCAGCTCCCATGGCTTCTTACACCATACTCAGGTACAAGAAGCTGCTGTTTTGCCAGGAAGGACCATGGTTTTGTTAAACTCTGCCAAGCTGTCAGGCGGTGTTTCCAAAGTCTATGACTCTCTGTGGTCTTTGCTGTTGTGAACAATGAGACAAATTCAATCTAATGGACCACCTACCACTTCACTGGGAAAAACAGACACAGCATACTGAAGTAAAATGATTTAAACAGAACAGCTAGGGCACTGTGCACGAACAGACTGCCCAGATGCATAGAAAAATAGAGCTGGAAGAGACCTCACAAGGAACCTCATCTTTCCTTTTGCCTCGGGAGAGCATCTGCCAGATGTAAGACTTTCTTGGCATGCATTTTTCAAAAGTTTTAAAAGGTCTCAGTGATGGAGATGCTACAGTCTCCCTGGATAACCCTTTCTATAGTCTTTTACCATCCTTCCCTTTCAGAAATTTTTTCTTAATATCTAATATGAACTTTTATTTCTTCAATTAATATTACTCTGTAATGTTTTGTCCAAGGTGAAATGAAGTTTCTCTTTACAGAAATTCCTCTTCCTCCAACTTCAGTGTTTGTGCTTTTGGGGGACTAACCCCAAATTTTCCTCACAGCTATGTTTTCTACGCTTTTGATTATCCATTTCTCTGTCCTTATCCTCTCTTCCACTGGCAGACCCTTGAAGTGTGATGCCTAGAACTGGATATAGCTCCAACTAATGTCTGGAATGGTGACTAAAGTAGATGGTTTAATTCTCACATCTTATGAACTGTGCTTCTGCTGTACACCCCAAATTATTACCTTTTTCACATGTATAAGATAATGTCATTGTTGAAAGAGTTTATTTTATAAAATATTATAATTTCCATACTTTTTTTTTACAAAAGTGTTATATAACTGTTCATTCCCCAACCTGTATTTTTGTGGCTGAAGAGCATTCATTCTCTGCGTAGTTCCTGGCATCTGTTTCTCCTGAATTTCATTGTACTTTTTCAGAACCTTTCACCAATTCAAAAATTCTTTTCATTTATAACCCAGGCCTCCAACACCTTTGGAGTCCTTCCTATTCTTTTGTAATCTCAAACCATCGATATTCTCCAGCCATCACTGGTCAGTCATGGAAACAGCAGAGAGGGCAAGGCACAGAAAAACGTGGGTGTAGCCCATGCAGTACATCTGTTCCTTCTAATCTCAACCTTTGCCAACTAGTCTGATTTCCTAACCTATTCCTATCCTATTCCAGTATTGTTTCACGGCTGCTCAACAGAGCAGAATCACATTCCCCTGTAGAACAAATCCCCCTCGTTTGCTACGATAGTGGTAAAGGCGTAGCATAGAGGAATGCAGATGGAAATTGCCTGTGTAAGGTGAGGGTAGGAAGAGAGGCGTCGGGCTTTCTGCCAGGGAGGCACTGCCAGACCACATCCCCCGGGCAGAGCAGGCCTGAAGCAGCCCCGGGACCGGGCGGCCGCTCCCGGGCGCTCAGCCGGGGGCTCCTCGCGTGATGCCCGGCACCCAAACCCCGCCCGCCTCCCGAGACGGCCCCTGCTCCCCTCCGGAGTCCCGGCCGGAGCCGCGCCCGGTAGTACCGGTAGTATCGGTCATCCTTGTAGGGGGTGAGGTCCTCCTGGATCTCCCGGTAGGTCTCCCGCACCCGCCTGCAGAAGCGCTTAACCTCGCCGCACAGCGGGCTCCCGAAGGCGGCGAAATCCGCCTCCATGCCGCCGCCTCAGGGCCCGCGCTCCGCCATGGAGCCCCGCCGGAGCCCGCCCGGCGCTGCGCGGCCGCGGGGCGGGGGCAGCGCAGGAGCCGCAGCGGCAGCGGCCGGGGCGGATGAGGGGGCGGGAGATGCAGGGACGGGAGATGCAGGAACGGGGGATATAGGGGCGGGGGATACGGGGGGGCGGGGGGGGATGCAGGGGCGGCGGCAGCGAGGGCGGCGGATGCGGGCCGGGCCCTCAGCTCACGGCCCGCGCCCGCGGGGGCGGTGGGAGCCGCTTCAGCACCACGGAGAGGGGCGGCCGGTGACGGGAAGTGAGCAGAGAGCTCCCATTACCTCTGCTGAAAACATCGCTCTCTCTTTTTTTTTTTTAATAAAACTGTTTTGTTCTTAAAAGCATGCCAGCTCCATGTAAAATAAATGTCCTGATTTTTATGGTTTCTCTTCCCCAACCTAGGAGATACGTAAAAGAAATTCTACGCTAAATCCACTTTTCATGGTCATGACGCTGTAAATACTCCAAAACTAATGACGCTGTTTACATTGTCTAAATCTAGAAAATCTGAAGTGAGCTCTAGTCAGTTTGCAGAGCGCCATGTTAGCTTCATTCACATCAAACTTTTCTTCATAAACCTATTCACATTTAAACTCTTTTAAATTATTCTATCAATTGAAGCCTTAATTTCCATTAAATAATGACAATGATGGTATCTATATTAAAGACAAAATCTCCTCTACTATGATATGCAATAATTGTTTCTAGAGGATATAAAGATAGGAGTCTGCTGTACTGCTCCTCCCATGTAAATATCTTCCCCGTTGACATTCAGGAATGGGGGCTGGGTTATTTCCCAGCCTTGCCCCTAGTCTGTATTACATACTAAGACTGAAATATGCATTTTTACTTAAATCGATCTTTCACCAATATGTGATGACAAGAGGTTATTCCTGGTGGTGCAGTGGGGGAGGGACAATATGTCTTCGCCAGCAGGTGAGAGAGAGAGGAAGGTTCACCTCTGACTGAGAATATCTGTTTCCTACTTATGAATATTTCTAAGCCTGAGAACACACAGCAGCAGGATAAAAGCCACGTGCACATTTAGGCTGGAGACTAGAAGGTTCCTTACAACTTCAGGACTGTTGCTCTGGAGCAGTCACCAAAGAGGAGCCAAGAGCTCAAGGGTAGAGACTGACCAGCTTCTGAACACTGCTATGAAACCCTGGGACAGGCTCAGCAGGTCCCTTGCACTTCTGTGACTATGTTACAATTTGCCAGCTCAATGCTCGTTATAGTACATGTGGCTGATGTGGGCACTTAGATTTTCCTTGAACTGTTTATTTCAGAGGCCATGTTTCATTTGGGATCAAGATTTAGCCATGTTTTCCCTCAAAGCACTAAAAAATTCCCTAAAAGAATTAAAATTCTTTGTTATGTGTGATGAATGTGCTGCTTCCAGCTCTCATGCTCAGACATAGGCATTATCAATGGGATCTTTAAATATTTACCAAAAGGAAAAAATAAAACATTTAGGGCTTCAGCTGAGTAAAAATGTGTTCACTGCTGGGAAATATGCAGTCAGCATGGCAAAGTAATAAAAAATAGGCTTGAAGACTAAAAACTAATTACCATTTAATTATTTAGAGCTAAGTGACCTCTATTGCATTTATTTATCAAAAAAACCCGAACAACAACACAAACAAACAAACAAACAAACAAACAAACAAACCCTCCAACCCCCCAACCAAAAACCAACAACCCCCCCCCCAACCCAAAATCAAAACAAAAAACCAGTTCTGGGGGCTTTTTTGTTTGGTTGGTTTTGGGGTTTTTTTTTGAGGGCCCAGAGCAGCACCATTTCACAGGTGCAATCTAGTTTCCTCCTTGTAGTGCTGAACATAGGCAGCTATCAGTAAGACAAGAGGGCATGGTCTTAAGATCTGCCAGGGGAGGTTTAGGTTAGATATTAGGAAGAAATTCTTTACAGAGAGGGTAATCAGGCATTGGAATGGGCTGCCCAGGGAAGTGGTGGATTCTCAGTCCCTGGAGGTTTTTAAGATGAGACTGGATGTGGCACTTAGCGCCATGGTCTAGTAACCACAGCAGTAGTGGATCAAGGATTGGACTTGATGATCTCAGCCCTTCCAACCTGGCTGATTCTATGATTCTATGATTATCCAGGCTGGCTTCCAATTGTGTCTCTCTCCCTACACCTTGAATGCCATGGGACGGTCCCACACCTGCTGTGGAAGGCTGTCAGTCAGGCCTGCAGGTTACTCCCAGAGAAGGTTTTAGCATGACCACATATTAACCCACCAACCTCTGATATCAAAAAAAACAGACAGTGTTTCAACTAACAATTTCCAGACATTACAGGATTAAAATTACTAGACTTGTAAATAGTGAAGCTTGTGTGAAGACACAAGCTAACTGCATATTCCCATTGTGGTCCATATTAAATGCTCAAGGATTCTAAGAAGGTCAAGAATTCATTTTGAGTCTCCAAAACACTTCAATACATTGATAAAACAAGCAATACATGGGGTTGCATGCACGTACCAGTGTATAAATCAGATGTTTTCAATGTGTGGCCTTCTCTACATGGGAAATGACCAGGCACCCAGAGCATACAGAGCTGCACTGCCCACACCTTTGGCAGCCAAGAAATGGGCTCAGGATGCTGGTGGTCTGTGAAGTACAGACACCAGAAAGTGACTTCGAGAAAATGATAGTCTATTAAAAGCCCAGCCTGCTGCTTTTATTAAAAGTTCTTTCCTTCAGTAGCAATTCCTTGCTATACAGTAGCAATTCCTAAAACATTTGCTTCCATGCAAATGTTTTCTTCATAAAAATATCAGGTTTCCTTTTTTTAGTAAATAAGCAAAGTATTAAAACATACATTTTATTCTAAACAGGCAGAATAAAACTAATAAAACTGTCTGTCTATTTTCTTTTGTCAAAACCTTATGAATGGAATATTCAACTAGCCATTTGCTCACCCCTAGCCCTGCAGACACAAACAGATCATGCTTCTACCTTTATTGGTTGTCTGTCTTTCCTGTCCAGTGCAGTCACAGCACAGATTGGGCTGGCACAGAAAAGCATTTGGTTCTGCAAGAGGCACGACTTAAGTAAAAGGAGACCAAGGTTTCATAGACAGCTTTGCGAAGTAACTAACAAATTACCTGCACTGGGGTATGGCTTGCCCGGTTCATTTCTGGGCACCCTAACTCATTTATCCAAACACAGCACCTTCTATGCCAGACTGGTTTTGCTGATTTTCACAGCACATATTAAAAGAGAGGCAGCATCATACCACATCTAAGAACAAACCAATCTAATTAGTACTGAGAGTCCTACAAATCTCATTTAGAATTTAAGCATCTGGAACTCAATTAGTCTCTCGAGTGCTTCTGGGCTGCATGAGGGAAAGAAAAGCCCCAAGAATCTAAGACTAAAATGTGATCAAACTCAACATCTGATGAACGCACTGCATCATATCACGTAACATGGACAGAGTTTATTTTGAGAGTGGAGCTTAACAGAAGTCCCTACCATCATTTTTCTTCCTGGTTCTCCCCCTGTGTATAGCTAGACTTTTGCAGCATCGGCCACGTGTACTAAATTGTGGTAATAGCTAAACACAAAGCTTAGCAATCCCTGTAAAATCACCAGGATTATTACTCTGGGCTCTTTCAGAAGCAATGGCAGCTGGTGCTGAGAAGTTAAGGGAGTAAATGCTGCCAACACAAGTACCCCCCTTTATTTTTTCAGCAAAAGAACAAATCCCACAAACAAGCAGAAGTCCAGCTGCTTAGTAAACCCTTTCTCCTTCCAAACTGTTTTGAGATAGAGAAAGGCAGCAGTGGCAGCTGCTGGCTGAAAAGAGCAACTGTCTTTTTCCTTCCTAGTGGAATTAAGGACTGGCATGCCAGATGACACAGAAACAAGCACATGTCCATACTGACTCTCCCAAGATAAGAGCCTGTGCTGCTGTTACACAGCTGTATATATGCTCCTGAGTCTCACCACATACAGGAATTGCCACTGAGTATTCCCAAACTGCATGAGTAGAAACTGTGCTGAGCCCCACATAAACCTCGTGACTTTGGTCCACCTGCCCTGATCTTCAGTGCTGCCTTAAATCTGGAAGAAAATAACTCTTGCCTTGCCCCAAGCCATCATGGTTTGACTGCCTCCTCCTGTCAGAAAACTCTTTGTCACAGTGGTGTGACAACAAATGTTGCCATGCAGCCCTTGCTGTGCATGTAGAGGATCACAGCAGCATGCTGGGGACAGAAAGGTGAGTGTGCTCGGTAGGAGCACAGTGCTCACCACGAAGCAAAACTTCTCATTTATTTGAAGAGGTGACATGGAGACATCAGCTGGGACAACCCCTGACAGATCATCCATAACAAATCATCTCTGAGCTGACAGGGGCTTTGGAGTCACAGCTGCTCTTGTCATCACTGGGAGGAATAAAGCTCTACACAGTTGGCTGCAGCTGGCAGTCCCGACCCTCACAGCAGTAGCAAGAAAGACTCATCACTCTCTCTGTGTCTTTGGAGATGAATCTTCCCTGAGTCTATCCTGCTTTGAAGAGATGTGAGGACAAGAAGATAAAATAAGATTAAAAATATCTTTTGAACAAAATTTAAGAAGAATCTCTTGTGAGGTGATTTCAAGGATGACAAAGAGGAAGCGCTAATCACACCTGATTCATGCTCTGTGTACTCTCAGTATGGCTGTGTTGCTCTTCTCTCAACTGTCATGTTGAAAGCAATAGGAAGATTGAAATGGTATAATTGGGAGGATGACTAGGTTGCCTGTCCTATATATAAATTAACATTTTATATGGTGTTTCACTGTGATTACTGGCTTTCAAATGTCAGCTACACTTGGAATAATAATTACCAGTGGCATATATTAACTTAAATATCCCACTGGTATTAAAAGGAATACTTGTAAGGAAAATAAAAACTCAGCAACTAGTGGTATTTAGGTAAAAACTAGTGAAGACTTTACACTTACTGAATATTTTTAACTGCTGCTTATTTCTTGTATTTTGGTTACCTTAGTCAATTAAATAGATCACAATCTTTACTTTTCAGTTCTCACACAACTTGCATATTGTTGCAAGTGTACTTCAGAGAAAATTTTAAACACTATGTTCAAACCACACAGGATGTATTTTTCTAAAAAGTTTTGTTATGTTTGAGAATATACATGTAATGACATATCCTGCCAGTTTTACTGTGCCTATTTTAAACAAAACATCTTCTTTTTGATTTTGAGATGGTTATTACTCTTCCTTTGAAATTCATGTCTCTTGTGAGACAAAGCTTTATTTCTCAAGAATATTTAGGATTAATTGACTAATAATCATGCAAATTATACCACCTCAGGCTGAAAATGTGTGGTGGGTTGACCCTGGGTGGGCAGCCAAACTCCCACCCAATTACTTGCTCACTCCCACTCCCTGCCCTGCAACCAGCTGGATAGAGGAGAAAATAAAAAGGAGTAAAAAAGCTCATGAGTGGAGATAAAGACAGGGAGATCCAATTCCTGTTGGGGGAAAACTGACTTTACTCAGGGAAATTAACTTAATTTATTGTAAATTGAGGTAAATATTTGGGTACTGATTTGGATAACAACAAACAGACTTTGATGGTGGTGGGGTGCCTGCCCCACCATGGAGCACCTCCTCCTCTGACCTTGGTGTTCCCCTGTTGTTTCTCTCTTTTTGTTCCTTCCTCCTCCCTCTGCCCTTTCTTAAATATGTTTCCACAGAGGCACCACCAGCTTTGCTCATGGGCTCAGCTGGGTGTCCCATGCTCTTCCCTTTTGGAGCTGTCTGAAACCATCTTGTGTCCAATGCAGGGCAGCCCTGGCCTCTTCCCACAGAAACCACCTCTGCAGCTCCCCCTTGCCAGCACATACACCACATACAGTGTGTAATTATTCAGATAGAAGACTACATAATACTTTTCCATTATTTATAATATTTCCGTTTCTGAACTGTTGTCTGTACATCTCCAGGGAAGCAATTAAAACAAACTTGGAAATAGTGAAAAGTGACAGTCCAGAAAACTTCTCTCGTTTTAGAAGCAGCTTATTGTCTGCACACACTGTCACATATTAATAAGACCCTCTAGGTACTGCTAGATCTAACTAGAAATGTGCAGTATCATCAGAGGAGAGTCTTATTTTGTGCTTGGGAATCTCTTTTCTCCGGTCAGTCAGTTCTGGTATGAACCACAAAGATGAATACCTAGTTATAAATAGCACACGACATTTTTACAAAGTAATAGAAAAAAACCCATAAAAAATACAGGGTTTGCAGCATGTGTTTGCAGGCCCCTAGAATGTCTTAGCTTTTTCTTGTGCAAAGTGCCAAATGTGTCTCGGTCAGCCTTTTAGGACTACAGCTAATTTGCAAGACTTGGGCATATTTCTAAGCTCCTGGGCCTGGGCACACGTGTGGCTAAATCGTGGGCCCACAAAAGACAGAGACTGCTCATCCTCAGGCCCTCGCTTTTCCTCCTCTTATATGAAAGAAACCTGGGCATGCAGGTTGTGAAGGACCAGGAACGTCCCCCAGCCAGACCTTGCCTATGCCTCTGGACACAATTCACCTTTGGTCATTTCATGTTTCACACATTTACCTCTACATCTAATCAAGTGCATTTAACTGAAGCGGTCTTGTTTGGAACACTTCACAGGATGGAGAATCCACATCTTCTTTGAGCTTGTTCCAGTGTTAATAATTTTCATCATTAAGTGTGTCTTGCTTCCTTTTGTACTTCGCTTCAGTCCCCAGTCATTACTGCTTGTTGTGCCTTTTCCTGCTAAATTTAAGTGCCTTTTGATACCAGTATTTTAATTAAGTTTTTCAAGACAGTGAAAATTATTTAATTATGCTTTTCTCTGAAATAAGTTAAGCAGACAAATCTCTTGCTGTGAGGTGTTTTCTTCAGTTTTTGAACTTCATCGTTTTTCAACACTCTCCCTTCTTCCAAGACAGCTTAAAAGCCTGGCCAGCAAAAGCAGACCCAGTATTTTATCATGTGAAATCAATTCCCTCCTCCCACTGCCCTACTTACCAATTTAATGGTTGTACTAGCTCTTTTTGGAGGAAAATCTCAGGATTGCTAACGTACTCCACCGAGATGCCTACCTGCTTTAACCTGTGCCTCCAAATTAATCCTGCAGCTTTTAGAGATAAATTACTGATTGTGAAGATAAGTCCACATTCCTTGTTCCTAAATGTATAACTTTGCATTTGGCTGTATTAAAAAAGCATTTTGTCTGTAATCTTTCACTGCCTTGTCCATAGTGCTATTTGCCTTCATGGCAGTTTTATGCCATGTCCAGATTCAATCAGAGTCCTCTATTTGCTTTTGAGTCCAGTTTACTGTCAGATCTAGTACCTGTCTACAAAAAAAACAAAACGAAACAAAACATTCTACATCACAGGCTACTTTGTAAGATTTCTTTGTACGTTCATAATCCATCTAAAGCCCACCTTGCTCACACTAGCTGTTGCTAATGTCTTTATTTAAACTTCAGGCAGTATTTCATCAAATGCCCTATGAATGAAATTTTATCTACAAATTGAGGTATTAGCCTCAAATAATAGTGTAAAAGGACACAGTGAGATAAGAACTCTTTTTTTTTCCTCCATAATAACTTATCACCTAAAACTACTTTTTCATGGTTTACAACTTTATATTCCAATTTTTAACTGACTCCAATATCATCCTTTTATTTTGCCTGCATGGCTGGCCTACTTCCTGCTGCCTATTTTCTTTTTTCAAATACTGTTAGATAAGTATTTTCTCAGGCTCCTGGGATATCTCCTGTATAAAATACGTTAAAAGTGCTCACCGGTTGGCTCGAATTCTCTTCAGCCTGCTCTGTGCCACTCTGGACAACAAATTAGTCCAGTTTCAAACTTTTGAAAAAAGAATGGAACAGCATAAACTGACACAGGTCAATTTTGGTTATTACTGCAAGACATTAACTATACTGAGGAACAAGTTTGGCAGGACACTTAATTTTGTACTTAATTTACCCATATATTTGAGCAGAAAAGAAAGGAATGTGTTAACTGTACTCAAGTCTAGCAATATGTTCTCCAACAGTATGCAGTATGTGATACCATCTTGCATTGCTCAGGGTGACAAAATATAGCTCGTAGACTCCCACATTTTTTCTTAAAGTTAGCTCACGTACCTTGTACCTCATGTACTTTGGAGAGAGATGTTTTGCTTTAGAGCTAAAGCTGCAGAACTGGCTCTGGAACTTGGAATCTCTTGATGCACTGCCTCATGCCTCAGTGTACTTTCTGCCACTTCACATGAGAAAGGAATTTCTTTAGAAGCTTTTTATTTGGGGGCTCCTACAGTACGTTTCAAGCTATAGTAGGATTCCATTCAGTTATTGCTGCCAACAGGAGAGCATTAAGAATTATTAAAATTACAGTTCTTGGGATCACAGTTTGTACTAAATCCGTATCCTGGATACTCCTCGTTGCATCTGTACTATGAGCAATTCAACACAACAGTTTGCTTTTTCACATCTTGGCATTGCTCTCAAGACTTAAATTCTTTGCTGATCCAAGCTGCCTCTCCTGGCTGCCTGTGGGTGTACTGCCTAGTCCCTCAGGGAAGTACAACGAATATTCATCCTGCCAGTTTTCTCAAATCCACTGCTTTGCAGTCCCACGTGACTTCTATTGCAGCAAGGATCTGTGTTACTTTATTTTTGTGACATACCATAAGATACTGCTGCAGTCTGCAGTTCTCTGATCTTCCTTGGCTTTCCAAAGATTATACTTGGTCTCTACAGCTGCAGTCTGTATCTTTTTTCATCACCTGCCTCATAGGAAAGTCCCCCTCTCAGTAAATTCGCACAGGCATGATGAATCAGAGTGAGCTGTCCTGCCTTCCTATTCCTACCGCAAGTGCATCTCAGGAACTGGTGTTTTTGTTGTGGATGTTCCCTCTTCATTCTTGATGTGGTGTCATCAAAAGCCCCTGCCCACCCTCCCTGCCCCCTCCCCCCTTACCATCACCAACAGACCAAATTCCTTTGAGGCTTGCTGGTAAATGTGTGTACCACAGCTAGAAAGCCAAACTGTTGTGCTGAAGTTGGTTTTATGTTGATTTTTTTTCTTTTTAATTGGCTTGATGAATAAATACATCAAAGAAAAAAAAGAACAGGGCAATAAAAGGGAAGCTATTAGAATGCAACACTGAGGAGCTGAAAAGATGGCTTATTCAATCACTCTGAGTCAAGCACAGATAACTGTAGTTATAAGGCTTCTCTGTGTCACTGCATTAGAAAAGTCATTGTGAGAAAGCACCTAGGAGGAAAATCCAGTTAACTTAGTGAGCTTGCTGTGTGTAAAGCTCTTGGGAATAGCATTCAACTCACAGAGTTAATGAACCAAGGTCAAAAAATTCAGCTGCTGATTTGAAGAAGCAAACTTTAATAATGCCTTTCTGGAGACATCAGTGTTGCCAGATTTTTTTTTTCAGATCTTACAGCCTCTGGTAGCGTCGAAGTAATGATTAAGATTTTCAAAATGGTTCCCTGTCTGTTGGCAATATATTTTTGGCACTGTAACATTTAAGCTTCACATATTTATCAGTAAAAAATTGATTATTTATACAATAAGAATTATATACATTTATTGTTTAAAAGCATCATAAACAAACAACACAGTGTTTTACCTTAACATGTTTATATACTATAAAACATTTGTAAGATTCTATTTCAAACAAAATAATTCACCTCTATTGTTTATAAATCTCCAGTGAAACTATGTTACTTGGTATTTCTTTTAATCTTTAATTTTCTGCTAGGCAGAACTGCAGCTTGCACCTGCAGAGGGTTGCAGTTTACACCTCTTTGTTCAAACACAGGCGTTACTGATCTGGACATGTACAATGATCACAGAGGACACACTTGACAATAAATGTGACAGGCAGCCATGGTGAAGATGATCCAAACATCCACTCTCTGTCCAGATTCTCTGCCTCCAAATTCCAGTGTAATTGTACACAGTGCAAACTGACACAGTGCATGCCCAAAGACAGCTGGAACCCACTTTATCTTTTTTGGAAGAAAGGCTAATACAGGAAACCAAGTAGCACCAAGTATTGCCCATCACAGGATTTCATGTCACATATGTTTCAAAGACATCTGATGAACTCACCAGTTCTTGGTGCTACACACCTGCATGATTTTTCTATCTCCCAACTTGCCTTCACCTAACAGTGTTAACATCCCAAACAAGACACATAGGCTTGTTTCAACTCCACAAACATCAGCCTTAGGGGAGCATTTGACTTCATGGATGGTTGTAAATCTTATCCAGGCTTGTGTTCAAATCATCTGACATTCTGGCCAAGATATAAAATTGCTGCATCCAAGGCCAAGCTCAAGAATAGATATGTCTTCAGGGGTGATTGTGGGTGATTTGCACCCATCACTTGAGGCACAGACAGCACACAAAGAAGTCCACCGGATTTTCAGAAAAGAATTTAGGAAATCTGACTTCTTTTCAAGTCACTGATTGGCTCTGGGACTCACAACATAAATTTCTGCCACAAATTCAATGAGGACTGAGTTTCTGATGGGATTAAAAACCTTTTTCCATTGTTATACAGTTCTGTTCTTGTAATGAATACATGCTTTGCACCCTTTGTTGCATCCCTCTGAACCTCTTTTTTTGCCACCTTTTGGAAATATCAAAAATCCAATAAATTTTGCAGCTTCTGTATCATTTAGTTAGTGCTAATGGCCTTGTGATGTCAACACTTAGCCAATACTGTTCATTCTTTAGATTAAATTCATTCTGTAGTAACAGAGACAATGATGATATTAGCAGGAATCACACTTGTAACCCATCCAATGTCAGTGCCCAGGGAATACACAAGGACTCCTCAGTCTCTCTGTGTTGTATAACAATTAATATTTTTCCTATGAAATTCCTTCAATGTCCTTTCCTGAGCACCTTCCAACTCCATTCTTTCTGTTGGTACTTGAAGACATCTTTTATTTCTATTTGGATGTCTAGTCATAATGTTTCTTTGAAGGTGAATCACGTCTAAAACAATTCCTTCTGATATCATTATGTGCTTCTTCCCTAATTCTATAGAATTTGTTATCAACATCATCAGAGAGGAAATTGGCCAAGCACTAAACAAACTGACAGCATCTGCCTCATTAACACTGGTGGGCCTTCAAACTTTTCTAAAAAAAACTTCAACACCCACCTGATATTTTGAAGTCATATATACTTAACTCTTCATGAGTTATCTTTAAGTTAATCAGTTAAATCATGACTGTCAGTTGTTTTATATGATTACTAACACATTCATATAACTAACACGTAACTTAAAATTTTGGAGAGCACATTTCATTGTAATCTTGTTCTTTGAATCTCTTCAGCTGATTACTTCTCAATTGCATGCTACACGAAGATTCTTCCAAAAGAACCTAGAGATCCCATTTAAAGACACTTGACATCATCAGCTGTCAAAACCATTTTAGACATCTGTTCTTTTGATGAAATTGTTTTCAACTTTGTCTCTTGCACTCAGGAATCTACACATAGGAGATGAATGTAACAGCTTTGGGCACATGATAAATATTGCCTTATCCTCATGAATTCCATGTTTTGGTCTTTCAGACCTGTCCAGATGCACATGTAGGATTTCTTCTTAATTGGCTTGCTTATAACTTCACAGATGCAATCAATCTTGCTATGAGGTTGTTCATTCCTATTGTGCTGGATTCTGCACCCGGGATGGGGCAGCCCTGGATGTACGTACAGACTGGGGAATGAGATGCTGGAAAGCAGTGCCATGAAAAGAGACCTGGGGGTCCTGGTTGATGACAAGTTGAATATGAGTCAGCAGTGCCCTGGCAGCCAGGAGGGCCAACCGTGTCCTGGGGGGCATCAGGCAAAGCATCGCCAGCCGGGTGAGGGAGGAGATTGTCCTGCTCTGCTCTGCATTTGGGTGGCCTCACCTTGAATATTGTGTGCAGGTTTGGGCACTGCAACATAAGAAAGATATTAAGCTGTTAGAGAGCATCCAAAGGAGGGCTATGAAGACGGTGAAGGGCCTTGAGGGGAAGCTGTATGAGGAGCAGCTGAGGTCACTTGGCCTATTCAGTCTGGAGGAGACTGAGGGGAGACCTCACTGTAGTCTTCCTTGTGAGGGGAAGGGCAGGGCAGGTACTGATCACTTCACTCTCGTGACCAGTGACAGGATTGGAAGAAAAGACATGAAGCTGAGTCAGGAGAGGTTTAGGTTGGATATCAGGAAAAGGATTTTCACCAAGAGGGTGGTTGGGCACTGGAACAGGCTCCCCAGGGAAGCAGTCACAGCACCAAGCCTGACAGAAGCATTTGGACAATACTCTCGAGCACATGGTGTGATTCTTGGGTTGTATTGCAGAGGGCCAGGAGCTGGACTTGATGATCCTAATGGATCCCTTCCAACTCAGGATATTCTATGATTCTGTGAAATAAAGATATTTTCCTACTGGATGTGAATTGCCCTTAGTATGCAACATTTTCTACTTCAGAATATTCAGTCTTCTCACCATCTGCCATTTTATTTTGATTCTTTTCACATTTAATATTCACACAGTAAAAATTTCAACAAAAAAAGCTTCCGTGGCCACTGTGTTTCTAGTGATGATGGCACAGATAACCCCAATTGTAGATTTTGCATTTATATATCTGAATACATGTGATTTATGCATCTCCTCGTGAGTTTGTCTTTACTTAACTTTCTGTCTCATATGCTAGTGGTCCCCCACCCTGCAACAGCTTCCCTGACTTCCAAGAAGCCTCTACTTTCTCAGTTACTACGGCCTTGCTCTTTGGAGAACTTTTTTATGATGCACATACTGCAGTATTCTGATGATACTCAGTCTGTGTCATTTTACTGTTGCTTGAGTTTTCCACAATCTCCAAAAGTGGAATCTAATTGTGGATTCTGGCAGTTCTCCAAATGATGCTCTCTCAGTTTATGGCCTGAGGGGATGCTCTATCAGCATCTGGGACTTCTGATGTTCATAGCAGAACTTCACAGTGTGAATTATATATATGCTATGGGTTTTGGAAAGAGGTCTTCTCTCTTTTCATACTTGCTGATATGTTCTGTTGACACAAACCTACTAAAACCTGTTTATTTTTTAAACTGCAGATAAAATTATTAGCATCATATAAATAGGAATACTAGCAGTGGATTTATGAACAAAACTGGAATCTTGGTTTTAGTGGCTCTCTAAGCCATACAAATAAAGCCTGTCAAAATGAATGTTTGCCACCTCAGATTACACTAGCTACCACACTAGCTCAAGCAGAAAAATCTTAAGGTATGTTCATAGATCTGATGAAAACAAGGTTGCTTCCCTCATTAGAAAACATCATAAATGAGATAGAGAAGCCACTTAAAAGTCAAATCGCAGTTACATGACTTCTGCAGATCAAACTCTCCATTTGGCTGTCTCTGCGTGAGGCAACTAGAACACTCCCTGATGTTTAAATCATCTTTAGTATCTTCCCTTTGCTATAACTGCCTCATATAAACTCTTCTCTAAAATAAAGATCTTTCAGATTACACAAAATTTAAAAATACTTAAATGGCTTTGAAAGGGAAAGGAAGACATTAATCTCACCTAAACCGTGCAACAAAGGGATCAAATAAACTCTTGTTTTAAGAGAGAGGACTATTACCACAGAGTGCTATGAGAAAGGAGAACAAAGAAATGTTACTTCTGCAGTTCAAATCTAACTTTCCTCCTTATCTGTGGGGAAGTGATAAATGGAAGAAAATAATGTGGAACAGCTGGAAAGAATAAAACTGTCAGGAGATGCAACAAAGCAAAATATTCCCCCAGAGGAACAGGTTTCCCTTTGATCACACAAAGATTTGAATTTTTTTCTGTTTTAAACAGAACAGAAAATGAGGATATGCAATAGACAGCTATAATGGATAGGAGCGAGACAAAAGGTCTGAGATGAATCATGATTGGTATGATCACACAGTTGGGGGTGACCCCCCCCCAGGTTGGTTTTTTTTTCTGATCTTGTACAACTCCCTCACCAAGAGGTAATTACTTAACTCCCTAACCCATTAAGATTGTATAATGAAAGCTGAGATGCTTTTGAAAAAATTAGCAGTAAGTAAAGATTGCCATTTTATTATTGATAGCTTTTTTGGTAGGAATGCCAAAAAAAAAATGGAATATGTAATTGATGAGAGAACATCAACAGCAATAACCTGTCTTGATGAAAAAGTTCATGATCTAGCCAGCAGTTATTAAATCATATACAGAAACTTAAATATATGTATAGTTGCTGTATTTCCTGCTTCTTTTTTAAAAGCCCCTGCTTAAATATTGTTCCCTCAATGTCTGCACATGTCTACACCAGGCAACGCTGGGCAAAAATAGTCCTTGTGTTCATCCAAATCAAAAAAATAAGACTGTACTATTATCAACAAGATCACAATCATATATAAAAAAGAATAAGTAAATGCTATTAGTCCCTCTACAAGGCAAGAAAACAATCACAGGAACCTTTCTAGGATATTTTCCTAAAGATCTAAATTTTAATTTGTTTACTGCAGCCCCTGTTAATTGATAAACTATGCATTTGCATCACCTGCCATTTCCAGGCAGGTGTGTTTCAGTAGTCATCTCCCCAAACCAGCCATCTCCCCATATCTGTTTGCTTCCTTTTATGCCTCCTGTCTCTCAAGAGCCAGTTAGAGCTCCAGTGTTCTCATTTACTCACAATTCTGTTCTGACATGTAGAGGAGAAGGTGACGCAACAGGCTTGAAGTTTATTTACAAACTACAAGTGACAACATGTGCTAAACTTAACTGGTTGCACCCAGCAGAGAGAGACCTTCCAAAACCGATCTTCCAGAACAACAAACCAAACTGCATTTGCTCAGTTCCCTTGAGCAGCGCAGCCAGATTGTTACTGTGATTGAATCAATTACCAGTGCTGTAGCTGGCAGACCCCCAGTGCTCATTCCCTGAGTTAGAAGAGGACTTTTCACAGTTGCATTGCAAAGCATTCAGACATTAGGTTGGGAGTCCTTCCTCTTCTCATTCCCAGAGGCTGAAACTCCAGGTTTAAGCTTGGTTTAGAAATGCTGGTATACAAATGGTGACAATCGTTCACAGTGAGATTCCAGTTAAGCTCAGTGTTTCATCTCCTACGATAGCCATTTGCAGATTCCTTGCAAAGAGTGAGAACAGAGCAAATTCATGTGGTATTTCCCCTAACACTCTTCCAGTCTCTGACTATTTTCAGCTCAGAGAACTTTCTGCTCCTGTTGTAGTTTGTTTAATGCCCCAATAGATATCTCTTTCATATCCTTTTTCAGTCTTGCTTGAATTCTTGTAAACTCCTTGTATCAGAGCATCCTTTGGCAAAGTGGCTTTGGCTAGTCACTTTGTTGAAGAACTGCCTCCTTTCGTTTGATTTCCCATTCCTCTAGTATTTCACTTTATTTTCATTTTATAGTTCCTAGTTTTTCTGTAGGAAGAGACAACAGTAATCCCTATCCACCCTTCAACACTACTCCTATTCTGGTGGCTCTCTAGCTATCTCTTTTCCAGGGTGAAGGGTCCTAAAGTTCACACTAATTCCTCATGTAGAAGTTGATTTGTGCCTTCTGTTGTGCTTCTGTGAATCTTCTCTAGATCTCTACCTTTTCTGAGACAAGGGGACCAGTACTGCACAGTACATGAAGAGTGGTGAATTGAAATTTTATATAGTGATTCTGCATTTTTTTGTTTTGCTGTCAGTTCTTTTCATTACCAATATTTTATTTTCCTCTTTTGACTGCTGCTGAGCACCAATTTGATGTTTTCAGACAGCTAGCTATTAATCCATCAAAAGGTCTCCCTGGAATAGTGGAGATCACTACAGAGACCATTACTGCAAATGTGAAGTTAGGATTGTTTTTTTGACCCATGTATCACTTCACTTTTACCTACACTGAGTTTCATCTGCCATTTTATTGTCAAGTTTCACAAAGACTTTCTGAGATTCTTGACCTTGCTTCACTATTTTGAATAACTTCATATCATCAGCAAACCTTGTATGGTGAAGAGGTGAGGATCCAGCACAGACTCCTGCACAATTCCAGTGGCAAACTTGGAAGTCCATTATGGGGATCCATGCCAGGATTCTCTCATTTGTGCCATAGCTGGGATGTTTATTAGGCAAGTTAAGATACTTTATGACAGGTTTCATTTGTTTGTTTGTTTCCTCAGCTCCCAGAATACTTTTTGTTAAAAACCAAAGAATGAACACTGGCCATCATAGCATTTTATTCTTTTGTTAAAGATGACCAGACAGAGGAATCCCTTGTGGTAATGGTAAGGTTTCCAGTATATCAATGACAAAATGAGAAGTACCACAAACCCCAAAGGTGATTTCCTTAAAAATGAAAGCAAGCAGAGGAGAAATATCATAAGAATCAGCTGATATCCAGGCAGATAAGAACCTCATTACCACAAAATCCTTGCCATCTATCCTCCCATATGAATGACGCAAAGTATGGTGGGCTGGTACACGCATCAGGTTCAGTGGAATTTGGGGACACAGTTATTGAAAAGAGAAAGCGTAACAACATCTGGTTAATTACTATTCAGGTTGTTGCAGCACAGATTTGTCATCTGCTTTAGAAGTATTTAAGGTGCTTGGCAAAATGCAGAATGCAACAAAAACAAATCAGGAATTTTCTAGTCTGCAAAATTTTATTAAGCAACAGCTGGACAACTCTTACAACTCCAAATCATCAAGGAAAAATAGGGCAATCAGTCCATCTCTCAATCATGTAGACAGTAAAGAATCTGGACAAACCACATTTTTATAGGGAAACCAACAATACTTTCTAGGCACCTCCTGCAAAAACTATTACACAAGACACAAAAAGGCAGATCAGGGTAGTTTTTAAGTACAATGGAAACCAAGTATACCATGGTATATTGAGGAGAAAAAAACCCCAAAACTTGAGATTCAAAGAAATAGAATTAAAAAATTGTCTGGGTAAGTAAAGTAGACAAATGGTGTACCAAATTTTCGAAAGCCTTAAGAAAAACATGCTGGGCTTGCTTGTTAAGAATGCATGCACTCTCATGACTCTGTGCTCATCAAATTAAAAAAAAAAGAAAAAAAAGAAAAAAAAAAGGAAAAAAAGAAAAAAAAAGAAAAAAAATCCCAATTCACGTTCAAAGTTACAGTACCAAAATAATGCATTTATAAACAAATGCAACTCCCCTTCTTTTCCAGGAAACACTACAGTGCCTTTTCAATCAAATGCATCCTCATGCTATTCCACAACACCACATATTTTATCTACAATAAACAACGAGATCTTGAACAGACACACCCTTCCGCAAACACACAACACACAAAGAGAAAAAGAAGCAGTGAATGCAGAAATAGTGAAATGGATGTGAAAAGCAACCTAAGGCAACACATGTATCAAGCAAACAAAAGTAACAAAGGGAAAGCTAGAAAATTTCTGAACAAATTGCTTGAAACAACACAGATAGGAATTACAAGCTGTGTTATTCCAGTGAAATACTTGAAACTCAGGTGTCTGCACACTGTTCAAAAATGTTTCTCTTTATTACTTTGACCTTAATCCATATCTTAAACCATCTACTTGGCCAGTAAGATAAACATTTCAAAAACAAACAACATTTGTCAGGATTCAGAATTCAGATCATATTTTCAAATTGTAAACTGGAGGGCAAGGATTAAGAACAGACTGGGAGGCTTTAGCATCATACCATCTAATTGTTTCATTGAACACTCTGGATAGGCAAGTATTTGGTGTTTTCACGTATTTAATTTTGTCTCGCAAAATCACGTTGTTTTGAACCTGCAGTTAGCAAACCTCTGCACTTGCATAGTGCTCCCAATCAATCAATTTGCCTTAAAGCACAAATTTCTTGTTATAGATTCATTTGCAAAATCAAAAGTTGAAGGGTTAATTTGTCTTAAAAAATTTCTAGATGCAGCAACAATCAAACTCCTGATATACCTTCAGAGATATCAGGCAACAGGAAAAGCGGAGTCTTTTCATCTTAAAACATTTCAGTGGGATTTTTTAAGAAGAAAATTAAATCACAGATAAATACAAAGACAAAATAATTCACATAGCCTATTGTTCACTAGTAATAATTAACCTTATTCCTTTGAGAATGGTGTATGTAAATATCAATTCTGCAAAGAGGACCTGTGGTGCCTACCTGCAGACTACTCCTAAGGGTAGCAGGACTCTAAATTGGTATTTGCTAATGAAGGATTATGCCTTGAAGGTGAAGGGACTTGAAAACAAGAAAACTTCATCTACTAGAATTTTTCCATTTTTGTAAGCAGTATAGCTGATTTGCTCTCTTATGGGAAAACCATTACGCCAGTCTCTAAGTAACATAAACAGCTTGATCGCCTGTCCTGTGATGGAATCCTAGAAATGGGAATAAGAGTCAAAAATCTGAACTACTACTCTGTGGCCAGGATTTTACTTCTAGCATTCCTCAAAGGGGTTATATGGAACTGTCAACATAGCTGTTGGCTAAAATGTTTTAGAATTTTCTTAAGTGAATATGTGGGTCATACAAGTAATTTTTACCTTATAATCACACAGTAATGGGTAAATACATTTTGGATTGAATTGTGCTCTCTTATATATCTTGGTGTAACCATCTAGTGAGGCTGGAAGTTGGTCCCCTGTCAGCATGCCATGCAAGTGTCTCCTCTGTTACTAATCTCTAAGTCAGATTTAGTGGTCTGGAGTCAGTCAGGTCCTACAGAAATGTGCAATTTCCAGACTGTTGCTCTGGGAAACACGTTCTTAAAAGCTAGTGAAAATTTGTTCTGTCTTCTCTCCCTTTCTCTCCATCAAATCAGTTTTTGCACTTTCTGCTCTTTTCATATGAGGAATTAAAATGTTTCTGACAGGTAATGGCACCAAGATAACACAGGATCACACACGCCAGGCTGCAAAAAGCAAATGCACTGAAACTGTCTGAGGCAACCATCAGGCAAGCTCAAAAATCTGTTTGGAATTTCTGGGAGGACACTAAAAAGACATATCGAGGAAAGCCTGGACCTATGTAAAGTTTAGGCTCAAGCAAAGTCAGATATCCTTGTCTGACACTTGTAGACCCTCATGCATCTTCATAAAAACACAGTTTTACTTGTGGCTGCACCACAGAAAAATTTTGTAACTGAGATGAAACTGTGAGGATTTACCGACACTCAGGCAGCCCACAGCACATGTTTTACTGCTGCCTCTGGAACTGAGTGCAAAATTATTAATGTGATAATTCATTTTTTCCTCTTTCACCCCCCTCCTTCTCATAGTTTCTTAGGATGTTGCAGAAATGTGTTATTCTTACTGTTTCAAGCTAAAATTTGCCACTCCATGCATAGTGCAATTCATACCAGACTTAAAGGATAATTTTTTAGACTCTGTTAGGAGATCTATTTTGAGGATATCAGCTTTGTTTTTTCAAAAGAATTGGGCTTTCAGTTGCGTCCCTTTGCAACTCCATCAAAGCAGATTCTGACTTCAAATGGCCACCATGGCCACTGACTGGCATCAGGGCTTTCTCTGCCCAAAGCTGCTGCAGCCAAACTCCACAGCAGCTTCATGCTGCTCTAGCAGCAGATCTAGAAGGGTGAGTGGAGGAACACGTGCTCCAATAGGTCTCCTATGGAGCATCTTGAAGAGGTAAAGCTGCTGCAGCCAATGTCAGGGCTCAGCTCCATCAGCTTTGTGCAGCACAAGCTCACCTGTCAGAAGCACTGTGGCTGTGTTGGAATCAGCTGAACCCAGCTGAAAAAAGAGTGTTATTAGTCTGAGCAGAGGAAAATGCTTCTACTGCCACACACTTGTGCCTCAGCTTATTCCAAGCTTGTTTGCTTGTATCTCCACGTAGCACTGAATTACAGCACTGCCAAACCCTACTGAACTATGCAATGAACTTCTTACAAACTGAGCCTACATCATTATACACTCTTTTATCACGTAACCCACCTTATTTAATATCTCAAGAAAAAGCACTATACTAAGAAGAGGGAAAGCAAACCAAGACTTCTATTTTTTAAAGCACTCCCAACTGAAATATAGTTAGAAACAAAAAAGAAGAGATTTCTGCAGGTCCCAAAGAAGTCACCTAGACTCTTCGTATTCTACACAGTTCTCCATAGCAAACTCACTGCATCTAGCTGCCAAAAAATATATTTGCCTGCCTGCATTATGAAATTTTTGTATATTATGCAGCAAAACCGGGTCTTCCTACATGCATTTTTAATTTCTTGCAGCAAAACATACCTGCTACCAAACAATTACTTACAAAGATGCTCTTTAAATATAAATAAGTGTGTGTAACTTACTGATACATAGTAATAAAATAATCCGTATATCACTTATTACCTTACGCAAGAAAAATAATTTGTCTTTTGGACATTAGCAGGAAATCTACATTAAATTATCTTTAAAAAAATCACTCAAAACTCCCTAAAGAAAAATCAAACTCAAACTAAAACAAACAAAAAAACAACCCAACAGAAATAAAATAAACCCCCTAGACTGTTACAATTATTGCACAACTGGGAAAAAAAAGCTTTGGAAAAAATATCCTTTACTACCAGAAATTACTGCATGTAGAAAACAACTATGTATTTCTGAACACTTTGCTACATTCTTCCTAGAAGAATTTAGTTATCTACAGGAAAACTCTGTTTTACTAATGAAATAGAAAATGTAACATCTACCTTTTGGCTGAATGTGATAGCAATCTTAAGGATTTAAGTGATTATTTGGGGGGTGTTCTTAAATCTGTTTCTTATATTGTATCTCGGTGGAAAATAAAACAACTTTCACTTGTTCTGTGTATAATTCAGAATCTCACCATCTGAGGTTGCACACTCAGACTTTTACATATTTCCCATTCCTTTCATTAAAATTCTATATATTTCAGAATAGTTTCTCTCTCTAATACTGGGTATTCTCTGCATTATAATCCTCAATTAAAGGGACTCTCTTAAATTATTTTCCAAAAGATAAAAGATTATCTTATCCTATAGAATTTCCTGACAGGTAAATGGAAAGGATGATGGAAACAGCATTTTTTCCCTAATTTTTTATAATTATTCCTTCTGCTTTGCTGGGGCAGAAACCAGGGCTCTTTCTATGCCAAGGCTCTTTGTGAGTGCCATCAGAAGGATGCAATCATGACCTGGACCAATGAAGCCAACTAACTCTCCTAACTTGTTTTATGGGTTTTCATTTCTTGGTTCTCCATTAGCACAAAACTTCTGACAATCAGAAAAATTTGGCAATGAACAAAGTGAAAAGGAATACTGTTCCCTGGAATGTTAAAGAAACTGCATGCAGAAGTCCTTCTATTTAGATTAGATTTTCTTAAGAAAAGAACATTCCTGTTGTTTCCATTTACTAATAATTTTGGCTTAAAATTACAGGCAATGTTTCTTCCAGCTGAACATTTCTGACATGTGAATAAGTAGCTCTTCCCTCAGCAAGCAAGCAAGCCAGCCCTCATATGTTTCTCCTCTTATGGTGTTCAGTGTGTGCCTGTTAAACTCTAATTAGGGTATGACTGGTTAGCATAGACCTTAGGGCAGGTGAGGATTCTCATCAGCCAACTTTCCTCCTTGTGTTTTGGGATCAGTGGACTAAGAAGTCAACCTATTGCTTTTACAGTATATAACTCAATAGAGACAAAGGGCTTAATAGTGTTTCCTCCACATAAAAAAACCCAAGTGAAACATTTCCATTGATTTTTAAGGGACCAGAACCAAATCAATTTTGGTTCCCCTCTTACACACACATTATACAGGCACTTAACCTGCTGAATAAATCATGCATGTGAAAAATAACACAAACAGGCCCAGACAGTTAGTGGAAAAAAACCCTAATTAATTAAAGCAAACAAGATGCCAAGGGGAATGTTGTGCCTGATCACTCCCATATACAAGCCTAAGCCGCTGAGCTTTGGGATACAAGCATGGTACCATCTACTTCCCTGCTCCTTTCTTTCCTACATCTGCTTCCTCTCCAATGAACCCATTTTGAAGGTGGTTTTTCCTGGACTTAACCCATGGGGCATTACCCAATCTGCTTTATCATCTCCCTTGGAAACCCTCTGAAACTCCTCTCTGACTGGCAGTGCTCCTCTGTGCTGTACAGCTCTAGTAGCCACAGAAGACCAGAAGTTAGAAGCTCACTGCATATTATTAATATCTACTAAAGAAAGGTATTATGTGATATGTTGCTTTAGAAGAAATCAAATGCAACACACATTTGCCTTACTACTAGGATTCAAGAAAAAGAGAGGAAATCACACCTGTTCATCTTAAGTTATATCCACTTTTTCAAGTAAAGAAGTTAAACCATGGATGAAAGACAAAGTATCCACTGACATCTCAACTAGCACATCTTTCCCACTGTGCCTTTAACTTCAAAAGATTAATTTCTGAAGAAAATCTGCAATGATGTTTTATAATCTAACGCCCAAATAATTATATGAACAGTTTTGAGGTTTGTGTATTACTGGGTGAACTACTTCCGTATCAAAACATATTCTGTAGCAAAATGCTGACAAAGAGGAAAGAGAGAAAGCAAATAAATATGTGCACAATACAAGGACAACACAGAAACTCTTCCGTGCAAGCAACCCTTCTGAAATGCTCAACAGGTCTGCACATCCACCAGAAAGAGCTGCAGCCATGCTACTGTTATAAGCCTTCCTCTGTAACACTCTATGTAAACTTTGGCTTCCCACTCTTACCTGGAGCATTATATTCTCAAAATACAGTCACAAAGGCTACTCAAGTAGCAAGGTGATAAAAGGCATCATTCTGTCCAATTTTTCCTTCCTCTTTCAACTAATTTGTTCTCCAGCCAGCCATGGTGTTGTTTCCAATAATTAATTTGCTTTCCTGATGAAACTGCTTCTTGTAATGACTTATTACACTTCTGTCTCCTTCCTAATTCAAGCACAGATACACTGTTGTAGAACTTGATTCATACTGATTGCTAAGACTGGGCCTTCTCATACTGGAAAGACTTTGTTTATAAGGTGTAAACACATTGAAACACGAGGAGCATGCACAGGCATGGCCTCAGAGGTACATCTGATCACAGTGTACCTCTCCCAACTACATGTCAAATCAGACAATACTGCTGACCAGTGAGAATAAAAAAGCAATGCTCATAATTTATTTGCTCCTCTATCTTTTGTCACCTACTGAGAGATGTTTATCCCCAATAACTGCACACAAAACAAGCAGACATCAACTTCTTTGATACAGTGGGTTTTTAAACCACTCTCCTGGTTTAGGCCAGGACACGGTTAAATTTTGCAGTAGCCAGGAATGGGCATGGCTAGGCCCTGGAGGTTATTCCATACCACCTCAGAATAACCTCCTATACCACCTCATACCATTTTCCGACAGGGAAGGGGTCCCTACCAGGTCAGGTAGCATGGTGCTGTGGTAGGGTATTGTCAGGGGTTTCCATGTGGTGAGCAATCACATGTGAATAGCTTGCCTCTTGTACATTCTGTTATTAATATTGTTGCTGTTACTGTTCGCTTTCTTATTTCATTGCTGTTTCCAGTAAATTTTTCTTATCTCACTCCTTAATCTTTACCTTTTGTGCCTCTGATTCTCCTCTCCAGCCTGCCACATGGGCGAGTGGCGAGTGGCGAGGGGTTTGGAATGTTTCAGAGGGAACGATAAAATTGGGGAATACCATTCCTAAACCATGACAACCACTCACTGGCAACAATTTTTTCTCTTCTGAATGATACATCATTATTTATAAATTAAACATTGACCTACATATGTCTTCTTGGAACCTGTGGTGCTCAGTTATTAGTAGATCTCAGAGAAGAAACTTATGTGTTCAAGTATTATAGTTTCTTTTTTTTCTATTTTTTTTGCTGCTATCATTGATGTTTTAGAAGTAGAGGAGGAGGAGGAGGAGCAGGAGTGCAAACTGGACCAGAAAAAAGTTATGTTCCCTGTTTTAAAAAGAACAGCATGATATAAGGCAGTCTATCAAAAAGAGCAGTCTGTTTTAATCCCCCCATGAGCTTACATCAGCTACTGTAGCACACGTGGCAGAACCACCACAACAAGCCAAAAGCCACACTTCTTCATGTAACATGGAATGGCTCTCAACCCTTCGCTCTTTCTGAGACCCAGCACAACGCTTAAAAAGAAAAAAAAATGGAAACAAAACAAGCTAACAAACAAACAAAACAGAAAACAGCCCCCCGCCCTCCACCCCATGACTGATTAGAGTTAATGCCCTTCTGGCGGGCACCAAAATACTTTTCCAGTTTTACTGTCTTCTTCACTCCCAGGCATCTCTGCACACCTAAAGCAGGCTGCCCTGACATTTTCCGGTTTGGACTTTATGAGAAGGTTAACATTTTCTTCTCTCCAGTCTCTGCTTGTTCACTTGAGACGTTGAGTCACATTAGCCAGAGCAACAGCAAAGGCTTGTACTGCAGAAAATGGATACTGAAAGTCCAAAATGTAAGCATTGCCATCAATTCTTCCAAACTGCATCACCTGGGAAGCAGGGGAAGAGGAGAAGGGAAGGAAAAAGAGAAAAACGTCAAAAAAAGTGAACCACGGAAAAGGAATCAGAGAAGAATAAAAGCAAAATCTTTTTGGTCCTTCGTACGAACACCTCACCTCCTGAGGTAATGTGAATGGAGCTACTCACAGAATGGGGTTTGGTGCTAAAGAAGAGTAAGAGCACTGTACTATGTCTGTATAGAGTATTTGACTGCAATATTTGACTCTATAGAGCAAATTGAACTTTAAAATATGTTAAGACTGCATACAGCCTTGGTGTAAGTAGATTGTCACCAATTACTTCAGCAGATGTGAGGTACACCAGCATCATGTTTCCTGCAGGAAACTACCATTCTCTCTCTTGTAAAAACCCTATCATCAACCCATCAGGAAAACAGATTCTGCTTTCAAAGAAAAGAGCTTCCAGGGAAGAGGAATAACCAATTTTATCACTGTAGCACTTCATAGGCAGTAAGCTGTGCATTCTTTGCAGTTCTGTTTCCTTTTGCATAATCTTCACTAGCACATAATTACACTGAGAAAGAATTAGCAAAGGGGTAGCGAGAGCTGCTTGAATGCAGGGCTAGTCAGGTTGTTCATTGTTCTTCTGCAGGGAATATCTGAAGTTTGGCCTATTATTACTGCTTTTTCATTCACTTCATCAGAAGCCCAGACTGTATTTGCTCAACAGTGAAGCTCCTTGAGCTATAATGGAGACTGTCTGTGCAAGTCAAGTCAGGCTCTGTTCCCTCAGCACCAACAAAACCTGTGGTTGGGTGATTTCGCACAGCTGCCCATGGGCACGTATCCATAGCCATTTAACTGAAGAAGAAAGTGGTATAAATGGCTCTGATCGCTGCCTTTGAGCTTTTGTTACAGACAAGCAAAACCAAAAGACTACCACTGATCACGCATGTTGGATATTTAAGACATCTAACTCCCAAGTTAAATCAGAGGAAATTGAGAACCTTGATCTCTTTAATAAACCAAAAGTGACTTACAGCTGGACAAGGAACTAAATCTGAGTCTCCTAAATCTCAGTCCAGTGTCCTGCTGATTGGCACCACTTAATAGGCTGGTGTACCATCCCACTTGGGCCACATTAAATGTTTTGATTTTTTGAACTACCTGTCGACCCTTCTACCCATGGGTGGTTCAAAAGTGGCCCGCAAGCACTTTGTTCTGGGGAGGGTCAGTGCCGCCCTCCTCTAGCATTAAGAACCAGCCCCAGGGGCCTGGTAACCCACAAGGGGAAATTTTGGCATGGAGAGAACCAAAGTGACTGTCCATTGTCTCTTCCTTAGCTATCTACTGACTGGCTAACCTTTGTGAGCAGGGCAAGAAGGGAGCAGTGTTCACTAACTAGCTGCCATCCACAACCATCAATGATGGCAAATGCAGCTACTGTTGCAGAGATCTGTTGTGTTTATTACAACACTTTCAGTAGTGAAAGCCAGTGAGACTAAAGTTGGCCCTTATTCCCATGTCTGACTGCAGTAAGACTGAACATATTTTGTATATTTACTTTACAATTGAACTTCACCCGTCATGCTGAATCTAGACCTTTGACAGCTGTTTTTTATCAACCACATGGCAAAGCTTTTTCTCACAGAGCAGCTAAATCAAGCAGGAGGCATTCGGCAACATGAGAGACAGAGCTTATTCCTAGCATGGCTTTCCCACAACCTGGCTCCCATTCCAACACATGTGCACCACCCCTTCCTACCTGTCGTCCTTCCAGCTCAATCTGAAAGTTTTTTGCCGACTCCTGGGTCACCCGCCCTCCAAAGTCCAGCTGGTAGACTTGCGTCGCCTCGTTCCACAGTGGCTGCTTGTTGGCCATCACGTACACAAAGCCCTGGCTTCCCAGTCTCCCATCCTCCTTCTCGCTGGCCTTCCGGCACTTGAATTCATCCAGCTCACTGGCTGTTCTCAAACTCCTTTTGGTTTTCCAACCCTTTTTGCTGCCCTGGCTCTGGTTCATCAGTTCATCTCCACTGATAAAAAGCTCTGGCTCACTCTCCGAACTGTCCTGAAACTCATTCGTCTTGTTTAGTTTCTTGGACTTCAGCTGATCTTTCTGGCTCTTGACCTTCTTCTTCTCCCTCCCCAGCCGAGGGCTGGATATTAGTGAATTGAAGTCAGTCAGTGTCCTTGCCTCCTTTTTGACCTTGCCCTCGGTGATAGCCTGCATGTTTCCTTCCTCAGCTCGACTGTCCAGGCGTTTCCGGCTCTTCTTGCCAAATTTGTCTGTCCTTTGAGGAACAGGGCTTTCTGTCAAGGAGAGCACCTCCTGGAAAGTGTCTGCCGTCTCCACCATCACCTCTGTGCCCACGTGGCCCTGCAGCTCTGCTGGTGGGGGAGACATCACTGGCTTCTCCACCACGAGGAGCGGCTTGGGGGGCAGGGTGCCCGGGGGGTTCTGTACGGGTGGGCAGGCGCTATAGGAACTCCATGGGTGCAAGGCGATCGGTGGCAGCTGTAAACTAGAGCAAGTGCTACTTCCCGGGTACATGGGTGGCAAAGGGCAATAGGAGAGGTTGGATGGATAACCTGGCTGAAGGACAACTGTGGGCTCCTGCTGTGCAAACTGTGTTGGGGCCAGAGCTTCTTTGGGGGAGCAGGGGGCCTGCATTCCCTGAAGAGGAGGGGCACTGTAGCTTCCTGGGTAAGGTACTCCAACCCCGTAACTTGTCTGGAAAGTGGCAGTGGGACTGGTTGGAGATTTGGGGGAAACGAATGGCACTCGAGACATATCCAGATGTTGAGCTTGACCAATGATGAGCGGAGCAGGTTTTAGAGGATTGGGCACTGAGCTCTGAGATGTCCTTTCCTGAGGAACCCATATCTCTTCACTCACCATAGGGTCCCACTGGTATGGTGGTGGCCGTTTTACAGCAAGGGTAGCCTCTGTCAAGGACACAGGCGTGTGCCGTATTGATTTCTCCACTGGGCAGTGCTGAGAAAGGGCCTCATCCTCTGTGAAGGCGGAGTTGATATAATCTGCTCGGTCACGGGAATTGTCAGGTGGGCTCAGCAAGCTGTAGGAGGACTGGGAGGCCAGAGGTGAAGTACTGACAGAGTGAGCAATCACAGAGCTGTGCTGGGAGCCACTCCCTGTGCTCAGATCAGGTCTCACGCCACCAATACTGGAAGTGCTGCTACTAGCACTGGCACTAGGGATGTTGCCCGCACCACCGGCACTTGCATTGCTGCTGCCAGCGCCACCACTGCTGCACTGGCTGCAGGTGTACAAGGCGGTGGGTACTCTCTGCTGGTACTGTGCCGTCACAATGCTGCTCTTGGGTTTTGGGGGAAGTTGCAAGGTGGCTCTCTGACCATCCATCAGCTGAGCCATTTTCAGGGCTGCCTCTCTGCTGTTCCTCCGCAGAGTAGCATGAATGATAGTGTTGTCCAGCCTCTGTGCCATGCTTCTGCCCTGGGACAGCTGGTTGGCAATGTCAGGGTAGGGCGGCGGGTCCCCGGTTGGGATGGAGTAACGGGGGACCGTGAGCCGGTTCAGCGTGGCGCTGGCACAGGGCTGCTGCATCTTCTTCTCAGCAGCTGTGATGCGCAAGGTGGCGGAGCTGCCGGGACCCGGCAGGGTGTAGGTGCTCTGGGCACAGAGCATCCTGGTGCGAGGCCGGCACACCTCTTCCACGTTTCCACTGCTGTCGAAAGTTGTTATCCGCTCATACCCCAGGGGTGTCTGGTAGTGCCCCGCCGGGTAGAGTGAGAATTCTCCCTTTTTGAGGCAGAGATCAAGGGGTGGCTGCGGGGGGCCAGGCGGGGGTGGAAGAGTTGGCGGGGCAGGGATGGTGCCGGGGTAGGGTGGGGGCGGGTTCATCTTGTTCAGCTGCAGCTCCTGAGTGGCTCCAAAGATGACGGCGTCCCCTTCTACCAGCTGTGGCCCTGGCCGTGGGGCCTTGGCCTTGGGTGGGGGCTCATGCTCCCGGTCACTGTGGTCCCGCAGTTCAGTCAGGGCGATGGCGGGGGGTGCGGGGGGTGGCGGGGCCAGTGGAGGTGGTGGTGGGGCCGGGCGGCCCAGCTCCCCCACAGCCAGCGCCCCTGCCCCTGGGCCGGGAAAGCGGCCTGGCGCTCCCGGGAAGGGTCCCGTCCCCTCACCCCCCGCTTCCGCCGGTGGGTTTGCCAGCACATCCAGCTGCACGTTCTGGTTGGCCAGCAGCGACTGGACCAGGCCTATGCTCTGTGTAGGCGACATGGCCTGTGCGGAGCTGTGGATGGGGGCGATGGGGATGTTGACGGTGCACGGCGGGCTGCTGGCGGGGGCGCCGGGGGCACCGGGCACTGCAAAGAACAACAAAGCATGTCACCCGCTGTCTTGGCCTCCTCTCCCCATCCCAGGAATCCCTCCCATGTGATGGCAAGGTCTTTGCTGTGGGGCAGCCCCAGTCATGAAGGGACTTTTTAAACTTTGTGTACTTGCTTAAGCACTCTGCTGTATCTGGATGGAGTGCTATTGGTTCCCATAACCAACTGGTCAGACCTCAGTTTGAACATGTAAGCCAGCCCATCTCCCCTGACTCCCATTGCACAAGAGCTACTTGTAACAGCTGCTGATCAACTTTAAAGCCACTTTTTGGGAGTGACGCTTCAGAGGTAAAGTTCTGAGCTTGCTTTCAGGCTACACTATGATCCCCATGGACTTTCATGGTCTGAATTACCACTCACTCATCTGGTTTTAACTACTTCTACTCAAATCAATAAAAGTTTTGCTAAATCAGGACTCACTAGTTTTCAGCAAACAAAAAAAAGAAGTGGAGGGTAAGAAAAAAAAGTTGAATACCTGCACTGCAGGCACCGTATCGTATGTTGTATAATGTTCCTAGATTCAATGAGCTTAGGAAAACTGGAGAATACAGACAACAGTTGGGAAAAGGGAAGTGCTATAATCTCGTGAGTCCAGTGTGTAGCAAACCAACCCGTAATACAAAACCAAGGAAGCGGAAACCGAGAGAGAAAGGAATATGATGGAATGAAATGTGGACAAAACTTATAAAAGTTTTTAAAAGAAGATTGGTAAGGAAAAGATGTGAGGAAATACGTGGGAGGCCAGATGGGAAATGTAAGGGGAAGATGTGAGGAAACAGATGGGAAGCCAAAAAGATTCAATAGTGGGCATTGTAGTCAGAGTGACTTCAGCATCAATGCTTGGGCATGCTGCAATTCGAAATGTGAAAAGAAGCAAATGCACATAGGAAAAATTTCCCACATGTGGTGGTGGCGAAAAAGGGGCAGTGTGGCAAGAAGCAACTCCCATGATTTTAAACAGAAGCATTGAGCATGCTCAATTGTTTGCAATCCTTTTGCGAAAAGTGGTGAGAGTGTTTCCAACAGGAACTACCACTGAAAAGCTGAAGCAGGGAAATGAGGACACTGGACCCAAGTACAGGTGCAGAAGTCAAGATAAGAAGGAACACAATAGAATAATGAGGGGAAGCAGTAAAAACTATATTAGAACTCCCAAGAATATTGCAAGTTCTTTATCTTTCATTAATCTTCCTGTAAAAAATCACACAGAAAATTATAAGTGGTGTGTACCAGCAAGTTTGTGGAAGGAAAACAGATGAGATAAAGGATCCTAAAGTCATATCCAGGATCCTTTAAGTGTGCCAAATTCTGTGGAGACCTCAGATTTGCAAGACCAGATCAGGCAAGAGATCCATTAGTCAGGACTCCTCCAGATGCTGCCCAGTTCCTAATTAAATTTTAATTAAAATTCTAGTCGTCTACCTATGCCCTATAATACATTTTCAATAGCATTATGCTTTTATCAGCATCAGAGATGAATGTGGTAGGTGTACACACAGGACTGTGGCTATGCTGGCAAATATTTATGGTAGTTCTGCTCGTTCCTTTAGAAGAAGATAGACAGCTAAACTTGAATGACCCTAAGGCAGTGTGGTTCTGTGCTTGGCCGGCAGGCCGTGCTTTCATCCTGAAATTGCAGTTTAGCAATTTAGCTGCCAGAGCTTGAGGTTTAATTGTTAGGTTGGCTTAAGCAATCACGAATGTTGCTGTCATGGGTATTAAGTGCTTTATCAAACAAAATCTCATTTGTTTTGGTGCTGCTTAATATTCCAAAGTGTTTAAATCCAATGTTTTCTTCATTTCTCCAATGGTTTTTAATTGATTTGTTTGCATACTTTGTAAGTTAAATCAATTCACTGTGCATTTGTCTTTCCAAATCTTTACTGACTACATTAAGAAACATATGTCCCAAGGGTACCTCACTATGAACATTCCACTGCCCAAAAGCAGCTTTCTACTGTGTTTTTTTTAATCTGCCATGTAATCATTATTTACACCGCAATATTTTCCCTTCATATGTAGACTTTAAGAAAAGATGTACCCAGAAATATTTTTGATTATTTAAGTAGCCACCATTTGCTAAGTCAGAAATGAATTCTCAGAAGAAACTAGAAAGGAAAAAGTGGACAAGAAAAGGAAAGCTATTATGAAAGGCAGGGTAGTATGATTCTTTTACTAGGCTTCTCAAAGAATTGTAACAAAACTCTCTAACAATTTTCTCTCTGTATGTGGTGTATCTGCAATTCTGACTACCATTTCATCTCTTCAATAAGATAAAAGGAATTTATATTGCAGATCCCATTCAATCTTCAGGAAGACATGCGAAAACTTTATATTAAATTTTTTCTTTTCTATTTAGTTTTTATATTACTTTCTGTCAGCTTGGACCATGTTTCGTAACAGAGAATGTTGAGTGCTTCCTATTAATAGAATATATACAATCATCAATGTCTCTATTATTTCTTCAGAACCTACAGGTGAATATCATGTTGACAGAAATGAGGCAAGCCAAGTCTCCCAAACTGTGAAAAAATGGGCTTCATTTTAAACATACAAGTATTTCTTTAGAAGTCCAGAAGACTACTCTGATGCTTGGGTCGGACACAAGTGCTTTCAGTAGTTGAAACCCTGGTCTGAAATAATGGGAGCATTTCCATTTATTTCAATAGACTCTAGCACAGTAAAGACAACTTTAATTGCTCTGCAGTGCTCACACTCCTTCCTTCTCAAAGGGTACTGGCATGATGGCCACTTCTGTAGTTCCAAACACCTGGGATTTGGCAAAAGGAATCCCTCACTGATATGAAAACTCTGAAAATGTATTAATTTATCTTCTTGTCTATTATTTTTCAGTTTTACCAGCATGATGATTTTTTTGATCGGAGGAGGTCCTGAATTCTTCCAGTCCTTTTACCTGCCACATCACATCAACTACACTGCTTGAATCTTCTGCTACTTTACATCTCAGTGAAATGAAAAGTTCTTCCTAATCCCACTTGTTGATCAACTACTTCACTATTTTAGCCTCTAAATATTGATAAAAGTCCAAATGGGCATTTATCACTTCTCAAAGGGTGGCTAAGTATTATGGGAACCTGTCCCCCAACCCAAGCTCATCAGCAGGCTGTGCTTTGATGCCATCAGGACTCAAGAACCGTCTGTTTGGGCTTCCAACACATTACAATTCTGTCCTATCAAGATGCAGAATGCAAGGCTTCAGTTTACGGAGAATTCTTAACAAAGATGAATCAGCAGATGACTACTTTTCCAGTGAACCTGAAACTTAGCAGCTCTACATGGATTATATTTTCCACATGTATCAGAAAACAATGCCTATAGTATATATTAGCCTTATTCTAATTTGGTTTTACAGGATCCCATCAGACTAAGGGATTTTGATTTGTGTGTTTACCACAGGGGACCATAACACAAATGACCTGTCCTTCATCTAGCTTAACCCATAACATGGCAGATCTCCAGCTCTTCCTTACCTGGTAAATCATCTTCATCTTCGCTGAACACATTTGGATTAAAGACAGGCATGTTAATGTAGTCCATTGAAATCTTCCGCACTTCCGGGAGATATATTGTCATTTGCCTGGGCTGCAGATGCAGCAAACTGGTTTTATATATTACTAGAGAAAGAGTATAACAAGAAATAAAAAAAATCTGTTACACAAAGAGCATCTAAACCTAAGAAAGAATCAATTCAAAGCAGACAGAAGGGCTGTGAATATTATTATTTACTATATACATGTGCATGTGTGAACCATTATTTGTCAAATTACTACGTAACACTTTGCATAAACGGGATAAAAGAGATTGTAACTTTCAGCTATTTCTCTTTAAATGGAGGCAGCATCTCTGTAGTTAAATAATACATAGAAATAATTAATTACTTCATCTTTTATTCACATCTATTTTTATGGAAGGAAACTACTTTTTCCATTCTACTTTTGGAACTCTTCACCACAGGATGCTACTGACTTACATGACTTTAGCGTAAAACTGGAAAGTTTTCAGGAAGGAAATCTTTTGAAGATTACTACATACAAAGAAACCCCTCATGGCTCAGGAAGTCCCTGGGACCCTAACACTGGAGACTGGGAGAACATTTGAAGAAAGTATCACTATACACTTACACTACACTTACATCCTTCCCTACCTATCTGTCACTGGCAATGAGAGAATTAGAATGACTTTTGGTCATTCTACTACTGATAGCAGTCAACATAGCCACAAAAAGCATCTATCTTATTCTGCATCCAGGGAATCATGATGTACTCCTGATCTAACTATATAATACAACACAGGAAAACATAAGTTTTCCAAAGAGCTCATTAAAGTGATATACTTGCATTAATATTTCAGTTCAGAGCTCAGTTCAACTAGGTGGTACCCTGCTCTTTTCTCAGACTTCTTCCTTCCAACAGAACTATCTGGGTAGGACTGGCCTACCCAAAACAAGGTTGATAGTCTAGACAACTGCTACTTTTAATGAAGGCTACCAGATTACTGATGCTCCAGCAGGTGAACCTATTCATGCTCCAGCAGGAGAACCCTACGATAAGGCTATGTACTGACCTGAAGAATCTTGGGCATGATGCTGTAAGAGCTTTTTTAACATTATTTTTGCATAATTTCTAGCTAAATTACTACAAAAATCTGACTATTAAAAATAATTCTATTACAGTAACTTAATACCCATGACTGTTATACTCCTCTTGCAAAAACTTCTTTTTATTTGTGTGGGTTTTGTTCAAATAAACTGTAAAAATAAAGGTCTGGGCTTGAATGTTAATTAATCAGTTTATTACAAGTGAGACTTTTAGCATTTTATTGATCATATCATTATTGTATTTATAGATTTTGATCTCCTTTAGTTACAGTGAATTTCATAAAATCTAATTCCTATTGTCCACAGAAAATAAGTGCTTTGTTAAAGAAGTCTTTTGATCACTTAAAAAGAATGTCATGGCATAAGTTTGTTGCTTGTTAGAAAGAATTTGACATGTAAAAAAATCAACAGAGTTCACTTTTACCTGCACCAAGGTTAGTTGGTAGGAAAGCAGCCAAACCCACAATTTTAAATTTGGTTCCCCAGATATTAGATGTGACCTGAGCAAGGTAGTTGTGCTGCAAAGCAAAAACAAGATGATTTTTACCTGATAAAATCTGTATCAAACTCTAAGAAAGAACTGCAGAGCAATCAAGCTATTGCACGTGATAATGCAATTTCAGCTTCTCTTGTTTTTATTGTATTGAAACAGCCTAATGTGCCTTTGTAGCAACTGAACAACACAATGTCTGCTCAGTGAGAGTAGGTCTGTTTTCAAATGCTTGCTTTTCTGTACAGCAAGAGCATGGCTGTTCTGTATTTCAGAAAGTAATACACCCTGCCCGTTGGTTCTATGCTTGAGTCACTTTACAAAACAATAAGGCACAAATTAATTACTCATAACAGCAAACATATTTTTCCCTGGAGCTCCTAAAGCAACTTTCCAAACCATTGCTGCCATGGTGAATATATTATGGGTCTGAAAGACCAAGAAATTTTTCTCAAAGGCCAGGAGTTATGCTGTCAATATTAAGAGAAGGATCTAAGCCTCGGGTCTCCTGCCCTATTCAAGGGACTTTTGGTCCTATCTCTGTGTAACTATCTAGAATTTTTCATAAAAAGGAAAAAGTGAAACAAGAGAGCAGAAAAAAACCAAAGCAAACCAAACCAAACTAAAAGAATGCAGGCTGTTATTAATCAAATATGTAACCCAGATAGTTCTACAGCCTGCTAAGTTTCATTTACCCTGAGGACATGAACACCACAAAGAGTACAAAGTGCTAAATCCTTGCCTGCCTTCCAGTTAAGACTGTTCCATGTAATTATGAAACAAAGAACACTGAAGCAGAGAACTCTGAAGCAAATATTTCCTTATCTCAGCAATCCCTAGCAAAGCAGAGAATTACAGTGGTATTAAGACAGCTCTGAGAAACCAATGAAGCATTTTCACATTTTTACAAAGCCAACAATATCACTTGGAATAAAACTTCTCACATGGATTTGCATTGACAAAAATTAGTGGTGATGGGATTTCTCAAATAACACCTGATACTCCACTGGCACTTCTGAACATAATTATTTAACTGGAAGATGCAATTCTCTAGTTGTCCCTTCTAGTAACTGTAATTAGATGAAATTTTTTTATTGGTGAACATTGGATCTCTATCACAACTTGCTGCCTCTTGAAGAAAATCCATTTGAATCAGGTATGGTAACAATAGGCACAATACCTGGGTAATATCTTCTAAAGGAAACTCTCTTCGGGTCAGGCTTGGTGAACCAATAGAGGGTTTCCTTATTGGTAACCTTGGTGATCTTGATATCTCCTGCGCAGCTCGGGACATCTTTGGAGATTTGCGAGCTTCTATATTGATTCTGCAGATAAAGCAATAATTAGAATCATCGGTGGGCACGGAAAAATGCACAAAATTCATGTCTTTGAGAGTAAAGATGTAATGAAGACAACTGGTGTGGTGTTCTCTAAGTGGCTAATAAAGAGTCTACAGGACAGAGAATTACGGGTTAAAATAAAACATACAGAAGACCTGACACGCAGTAAGTCATATCTCCCACTATGCAAAGGGGGTCAAGAATATGAGTTCAGCCACCTGAAAGAGCTCAGTCGTAGAAAAAGTAACAAACAGAAGTTGCATTTCAAAAGTATGCTCTTAGAAAACCAAGGGTGCAAGATAGTTGTTTTTCCTGAGCCCGTTCAGGTTTACGCTCAGGAATTGATGGTTCTTTTGTCAAGTTTAGTTCTTTTGCCAAACTAAAACTTTGGTATTTCACACATTGTGTTCACACATAAAAGGATGCATTTGCTCTCCCTCATACCAGGGCAAGCTCATAATACTGTCTTTGGAAAAGTGTCACCTGCAGCTAGAAGGCATCAGGGCCTTAATTCTGTAACATGAAGCTGGCATAGAGAGGTCAGCGCCTATGAGAAACACCACAGACATCAGTAAGGCTCCGTGCAGGTTTGGGGATTCTATCTATGCACATAATGAATATAATGAAGAGCTGTCAGGAAAACAACTGGACAAATTAATAGCTTGGAAGCTTGCTTTGCATATTGTTACAGAACCTTGTCAACACTGTGTTTAGGAGGGTCTGTTTGTTAAGGCTCCCTTGAAAGGCCACCACAGCATCAGTGCCACTTGTCAGGATCTATGCCACCTATGCATGGACATATGACTGAAAATACCTCTGAGGAAATAAAGGTTTTAACTAGATCAGGGACTCTAAGCACTGAGGGGGTAAAAACACAGTCTGTTTGAAGGACAAATATATTCCACGGTGGCAAGAGTTCATATGTGGCAAAGGCAGAGGTGGGAGAGTTCATAAAATCTTTCTTTGAGGCCTAGGGAGAAGTGGTGTCCTATTGTTTCCCATTACATTTTGCCCCAGAATCTTCCACGAAGTCCAACTCTACACCAATCTCTGACATCATCCCATGACTGCACACTGAAGAAGACCCCAATCCTATGATTCCCATCTACCCAAAGGAGTCCGCTTTTAATTTTACAAGGGGTCAAGAGATAGAGAGATAGAGAGAAAGGGGGAAAGAGACAAAGACAGAACGAACCCATGGGGAAGAAGAAGAAATATCCAAGAAATTATTACCTGGGGAGTTTAGGTGATTTGCTAGCTCGACTGATTTTTGGAGATTTCTTTGCTGCCCAGTCATCACTGAGTTCGATATCGCTGGAGTCAGAGCAGTTGCAGCTGTCAATCACAGTGGAAATCAAGCTGTTTCCATAGATTTCATCTATCAAGACAGGCCCCAGAAAATTTAAGTGCTACTTCAGAAAACTGGTATAAATTACAACTCTCAGTGACCAGAAGCATAAGCCCAATTCACAAGCAGTAATTGAAATAAAACTAGGCAGAGAAAAAGTAAACATTCTTCACCCTGCCTAGTATAAACTCCAAATTTGCAATATTTTGAACTCAAGTGAACATGATTCAGAGAGGTGAACAGCATTCACCTGACTTCAAAATTCAGACTAAAAAATATTTTCTTCTAATTAGCAGTCCATTTTCCATTACAAGAAGTTCTCTTTTGTAAAACAAAAGGCAGCATGGTATAATTTCAGAGGCTTGAGTCTAGGTCATGCTAAAGGTTTTTTCACATAAGAAAAAATATCAGACGCCACCATTTATGTTGCATATATATATATATTTTTAAACTCTTGAGGATTTAATATCAAAAGCATTTCTAAATCATTTTTTATACAGAACAACAACTTAATTCTACCTGCTTTTCCATCTGTTTTGGGATCCATGATGACAAACTCTGGCCGCAACTTGCTGATACGACGTCCTTTCAGGATAGGCACCAGTCCCCCAAGGTATTCCAAGTACAGGGTATAACATGGACCACCAACTTCTGGGTCATCTTCTGTCCGCTTCATTGTGCAGTGAAGCCGTTCATTACCAGCTGTTGGGTAGCTGACAAAGTCTCTCATATTGTTTGGGTCTGGGATAGGAGGCTTAATTAAATGAAGGAAGGAAAGAGAAAGTTTCCTATAGGTTATTGGTTGCTTTTTTTCCTATGGTAACTTAATCCCAACAAAACTAACTGAGTTTGAACCCAGCTCTAATTTGGTAGGTGAAGATTAGTACAGGTTACTCTGTGAGTTATGCAGGACCCACATGCAAGAAAGACAGTGTCTGTGTATTATTTGGTTGGGTCAAAAGCAGTTGTACACAGAAAACTACAACTAGTTACATCAAAAAGGATGGTTGAACCCGTGGTCAGAGGACTGAATTAGAAAATAAACCTATCTTCAAGTTTTGGCTTGTATCATAGACGTCTTTTTGAACTTGGGTAATGTGGTCAAGTCAAATATCAGAGTACCTTGTCTCTTGTAGGCCCTCCAAGCATAGCTGGCCACTCAGATTCCCACTGCTGGTTAGTAATAGTACCTGTAATGCCACTATGCTACAATGCTGTCTCCTCTGAAAGAAGCTTGTACTTCTTATATCACTTCCAAGCACATCTTTGCTGAGGGCCTATTTGTGTGCAATGTCGAGAAATACAAGCACATAGCTCAGGGTGGGTTACTTTGCCCTGCTTGCCAGCCACACTGTGTTAATCCATGAAAAACTTGGTTCTAAAGCAGTAGGACTGCTTTTGTGTAGGACAATATAGCCTGTATGACACAAATACTATTAATATGTATAAGTCAAGACAGTTTCTTTCAAAATGAAAGCATGAGAAAAAAAAGGTAGGGAAAAATAGGCTTTCTTAACCTTGCAAGATGGATGTAGGCTGAGGAGTGACCTATAATGTAGTCCGTGAACTGGAGGGGGAAGAGGAACGTGTGCATGAAAGAGGGTGCCTTTGCAAACACTGAAGGCATGGCTGACAACGTAGGCTGAGCATGTGGCTGGGTGAGAGCCCAGGGTAAAGTATAAATAAGTGCTGAGGAAACTCCAGAAACACCCAAGAAAGAGCACAAGAAAGGCTTCTGGAAACCCTGCTTCAGCCTCTCAGCTTCAATCTCGCAGCCCCACAACTGTTACCCATCCAGCATTGCCTCTGGGAGGTGACAGAAGGGTTTTTGGCAACAATGTGCCCCTGTACTGCCTCTGCCCCTCTGAGCCCCACCATGGCTCCCAGCCTTGCTACAGCCAACTGCTGTCTTCATCCCCTCCCCTGCCTTCCCTAACAGCCAAGCAATTGTCACTGATGCTCTACAGAGCTGCAGGGCTGGTCTGGAATAACATGGAAAGAGGCATCCTGGAGAGAAGGAGGTATTCTAGAAAGAAGTGAAGACCACTGGTTTTTTAGATGCTCTGCATCTTTGGGGATGGAGGTCTTATGGTTACAGCAACGTATTTATTCTTCTCTGACAAGTGAAATGTTTTACAGTTGCACAAACTGCCCTGATTAGCAGTAGCCAAATGGAATCATGCTGAATTATTATTTTTTAGGCAAAATTTGTTCTCATTTAAGCTAGGCCAGCCCCACTGATTTCAAATTAGTTATTCTAGCTCTGCAATGTTTTGACAAGGACCTGAAGCTGGCTCAAGAAAATGCTGTAGCACGTACACAAAAAATCACAAAAAAGTGTGTTTGAATGCTGAGCATTTACCAGCTAATGCTCTGGATTATAGGCTGTGATAAAAAGTTTGGAAATCCAAAGATGTTACTGAAGGCAAAACCATGAAACAAACACGTTGTGCAGACGGTTCTGCTCGCGGTACAGGAAAAGGTGTAATATCTGGTTCATTTTTCCGTGGCACTGTTGGAGCAGCAAGGTAAGCAGAACTCATTGTTAGCAGAAATACTTGGGAGCCCCAGGTCTTAAGTCTAATTTTCCTGGCAATATAAGCACTCGTGACATGCAGGGAGGCAACAGTTTTACCACTGTGAATCCCTCCTATAACCATGACACAGTATTATCATCAGCATGAGCTTCTTCACAAGTCTTTGTGAGTCACCAGCATATTTTACCCCTGCAATGTACTTGGAAAAGCCATCTCCATGGAATAATGCAGATCAGCGTGTGTGAGCCTTCTTTTCAGATTTTTCATAGGCACCAAATGCATCACAGGGCTCTTGAAGAGGACAGGAATGACCCTTAATCAAGCTTCTAAAATGATAATTATAATAATATCTTATAATTTAGCCATCATCACTTAGGAGCACCATGGGGGAGAAATCTAGTAACCCTTTCCTCCTCCTCCCAAGACACACATTTCTTTCCTTTTACCTTGATTGTTGGTATAAAGGCAGTGGTGAGGTACGAGCAGAGCCGAGGGGGCAGGGTGAGTTTGCTGATGTCCTTGTCATCCCGCAGACAGCTAGCTATGGTCTGCTGGCACAGCAGCTGCAGGCTGGAGACCCTGTGCTCGACTCTGACTACATACAATGCAGGTCCGGAAGCCATCAGCAGGCGTGAATCCCTGTGACCCCAACAGATGGAGATGATGGGACGCTGCATGAAGAGCAAAAGGATACTACTTTAAAAGAATTTCTTAAAAGATCTTTTGCCAAGATAGCTGCACAGCAAGTGATCACATGAATTCAGCACCGATCACATTACCCTAAGTCTTGCAGAAACTTAAAAGTGCCTGCTACTGCCCACAAAAAGGGAGAAGAACGGGAACATCTGAAATCATCAATAACAGTAGTTGATGTTTATATAGTGCTTTTTACTCAGAAGGCTTCATCACACAAGAAATCATCTACCAAATTCAGTACCTAGATAAGTGACTTTAAAGTCACACAGTGTTAAAAAGCAGGATCTTTTGATGTCCTATTCAAATGATTTTTTCAGTCACCTAATCAAGCCTCATCCACTGGTAACATCTCACATTTTACAACTGAAAAGTTAAATTATATGCCCAGAGACAGAAAATGAGTGGAGAAAATCCAATCAGCTTTCTTGTCTTGCACTGACTTTTCCACTGCACGGTGTCTCTTTTGAACTATTCCCAGAGGAAATGAACTGTGAAAGAGCACTAGAACAAAACAGAGAACGGCCTTTTGTCTTCTGCTTTTCTACACTCAAAAATGTCTAAATCATGACAGTAAAACTAGAAGGAGTGAGGGGCAACTGATACTAGGTGTTACAATGCAGAATAAATTACTACTGTTTTAGACATTATTCCCTGCTTGCAAGGAACCCTCTAAACTTTCCTCCTAAATCCCATTTTTTCATGTAAAGTACCAGTCTGTTGGGACCTCTTATAGCTCTATCACCATTACTTTTGCCCTTCATAAGTGTTAGTTGCATCCACCTGTCATCTCTTGCTTTCTGAGTTACAAAGCACCTGTATTTGCATATACGCACAAACCCTGTGGTATTTCAATCCCCTATCTGCTATCTCTTTACAAATAAACAACATGGAGTAAAGATGAAACTCTCACTCCATAAAGAATACTATACAAGAGGCTGCGATCAGCGAACTACAAAAGGTTTACTCCTTCCTGTGAAGGGCTTCCTTATTTTCACAATCTATGACACTCAAAAGTTTAAGCAAACATGTTTTTCATCTAAATAATGAACTGTATTTACTGAAAGGTCAGGGTATCTTTGGAAAATCTTTTCATAACAGATGCACCAAACAAGAAGATAGGGTCAAGGCACCACCAGTAATAGCTTTTATCCACTCCTCTATTAGCAATATGGTACCCAGACAGCAGGGTTACATCAGCCCAGAAGTTACTAATCTAGTCTGGGGGAAAAACTTTCCTTTCAGTTACAGATTCAAGATGCTTAAAGGTGAGAAACTGGGAAAATATGTTTTGATATGAATGATTTGAAGCAAAATGTAGCTGCACAGCACTACCATCAAGATAAAGCATTTGATGAAAAACTTCACAGAAAAGATCTTCCCTACTAGGTCATCTTATCCTAGACTCAGATTTCAAGGAAAATATTGGTTTTAAAGTGGGAGAAATGAAGAAGCTTCATTTTAATCACATCTAGGCAACACCACACACACACACACATACATACACACACTTCCACAAAGGCACAAATCTTCAGGCTGACTGATATGCAAATAGAAAGTAGCAACATGTGAACCTTGTAATTTTCACAGTAATTGCTAAAGGCATTTTGTAGTGGAGAACTTCAAAAGAATTGAGAAACCCTTTGTGTACCACCAATAATTACTACATAGCTTGTCATAACCATAATCTGTGGGATACAGGCTTAAATTTAAGGAGAGATCACATAAAGTATCCCCTACTGATTGGTATTTTCATAATTTGTGAGTGTGGCTCAGCCCTCATACTGTCTGGCAGTAATGAGAGAGTTCAAGCTGCTTGCAAAATAAATGCAATTGAAAAGGCACCAACACAAGTTAGGTACGAGCCATGTCTACTATATGACAGTCTGAGAATGGCACTAGTAGAAGTGACCTTGATTTTCCCCAAGGGCTAAATTCCAGCAGGGGCAGAACTATTCACCTGTCTGTTACGACGGGATCCAAACGTCATTCTTCTATTCACCTTGCATCAACTACTTCCCTAGCTTACCTATAAATATAGTGAGGGAACAAACAAGTATGTGACTTGGTACACAAATGTTTATTTATTGTGTAGACTTTGATGCCAAAAGAGAAGTCTGATATCCCAGCTATCATAATCCAATACAGCACACCCAGACAGCCCTACCATAGAGTTGAGTATTGCAGCTATTATAACCCAATATATCACACCCACTGTGTGATACACACTGTTCATCCAAATAAGAGTCAAATGAAATCACTTCTTTTGTCAGGTTACTCTGCATGCAGAGAACAGCAGAGATGCAGATAGTACCAGTGCGAGAACCTTTGCAGTCTTAAACACAGTCTCAAGGAAAAGGTTTTTCAGAAGCTTTGAAGCACTGGGTGGGACCTCCAGCAACACAGCACCATGGAGCTCAGGAAGAGCAGAAAGTCAGAAGCTGAAAGACATTGCCTTCCTGCCTGGCTTCACCAGTTTTCCAACGGGCAACCATAGTTCAGTCACCTTCTAAACTTCTGAATGTATGATGCCTTTACATTCTGTACTTTCATGCAAACAATATGTGAGTGGGTGCATGTTTAAGTAAAGACACAAACATACAACACCTACAAATGTAGTACTGTTTGTAAATAATGACATTTCTACTCTTCCCTTTGCACAGTTCATATCCCCACACAGCTTGTATGTTTTAATATTTTCAATGTCATCAAAGAGCACTTGTACCACACTGGTTTGTCTTTGCTTACTGATTCACCAGACACACTCTGCCTTCCTTTTCTGTGAAATGCTCAGACCCTTCGTACCCCTCAAGCCTAGTATTCAGTAACACTTCCTTTATGATTAAAGGCTAAGATTTAAGAGGAGATTCAGGGAAAATTAGCCTGTTGTTACAGTCTTGGAGAAAGAAAAGATCACCCAAATGCCAGAGCTGACTTGACCTTTAAGTGTATTGCTCCAATAATATTTTTCAATAACTATGCTTCCCACTCTTCCCCTTGATGGACAGGGGATATGAATCAATTACTATAGTAAGTCAGTTATGAGCTGGCCACAGCTTTCCTTTCAACCTCTACTGAGAGAAAACAATTGAACTCCAACATCCAACACAAAAGTATTGCTCCTCATAAAGCATCCACTTATTTGCACTGTTTTAGCAAAAAAAAGGACAAAAGTTGTACCCAAATTGCACCTGTTACAAAGTGAACAAGCAGACTCTAGCACAGAAAAATTTTCTTTTCCATGTTTGCATAGTTGTTTTTTTTCTGCTAGGAACAAGGAAATGCAGCTACAAATATAACATGAGAATTTCTAATCCCACTTTGCATATAAAAATCCCATCAGGTTTTGAAAAATCTCAGCACAAACTGTAAATACCTGAATGAATTCCAGGGTTTAAATACAAACATGTAGGAAAAATAATCATGGAAACCCCCTTGAACTTGAACACATAGGTAGGATTCCGCTCTACCACAATTAAGTATTAGAAATAATTGGCAAAAGGACAAAAAAAATAGATGCTTTATCAGGAGAAATATTGACTGAAAACACATCTCGGCAAGTGTCCAACAAGGAGCTCTTTTGCCATTTTTTTCAGAGTCAGCTTGAAACTCAGAAACATCTACTCAAATCTGTACCCCAGTTGGGATGTTGGCTCCCCTTAGAAAAACATGCAGGAATAGATATTCCTGCTCAAAGCTCTGTGGTCGCTTCTTGTAAGTCACTCATCTGTCTCTCCTACAGGAGAGAACATAATTTATATACCTTCCATCACTTGTATGCAGTTCAGTCAATGAAAACACTGTTCAAGCTGGTTCTTTCCTGCCATGAGCTCAGAAATCCTGAGCCATGGGGCCTGCCTGCTGCTTGAACAAACCCCTTCTTTGCTGGCACTCGGACTCCCACTGGTAATGAAACAAAAATGGTATATTCTAGGCAGAAAGCCCAGGAACTAGCAAGACTTTTCTCAGGAGAAAAAACACAACTGCAAAACAGTATCTAGTGAATGGCATGTGTAAATACGTTGCTAGCTTGCTTTCACTTGAGACTGTGATGTGGTGATGCACAATTTTCCCTGTTTTTCTCAAGAGACAAGCTGAAAGGTGCAATGGCTGCAGTGCCCACCTGGCTCTTGGGAATTGTGCGTGCACATCTCTGTACTGCCACAGCATTCGTGGATGGTTGCTGGAAAGGAACGTAACTCCTTCATTCTTCTGTTCCCCATATTTACATGGGAAAAATATTAACTGTTAAGAACTGATGGTGATAAAAGCAATAAAGACTATGACATGGTCAGAAATTACACTGCTGTGGCCTTACATGATTTTTCATATAATAAACTCTTATTTGACTTGCAAATGTTTCTTACATGCTCTCTATTTCTACAGTAATTTTTTTTAAAGAAGTCACTACAACAAGATTCAATTTTAGCAGAATGAGTCTTTGCTTAGACAAGTGTCTCCATTTTCCACTCCTGATCACAATCCATTTCTGCAGCAGTCAGAGATGATCTTATGGCCTGTATGAAAAATATCAAGGTCCTTGTTGATATCCTAACGTATGTTTCATCAGTTAGTTCTAAACTGTTGCTTTTGTTTCTGTAAGAAAATAAATTCTTCTTGAACCTTTGTTGTCATCCAATAACAACTAAATAGGATTGATTTCACGCAATATAAATGAAAGTCAACATGAACGCTCAGTCAACCTGAACGCTCTGTGTGAAATAAATGAAGATAAGCTCAGCTGAGTAACATAAAATGCAGCCTCATCTCTCATAGCCTTTTGATCTGAATTTAACCTAAAAATTGCACCTTCCTTCTCAGGCCCGAGTAAAATAACTTTTACAGAACTACAAGGTTTCTGTGGGATCACATAATCTTAAATCTATTCATTTAGATGCCGGGACATTTCCAGTGGAGAAGCAGCCTGTAAAATGCTGACAGTAGCAGGTCTATAGCAAGTGGGTCTTCTTCTCAAAGACTTCTGGAAACTTCTCCCATAAAGATTTAGTGTTTACTACACCACTTTGAATTAGGGTTTAAAAATATTACAAATACCATTTTTCTGCATTTAATCTTGCTGTCTGTACAACATGTGAGGCTTAGTTCACTGACCTCCTCCTTGTTCACTACCCTTGAGGTTTAATCTGTCCTTACACCAGTTACACAGTGATATAAAATAATAAGCTAATGTAAATTTACTGTAGAAGTAAAAGTGTATAGATAAGATCTACATTTTAAATCTGCGCTCTTGTTCCCCTCCCTCTCTGGGACATATAAAAAATTATAAAAAGTGAAAAAGGAACCAAAATATAAAGTACAACTTTGAACCATCAGACGGAAAAAAATCACAAGTTTGTTAAAGTTGGAAGTTAGATAATTTTGTAGTGTAGGAAACTCCTGTTTAAAGTTCAAGATATGGGAAGATATGAAGCAGCTGTATCCACTCAGAAGTGACAGTAGGTACAGTTAGTTGATATAATAAAGACCTGTTTGCACATTAGATGAGAAATTCTGAAGTGACAGAACTGGGTTGCAGCATTTCCATCAAACAATTTTAGCAAGACTCTAAAATACTCTTAAATGAGTTGATCATTCTCATCCCTGCTTGATGCCAGTGAAAGATTTTCGAGACTTAACAAACAATGTAATAAATTAATATTCTTCCAGTAATAAAATTATGACCAGCAGGGCAGCCTGCTGTTGTAATCATATTTTCAAATTTTGAAAAAGCAGGACCATGGAAAAAACTGCCAGCTAAAATAACTGGGCATATTTTTGGTACATCAGGTTGTTGTTCATGTGTACAAGGACAAGTCTAGTACAAGAAAAAATTTACAGAAATCGATAGTACATTTTTGAACAGTCATCAGCTGATCAACAGCTCTTAAGATACGCCCTTTGTGTAAAGCAAATAACCAGTATCAACTCTGGATCACAGTACAGACACAGTTTGGTCCAGTGTGATATTCTGAAGTTTCTTCCAAAATTTTTTCATCATTCTTTCAAAGTTCAAACCAGTTTTATTCTGCGTAGCAAAAATTCAATATTGGACCAATCCTTACTGATGCTTGTTCAGTTCTTTCCACTACATTCTGCAAATACATTCTTGCAGTATGCCAGGGTGGCAGACTGAAGCCCCAGAGCAGGGAACAGGATACAGTGTTACACTATGTTTATACCACTCTGTTTATGAATGCTGTTTTTCATGCAAAGCTACTGCTTTCATTTCAATACTTCTAAACAAGTGTGATTTCTCTCTCTGGGGTTTTATAGTCAGCAAACTAAGTTTATGAACTATAAATTTCTACACTGAAGGTAAAAGCTTAAGAGAGTTAATCAAATGAGACAGAGGATGCCAAAATCATACTAAAGCTGGAGGAGAAGAGAGCATATAAAACACCTTGAAGGGATCCATGACAAGAGTCATTGTCAAGATGAGTTACTTGCAGTTCCCAAATCTATTCTACCTTTGGGGTTTGCAGTGATTTTATGTTCAGTAACATTCCAGTCAAGTTGCATATTTTAGACTGAGTTCTGTTATAAACAATAAAATCTCCTGTTTCCTGAATATCCTACTGAAGATAGGACAGACAAACAGCAGAAACAAAAACAATTCAGTATATTTTACTGATAAAATTAATCTTCAGATAAAATTAATTTTCAGATATCTGCTTTACCAAAGAACTGGAACAGAGGACCATATGGAAAATCAGTTTTACACCTGTAATCCACCATCTTCTATGTTCATGGATGTTTTACTTTTTCTGGCCTTTATGTTCAGAACAGTCATTTAGAATAAATGTGCCTTTCCGGTCACACATTTCTTCTTCAGAAGAAAAAGTTTTAGCAGAGGAGTTCAAGATGAGGAAATTCTTTTATTTTCTTCTTTTTTTTTCCTTCAATAACCAGTAATGAATTTTATAAAATCACATTGAAAGGCTGACTGTCATGGTACAGAAAACTAATTAATCTACTCTGATGAATTTGTCATGAGACAAATTACTGGGACCACTGACTCACTCTGTCATTGTTGCATATACATCTTTGGAGCAGAGGCACAGCATAACAAAAGTTACTAGCAATTTTCTTCTGCAACAGTGTTTTTTTCTGGCTTTGTTAGTACACCGATGACTTAACAATGTTCTAGCATATCTGTCACTTAGCTGGTAATACTGCTAGATTAGCATTCAAATACATAAAAGAATAAAGTCCACATGAGCAGATACAGGTGTCCTTCTGAAAAACCCCTCACTTCCTCCTGCAGCTGAGTAAATACGAATTTAAATGCACCAAATAAAGAGAATAAAAGCTAATTAATAAGAGAAGAGGAGTGACTCTAATTTTAGGCAGGTTTATACACAAATATTTATGGTTTTTATTAAACATATCAGTTTGAATGTTATTTTTATCCCAGTTTCCAAAGGAAATGAGACTCCATGATTCTGTTATTAAGTGCTGATAGCCACCCCCCGACCCTCCCCATCCTTCACTTCCAACCTGGCTTACAACTTCCCAAGTTGTTGGCTTTTCATCTGCAGTTGACAATGTGGGAAGAAATCTCCATTACACTAAAATCATAGAATCATAGAATCGATTGGGTTGGAAAAGACCTCCGAGATCATCGAGTCCAACCCTTGGTCCAAATCCAGTCCATTTACTAGATCATGGCACTCAGTGCCACGTCCAATCTGCGTTTAAAAATCTCCAGGGATGGTGAATCCACCACCTCTCTGGGCAGCCCATTCCAATGCCTGATTACTCTCTCTGTAAAGAATTTTCTCCTGATATCCAACTTAAATTTCCCCTGGCGGAGCTTAAGCCCGTGCCCCCTTGTCCTATTGCTGAGTGCCTGAGAGAAGAGACCACCCCCCACCTGGCTAGAACTTCCCTTCAGGTAGTTATAGACGGTGATGAGGTCACCTCTGAGCCTCCTCTTCTCCAGGCTAAACAACCCCAGCTCCCTCAGCCTCTCCCCACAGGACTTATGCTCCAGTCCCTTCACCAGCCCTGTTGCTCTTCTCTGGACCCGCTCCAGCACCTCAATATCCTTTCTGAACTGAGGGGCCCAGAACTGAACACAATACTCAAGGTGTGGCCTCACCAACGCAGAGTACAGGGGAAGGATCACTTCCCTGCTCCTGCTGGACACGCTATTTTTGATACAGGACAAGATCCCATTGGCCTTCTTGGCCACCTGGGCACACTGTTGGCTCATGTTGAGCTTCCTGTCAATTAGTACCCCCAGGTCCCTTTCTGCCTGGCTGCTTTCCAGTCACTCTGTGCCCAGCCTGTAGCGCTGCAGGGGGTTGTTGTGGCCAAAGTGCAGGACCCGGCACTTGGCTTTATTGAACTTCATCCCATTGGAATCAGCCCATCTCTCAAGTCTATCCAGATCCCTCTGCAGAGCCCGCCTGCCTTCCAGCAGGTCGACACTCCCTCCCAGTTTGGTGTCATCAGCAAATTTGCTGATGATGGACTCAATCCCCTCATCTAAATCATCAATAAAGATATTAAACAGGACTGGACCCAACACAGACCCCTGGGGAACACCACTGGTGACCGGCTGCCAGCTGGATGCAGCTCCATTCACCAGCACTCTCTGGGCCCGACCCTCCAGCCAGCTCCTAATCCAGGAGAGGGTACACTTGTCCAAGCCATGGGCTACCAGCTTTTCCAGGAGTATATTATGGGAGACAGTGTCAAAGGCCTTGCTGAAGTCTAGATAGACCACATCCACAGCCTTCCCCTCATCCACCAGGTGGGTCACCTGATCGTAAAAAGAGATCAGGTTGGTCAGACAGGACCTGCCCCTCCTAAACCCGTGCTGGCTGGGTCTAATCCCTTGTCCATCCTGAAGGTGCTGTGTGATTGCACTCAGGATGATCTGCTCCATAACCCTGCCAGGCACCGAGGTCAGGCTGACAGGCCTGTAGTTGCCAGGGTCCTGCTTGCAGCCTTTTTTGTGGATTGGGGTGACATTCGCCAACCTCCAATCATCTGGGACCTTCCCAGAGAGCCAGGACTGTTGGAAGATGATGGAGAGCGGTTTGGCAAGCTCTTCTGCCAGCTCCCTCATCACCCTGGGATGGATCCCATCTGGTCCCATAGACTTGTTAGGATCCAGCTGGCTCAGTAAGTCACTAACTACATCCTCCTGGAATACAGGAGGGCTATTCAGCTCTCTGTCTCTGTCTATCTGCTCTAGAGGCCAGTTGTCCTGAGGGCCACCTGTCTTACTGCTAAAAACTGAGGCAAAGTAGGTGTTAAGTACCTCAGCCTTCTCATCTTTGTTAACTATATTTCCCTCCAAGTCCAACAGAGAATTGAGGTTTTCCTTGCCCCTTCTTTTGCTATTAATGTATTTATAAAAGGACTTTTTGTTATCCCTAACTGAATTAGCCAAATTAACTTCAAATTCCACTTTTCTTTCCCTAATTTTTTTCCTGCATGACCTAGCTCTCTTCGTAAATTCTTCATAAGTAGCCAGCCCTTTTTTCCACAGTCTGTAAACTTTCTTTTTATCCCTGATTTCTTTCAGAACCTCCCTATTTAACCAAGCCGGCCATCTTCCCCTCCGGCTGGCCTTTCGGCACACTGGAATAGCCTGTTCCTGTGCGCTCAAAATTGCCTGTTTGAAGCATGTCCATCCCTCCTGGACCCCCTTGCCTTTAAGGGTTGTTTCCCAGGGTATGCCCTGAATTAGTTTTTTGAGTAGGCCAAAATCTGCCCTCCGGAAGTCCAGAGAAGAGGTTTTAATGATGGCTCTCCTTACATTTCTTACATTACTGCCATTTCCATGAAAACTAGCAGCTGGAAAGAGCTGAGAGACTTACCTTAGTACTTTTACAATGAGAAATACTGCAATATAAACTTGATAGTAACCTGTTCTGTCTGGCCCTAGAAGTACTCATATAATGGCAGAATGATTATCCCTCACATCAGCCACAGTATGTGCTTTCTCCCAGCTGATTAAGTAGAGGAGAAAGGAGAAGAGCTGAAAACATGAAGCTATATATAGAAAACTAGAGGAGATTAAGGTATTTAAATTAAGGAGAATTTGAGATTACCAGGAACAAAACAGTAAGAGAAGAGCCTGCACACACTCATACTTTAAGGCAACCTGGCCTGATCTGATCATATGCTCAAACCACAGTGTGATTTCACAGCTTAACACCAGTGTTACACTGGTTCAACAGCTAACGTGGACATACTGTATTCTGGTACTAAAGTAACAGAACAAGGTTTGCTTTTTACCTAGTCTGGGAAAAAGCAACACTGATATAAATGTTTTCTTCAGAACTGATCCAGAGAGGAAAGGGCTGTGCTACTTTGCTGAAGGGGCTATGTTTAAGACAATAAAGCTGTGTTTATGGGTAAGTCCTTTAGGTTACCTAAATCAGTATTAGATGTCACTCTACGTATTTAGGTTGGCTTTAAGAGATCATTATTTTACACATTACACGACTAAAGAATTCTACCTAAATTAGAGTGATAAAGTTAATAAGCACAGGTTAATGCTACATATAAGCAAACACAAAGGCTTAGCAGCTGGTTTACTATGTCATCCTTTTGTATCCATTCCAGATCAAGGTATACTGAAAAAAAAATAATACATGGTATCACAATTAAACATAATTAAGTTAATATATCTATAGCACTTTCCTTCACTTTTAGATTTTAATGCTATTATAAAGTTTCACTACTAACAGCCAGGAATCAGAACAGAGTCATCCCTATTCTGCAGAAAATTAAATAGAGATACATTCAGCTAAGCTCTGAAATACCAGCGAAGATCTATCAAGCATGTTGTGCTCCTGAGCAGCACACAAACCAAGTGTTGACATTTACTTGGCAAGTTACATGACCGAGGTTACAGTGAAAGTCTGTACAGAAGGTGGGAACAGAAACAAGACTTTCTGATTCATCCTTTTCCATCTGATGCCGTAAAAAGTAAAATACTGCATCAGACCAACTGATTGTACATTAGAAAACTGCAGCAATAACAAAGACTGAAAAATGTTGTAGTTATGATACTGGAGTTGGAATATTTTTGTCCAGGTCTTGGCTCTGCTACAATATTAAGCGACTTATTTAGCTTTTTTCCTCCTCAGCCACTTATCCATAAAACAACAGAGGGTTTTTTTTCCTATCTGTCTGTTCATGGCCCAGTGATTTTGGGAAACAATACCTAGTACACTGGACCCTAGAATCAGACACAATCTTTCATGTCGACCTCAATGCAAACAATCATTATTTATAGTGCATTTTTATCTACAATGTGTTTTAGAACGAATTCAGGACATTTTGCAACCTTTTCCACATTGCAGCTCTATACCAATGAGCTAATGTGGGAAAGACATGTCAGCAAAGCATTGAGAACAGACTTAAAAAGTACCTCCTACCTGCACAGGTGTCTCCAGAGTGTAGATATGTTCCCCACGCACGTTGTAGAACTTGACAAGTGCGCTTTTCAACAGAGAACCATTGCTGAGGTCAAACAGCTGGTTTTGCTTTTCCATGCCTGCTACTGCAAGTAGGTCTCCTTGTGTGCACCACTGTACCACCACATCTGAAAGCACAAAGATGGTTTGTAATAATCACTGATCAGAATCAATAGGAACAGCATTTCCAGATTATGCAAAGTAACTTGAACAGATAAAATATGCTCTCGAAAGTTACTGAAGTACTTAGAAACCTAAATCCTTTCACTGAAACAACAGAAAATACACCATAGATGCACTTTGGAGAATGACTCTCCCTACTCGGCGCATTGCAAAACATGTGTAAAAACCATTCATTCTTCTCTCTTTGTGGTAACTCTATAATGTAATCAGGGGTTGCTCCTAAATACCTAAGGACAAGAATTTACTAGAGATGTGGAACTGATGTGGAAGATCCTACATACAGCTTTGCAATAAAAAAGTGGAATCAAGTTAATGTGCAGCTAAATAATCTCCCTAAGAGAGCAGTAAAGAGTATTTGTCTGGAAAGGCCTACAGCAAAAAAAAGCAGAATATCTGGCAATGCCTCATGTTCTCACTATCTGTGAATATTAACTTCTAGCATAACTCAAACTAGAGTTATAACTTAGTGTAACATGAAATTAAAATGACTTGGACTTTTGTCCATAAATACATATGGCCTCCATGTCATATGTTTTCTTTTGCCACCATCATATAAAGATGATTAGCGGTTTGGAACATCTCTGTTACAAGGAGAGGCTGAGGGAGCTGGGCCTGTTTAGTCTAGAGAAGAGAAGACTGAGAGGGGATCTCTTTAATGCATATAAGTATCTCAAAGGTGGGTGCCAAGAGGATGGTGCCAGACTCTTTTCAATGGTATCCAGTGACAGGACAAGGAGCAGCGGCCAGAAACTAAAACACAAGAAGTTTCACCTCAACATGAGGAAGAACTTCTTTATGTTGAGGGTGGCAGAGCACTGGAACAGGCTGCCCAGGGACATCCTGGAGTCTCCCTCTCCGGAGATATTCAAAACACACCTGGACGTGTTCCTGTGTTGCCTGCTCTAGGGGACCCTGCCTTGGCAGGGGGATTGGACTGGATGATCTCCAGAGATACCTTCCAACCCCAATAACCCTCTGATTCTGTGATTCTGACTTGTGAAAATCTACTCACCTGCTTAGTAGGGGTTTGCCAGAATCACACAGGGCCTGCTTAGTCTCTCATATACACGGATATGAATATACATATCAGTTACTTCTCTTACAGGCACCTCATGATAAGGAACGCCCACAACTTAATTTGGGGATGATAATTTCAAACCCTTATATCCTCTAGCTCTTCGTCACACTACAAGAGCAGCTCTAAAACTGTATTTTGCATTTCTGCTTGTGTTTCAGAGACAGATTTGCATGTGCAAAGAATACTGAGCTAGTCTTTAAACCTTTTTACTATTTAAACGAAAGGTGAAAGGCAGCTATTTTGTGCTGAGACAAAGTGAAGGTAAAGACAAAATTTCTGTGCTCTGGGATGCTCAATCTGCCAAGAATCTTTTGAAGACACTTGTGGGCGAGAAGCTGTCTTCAAATGAAGAAGCAGAAGAGAAATGAGAGTTGGCAGGAAGGATCTCAAAATTGTTTCAAGCTGTCAACTTGTCATTTTCAGGGACTTTTATGTGCAATTTAAAATGGTTTTGTATTATTTCAACTTTCTTATATTTCTCATGGGAATTATGCTTCTATACATATCAGAGGCAAGACGCAAGTTCCTCAAGATAATTTTTCCACAGCTGGCACGGTATGCTTCTTGTTTTCTCTTAGTTTTCAGCCCTCTAAGTAATCTACAATGGGATTTAATTCATCTTTCTCAGAGAGTAAAATGATAGGCAGGCTAAAAATAAATGAGGCAAGCTGATCAACTCCACTTTTGGTAACTGGATTAACTACACAACTACCAGAATGAAAAAACAGTCTCCTTTTGATACATGTCTTCAGGTAAAACTTTCACCTGATCCCCATACCAAGAGGAAGAGGAGTGATTACTTTGTCCAGCAGTTTTCCCTCTCACAAACTCCTAGAAATAGGCTGCTGCAAAGGCAGCAAAGGGTTGGATGTGGGCTGCAGCATCCTCCCAGGACAGTGTGGCTCTATTGCATGCTTGCACTGCCAACAGGGTCTTCAACAACTATTGAACCTTTATATAAAATAGCTCAACTGGTAACTAGGTTCTCAGCATAAGCACAGAGATTAAAAATCAGATGGAGGTTTTGTCTAGGGTAATGGTCTGCAAGTAAATCAGTGGATCAGTCATCCCTCAAAACTATTTACCAACCACTACAGGCATGTGTATCAGCAAATGCTGAAGAGAGAGCATTGCAAATTTGCCGTACCTCAGCAGGCAATAGTTATAAATAACAAGTGCAACTAGCAGATGTAGTTCAGCAGTTCTGCAGGTACCAGTGTGCTGAGAATCACTGAGTTAAAAAGCATAAAAAAAAGAAAGGATACATCTGAACAGTTTAGGACCTCCACTAGGACTGACAAAATCACCATTACTGTTCAAGCTGGATGAAAAGAAGAACTTTTATTTGGGTAATCAAATTGTCAATGTTTTTCTCTATCAATTTCACTGAAATATTCCCAGTAAAACGACAGCTCTGCAAAGCTAGTTGAATGGCAAAAATATATTGTTACCGCTTGAAATAGTTTTATAGTTGACTGCTTTAAAAACATATTGAGTAGCCTTACAACGGCTCATAAAGGTAGGGGTATCTGCTGCACAGACCACAAAGCAATACTTTGAGATTTTAAACACAACCAGAGGAACAAGAACTTGCAGCCAATACTGAAGACCATCCACTCTCAGCAGAATACCAAGTGCCTGGACAGGATGGAGACCCTGAACTGGGTGGTTTTGCACATTCTTGCAGTAAAATTACAATCACTTGAAACAAAATATGATATGAAGACACAGAAAAACCAGACATCTATATAAAACTATATGTAAATACTTTCCACTGTACAGCGCTTCAAAACAACAGAGTGATATCCCAGTCACCTTTCTCTGCCTCACACACACTCCCAATCCAGCAAGGTGCTGCACATTTTTAGTCTACTGATGAAAACAATGTAGCCCAGTTTATAACTCATAAAAATATTCCTACTCTAGCTTGCACATTAATATTTCTCTACAGGAGGGTGACATAATTAAGGGATCTTTTTTCCACTAGTGAAAGTCAATGGGGAAAGAGAAACAGGACAGACACCCTCGGCAAGAAAGAGCCCTGCAACTCTAAACAGAGAATAAGCCGGGGTTTGTTTCTCTTACTGTTTCCAGTTGAAAGACGGACTAGATGACAACTACTAAGTTTTCCATACTTTAGGCATCCTTTGGGCTGACAAAGTTTTCTCGATCATAGGGTTGCCTCATGATGCTACACTTTGCCACTCGTGCACTTCTTGTGGTGGCACAGATGAAGGAGTGAAAAAGAAACCTCAAAGGTGATTTTTTTTTTTTACGTCCTAAGACTACTCTATATAATGGATCACCCAAAAACTATGGGGCTGGTGTTCAAGCAACTTTTCACCAAAAACATCCCACTGCTCCAGAACAGCTAAGAGTCTGCTCCAACAGCCTCATTTTCTTTTCATCTAATTTAAAACTAATTTACCTGTGCAGGTGCAAAAACATATTTGTTTGTGCCTGTGTGCTGCAGTGAATTAAAATGTCTCTGCAGGCAAAACACGGTAAATTGTACTGAGAGTGCTGGCAAAGCAAGAGACTTTTTTAATAGGTAAGAACAGTAAAAATTTCAATGTGAGTTAAAGATTTTACATGGAATACTGATCGAACAAACATTCGTGCACATCACTTAGCAAGATGTATAGTAATTAACCAATGGCATTTTCCTTCCCTCAGAATAACTTGCCTCTTGATAGTTAATAATTCTAGCAGGTTTTCAATATTTGTGAGAATCAAAGCAGCATTGCAATTCATACTGGGTTATCAAAAGCATGGAAAACTTTGTGAATTAAACATGCAAAGGTAGTGTTATGTAGCAGAGGCATTCACGCAAAAAAGCATAAACACATTAGTACATTCAGCTGGATAACTGCAAACAGATAGATTGCTCTACAAAATTGCCATGAAAACACGATCACAAAGGCATTTTGAAACATTTTGCAAACACAAAAACTCCATCAGCCAAGCGCTGCTCTTCCTCCAGCAGGTGTCACTGCTCGAAACAGCAATAACAGCGGCCGAGTGCTTCAGGGTTAAGGAGAGACAACCACAAAAACATAATCTATGCACACATCACTAAGAATACAAGAAAAACAGAGCATAGGAAGGGGTGAAATGGCTTCTTTTTGTACCTTTCAACCCTGAGCGGATGATAGTAGGAGACAAGTCATCATAATTGTTCATTAAACTGATGTCTCCTGACGTGAAGCTGACAGTAAGCAGTGGCTTGGTGTTCTGCACCGGGACTGGATACACAGCTGGTCCATCTGCAAAAGAAGGCTCTGGAGTGAGTAAAAGGTAAAACAACCAAAAGTAACTACACTTAGGCTGAAACACACAGTGCTTCAGCCTACCATCATCAGGAGTGGTTGGTTCTTAGTCTCAAACTCCACCTGCTTACTTCTGCAACATCTAAGGGCAAAAGCAAAGCAGGTTTAGCTACTTAAGCTTGTCTGTTTCTGTGACACTCCACTGTTTTTACTTTGTGAATTTTTACTGCAGCATATCCAAGTGATTTATTGCATATACTATTATGTTATATACTGGTGTTTTTCAATCTTTCTCCATTGCCAACTCCCTAAAGTGTCAAAAAATTGAAAACCAGTGCCTCGGAAGGCTTCCTTGAAACCCAAGTTGAAAACCAGTGTGATGAACAATATAATCACAAATAATTAAAAATTATTTGTTCGACATACTTTCTTCTTGGGCAAGCGCTGGGGACTCCTCCTTAAATCACATAGAGACATCATAAGAACTTCTAAGAGAACAATCCGACCTTTCACAAATTACTCCATTCTAAACGTTAAGAGCTAGGCAGCAGCATGAAGTTACCTTCCATTCTGTGTAACAGGATCCAATGCACCTAAAGGTCTGAGTGAGCCCAAATGGAACATGTGGCTTAAAAACCATTTCTGCAAAGTCTCTGCTCCTCTGGGCTTGTTTTTCAGCATTCACTGAAACTCCTTTGTTTAAATACTTCATGACCAATTTCACCATCTGTAGCATTTGCTGTTTAACTCTTTCTGTTTACAGTTTCTGAGAGGAGATGCCACTGGTCCCTGATTAAGTGCCTCTCAAGGCTCAGCCAATATCTTTTCAGTAAAAATGGCAGAGCCAGTTTAGAGTAGTATTGCTTCTGACTTGTAAAAAAGCTGATCAGAAAGCATTTTGGAGAAAGATGTCTAGTAATTACCATCTCTGTGTGTATATAATTTAAAAAGAAAAACCCAACAAACTTCTAGTCCTTCCTACACATCTGTGTGAGTCAAAGGCTCATCACCTTTGAGAGATTTATGCTGCATCTGCTCTCAAGAAAACACATCATGTTTGGGTAATCATTAAAATAAGCTTGTAGGCTTGTAACAAGTTCACCCACCCCCTGACTGACTCAGAAAAAGCTAACACATTCAGATCATTTAAGTTCTCATCTGTGTATTCTGCAGCTTCACCATCCTCCAACTGGAACCTCAGTATTTAAAAACAAAAACAGCAAAAAACCAATTCAATGTTGTTGTCTGTCTTGTTTTAGAAGCTTGCTATGTTGAAGTTTGTTTCTTTTCTTCTAAGATATCTCACCCAGTACCAAAAGTGAGGAACGAAAGCCAAAATGAAACTCAGTTCTAAAATATGCTAACATTTTACCAGATGATCAGACTATTTCTTTCATTATTTATTCATTGATTATAAACTAATCAACCACATCAATAGAAGTATTAGTAATACTTAAATAAGAAGAATGGGACTGACTGTGCATGGACACTTAGGCCTCATACGTTTTTGCTACTGATGATTTTTACAGTTTAAAACCAAAGCATTTCACCAAATGAGTTGTATTGAGACTTCAGGAGAGGGAAGGATTTCTTCCTGACCCTCAAACTGGCAATCTGCTCTGAAGCACGTGAATTAGTAACTCCAGACAGCTTTAGTCACCCTGCTTCTACCCCACATAATTGCAGGTAATATCTTCATTTTCGAGCCTTCTATAGTACTTATTGAACTCGTTATGTCAGGACTACCAGAGATGGGACCAAAATAATGAGCCTTACAGAAATTCTACAAAACAGAGATAAAATTACATATATAGTACTTTACACTATGTCTAGTACTGGTGTCTTTTCATGTGAACCTATATAGTAACACATTAACTTCTGTGACTGCACTCTGACTACCTGCATACATATGAACCATTGCAATACCTCATACCTACTTATCAGTGAAACCTGACATGTCCCTATCTAGTGTTTTTCACTCACCCTCACTGAAAACTTTGAGCTTTGTGCTGTTATCTCATTTGTGCAAAGGCAGAGCAGCACAGATGAGGTACGACCTGCAGCAAGGTTGGTGGCAGAGCTGGGAACAAACCCACTCTCCCATACCAGCTCTCTGCTCTACCAGAGCTTGAAACTGTGCCCGTCCTGCTGTTTTTGAACAGCATGAGAACTCCCTGTATTTAAGATGTCTTCGTGAGCACTTGCAAAGCTGAAACAGAAGGACATGCACATAACACTACCTTGTGGTGGGGAATAGTCATCAGAGTCCGTGTCGCTCTCGCTGCTGTCCTCCACCAGGAAGCTAGGGTAGTTCCAGGACATGTTGAGGATGCCATCTGACTCATGAAGGAGCACATGGGCCAGCATTCGGCCGTGACAGTCCATGACAATAACCTGTCCATCAGCAGTGCCAAACAGTACCTGGAAATAACAGAACAGGCTCTAGTCTTGCCAAATGTAAGCCATTGGACCCTCCTTCAAATGCATCTTGTAGTTAACTAGCTATGCTGGAAATTAATTGAAAGCAAAGCAGTCAGGGATGTGAAATGGTGCCAGAATAGGACATTGCAACAAAAGATCTTTGTAAAGAATGAAGTTAAAGCAGCAGAGTCTAGAGCTAAGATCATAAAAATCTGTGAGCAAGTAATGTCTTGTGGTGGGTGCATTTTGTTCACTTTAATATGAGACATTACATTTTATTTGAACTTGGACATTACTACAACTAAAGCGAGCAGGTAGAAGGGCTACCACAGATTCTGCAGTATTCTTGGATTATATAGAAACATCTAAAATTGGTGGCAGAAACCGAGGTATGCATCAGTCATAACAGTATCAAAAGAAAAGGCACTGCTGACAAAAGTGAGGTCTTTGCAGAGATTTCAAACAGCTTGTAAGAAATAGAAAACTGAATAGAGAAAGACAGGTTATTCAGTTGACAAGCTGAGAGCAGGTGGCAAAACAGAGGCAAAAGCAGTATGATCAGTCCAAGAGGAAGGCAATGTGCTACACATTCAGGAAGACGAAGAAGAGCTTCCACCGACCATTTCAAAAACAAAATGGATAACCCGAGTTTTTTTCTTGCCCCTAAACAACTCCATAGCCATTGTGCACAGACTGAGGTCAGTCTGACTGGAACCTGCAATTTCTTTTTTTATAAGCATTTTCTGTTTTAAGGCTTCAAGCAAGTTAAGATCCTGCATATTTGATGAATTTTAGTAAACCATCAGGAAATAAGGATGAATAAATCTTAAAACTATAAATGCATTAGCCAAGGCCATTGCTGCTATCGTGTAACTCCGTAAGAGGCGAATATATTTTAAAGCAAGTTTAAAGGTACTCATCAATTTGAAATCTGGCCAGCATTAAAAATGCAGCTAAAAGGAAGGCCAATCTTATACTTGCTCTTCAGTATGCCACCTACTTCCAATACTTGTAAATTTAAGTTACTAACAATTATATGCTCAGATCAAAAATTCACCTAGTCTTGTATCTTACCTTTAAGAGTGGTCAAGTGTTTGGTGAAGAGTAAAAGAACAGGATGCACTGAGCAGGCATCTCCCCTACACACACATGTAGCTTTCAGCAAAAAATATTCCCTCTTCTTTGATAATTGATAATTTCAGTTGGTAACCTTTAGTTCTTAATACTAAAAGAAATACAGAATAATTGTCCCTATTTACATTCTCAACATCAGTCACAATTTTATAGACCTCTATTATCTAATCTGCTAGTCATCTCTTTTCCAAGCTGAAGAATCATAGCCTACTTAGGATCTCCCGGTACAGTTGTTGTTCAAAGACTGCAATCACCCTTTCTGTCCTCTGCTGTCAGAGGTCTTCTTTTCCATCTTCCTTCTGAGGTGTAGTGTCAGACTTGCAGCATTCAAAGTGTGTATTGTATCAGACTTATACAACAGCACTCTCCTAGGAAGCAATTGTCATGGTTGCACTTTTGGATGTTTCAGAAAGCAAGCGTGGCTTAAGTCTTAGTCAATAAAAAACAGGTACTAAAATTTCTTCAATGATCAATATAATGATCAATGAAGGTTGTAAACTAGAATGGCAATTTAACAAAAGAACTCCAGTGAAGTCATTGAAATCTTAAGAAAAACAATGGAGTTGTTTCACATTATCAAAAGTATTGAAAAATCAGTATCTGGATGCCTTAACTATAATCATTACATGTTATGAATATTTTTGTGTTAAATAGTTGCTGGGTTAAAACAGCAGCTAAAGTTTGCTACAAGCCTCAGATTACTATTCTTAGATATAAAAGCAAGAACTCCAGCTTTGTTCATCTCACACCACTTTCTCTCATGATTCTTTATTCTTCTTTCACTTGTATCATCTCATCTCCTTTCACACTGTTCATTATTTCAACTGTTTTCACGTGTATAATCAGTGCACAGCCACTTTCACTATTTACTTTCAAAACACAGCCACTCTCCTTCAGATCTCTACAAAATAAACTTCTACAAAGTCAAAATCCTACTAGCTTTTCACACCACTTTCATTCTACTCTATAGATTAGTTTGTTACCAGTTTCCTAGAAGTTTTATAACTTCAAATACCTAGACAGAGGAGGTGAAACTCTCTATTGTTTCTGACAATAGTAGCAATTTTAGTGCTTCCTAAAATCCGGTAGAATCATTTTATAATTGGGTACGAATGCTTGCACTCATCACCCAGAGTTCAGTCCCATCTCAATCTAAAGCTAATTCTTTTGAGTAGCTATGCCCCCAAATAATTCAAAATTATGAAGTCCTCAGTAATTTCCAATTCAGATCAGAACAGCGGCATGTCAGCATCTTAATCCTTCACTGGAACCTCAGAGCTCTTTAGCAACCCAGAAATGTCAGAGGGCACTCTTCATCTCTTTAGCCAGGTTGTAGGTTGCAAGAAGCAGCTAAGTTTTGGGGTTGTAGCAATACAACCTTTAAAATGAAAGCATTTATCAGGCTGATAGCCCTGCTGGCTGAACTCCTGCTGAAGCTGTAAAAATGTCTAATGGTGTTATCATCCATAACATTACTCAAGTTATAAATGCCACACTTAAGCTACTCATGTCAGATGAATAAAACTCTCTTGACCTTCAGACAAAAGGTTGAGCCACAGGGTATGCCTGAAGGATCTAAAAGAGAAATTTAAAAAGTTGCATTTTAGCTGCCTAAATTAATATTTTTTTGGTTATTTGCAGATTTAGGAGGTCAGAGGGAATACTGGAAAAAGGTAAGGAACAAGTAATAGTGTTTCGTTACAAAAGCTAAATGATAATAATAGTAATTAAAAAAACCAAACCCAAGTACTTATTTTGAAGTGGTTCTTTGGCCCCTTGTTCTGTTCTTAACTCATTTCCCTTTCCTTCATACTGTTCATTATTTCAAATGATTTTACATGCATTACCACTTGTAGAATATGCATAATCTGATAACCAAATACCTAAAATCACCCAATACATTCAAAGTGTGAGTCAGTACCACAACAAAAATACACTATGTCTTTACAAAACATATCAAATGTAAAAAAGCCCATGCTACAGTGAAGCTGTAGCTGATTAAAGGTCACACAAATGCAGGGCTCCTGTAATGCCTACATGTTCCATGCTTTGAAGGAAAAACTGTGGTAAACAGCATTAGGACAGTTTTCTAAGTCTACCAAGAGCTGAAAGTTTGGTTCAGTTCTGAAACACACATCTCCCGGTTCTCCATGAAATCCAAGCTTGGGGTGATTCCTATCTATTATAACAAATCTGAATCACCCTTCTCTTAAGTCTGCTGACCTCTTAAGTCTCTGGGATAAGTTTCATAATCTAGTTTTAGTAAATGAAAAGAGTTTTCATCTAAAGATTTTTAAGCTATCATCCATGAAACTTATCATTCAAGACTGCAATCCCCTTAAATGCCCCAAGATATCAAAAACTCTTCAATAAACAGTCTGAAATATACCAATTTCTGAAAGACATATGGTAAGCAAAAGATGGGGTATTCTGCTCTGAAGTATTCATCTCATGAGGGGATGACAATTAGAATAGCCAAGAAGCTACAAAATTAATTTCAAGAGGAACAACTTGAATCTGTTTGGTGACTTTGCTACATATGGATCTGTTGTGCTGAACTGTCACTGTTCCTGTAAGATCTGTCATGATGCTATAATGCATCTGGACCAGACAGAGTACTAGCAGAAAATGGTTTGACAGCACAGAGATCAACAAAGCTACAATGGATTGGCCAAAGACCTAGTGTTCAGCACAGGAGGCTCACCACCTCTTAAGAGAAGTATAATTTTCCAACAGTGATGTTCTTTTTGCATTTTGTTGCTATTTAATTTGGTTTAATGTGAGTAAATTGAACTCATCAACAGTAAGAATACTCAAGCTTTATGTTAATTTGAATATACCAGCATTAGAAAAGGGGGAGATCCTGCCATCTCACCATATCTGATTATATGCAGTACCTGAGGAAATTAAGTTGTTACGATTCTAGACTTAAGCCTATGAAACCGTCCTGACTTAAATCTGCAGAGAACCTAGCCATGGTCCATTCCTGCATCTTTGCCTGTCCTCATTGTCAAAGAAGCTTTCCAGAACTGCAGTCACTTTGACTCTTATAATAAGCAAGGATAATCCAATCCCAGTAATAATGTATTAAATTACTTGATGTATATATGCGGGATAAAAGAAAAAATTGTTTCCAGTCTCAGGTTTTGGTTGTTCAAACTGAACAGACAATACTGTTACAAAAAGATATTGATAAAACAAGATGCCTCTCTTCATGACATTTAGTACTAACAGTAAAGGTTTCTAATGTTGCTAGTTAAACAAAATTCCCAGGAAATCTGATCAATACATTTTCAGAACTCGGGTTGTCATTCTGCATCAGGGAAACAACCGAGCCTTTGACTGAAGCTGAAGTATTAGAAGCTGGATTTGCTATTGCTAGTGGAAGAAATACAAAGCCTCTCGAGGCTACTTTAGGGTAGCACTTCTAAAGTGAGGGGTTCCAGTATCATGATGCTAGAATGTGGTAAAAAGAACATGTATCTGCTTTACTTCTGTTGGCCTAGGATTTTTAAAAGATCCCCTCTGCCTTTTTACAATGAACATAAATCTGACAACTCACAAAAGCAAAACAACTTGCAGATTTCACTAATTAAAACAGAATTTAGTAAACTCCATCCTAGTACAATTTCATTGTTTAAAACCCCAAATTTCCCCATAAAGACAGAACTTGCCTTGTAGGACTATGCAAGGTAAATGAACAGATTGCCTTTAAATTCCTGGATACAATGAAATGTTCTGAAAACTAATGTCATCTGTCATGAAACTTCAAGTGCTCTAATCTTCCCTCAGCTATGGCTAAGTTGTCAATAACTCCATTGAGCAACTTCTCAAGTTATGGATCTTCCTTCTCCCATAAGACAGTTGGCAGCTGGAAGGACAAAGTGACCATACAAAGTTTTTCCAGAAAGCAAATGATCACATTAGAAAAGCAAAGACTTAGATATGTCCTAGAAGATGTTTACTGGGACACTCCAGCACACTGAGCTTTACTGGACATGAAATAATCATTCTACAGCCCTACAGTATTACAAAAAACTGTATTTAACCTGTAAATGTTGGTATCCCACAATAGTAAACATTTTAAATAGCAGTATTTTAAAATTAAGAAACAATTTAAAACAGGGTATGACATAAAGGCAAACCCACTGTCTCCATTTTTAAAGTGGAAATTGACTCCTCAGTCTTCCCCTTTATGGATTGATTCCTGGCCAGTTCTTCTCCCTGCCCTGCTAATCCATCCAAACATAGTAAGTACAGTATGTATTGTTATAATTTGCTGGGGTTTCTATACCTGTCAAATCCTTCATGCACAGGATGAAGGAGACTATGAGACTAAGCCAAAGCACAGTATTTCTGTCAGGAAATCCTAAGGAGTGGGCTACTTGCATTGGAATGTGTTGACTTTTCAGAACTAAAGACATAATTTCTGCTATTTTTTTTGTAGACATTACTTTTACTGACACATGCAAAGACGTCTGTGAGACTAGTGAATCATGATCTCCCTCTGGAAGAAACATCCTACTTAGGTCTTTTCAGACAAGTTTACAGTTGTTTCGTTATTCCATGTTCAGTTTTTGCTTTAACCAGTTGTGAGGTGCAGATGTAAACCTTATTTATACATCTCTTGAATGTTCCTAAACCCTTTTCTAAATGTATTGCAGCAAAATAGCGTTGCCTTTCAAGACTTAGGACACAGACAAGATGATTTCTGCTAGCAGCTATATTGTTCTTATTCAAGATCTTTCATAATATTTGGATGTACCAGTCAGATAGAGGGACTTGCTGCATTTCAAACTACCCTGTTCTAGGATTCTCTTTTAATTTCCTCAGCCTCAGTTACGAGTCTCTGTAACAGTGAAGTAGTAGCTCAAGGCAGAAACCTCATCAGCATCTTGTGACCAAGTAAATCACAAATGACCTCACAAAACCTCTAGATTTTTGGGTTTTAACATTCTCCAGGGTTAACTTCTAAAGTTTGAAGAATTCCTCTTGCACCTACCCAATTTGCAAACCTTGCACTTTCAGCATTTTGTTTTACTCTCTGCCTCTGTGTGTGCCTGTTTGGCATACACATCTGCTGAAACCTTGGTACCATCAAACCAGGTAGTACGAATGCTGCCATTAACAACTTGCTCTGCACAGCTCTGCATTTGCAGCTGCCTTCTTCAGTGTTCTGCTTCACTGACACTCCCTTTTTCAAAATTTAGACCTGTCTTAATGGTTTTTTTTTCCATCAGCCTCCTCCCTTACTTCCCCCCATAGGAGAAGTAGGCATTGTACCTCAGAAACTACATTCTGCAAAAATGCTAATAAAGCCAACTGCATTTGCACTGTCAGAAGATGCTGAGCAGTTCAAGAAAGCTGAATTAGTTCTGTTTGCCCTGATTTAGTCATCTGGACAAACATTAGTATTTATGATAGGAAAAGCCTTCAGAGTTGTCACCATAATGGCATCATACTAATAGAGATAAATCTATTTTGCTGATTCAAAATTAACTGAACTATAAAGTGATTAATATACAAAATGATTTATCAGCCTTCTATTTATGCAGGTAGGCCTAGTAACACAGGAAATACTAGGAAAATTATTGCCTTTAATTATTTTCATTCATTAGCCTAATGAAAGAATGCTGGTCTTGCAAAGGCTTAGTTACTGCATTTTGCATTTATAGTATTAGCATTTTCCATTCCTTGGGCTCTTCTTGTTTACTGCTTCTCCATCACAAAGCAAGAGACAGTGCAGCAGTTGCTTCTTAGAATACATTACAAAGTGAAAGTTTGTTTTGCCTCAGTGTGATATTTTTGGCTTTCCTTTTTTTTACCTCAAAATGCAGAGAGAAAGAAAGAAGCAGAGTGAGGGAGACAGCTGGTCTCCTGCTGCATGCTTTTGATTTCCATTAAAAATTCAGTCACTGGAAAGCGGTTTCTTGAACTGACACAAAAAGAGACATCACCACAATTCACACACAAGCTCAGAGGGAAAGCGCTAGGTTTTCTTTGACTTTATGTCCAAAAAAAACTGAGAAGAGTTTTTGTTTCCTCAGACATGGGGAATTACCAGCTCCACACATGGATGGTACACCCAGGATCATTCAGCTAACTGCATATATACACATAGCAGAGAAATTCTCATTTGAGGCCATTAATGCTTTCAAAAGCAGCACTGGTTTAGTTACCTACTTTCAGGTTTGTTCATTCTCTCTTTTACAGAGTCCATAGGGTGTAGATAACTATTACAAAACCCTATTACAAAATGAGAAAACAAAGTAAATCCACTGGAGATCTTGGTGACAAATCCATTTAAAAAATAAGAAATATTAAAACCTGGAGATTCAAACTGCACTGGCTTTATTTCTCTCTAAAATAGTATAACATAGCTGAATGACTGTAAATGAGATACAGCCTTGAATGCCAGTTCAGGAGTCAAAAATGTAAGTATTCTTAAAACCAGGATCTCAAGCCATACAACTACTGTGGACGTGTGGGGATAGAAGCAATTGTCCAGGCAGAGATAATGTTATTTGAAAGCATTCTGGCAAATCACAGAATGACTGATTATTTTATCTGGACCAATTCTGACCTGTGTATTCTAGGAAAACACATTTCTATATTCTTTATTGACTCTTGAAATATTTTTCAAGGAAGCATCCTATTGCAATTACATTTTTAATCGAAAAGAGTTGTCCTCTACTGTATTAACAACATGCCTTAGTTTACTTAAGATGTGGACAAGAGTTGTACTTTTTTCAAAGGTGTGTCATGTTTCAAATCACATTTGAAGTAGCATGCAAAATGAACAAAAAGCCAACAGCTGAACACCTTCTAAAGAACATCTTCTGTGGCAATTTACTCAGACAGGACTCTGAGCCTGGACCACTGAGCTCCCACAGCAGAAGTAGTCTGGAATGCTCTTTAAGCAGCACCGTTTTCTGATTTCTAACTAAACTCTGAAAGGAGAGTGCACACATGTCTATGAAAACACACATTTTTCATATATATCCAATTATATATAGCAACAAAAACAACATTTGGTGGGAAAATGCAATTAGTTTTACCAACAACTACTCAATCAGGCAAAGAAGTCAACTGATAATCTTGGCAGTTTCCCGCATTATTTCCAAGCCAGGTTTTAGTTATTTCCTGAAAGATATGTTGACTGCTGAAGCCAAAATCTCCTTCAGAGCTTTAGAAGTCTGAGAGCTTCTGCTGGGGTTTTGTGGTTTTTTGCCCTAATTGAAAACGGTATTACTTAGAAAAAAGGATGGCACTCTTGACCAGTGAAAATGCAATACAAAGCAGTTCAGAAGCAATGTCCTTGCTGTTTTGAATTTCATCATATAAAATCAAGAAGCCTGTGGAAGTTAGTCCCCTAACTTCTGCACTCTCTTTCTAGATCTTAGGTGCTGGCAGAGAGCGGTAACTCGGCATGGTCAGGAAATACATTGAATGGCTGAGGTCAAGTGTAACTGAGTCAACACGGAATCAGGCTGAGTAATAAACTGTTACTGACTGAGGCTCTGAAGAAGAATGACTATTTTTCTCAAACCAAGGAAAGCAGGGAAGGATTAATCTCTTTTCTGTTGATGCAGTCACCAACAATCCCTCAATGTCTGAACACTGACAAGAAACTGGCTCCTGGACAAAGCAGAGAGCTCAAGTTGAATCCATGCAGGATGAAACATTGATAGGAAAGGTTTTGGAGAATAAAGAGATGCTGCTCCCACTTCCCACTGGCATACTATCTTTTTTTGTCAAATCGATGGAAAGACTACATGATATCACCTTCCAAAAATAACACCTTTCATCTCCCATTTACTATGAAACTTGGCCTTTCTCTCCCAGACAAAACCTAGTGCAAAAATCTGTAAATATCTTCCTCCAGATTCAGTCACTCTAATCCTCCTCTCCTGCACCAAGGTTTCAGACTATTTGCAGGCTTGAAGACATCTGACCCAAGTTCAAGACCCCATTTGGCTCCTGGTCTTCTTATTAACTTCTAAAAAATTGATGGATAAGTGATGATAAAGTTCACATCAACCATGTTGCCAGCTACATTTCTTTTGAACCGAAAAGAGCACAAAGCTCTGGATGAACCAAAGGGATCCTGGGGCCGAAGCATTCTCCGCCAAGTGGCTTTGGCAATGGAATAATGGACTGTTTCTGAAAAATGCTGTAAAACCTTGACAGTTTGGAGAGTTTTTCCTCTGTAAGAATTCCACTTTCACTCACATGCCCTCTTCTGACCAGTTCAAAATCTGAACACAGCAATTTTCCTACCTTACATACGACTTCTCCTTAGAAGGAGAGCACCTTCCCACAGAAGGTTTCATTTTTTCCCTGCAGTGCCTAAAAAGCAGCATAGTTGTATGCTGCTCCCCTGCAGAGGTCTGCTGCAAAACCTCATTCTTACTATTTGCCCCACAGCTGAGCATAGCACAGAGCTTTTGAAAAAGACAAGTTCAAGTAAGCACTCCCTGTCCTAAAGAACTGAAGACTTCAGGCTATATAAGCAAAATCTTTCTGTACAAGTGCCAGCAAGGTGAGAGGAGAGGCAAACTTTCTTCCTGACGCTTCCCACACATCGACTGGTTGTGTTTCTATTTGCGCTCATCTTTACTTTGCTGACTCAAACACTGATGCTTCAAAAATGTAAAACAGCACTGGGTAGAAAAAAGCTAAGTGGACACATTAACTGAATAGCACGACAAGTCTTCAGCTCTCCCTCCATCTCTAGTTTGTCACTGCCATTGACATCCTTGTGTTGATGCCATGTCACTGCCATCGACGTGCAGAGCTTAACAAACTCCAGATTCCAGTCAACTAAAATAGCAATACTGTGACCTGAGTGTCATAGGGAAATATTTCCAAGGTACACTGTTAAGGGTGATCTGTACAGCCTAGTACACTGTGCATCCAAAGGGATGTAGAAATCCATTCAGCCAATCGCTTTTTGCAGAAACAAACATCAAATACCCTGTCTACAATGATGAGCAAAACATTAAAACAGTTGTATTACTCCTTTCAGGCAGAGTCATTAGGGGGAAAATTTCCTTGCAAGACTCATCTGAAACAGTGTTGACATGAAACACTGCAGGAGCTACTGAGAAAACATGAGCCATGATGCCATCAGCCCATAAACATCCCCCATGTTACAGCCCTCATGACTAGAACAAACAGCACCATCTTGTTAGCTCTCTCAGTGCCTTGCCTCCACAGGCTGGATGAAGAGCATCAAGGGAAAGATTAGGCAAGGCACAGATGAAGTGAGTGGGAAGAAGAAAGCACACTGAAGCATCACCTTATTGCTCTGTTCCTTCAATTACCCGCTCAATAAATGTGCAGTACAGGCTAGGGTTTCTGGCAGGAAAAATCTTGCCTGGAATAAACTCGCAGAGAGATGCCACAGCTCCTGAAACTGTAGATGAGCTCTGGAGGCTCCAAAGAGAACATCCTTGTTGTCTACCCTCACCAAAACTCAAGGTAAACCCTATAAAGTCCTCATCTGAGTACTGAAATTTGCAGTGTAGCTGCTCATTGCAGTGAGAAAAGGAGAGTGCAACTAAAAAAAGGTACAGTGCACCAAGCTATCTAACTCTTCTCCTCCCTTCTTTTTGGAAGCCGTATTCTCAGCAGAATGATGCATGCAAACCTACTCTGAGACAGAAACGCAAAGGAAAGACAATGCTAATACAACTATGCACTGATAGCAGAAAAAAGCAGGGAAGAAAAGAGAAATCCATAATTTAGGAAATAGCTGCATAATGTAGCTTGAAAACAACATAATAAAAAGAGATAGGAGAAAGAAAGGCAAAATAGCACTTAAAATTCACATTACTTTTTCACACAAAATCTGTCGCTATTATGTACCATCATAAAAATCAAGTCCCCAAGCAAAGAGCAAAACCAAAGTGTTACTGAATTCCAGCATGTATAAATACATAAAACAAGAATACAAAGTCTCCCCAAAAACATTTAAACCTTTTAAGTATAGATAAAACCCCCACATATTTTGTCTATGAGAGGCTGCAGTAGTATAGTAAACATTCATAGGCCCCTTAGCACAAGCAAGCAGAAATCATTAATTTTAATAGCAAGTTTGCCACAAAGGTTTGAAATGCTTCTAAAATCAGCCCAAAATATTAAAGACAGTTAAGCTGTGGTAGGTTTTGTTTATCTGTTTGTTTTATTTACCAAACAGATTTATCTTGAAAGACAACTGAACTTGCCTTCCCCTGCATTTTCCTCTTTTTACACTTTAATGCTGCTGCTCAATTATGCAGCATGCAAAGCGAAAATCTTTATACGTGATTTAACCATTGTCTGCAGTCCTTGTGGCTTGAATAAACTGCCTACTTAATTAATGACACTTCTTCAATGCTATAAAAAGCCTCTAGCCATTTTCCCCAGTAATCTGAGTAATTCATCCATCAATGAAAATAAGACTTTCAGTTCTTTGTCAAAGTCTGTATCTTATGGTGCAATTCTGAGCGGCCCTAGTCATTGTAAACATGTACGTGTGATCATTTGATAGTCTCTACATCCAGAACTGATGGGAGAAAAGATATATCTTTGTATGTTAAAACACAAAAATATAGTTATTCACCAGCATTTTAAAGGCTCAATTATGTGAACCAGTAAAAATCCTTAATAGGGACAAGAAATATTCTAATAAAGACCAAAATAATTGCTTACACTTTCAAATTGTACAGGTTGTAACCTTTTTCATTTTGTCCTTCCTTCTCTTCATTCATAATAATTAAGGTAAACAGCTAGCTTCCCTGTACTGCCCCAGCTGCCTGTTTGTAGCTCCCTTTCATCATTCTGTTAACTCACTAAAAGGTGTCTTCAAGATTTTTTTCCACACAGCTAGATGTCTGAGAATAATTAAACTTGATCAGTGTGACTACCACAATAGCAAGGACTGCCTGAATAAGATGTGTGCTACAGCACCTGAATAAAATCAAAGAAGTAGGGTGCACAAACTCCTCATTCCAAAGTAAACGTAGGTGAGAAGATGACAGCAGGGCCCAAACAGATACAATATTTTCAAACACTTACAAAGTCCTTAGTTGTAAGCTGTGTTCTGGAAGCTAGGTAAGGCTGCTACCCCTCCTCCCAGCTTAGGAGCTGTTCAGAACATTTCCCTGAAAAGGTAGTAGCAAATGCAAGTTCACAGATGAAAATGGGAGGTCCAAAAGCAGACTCTACTAAAGTGGACTTAGGTAAATTCCTGCCAGGGACTAAAGTCATACCAAAATCAAGAAGCCTGAGAGACAAGCTCATGAAACACCCAGTGCCACCAGTAACCATTTGACAGCGCTTCTTGTTAATCAGTTCCTACCTCCTATGAGAACTGTGGCTACCACATGGCAGCCTCTTGGCACAGCACAGCACTGATACTATTTAGGGACACGTAGGGCACCACTAGCTGTACTAGCACACAGATCCCACCCAGCTACACTGCTGGACCCAGAAATAACAAGCATCCCCTTCTTCATGTGAAGCTCCGTTCTGACTCCTGGGCTCCACCCTGAAGCACTGCAGGCAAGGGGAAGGAGGTGAAGCTTGCCCCTGCCTCCTGCTTGTCACTGAAAAAAGATGCTGAAGCGTCTGTTGTTGCCATGGGAATAGAGATGGCAAGCACTGGGAGCAGGAGTACCAGCATAGAAACTGCCTTCCTGCACAGCTACTGCAAGCTACAAGAGTTTTTTAAAAAAACAACGTACAGAGCTCCCACACCCTGTGTTTTGAGACAAAGCTGTTCATCTACTACTGGTCTCATTGTTTGCTTCCAGTGCATTGTAAGACCCTTCAGTGCACAAGGTATCTCTTCCTAATGCAGTGCTGCTTTTCTGTTTCACCAAGAGCATAATTTTGTCTCACTAGAAACAGGAGCGGTTGAATCTTGAGGCCTGTACTTACACATTCTTAGCACTAATGCATGTTGCATTGCAATGAGGTCACATACAACAGTGTTTCCAGCAGGATGCAAATCAAATTAGCTAACTGCTTGTATACCTGTTTTCAAAGAAAACAGGAGGAAAAGCTGACAAAGTTCACACATACCTGTAGTCTGTCACATCCTAGCCACAGCAAATACTGGCCAGTCCCCGAATTTCCACAAGTTAAAGCTTACAGCTGGAAAAGGGGAGGGGGGAGAAATAGAAATAGGCACTTACAGCTGTTGGAAAAGTCTAATAATTTATACTAGCAGAGATGCAAGGAATAAATATGGATTACTAGCACCTCTTGGGATAACCATGAATTAAAATATATTAATTTTCATCACAGTCTTCCTTTATTGGAGAGTGATTTCCTTCTGGTTCCCTTCTCACACACAGAAACAGCAACAGAAACAACCCCAGGAAGTCCAAGAAGTTACACTACATTGCTATAAGCAAAATGATAATTAGACCCCTCTACAGTTCTTAGTTCTCTGACACTGTGTCTTTCTCCATCATGAAGAGAGATAATTTTTTTAATGGGTAAAATCTGTGAGGAGAGGGACAATGTGTCCCAAAGGCAGTAGAAGTTGATAGATTAAAAAATGTCACTAGGAGCTGAGCAAACACAAAGGAAGGGAGATGAAGCACTGGAAAGATGTTTCATATAACTTGTGGGCTTAGGAAAAATCCTCAATTACTTACTGACATTGCTTCTATAATTATAAATAAACCCTTTGACTAGACAAAAGTCAAGTTTTTCTCACTTAGAAGTCATTCAATCTGCTTGGTATGTACACTCCCTCTTCGCAAAACAAGTGTGGTATGACACCACAGGACTGTCTCAACACAGGGTAGAGCATTTTCTGATATTTCAAATTTACTTTTCATTTCAAATATACTTTCTGTCCTTACATGATCCTAGGTGAGCCTTCTCACCAGAAAAATATTCCACATGACTCCTACAGTCTCTTGTAGCCCTTAAAAACAGTGAAAAGAAGGTCTCACTCCTAAGTAATTCTATCCATCCAAGTTTAATCCAAGCATGGCACTCTGCTTGAGATACAGATGACCCAGGCTTGTAAAGTCTTCCTTTTGCATAGCCCCAAGAGGCCAGTAGGGTTCTGCCTTGTCCAGGTGTCTGCTCTAGTTATAATGTACAGGAGAAAATGCCTAAATAAGCAGGACTACAGACATACAATGAAGTGAGAAAATTAACTTCTAGTCCTCTACAAGAAACATGCAGAATCACAATCAAAAGGCCTATGTATTGAATTAGTTGAAGAAGGCCATAGCTCAAAGTCCAGACTCAAGATCTGGATGTGAACCACAGCAGAAATCTGCCAATGACCTTAATGAGAAGTTCATCTGAGACATATGATGCTGAGAAAAAGCACTGCAGTCATCTATATGACTCACAGTAAGTTTGTCCCCAAAAGACAAGGAGAAATCCTGAAAAACCAGTCACAAGAATGATACCACTCTCTTCCTAAAAGAAAACGCAGAACAGTTTCATCTAGTATTAATAAAATCAGCCAATAACTTAATCAGGGCAGAGTACCTAACAAATAAGTTAAAAGATACAATTATATCAATTTCAGCAGAACTGTACTTCATCCTGGCCACCTCTATTGCTCTCATTCTATCTCCGTGCTTTCAAAAGACTTGAGAAAGCATTAACTATGGAGTTTCATCTATGGGTGACATTAGCCACTACCTCACAGGTGCTTTTCTTCAAGCCTGTGTCAACACCAAGGACACAAACCCAGAGGCCACACGCACTCTGACAAACAAGACGATGGTTGGCAATACTGCAGAATACAACCATTTCTTGCCTCCAACAGAAAGATGGTGGTAGGAAATTATCCTCCTCTTGTAGAGCTGCCACAGAGCTGTAGTGAGGAGCGACAGAGGTGACAGTCTGCTGGTGCTGAATAGACAGATAGGAGAAAAGATGGAGGAGATAGCAGAAAAGAGGAGGATGCGTGCAGAAGGGAGTGAAGGAGAAAGTTAAGAGAACTGAAGGGTGAGGTGAACAGACATACTATATTAAGCAATTTTTTATCAGGACAATGGAAAATTGATACTGAACAATACAATCCCCTTGGAAATTTAACTTTCAAAGATAATTGTGTTAAACTCATGGGACCATGGAGTGTAATGTTTTCCAAGAACACATTCATTAGCAACCCTCACGGCACCAGAGCGGTGACAAAAAGAACAATAGGAAAATATAAATTTAAATGTTGACATTTATCTTTCACTCCCTCTACTGACGAATAGACTACATTAAGCAATAGGGAAGATGCTGGAGCTATTCTAGACCAGAGTGATATTTTGTTCTCATTTGCACAGATACAAATCAGGAGAGAAATTAGGTAAAGAAATAAGCTAGTAAGGGTATTCATTTCCATATGCACTTATTTGTGTGTAATACATGCAATGTCCTTCCCTCTAGTTTGCTATTTTTAGTTTGAACTGAGCATAGTCTCTTGCCTAGTACCTCTGTGATTCATATCTCTTTGTGCCTCCAGAGACAAATATTTCTAAATATATTTTAGAAGATCACTTCTTTCCACCAGCTCTGGAGAACAGCAAAAAGATCCATCATCACTTAACATGAAAACCCCTGCAAACCACATAGTTAGGAGAACTGTGCAGAGCAATATCAAGCTTGTGGCTGGTTTGGGTCTCTATTTTCAGTGAGTTTGTCAGCAGTAGAGTCTATAAGTCAAGCAAGTGATTTTCACATAGCTGGAATTAGCCATTATGTTCGAAAGCATTTATCTGGATGCTAAACAAGTGTTTGTTTCCTGGAATAACCACTTATGGAGCATCCAGATTAGAAAGTACAAACATATTGGTTAAATTGAATTAAAGGCAGTCAGCCACTCCAAATTAAACACTCAAATGAAGATACTTCCAAATACAGCAGCAATAACTGAGCATCACACAAATGGGGTAGCCTCACACTCAAAACACAGGACTGAGAGCTATTAGATCTACTTCTGCTGCTTGTCTCTTCCTCTTGATCTCAAGTAAATTATTCATTGTCAAGATTTACATTTCCCCAGATTCAAAAAGAGGCAGTTAGACACACTGGCTTTAAAAAGCAATGTTGCAATAATTAATTCATTATTCTTTGCAGAGCCCTCTAAAATTATTAGATGCTGCTGCAGAAATGCATATTATTAGTGCTGTTATATTCCACTAGAAATTCCCAAAATAACTCTATCTTGGATGAATTTATAGTATTCTAAATTTAGTGGTACCTTGAGTCTTGAACCAGCATCTTTTCATGGAGGTGTAAAAGGAAGGGAGGAAAACAATCCAGCTGTGATCATAATAGAGTTACTCTTTGCACTATTCTATGCCCATCATTTCTTTCAGCACTGTATTATACACACATACACAGCCATAATGACAGCATGTGGAGGGGAAGACCAATCCAGTAAGCTCAGTAGTAAATGGCAAGGTGCCATTGTAAATTCTGCAGATGAAACCAGTGGCCTAGCTCAAGCCACGCTATAAATGGTGATGTGTCCAATATCACGCAATTCTTTACAAAATAGTAAAGACGATTTTTTTAAACTGGCTTTTTCAACGCTTAGCAAGATTTGAACTCAATGGTTGGAAAAATGGCCTTCTTTTAAATTATGTTGTTTGCATAATGTTGAGACATCTCTTCGACACTCAGTTAATTGGGTCCATTTGCTTATATGAAGGCAAAACATAACTATATCTGCAGCTGGAACTGCTTTTGCTGCAAGTGCAGACTGGACAGATCTACACAAAAATGACCAGTCAGATGTTTAATAGTCCAGGCTGTACCTCTGCTCAAATGCATTTTCAAGACACCTGTACCAACAAATTAAAGGTACAATTACAGATTCCTGTCTCAAACAACTGAATAAGATTGTGTGTGAATCAGAGTGAAAAGTGATGATAGGTAACTTGGTACATTTTCATATTTGCCTAATGAGAACAACAGGATGAATTAAATTTTCTTTATTGGGGGGAGTAGCAATTTCGAGGGAAACTGATCTTACCAAGTGACCATTTTACTTAACAACGTTTTAAAAGGTGTAGTCTATAACATATCAATGCAACCCAATTGACACCTCTAAATGCCCCATTCATTACCTGTTGGTCATCTGGAGTCCATATTCCACAGGTGATCTGACTCTCCAAGTTTATTTCTGAAGACCAGTGTCTTTGTCCACTGACTGAACCGACCAGCACAAATCCATCTCTATAGGAGATAAGTGCTTGAGTCCCATCATGGCTCCATGTAAAGTCGCTTACCTTGACATATCAAAGACAAGAAAACAGATATATGGGCCATGTAGGAATATTTTGTTGTTTTAATAAAAGGCAACACTGCACAGAACGAGACAGGGCACCTATTAACCCAGTTGTAGCACTGTCATGCCTATTAGAGAAAGCAACTGGGCTTTTGTGAAAATTCTTGCATGTTCTCTTCAACAAAGAAATGTTTCATTTTCTCCTGTGCTTTTTGAAAGGTATAAAGCATCATTGATTGTCCTCTTCATTTTGCCTCTCAGGATGTGATCACTCTCAACTGCAGAGAAAACATGCATACCAACCTGTGCCCCACGATCATTCACAAGCTCCACAGACCATCTGCCTTCGTATTGTATCCAAACAAATATTCCTCCATCTGCATCACAGGTTGCTAATTTCTGGAATGGTTCATTCCATCTCACCAGCACAACCTTAAAAGATTGCAAACAAATACAGCATTACCAAAACTGTATGTTGTGCTAACAGCTATTTAACAAGAACTGGTTAAACAATACTGCCAAATAAACATCATCGCATTTACATCCTAAAGATGTACAAAATAGCAATTTTCAGCACAGCATTAGGCGTCTCTCAAGAACAGCTGGAATTGTTTTTTCATGGTTGTCAGGAAACGCACAATCTCTCATCGTCAGACCTTTTTGGAAGGCACTGCACGCTTCCAATAAAATCATACTGTACACTGGAACGCAGCACTCCATTACAGAAGCAGCAAACAGGAGGCTCTGCACAGACCATCCAACAGTCCTTCAAATTATTCCCTCCACTGTAATCTCAAAGACTGTCAGACTCTATGTCAAATCATCACTTCTTGGTGACTTCAAATGAAGTTGCATGCACTGGTATCAGAGAGTAAATTTAAATACTCCTATTGAATACTCATATTCAAAAAAAACCCCAAAAGTCCCATATTATTAAAAACTAGAAATTTCATAGGAAAGTTGCTTCGGTACTGCATGAAGAAGGAATACAAAACAGCTTTAGGCTCTTCTCTCCACATTAGAGCTATCTGGGCTTTTCTGAAGAATCTAATGAAGTCTAAACCTACCAAATTGCTCTCTCATTTTTAATGAATATCAATTTAACAAATACACTATCTCTTGAGACTTCATTATAAAACAGAAAAAAACATGTCATCCCAGTGCTCGAAGCAAAATTAGCAGTAAAACCATTTACCTTCTGTTAGTGACTTTTTCTTAAAAACTTTTTTCCCAAAATTGGTTGTATTTAAAAAATATGTTGATATATATGCGATGCTTACATTCATACACAAGTAAATTCCCCCCAGCTGAGACACAGTGTATGCAAATGAAGTAAACATATATTAACTACTCAATCAGTAGTGTCATTTTAACTACTTACTAAGCATCCAGCTCTAATGACACTTTTTCATAAAACTATATAGATAATTAATCATCTAAAAGAGACGGACAAGTTTTCCTGAAATATATTTTGCTGTTTACAGAGAGGGACTGATCTTCCTAAAGATTCCAGCCCTAAGATGAGCTCTAAGTAGAGAGACTCTTTATGCTTCACAACAAAATTAGCAGTCGCTTTCAGAATTAGGATATAAATACACATATATACCTAAAACCTAAAATTGACAGCTGAGGGATGATCTTACACTTATTTAGTGAGTGCTACACTTATTCAGAGGGTCAGAACTTCAGAACATGTCTATCAGGGAAGCTCACCAGCCCAAAGCATCGACCCTTGAATGGTTAAATAACCACAAGAAAAGCATTTCTTTGTTCATATGCAAAGATTATGAGGAGAAGTAAGTATGACAAACTACCTCACTGTTGTTATGCAGCTTAGAAGAATCCCATTTGAGATTTTGCAGAAAAACACTTGCTTCTACTTGACTATAACCTTGCAGCTGCACTCCAAGTCACCAGTACCATTTCCAGTCAGGCAGATTATACCATGCCCCTAGATGGACTATATCACACACAGCTTTTAAAAATATTCTTTTATTGGAAGGGCAGTAAATAAAATATTGCATCATAGCAACGCAAGCAGATGTACTTTGTTGGAGGTTTTGCTCTGTCCCTTCCATCTAAATAAGAATAGCACAGATTCGTCAAAATTTTATTTTCTTTTTGGTATAAGTCCTATGCAAAGAGCCATAAAATTTCATCCACCCTGAGGCAAAATGCAACAGTGACATAACTGTACTTGCCAGCTATGCCTAACAGTATTATGAAAGAACTGAAGAAAAACCCAAGGATAACACTGAAAAATTTTCTTTAAAGGCTGGGAGCTGCCAAGGCTAATGATGACTATTAATGAGCAGAAGGTACTTACCATTGCTAAAAAACCAGACCTTTAAATGCTTAGGCACTGCTCACATTGGATATTTCATAGATCATACAGAATGAATTGCAAGACAAAATTTAGGAACAAAAAGAAAACTAATTGTTCAACTAATATGGATTTTTTAGCTAACACCATTGAAATTTTTAGCTAACACCTTAAAATCGCCAGACAGAACAGGGTAAAGATTTGAGAAGAGCATACAATTTTACAGATTAGACATACCAGTTGACCAGTAATATGAATTATGGGCAAAGTGACAACAGTTACTTTGTTGCAGTTTGTTTCTTTTCTATTTTAAATAGGAATTTTGTTAAAACTTGAAAATTTTTATTCAAATTCTGTACAACCTGTCTTTTGTTTAGACTTGATAAAACATTCAAGGTACGTCTGAATGTAAACAAGATTAGCTATAGCCTCCCTCTATTGCAATTAGATACAAATTAGTAACTTCCAAAATAAACTTACTGTTTTATATTCAGAAATGTGAGAAAATGATTTTATATGCCTTCTGATAACAGTCTCATAAGGAAGCAAATTTGTAATTTGAAAATTCAAGTCCTTCAAACACAGAGTGAATGCTACCATTCTATGAGGTCATTTTAAAGATGCTGCCATAATTTACATTTAACATCTGACTACAGGTGCTGAGTCCACAACTGCTTTGAGTATTTCCAGTTTCATTTTAGACACTTAGCATACTGAAGAAGAGATAAAGAAAGGAAGGATTGCCTTTTGGCTTTTACGTTGGCTAAAATGTAAAGCATATGAAAACATGTCCCATTGATAGCACACTTAAATAAAGCATAAGCTGGAATTACCCCTCTGCAAAGAGGAATTTTATTGCTAATCCATAAATGCAAAGATATCATTACTTTCACTAACAGCTTCAACTCACAGAGGACCAATTTTTACTTCTGCCTTTATGGTCTCTGCTTCCCACTTAACATCTTCACACAGGTACTGAAGGACTGAACAGTTATATCTTGTATTCAAAGGAGTAAGAACGCTGGTGCACAAAAGTAAGTTGTCTGTGGACAATTTGTGGTCCACACAGCCTTCTTATATTGTCTAATTATTTTTATTTTTGTTTGTTGCTCGGCTATGGGTTTTTTTAAATTCTACAAGAATTGCAAATTGTGTTCATTCTACTGTTGGAAAAAATGTACCACAGATGTTAATCAGTTTCTAAACTGCTTTCCCATACAGGATATGATCTCCCATGAATAAAACTTCAAGGAATTCCTGGCCTAATACATTAAGTACAATATGAAGGCCAACATAATGCCCTCAAAAAGGATGCTTTCCATCAAGTTCAAGGGGCTTTTGAGTCAAAGTCTTATGTTTTCTTTGAGCTCCTTTGTATACAAGAAATCATGGTGAACAATTTGTTTCAGAAGTGCAGCATTCAGGATCTTCAATATCTCTGTTTTAATTGCCAACTTGATTTTCAGAAATTAAAATTAATTAATCCTTAAAGTGTTAGAAACAATACCCAAGAACTAATGGCATACTTTAATGTTGCTAACAATATTACTATCTATTAAGAATTTAGACCAGAAATTTTGAGTAACTGCAATTTTTGGAGTAGCAAATATGTGATTTATAGTAAATGTGACCTTTTCCCAACCTGTAGTCAGGTTTGGTAATCTAAATTTGTTACATGCTATTGAAACTTTTATTAATTTTTTTCACATTTTCTAACACAATACAAACCCACTAAAATCTAACGCATTCTGAGACCTCTTGTTATTCCTAATTTCATTACAGTTTTTGAAAGAGGTGACAGAAAATATGATACCAATCAATCTTCCAAGAGCAGAAGTCTTAATCTAGAATACCATATAACAGTCATTACTGAAATCTTACTTATGTACATACAGTACATAAGTGCTACAAAAGCAAGGGACAAACATCAACAAAAAAATAAAACGGGTAAGTAACTAGGGCAATTAGTTCCTAGAGTTCCTTACCAAATTTAGATAGATTTTATTACAGATACACTGTAGTGAGTCACAGTGACTCATTTATTCAAATCTCTGATCCTCCATCCATTTTACTGGGGAATGAGCATATGCTCTAAAGATAGAGGTCTTCTCCAGCATTCATTTTCACACACACTATGGAGACGTGCTTGCAGATGGACTATTGCAGCAATAGAGCAGAGAATACTTGATGCCAATATTTGATTACAGCACAATTTGCTACACCCGGAGGGCCACATTCCTTTATGTGGCAAGAGCATTTCTGAAATGACAAGTAAAGTAGATATCTTTACAGGGTGCACAGGATGTGATGCATTATAACTCCGCTGTGCATATGGAATTGCTGGCCTTTCCCCCCAAATAAATCATACTACATTTCCAGTGCTATTGAAGGTGCTGAAATAATTCCATGTTCCAAGCAGCAACAGCAGAAGGCCTAACTGTTCCTAGGACAGAATAATAAAGGAGATTAGTCTATTGCCTACACTAGCAGAGTACAGAACTCAGCCCATCTAAAGGCATCTTTCAATCCTGTGCTTTTAGGAAAGTACTTAAGCTTTTAAAGGAACATATATCGGTTGAAAGAAAGTATTGACAAAAGGAACTCGATAATCTACCTAGAATCACTGAGCATCACCTATTTGCTCTATCAAGCCGTCCTATTATGCAATTCCCTAGTAAGTATATTGACCTTCACTCGTGGTTACAGGTATAGAAAAATGTGTGCATATAGTACATGCAACATACTGGTACATATTATGGTTTATTAACAGCCACAGAGCTGAAAAAATGTTTAAGTATATTTATCAAAGAAAAAGGATAAGTGAACAGTGGGGAATAGAAATGAAACACAGAAGTATAAGAACCAGAGAAAGCAATAGCCACTTTCACATGCTACTAACAGTTCGGTGCCTCTCTCTCCATAATACAGAGAGATACAGATATATGTATATACATGTATAATGTGTATACACATTACATAAATATCATAGGGGTATGTGCATTAATGCACATCCCTACTAAATCCTTGAAGGAACCTGTGCCAACTTTGCACATTTGTTAGTTAACTAATTGAAGTTAGTTAACTGAAGTGGATTTTTATAACTAGAAAATAATTTGAAAGTTACAACGAGTGCCCAGAATAAGCAGTAGGGTTGTAGTTAATGAGCTGTTCCTTCTCATTATACTTTATTTATAACCAATATTTGGTTATAAATGGTTCTGTATATGTTTAGTTCAGCAAAATGTTTTACTGTCTTAAATATTAGTATAAAGGTTATTTAAGTTCTCTCTCTCCTAATTTCTCATGCTGCAAACAGACTGTTCGCAATTGTTCTTACTTTCACCTTCACTTACGACCTTCATTTCTTGCCATGACAACGTCAAGATAATTCTCTCCATTCAAACTAATTCAATCACGCAAAGAGCATCACACAAATATTTTTCCTCCTAATAATCCTAGACAAAAAAGAAGCAGATGTGGTAGACAGCTAGTTGGCATCACCCATCTTTCCTATCCTCCTTGTCTTATATTGCATTCTCTAATGATACACTCCCTATCTCTCCCACACCTGCAGAGCTTTGACTTTTTGTTTCCAGTGACATTACACCTGGGTGGAAGTGCTTAGTTTGCATATGGAGCTGTCACTTTCCAAGGTATGATACCCATCATGGAATTATTACTCCTGCTATTAATAACAAACATTGTGCTGCAGCTAAAGAATGGCAAATTTATAATAGTGTTTATAATTCTTGAGAAAAACTGCCAATTCGTAATAGGGGCTGCAGGTTACACAGTGGGTAAATGAATAGCAAATGAGTTCTGGGAGACAGAAAACACCATCCCAAATTTTTTGTGTTTCTTTAGCCTAAATAATGAAAAAATGAGCTCTCCTCTAGAAGGACTGGAGTAGCCTCCAGATATCTCAGGGACGGATGTCATTTAATACCCCTTACCCCTGCCACAGGAGAAGCTGTGGTCTGCAGTGATGTGCACTGAGGGCACAGCAGCCGCTCACAGCCCCTGGGGATTCGGCTGCTGCCACCCACAGAGCTGCCCATTGCCACTCATACGTTAGAGGTTTGACACTTTATCCCAGGATCCTACATTTTCATTGAAAAAAAGTGTATTACTCTGCCAGCTGCTGTCATCTTGCTTATTCTGCTCTTTGAAAAGGAGTTTCAATTTTTGCAAATAATATTTAAATAAATATAACAACATTCTTGTATTATAAAAATAAAGAAATACAAAAAAACCCCAACATTCAAGGACCAAATTTGAACAGCTTTTTTTTTTTTTTTTAAACTGACAATCTGATTCATGGTATAACATTATCAATAAGCTAAGCTTGTGAGCTGGGGACCTAACCTTGCACTAACTGAAATCAGAGGTAAGGCTGGACCAGCAATAAGGTGCTGACCACAATGAAGATGAAAGGTCCAGGCGCAACTCTGTACCTTCTTCTGACCACAGACTTCTCTGTGGCCTTCATATGAAAACCGAATCCAAAGCAAATACATCCCTAACTCAAAAACCTCAGGTAAGGCTCTGAAGTTAAGTACCGTGTAGGCATACATCAGAAGCTCCATGCCATTTTGTTGAATACCTGCTCTAATTTTTTCCCCTTTATCTTTGGCATTTGTTCTCATAATGCTCAGAGCACACACCAGGCTGACAAAGACTCAGATCACCTGTGCAGCTGCAGAAAGAGAAATGGCCGGGCAGGAGCAATGCAGTTCACCAGCAATAACCCTCTGAGTAAGCACAGAGGAGGTAACCATTCACCCAGTACTCATTCACTCTATGTGTGAGCGGCTGGTACCCCCTGCAAGTAATAGTGTGGTTGCTCACCCACTGGGAAGAATGTTGATGCTCCCCAGCAAGTTTTATTTATTTGCTTTACAGATGAATGCCACTCATGCCTATTTTTAAAAGGTGTCTTGGGGTTGGCATCCAAACCACCACATATACCTATTTTTGAAAGGTATCATGTGCTTGGCATCCAACCCCAGTGGAAGACAGTCTGACCTTTAAAAGCTTGAGGTAATGATTTTGGTAAATAGGCAATAGCAACAAAAATTTGTTTTGATAGCTACTTTGAAGAAAGAATGCCTTTAACGTAAGATGTTGTCTTAAAAATACCTAGACTGTCAATATCACACTGAATACATTTAGGTGCCTTTGTATTAAACTGCCAAGATGAGGACTTGGAAAGGCTCTAAAGCTTTACAAATCTCCTTACATTCCTTAAATCATACACTTCATTTTAGTCTGCTTTTGACTCCCTTCCCTCCACAAGGATTCGCAAGTCCCAAAAGCTCTTTCACAGAAAAGATAGCTGTTTCCACAGAAAAATCATTTAAAAGTTATGCCACACTCACCTCCAGTGAGGGAAACTCCTTTACAGCATGCACATTACTACCACAGTCTCTTATCAATGGCCATCCTGTACTCACACGTTCCATAAGATACTTCTGTTTAATTGCCCATACATACTTTGTACAAATGCAGAGGCAAGTTCAAGCTAAATAAAAATAAATCAAAACTCAATGTAAGTAAGGATGAGCAAAGGATAACTTCGTTCTAGTTTCCATACAGATAAAACACCATAATAAAGAGAGACAACTGTTCTAGCTAATGATGAACAACCATTTTGCTTTAAGATCAAAATACTGTGAACAATATAGTTCCCACTCTTTCTAGCCAGTCACTGCAGAGCACCATTCCAGCTAAAAGTAAGACACATGCAGTAACTGTGCAGAGATGGCAATTCCTTGGGTTTGAGCATCTATGGTGAAATATTTTCCCACAAGAAAAAAAGCACTAGATCTAAAAGTCTCTGGTATTTAGCCTACATTAAATTAAAAGTACATGAGCCTAATGCTCATTTCACTAACATCTGGCAAAATTACATTACAGACGGTATAAATCAGGACCATTTCAAAAACCTCCACATTTACATTCACTTTTGGGCTGTGCACAAGAAGCTCATTGTAAATGAACCTCAGGCTTTAACAACAAAAATAACACTCACTGACATCCACCTATGCATCATCAATGCTATATGAATTCAGAGACCACGCACAACTCTGTTAGAAGTTTCAAGGAGGTAAAAAAACCCAACCAAAACACCCCAAATGTAAAACAGATTTAAAGTACTGTCTTTTTTCCCTGGCTAAAAATAAAGAGAATACTGAATGCAGAGCATACGGTTTTCTTGTGTCTCTTCTTCTTAAAAATATGCAATCAAGGGTAAAATAGTTTGGAACCAAAATGATGGAACCAAAATGATGGAACACCAAATAATTACATTAAAAAACCCCAACATCCTTCCCCCCCACCCCCCCAAAAAAAACCAAAACCAACAAAACAGAGGAGACAGGATAACAATAAACACTATTGAAAACCATTCCTACTTAAAATGAGCTAGCTCTACTCTGCTTTCTCAACAACAGCTACTCAGGAATTCCTATACTATCTTCCCACCTGGTAAATACTATCTTCTTTAGGAATACATCTAGGGAATACATCTGCTGGAAAAAAACAGTGAAAGTGACTGTGACACACGCACTCTCCCTCATACTCAATCTTTCCCATTTGGTGGCTAAAAATTCCTGATCAAGTGTTCATATAATAGTGAAATATAATTTAAAAATTTTACATGTATATATTCATGCAAAAAATATTATTCAAGAAAAAAAATTGATGTTTCCACTACCAGGAAAATTTAAAGAAAACTCTTAAAAATATAATAAAAAAGCTGTTATATAAAACTGTGTTAATTAACAGGAGGAAGGAGGCAACACAAGTTCTTCACTTTCTGGAGTCTATTCCGAGAGGTGCCAGAAAAATAACGGTGTCTCACGACCACATATGGAAAATCTCCCCATATCAAATATACTAAGTCTGTCTACATCAAATATACTAAGGTGACAGATAATTTTTTGCTCATCGGATATTCAAACTCATACAGCACAGCAATTAAGTAACATTATTCCAGGTTTCTGAATACCATGATTAGCACTTGTGGTGGAGATTTTTTAATCAGAAGCCAGCCAATTACTCTCTTGATGATTTTACAGGTTAGACTATAACTTAGCTTCCAACTGCTTAGCTGAAATCATCGTAACAGTCCACTAAACAAGTCTTATATGGAACATGACTGCAGCACAAGCTTTGTGCAAGCCCTCTCCAAGGAGACGAACCTCACCCTTTAAGAACTACAGTAAAAACTTGATTTTTGTCAGCCATGTAAACAGGAAAGACCTTAAAATTCACAAAGAAAATATCAAAAAGTGTTGTCCAAGTGTGATTATTTCAAGCAGCTACAATACTTCAACCCTAAGTATTTTTTTTGAAACACAAGGAACTAAAAATAATCTAAACTTCAGTAGAAGCACAGATCAGCTCTTCAAATCTATTAACATCTCCCAGGTGAAATAGCTGCGCACTAATCTAATTAAGATGAGTTATAAGGTGGATTGGAGACAGATGGTATAGCTGGGCATTTCACTGGTGAAGTGGGACTAGTTTACTACCTGAAATACCCAACTATCGTTATCCTGATCATCAAGTCCAACCATAAGGACCTCTGCCTGAGTCACAAAAAATTGTAGAACATTTCTGGCCATCTGAGGAATACTGGTGATCTTAAATTAGTCACAGATGCATTTGTATAATCTTTGTTGGACTGCCTGGAATGTCTTTGTGTGACTCACAGAGACTGTGCATCCCTAATAATTTGAGAGATTGATGAAATTCCACCATGTTACTTTGCAGAGGTAGGACACCTGCTTTAACTTCCACCAAAAGCCCACCACCTGAACCCCCCACCTGCTGGCTGCCCCTGAATGGGGTTATTTATATGATTTTCAGCTAGTGGCATTTAGGACAGCTATTGAGGTGACTGTACAATTGCTGAGACAGACACAGAAAACAGAGTGGAAAATTAAAGTGTCTGCTTCCAAAGAGGGCAATGCAAGAGAGGGAGCAGACAATTAAACAGGCAATGAAGGAAGGACAGAACAGCCATTTGGCACCCACACCTCTCAGGACAGAAAGGTACAAAAAGGAGAAATGAGATTAACAATAGCAAGAACTAAAAATCACAATATTTACATGCATGCAAAACATTCAACTTAGCCTATTAAAATAAATAAGACAAAAGACGCCTATCAAGAATTACTTTGTGTGTATATATATATATATATATATATATATAATATATATATATATATATAAACTCCATGGAGGCTCTGATTCAGGCTTGAGACACACTGGCCCACCTAATTTGCAAATTGTACGATACAAACTTCTGACAATGTGAATACCAGATAAAGAAATCCCACAGTCTAAGAAATGCCGTAGCAGATTTAGAAAATGCCATCCTTGCTTCAGCTGGCCTGCAATTCTGCACAGACTGTGTTCAGAGCAAACCCCTGTAGGAAGTTTTATCTGCATTTGTTATTTCTTCATGAAACAAAAGCTATACCATGATGCAGGTGGCCAAGTGACCAATAAGTTTACTTGTTTGACCTCCCAGAGAACGCAAGGGAGCTATAAATAGGAGGTTAAATCAGTTACTCAGACAGAAAGACTGCAGCAGGCAAAGTGAAAAACCCCAGAAAGCACAAATCTATGCTATTCTTTTTTACTGCTGTGGCATCAAGAAGTCTCTACTAGAATTGACTCTCACGTTGTTGGCACTGCACAGTTTATGGACAAGTACAGTCTTTGGAGTTTTTAGCCTTGAAGACAATGCAAAAGCAGGCCAGGGAAGCTCTGCAGAGAGGGTTAGCTCTACAGAACTCTAAAATGACTATATTTGCTCAACACACTTGAGAGAGCTGAACTATAGTAAAATCCTTAAGAAAGTTTCACCAGGCAAAATGAGCAGATGTTTTCTATCCCAAGTCACTGGCTTGTTGATGAGTATCTGGAATATTTAATGTTTAAAATGTTTAAAATACATTGTTAGGATCATTATCAGTGGCACAGAGTCTAATTGGAGGCCTGTCACTAGTGGTGTCCTCCAAGGTTCCATACTGGTCCCAAAATTGTTTAACTTACTCATCAATGACTTGGATGAAGAGACAGAGTGCCACCTCCGCAAGTTCACTGGGAGGAGTGGCCAATACCCCAGGAGTGCTGTGCAGCCCTTCAGAAGGGCCTCGGCATGTTGGAGAGATGGACAGAGAAGAACCGCCTGAAGTTCAACGAAGGCCAGTGCAGGGTCCTGCACCTGGGCAAGAATAACCCCCTGCACCAGTACAGGCTGGGGACTGACCTGTTGGAAAGCAGCTCTGCGGAGAAGGACCTGGGGGTCCTGGTGGACGACAAGCTGTCCACAAGCCGACAGTGTGTCCTTGTGGCCAAGAGGGCCAATGGTATCCTGGGATGCATCAGGAAGAGCATTACCAGCAGGTCTTTGACTGCTACAGTCCACTGAAGTTCAAATTCAAAAGCAGAACACACTTACCAAGCATCCATAGCATTACTTCAGACTGGGCTGAAGAAAATACTTCCCTTCATTCTATGCACAATCTGGTTTCTATATGATACTTTACAGATTCCTAAAGTAAGTTTTATCCTTCTTAAAAGAGTTTAAAAAGCACGTAAAGTAATCCAAGTTTTGAGACATTATATTAGAGACAAATAATAAAATAAAAAATGTATACTGGCATAGTGGAGTCATGCAAAGGGTCAGCAAGTACTGGAATGACATGAAAAACCAAGGAAGGTAAGATATTATTAAATGTTACTGTAAGTAATAGGATGATATTCAGGAAACTATATTTTAGGTTAAATATCAAGTAAAGCTTTCAGAAATGAAAAAAATAGTTTAACAGTCTTCTAAAAGAAAAGGTGGAATGAAGCCAACCTTTGGAAACACTTCATACAAATTTTCACATAGTGTAAGAAGGTATATTGCAGGGACTTAATTTTTTTGGTGTTAACTGACTACACATTGTTATTGCATTTCAGTGGTTCTGTTATTAAAACATTATTTTCTTATTCACTATCTGAGATTTAAGAAAAATTATTGTATTTTATTAATAAACACAATAAATTATTTTAATTTTCTAATGTTTTTATAGAACAGTATCACTTTAAAGCTCAGTTGAGTGAAGAAGTATTGTACATATACGGAATCGAGGCATATTATTTCGGGATAAGTATGTGCTAAGAAGAAAGTCCTATTCTATACAGAACAGTCCTATTCTACATAGGAGGCTGAAGGGGAATGATCTGTGTCTTTATGTAGCTACGATTAAATCATATTGTTTTGTCTGTCTATAGGCTGGGAGTACAGGTGATGGCTGTCTAGATGGTCTGCCAGCCATTTTCATGTCTGCAAGCAATCAGTCATTCCAGTAAGTTTTGCTCTGTGTGTGCTCTTGTTACTCTTCGAAATGTTAGTTTGCTAGCATTTCCGGAGTACCACATTTCCTAAGGAACAATAGAGTGAAACAGTTCAGGAAACATTAACTTTTTCAGAAACCTTTAGTAATTAAGCAGTGACATCACCAGCATGATGATCAAACAGCTCCATTTGGAAATTGTTCATATTAAGCAGCTAGTGGTCTTGGGAGGGAGGCTAATTGTATGGGTGGTTCTGAGTGCATATATCATAACAGAGAAATCAGAGGGTCTCCCTTCTCTCCAAAAAAAAGGGAGATGGAGCGTTAGGGCCACAGAGCAAAAGCACGGAATCAAAAATGGGACCCTAGATCCAACAGAGAGTGATTTTCACAAAAGTCCTCTATGCAGTAGCAAAGCATTCTGTGTTGGACTCAAGGATACTACAAGAACCATCTACAAGTACCATAATGTTTAAATGCAGGAGTGAAGGAGTCTCAGTAAGTTGACTCATGAGCAAGCTCAGCTATCAAAGGGCTAAGCATCCTTAAACAGTGGAGTAAAGGGATCCCACAACCGCAGCTCTCAATCATTAGCTTATTCCATCACCCATTGTCCCAGAGCTTCAGCTGGAAGGTGGATATGCAGCTTATGGCAACCACTGCCTCCTCCTGCTCCGCCATCCCAGCCCATGAGCCAGAAGTATTTCAGCAAACCTCCACGTCAGCACCAACCACATCCTTGCAGTTATATCCTACTTTGCTACCATTACGATATGGTAATTCCTTTGAAGTATGTTTCTGTAGAAAATACCAAGAAAAATGGCAAAAATGTGCCTGGACATCCATGATGCCCACAGCCGCCTACTGCTTTGTATGATCCACGGCAGGGGCATCCTGTCTAGCCTGCAACAGCATTCCCAACCCTCCGGACAATGCATGCATCACCAAAACTCAAATCAGTATCAGAAGAATGATTTTGCTCCTAACATGCTGTTTGCCAAAGCTGACACCTTTGTCAAGGTGAATGAGCACAAGTCAGGGAGCCCTGGGCAGTGTGTCCCAGCAGAGAGTGAGGGAGTGCAGAAGAGGTAGCTACTGAGCAACCCCGGTGCCCAGCTTCACATGATCTTGAAATATTAGATTTATCAGTACTAAAAATAAAACCATGTGATGCAGACTCATGCACTGGAGAGTCTGTTGTTATGCAGTGAAACCACGACAGCTGAGATACTGTAACCATGAGTCAGTCATCTAGAGTTAGTAGTTTTATTTGCATTTATGATCCAGTTAGTTTACACTATTTATCAGAAATCATGCTAACCTTCTTAACGTTTTTTAAGTTCTGTTATTATTACTGTATAGGCATGTGCACATACATATTACGCACTGATTCCCCCAAGCTCTCAAGTAGGGTGTTTTTTTTCCATACCATTTTACTTACTCCAATCAGCAGATTTGCATTATGCTTGTCATTTGAAGGCCAAATATCAGGATTTTTCATTAACATTTTGTAATTGCCTTACCTTCTGGCAATTAAGCAGAGATTAAGTTTCTTTTTTTGCATATATAGCTTTCCTTTCTCAAGAGGATTTGATTTCCAAGGTCTTCTCAAATATCCTTCTCATGTCTTTAAAATCTGTATACAACATCATTAATTATTGTTTGGAATTTTTTGAATTATCCTAAAATATCATGTCACCTATAACAAGGCACAACTCAGAGAATAGCTATACCAGCACTGAGATGAATGTAAGACTGCAAGCACAATTCCTGAGGAGGTTACTATTAGGTAAAGTGGCATGGCTACGAACTGACTGACTGATGTCTGGCAAGTATCTGAGTCACATTCAAACACACACAAATATAATTTAATACAACCAAAAATAATGAACTGCTCATTACCATGTACTCACATACATTTCCATGAAACCATGTATGCTGGAGCTGCTCTAAGGAGATGTGCTTTTGTAGGCAAACAAAAATTTTCTTAGTTTAGGTTTGCTTATTTAGTTTGACAGTTTAACTGAAGACTTCAAGTAAAGACAGTGGTTGCTTACATCATGCCTTCCAGTCACTGCAAATGAAATGAACTCCAGAACACAAGTGAAGAAAGATCTCTTGCTTTAAAGGCATTTTAAGTGATGAAAATCTTTTACTCATACACATAATGCACGTGACCCAAAAAAGGCAACTTAACATCTTCTACCAAAATTTACATTGAGATCAGTTCCTGATCTCATTACATTTCTGGAATTCTGTACCTGCACCCTTCTGTTTAGCCACACATCTTGGTGATTTCAAGATATGTTGGGAACAACCCTTATCTGGGATACTCTCTTCAGCCAGTACCTGAAAACAGACCGTGCCACTCTGAATTCAGGCACCACCCACAAAGAGGCGCTCTTCAGCATGTTATTGAGAATCAGAACTAACTTCACAGCTTGTATACAAATGTTATACGGATTATATCACTAATCTAACACTTTAGGTTAAGAAGAATGACAAAACAGAAAGTTTTGTGACTATCTCCAGTCACTAGAGATAGTCTTAAAAACTCAAGTTTAATATTGCCTTCAAAATTGGTCAACATGGATTATGGCAGCTGTAAATATTTCTGATATCCATTAAAGTAACCTTTTAAAACCTTCCTAAATTCCTCAGCACAACACCTTACTGCTGTTACAATTTTCAGAACTTAATCACAGATCTGAACAAGAATTTCCTTTTATAAGTTTTGGAATTTGCAACCTTCTGATTCCTTTGAATATTCATTTACTTTAATGCTTTATGACAAGGCAAACAGAAACTACCCCAATCTACCTTCTCCATTACCATTTGCTGGTTTACACAGTTTTAGCACGCCTCTTCTCTGACTCATCTTTCTAAGGTAAGCAGTCACAATTTTCTTCGGTTACTCTCCACAACTGAGATTTCCCCAATTCTTTTAAAGCTTCATCTTATGTTCCCAGAACTTCCACTAACTCTTGAATGCTATTTTGAGGTGATACAAGGGTGTTCTTGATACATCGGCTTTTACTTCTGGTAACGTTCTCCATGCTCTTCTTTATTACTTTTCCTATTCTTAATGGTATGTTTTCAAAATTACTGGGATTTTTTCTATTACTTCTGTATTTTTCAAGCCAGCTGCATACCAAAGAAGAGCTTGCTTGCTATTCTCAGGTCCAGGTCTTCCTACATGGAGGTCTCCGTGGAGGGGTGTAGGACTTGACAGCCTCACAGCTCTCAATGCTCCAGGGATCAGACACCATTTAGACAGTTCCCAATTCTGCCTTTCAGCAGGGCTAATGGGGCAGGCAGAATCGCACAACAGTGCTGCTTCATGCCTCTAAGAACAGAATAGTCCCCATCAGTTTAAAGTGGGAATTTATCAGTATACTACTGTAAGAAGGTCTAACTGGTTAATGTGCCTTTTGCTTCTGTGTTCAGTACAGGTCTTGAGTCATGCCAGCAAACTGACTCTTATCCTAGTCATACCATAAGCATTTGTGAAGGACAACAAAACTTTCTAAAAGCTTTTATCAGTTGAATCAAATGATTTTCCATATCCCAAAACCGCTTCCTCCCCTTCACTTTGGCATCATTTTCTTCTGTGCAATCTCGATGCCTGCAACCTATGAATTGTAACCTGTCAGTAACTATTATTTCAGCTAATTTGCCAACTACCAGTATAGGCTTACTGGGCTTTAATTCTCCAGGTGCTTTCTAGAGCATTCTAACATGTTTTGTTCCACATTCTTATAATTTCTAATACAACTCTAAATATATTTTGTCCAACAGCTCAGTCACCTCATACTTGAACTCTCTCAGTAAAACTGGACACAAATTTGCAGTGAGGATTAGTACTAATAAATAATTTAACATCTTTGCAATATTCTGCTTTCTCGAATTGTTCCCTTTGTGCATGGCAATCCACCCAGCAGGCCCGTAAGTTCTGTCACCTACTTCAAGCTTCTCATTCATTTAAACCATTCTCTGTTCCTTTTTTTCTTTCAGCTGTGTGCTCCACTGCCAGCATTTCAGTCTTCTGGGGTCCATTTTTATCTGCCATAGGATTACCTCATGGGTTTACTTTCCTTTGAGAGTCCTAGAGCTGAGCACCTTGTGAAGACAGAGGTTCTCTTCTCTTCATGCAAGCTGCACACAAAAAACACCCAGTTCTTGTATTCCAGCTGCAGTATCTCAGGGTAGAGGTACTGCCCAGGATCTGCTGTGGATGAAAGAACAGACTCTCTCTCTCTCCCTTCGCTGCTTCTCCCACTTACAGGACTACAGGGAAAAATGCTCTTGGTGTGTAAGCTTGTGTAAGGAATCAATTTTGCCATACCTTTCTCCCTGCTTGTTAGATCTCAAAACACAACAGAAGGTTACAAAGTAATTTCATTTACAGTTTAACACAAAAAAAAATCAAGTATTTTAATGCGGTCATCAGGAGTAGAATCACGAACATTAACAGTTCAACAGACAAAAAGATGAAAAAGTTTAATATTTTAAAGTTAAATTTGTAAATTTTGGGTCTGAGACATGACTTTTGAATACTTGTGTAAACAAATGCTATAGGGATTTACTAAGAAACTTAAGACGATTAATGAGATGATCTCCTATAGACCACATCTCTTATCCTACAGACCTGGTCTCTTATCTTTTCTTATGAGATAAGGAGAGTTAATAGCTCTACAACAGATTCAGACTGAATCACTGTGTCTTACTCTTTGCCCTACTCATCACATTTATATAGTGTCTATATGTATGGTACTCCAAACATAAGATAGTATCTCCTCACAGCCTCTAACAGCCACAAAAGAAAAACGAGTATGTTAAAAGTACAACATGCACTAAAAAAAAAAAGGCCCATTGTTTGATCCTTTTACTCTTCTCAAGCATAACACGCCTTTATGTTCTGTGTTACCTAGGCTGAACTGTAACCACGCTCAAAATAAATAACATTTGACTTGCTTTAAAAATACAGGGTATTGCTTTCCCTTAAAAGCAACCTGAGCTGACAGCTGCAGTATGCAATACTCCCATTTTCTAAACAACAAGGCTGTGACTCTTCAAGTACTTCCTACCATAGTACTAAACAGAATGAACATGGTAGAGCTGTAAGCAAAACAAGAAATGTGTGAAATGGTATGACTTGATGCATGCTTGCAATAAAAAGTTAATGTTGTTGAATAGTGCCCGTGCAGGATCTACACAAACCCTCCCAGGTTGGTTGAGAGAGCTCTTCCAAGCGTCATTCTTTGTGGGAGACTCAGGAAGAGCTGCTGTATAAATTTTCTTCAGTGGGCAAGGCTCCCAGCTCAGCTGCTTGTTCCCACTCCTGGTTCCCATCTTACTGTTCCTTCATTTGTGTCAATGCAATTGTGTGAGTGGCCACAAAATACTTCAGACTGCAGAAACAATCCCTCACAACTATTAAGTTGTTGCTGAACTACGGTGAAGGAAAATAAACTTTTTGAATAAGTTGTGACACCACAAGGCTGTCCATGAAATTGCATTCATGCCCCTTTGGTACCACGGCAGTGACAGAAGCAGGCTGGCTGTACAGTAGAGCATATTCATCTGATGGCAGTGGCCTCTGCTGCCCAACACAGCTCAACTTCTACACTGAGTTCCACCTTGTTGAATCCCAGACCAAAGAAAGGCTACAGTCCTACAGAGCTCCAAAACCTCAGTGCCTTCTGGAGGAGCTTTCAGCAGGCCTTGCCCCCAGCCAAGATGAAGCCTGATGATGATGTATGGCCCACGGCAGCACCAAGCACTGGAGAACAAAACCGGAGATTTCGGTTTGTTTTTACAGCCCGGTAACCTTGACAATACCTAAACATAGAGGTCATCTCTGGCCATTAAAGGCTATTCAAAACAACAGGAAGACATTTATGAGTTAAAAGAGGATGATCTGCTCTTCTCATCATGAGGTTGATGCATGTTTCAAGACTCTCTGCTTTGCTTCCTAACTATAATTTGAGAAAATATTCAGATCATGAGTGAGACTGGCAAATTTTGGGGGATTTTAACACTTCTATTTTGGGTGCAAAATCATTGGCATCTTGCCCCAAACTGGCATCACAGCCCAAAACAGAATTCATGATTGAAAGGTTTATTTTTCTTTCTTCCACAGTACTCCATCTCCCACACTTGCTATAAATAATGCATAACTCTCATGTGAAGTGAATTAAAAAAGGTTGAAGGCCAGAAATACATACTGCACAAAGCGGGTCCTAAAAAAACCTTTCTTTTCGGGCAGCTATGTGTTCCAGGCTAACTTACTTACCCACTCACCATGTACCCAAATTCAGAGGATATGATAATTCATCCACAGTAAAGAGATTTTCTTCCAAATTGGTTTTTTGTGAGCTAAATCTGTTCTAAGACTCAAGCTGTGCATACTCTCACTATTCAACAAAGCTCTGATTTGAGACTCATCTTGGTTTATACAGCCCTACCATTTGATGTCTACATAATACTTTTGACCATTTCTGGTGACTCTCAGAGTCCAAAACCTGACTCTCTGGATGTGGGATATAAGTAATTCTCATTTTTACCACTATCCAGCAAAATGGGAACCAAGCTCTAGAAATAAAGGTAAAATTAACAACAGCCACTTTTTCTAAAGAGCTGCTACTTAATGTACAGTCACTATGGGGACAGCAATGCTATTCTTAAGAATGGAGAGGAAGATTAAAACGCTCTCATAGACCACAGACTAAGATTACTTTCTTAACCTTTTTGATTTTTTCGTCCTTTTGCTAAAACAAATCCAATGCAGTTAAATAATCTTTTCTAATTATAATCTCTATTCCTGAAGCATATACTAACTAGATTTTGGTGTCCACTTTACATCACCACTACATGATATTATCCACAGCCAACAGTACTGTATTTTGTTCACTAGTCAAGTTATCTCATGACTAATAATGGAAGATATTGGAGGTACTTATTCTAGGACAGAAGTTCTCAACCTGTGAGTCATAATTGCATTCAGGAATTACAGCCACACTCTTTTCCGAAAGTAGATGAGAGGAGGTTATCCAAAGAAAATGTTTTTTGTAATGAGAGGTCAGTGTACAAAGAAGACTGTTCTACAGTACTGTACTGAACAATTTGGAGTGGCTTAGGGACTACTTTCAACCTGCAATGCATCGAGGCAAATATTATCACAATAGATAAGTATGACAAGAGCAAGCACATCAACTTGCCAGGGAATTTTTAAAGACTCCTAAGCATAACTGCAGGTACCTTGTAAGAAATGGGTTCAGCCACAGAGCCAGGTTTGTAAGGAAGAACTGTGTCATACAGCACAAACATAACAGATCTCTCAAGGTAATGCTATGCTATATGGAAATGCAATATAAAATGTAGATTTACTTCATATATTTCCAATATAATGTTTTATGGAAGTTTGTTTTTACTGAAAAAAAATTCAGCATCTGTACCTCTTCACTCAAATTTGAGACAAAAGAATGTCAAAATACTTTTATCCAAGTCTTGGCATGTGTTACCTTACGAGGACAGGTTAAAGATGAGGAGCTAGGAGAGAAACAACTAAAGAAAGAGGTTGAAAGGAATATTGCAGTTGAGAAAGATATCAGCCTCTAAAGTTCACAAGCATTTCATTCTTCAAAACCAGCTGAATCGGGCTTGTTCCTGAAAAGAACATTTAAGCACTTAAATCTGCTCTTGTACCAACTTCCCAGCAGGGTTTGGAGGCTTGGTTGAGGACCAAGCTTGCAAAAGCTTCTGGGACCAAAGCAGCAGCACAGATTCTGGGCTGCAGAGCCAGTCTACAGCCTGCTGGCTTCCAGCTGGGCTCGCTCTCAAGAAGACAGAATCAAAGAATCTTAGAATGATTTGGAGGTTGAAAGGAACCTTGAAGGCCATCTAGTTTCATCCCCCCTGCCATGGGCATGGACACATTCCACTAGATCAGGCTGCTCAAAGCTCCATCCAACCTGGCCTTGAACACTTCTAAGACTGGGGCATCCACAACTTCTCTGGGCAATCGGTTCCAGTGCCTCACCACCCCCATAGTAAAGAATTTCTTGCTATTATCTAATCTAAACCACCCTCTTTCAATTTAAAGCCACTCCCTCTTGTCCTATCACTATATGCCCCTGTAAAAAGTCATTAAATCTCAAGAACAAAAAGAACAATAAAAAACAGCAGGACAGAAGGAAAGATTCTAATCTAATAGGAGAAGTGGTGTTACTGCAAGATCTTAAAAGAACTAACTCTGCACTTTTCTCAGCCTTTTAAGCCTGACTATTTTCACAGACTCCCGTGGATTAGGCAATGCACTGATTGATACTTCAAAAACCAGTAGTAAATAAGACATTTTCTTGATGTCTATGTCACATATGATAGCATCTTCTCCTCTAACAACAGGGCATACCAAAAGCTTTCTGACCTGAGTGTGTTCCTCAATTGCAATTTCAACAAAATGACAAGGGTCAGAGATATGCATAACAATTGCGCTAAATATAACACATAAACAACTAAAATGCAGTTGCTTCTCAATGCTAGATACCTATGACATTGACACAGATTCTCATTTGAATTCAAATCCAAATTCATACATACAGATATATACTGTAGATCAGCATGTGAATCATCTACAGCACAGCACTGAGGTGCCTTCTCTGCTCAAAGAGAACTACAAGTCATAAGAAGAGCACAAATAAACATGAAATAAAAAAGCTACCTCATTCAAAGGAAGGGCAGCTGCATAAAGTTCTTCAAACATTCATGTAACAATGTATGACAATAAAATGCTATTCTGCAGTTTCTTCCTTCCTAGTCCTGTCTCTCCTGCCACGTTCCTGTGGCGCTGCCCGATCCCACAGCCCACAAGATCACAGCACAAGCAGCACTATCACAACAGCCACAAAACGAGTACTCAGTGCCAGGGTCCACATTGCTCACAATTACTTAATAGGGCCAGATTCTTCAAAATGATTTCACATAAACTGAGTGTCATTAGGGAGGCCTGTATGTCTTTGAAATTACTCCCTATGAAGTTTGAGCCAGTCCAGCCTGCAGACACAAATGCATCCAGTTTTGGTCGAGCAGTGAGTCTGGATAATAAGACAGAAAGTTGTCCCTGTTACACTATACCTATTATTCCCAGCAGTTTCTTTCTTTCTTCTCAATTTCTGTCCTACCACAGTCACACAATGGTCCAAAGAGAAAAAGGAAACCGCAACCAGTTAGATAGAAAGAAACTGACATTAATAACACAAGCAGCATTTCTCAGCTCCTCTGTGAACTGTGGCGTTCATGAGCTCAATGGCCTCAACAGAGGGTGGTGAGAAATCATTATCCCCAAATTACTGATGGGGAAAATAAAGCATACAAAGGTGAATTAACTAGTCTAAGATCATACAGCGTGTGAGTGGCCAATTTGGGATTAAACCTAATCTAGAGTCCCAAGCCATCTCTAACAGGGTGGCAGGTTCCTACCTTAACTATACAGCGAGAATAAGGAGGATCTGACACTGCTGAAGAGTAACAGAGGGCAAATGCTGACCTTTCAATAGCACAAAGTGGATAAAGTGGTCATAATTCTGCTGATACTTTCAGGTTCTTCTATGTCTCATTGGGCCAAAAGAACCACCTAAATTCTTCCAACACAATGTTAGCAGCCTGCTGTTCCCCTAGTTCCCCACATCTACACAGTGCTGAGAGATTTTACTGGTGGGCTTCACAGATATTTGCTGACAGCAGTGACTCATGAATGTTGCTTATCACAGCAACACCAGGCCATGGTGTTTAAAACTGTTTTCTTCCTTCTCATGCCATGCTTAAATTTCCTTAGCCCCTTTATATCCAAACCGTCCTTGGGTCCCATCCTATTTCTTCTACACCACCAGAACCTTGTCAAGTCTCATTCTAGTCTCCCTTCCTCTGCTTCCTCATGTCCTTGTGAAGAACCATCCCTTAACCATTTCCTCTATTTCTCCCTTTACTTTCCCACTCCCAGTCTCCTCAGTGGGCTTTCCATTTCAAAACCCTCTTCAGCTATGCCTTCCCTCACCTTCCAGTATCCTTTTCCAGACAAATTCACTTGTCTTCCCCCACCACAGCTCTTGAACTCTGCTCTCCCTTCCCACCCATTCCTGCCTTCACAATGTAAAATCACTTTTATCTCATCAGTGCTGTCTGTTTTCCCTATTCCCACCCTCAGCTTGTTTGTCTCAATGCAGAAGCAACAGAAGAAGAAACAGTCTGATCTCATCCCTGGAGCACCAGATACCATCGCATTGAGCCATCCATCTGTGGGATGGATGCATGTGCAGTTTGACCAGCACAAGGAAAGATTTAACTGCTAAAATTTAAATTGCTTCTCTCAGATTTCAAGGAGTTATAGATTGGTCTGAAAGCAGACCCGGGGAATATGGAGACAAAAATCCCTATTCCTCCACACAGAGATAACAGAAGCATTAAAAGAAAAAAGAAGTATCATCTTCAAGCTAGACAAACAACTAATAAAAATTTCAGCCCAAGTGGTTCCAGCTGACAAACCTGTAGGCACTGGAAAACACAGCCTCCCAACGAGAGATGTCAGGCCAACTCAGTAACAGGCAAGCCTTTTAGGTTTACCTAAGAGAGTACCTTGCTGCTTTACCCAGGATGCTAAGATAAAATTCCCCTCCCAGCAAAATATATGCTGTTAACTCAACCTGTACTTATTCCAAGGAGCAGTAGAGGACATGTCTGCTGCACCCGCTCCTCTCTGTGATTCAAACACTATACCTTACAACATCAGGTATGCTTTGCTCCTGAAATACATCCTCTGCACAGAAAATTCACAATATGGATTTTTCAAGCTAAATGCAACTGTACCAAAGAAGATCTCTCTGTATTATATTCAGTGAAGTTTCCATAGCTGTATGGGTATCTGGTTTACAGACTATTACTGTACAACTGTTTGTCTTTAGATAGATTAATTTTAAAACTGCCTAATGATAAATCTGAAATTAAAATTACTTAGCTTTGCTTTCCAGACAGTGTAACAACCACACCTTGAGAAGAAGAGGCAAAGACCCTTGTTTGCTGGCAAAAGTTTGGTGGAGAGAAAGAAACACTTTTGAAAAATCAGTATAATGATCCCAATGCAGTTTAAGTATTCGATGCAGTCACATCACCTATTGTATTCTTTCTCTAGGCTGTGTTCCTGCCAAGAACCAAGAAATCAGACTTTGAATCCTGCTCACATTCTTCCCCAGCAGTTTCTCTCTAGTAAGCAGCCAAAGTAAAAACACCATATACCAAAATAATTCAAGAAAATTTTGTTCCTGAGAACTCAGTAACTATGTACATGACAAAAACCACCTTGTAAGCAGTCCTACTCTTGTCATATTCCTGCTGTAAATCAGCTAAAAATAAACAAGAAGGAAAAAAAGTATTGCTTGGATTTGTACATATGTATGTAAAGATGTTTGCTTCCAATTCAATATAACTTTTTTCCATTATGAATAATCCATTTAACTAATCAACATCTGAATTACTCTAAGGAACACTTCATTCAATGTAAAATTAAATATAAAAAGAGAGCAAAAAGTAATTAAAGGAGGACATTATTAAGCTGTTGATTTACTCATTGCTTTTTGCTAGCATAACTATTAAGTAAGTTCCAGCATTTTCTGGTTGTATATCAAAAATTAAAGCTATGCCAAAAAATGTTAAGAGTTCTCAATTTACCAGTTCAGTGCAAATGAATTACTTTCAAAGACAGTATTACAGAAGGGTCTTTCTGGTGTTAAATTACAGGCTATGTTTTGCTCTTAGAAACTCTCAGAATGAAAAAGTACGTAAAAAAAAGAAGACACACTGATGAAGTTAGTAGAGGGGTTTGGGATTTACACCATGCAAATAAAAACAATGCTGGATTCTTCCTTTCCAAAACTAAGCAAATAACCATATGTGTGCTTTTTTTGCTGAACTATTGAGGCATTGGTAGTCGTTCATTCAACAATATGCCTAAAAAAATAAACACACAAATCCAGCAATCATTCAAGTGAGAGGCTGCTCTTTCAGATACCAAAAATACACTGAGCAATACTGCCTTGACTAATAAGACAGTGCACCGCGGTTACTATAGGACAGCCCACAAACAAGTTCAAAGAGGAGAAACCTTGCTGACCTGCAGAAGTCCTGCTTGACCACCAGCATTACTGTTAGAAACACAGAATACCTCCTAAGCTGCTGCAAGAACAGTAGCTGCTTTCCTTCCTCAACACCCACTCTCTCCACGTTGATTTTGAGCCAAAGAGCAAAGACATATCCGGCAAAGGTGCATAACTACAAGGCATGCTTCTATTTTCTTTCAAGCTAGCACCAAATGACAAGACAAAGACAAGGAGCATATCAAAACACAACCACATAACATAGTCATCCAAACGTCTAAGAAACACCAGGAGATGGGATGTCTCTAAAATTTGCTAAATGTTTAGCAATACATAGGTGCAAAAATAAACCTGGTACTGTAAGTTTAGCATTTCAGTCAGAATGGTTATGACAAACATTATTCTACTCTATTTTAAAATTTATTTTAAAATCTCACCATCTTAAAGACCTGTCCACACTGCAGTTTAACGGAGCTATGCATGACACTTCACGTTTCCATTGTGTGTTTACAGCTCAGGGTGACAATACACTTTTCAGGTGTTTTTTTTTCTTCCAATTATTGTGATGGTTCCTTGCAAAGAGGGAATTATAATTAGCTCTACTTAAGTTAAGACAATGGCAAATCAAAAGATTAAAAACAGTAATATGAGAATTACTCCCTTCAAAGTGTAAAGGGCAAACCTACTGAATTCAATCATGTAGCTATGCAAAGACATCAGTTTCTTCATGCAATGACTCCTATGAGACCCCTGGAAACCAGCTTTGGAGTTTTAACAGTCTTCAGTCCGTCAGTTAAAACCTGGTATCCTTAATTACAAAAGCTTACTATATAAAAGTCCATCACCCACTGCTCTGGCCATATGTTAATACAGTCAAAAGTGACTCATCATTATATCAGAAAAGCTCCAACATCACAGACGGGGAAACTAAGCCTACAATGGGATCACGGCTTTTAATTGCCATCACATGAGAAGCAACAGGCTCAGATCTATGACTTTCAGGAAAATGAGCAAGGACAAAGGGCAAACAGTTTAAAAGAAGAAGAAGGCAAAAAAGGACAATCATACCAACCCCTTTTCACCATGAAGTTGTCTATAGAGAGTCACATCTAGATTAATTAAAGAGTCAGCAATGCATACTTCAGTCTTGGTTTATGCATCTGTATGAAGCTGCTGAACTGACTGCTCGCAAGGTCCAGAGCATGAAAAGGCACTAACCAGAGACTTTTGTGTTTCCTTAGCAGGTGAGAAACACAGTTTTCCTCTACATTAAATTAACAGTTTAGTAACAGTTTAATCAAGTAGAGAAAATCACCTACCACAAAGGCAGCCTACTGCCTTACAGGAAATCTAGCCAAAGGGATCCTAGTATTTCCAAAAAGTGACACTATAACATTGTTTCACTGCTACAATCTAAGACCAGAGGCTTTCTTGTGAAATGACTCCTCAGCCATTGGGGACATCAACTTCCAGCAACTTGTGAGCTACTCCATACAGGCTAGGAGGAATACCCTGATTACCCAGATAATTGTGAGGTTTCTCTCTTTAACACTGCTCACATTTTTTGTGTCTAAGGTATATATGATACGTTGTATGGTAAAATAAGAATTTTATAAATAACCTGACTTTATGAGAATTTCAAAGCAATTTAAAGGAACACATGTGAAGGGAGGTAGCAGACAATATCTCAACACATTTTCCAGGGAATTCCAGGAAGGTGGTTCATAGAATAAGCCACTGTAAACTCCTCACGTGCAACCATGATTAGGAAAGTACCATGGCATTCAAAATACTTGGGAAAACACCTTCATTTCCAAAGGGTGTAACAGGCAACACATCCTTTTATTAAAAATAACAGCATATAAATTCAGAGGAAGAGTGAGTCATTCCTCAGTCCATTACTAGCAGACCAAGCAGATTACTCTCGAGTTACAACAGAGTTCTTCTTCCAGCTATAAAGTATAACCCTGATATTATAATATAAACTGATATTAATTTAAAATTCAAGTTTCTACATCATGTATATATTCCTCACCTTTGTTCATCTACTTCACACCCCTGACACTTCATCTCTTTTATCAGTGTATGTCTCTATCAATTCTGTACTCCTGCCTTTCCTCCCTGTATATTTTCCTTCTTGCAATGATTTCAGTGGTTTACTTGCTTTTCAGCACCATATGATTAACTACAAAATAATTTCTTTTTGTTATCTGTGCCTATTTAAAAGCTCTAAAATAGCAAGCCTAGTCAAAGCTGATGAAAGGACCAGATGGATGGCAGTCCCTCTGCCAAGCTCTGGGCGAGTGACCAATGGGGCATGAACCACATGGTGGGATGCGGACACGGGGGTCTCTGCTGAGCACAGCCCAGGAGCACAACCTCAGAGCCATAAAGCTCTCTGGAATCAGTTGCTTACAAACACATTTTTAGGAGATTTAAAGGAAAAACAAAATCTGCAGTCCCTTTGTTTTCACCCTAATATCTTTCTCCATTACTCAGAAGTAATCATCCTCATGCTTCAGCCCCATCTCTACAGGTTGGTGGGTGTATTTTTCTGTATCTTCTACACACATGACACAGCGTACTGTTCATATGGATATCTGGCTTTCCGGGTTGGTAAGCAAATAAGAAATATATATGAGAGAGAACTAAAGCTCTTACAGACTAGGAAAAGGACGAACAAAGAGAGCTTACGCCTTGCTACAGGGCAGGCTTTGCTCTCTCTATTTGGTCTCCTTCAGGAAATCCTGAACATCAGATCCTGGAAATACTAATAATACCACTGGAAAAGTGAGGTTTGAGAGCTGAGGACAAGTGGAAGAGCAGTGTCCTGCAGTTGAAAGAAGGGCTCTTCTATTCTCCATACTTTTGTTTCCTTCTTGAAACCAAGGCCACTTTTGCCTTTGGTTGCTAAAGGCTAGGAAGCTGATGTTCGAAGTTAAGTTAGTGCAAAACTGTATCAAATTTAAAAGGTAAATCTTATTGACATTGAAATCAAATAAAATTTCTGCATCTAAAATTTTTTTCTTTCTGTAAATTCTGATATTATGTCATTAAAAAAAAAAAGTGGATTGCCCATGATAACTAATAAAGATCAGTTTGCTATATACTCCTCTCTTCCAACAACTGCCAAAACAGGCAGTTGGGTTAATGAAAAGCTAACTTCAGCATCTAGATTTTGCAAATTCAGGCACTTTAGCAAATATGTATTTTGCTTAGCATTTGAAAAATGTGGATTTCAAATAATAATAATCACCACTTCCACTGTAAAGGTGCTGGAGTTAATGTAATTTTCTTTTATAGGCTTATTACAGTTGGGCACACATTCATGGAAGGTGTTCTCCAAAGCCTGACTGCAAGTCTGAGTCAACTGCCTCAATCAACTGGCCCTTGAGGATTAACATCATCTAACTGGCTAAGTACTAAAAACTGAAAGAGGTGAAAAGAGTGAAGAAACAGGTGGAAAGCCACTGATGGCCTGGAGAAAATGTATACTGAAATGCATTCAGGGGAAAAGCCTTCCTATATGGGAAATTAGCTTAAAAGTGTAATGTAGAAGAGTGACAGACAATAAACACACAAGATAGAATATGACATATACACAGCTGTAAAATTACTCAGTTTCAGAGGGTTTTTTAGCATTTTTAAACCATGGAGCCATATTAGAGAACTAATTGAACTCTCAAGAATTAGATTATAGTAGAAGCCAACTAGAAGAACAAACTTTTCAAGCAGACAATTCAAATGGGTTACCAATATTGTAGTTACAACAGACAAAATTAGACCCTTTAATACCAAGATAAAAGTACAGTTAATGAGGTGAATAGAAGATGACTTTTCACACACTAGGTTTGAATTTCATGCATCACCTGATTCACCGTTAAGAAACACTGAGGTACCTTCAGCATCTCTTCCAGCTAATGACTTAGGGGCAATCCTAATCCAAAAAGTCTTTCCATGGAAAAGCACTGTTTATAGTCATTAAGCGCAGCATACCAACACCAGTATTTGTGTAAATGTGCCTAATCTTACACATATGGGCACTGTGTAGGCACTGACAGATATAGTATACTTTGCATTTAGAGCTCCGTCCATGAGGAATCATGGTCGGTAGGTGTTTGCGGCCCTCCCAGCGTACCACATGCTGAAGTTGACTGCAGAGTTAGAAACAAGTCTCAGGTTTATCCTACAAATTCAGTAACTGCAGTGGAATTTCAATACGTTTGTTGGGTTTTTTCTAAATTTCCTTTCATCTCAATTAAAAGTAACATCCAATCACAGGCTCCTACTCAAGAAGGGACACTGTGAAACCTGATAAATATTACGTTAGTTACTCTGGTGTCCCAGTTCTGACATTCAATGCCATGGGGGATATATCTTTCTTTCTTTTTTACTATTCGTAAAATCTTCAAGGAAGTAGTGAACCACTTCTACATAAACAGGGTGTGGTGAATTTTTTCCATTCCAGGGGGAAATTTTCTGTATGATATTGAAAAGGCTGGGGAAGAGAGCACCATTTGTTACCCTTTTTATCCTATTTAGAGGTTCTCAATAAACTGCTCTTTCTAACCAAAGTCCTGGCCACAAGGCCATTTGATTTCATTAGGAATAAATGGAATGCTATATATAAACTGCTTCATCTGTTTTTCTAAAGAGGTCTGCCTGTGGCTGCCCTGGAAGCGGACACAGTGAATGCCATCAGCAAAAGAGATTAAAGCATCCCACATGACAGCTTGAGAAGCAATGCTTCGGAAAAATAATTTAAGAATGACAAGATTATTGCACAGGCCTGCTGCAGCCTTATTACTCTTTCAAAGGCTTTATGTAAAGGGTTTATGGCATAAAAAAATATTACTGCACACATTATAAATAAATGACACCTCTTCATATGCAAGCATAATAAATTCCTACAGTTCTATGTAATATTATAGTAATAAAAATGAAAACATACTCCTAGTCAATAGCAGTAAAACTGACCAAAGCCCATAGGGTTACACAGTTGTACCTGGATCCCAAATGTAGCACTTTCCACTAGCATTAGGAAAATAAAAGGGCATGAAGACAGCAGAACTGGCAATTGTCCATCTGATTTCTGTGATTGAATACTAACCAGGTTTAATATCTGTAAAGAATAACAAAGGCACCATTACATGAAAACAAACATACTAATGACTCTAGCTCAGTACTGCGCTTAAATCCAAACATAAGCTGTGCTTACTGTAGTAAGACTGAAGTATATAATTTAATGCTTCCACGGAGTGTAGACAATAAAACTTGACTCTTCATCTTACTTCCTTTCCCGTACTAAATATTTCATACCACATACTGTGCTATTTGGACTCAGGGAAGTTGTAGAGTCACAGTTCTTGGAGATGCTCAAAATCCAACTGGACACAGTACTAGTCTGCCCCAGGTGACACTGCTTTGGCACAGGGGTTGGACTAGACAATCTCCAGAGGGCCCTTTAAACTCCATCATTCTGTGATTCTGTATAGTTAGAGATTTCGGTAAACTCAGGAGAATGAGGCTTTATCCCATTCAAATATTGGTGTAAGAGCTTTTTTTCAGAAATATAATCAGACACAAAGAAAACCACTGAGGTCACTCTGCTCCATTATGGGTCCATACATAACAAGACATCTCATGTTCATGCACACAAATATGAAGGAGTTTGATTCTGGCTTTTTTTTGGGTGGTGGTGGTGGTGGTGGTGTTCATTGTTAAAACATCCAATGCCTTTTTATATCAGAACTGCCAAGCCCTCTATACCACTATAAAAGATATACCCACATAAGAGCACCAGACACTGAAAAGATCTGAAAAGGAAAGATATTTTTTTCTTTCAGTGTATAAAACTCTTCATTATTTATTTCTGACAAGGTGCAGTCAAATACAGGCTGGACAGAGAAAATCCTTCTTTGTTAAATGTTTCATGCAATTTCTACTTTTCATGGAAGTTTGAAAGAGCACCAATTACCCAGTTCTCTAATGCAATCAATAAGTAAACGGAGGACAAACAAGATTATGTATGTCAAAAAATATTCTTAAATATGGGGTACCTCAGAATATACACCAAAAAAAGGCAATAATCTACTTTCTTTTCTCCTACCTTATCTTCAAAAGTATGTCAAACTCAGGTTAATAGCTTGCTCAGAAAAAGTCTAGTTACAGAACAGCCTTTAACATGATGGTGTTACTAAACCTCCTAATGTTGATGTGTCTGTAGAAGCACACATAATTTTAACCAAACACTTTGTGAGACAAGATGACACAAGCCCCAAAGCACTTTTCCCCTTTTTTTCTTCCAATTCCTGATGTGTAAGATCAGAATGCCAGAGGCAGAAGGACATTTCTGACCTTGTGCTGACCTAACCTTTTCTCCTCTCATCACGCCCATGTCAGTCACACAACCCCAGTGCATCAACTGCCTGTACCCATCACATGTATTATTCAGGAGGTATTATCAACTCATGTGCGTGCCAACATCAATCCTGTAACTTCAGTGGCTGTGCATTTTCCACACTAACAATGTACTCCTACAGCAACGCCCTACTATGGTAATATTCTGCATTCTAAATTTAATATTATAAAGCCAAAACATCTAAGTCTAAACAGAACTCTCCAAAAATACAGATTTTTCAAGCCTCTGCTACAAGATGAAATTTTTAACTATATTGTTCCTAGTTAGATCCTTAGTTACCAGGCTTCATTATGTCCCCTTAGATCTGAATAACACAGTCGAGCCCATCTAACTGTGGGCTACTCCTGAATGGAACTGTTCCTGTCCAACCTTTTCTCCTAGCACTTACATAATCCCTACTTCAAGGGCTAAGCTGGCAGGAAAAGGAAAGATAAATAAAGAAAAAAAAAAAGAGAAAATAATTGGAGGAGGGACAGGAATCTGCTTTTTGCCAGTAATCAGCCACTAAATTGGCATCGCTGTACTGGAGACCATATCTTGTCTTACAGTCACAACTGTCATCATCACCCTTGACCACATCTCTTCTACCAAGCCTTGGAATTATGTGACTGACCATAAAAATACTAAGGGCTTATGGAACTATGTATCTACCTCTTAAACTTAATTTTCCTGAAAGTATTTTGTAACCCATTACTTAATCCTAAATGTATGCTTTATTTTGTCATACTTTGTCCTCAAGCTTTTTATTTCAACATCCATATACACTAGCAAAATCCATCACCAGCTAAATCACCAGCAAGAAAATCAGTAGGAGGAGATGATGATAATTATGGGCTAAACAACAGTCGATCTATCAAGCTCCTAATAACAACAGATAATCCATATCTAAGATCATTAATACAATAATTGAAAGATGCCCCAAGGCCTAGAGTATAGAAGACATGACTGAATGTTTACAATGGTCCTTTCTAACCTCAACAAGCCTGTGCACCTCTGGCCAAGAAACAATTCAAAAGAAAATACAACCTCAAAGTCATAGTTCATGCCCGATGACTTCATGAGCCTACAGAGGGAGGAGATAAGTTGTGTTGAAGAGAGAACTGTAACAGCTCGTGTTCCCAGCCCACCAATGGGTCCATCTTTTCCACTGGCAAGCCTCTACCACCAGCTGCCCTGCAGACCTGGCTTCCCCAGTCACTCTGCTGCCTAGAGGTACCTGTCAGGGGAACAGAAGGTACTGTTTCTGCTGCCATCCTGCCTCTCAGGCTTTCCAGAAAGGAAAAGGAAAGAAAAATAATTAAAAAACCCCTCGACCTTTGGTCATTAAGGCAATGCTAAAACAACCATTTTGATCACCTTTCACTTGGATGAAACCACTGACTGGTATGTGGAAAATTCCAGCCATGGACAATCTGGCACCAATTCTTCATTTTCAAAACCTTTAAGCAGCTGCTGATTTACTCGATCAACTCCTGTATTACATCTGGTTTGTACTACTCCTAAGATGATCATTATTATTGATAACATCCTTGTCACATCCATTCCCTAGCTAGTTTTGGGCTCCTTGTTCTGCCTTTTGGTTACTTACTAGCAGTACTATTTCTACAGTTGTTCTGGAAACGTTTTGCAAAAACATCTATGGCCGTGATCTGCCAACGTTTTCTAAGCTGCCCTTAGATAAGCCCAGCTCTCTTTTCAGTCACAGTCTGTGCATGTCCCACCACTTTTAGCACTCCTTACTAAAAGATATCCCAGCACAGAATTGAGGTGGGAAGGGATCTCTGGAGATGACCTTGTCCAACCCCCTGCTCAGAGCAAGGTCAGCTGGAGCCCCTGCTCCAGCTCAGGGCTGTGTCCAGTCAGGTTTTGAGTATCTCCAAGAATGGTGACTACACAGCCTCTCTGGGCAATATCTTCCAGTGTTTGATGACCCAAGTGACAATGGAAACACAAAATTGTGCTGCAGTATCCAGAGGGCTAACTTAATAGTGCAGAGGAACAGTAGGTACTGATGGCAGTTATTAAACAGCAGTAGGTGGGCATGTTCATTAAAAATGTTATTCCTAGCCTAGACGGACTCCAAATACTCTGCATGCACGGTGTTGCTTTTTACGTGTCAGGCATTTCATCCTGCAAACAATTCAGCATATTTCAGCTTTGAGCCTCTAAAGTCTCACTGAAATAAAAGGTACACGATCCTCCTGCTTATCTTTTTCTTGTCAGCATCATTTCTAAATTATTTTACAAAAATCTTTACACACTACAGAAAAGCATAATACAGAAAAATGTAAAGGATATCCAGCCTTTTAACCCAAACCATGGGATTTTTGTTACCCTTCTGAACAGTAGACATTAACTAGTTTCTATTTTCAGTTCTAAATCTGGAAGGCAGGAAAGAATATAAATACATTGGTTTTACCTTTACTGCTGCTTATCATTATGCTGAGGCATATTGTTATTTGCCAGGAGGTAAAAGGAAAGATGAAATTTGTTGGAAACAAGTCACATAAATGGAAGAGATAACAGACTGTGAAGCACACTAGCCAAAGACCAACTATATACACAGTACGTTTTCTTTCTCCAAGACAATCATTTTCAGATGACCTTTCTCAAATTTATACCAAGTGCTACAGATCAATAATCATTTAACTTAAAGGGATCAGCAAAACATATGGGCTATGCAAAAAGCATGTCCAGAGATTGACTACTGCAAGTACCGCATGGGAAGCTCTACAAATTCTATTTATTAAACAGATTAAGTGTGGTTAAGAGCAAAAAAAGGTTGACTGCAAGTTTAAGCTAATGTATAATAATGCAAGTACTAGGAGATGCCAACCCCTTAAAAGTTCTTGGCATTTGCTTAATAACATATTTTCAGTATTCTATGCCATAAGACAAAATAGTCCAATGCATCCAAAAATTATTGCACGTAACCTCTCTCTCAACATTTCATTTCAGAACATCAGATTTAACTTAAAAAGTTACATGAATTCAGGAAAAAAAAATTGCTAAACTGAAAGAATGTAACATTTCCTGGCTGAGGAAAAATGTGCCTTTGGAACAGCAGGACTGAGTGTGCTCGCGCCTTCTCCTGGCTGGCCTGCCCACAGGCACTAAAGGGTTCTTGCCCAACATGGCATAAAGCATTTGGAGGCACACCACTGGACCCATCAAAGCCAGTAAATGTCTTAACTTTTCTTTCTTAGCCTGCACCACTCAAAAGGTGTCCTGCTGGAGGCAAAGGACCCAAAAACCTATGAAATATACCGTCTGTAATCCGATATCCATACCATATAGGAAGAAGAAAATTTGAGGAAGACTAACAGCCTTAGTTCTAACATTACTTCTCAATTTTTTGATTTCATATCTTTACTTTCTTTTCAAATAAGCAGTTCTGTGTTCCTTCATTTTTGTTTCCTTAATTTTTCTTGCTACAGAAAAATAGAGAGCTCTTCTTCTTTCTTGACATGATGAGCAACCAGGACAGCAGACCTGAGTCTGTATAATTTTAGGTATGGACAGAATGCAATGTAAAGCCTACAGAGCCAGGTGTGTAAACTTACTGAGGTACATTCCCATAACACCAAGCTTCTAAATGACAACTCCAGTATGGTCTCAGTTAACAGAGCCTAAGCTTCAGATAACTCAATAGAACAGTACAGTTACCACAAAATTGAAATATGCAAATAACTATTTGCAGGCTTGTCTGAAATCCTAGTCTCTAAGACAGTTTCTTCTTTTTTTTTCTCCCCCTCCTCTTGTTTTCCCTCAGTTTTCTGCAGGAAAAGGACCTGGATCCAAGCTAGAAAAAAAAATCTTTCCACAAAATATTTCCATTCATTTGGGTAATGTTTATTCACAGGTAAACAGCAACGCTTAGTAGCAAAAATGCAGGCATCTATCACTTGATTTTCTAGGCACTGAAATTTTCTAGGAAATATAAGTCTTTATATGATTAAATTCATATAGGACCATTAGCCTCAGCAATGGTAGATGCAATGCTTTGTTCTTCCAAGGCATTCAGCTTGCTTTTTTCAACTGCAGATTTTTTTTCAGATAACCCCCAGCATGTACATCACGATTTAGCCACAGCACTAACCTGTGTATATCTGTTTGGATCAATTCCAAAAATGTTTTTCATCCCTTACTCTTCCATATTAAAAGATCTTAAGGATCAAATTCAGGAACAAAGACAGTACATCTACATACAAATGAGCAGTATTCTAATCCAGTAGCTTCATTGTCTGACTCCTCTGGATAATTCAGATGCTATTTTTATTTCTGCAGCAGATTATCTCCATCTTTCAAATAAGTAGATATATTGAAGGCCTGCCCAGGTGCTTCCCTGACAGATTTTATCCACCAGACAACTTATATTTTAGCTCAGCTGGAGATCATGCCTTTAAAAGTAAGAAATGAGGATGATAATGAAGTGAGACAAAATCTGAATGGCAAATTTATGAACTGAGATTATAAAAAGGGCTAATAATCAGAAAATGAAGTATTTACTAACATGTTTTGTCTCAGCAGGCATTAACGAGTTAGTTAGTATTTCAAGATTTGCCTATAACAACACAATTATGGGGGGGAGGGTGGAGAACACCTATATCTATCTTCAAGAACAGATTTCAAGTTTTGATTTTTCTGATGCTGCAGAAATACCAACTACCATTTTTATATGTTCCAAGTACACCAAAGATCCAGTGACAGTTACATATGAATAATATTGTATACACCGACATCAGCAAGTGCAATACTTGCAACAAAATGCAGAAATTAAAAGCAGGTTACTAAAATGCTGAAAATCTTGCTTTAAATCATTCCTGTTTCCCAAGGGATCTTCGTGCAGGGCTCTCACACATACCATAAAAGCTTCCTGAAATCTCATGCATCATTCAAAAATTCTGACTATTTATCTGTTTAAGGATTAATGTCCATGTCATCTTCCCCCACTCCTTCTAAATTAACAGGAACTGATGACTTTTGCTCTGTAGCAGAAAATTCCATTAAGAACCATACTGCAAAGGGATGGCCACATCCCAGTGCACCTGAAGGAATAGTGATGCAATCTGGCTTTAGGAAAGATGACAGCTCCTTTCTTTCAAATCACCTTCTCCATAAGGGAAAAAATATGTCAGATAGAAAGGCTTTGCTAATCAACCTGTAAGGTTTTCGTTTTGTTCTCTGGCTATAAACTAGGGCGGGGGGGGGGGGAGACTGACAGAAAGTATAGACTTCGACGTGTTTTAATTAATGAGCTTTATCTGAACTGGAATACAACACTATTATTCAACAGAGCACTATTATTCACTAAAGCACATCACAGAAGACTAGTAGTTCCTGCATTTTAACTTTGTATTTCTGAGCTTAGAAGAAAGGCAAATACATTAAATTTAACATTATTTACAGAACTTTTCATGTTTGGGGGTTTCTCTCCTTGATGTCAGGCTGTATTGTTCCCAGTCTTTACAACATTTTTGTAAATTCACCTAAATTAATTGCATACATTCTGAACACAACTTTCATCTTAACGAAGGTTTACACTGGGAATATATGGTTGAAAAACTCCCTCAGAAATTTAACTTTTGTTCTGTTGAGTTCATATGATAACAATTTCCGGATTAAAGCCTTCAGCAGTCTGTGGGGTCTTATACTAAGTACCGACCTAAAGAGCTCTCTTACTTGTCATAAGGTTTGGGATCAATAGGGAATGGAGTTTATTATTTCTGCCACTACTTATGATACTGCTCGAAGGCTTCAGCTAAGACAAGGATCCCACAGTGCTAGATTTTGTGCAAATATGCTACCATAAAGAATCCCAAAAAAGTTTAAAATCTACATATGAACAAAAGGGAGCTAAAAGGAAACTAATGTTATTCACATATTATAATGGGAAAATCAATCCAGAAAAAGATTAAATGATTGGCCAAAACAGTCACAAAAGACTGTACAGTTGGAGCTGGCACCAAATCGCCAGCTATTGCTTACTGAAAAGACTGTCATCCACTTTTGCAAGCTTTTATAGAGAATGCTGAGGAACACCAGAGGTGCTGAGAACTCGTGGTTAAGTTCTATATGGGAAGAAGCTTTCTTAGTCATAAAGGGGCTTTCAGAGTGCCTAAATGAACCCAAATCTTTTATCCCCACATAAACCTACCCGTGAATGAAACGAGCAGAAACAATTTACTGCAAGAAAATGACCAAGAAAATGTCTCAATCTAAAAGACATTAAAATTGAGACTGGAAAAAGTGAAGTTTCTCCATTCCCTCTAAAAGCCAAATCTGCTCAGTTGAGCTGACACCTAAGATGCAGCTCAGACAAGAGCACCTAAATCAACAAAAGTTTATTCTGAATCTTGTTTACCACAGCCATCAAATAACCAGTACCTAATGCATTTATTATTTTGGTTTTAGAAGAACTCCTCAGCCAGCTATTTTGCTACCACATCTCAGAAACAATGCCACTGGTCCTAAGTCCTAAGACAACTCTAATGCATACAAGCCTCATCTATCCTATGATTACATGGGTTTAAATCAACAGTTCTACTATCTCCTTTAGCAATTTAGTTTATTGGCTAACTGCCCTTGTATCTTTATTCCCTGCATCCTTAAATTTCATTTTTCTAGGCTGCAGCAACACAGGTTCATTATTTCTTTTACCCTGAACAGCCAGAACAAGCAAGAACCCAACTCTTATATAACTGCTTTCCACAAAGAGCCTTCCTTCAGTTCCTTTCCTACTTTTCTCTAAAATATATGATAATTTTGTGTTTCTCTTCCCTCCTCTAATAGCATTCAGAACTAAATACAGGCCATGTTAAAACTCAATCATTGCCACATAAAACCCACATGAGGAGCTTTGCAGGTTAATCTTTACAGTGTACAAGACTGAAGTGCCCACAAACTGCTAAGCACAACCCACAGAGAGAAAGAAATAGTGAACAGCTCATATACACAATAATCCTAACACATAAAATGGACAGCCAACTCAGAAAAGGAAGAAATGGTACTAATTCCTCCACAGAATTAGTTTTGTGGGGTCTCAACCAGTTCAGTTGACCCTCCCTCCAGCAGTAGGTCTGATGCAGTCTGATGAGAGCACAAGTGCTTTCTTGCCCCTTAAGATCATTTTACCTTTAGTGTCCGAGAACAGTACTCAAGACCCAATGACTTCAGTCACTAAGTTCAATGAGCTTACACAAATTATCTAATATTTACTGCAAGCTAAGATCACGCACACAGAAAACGACCATAAATCAGTGTGATGCGCAGCAACTCTTTATTTTCCCTAATCTGCTCTTGTGTCAAAGCCTGTGCAAACACTCACCACATTGCACCATTTAGGGAATACAGCTACAGCCCAGTCACTGGCTCCAGGAAAGAGATCATAGCAAGTATCTTCAAAACTAAGTCAACTGTGAGATTAAAGCCTATTCTTGACCTATTATTATTATATTATTATAATTATATTGTATATAAAACATTATTTTGTATTATTTTATATTATACCTTATACATAGTGTATGTAATGTATAATACATATAACACAAGAATATTTTATATTAATATATTATAGTATACATGCATTATATCTTATAATGCATTACTTTCTATTACATTATTGTATTTTCATTATCATTATGAAACTGTTATTATACTCTATTACTACCAGTGCTATTCTAACCCTTCAACACTTACTTAGGTTGATTCTTCACATTAGCCTGTACTTACATTCTTTTAATTTATGTTTCTCTAAGTATAACACAGGGTAGAAAACACAACTGTTTCAGTTTGATATGTGAAATGGGCATGGTTCTCTATAGCTACAAATCTCCTGACATAAATTTCTGTACTTATGTGCCACAACTCTACTAACTTTTAAACCTTGTTAACAAACCCCTTAGTGCATGCCAATCAGGGATTTAAACATTAATTTTTAAACAATTCGCCAGGAATCCTAAAATATCATAAGCAACTGGTAGTGACTTTAACATTTAACACAGGTTGGTACTTTTCCTGCACAGAGTTTTCGAGGTCTTTTTACTTTTGAGCACCAACTATTATCACAAACAATAATGCCAAGCTGGTTTTGGAGGCTTCCAGAGCAAATGCAAGCAAACAACATATTCTGCTGTATGGAAGAGAGGAAATCCCACTGTATGGTTGTGTAAAGACTTGTTCATGAAGTCTGTGCATAAAGTAGAGAACTTGTGTCACATAGCCAAATTTAATTCAGGAATTTTGTGACATTTGGGCACTCAGTGTTTCATCTGCTATAGTGTTCTTTCACACTTTTTAAAATATATTGTACCCACTCATTTCAACACTAGAACAGGTGCAACACGCCAAGCAATAGCCTAGTACAATCCCATTTTAGATAAAATGAAAGCATTTAATGACTGAGAAGCAGGCATACCAGCACAGATGCTTTCTACTTCAATACACCAATTACTTTTGGGCATTGGACTTTCCTCTCAGTTAGAATAAAAGATAACCAAGACACAAAAAAGCAGCTCATTCCAGAGCTGCTGCTTCAGTAGTAATATAATTAGTGACAACAGCCATCTGTCATTAATATGCTGTATGCAATAGAAGATTATATAATAATATAGCAATATTTCTTTTATTACTAGCTCATCTTCCTGAAGAAAAATCATAATATACGATTGTTACACATGATAATTTTTAAGGCTATGCATCTTTTCACAAATACATTATTTATTGTAAAGCTAAACCCATGACTGATTCTATTGTAATCAAAAGAGAATTTTAATTGTTTTCAGTGGGCATCTGGAGGGCTGACACACTTCCTGTGCTTCTGAAGCCAATTTTTGTGTCTTGCTTGGGCACTATATGTTAAGAAGGGGAGAAAAATAATGCAATTCTTTCTCTTATCCATAGCAACTGTCACCGCACAGACAGTGCAGAAGTGGTCAGTTTAGCACGGCCCAAAAGGAGATGTGGACAGTTAACTTGATTTACAGAACTGTTAAGCAGCCTTCAATCCAAGTGGCTTCACTGATGTGGCTGCAGTTTTCCTGAGAGCAAAATTTGGTCTCTTTCTCAGAGCCTGCCTGCCCAGGACTGCAGGAGCTGGAACTGCTACAGAACTGCACTGTCACTCTTCTGCTTGAATATGAACCAGTGGTGACAGGCTCTGAAGTTAAGTCCTAGCCTAATGCTAGAGTGAGAAAGAAAAAAGAACAACCAATCCATAAGAGACAGTAATAGAAATGCACAGAAATGCTGTCAAGTTAACACTCAAAAATTAATAACTTATTTTACACTATTAAAATGCATGGTAGTACTGTTCCCCTACAGGCAAAATACAAATCAAGTTTAAGAAGGATGACCAAAACTAAATAGATTTTCACTGAGCTCCACACAAATGAGCTCTTTGCTTAGATTTAATTATTTATTTTCTTTCTTTATAAAGTGCCTTAAAGCCTAAAAATATTGTAGGTGACAATCTCTTTACCTGTTCTGAGCTAAAAAAAAGGGCAACATATAAAACAAATCGACCAACCAATTCACGCAAGTATATACTTCCAAGAACAACCATTATGCAGACAAGTTTTTTCTTTATCATAGCCCAACCTGAATGCATTAGTTTTCTAGGAACTTAAGATAACTTAAGTGATTTTCACACGGTATGTTGAAAAGATATAACTCAGCTGCATTGCACTTGTATTTTGATTTCTCCACAGTCCATATACAAGTCAAAACAGATACCATGTGTTGAGATGTCTTCTCATATAAAGGACTGGTTTGGGGTTCTTTTGGTAGCAATTCAGCAATCACATGAAACACTACTTCAATTTCCCTTTGCCCAAAGGAAAAGACTGAAATAATTGATTTTGTGAAATATCTGCAGTGTTCCATTAGAACAATGACAGACACTTAAAAATACTTCTGACAGTACGAGGAAGACAATACTGGGAGCGGAGCATTGGTTATCTTTGCACACAGCCATGAGCAGACCGCCTTCAGGTCTCATTAATTCCTACCAATTAATCTGTCTCAAATAGCCCTCTGCATTTCTCTTGACAACTACATATGAGAGAGTTAGTATTCCAATAGTACTTTGAAGCAATTACAGATTATTGATGATGTTGCCACCAGATATTTACTTAGAGGCAAGAAAAAATACCACAAGGACTTATAATTTTCATTTTCTCAATTAAATAGAAACTTGCAACTTCCAAGAGAAAAGGAATGGAAATTTTTCAACTGCAAGAGAAAATTTTTATCTGATACAAGTTGTGTGACCAATGTTCAAGTTACTGAATTCTGCAGTGAGTTTGGGATTAAAGTTTGCAACCTACTGGTGGCCAAATTAGATGGTGCACTGGTCCACTGTTTCCTACAGATTTGAAGATTTTAATTCTTGCAACTCACAATGTAAACACTGACACAAGGATTAAAAGAACTCATCATCATTGTTTGCACTGACGTGCTAATAGCTGGAAATAAATACTAGTACCAAATTAATTTTGTTTTGATGTAAATGACAACCTGCAGAGTACATCTACATTATTCCTCTAGGAAACCACATAAGCCCATTGACTTCCATAGCTTTCAATCTTTCTTTACTTTTTTTCAACAATTTCTCTAATGTTTCCCAAAAAACGGAGTTCCTTATTTGTTTGTTCCCTACTGGACTCCTAGAAAATAACATTCAAAAACAGTACTCTACAAATAGTGACAGAATTGAGTAGTGCTGGCCATCACAGATCTTCCAAGAAAATTAAAACCTAGTGTTAAGCCTATTAACCACCAAACAGCTTGATCTCCTGACTAGAAGTTATTGCAGCTTCAAGTCATCAACCAATTAAAAAAAAAAAAAAATTAAAAAAACAGACAAAGAAAACTTTTGAAACAACTGAGCAGAAGTTTCCAAACACATGGAAAATGCAAGTACCAAAAGACAATTCATATGAAAAACAACCTACTTTTCTCCAGTGAACTAAAAAAGTAAAGCATGATAAATAAGTCTTAACAAAAACAGTATCTGCCTATAAAAAGAAACATCCAGTCCTGGTCATGAGCAGATCTATTTACTAACTATTGGAAATTCCTGGAAGACATCTGCTGAAAAGAAAGGCCATTCCCTGCTCGGGTTCAAACACTACTTCTTAACACCATCAAATGGCAGGAGGGACAAAAAGAACAAGAGTCTTGCTGAATATTTTCTCCCTCATTATTATTACAGTGCTTTGATCTTTCTTCCTCTGCTCCTATTCTTCCATCTCATTTCTTTCACCGCACTCAGAACACTGTTGCAATTGCACAGCAGCCAGAAACAGTATCCTGTATGCTCCCCGAGCAAGTCAAACTACATGATGCTTGCTACCAGACTTCTGAAGTTCCCACTGTTAATAGCTTCCACTAATGGACGTTATTATTATCACATTTTTTTTTCCAAGCAAACATATGTTAGACTCTCCAGAAACACTTCTTTTTTTCCACTCACTGAAGCAATCTAACTCCAACTGACTGGCTTCACTTGCACTTAACTTTTTGAATCTTTTCCATTTATGAAACAGTACAGAATTGATAATTGAATGGCTTCACTTTTAAAAACTGTAGACAGTATCTTTTCCCATAAATGCTGAAATCCAAATGGGCCAACTAAATAGTAACCAAGATCTTGCTAAATCCAATGGAAAGCTAAATATTCTTTCCTTGTTTGTATGGGTTTGGTTTTTTTTTTTTTTTCCAAATACTAAGATCTCCTTCAGCTTCAAAGGCATTTTCTTTCTTTCAAAGAGACTTACAAAGGCAAAATCTGGTTTCTTGGACAGCAAAAAGCAATATTCATTTCATAAGCTTAAACATTCTTTCTTATTAAAGTATTATTTCAAGTTGCTCCATAAAAATAAAATTTGGCCTGTAACGTGCAGCAAGACAGCTGAACTGCATATGGATTTGCATTCATCAGTTACAGTGATATAGAGAGGTAGTATAAGAAGCAAAATCCAGTATCTTGAAAAACAATAACTTCTATATCAAAGCAAAGATGCAATCTAAATTTCATTAAGCTTCACAGTCACAGAAGACTCGAGTGTTATGTAAATCTCTGATATGGAGAATGAGATACAATATATTTGATTACTGATGTGTCACATGTGAGGGAACTAAGATAGCATTTCATATTAGGTATGTGCTTTGGGTTTTTTTCAAGCAATAAAAAGATACTTTTGGCAATTCAGAAAAAAGTAAAGAAACATTAAAATTCAGATTTAAGCATTGGGAAACAATTTGAACCTTTGAACACTATCAAAAACAGGAGAAAACTAACTAAAATGTGAATGCATCCCTTAAGGAAACCAGCACTACCAAGAGTCATTAAGTGATTCTGAGAAAAATGATGAAAAATTCAGCCTTGCTCTCAGCTAAGTCACCTATCCCAAGTAACACAAGCTGTAGATATGAAGATAAAGGGAAATCACAGGGAGTGCGGAATTGGAACACAAATTCATGCAAGTAAATAAATTAAGAGCAGTGGTCCAAAGATATAGCACTTTGCTCTTGCGTAGCTTCTTTCATATTCAAAGCACTGAAAACATGAATTAACTAAAATAAATATTGTGCCATTAAAAAAGCTACATAGAAAATTACAAATGCAAGTGATAGAATGAAGTTCAAAGAAGCAGACACAAAATTTCCTTTGACTGGAAGTTACTCTCTGCTTTTCCAGCCAAACTTCACAGAAAATGTGGTAAGGTCAGCCAATTGAGTTGTAACTGTCTTGGATCATACAGACTGTTCTGTGTCTTTGAAAGTAGGCTTTTCCTCTACAGTCCTCTCCAAAGTGCTTTACCTTGTCTAACTTTGTATGCCTGATATGTTTCTGTCCCTCAGTAAACCTTCAATCAGTATTTTTTCATATCCCTTACCAAAAGCAAATAACATTCTCCCCAGCCTGCAGCTCAGACTGAAGGACTGATTTTAAAACAGTATTTCTTCCTAAAGTGACTCATCTTAAAATGCCAGTGTTTCACATTTTAGTATCAATGTCATCATAATTTTAGACCAAAAGCTAGTGCCAATGGATTTATACGTGAAACCCTGCCAAATAATCATATTTGGATGGCAATTAATCTCTCATTAATTTTGCACTTCTACTTTAAAAAAATAATTTCTTGAACAAAAGGATTTAGATCTCACCCTAAGAATACATTAGTAAGCATCGCAGTGAGTCATAAACACCAAATACTCAGTGCTGCTAACAAGGCCCCCCCAAGGTTGTTTCCATACATTATCTTCCATAATGAGATGTTTTATCAACAGTGCTATGCAAAACCTCCATTTTGCAGCTAGAGGATATAGAGCCCCAAATTCACACTGTGGTCTGAAGTTTCTCTTTTGCCCTGTCTTATCACGGAAATATAACAGTTTTAAACATTTATTTGGTTGTAAGGCTCATTTTAACATCTGAAAGTGAATACATATTTTTACAAGTGTCCACTACGTTGGCTGAGCTGTTTACATCATCTGGTCCAAGCCCATGCTCAAGCAGAGTCATAGCTTGAGTTGGCTGCCCAGGACCAAGTCCAGGTGGCTTTTTCAGTATTTTCAAGGGAGGTGACTCCACAACCTTGCTGGGCAACCTCTCTGAGCTCAGTCACCCTCAAAGTGAAAAAGCATTTCCTGATGTTCAGATGGAACCTCCTATCTTTCCATTCATGCCCATCATCTCTGAGCCTGTCACTGGGCAAAACTCAGCACTCTACTCAGACAAAAAATAAAAATTAAAAAATCAGAATTTACAAATTCTTAAGGGACAGTGAAAACAAGTGCCTCTGACATTTTAAAGAACATTTACGTAATAATTAAGGCTGTGAGAACTTCATTTATGCTAATGTCTGCATTCCCTTACTAAATTTTGTTTTCCATTTCCCAGTACGACTCTGTTACAGACTTTAGTTACCATTGTGTCCTAGCTTTTTTTCTGTTCTTTCCAAGTCTTTATCTTATGGCAATTTTGTTCCTTCGTACATTTGCTCTAGTTTGTAGGTGCCTACGTCCTTCACCTACTCTTTGCATATTAATATATTCTCAAGAGAACATGCTTATTATGTTGCATCATTTCCATATATTTGTTTTGCTGCATTCAACAATACTGATACTAGACATTTAATATCTTCCTCACTAAAACTTTCAAGACAACTTTAAAAAATGTTCCCTATTTTCAAGGTGGACAAATGTTACTGAATTAACTAATCTGCTAGCTGAAATTAGAGTAAGCACTATATGCAGCATGATCAAAGCCAGGAAGGTGGACACCTCTAATAAGACCCATAAGTCTTTTCCTCAATGCATGAGATCTTTCTGAGAAATTCAACAACAAAACCTAATTGACAGAAAACAGATTAACACTTCAATACATCAGTATTACCAAGGACCAAACCTAGCAAAACAATATGTACCTATTACCTGGCCAAGAGAGACAAATCAAGTATACTGCCTACATACACAAATTTTTAAATGCTCACATTTTAAAAGAAATAAAGATGATCTTATTTCTCATTACAAAAGTACAAGATATGGATAACTGATTATATGACAACTTTAAATACATAAAGGCTACAGATGCCAGAAAGAAGAATCTCTCAACATTTCAAATACATTTATTTCCCTTAACTCAGTAGGTGAACAGCTGCTTTGAATTGACAACTGTATAACAAGAAAACCCCTGATCTTCTAGCCAACAGGTAAGTAACTACTCCTCAGCTTCAAGGCTTGATGCCATTTTAAAAGATTTCTCCAAGATATGTAGGATGGCCTTCCTGACCACAGGCACAGGACCTCCTGTGATCCCCTCATCACGAAATCCAGTCAGAATTAGGTGCCTGGGAGGGCTTATTCTGGAGGAATGAGGGATCACACTCTGCATCCTGCTCACTTTGTGCTTTCCTAGCATAACTCCCCTACATGGAAAAGTTGCCTCTGTTCCTCTGTTGGCTTCTCTGCAGAGCTTTTACAGCATGAGCAAAGGTACAACAGTGACAGCAGCTCACCTGCCTGCTCACCCCTCATGTGAAGTCCTGGTGCAGTGAGTGGCTCAGGAGGACCCCAGGAGCAGGGCCAGGGCTGCAAAGGTGGCTGGTGCCCCAGAGAGGACATAGTGCACAAAGGCTGCACATCTCCAAGAGGCAAATACAGTTTGCAGGAAAAAAAAAGAAAAAATTCAAAAAGATATTTAGGGCAAGCTTCTTACAAGGCATGTGAAGATGCGGTCACAGCAAAGCCAGCCAGCTGCTCTCTGTGGTAGTCTTGTCAAAACAAGCTCCCTTCACCCCCATGAACAAACAGATCTCACTTTCAGGTCCCATCTGTACATACAAGACTGCAGGTCTGCCAATGTGATTTTGACAGACTCACTGACATAGCTTTTGAAGCTGTTCAACTTCTTTTATCTGCATGTGTGCATGCTGAATGCAGCCATCCTTCATGCTGAAAAAAATAAATATGGATCATCACTCATCACCACTGTTATGACAAATATTACATGCAACAAAGAAGCAGGAATTGTACTGGGAGCCCATGTCAAGTCCTCTATCCATCACCAGTTAAAATGTTCCCCACTAGGCTTTCTTTCAAAGAAACACATCACCCCTAACTATAATAAGTGGCAACTGTCATTATTACATTGGTCTCCATTTGCAACTGTAAGGACGTGGGGGAGAAAGGAAAAACAGAGACCAACAATATGCCACAGTATGGGGTTTCATTTCTATTACATGTAGTTCTTGTTCCTCTCACCTCAAAATGAATATAAGGCAACTCCAAAACACACTGAGAACAGGGAAAAAACAAGATGACTCAGATGTATGGATAGACTGGATTCTATATGTGCACTATTCAAATCAGGAAAATAAATCACTATAAAGGGATATCATATGGGTCTATTAAATCAGGAGTGGCATGGAGGCAACAACTGTTACCATCATTTCCAGTGCAGAAAAAAAAGAAGGAAATCAGAAGTGTGGATATTCAAACAACAAAAGAACACACTTTTTCCACACAACCCACAGGTAAATTGTACAATTCACTATCCAGAACAGGTCAAAATTTTACAGAGATGCAAAAAGCAATTGGACAAATTCACAGAAGAAAGTCATAAAGACACAAATTCACAGAAGAAGTCATAAGGACACAAAGCCTGTGTACCTGTCCCAGAATGCTCCTGAGCTTCAGACTGCTGGATTTGTATCAGAAAAATGTGAATATAAGCTTACTGGTGCTTAAACTCTTTCTTATGTGTTGATTACCAGCCACTGCCAGAGACAGGATACTGTGCCATCTGGACATTTGATTTGATACTCTATGGATGCTCTTAACCACTGTGGACAAAGCCTTTAATATGTAAAATTTCATGCTGTCCTGTCTCAAACTAGAGACAAATTAATCTTAAAAATTGCCAGTGCCAGCAGTAACCTTTTTTCTCGCTCTCTACCTCTGGTAAAGTCTGTCCTGTATTTCTTTTTCACTCCTCAAAAGATCAATATTTGAAGTTTTAAGTGTCTTTTTTTTCTCGTCACATCAAAAAGTTCTGTTGTATAATTAAGTTAAAATCCTGACACGGGACATTTTAAGAACACTGAGCAGTATATCCAGAAAGGTCTGAAGACTGGAGTATGTTTTATCACAACCATAAAACCAGTACTATAGTAATAGTTTCCAGAAGTCTCACAGTATACTACCAGTGAAGAACAGGAATTGAGAAATGCTAAACAGCAGATTATGTACAAGGGTCTAAAACTCCTTTCATCACACTCCTTTTACCTCCCTCCCTGCATATCGGGGCATAGCATCCACCTGAGTGTCCATTCAATGCTACAAGGAAGAGGATGCGGCTTCATGTGGGTATGACAAGTTTGGACTTAAAAAGTCAACTGCAGTGTCTAAGAAAGCTTCAAGAGTCAGAGCTCTGCTTGATGAGACACAAATTACTACTGTACATTTTTTTTTAGCTAATTCAATTAAATAAATTTTAAATTAAAACAGCCATTCTATTTTTAACTTACAAATACCAAACACATTTCAGTAAGGAGGAACTGAAATTTGCTATGTCCCACTACTTTTTAAACCTCCAGCCATACTGTATATAACATCTCTTCAATACTGGTTATAAACTGGAAGGGTCAAAATTCTCCAATTTATACAAGACTGTAGATAAGAATTCGTAGCATCTTCCTAGTCACCTGCAGACTGTCTTTGGTTAAACTTTTAAAACAGAACAATAATGAGTGAAATCTTCCAGTTAGAAGACAATTATACATATGCTCCTCATCCTGATTTATAGGAGATTCTACATAGGAGGCACCCCAGCATCAGCACTGGGGATTGCACCAGGACTGCTGGCAACAGGTGAGCATAAGGTTGAAAGAATTCTTACAACTGTCGCATTTTTCCATATCCACTCTGACTGGCATCTCTCTGATTATCCTCCAGAACAGTCAACTTCTAGCTTTCAAAAGCACTGATTTCACATAAAGAGATTCAAAATGAATAAAGGGCAAAATATGGTAACTTTATTATTAAGATATTTTTATGCAAAAGGGTGAGACTGCAAGAGGGCAGGGAGAGAAACTACAGGAATATTACTTCCAAAAAAGCAGTAGTAAAATTAAAGATATATTTTAATATTATTATTTTTATTTATTTATTTGTGCAGTTTAAACAAATACCTAAATGGGCTTGGTAGAAAAAATAACCATCGATAAGAATTCCTTGAAGTGCAGCTATGCAAAGCAGAAATCACCTACAGGTTGCCAGAAGGTATAATAAAAGAGCAGCATAATGTTCAGGGAGTGTTATTTTGAAATTCGGAGCTGAGGGCAAGGATGGACTCTACCAAAGTACAAAGTAACATGACAGACTTTTCTTCTGCCCTCAATAATTTAACCTGTTTGCAGACAATAATTTGGCACAGGTAAAAGATAACAATTCAGATAACAAACATGGCAGCAACACAGATTTCATTTAAATGACTTTATAATAAGTAACGTCCATTTATGGAGAAATCTATCAAAAAGGGCATGTTAAAGATAAGCCCTTGTAGTCGATCTCCATTTGCCTATAGCATTCTGATGGCTACAGAAGGTGGGAAAGATGAGAAGAAATCACCCAGACCAGTAACATCCAAACCTCAAAAGGATGCATTTTTTTACAACTTCTAGGTTTCATCCTACAAAACTTGGGTCTTCTGTGGTTAATGGGTGGATGAGGGCCCTAATAGTGTGACTGCAACCAAAGCAAGCAAACTTGTGTTTCAGAAAAGTAGATTTCCCACTTGTATCAGCATTGCCATTTCCTTTCTTGCAGCTGGCCATCCATGGGCAGGTTGAAAAGGCCAGGCAAAACCAAACTCCAGACAGTAGTCTGCGTGTCAGCAAAGCCCTCTGCCTGTTGCAGATCAGATCCTAGCCCGGGACACCCCATTGCACCGTGACCTCCACTACTGTATAACAACTCACATTTTTGTGTTACCACTTCGGCATGCACTTCTGTTCTTGTCCTTTTCTGGCTGGCTCTACTGCAAGACTTGTTTATTTCAACTTAGCTATTTTTATCTATTTTGGGTCCCCTCCCTTTGCTCTTTTATCTGCTACTCATGTTTTTTCCATTCTTTTGAGTAACAGGGAACTAATTCCTTTGTGGGTAGTTTCCAAGAGGTCTAGTGGGCTTCTGCCTGATTATTTATTTATAATCTTGCCTGGCTATATATTTTATTTGGCAGTTTTAAGTAGAGATTTGGCTTTAGTGTTTTGTATCTGTTTTAATTCAGGCCATAGAGGCCTCACAATAGGAAACTTAATAAATGAGCTAAAATAAATAAAGAAGATATTCAAATAGTTTCACACCACACATGGGCAAGAATAGAGTTCTTGCAATAAAGCATTTCAGTGATAAATGAATTCACAGGCTCAGACAAGAAGTAAGCATCTAAAGGCACCGTTATCTAATGCCTTTCATCTGAAAGGACTCTGGACAACTTTATTATATAGCTTTATTTATAAAAGGGAAATCATAAAATAGATTAATAATTTTAAAAGATCCAGCATGCTATTTGTACTAGAGTTTCTCATATACTTAGAAGTTTTAACAGCTTTTTGATGTCAGATGGTTTGGCATCCTTGTGACTGAGATATCCTGCCTCGGTCTTTTATGCTTGACTTGGTCACTTACTGCTGGGATCCTTCACTGACAAAACCCCTGCAGAATGGAGGAAGCAAACAAAGAGCTTCTGCTACAACTCAGCTTCAGGAATAGCCTGTCTCCAGGGACAGATCAACTCCAGCTATCTCCAACACAGAGTGCTACCACTATAGACATGCAGTGGCTCTTGCAGCTATCAGGGCTGGCAGCAACAACTCAAAGGAGACAGGCAGCTGGATCTCATTCCTTAGCATGGCTCATTCCTTAGTACCTGGGCTCCACGTACGTACCACTCTGAGCAAAGCACAGTAATGAGCATATTCTACAGCTGCTGCTCAGGTAACTGAGGGACAAATATAACAAGCTACCTGTTTATTTTTACTAGTTCTGACAGTAGTGCCCCACACAAAGTCCAGTCGTGGCAGAGTAGGAGCCACTCAACTTTCTCTTAACACTTGAACGAGATATTAGTTCATCTGAGTAGAAATGTTGGCCATCGCTGGTCTAGATACACTGCACTTCTCACCAGTACCTCTGAGAAATGTGGTATAAAATGCCAGGATAATCCCTTGGAAAGACACCCACTGCTTCCAGAGACAATGACAAGAAGTGACAGGAAATTTCAAAACAGCATCCAGAATTATTAGCTTGCTAATAACCACCCAAAAATGAATACAAATTGGTGAGCAGCCTTCCATCAAACAATTATGTGATTGTCATGACTGGAGACGTTCCAAAAATTTTCAGCTAATCAAAAATCCTCAAAAACAAGCTTCTCATTTTCAACTTAAACTATTACTGGCTCACAGAAATAGAAAATCTGTGTCTTCAATTTTATCTGAAGTATTTTCAAGGTTTCCCCCCTTATTTATCTGAAGTAGTGAATGAAGAAAGCAGCAGACTACTTTCTTTCAGCAGAAATACAAAAAGATGAAGAGGAGTGAGCAAAATGGCTTTAGAAAACTGTATTTTAGGTGAAAAGTTCAAATACTCTCGATCTGTTAAAAAAAATCAAACAACACAAACACAACAAAAAACCACACACCAAATAGAAAGTTGTCATTATAAACACACTAGCTCAATATTTTACATAATCTAACATGTTCCACTAAAAGTAGTACCATCCTCACGAATATTTTAAAAATAATAACCCAACTTTCTCTATTAATGAAAATTTTGATTTCACAAGAATAGTAGCAGATCTATACTGACTGAAGTTACCCATGAGTGCCACAGCACAGTCTGATGAAATTGTTATTGCTAAAGACACTTGTAAAAATAATTTAGAAAATCAGCCATCAACACATAGGACAGTGAACCCAAAAAAGCATTCTCTGCAACCAACTGGAAGTATAAAAGTTATTTAAAAAGACATTTTAGCCCCCTTTTTAAAGCCTCCTGTACATTTCATGCACCTTCTGCTGAGTATTTTATGGGCCTCTGCCTCATTCTGGCAATGTAAGGGCTTTAAACTGCAGCCTTAAGGGTGATTTATTTAACAGTAGCAACTGTTTACTCAATAAATTTGCTCCCCATGTGTATTCAAAACTCACCTTCAGTGACATTCAAGATGAAAAGTTAACACCTCAGAGTTATCACTATAAAGAGAAAAGATAACATACTTTTTACTGCTTTCAGAACAAAAGGAATATCTTTACTCATACAGTTTTTTCCATTAAACTGACTTAGACCTGCTGGAAATACTATGTTGGACAGATGATATAGGAGAGCAAACCTACATTAATCTACCTTGATTACTCATGAGGATTAAAGGCTCAACTCAGATTTTTCAGACCGCAGTGGTATTTGCAGTACTGGTGAGAATACAGTAAGTTGGCTGATAAACTGCATTTCTCAAGCAATTCTGCAGTTAATTGACAATAAGAAGCTATCTGACTTCCTTCTAGCTTTCACACCTACCCAAGGGAGTCACACTACCATGTTTCAGATTCAATTAAATGCCTGTGATTCTCAGTCTTAATAATTGCTGCCGCATATAAGTACCTCACAGAATTTTTTTTAGAGCACTTTAAAAAGTCAAGCTCAAAAGGACAAGCTAGATCTGACATCTCTAATGTTACCATCAACAACACTGAACTTAATTATTAAAGCCTTCCATTAACAGGAATTATGTTATACATCCTCTGGGCACAATCCACATCCTTACAATTGTTCTAAAGCTCCAAACGGGTGATTTCTTAGCTCATAAATTGACTGAATCACAGAGAGCTGCATGTAAAACCTAGCTAAAAATCTCCTTACTCCAACTGTTATACACCTAAGTTTTGAGCTTTGAAGGTAGCTATGCTGTTCATCGAGGAATCCCTCAAGATCAGCTAGATATATACCAAAAAACCCCACTATATTGATGCCCATGTGCTGTGGGGTCAAATGATCATGATCAAACTCTGAAGATGAGTCATGAAAATTTATTTTTAAATTGGCTTGTGAAACCAGATTCCCAGAAGAACACCAATATTAGACTGACATGGGTAAATGCCAAGAAATACTGGCTACCTCTGTAGAATTATAGTAACTGATCTTTTAATGAAAATTAATTGATTCCTCTTCACAGTTCCAAAGATAATAAAATGATAACCACCATTAATAAGAAAATGAGAAATACATCCTGGTTATGGTGAAAAGCTATGCTAAAAAAACCCCAGTTCTCCACAGCAACATTCAGCTGCCTAACCATGAGACTTTACTTTCCTTCATGCCATTCACTGCATACTTATTGCCTTCCAAAAAAAAGTAATATAGAACTTATTTGGGCAACTTTCCCTCATCCACAGGCACTGAACAGATGAGAATTCCAAGGAGCCAAAAAGGGGAAAAAAAAGTATGTATTTGGGTAATTGAAAACTGAATCAAAATACGTATGCACTGACACATTCAAAGAAATGAACCAGCATGGTAAATCAATTGCAGCTAATGCTGACATTTCATAACTTCTGATAGCTTAATCTTTCTATGTGATACTTAATGGCTGTCTGACAAATTGCTCAAGTTTTACAAAAGAAATACGAAAAACCTATGTGTTGCTCATGACATCCACCATCAATCCACAAAACGATGAGCAGGACTGATATCTACTATCTACATTTAACCAGGAGCTATTGAAGTTGTCATCTCTGGTTTGGATCACTACAGAGGATGAAGCTATTTTGACCACATCTGATAGCTGTTTATGAATTCAGGACATCAGAACCATAGGTCCAATCTCAAAGCCTGGCAGAAAGTCACACAGAAAAGCAGCAAGCAGGCTTGCTCTCTCTGCCTCCTATCCCCTTGAGGTACTCCTGTATCTTGCATCCAAACTCCCAAATTCCCACCCTACCGACCCTTCAGGCTTATACCCATTTCTAACTAAATTCTGAGCTGTTTCCCTATACTCATGAAGGCTGCTATCAATTAACATGCAATTAATTACATATTAGAAGCCTACATCAAATTAGTAAAACCTTCAGCTTGAGCAAATGCCAATAAAAATAATAATGGATGCTCACTATGTAAAACTACCTATTTTTCAACAGCACAATAATAATATTGGAAAGCTTACAATTTCTAGAGAGTGAGTAGAAATAATACTAGGAATCCAAGTGCTACTAGTATTTGCACTAGTAATTTAAATATAAAATTTTAATAGCAAGGTATTTCTAATACTACTAGCAGTATTACAAAAGAATCTAAGAAACTAGAGTGACTTCAGTATTAAAAAGCTTTCAAATTTTTGTCCTGACGATTACAAATGTAAAGGCCACAAGAAACTTAAAAATAACAGCTGCCCAAAACCATCTAGTGTAAAATCTTTTAACTCTTTGTCTTATTATTTTCAAACAGGAGACATGCTTGCAACTAAACCTCAGTGTATTTCAGTATAAAAATCCCATGCTCAGAAACTACCTTGAAAAACTATCTCAAATTAAGTAATAAAATGCCCAGTGCGTAGCAAGAATTTTTATTCTGTGTATATGTAACAAAAAAGTGCTTCTAGTTTCGTTTCAGCTACTGTCATTAATTCTTCATGCACCAAAAAAGGGGAATTTGTAGGAAAGAAACACTGAAAGCACTGAATAGCCACAGTAAAATCAGATATCATTTCCTTCAAAACAAAACAGATGAATAGGCAAAAAATTAGGACAAAAAGCTTACTCCTTCAATTAGTTTGTGAATCATGCCTATTCACAACAGATTTGAAAAACTGTTAACCAGAAAATAAGAATATTCAAAGGTCACTAAAAAAAATGCTATGCTCTCATTTAAAATAGTATCCTAAGTTATGGCATGTCTCATCTATTTGCACTTTTATCAAGCTTCATATGAATTTTTAGCTCAATAGAGAACATTTGTTTTATACTTTATTAAGTTAGCTGAAACTAAAGCATGAAACATTAGAAGACTGTAAGAGGTCCCTAGATCAAATGGTTTAATTTCTCGTTAGTGTACTTTTCTGTGGAACAGAACTTTTCTATGGTCGTTATTTTTTCAACAGCTTTACTTACATGATTTTTTTTTAATCTCACAATATATTATAGCTCTTATATATATGTAAGTAAAATAGAATTCTAGATGGTTTAGGTTGGAAGGGACCTTTAAAGGTGTTCTGCCTGTCATGGGCAGGGGCACCTTCCACTAGACCAGGTTCCTCAAAGCTCCATCCCACCTGGCCTTGAACACTTCCAGGGCTGGGGCATCTGTAACTTCTCTGGGCAACCTGTTCCAGAGCCTCACCACCCTCACAAAGGAATTTCTTCCTAATATCTAATCTAAACCTGCCCTCTTTCATCTTAAACCCATTACCCCTTGTCCTATCACTATATGCCCTCGTAAAAAGTCCCTCTCCAGTTTTCCCTCTTCTCTCTTTAGGTACTGGAACGCTGCTATAAGGTCTACCCAGAGACTTGACTTCTCCAGGTTCAACAGCCCTCTGACCCTTTTTGTGGCCCTCCTCTGGGTCTGCTTCAACAGGTCCATGTCATTCCTAAAACATGTAGAGATGTAAAATTCGACTTCTTTGTATTATGTTTTCTAGTCTTATGAACATGCTGAAGTTCTTCCAATCTGACAAACATGTTCTGATTATTGTTACAATTATGCAAAACTGCAGAAAGAGTAATTAAAATAAGAACGAGACATTACAAAAATATTCTGTATGTACAGAATCAAAATTACATGTATTTGTCCCAAATGGTAATTTAGGATCATCTGTTTTTAGAGAAGGCATCTCCCTCTCCCATTTCAGGGATTAAATGGCTCATTTTAGTTGTTAGCAGCAACTCAAGAACTTCAGGATGGAAAAGTGACCTACCCCTGTAATTACTGACACCTGCTTGCCTGCATTAAACATAGTCATCTCCCTGGCCAGTGTAATCACAACTACATATCACTTCTTCACTCTGAGGCAACTAGGGGAAGCTGGCTGAGGGAGACAATTATTACACATACTCAGTGACCACAGAGACTAGAACTGTTACCACAATTAACCCAATGAAATTCCAGCCTCAGGCAGGGCCTTTAATAATACATAATAACATTGTGTCAAAACCTAATTTGAATCTGTTTATTCGACAGAATGACTTTATGGCAGCCATAAGACATAATAACAAGGTATAATTGGTTGCATAAGTAGTACGTATTAAAATGACAATATTCTAATCTAATTTGTTAACCTCCCTGCTGGATTTGCTTCTTCTGGAGAAAGAACTTGGAGCAGGACAAATTTTGTCATTATGAACAACTCTTAATTTGAAGCAGTGCTTCAAAAGACTTCTGATTTCCCTCAAACAAGAACATCTATGTCTATGCCAATACATATTTCTCAATAAACAAGTTTGCATTTTTATAACTTGCATAAATATTGCTAATGTTCAAGAAAGCTTATGACATGCAGACTCTCATGTGGAGTGTGGAGTCTGGAATCTCTAAAGAAGATCTGAAGAAAGTATTGGGGGTATTATTCTAGATACTGGAATAAGTAAGAATGCTGGAAATGTAATGAAGTTTAAATGAAACGTAGATGATGATGATGATTTTTCATAAGAAAACAGCAATTCCTACTCTAATATCTATGATAATGGGGTCTCTTGTGGGCAAAAGCTGCATTGATAAGATGACATGTAAAAAAGCATTTATTTTATGCACCAATAAACATAACTTAATGACTCACTTTGTACAGTAAAGCAATCTGAGCCTGTAACCATAACATCAAATGTTCTTCCATTTCATACACTTTATTCAGTATTGGTCCCATTTAGGTCACGAAGTATATGCCTAACATATTACCAGAACAAGAAGTGACATGTAGCATCAAAATGCAGCCTTTCTCAGCCACTTAGTCCTCTGCATACTTTTAAGACACCTCATTTCAAGGAACTAAACATTTTGATCATCCATTCCTTACAACACCCTTTATTAACTAACCAGGCATTTAACATTCTCACTTCTCTGCAGCATCATATGCTCCCAGAATACTGCTCAACTAAGGAGCAAGATATTTGTCTATTATCAGGCTCAAAAAACACTGCACAGGACCAAATTAGAATTAGGGGAAGGTAAAGAAGAAACAGGACACCTTTTCCTTATGATAATTCTAATATAACTGCTTTGTCATATCCCTTATAAACTAAGCTCTCTAGTATGCAATCAACACTCCTTTTACCAAAAGCAGAGCATCAGAAAGCAGTTTCTTTGTATCCTTGACCGAGCCTTCTGGGATATCTTCACATGTGCATACTTTACAGATAAGGTCATTCCTCAAGGAAGGTCCTCATAAGGGTAGCTAGAAATTATTAATACCTCCATTTTTAGTATTTTGTAATCAAATAATCAAGACTATTTGATTCTCCTTCATACCTCTTTTCTTCCACTGACATAATTTTCTATTGTGTCTCTACCTGAAGAATGACCGTGATATTCCTTTTGGGGAAATCCTTTTTTCTCTGAAACTCAATCTCCCCTAAGTCTTTCAGGTTCAAGGTTTGAGAGCTGTCTCTTCCCTGGGTGGGAGAACTCTCTGTCATTTTTTTTCACTTTACTCAGAAGATGGATTTCTTCTTCAACAGATTGAAATACTCCCTCTTTCTCAACTTCTCCAGGACCTCTTGCAGGTCCTTATGTTTGGCCCCCTCTTCAGGACACCACTCAAGACACTAACTTCAGGATGTCACCATACTGCTGATAATCAGCTGTCTGCTGCTGGCCATTGTCCTCTCTGGAAACTACATCTGTGGAACTGATTGCTGCCTTCTGCTGGCAGTGAAGGTCAGATCCTCCGCACATTTGCTCAGCTTCACAAAAGCCAGTGTCATTCTCCGCTTGAACAACATTTCCGAGACTGGTTGTACTCCAGCTACACCTGTTCCTCTGCACATATTCAGGTACATACTTATCGTAGTGTGCATCTGCTGCTGCAGGTTTCTTCATAGTTTTGCCTTATCTTTCCTCGATGAAACAGTTACTTGCCATTCTCTCATTTTATAAGCAGATGAGCCAACTCAGTAATGAGGGCACTGCTACTTTGTGATTCAATTTCCTCCAGAAGTCTCATTTTTCACTGTCTACATTTAGCATTTTTTATCACTTTGTTTTAAGCAGGGCTGTAGATTTCTATAGTTTACAACAGACTTATGCTCTGCAGCTGCTTCTAAAACTTCTCCAGCCGCATGGTTTGTGCCACCTAAACAGTTCGTTCTCTTCTTCAGATCAATGACAATTTTCCTTCCTAAATTCTGTTTCTCTTGTGAAGTTACCCTCACATGCAACAGCTTCGACTTTCTTCTGCATTTTAATTACCTCTGCCTTCTTACTTCAAGAGGATTTTGACTATGCTCTCCAACTGCTTGACTACTTGGAAAATCATCTGGATTTCTCCTCAGAAAAGAAGCTTTCTCCTTCCTCTAGCACATCAGTTTGTTCTTTCATTTTAGCCAAGCTTGAATGCCTTCTCTACACACTTTTGTATATTCAGCACTTCCTGCCTGCCTTCAAGAGCTGTTTTTTTGCTATTGCTTCACCAATCCAGGTGCAAAGAATTTCACTTAGATTTACAAATAGATTTCACAGAGTCACAGAGTGGTTGGGGATGAACCTCTGGAAGGTTCAAGCTCCCTGCTCCAGAAAGGGCACAGAAATGCTTGCCCAGGACTATGTTCAGATGGCTTTGGAATAATTCCAAGGATGGAGACTCCACAACCTCTCTAAGCTACCTGAGCCAGCTGCCCTCACAGGGAAAAAATATTTCCTGGTGTTCACAGGGAACCTTCCCACTGTTTAGTTTGTGCCCTTTTCCTCTGTCATCAGGAACTGCTAAGAAGAGCCTGGCTCCATCTTTTTGCAACCTCCCTTCAGGTATTTATATACATTAATAAGATCTTACTGAGCCTTCTCTTTGGCTGAACAGTACCAGCTCTCTCAACCTTTCCTCAGCAGTGAGGTGCTTCAGTCCTTTAATCATCTTTGTGGCCCTTCATTGATCTCTGTCGTACTGGGAACCCCACCACCACCTCTCCCAGAACCAGATACAGTCCTCCAGGTGTGGCCTCACTAGTGCTGTGCAGAGGGGAAGCATCTCGTCCCTCAGCCTGCTGACAATATTTCTCCTAATGTCACCAAGGACACCATTTGCCTTCTTTGCTGTAAGGGTTACATTGCTTGCTCATGTTCAGCATTCTGATTAGGGTAAACAAAACCATATTTTCTTCATTACTAAAGTCATCTATGTACATATCATTTCCTTAAAATGCATATAAGGATACTATTTTCCAGCATACTAGTTTGTCAAATATTTCCAGAACTGAAACATCACAATAAACCAGTACTTCTTTTTGAAAATTCACAAAACTTTCCCCAACTTAACTATATTTTCATTACTTCCCATAACATTTTTATTACACAAGTGGATTACGTCCCTTTAAAGAAGTTCCTAATGCAAAGAGAATACTGAGAACTCTCTCAGAAGTTCAGACATGTTCATAAAAGATTGCTATCAGAGCAGAGATGGTGGTTGCCCAAGGATAAGTGCCTACAAAATTTCTTTTGCCTGTCCTACTACATTCTAGCTATAGTTGACAAGCAATTACGTGGTACTCTATGTTCCATTATATTGTGAAATGTTTATGGTTTGTAATGGGTATGTTATCTGTTCAGACTATCTGTAACCTGATGAATTCCTTTGGAAACTGTTTAAACCAAGGCAGTGTCCTTAATGATTATTATGCCTCAGAAATGCCACCATAAACCACAATTTCTCCACCATTCAGATGCTCAGTATGTATGTATGCCTATACAAAGCCTTCAGAATTACACACTGAGCTCCTGATTCAGTACCTCACTGTGAAAGTGCTCATATTCCAAGTTTAGGTATCAACTGTCTAACTGGTGAGTAATCTCACCTATTCAGTGCATCAATAGGTCCACATCATTAAACTTTTCTTAAAGAAAATGCATTTATTTTCCTTGAACATAGAAATTATCATGCTGAACAAGTGCTTCTATCCAGAGCAATAGGGTATCTTCACCCTAATTCAAAAGCAAGAAATGCCCCTCAGGTGTATCATTATCTCAAAATATGCATGTTATTTTCTTTCATCAGTTTAACATGAATAAAAGCTTAGGGCTAATTTCTGATAAAGGTGAGCTTGATTACACTTCAAACTTTTTAGAGTAGAATTACAGAACAACAAAACTGTAGCAACTTGTTATGGCAGGGTAAACTTTAAAACTGCATTGATGACCCACTTACAAATATAATTGACTCTGTTTAAAAGCTGACAACACTGGTTTCATGTCATATATTCCTTTTTTTGCCCAAGTTCGAGGGTGATTTTCTAGATGCTTATTAGCACAATCCAGAAAAATTCTCATTTGAAAATTTCCAAGCTGATGATCCTTTGCAGTAAACAAACTGAGTTGCATGACCTACAAAAATAACTTTCAAGAAGCACATCAATGAAGCATTACCAACTCTCATTACTCAACAATTGTAGCAATATTGGATGGTTTGCTTCAAAGCCACAAGACTGTATAAGAACAAATATAATCCCATACCTTATTAAGAAGAGACTGCACTGAGCAGTCAATGCCCCCTGAATTTGAGAGCTCCTACAGAGGCTCGAACTCTGAGGCCATTGAGAAAGGTGGATAGTCAGACAGAAAGAGCCAATTATTTGTGAAAGTAGAAGCTGAGTGTGGCTGGAAAAAAATAGTATCACAAAGAAATAAGATACATTGAAAGTGGTCACACTTCTTAGAGTGAAAAAACTATGCAGAAGGTGTACTGGAACAGTTTAGGCCATACTTTGGCATTTGCATACCGATATAGGGCTTGGAAATGGGAAGCAGCAGGTCTGCTATTTGTCATTTAAGGGGAGAGGATCAATCCTTTCCAGCTTACTGCTTCATTTATTTCTTTGCTAATTCTCTTAAGAGAAGGCTATAAAAGGCACTTTTGCATGCCATAGGACGTGTAAGCTTCATCAAAAGTTGAAAAGATTGGTAAAAGACTAACAACGAGGTTTAAAATGCCTTTTGGCTCTTTTAATACTTACTTTAAGAAATTAAAGCACTCGAGCACCCAGACCAAGTGCAGAGCAGACAGTTCATGAGGGTATAATAAGGAACCTATATGAAATCCCAATGTTTGTCCTTTCTGAAAATATGTAGTCAGAAAAGTCTGGCAATACTAGTCACAATACAAATAGAACAGAGCCAGCACAGTTAGGCACAGGACCTATTGTCCTACAAGTCACTTCCGACTAATTCTGCCTCTCTCTGTAGCACTATTTTTCTGTAGCCATAATAGTTTAAGGACAGAGGAAGGGCATGGTTTGTAGACAGATTTAGCATTGTCTCTGATAGGAGGGTTGTAAAAACTAGTGAAGCTTTCAGAAGACAAGTCCTTCTTCAGAACCTTGTATGCCCAAAAGCTTGCCTGTCTTTTCCAATTACACTAGCTTGCTTTAACAAAGAGATTGTATTTCTGCCAACAAATATCCTGTCTTCTGTGTACAGTGACAGAAAAACAGAAAAGAGGATCTGCAGTACCACTGCAGTTTACATCAGTGTATGTCTTGTACCACTGAGGCTTTTACAGCCAAAAGGCATCATTGTGGTATCAACTCTGCCTCAAGTAGATATTTACACTGTTCACCAGTAACAACTGTTACAGGTGTGTCTGAAGGTAACAGTTGATACAATAGACCCATGCTGTCAAAACTCACATGCTGACTTGATTTTTCTGTCCAGGAATCATAATAAAAATCACATTTAAGTTTCAAACACAAGTTACATTAAAACAAAGTTTAAACAAACAGAAAAAGTTTTCCAGTACTCTTTTTCTGTATTATTACCAGTGACCTACAAAGCAAGAAACACTACTGAAAAGGTTATTTTTTCTGTTTGTTTGGTTGTTTTTTTTTAAATTTATTTCCCACACAAGCAATAGACTTCTGGAAAGAATCTGCTCTGCCAGATACACACAAGCTCAAAGAGATAGGACAGCATAAAGAAAAGCTTTCTTTTTAAAACATGAAAAACAATTCATAAGCTCCTTCCACTTTAAACAAAACCAAACCAAACCAAGAACTGTGCAGACTTCCATAACTAATGCAGTATGAACAGCAACATATACTGAATATTTTTAAAGGACAGCATTCCTTTAAAAAGGTGTAACTAATTCATTTGACAGTCCAGCTGAGATATGTTTACATCCCTATCTACTTCTAAATCCTGTGCTAAATGAAACAGGGTGGTTTTTTTGCAGGAGTAGACATGCACTTGGAACACTCAAATAATGACAAATGTAAATAAATTAGCAGTTTACTTTATGTTTACAGTAAAAAATGTTATATATACTCAATAATGTATTCAGCATGTTACTTAATTCACTGCATCTGAATTTGCATATTCTTGGAATACTTTTCAATGCTTCAGTCTAGCAATTAGCATACTGAATCCTATTAAATATATCAAAGATGTCTTTTCAGTTAGCACAGTCAAAAGAAAATGTATACGTGCAAAACATTTTTTTAAACACTAATAATTTAAGAAACATTAAGTGCCATAGAAATTGTTACCATCTTAATACACTAGACACAACAGAAACCATTAAAAAATACCTACAACAGCACCATCCAACCGATTTGATTTGCAGACATTTTACAAATATTTCACTGGAAGGGAAGATCCCTATAAGGGTCATTGAAGCCCCATAAAGAGAAGTTTGGGGTTTTTTCTAATTATCCTTTACAGATCCCCTTGAAAATCTCTCCCCAGAAAACTCAAGATGGATCAGACGCTGAAAGCTGGTATCTCTGCCGTACTACAAAAATTATTCAGCCTGGCACTACTAGTCACTCTAGGTAAAATACTGGCCCTGCTGAAGTGACCAGCTATTTTTCATTTTATATCTAATTTATTACACAAATAATAAGTCATAAAAGGAATGTGCTCTATTCCTTTTCAACAGTTTCCCAGTGCAGCCAAGGGAAGTCAAGTTAGGTCAAAATCAAAGAATTCAAAATTTCACTCTTTAATTTCGACAAAGAACTGCATTTACCATGCAGGGGAAGGGAAGGTATTTTAGAGCACCAGGCCTCTGCTCCTTGACTGCTAATTCGCACACTGTGGTACAATGGCACATCTTCCTGCCTTGTAACCTTTCTGCCAGAAAAAAAAAACACAAAATGCCAGCTTCTGTCAGTTTGTTCTTCTGGAATAAATGGAAAGCTCCAAAGCCAGACTGAACGATGTGCCTCTGCAGTCATTCACATCTGCTCCATCAACTACCTACCCTCACACAGAGATGCTTTTTATCCCATGGTCAGAGATGCAAAGTATTCCACTTCCTACACGTAAAACACACAGTAGCTGCACAATTGCTGCATAACACACACCTCCCCTTCCTTCTGCATTGAAGTTTCTTCTGCCTTTGATATGTGCACATTTAAGTTTTCATTTTTTCAGAATGCTGACCCTTACGTAAATGAGATCCAGGATTGTAAACGCAGTGCCAAAGTTAAAAGAAAGATCTATCAAAAAGTGCATTTTTTTCACCTCTTGCCACAGAATAAAGGGAATATGCTTATTTTAACTCCTGTAATTCTTCTTAGTAACTACAAAAAAAGAAATGAGGTTGTTGCAAACTCTAAAAACCAACCTTGAAGCAATTGTAAAAACATAAGTGTGGCTCACACTACAGCGCTTTTAATTCTCAATTATTGTTCGACATGATGAGTCATTCAAATCCACCACTATAATATGCGTGTCAGTAATTCAGTCCTGGGGATTCTTCATTCTTGTTTATTCTCATATGCTACAGATATGTTATTACAGTCAAAAAAGTGTCCCAAAAGAAGGTTTCAGCGAATCTCTTCAGCAATCATAAAAACATGGCAAAAATACATCACTAGCATTCACCTTCTTGACCCACTTAAAAATAGTTTCACATTCTTGCCAAAAGCACAGTGCTGCCACATTACCTCTTCCAGATTTTCACCCTAAAACTGAAATACAATATATGTACAATAAATGAAGCACAAGCTCAGCCCACGGCTTGCTGTTAGTTACACTCCAAATAGAAAGCATTCAGATTTTGTATTTTCACTCTTCCGCTCTGTTCATTTTGGCATTTTATACTTTATAATCAAATGCATACTGATATCGAAGTAGCATTGTATGACTGAAAAGCAATAAACTTGACTTGCCATCCTAGCTTTATCCCAGAGAAAAATATATATAGGTATAAATCACCACTTCTAGAAACCACACAATATAATATTCTTCTAGAAACGGTCAGTGAATCAAACAGGTTCTTAAAGTTTTAAGTCAACCACATTCCTTTGGGCACATTCTGTACAACACACATGGCTTTAATCAGACACATATACTAGGATATGCTTTCAAAATTAGCATTTTACATTATGTAGTGTGGTACACAGAAGAGACAAGGTGGTTGTTGGCTTGCTTTTTAACACTAGAACGAGAAAACAAAACATTTACTACTTCTCATGCAAATATGAGCAATAAATGCTGCTGTTCAATATTTTCTTCCAAGAATCTTTCAGCAGATGGACTTAGAAGGAAAGGTGTTTTCAAAAGAAAATAATCTTGCTGTCCATTCAACTACATACCTTTAACAAGTAACAAATCTTGTATTACAGTTTCATTCCTACTCAAATCAGTAGGATCCTCCTATAAAAGGATTAAATTTGGTAAGCCTGGTGAAGAGTGTTGTATAACACATCATCTTGTAAGAATGAACTTTCACTTAAAATGATGCTCAAAAAAACATGCCAGCAGGAAAATCTGATGGCAGCCACAGACTCATCATGGAAAGCTACTTGCACCAGAGCCACTTCTCTCTTCCTTCAGTAAGATCCCACCATTATCAGTTTAGTAGGGCCGTAGAGAGAAATAAATTGGCAGTCTCCCCTCTGGTCATTCACATATTTTCTGCTATTAGGAAGATTACTTACAGAAACACAACTCTATTAATGACAAGCTTGACCCAGCATATTTTAAGGGCCCAAACAACAACAAAAAGAGTCAAACAGAACATCTTCCTTTCATTTGAGAGTCTCTCTCATGCCAATCACTGCTAGGTGAAAAGATGCAAACAGCACAGCTCAATCTGCACAGCAATGATGCAGTGACCCAGAAAGAGAATCTAATGGTGAACTGAGTAAATGAAGCAAAACTCACCAAAACCAAAGGGCAGCATGCATATGGACACGCTTAACTGCCTACTTAACTGGGAACATACTTAAACTTAGTCTCATATTTCCACATTCTGCAACAAGAATTCACATTCCCATAAACAGCACTTCCTTCATTGTTTCCAAAACATCTATTACGCAAAAGAAGAAAAACAAGTGCCCAGGTTCACAGAAAAGTTAGAGAACAAAATACGGAGAAACAAAAAGTGATTACTCTATCACACATTTAAAAATAAAATGAAATTTGTAATTGATAGTTATACTGACAACTAGGTATGGTTCAAACCAAAATGCTGGATTCAAACATCATTCTTCCTGAAAACATGGCTGTAAATTTTTGAATGAACCTGGTAAAAATATATACATGAATCTGTCTCTCATCTATACATACAAGTCTACATAATTTACCATACACTCACACACCTCCGTACACACAAAGGAATTATTTCAGACTAAGTATTTATCTTCTGCTCCCTTTTTTCATTAAAAAAAGGATTGTTATTAATATTACACAAGAACCAAAACCACACACCTCTGAATCTTTGGTGCAGCTTATGTCAAAAGGGCAACATATATCAAAGGGGCCACCCAAGAAGTAGCACAAAGGACAAGAAAAAAAACCACATTGTATCTTTCATTTTCATTTCAGTACATACAATGTCATTCGACCCATTAACCCAACAGCAAAGCTTTTCAAATTCAGATTCTTTCCAAAGAGCACATCCAAACACAACTAAAAAGCAGAAACAAAGTCTTCACACTTGCCCAAGACACTCAGTATGCCACTGGGCATCACTTGCACTTTCCATAAAGCATTATACAGAAAAAGAGATGAGTGCCAAGAAGATGATAAAGCACAGCTGAAATATCAGTTTATACCAACAGATTTATTCCTTTCAGAAAACACAAATGGAAAAGTTTTTGTGACATTGTAGTCAGAGCAATGCCTTGCACTCTGAAGTTACAGCATTTTACTGTAGGGCATCTCAGCATTTTTCTGAGAAGTCTCACTTGGCCCTTTTTCTAACAAAATTAAACATTTTCCTAGAGATGACAGCTATCTCCTGCCACAGGCCATTGCAGTTTACAGCTTCTGAAAAACCAGCAGACTTCAATTCAGCTCTTCTCCCACTCACCTGCCTTTCCATTAGTCTTCCAGGCCAAACTTTAGTACCGTGTAAAAGCAGTCAACTATCAGAATTTTTAACTCTCTTAACGTGCATTTATTGAATCTGCCTGGAAACTGGGAGGCATCGGGGAATGAATAGGCCAAACCAAAACCAGAACCATTTCCAGAGAACTTCTCCACAATCAGTGTCATATGCTTGAATTTACTAGAAAGACTCCAATAAGCCCCAATCACATTTGGATTAGTCTTAAGGTCTTAAGCCTCCATCACACCACCCTGTCAAATTTCAACCAGAAATACTGAAGAAAAAAAAAAAAAAAAAAAGATATCTATCATTTCCTTTAAAGTGTAACACACATTTTGCTTACCTCACTGTTGTGGCCCCTCAAATTGAAGTTGATTCTCTGAGGGGTGTTCCGGTCCCTCCTGCAATGGCTGGAAGTAAAAGTGACGCCTACAACTCCTCTGCCATTGCCTGTTGCCAACCAGCCTTCCTCATAGTACCGCCTCCTGCACACTGGTTTCTCCTTCTCACTTTTGGGGACTCTCCCTTTCCAGGAGAGGCAGAGGATGTTGGAATCGCTGCAAAGAACAGGCCCATGTTCCACTGCTGCATACATGCTTTTAAAATATTTTATTTTTTGACATACGAAAGTAATATGTCTAGTGCACAAAATTTAAATCAATTTTTTTTTTTTATTGATAAGACTGACCTGGGATAGATCATTGAAAGGGAGGAGGATGGGGTCAGTGTTTATAAATATCCACCAAATGCATAGTGAAAAATTCCTCTATAAAAGATGATGGCAGTTGGCTAAGAAAAAGTAACACTTAAAAAAAAATTCAGGTTCATTTTTGTTTTCCAGTCTGTAGAGTGAGGGTGCACTTATCCTTTGGAGAAACAGCTACTTCATAAGAGGCGCTCAAGAAATGGTTAAGTCATCTTTTTGCTCAACTTGATATAATCTTTATACAGCCTGAGATTCCAGTTTAGTGTAATGCAATTCCAGAGACAAAGAGTTGCAAATGTGTAGGTTTCAAGTAACTTAAGGCTTTTAGAATTTCCTCCAGTCAGATTTTCTTCAAAAGTTCAGTTGCAGAAATTGAAACACACGCACATACATATATATGTATATATATGACATTCCTCGTTTCCAAGCTGCCCTCTGGCATATCTTTTCCATCTGATGTATTTCTGCTGCTAAAGCTGAAAGAGATTGCATAAAGGGAAAAAAAGGCACACAAACCGTGTGAAACAACAGACCCGAACTTGTGCAGGCACTGGTGTGCCAGGCCAGTTGGGAAATCCCTCTTGATTCTGAACCGCTTGTTGGACTCAAAAGTTTTTGCAATCCAAAGCCAATCCAATTTTCATTGCAGCACTTTTTTTCCACCAGAGACCCAACACAGCCTGAACTGTTTATCACGCTATCTTGCCTGCTTTCCCACTTTTTGCTGCCACACACGAATGAAAAAGAACCCCCTCTTCATTTATAGCAGAATCAAAAATGCTATAAAGCTTTTAGCATTCAAAGTAGATAAGTTTGCCTCAGGTGAACCATGAAGTTCTCTCTCCTCTGAAACAGGCTAAAATGTCAAGCTGGCTTTCCTTTACTTTTCCCTTTTTTCTGCTACAAAGAATCAAAGACTTTTCATTCTACCATAAAAAACAAATGCCAGAGTTAAAGCACATCAAGTAAGCACTCTTTCAAAATCTTCTAAAATTCAAGGAAGGAACAAATATAACCATCTAAAAAAGAAAGAGAAGCAGCATTAAAACTCTGACTTCCTGGGTTCACTATTTCTCTAGGTATTTTCCTTGCTTGTTTGATCGGATCTTTCCTTCTTGATGCTTGTCTACAGCACAGATTCATAGTTCCAGACAACATTTGCAGCTGTACAAGAAGGAAACATATGAAGTATTCCAATCGTTTTATTTGAATAACATTTATGAGCTCAATTAATTAGTATTTATATCACACTAAGTGAAAAGGAAAAAGGAGAGGGAAAAAGAATATGCAAGTTTGATGACCTGGTTAACTCAAGAAGGGCAGTAAGGTTTGCTCAGTTCAATGCCCAGACTTGTCCCATAGTTCCTCAACTTATTTACTTCTAGTCATCATTATTCAACATAAAGTCACGGTTTATTAGTCCATTCACAAACTATTGAGCCCAAAGCAAAACGTGCCAAAGACCATACATTACTCCTCTGCTAGAACAAAATCAGTTTCCTCTGCCCACCGTATTCTTCTGTTTCCCTCACAGCTATTGATTTAGATTGTGGAGGTATTTATTACACTTTTTCTGTGCAGAGGGTGTTTTTTCTTCCTCTTCTTGCAAACTTTTTTCACCCGTGAAGACCATGTGGAAAGTTGAACATTACTGGCAGGTGTCTTTCCATGGATTACTGATTCCTGCGCTGTAAAGGTGCTCCATCTGGTTCTCAAATTAATTTTCATCAATTGCAAAGCTCTCAGGAATATGCCAGAGCAAGTCTATGTGATGACAAAAACATGTGCGTTTTCATGTACATGCAGTGCACACAGCAATCTGGTACTCAGAGCTGCATCTGCCTTTTCAGTTTAGCTGTGGTAATCTTGTAAGATGCCCATTACTCAAAACTTGAAATCCCTGGATTCTTCCAACTCTGCAAGGCAAAGCACACACACACACACAAAAAAAAAAAAAAAAAAAAAAAAAAAAAAAAAAAAAAAAAAAAAAAAAAAAAAAAAAAAAAAAAAAAAAAAGGAAAAAAGTGAATAAAATAAGTCATAAAACAACCTAAAGATTAAAGGACTACTGTTATAGTAATCAAAACATGACTAAGGATTTTATATTGGACTCCTATAAAGTATCTATATTACATATAGATAAAGACATTATTCAGAAACACGCATATGTATTTGATATACGCACGAAGACGAACTACAAAATTTTCTTTTCCACTTCCAAAATTCCCAAAACTTTGACATGTATAACTAATAAAATGTATCTAGGAAGGATACATTAAGAGGGAAAAACCCCACAACTTTCTTTTGGTCACAGTCTTTGGGCCAAACTCTTAAAGATTTCACAACTTTGGAGTGAGGATAGGCAAGGGAGATGTTAATGACAGAGCAGGCACAGAGTTAGACCCTGACGCACATAAACAGAGTCACAGAATGGCTGAGGTTTGAAGGGACTTCTGGACATTATCTGGTCTAATCACCCTGCTCAAGCAGGGTCACGTAAGTCAGTTGCCCAGGACTGTGTCCAGGCAGCTTCTGAATATCTCCAAAGATGAACACTTCTGAACTCTCTGGGGAACCTGTGCCAGTGCTCAGTCATCCTCACAGTAAAGAAGTGTTTCCTGATGTTCAAAGGGAACTGCTTGTGTTTCAGTTTGTGCTTATTTCCTCTGGTCCTGCCACTGGACACCACCATGGAGAGCCTGTCTCTCTCATTTAATTTCCTCCCATCAAGTATCTGTACACATTGGAAAGATCTCCCCGAGCTTTCTGTTCTCCAGGCTGAAGAGTCTCAGGTCTCAGACTTTCCTCATATAAAAGATGCTCCAAACCATGAAAGTACAGTGCTAAACTTATCAGTCTCAAAGAGACTAGGAAGATTCCTCCAGGGCTTAAACTACTACTTTAAAGAGATCTAAGGTAATTCAAAATTAAATCTTAGAAGTTTGAATAAATACAGATGAATTTTAAAGACTATTCAAATCCTGCATAAGTCTCCATTTGAAAAAGGGGAAAAAAATTCCCCAAAGTCAGTTTTATACAGAAGAGTGTAAATAAAGTAGGAGAGATCAAGAAAAAGGCTATTGAGGATATTCCAGAAGTTGTATCTTAAGTGCACACATATGCACAGTTATTGGATCTATACAGTTACTGCTAAAGAGAGGTCATTTAAATTAAGAACTGCATTCATAACATTCATCAAAGATGTATCTATATTACATACAGCACTATACCTCATATTTTGTGTAATCAACTACTTATTTCGGTGTAGCATTGATGCACCAATAAGATTTTTTTTTAAAAGGGAAAAGATAAGAAAACAAATTTATAGATATAAAGGCAAAAAAGTAGTTTACAACACTATGCAGTTAGATTACTTATCAGAAACACTGAGGTTTGGTGAGCCACTGCCAGACCTTTTCAGCAAACAAACCAGTTTACAACAAACTGAAGTTTTAAAATAATGGCTGCTATTAATTTCTTTTTCATCACAGCATGATGAAGATATGAGAAATGTCACCTAGACTTTACAAATTTCTGGTGCTTCTTGATTACAGACCAAAGAAAGTTCTTATAAAGGAAAAGACACAAAAACTTTCAGAACACAATGGCTTGAAGACAAACTTCTGCACTTATCCCATATGCAAACTTGATCCTCTGAAGGATCAGTGCCATTAGTTCCATACTCACTCGTGTCTTCCTAAAAGACATCTGCATTCAAGAGTTGACATTTTATATTAGTATCATGTGTATTATGATGCAAGCCTTTACTAATCCTACAGAGAAACAAACAAACAAAAATGTTTACTGAGAAAGCAGAGTCTCTGAAACATCAGTTAAGAGCAGCACGAGGTAAGCATGAAATAGAATCGTTTGAACTGTGCAAGAACCATGACTTTACAAGTGAATTATAAAATACAGGTAACTATACGTGCAGTGGCTTTGCATAAAATCTGTATGCAATTTCTGTCCTTATTCACTGCATATAAAATTAACTATTATTATTATTCACTGCATATAATTATTGCATATATAATGCATATATATTCACTGCATTACTAGTAGTAGTATTCACTGCATATAAAATTAACAAGTTTGAGAAAAGGATTCGTGTGTATCTTGACCAATAACCCTCTCTCACCTAAATCTCATTTACCATCACTTTCAAGATTAGACAAAACAAAGGCTTCCCCTCTTAAAAGTACTCTAACTGCATAAGAAATGCTGGACAGGGAGAGATGAAAATCTAAAATAACTACAAAAGGAATAAAGTCAGTCATTATTCAAACACCTTTCTCAATATGATATAACCTTCAAGGATATTCCACCTTTAAATCACTGAGGGTCAACACTTCCTTTATGGTGTACTTATATTCAGACACAAGAAAAAAAACACTTTTAAGACTGTAGTGTCAAACACTCAAAATACATATATTATATATTAAGACTTAACTCCTTCCATTTCCCTCTCCTTCATTTCCACCCACTCTGTATTTCCTAAGAAATAACCTAATTAAAAGATACCAATGCTAGTGTTCCCTCAAGAAAATCAGTAATTTAGACTCCCCTTCTTGTGTCATTACAGCCATCCCACAGTTCTGCTCCTTTCCATATGTTGAAATCAAGCTTCTTGTCTTGTTTTTCCCCCACCAAGAAACACCATGTCTTCTAACTCTGTTGTAAAGCAGGTGTAAGAGCAGAGGATAAAAAGCAATATAGAAGAACTAGGTGTTACTTGCACAATCTTACCACTACTGCAAATTCAGTTCGGGTTCCCCATAATAAAAAGAACTTGGCCTTCCAGTGGCAACTCATCCAAACTAAATTTTTAACTGCAGATTTTTTATAACCAAACCTTATGCATCTTTCCTTTCAGAGCAATGCAAGGGCTAATCACAGAAGTACAATGTTTTCTGGTAATTTTTTTCTAACGCTATTTGGACACTAAATATCAATGAATTGTAGTTACCTACCTTTACTCTCACTTAAAGGGTAACCGAAAATATCTTTGCTCTGGATTCTCCCTTCAGCAAAGGGAGATGATATTTGAACTCATCCGCTAATACTGTGTTAAGTCTATGCCCAGTGATATAAAACTTTTCTTAAGTACAGACACCTAATGAGACAAAAACATTAGACCTGCAACACAGGAAAGTAGGATCCACGAGTATTTTATCTCATTTTGCTTTGAAAGCATAGCTCTTCGCCAATGCAAAACCCAGCAGCAAGTTATGTTTCTGCAGTACAGAAAATTTAGGTATTAATTTTTAAAAATTAGCTTTATACTGTAATGTCAATATTTAACTAATTACTTTTATCTCCTGTTTCCATTAACTTATATAAAGTGTGTTAAGCCACTGTTGGAGAACCAGAAAAATATTTGCTTGTTCACATACACCTTTCATTGGGGTGTCTCTTTTGTTGACAGAAGGAAGTCATGCACAGCCAAATGTACCAATACTTCAGCAAGATCTTCAGCATTTTATGTTTATTCAAAACATAAATATTTTTGAATAGCTCGAGTTTCAATAGTTCAAGGTTCCAGAGCAGAGTATCTGAAGGTAAGGATAAAAGGGGCCTGGAAAGGGAAGGGAAGGGAAGGGAAGGGAAGGAAAGCAAAGAAGGAAAACCGAAGTGAGTACACACTATTTCTACATTATTATCTTAAAAAAGTCAAACCAAAAAAGGACTCACGGTCTGCTTTTGGAAGATTCTGACTGCCCAAACTTCTTAAGGAAACAAATATAAGCTGAAGAGTCTTTGAAAAGATTTCAGGACTTTTCAGCATAACCAGATTTCCTTCCTGTCAAACCTGCACAAGGTCAAGGGAAACTGTAGTTTTCCCTCCCTTTACAGTCTAAGAAGGAAAAAGTCTACACCAGTATCCATGAAGATAGCAAGAGGTTTTAAAAGTGCCGGTCACAATTGGTTCAGCACAAGCTGATGGCAGATGATCCCACCAGCTATCAAATGGTGACTGTGGCAGCAACCATCAAGGTTACTACTGAAAACTACATCACAAAATTGGCACACTATGTAATATAGTTACTATATTACAGGCTAAATACTATAGAGCTAGAAGTTGATAAGATGATACAATTTCTTGTTTATTTAGTCCAACTTATAAAGTAACATAAATTATTAAATAATCCTATCCAAAAAGAAAAAAATTATTTAACAAAACTAAATACTTAATTCCTAAAAAGCCTGAAGATAACTCATTTGGAGGTAAAAGATTTTTTTTCATTAAAAACAGGTTAATTCCATAGGGAGAAAATGTAATTTTGACCTGAATAGGTACTGGTTTTCCTCTTCTTTCATTCATATCTTCTATTTATCTTTGGTTTATTCACCTTCCATTGTGGCATAACTCTTTGAGGTCAACACATTTCTTGCACATTACACAGCAAGACAAAATTAATTTGGAGGACGTGATTGTAAATAAATACCAATAAGCTAAATAATGGATGCAAAAAATGTTCTTTACTCCAAGAAAAAAATGAAGGAAGAGTGGAGAGGAAAAAGAAGTTAGAAGATGCTTGATTTTTGTTCCGTTTGTTCTTTAATCATCTCTCTACAATATTTGTCCTTGTGTAATTCTAGAAGCTCTTTTCCTACTTGGGGACAGCTGCATGGCCTGGGCAAGACAGTCAGTTGTTAATCAGAGATGTAAAAAGACCTGTAACCACAGCATAGCTGCCCAGAAACAAATAAGCAGCAAAGGTGTAATGCCAAGCACTGTGATGTTAACTGCCAGCCCATTAATACAGACACTGTAATGTTAGTTATGTGCACCTATATATCCTTAAGCAAATAAAACTGACAAAAATTATTTGCTGGCATATTGAAAGAAGTGAAGCTTGTATCAGTGGCTGTTCAGCAGACATTCATTGTGAGTATTGACAAAATTTATCTCATTGCAATACTCTGACAAACTTAAAACCATCTCCTCCCCAAATTACACTCTCTGAGAAGTGAAAATAAAAAAGAGTAGTAGCTGATCGGCATTTCTGATGTGCTGAATGACCCTCCTGGGTCCTTGTAATAGCAGAAAAGGCAATATATGCATGTGGCATACATTGTTTAAAGTGCAAGATCTTTTTCATGTATAGTTCTTATACGAAAAATAAAGGAAATATTTGTATGATTTCTAGAACTATTATATATACTGCACTTTCAATTCTTGACGCTACACCATCAGATTAAATGGTAGTTAAATTAAAAAGTATTTAGAAGTAATATGCAATAAACAATTTTAAAATGCCTTCAGGAAAATATTTTTCAAGAAAAACACCAAAGGTCTTTAAGCAAACTGTAAGAAACCATTAATTGTGAGTTGCCAAATTTATATACATTCTCCAAAAGGTGGAGGCCTGAAGACATGAAATACAGCAGATTGTTAAACACCCTGTCTATGGAAGAAGTGAGGTAAATAGTTACACTGTTCACAGGGAAAAGAAGATAGAAAAAGTAAAACAGATTCAGCCTCAAATCTAAGGATATTTGAGATACCAGAACTTGCAAAAACATGCAAGAGAGAACAACATCCAATTTGTTGTTGTGTTTTGGTTTTGTTTTGAAACCCTTTCTCTAACAACGATATACTTTTTGATGAATAAATAATATACCCACTTGTGGAAGAACTGATGCAAGTCCCTTTAATCAGTTACTGGTCAAACATGCTCACGGGAAATTTCTGAGTCAAATAATGCTAGATCTGTTGTGCTCATATGGCAGGGAAGCAAACCAGAAAAATAACTGAAGGCTAGACTTCAAAATACAAAGCTTTCAGCTGTAAGACAAGCAGAAGCTCCCATAGCTCTGATCACTTCTTTCTCAACCCCAAACACAGCACACCATGCCCTTCACTTAAGCCAGAATGATCACTCGAGGTGCTACAGTCTGAACTACATCAGAGAAATTGTCCAAATAAAAATTTTAGAAACAAAGATTTGTAACAGCTTAACCAATATATATCTGGTTTGCTAGATTCAGCCACACTCTCAGCTTCCCTTGTGACAAACCATACCCTCTAGCCTCTTCTAACACAAGGCACCAGCACTCTTTCAATCGTGCAGTTCAGGAAGCTCATCTTGCCAAAAAAACTTAAATTTGCCTCCAAATTGCCTCTAAAAACAGCAACTGATTTTAAGAGAGTTTCCCTTAGTGAACTCACCATGCATATGCAACAACACTATTGCCAATGCAAGAAAGGGGTTGGGAGGTGTGGTTGGAGATTTTAATCAGTTTGAACTGTGCCCAAAACCTTTTGTTTTTTTATTTTGAATCAACCCCTGACACAGCCCCAGTGCTGTCCCACATTCAGCTGCACTGGCAAATTGGAAAAGGAGGAGCTGTACAACACAAGTGAGAAACAGAAGGAACAAGTACTTGCAACTAGTATTGCCACCTGAAGGCTACTGATGACAAAGTCTGGGTACAGAATATTTCTGGACTCAGAGGTTTCCCCTCAGAAAAGAAGGAAGCAAAGTTTTTCTCTTGAGGATGAATTTGAGATGGCTACCAAAATGTCCTGGAGCCAAAGCTACCCATCAGCCATGAAAATATGCCTCATTTTCAAATAAACAGAAGTGAGCAGAAATACTTCAGACAGATTTTGAAAGGCCTGTCTCGGAAAATAAAATATACGATTGTCATATACTAGCCTTTTAAACAAATTAGAGATTCACACCACTGAAACTTTAGAGATTCAAAGAAATGTGAAGTGTGACCAAGAAATTCCTTTCACTTGAAAGTGTCAATCTTCTCTCTCAAGAAAGGGCTGCAATCCTCACAGCACAGAGAACACTTAGACAATGTATACTTCACCAGACACTTCCTTAAAAAGCGGCAACAACTGTGTCTCTCTAATGACATGCAAAGTTCTTCACGGGAGGGAGCCCCAGCTTTCACCATCTCTTTTCCATCGAACTGATTGCACTGACCTTGCCTGTAATTACAGAGCGATTTCTTCCCAGTAGGAACATTCTGCAGCCTGCAAACATCCCTCGAGCCTGCAGCAGTTCCAGCTAGTTCCTAATTATCTCCAGTATCTACCCATAGGCTCTTTGAATACTTTCTTATGAACACACACCTGATGTTTCGATATTCTCCTCCAAAAATCCAACACACCTTTGTATGTCATACAGGCACTGCCACAGTGGAAAAAACCCAATAAAATAAAAAAAGGAGGGGAAGATGTAGGGAGAAAACAACAGAAGTAACCAGTTTTTAAAATTCCTAAAAGCCTCATAAACAATAATTATTTCTGTTGGACAGCAAGACACATTTAAATCAGAAATCTGATAATCGCTGAGAAGCAGTTTGTTGCAGCAGGGAAGGACGCTGCATCAGCCTGCAGGGAGGGAGCTCTTGGTGATGCCTCCAAGCTGCACCACAGGTGGGAAGAAGACTGTGGGTATGTGCAGTCCTATGCTCACCACAGGCTGCTTGGCTAGAGCTATGAAGCAAGGCACTTCTCACAAAGACCTTCAGTGGGTTGGACATATGTGTCTATATGTATTTTTTTAAATATAAAAAGACAAGAGTTGCATTTTGCAAAGAACTTGGGTTTCTCAGTCTTTGGCTTTGGGATCAAGAACTTAACTCTAGTCCTGACTGTCCTCAAATGTGCCACAACTGAAGATCTCAGTCTGCGTTAGAGGACCTGCACTCACCTCACAACCACTGCTTAGAGGTCTAGATGCAGTGCACGCATACTCCTGCCCTTGCAATAAAGAAATGCAAAGCTAAAGAACAGCTTCATCTCCTCCCCATACCTTTTGTCCCCTTTTGCTTCAAGTTACGTTTTTTTTTCCTCAAGGTTCTGGAAGGTTGTGCCAAGGTCTCTGGGTTAAAGGAGGCATACAATGTAATGGAAACATACTAACTCAAGGAGTGGCCACTTTAGAGGCAACCTTGATAAGAGAGGATCACTGCAAAAGCCTTTGTAAAAGCCAGGAGCTTTAAATGAATGCTTGGAGCACAGCAAAGACTTCCATACAGAAATGAGTTGTTTCACTACCACGACTCAGAAGGCACGAGATCAGCTGCATACACCTGTCTTGTTGGTAAATGAAGTTTTCAATCTGCTGTCTGCAAAAACATGCCAAGTGTTGACTGGCCACCTGTCCAGACAGAAGCAAAGAGGCCAGCAAGACACAGGTGTCCTCTAGGCACAGTCATGTTCTGGTGGGTGAGCTGAAGGCAGGAAGGCATATCTGCACCTATGCAAATTCACAGAGCAGTCTTGTGTCCAAGTAGTATTACTTTGTAGAGGTCTTCACAATTCTGATTCTCTCTTCATATGAAATACCTAGGTAGATAAAATGTAATATTTTGAAGTGGGGATAAGAAACAGCAGTATGCTGTAGTTGCCAATAGCTCAATCCCTCCTCATGCATGACTGTGACACTACTACCTTTCTAGTAAGAAGCCTGTAATAGGTAAAAATGGCCAATTACAGACGTATGTGGTGGAAGGATGGCTACCAATGACCGTGTCTTCTATTTTCTTAAGCATGAAAAATAAATATGTGTTAAAATGATCACAGATGAAAATGAATTAATAGAAGGAGTTTCAGAAACACTACAAAAGTACATTCAAGGAGAAACAGGAGTTAATTTAGGTAGGAATTCTGAAGATTTCACTTTAATACTCTCTGTACAACTACCAAATAGTGCTTGCTTCTAACTTTAATCTCTACAAAGTTATGAAAATGCTTTTCCATTGAACAAATATTCAGGTTTCATCAAGAAAGTAAGCAAATGTTACAAATTTCTGTGGAGTGTTTTTACATCAAAGTAATATTCTCATTACTTGCTAGCTGGGTGCTATAATTTTATTCCTTTTTTTTTGCCCCAGGAAGTTATATAAGTGCTGCAACTGTTAAACTACTTGGACCCAATTGTTTCTCTTCCTCAATAGAAAACTCTCAATGCCTCTTTAAATACATCTTTACCTAACCTATGCTTATCAGATTTTTTTTTAAAACCTCAGATTCAGAATCTACCAACAGAAGAATCAAAAGGAAAGATTCATCATCACAGTTAAATCTGTATCTTTTAGATATATACTCACACAGAGGTAATGCATTCACATATAATCAAAGCTAAAGCTATGCATGACTAAACAGGAGGAAAAAACATTCTTTCTTCAGATTTTCTTCTTTTCCATTGCCAAGTTTCACCTTACTGCCTTTTCCAAGGAGCACGTGGATCTTCAGATGAAGAGGGTAAACTTTTCAAAACAGCCATAGAAAATACTGATTTGGCTGAAGAATGTCAGCTTCAAACATTTTCTACTTCATTTTGAAAACTTGGATTTGGGGAAGTAATATGATTGCACTTAGTAGATGCTGTGCTACTTAGCAGACAGTTTCTGCTAAATCTGACAAATATAGGTCATAGTCCTGCAATCACGCTTTGCTCAAGCACACTTTGCCTTTCCTAGACAAAAGTAATAATAAGAATATAAAAGCAATCTGAGGTCATTTCATAAGTAATTTTGACTTAAGATTTTATAGCTATCTTACCTAGCCACTCTTTTCCTTCTATGCCTAAATTAGATAAACTTGTTTTAGTAAAATATTTTTTTTATTAAATAAGTACTTCACGAAGTACCTCCAGAGGCACAAAAACGCCTAATGTTTACTATAGTATGAGCTACTTCTGTATGTCTATGTGAAGGGGTGAAAAAGCAGAACAGTTAGAGAAAAGAAACAACAAATAATCCACCTTGATAATTCCCTTTGTAAAACTCAACACCTGTACTGAAGGTTCCTATTCTGTATTAAAAAAGCTTGCTTGCAAACTATTAAAGGAAAATTCTACTGCTTTTTCTGGTAAGCAGCTTGGCAAGGTAACATCATAATCTTGCAGTGTCAGTCGTCCCCTTGAGCTTGCAAAGTCTGTTAAAACAAATTACATGAAAACATCTTTTTCAGGATTTCAATTCAGTAGCTTAAGAGGATCAGTATATTCCAGTTTCTTCTTAGATTCAAAGAACATAAGACAGTATAGTACTTCAGTGTCTAAGGCTGCACTGACACCTTAATACTTTCTCCATTAACTGTGTATTATGCAGAAACCACATAATAAGAGGTTACTGTGAGAAAACTATATACTTTCTTGTTACCTTTATTAACTAGATAGTATGAAATCAACAGTTCAGCATCTGCTGAAACAGAAATTACATTTGATCTGTAGCAGATGGATGTACAAAACAAAGATTATTTAGAGAAAAAGGTAACAATACACTACTTCGTAATGCTGATACAAGGCTTCTGAAATTAAATACCTCAAGAACATTTTAAAAAAATTCTACCCAAATAAGTAAAATTATATATTACTCTTCATTTACTCTTCTACTGAATGACAGCATGAAACAAAGACAGATGATGAACATACACAAATTACAATGTCAGAATACAAAAATTCTATTCCTAACTATTAAAAGAATTAAATATCTAAATTAATATGGGAAAATCTATTACTCAGTGACTCTAAAACCTCAAATAAAATCTGACACAGTTGCTGATTTAATTGAATTGTCAACCCACCAACTCAATATTAGGCTGCTTGATGTAAGATATAAAACAAAAAAAATCTATTATACTTCATCTATAATCCAAAGATTATACGTTTGCCTGAAATCAGCCTATTTCTTTATAAAAAGATACAAACCAAGACATTACATGTAAATATACTGCCTTGTTTATAACTGCAGACCATCACAACACAGTTGTTTTACTGCCACTGCTATTTCTCCTTGCATCTATATTGTAATGTATTTCTCTTGTACAAGGGGCTGTGTAATGCTTGTGTCACTGGTCAAAATAGAATACGGAAAGTTGCTAGGATTACCTGGGAGAAAAAAAAAAGAATAACCCATTCATTGCATTCCCAGGATGAGCAATTCAGTGCATTAATAAAACTGCAAAGCCAGGGTAAGGAGGTGCCATAAACTGTTCCAAGTATGTTAAATAACTGTAACATAGAATTGAATGGATAAATGTTCCACAATAAGCTTGCAAAAAGCAAACCTCTAAAGACAATTATCATATAGAACAAATAATTTCACAAATTAAGGCACCTGAGAGATATGTAATATGCCAGTTTTATCTTCCAAATACTCCCCACACTGTCGATCCTACAGTAATCCTTCCAAAATCCATCACTAAGAATGGGAATAAATAACATTTTACTGATGGATAACCACAAAACCCATAAAACACATATTCCATCCTTTCCTGTCCATCCCTACTGGACACAAAGTCCTTAAGCAACTGAACTGCAAAAGATCCTACACATACACAACATTTAACGGACCTGTTAACAAAACCAAGTTTTCTTCCCCTTGCTCTAGAGAATGACCAAAGTATAGCATTAGGTTTAAGAACTCTCTAGAACGTCTTTCCTGTTTCCATCCATGTAGAGGGAGATATTCAACCCTTGGTATTCCAAGACAGCTACAAACTATCTGCAAAGCCTTTCTGGTCTGTTGAATTATCTTGCCTTTTTTTTTTTTTTTTGTTATTTCTATTGGGTATGTAGGTTGGAGACAATATTTACAAGTTTTATGGACTTTCCCCTCCCTTTAGGGGCAAAATGTCTATAAAATAATACAATATCCAATCCATATGATTTTATCTGCCTAACTACAGTTAGCATCTGAAGCAAAGTACCTTCTGAAGTCTTATTACGAGTGTAATCAAAAAAGGCTGGAAAGCTGTATTATGTTGATTAAAGCTTGAGAAGCTAAAGCTCACATTCACAAAATAGTTAAATTGGTATATCAGTTGACTGAAACCAGTAACAAGGCTTTTTATAAATATAACTCACGAGCTTTATTTTGCACTTGTTATGTTTACCAATTTTCATTTCAGATGAAGAAATCCATCTCACAGAAGGCAGTATGAACCATAAAATAAAGCAAGACAGTGCTAGATTCTTGACAGACACATTAGAGCAACACAAAGCTACAGGGATCTGATTACAGACTCTCTTCTGCTAGGCAGTCAGTCTCCTGCTGGGATGGGGAGCACATACGCTGGGATGTTCTACAACAAAGCAGTGTTTGTTTCCTATATAGAGCCTTACAGATGTCACAGGATTATTCCCTCTCAATGCTTCAACGTTTTATCAAAATTTTTAAGCAGAGCATAGCAAGGCACTTACTGTTTAATAACATTACCCCATGCAATGTGTTCTGTGATTCTTGGATCTGTTGCTCTCCTTGCAAGAGCCAAAAGCCAAAGCACAAAGCAACTGCTCTGGGTTGATAAGGAATGCCCTTTATTGCTGCTTCTCAGAACAGTACCCAGAATATCAAGAGTTCTAACAGACTAAAAGCAAATCCAAGTCTATCTTCTGGAATGTCACATGCAGATGCAGACAAAATCAGGTGCATGCAGGTCATCTGCTCTGTTCAACACTTGTTATTGTTTTTTTGCTCAGAAGCAGAGCTACAAAAAACTGACACCTTATCAATTTTCAAATGAAGCTTCTATAATTACATTGCTATGCCCTACGGAAACACTACTGGGTTTCTCATAGCAACCTTCAATGATTCAAACACATAGCTCCGTTCTAACCACAAAATTACTAATACTAAGAGAGCTTCATCATTCTTCAACAGAAGAGTCAACATGTGACTGGCAGTTACCAATGTCAGTGGTAATCCAACAGCTTTATCCAAGTCTTGTCTCCTGAGAAATAAAGCTTTATGGAAAAAGTAGTAGTAAATTCAGTATACAGTAGGGCAGGATTGCTTCTATAAGATCTTTATCACTACTTGCAATGCCTTGAATGCCAAACTACAAAGTCTTTTTAGCAACTCTGTCAGATAGGTAAGTATGATTCCTTCCTAAAGGTACAGGCCCACAAGACAAGCAAAGCATTCAAAGCAGCCTATGCCACAGAAAGACTTCTTAATCTCTACCACCCCAATGGCCCACTCCAATTTCCCTTCCTAGATCTGGTTGGCCCTCATCCCCCTTTTCATTGCTGGGTGCCTGTCTGTCACATCCTTGGGCAGACTCAGTTTCCTAAAACATCAGAAAATAAATATTAAAAAAAAAGTGAGAAATACTCTGTGGCCTTGGGGAGCTGGATTAAAACACTGATGGGTCAGATGAGTGTTGGAGTTGAAGTTAAGGAGCAGGCACAAGACTTAGGTGCAGGGAGACATTTCAGAAAGATGTTAGCTCAGCTGCACCATGGAACTTCCTCCACAGGACAGAGCTGGAGCACCTTTCTTAATACTGAAGGGCAAGACAGCATCAAATATGAAGGCAGAATTTACCATTACTGTCTTCCAGCCTATGCTACCATCCTATCACCACTGAGTGGAGCTCATCTGGTAGTTTCCTGTCAATTTCTATCTTGTTTCAAAACTTTACTGTCCACTTCTATCTTTCATTCAAAAAAAAGAGTGGTTAAATGTTCCTTCTCATTTTCTGGACCAGATGTTCTCCAAACTGCCATCTGTGCCCCACTGACACACTGTATCTGCATACATAACACTGCAAGTACTCAAGGTACTCTGAAGTGTTGTAAGACCCAGCTTAGAACAAGAAATACCACTGACAACAGTCCAAAATCCAGTGTCAACAATGTTGCTGGGGATAACAAAACAAAACAAAACCAAAACCAAACAAAAAAACCCCACCAAAGTATTTTAAAGGATTGTATTTCAGGATTATCTTCCAAAACTCACAACCGTATAAAGTTACTTTCAAAGGAAACTAGAATTCCATTTACAGATATCCAAGTTTTACAAGATTTAGAAAATGTTACTAATAAAACTACACTAGATTTTTGGACTCATATGCCTCTATTAATCATGTTCTTCACTGAAAATTGAACTATTTATTTTAAATAAAACAAAGAATTATCATTAGTTTGTGAACTGAGGTGACTTTCTAGATGCTGCATCGCTTCATCAGTAGAAATAGCTGATCTCAACATCACATTTCAATTTTATTACATTGTGTAGGAAGAAAACAACCCTTTTCAGTTTCACCTTGAAAAAAAATTGACAAACTATACTGAAATAAACATAGAATTTTTCATCTATGCCTACTGAAGAAAATCTGTTGCAGGCTGATCTGCCCCTTCAGCAAACTGAATCCAACTATTTACTCAACAACTTCCCTCACTTTAGTGGTCTGATACACTTTTAAAACTTCAGCAAAAACATTTAACCAATACATACTCAGATTATTTATCAGCAAAGATATTTTATTTAAATTTGACAACACTATAGGCTAAATTTACTGTAATAGACTAAGATAAAAAGTTACACTTAAAAACAGTATCTTTTCATATCCATTTTTAGCCACCCTGTAAGTGCTCTCTGACATATAGTAAAAAAAGACTTCTGGCAATGGTATTGTCAGAAAGGCTTCTCCTCCATCAGGGACCCACGATTTTGCATGTCCATCACAACGCAAAAAATCTCAGTTTAAAAGCTGATAATGAAGATAATACCAAGCCAAAAAGCCAAATTCCAACATAAATTGCATGAGGTACAGGTACACATTCTCTTCTAATCATCCAGCAGTAGACTGGCGACAGTCTCTACCAGGTATAGCAGGAGAAGACATAGCAAACTGACAAGGTCAGACTTTGTCAGTCTGACATTTTGTCTTGCTTACCAGACTAGAAAAGGAGACAAAAAATAGACATATTAGTTTTACTTATTTAAAACTTCTGGAAAATATAGTCTTTATAATTCCAATCTCAACATCTACAAGATTTCAGATGGATGAATATGGCATGAACAATGCATATGTCCAGTTCATAACAGAGGTGCTATGCAGAAACTGGTATTTCTACTTCCCCTCATTCAAAGCCATCTACATATGCACACGTGACAAGAAAAATTGTAATGGTTATTTGCCAAATCCTGCAGTCATATGCAGCAGTGGGTCAATCTTTCAAAGCTGGTTCAAATCTGACCGGTGACTGATCTGCTCCCTTCCAGCTGAGACATCAGGTCACAACAAACATTATCCCAGTCACGCAGCTAACGGCAGAGCTGGAGGGAATCGCTCTAAGAGGAAAGCAGAGACAAAAGGAACAAGTTTCCTTCTGGGAAAATGGGATGAACTAAGGCTGAACTAAGGCCAAGGATGAGGCAGGTGGTTCACAGGGTAAAAAGAGCACTAGATCAACATGTGGAATTCATGTAGTTTTATTCTGAAGCCACGATGCTACAGCTCTTGGGCAAAAAGCCCAAATCAGATTTCAGGCATGGTATTAATTTCCTGGACTGAGTAAACAGGTCAAGAGCCTTACATACATACTAGAGTGTCATCTGCCATCTAGTACAAGGGATGCTTAATTAGCTTAGTAAAGATACAGGGTTTGGGGAGGAGAGAGGTGGCAGAATCTGTATCCTTCAGACTAGTAATAGCATTTGTAAGACACGTGCAAAAAAAAAATTAAAAAAAGAAACAAAACCAAAGTTATTGAAGCATTTTTTTTATTAGCACATCAATTAAATGCTCAATTATTTGACATCAGAAATTACATGTTCATAAAATCCACTATGCAAGACAATCCTGTCTCAATAAGTTAGATAGGAGTGTTATTAAAAAAAAATGTGCAATCAGCAATTAAGCAAAACAGAGACAAAATGCTGATGAAAAAATTAGGAAGGCAGTGATTCCCTTCAAATTATTCCCGTAAAGACCTAACTGATAGAAATATACAATATGTGTCTGCCTTAAAAAATTAATGCAGATTGCAAACTCCTGAGAAGAGAGTGTTATCCTCATGCTGGACTGTTCACAGACATATTTTTGGCTACTACTGTAATAACATAACATGACAGGGGCTGGGGGAAACAGAACACGATGCAGAAAAATACCTCCTTGATAACCACTATACTTGTCTCAACCCAAAAGCTGTGCAGCTTTGCTTCATTTTTGTTTCTGGTGACAGAAATATGCAACAAAACCAGTGGAAAGCAGGAAGCAATCTTTTCAGCAGATCAAGGCATAGGTTCAGCAAAATATGCTTTTATATTCTCAAGCTACAAACACACTATGAAACCTTGTTGATTGTGGGTATAACCACAAAGAGTCAAGGCATTTGACCCAAGGATGTTATGACTATGCTATATACAATCAATTTCTATGATACTAGGGATCTAACAAGCCCCTGACAATAAATAGTACTTTTCCAGATGAGAAAGCAAGCTGCTGCATGGCAGCATTTTCAGGCTTTCCACTGACATCATGCTAAGAAAGAGGTAATTGTCCCAAGGCAGATTTTGACTTATCACCAGCATGAGGGAATGCCTTGTTTACAATCCTTAAAGATTTTGAATCTAGAGGAAAAAGAAAAAAAAGAAATCAAACACAGACTACACAAACCTATCAGAAAAAATTTAAACTTTTGTCCACTTAGTTTCTAAACACCAGAAAAATTCTGCAGAAGATACTCCGTGTGAATGGGTGCTAGGGCAAATAACTCACAACTTGAAGTATCACATTTATTAAGCCTTTGATCCTTCAAATAGTAGAGTACGGCACACCTCTATATTAAGTCTGACAACCTTAACATAAGAACAGAGACTATAGGTTTCGGAGCAGTAGCCATTTTTTGTCTAAATAGTGTTTTGACCAGAGTTCTGGGCCTGAAATTTTCCAAAATAGTGAACAAAAGCCTGTCAGTTCACAGCAAGAGTGCTGCAAAGTGCACTAGATAGCCTAATGCTGCCAAACAAGCTGCACACTTCTTTGAATCCAGCATCTCTCGCAACTCTTCCCTCCCTGTTATCACTTATTCATACTTTGATATATCCTGCAAGAAAAGCTTGAAAGAGAAGGCCTGACTACCTATGGTACAGGCCACCTAACAAACATCAGAGTTTAGAGAGCAAAAACCCTAACGGTCTCACTATGAGGAACTGTGCACAGTATCAATCACACAGCCACAGGAGCCTGTCCTGAAAGAAAAAATCAAAAATGCAGAGGGAAAAGAGAAGAAACATGACAGTGCTATCATCTTTTGATGAATTTAAATCCCTGAGAGACCCCTGAATTCACTCAGGTACTCAAAGAAGGCAAGTAAATCTGTGAAGGCAAAGTATAAGCCCTTCAAAAAGTAGAAAGAAAAAAAGATAGGCGAACAAGACATGTTACAAAGAGAGGTGGTAAGCAGCTCAAGATGAGACACCCAGGGAGCTTCACACCACAATTTGAGAAACCTAGTGAAGAAAATTATTACAAAAGAATGCAATTTTGTTCACTGCATTTTTCATGGCATGTTTCATTTTTTTGGTTTAATTTGTTCAGAATAAACATTTGCACCAGAACACCAATAAGCCTCAAAACAAGGACCTTCTTGAGTTTTCTTACCTCACTCTCTGACCTAAGAAATTTTATATTCACCTTTTTATCTGGAAGTACAGTTCTCTTCTTCACAGCATCTCTACCTATATCCAGATGCAAGAAATAACTGTACTGCTGCAGTTAATAAGTTAACTGTAAATGATTAACAGTTTGTGAGAGCAAACTTCATACCTGCATCATGAATTTAAGTCTCACTTTCTCAGAAAAAAACACTAGTTTAATGTAAGCACCCCAACTTCACTTATAATGCAAAGACAGTGCTATGCAGAAGTTTAGGCACATAACCTTAATGTTTAGTTTTCATCTTAACATCAACATCAATAAATTGTATTTGGTATATTATATACTACACTGTTCAAAAATAAATCTGGGGCATCGTAGCTGAGTTAATCATTAAAGAATTAAAGAAAAATGTTATAGGAATGTTATAGGAATTAGTAATCTGTCCTCCAGAAACAATCCCAAGCAGGTAGGATAAGACTTTCCAACAAAAGAGCAACCCTGCTTTATTTGTACTGCTTCAATAAACACAAACATTGCTGTGAAAATGAAAACTCCCACAACCTTACATAAATATCTGCAGCCAAAAAGCATCTCTGTGGATAAAGCTGAATACTCTGCAGATGTATTTTCCAATACGCAGGGGAGATAGAAATGCACTAGCTTTTCATCACAAATACACTCTTACCAATGAATGAATGATAAAGACTTCTCATTGCTAACTCCCAAAAATCCCAACACACCATACTCTAATCTAGTGACACTGTGGACTCCTTCCATGATTCCCTATCCAGTACAAGCACGTGGAGGAATCCTTCAATACAAGACTGCTTTAGTGGATATGTCCAAATACATGCCCTATGTGGATACCTCATCCAGGCATGCACTTTTGTCATTCTTATGGTTTTAAAGTATTGTAACCTTAGCATCGTTTCTGCATCTGATGGTTTACAACATTGAGTGACAAGCCAAGAGTTTACGGCCTCAAGAATCAACTAGAACACCAGGAAATAAAGAGTTGCATACCAGTATTTATAGCTTAGCCTGTCCTGTTTCAGTCCCCTCTCTTTCTGGAACATTTTTAGTTTAACTGGTACCCAGTCTAATCACTTTCAGTTGAGTGAACATTTGACTCAATTCAAACTACACCATGATTTCTTTTAACATGAGCCTGAAATTTTGAACCTTTTATCCAATGTCCTAGGAGTGCTTTACCAGCCTCAGTGAATCCTACAAGAAGTAGGAAAATAGCATTATTCTCATTATACTGCTGAGTAAAAGAAAATTAAGCATCTCAAGGCAATACAGAAGCTTATGGTAGAATTGAGAGAGTACAGGAGTTCTGACTTCCAGCCTGCTGCTGTAACCCTCAACTAATGCACAAGAAAAATAAAATCAAAATTTAACTGTTACTTTAGACTGACACAGGTTGGTTTTGGTTTTTTTAAATCGCCATTTCATCAGAACACTCAGTTACATCAGGTTGCAGTTGCCTTTTAATTTGCTGTACTTATACGGCAGTGGCTTCCTACAGCCTACTTCACCTTTCCAACCACAAGACCCGCCAGAGTAAACACCAAACAGAGGCAGAATTACTAGGAATTACTGGAATACCTGGGGTTATCTGAAGATAAGCATGGCCTCCCTCACACAAATGATTCTGAAATCTGATCCAGAGGATGCATTCATTTATCTATTACGAAGGACTGGAAAAGATGTCAAAATTCATTAGGATGTCTCAAATGAAGGAAAAACTCTGGATCATTAAAATTAAGTAAAAACAAGACAGAAGCCTTTTTTAAAAATAGATCTTGCTGTGCAGCCAAGTATGCCTGCATGCAATTGTTATTTATTTTTAAATTGGGGCAATTTTTCAGGTAGATTTTTAGATCAGCTAACACAATGAGGTGCTTTAAAACTAAACAACCAAAAAAAAAAACCCAAACAAGATTTATCTCCTGATGATACTTGTCAAAACTGTAACTACACAGTCAGAGGAAAATCAGTATGATCCAAAACCTCATGACATATCTGTCCCATTATATCTTCCTTAAAGATGATGGACAACTAGTAGCATATCTACTCCTGAAGACACTATAAAAATCCTATTGCTATTTCCAATGCAAAGGTCATTTGATCATTTTAGGAGGTTTTTCATTAAAGCAAATGCTGGCTAATTCTTGGTTTCCCCGTGAATCCTTGGATGACAAGGATGGACACAAATTCAAATCCAAATCAGGGATCAAAGTTTTCCTAGTATTTCTGAAGCTTCAATGAGCAATGCTATTTTAAAATTCAGAATCACAGAATCAGAACCACAGAATATCCTGAGTTGGAAGGGACCCGCAAGGATCACCGCATCCAACTCTTAACTGCAAGAGCTTGTTCTGGCACTACAGCACTGGACAATTAAATCACAAATATTTTCTCTCCAAACCAGCTAGAAGTTTCCTCACACTAGAAATATTTAAAGCAAACTCCAAAGGGAGAAGGGGAAGACAATTAACCATCCAACCGTTGGAATATAACCTCCCTATGACAGGGACAAAAGACTTTACTGTTGCATCTCGTGGAAATAGGAGGCAATCTTTTGTGAGATCTTTCAGCATTACTGGTCACTTTTAGCCCAGAATAACCACTATTCAGGTCATCTGTTTTCTGTATTAATAATGACTGCAAAACCCACCAGCATAGTACTGAAAATGAAACTGTACTATAAGAATTTTCCATATAATCTTCTTCCTCATCTCCCTAGCTACATCATCACTATCTAATCAGTGGTCTTTCATTTAAATCCTTGGAAGAGAGAGCAATTTCCAATTCCTTTGTTAATAAAAATAAGTACTAGTTTGGTTTTGGTTTTTTCCCATTATTAACTTCTTGTCCATAACCATTAAGAAAACAAAGTCCTCTATAACTCCTTAATAAGATTTAGAAGATACCATGCAAAAGTCACCGAAGCCAGACTCTAAAATCCTTCCTTTAAAAAGCCATTGTGAATCCTGCCTCTAAGAGTCAACATGGTTATTAAATCCTCATACTGCTTCATGTCAGCCCTGTCCACGTGTCTTCACTGGCTTCACCATCTCTCTGTCATTCAGGTATTGGATATTTATCTATTGGATATGGGTATTTTTGACTGAACATGTTTCCCTAATGAGGACAGTCAGCAATTTGCTACTAGGAAGTACGTAATACACAATTCTTGTGAACTACTTACATTATGTGGATGAAATGTGTCTGTACGCATCATCTTTGCTCTGTTTCCCTTATGTCCTCACTCCATGTCCATTTCCTCTGCAGAAGAGCAGACTGGCATCTTGCTAATAAGACTTACAGCATGTAAGCTTAGGCATTTTCCAGGAGGTGCTGTCAACGCATTTACCCAGCATGAGCCTCTGATGCTTCTGGGAGGAGGGACTAATACTGTACAGCCATCATACTCCTAGCACTAATATTGAGCTCAAATTATACTTTTTTTATACAGTACACTTTTCTCAATCTCATTACAGCTCCAGTGAACAGACTTTCAAATTCAAAAATTCTCTTTGCAACACTAGGAAATAACTTATATTGGATTTAATACATGTTCCACAGGGTTATTCTGCTGGTATAAAGGAAGAGAGAATGTCTCCTAAGTGGGCTGGCAAAATCTGGTAGGAATCCACCTCTGGAAGGTCTGTAACTCAAAGGAAGAGGACTTAACCCCTTAATCTTGTGATCTGTATTTGCTTTTAATAGAACCCTGTCAATGCATGAAAGTTTTTTTTGTTGAGAGAACAGACTAATTCCTGCTCATAGTGGTTTATTATAGTTCCCAATAAGATGATATAGATATCCTTAGAAGAACCGTGTCCCTTCCTCCACTGCTCTAATCTTTTTTAAATCTTTTTTATATCTTTATCTCCACTTTGGAAAAATGGTTCCAAAGTGCATACCTGTAACACGAGCTGGTATAATTTTATCACCTGATTATTCATGCAAGATAGCAGATTTCCACTGCATAGCTTCCCATGTCATTATAAAATTCAAATACATTTATTTAAATCTCTCCTAGAATCAACCACTTTCACTGCTTCAGTTAATTGAATTAATAAACAGCTAATGGACAATGGAAGCTGTGGCCCCATTTTCTGTTCTGACAAATTAAAAAAAAAAATATTTGTCATAAAGGATCCTTTGCCTTAGACATCATTAAACATCATTAAAGATCTGCTAACAAACCCTAACATTTAAGAGAAGGAAGTAGGAATCCAAACCAGGGATAAGTTCATATCAAACTGCAAAAGTACTCAACAGACTCCACAGCAATCCAAGTCCGGAAATGCACATCAAACCCATTTGATTTATATCATTGTTTCTTCACAGATTAAGTAAAAATTTGGGTATTGACCATCTCATCTCATGGCTGGGCTTCACGAACGAAGATTTGGAAAGGGCTCTACCCACATTTGCTACAAGCGCGCTGGTGGCTAAAGAGGTCAATGCAAGATAGACAAGTCCAGTTGCAAAAGGCACAGCAGAAAGACTTCTTAGATGGTATCGGCAAGACACGATTCTTTCTGCATTGTCTTTTCTCCTCTCGGTTATTGACCATAGGAAAGAGCCATTTCATTAACATAGTGTTCTGTTTCCAAATTATTCAGGAATGCCTTACTTTTTTCTTGAATGACCATATGACAAATACATGATATGTGTCCTCTGCTACTCAATTACAGAAAGTTCACACCAAAATCTCTATCAAAACTTCCTTTATTCTTGTAAAAAATTACAAACTTGGTAACTACTTTTCAAAGGCCAGTTTTTTATAGGTAGAATTCATATAAAGATATGAACACCACGGTCTTTACAAAAAGACACATTGCTAAGAGCAAAACTGGCTATAAGCAGTTCTCAGGTTCCATGTTAAGATAAATGCAAGGCGTAAATAAACTGGACTTTACTGGAAGTGAGATTTTATGAAGACTTCTTTTTTTGTATTTCTCAGTAAACAAGAGTTCACACACAGGGCCTCACATTCCATATGTACACATCAAGAACTCAACTTTATCCAATAAAGTTTTGTATAAAATTTTACAAATTAAAAACAACTGGGTTTTACACCATATAAAATGAAAGGAGTGGAGGATTGTAACTCTTACAGTGGCAACAGTCTAACTAAAAATGGACACTTTAAACTTCTGTCATTCTTGTGTCATAGGATGTAGCAGATGCTAAAGCTATTGCAGGTTCAAAGAAAAGATGCATAAATTTGTAACTATTACAACCCATGTGATTAATTACCAAACCATCTGCCCAGAGACCCCTAAACTGCATCCTGTTAGAAATCAGTGATATTTCCCTTCAGACACTCAGCTATTTGCACACCCTATGATACTCTTCCCTGGGCATTTGCCATCATTCACTGTTAAAAACAAGATACTAATGTAGAAACATCTCTGGTCTGAGCTGATATACCATTCTTAGGTCCATATTTTTGTGCCTGGGAAAAAGGAAGGTACAATATCTAAAGCTGGTTCAACACCTACACTGTTCAAGTCCCTCATTTCCAAACACTATGTAGGGCACTTGTATGGCAGCCAAGATATTTATATAGTAACAGTTCTTAATATACTTACATGACTCGTGAGAGCTGGGAAAGACACCACAAATATATAACTCTTCCTCCTTCTCCCTTAGCTGAATTCACTCCCCCTTAAAAGTTTTACTTAACACTTAAAATAGCTTTATGAGTAACATTTTTTATATTTTTATACAACATTAACTATTATCCACACCTCCTATGATCTGCAAGACAGGATTTATGTTAATCAATCTCTCTTCTGGGTATTTTATTCAGATTTTAGACAGGCAGATCTCTAGGGTTCTGTTTTATTTTTTAGGTATTTACAACTGAAAGGATTTCCTAAAAGTCATCCCACCTTTTCATTAAATAGAGAGATCTGTTCTCTATAAAGCACAGGTAGCAATAACATTGCTACTAATGCTTGGATGCCCAACAGATATGGGTTCCCACTGTACTAAATACTGCACCCAAAAGAGAATAAAAGTGAGAGTGCTTTCTCCCTCTCACAACTTAGAGAATTTTGTTAGTTATGGTCTTTCTACAACTAAAGAGCCTCCTGTGGACTGTGATCCATTACGATCACAGCAGGCAGTCAACCTTTGCTTTTTACAATAACTTTATTTGCTACTTATCTTCAAAAATACTGCTCTTCTATCATATTCTTACTATACATGCAGAAAGATTTTCTTTTCATATTGTGTCCAACATTCATGGCTCCTTTCTATGTTTTTGTCTGCTTAAATGGCACCAGGTACCACTGGTAAAGTATTTGCATGAATTTTCTTTAAATGGTTATGTGAATGGATTTGGCCTTCTTTGAAATTTTACATTGCGATTACCGTCTAAACTAGTCAAACAATAGATATATGAAGACTTTATTTAGAAAGCAGTTAAGCTGCAAGATATTTGCTTCAACAAGTATTTAGTGAAAAGACTGTCTTCAAAGGAGAGGAATCTATTCCACTGCACGTACAAAGCAGAGGAAGAACAGATTGGATGGATTGACATGACTACTGAGAAATGCTAGATCTTTATATTCTAATGGGAGAATCATTCTTCAAGTAAATGTTTTGTAAAAAGTATTTTGTACTAGACAAGGATGTTGGAGACTGTTCACACCCAGGGAAGTGTATGACTTCCAGTTGGGTCTGCTACCTTTCAAACTATGCAGAAAGCAACAAAGGACCTCCACACTACACAAACAGCCCAGCTTTCCAGTGGGAGATTCCTAAGACCAGCTTTGATATAGCTATCAATGGTATGGCACATAGCTGAACAATACTAAGGTCTTTCATAGGTATAAGCACAAAGTGAAAACTATTATCACAGATCATTTAAAACATACTGAAGTTTTTAAGTACTGCAAAATAATGTAAACAACAGCATTAGTTAAAAATGACACAACATAGAAATAATGGATCAAATACAAAATAATGGTTCAGTACAAAGAGTCATACAAAAATGAACACAGCAATAGGTAGTTTCTTGAAACTGGACTTCTCAAAACATTTCCTCCATGTGCCTGAGATTATCATTCAAAGGCTTCTTGAACTCTGTCAGGCTTGGTGCTGTGACCACTGCCCTGGGGAACCTGTTCCAGTGCTCAACCACCCTCTGGGTGAAGAACCTTTTTCTAATATCCAACCTAAATCTCCCCCGACACAACTTCAGGCCATTCTCTTGGTTCCTGTCACTGGTCCCCACAGAGAAGAGATCATTGCCTGCCCCTCCTCTTCCCCTCACAAGGAAGTTGTAACTGCAACGAGGTCTCCCCTCAGTCTCCCCTTCTCCAGGCTGAACAGACCAAGTGACCTCAGCTGCTCCTCATACAGCTTCCCCTCAAGGCCCTTCACCATCTTCATGCCCTCCTTTGGATGCTCTCTAACAGCTTAATATCTTTCTTATATTGTGGTGCCCAAAACTGCACACAATATTCAAGGTGAGGCCGCACCACTGCAGAGCAGAGCGAGACAATCCCCTCCCTCAACTGGCTGGCGATGCTTTGCCTGATGCCCCCCAGGACACGGTTGGCCCTCCTGGCTGCCAGGGCACTGCTGACTCATATTCAACTCACCATCGACCAGGACCCCCAGGTCCCTTTCCATGGCACTGCTTTCTAGTACCTCATTCCCCAGTCTGTACGTACATCCGGGGTTGCCCCATTCCAGGTGCAGAATCCAGCACTTTCCCCTGTTAAACTTCATATGGTTGGTGATTGCCCAGTCCTCTGATTTGTCAAGGTCTCTCTGCAGGGCCTCCCTGCCTTTGACGGAGTCAACAGCTCCTCCCAGTTTTGTGTCATCTGCAAACTTGCTCAGTATCCCTTCCAGTCCTGCGTCCAAGTCATTTATGAAGATGTTGAAGAGCACAGGGCCTAAGACGGAGTCCTGTGGAACCCCACTAGTGACAGGTCACCAGTCTGAGGTTACCCATTCACTATTACCCTCTGTGCTTGACCATGAGCCAATTGCTCACCCACTGCATGATGTGTTCATCCAGCTGTGTGCTGGACATTTTGTCCAGAAGGATCCTGTGAGAGACAGTATAGAAAGCTTTACTGAAATCCAAAATCATGACATCGACTGCCTTCCCTTGACCACCTAGGTGGGCTATCTTGTCGTAAAAGGAAATTAGGTTTGATAAGCAGGACTTTCCTCTCATAGTTCCCAAACTATAATCCTTCTCTTATCAAACCTTTCATACATTTCCTAACTTGTATATTATCCCCTAATAGCAATGATTTAATGTATTGTCTTGAACTTAAAAAAAGACTTTTCATCCTATTTTGCAAAATAGCAACTGAGTAGAAGACCTCAAGACCTAAACTAAACTATTTACATGCACCAATAATATAATTAGTAATAATCATCTGCGCACCCCAACTGATAGAGGTACTTGGAAAACAACTTAAGGGTGTGTACTTCACACTTCTAGCATCAGAAGTTTGTTCTGCTACCAGAGCATTACAAAAATGGAACACTGATCGTGACTGGAACTGGTGGTTCCAATCAAAAAAATGAAATGTAAGATTCTGTACTATTTCTACCAGCTCTATGTGGTGGAGATGAAGGAAAACAAAGAAGACATGAGGATGCTGGCCGTGTAACCTCACACATTCACACACACTTTTCTTCCTGATAGATATCAAGAGACATATATACTAACTCTCTTAGCAGTCAAGCTCACTGGTAACTGAACTAGAGGCGTGCACCATTACTACTTCGATCACCTTAACAGGAACTGTCCTGAATAATTTTCTAACTCATCAATGAATTTGGTTAAGCCTTCAGCAAAGTCTCTTCTAACACTAAGAAGAGAAGTCTGTTATACGTAAAGCACAGGCTTAGCTTCCAACACTGGCATGGAAGGTACAGTATGAAATTACCTCAGTCTTCATTGAATGAAATAAAAATGCTGCAACAGAAAACTGTACAAAACAGAAAGGCGAGTTTGTGGAGGTTTAGTGTAAAAAAAGGATTAAACAAAAAATCTGATTTTATTATTAGACCTTCTTATAGAGTTTCTTATAGCAATCACAGGCAGACAATGATCTCTTTATGAGCACTAGATAAGATGATAATAATTACCCTAAGATAAGAAGAGAATAATTACACTGAATTCTTTTGCAAGGTGCTTTGAGACCTAATAATGAAAAGCACTGCTAAAAGCTGTGTATTATAAGTATGCTTAATAATTACATAAAACAAGTACAACTTTTTCTAGAGGCTAGTTATAAACAAAATTGATTTTATTTGAAAGTTCAGCTGAATTAATCTTTTTTTGTGATAAAAAGGAATCAGGTGCACTAAAGAGCTTTCTTAGTGCAAGGTTATAACAGAACCATTTAGAGCTATTCATCGCCTTACTGAAGGAAATATATTGAATATTTTAAACAGCCCATCACGAGCTCAGTATAGTTCAACATGAGCAGGGTTTTCATAGAATAATGAAACATGTTAAGGGTTTTACAATAAACATCTGTTGACTAGGTGAGAATTCTACAGTTGTTAGAAGTGATGTACAAAAAAAATAATCATTGTTCTATGAAAATCATTTATAACACTTATAGTTGTCAGTTTTGTAAGCTATTTTTAGTCTTATATATCTATCTATACACACACACCAACCCACTATCTCCTTTCAGCCCCCAAGAAACTGATAATGACCTTCTTATAAAATTCCACCGGGGGCGTGGGGGAATATGCAGTTTTTTGAAATAGCTCTACTTTGCTTGACATTCATATTGCCTGTGAAAAATGAGGCCCACTTGTGCGAATGTTCCTTATAAGAGCAATCTTAGGAATTACTGGCATGAAGCTATTTCTTGAATTAGGATTGCAAGATCAAGTTGATAGCTAGCATCCCCAGGAATCACTATGCTTTTGCTATTGTGGAAACATCTGTGATGGTATTATCGCAATTATTTTACCAGAAGTCTTGATGTAATGAGAAAACAAGTTAACCCTTTAAGCTTAAGTATAAATAGTTAAATGTTAGGGGTTCATATAATCATCTTCAAAGCTGTCAATACTGTGCTTCTGGTAAAACACCTGATATTTTGACACAGTTCTTACTATTCTTAATTTTATTAAACAGTTATTTTTAGTGTTAAGATTTACATTTTTCAAATTATTTGTAAAAGCAGACATTAAAAAACAATTTTTTTATTTACAGCTTCCATATGTGTAGAAAATATCCACTGCAAATATCCCTTACCTATTCAAAACACAGGATGTTGCTCATGGATCAGTAATCCTTGGACAGGCAAATGTAATATAGGCAAAATGAAACTACCTATGACAATAACATGACCACAATTATATTTTTTTAAGAAAAAAACTTTTCTATATAGAGGCCTTAGCCTTGTTCTTTTTTGAAAACATGTATATGTAAGTTACGGAAGAAAAAGGACTCAAATACTAAAACATCACATTTGACTCAGGCAGTCCCTTAACCTCAAATAGCTGGAGGCCTGGCTGTTTTCCCAAAGATTCACAGCACGCTCACCCTGTTGTTATGGTGTTTCCTAAACATCTGCTCCGTGCCACTTGCAGAAACGGGAATCCAAACAAGACGGACCTTTAATCTAACCCCATACAGCTGTTTTAATTGTATGTTCTAATGTCTACGTTAAATGTAAGCACTGAATAGGCAAACGATTCGTGCACTTTTTTCGGAAACCTTTAGGAAGCCAATTTGCTGGAACACGTTCGCACACAGACACTTATTGAAAGGCACGATGAAAAAACACAACACGAAAGAATGCGAAGGAGTTGCGATCCTTGGGCGAATTTTACCATATCGTGGGGCACATTTCCGAACCGTGTGCCCCCAGACCTCCCCGCCCCCCTCCCCGTAAGGGGGTCTGGAGAGACGTCGGAGAAAAAAAAAAAAGAAAATAAGAGAATAATAAGATGGAAAAGACAATAATGTTTACACATCGCAGCGGTACGGGCGGTGCGCGGAGAGTCACAGGTGCTGCCGGAGCCAGCGCTCCCCTCGCCGCCGCCCGCGGCTCCCGGACCCCCGCCCGCTCCCGAGTCTCTGAGAGAGGGCGGAGACCCCCTCCAGCTCCCCCGCCCAGAGCCGTAGGTGCGAGGGAAGGCCGGGGGCTCGAGGCTACCCCTCGCCCGCCGTTCCCTGGGCTCATCCCGGCCGGTGCCCGCCGGGCGCGGGGGAGCCGCCGCGGGAAGGACGCGGCTCGCGGCACACGACGGACGCGCCCGTCCCGGCGGTGCTCCGGGACCCCCCCGCCCCCAGAGAGCGGACCGCCCTGCCGGCCGCCGGCGCCCACCGGAACAAAAGGAAAACAGCCCCGGAGCCGCCCGCGGCCCCGCACAGCGCCCGGCCCATCGCGCCCCCCCCTCCCGCACTCACCTCGGCGCGGCGGCAGCGGCGGAGCGGGCGGCGGCCACTCGCGCCCGCGGGCTCCCTCCCCCCCACACTCCCTGCTTCCCTCCCTCCTTCCCTGCCCGCCCTCCCGGCTCCGTCTCTCACCGCTCCCGGAACGGCGGCGGCGGCTGGGCCCGGCTCCCCCGCCACGTGACCCCCGCCACGTGACCGCCACACTGCCCCGGCCGGCTCCGCCCCCGTCAGGCCGGGCCGGGGCTGCCCCGAAGCCGCCCCCGCGGGACCCGGCAGAGGGCACGGCGGGAGGCTCGGGGGGCACACTGCGGCGCGGCGCGGTAACAGCGCGTCTGACAAGGGGAAACAGCCGCCGCTGTCTGCCCTCAGCCCCTCACCCCCCTCTGAAACAGGAATCACAATGGCCTGTACGAAATAGGGGTTATTTGACAACAAAGCACCTACGGCTGACTTATCCCTCCTGCCTTTAGGGCCGAGAAAGAAGGAAAAGAAGTTGGTGCATTGTATCTGGGGCATTGAGCCTCGTCATGTACCTCACACTCCTCCCTGCAAAAATCACAAACGCTGACACCACTATATTCCTGAATTTTGGCTCGACCCAAAAGCTACAGTGAGTGAAAGTTAGCTGTGCTGACCAGTGTCCCATGCTAAGTGTAACCTTTGCTCCGAGAAAATCATGCTTACAGTAACGGGTCAAGGGGGTGTCTTGCGGGAGAGAATGCCTCTATCCTCTGAATTCAGAATACAATCTAGAGATATCAACACTACAAGACCTGGGGGAGCCTCAGGAAAAAGGAAATTGGTGTTGGAAACAAACTTTGATGCTGTATTCTGGTATCACATTCAGTGCACATTCACTTTCTTCAGAAAGGACCAACAAAATGCCCAAACAAAAGAAGTGTGGAGCACTTAGTAGTTTAAGGAAACCAGGAACAAACTGTAATTATCAGCTCTAGAAAAGCCATCCAAAAAATAGTACACTGAGAGCAGGAAGTGAAAAGGCCCAATACCCTGCTGGCTTTAGGAATTACAACTTATTGAACATTTGAGAAACTAAAAGGGTAAATATTTTTCACACCATTCCCCAAAGTTCCATAAGAATTTTATATTACAACCTACAGCAATAACGAGCCAAACTTTTGACAAGGGCCAGCTAGGTGTGTGAAAATCCGGATGACTTGAAGCCTGAGATAATGTATTAGAGTTAGGCATAAATTTCATCTGTTAATATAATCTTCATTTAGGAAAAAAAGTTGCTTTTTTATTGAAGATTTTCAGTTACCATACACAGACTAAACCCTGGGGCAACTCTTAACAGATCCTATAGCTAAAGTGCAGTAAAAAGTTATCAGGGAGTTAGGGCTCCATTTCTGGGTGCATTACAGCAGTTGTTCTCAACTGGTGAGCTGTGGAGACCAGGGTCCCTGAATTACCCACTAGGTATCTGCAAAAGGCAACCACCACCCCCAGTAGGCCTACATTTTGTATATTTGAATTACTTCTTCAGCAGAAAATTTTAAGGAGCCAAAACAGTTAAAATCACTGTATCACTCAGTTCCTGTGTTTAACTTAGCTTGATTCCTAATTTACAGGCCATCATATCATAAGAATTTAATTTCGGTACTAAAGCAAAAAATATCAGAGAGAGGTGTGCAAAACACCTCTGCTGCTTTAAACTCCTTTGTAACCCTGTCCTTTCCACCCAGGTACATTAACTATGGTGCAACAGTATTGCCTACTAGACCCTGCTCTCAGCTGCATTAGAAGTTGTATCTGGGTTCATAATCACAAAAGAAAACTATGTGTCCTAGTTGTTCACCAGCCTTTACAAACTGTGATCATGACTGAGTGATACCTTGCAGGAGTCCCACTAATTCTGCCCCGTTACCTGGTGAGGACTAAATAAAAATGCACAGAAAAATGCACGTTTACTATTGCTGCAGCTCACTCTATCAACATAATACGTTTATGGTCTTGTATCTCTCAGATGTAATCATTAGCAGGTAAGCAGAAACATATTTAATGTTGGCATGTGGTTAAATCTGCACAAGGCTGACTATTACAAAAACTTGACAACACCTTTGGGTTCCACAAGCTCAATTCAGCTACGTATGCTATACAACTGAGAAGCCTAAAACTGCCTTTAAATGTTGTAAAAAAAAAAAAAAAAGAGACACAGAGTTCCCCTTGCAGAACACTCCCCCCCAGGACCTAAATTAGAATAGGTACTGAAGTGTCTTGTGTTACAATGCAACAACTGCTTTTGTAGATGACTCCGTTATTCTACTTTCCTTCTTCACCTCTCTCTGAATTTACAGCATAAATGACTACCCCATTTTTAATGCATTGGAGAGTTTCACATGCAAACTTACTCATTTTTTCCCATGCAAACCTATTCACTTGTACTTCTTCCACATACAAACTTAACTAATTTTTGTTAGCTTTATATGCTCAAATGATTCCAAAAGGCATTTCCTTTTGATGTACCTCACCTTGCAATTTTCCTCCACCACAGAGGAATACATCAGAGAAAGAGAAACAAAGCTTGCTTGGGCAGATTCCCCAATAGAGCAAGGATTTCCTCAGTAGCTGAGGAGAATAGCCAGGCTGAATGAGGATTAACTAAACCCTCTAGTGGACTGGCTGTTCACCCCACCTTTCCTCCTGCCTCATTTTGTCGTGGAAGCAGCTCCAATCTTCCATATATATTTTTGCCCTGCTTCTTCGAGGAGCTTAATGCAACCTGAACCGGGAAAACAAGATGTCATCCCAGGATACAAAAAGAACTGACATATTAAAAGCACCAATAATCTTTTTAAGTCTATCAACTCTAGCATATAAAAGAGAAGAGACTGTACCTGTATTCAACAAAGGGAACAATAAGGGCAAGCTCAGAATTATCCATCTGGTGTGAATGACACATAAGGATTTGAAAAACATTTTTAGAAAAGAACAAAAACACTTTGGTAAATGGGAAAATGGGGCAATATAGACTAAGTTGAATAGAAATGCATTTTTCTTCATCAAATGACTGATATCCTAAACAAGGGAAATATATTCATGTGGGTTTGTTTTTTTCTTTTTTAACTTGACATAGTATTTCACATTATGCCACGGAAGATATTAAGATGAAGAAATGAGGATTAGTACAGATGGCAAGGGATGGAAACTAAAGTGTGGCAGTGGATGGTGCTCCAAGGAAAACAAACTGAGGAGATACAGTAAATGGAGTCCCTGAACAATCAGCCATGATACTTGCCTTTTCAATATTTTTGTTAGGTGACCTTAAAACAAAAACATGAGTGTGGTAATAAAGTTTGCTGACAACACAAACTTGAGAATCAACAATACAGCCTAGAATCAAAATAGATATATCATTCAGAAAAGAATGGATGACCCATGGAAGCAGACCACTAAAAAGAATAGGATTAAATATGATAGTACAAAGTTAAAAGTGATGAATTGAAGGACTTACAAATGTTCATTTTCAACTGAAGACATCAAGTAAAAAGAGAGGAGGAGAAAAATCTGTATCTTTCAGTCAGCAAGAGAATACCCACAAGGCATCAATTTGATGAGATCCTGAAAGAAGTTAATATTCCCAGAATTTCAAAGAGAGATCTGGAATGTAAAAGTGTTGCAGTGGTATTGGGAAGACTTCACCCAGAATTCTGCATATAATTGTGATAAATTACATTAAAGCATGGTAAATTAAACTTGAAATGGGCACTGAGGAGGGCCAGGAGAGAAAGACATGACTGTCTATATGTTACTTTATTAAACAAACACAGTAATTTTGGCCTATTTTATTTGGTGCATTGGGGTAGAGTCCCTTCTTATGCATTTCATAAAAAGTTTAGCATTATAAAACCCTAGTTGTTCAAAGTGAGATCTTTGAATATGTTTACAATATTAAAAAAATCAATTAATATAACTTGCTCAACAAAGACCACATTAGAATATTAAAATAAATAGCAGCTGGTAGAAATACTTCCAAAGTCCCGAGGCTTTTCAGACAGGTGCCTTAATGGCAGAGATACAAATTTATATCGTTTTTAGCTTAAATCTACAGAGCCCCCTGCCATATGTACTTTCTTCAAAGCCTTTTATCATTTCTAAGTGTGGTCTCATGAGGAGTTTTAAGTAAGAGGACAGCACAGCAAAGCTTAAGCAGTCCTTTTTTGTTGTTGTTGTTGTTGCAAAGTTCAATGGAGACAACATTCAAATATAGAGTTCTTGAAAAATGTGAAAGAATAAGGGAAAATCCATCAAAATATTCAAGGTCTTAAACACAATTTATAACTAGAGTCCCAAATTACTTCCATGCTATCACCCTCCATAATAAAAAATACAACAGAGGTTGCTGCAAGATCAAATGTTAATTCTTAAAAAGAAAAAAACCAAACCAAATAACAAAACCAAAACCAACATAATTACAGCATAATGCCTCCATTACTGTGTGTAGTTCTATAAAGGAACATGATCAAATATTTAAGTCCTTTTACTCCACTGAAAAAATAATTTCAACCTAGACTTAAGTATAGAAAAATACACTGCAAGAATATTACAAATATACTGAGGGGTTTTTCTTTTTTTCTTATGGCTTTCACGAAATATAATACAATGATAGAATGCAGCTCTAGGTCCAAATAAAATAATTTCAAAAACATCCCGTACTTTAACGAATACCTGATTAGGGATCTCACTGATCATTTTAATCCTAGTTTTAGAAGGACACAAAATGAATTCCAGATGTGAAAGGTCTGGTTAGCCTTATTAGCACCCCAGTTTCCTATGTTTGTTCCCCCTTGAAATCCCCACCACCTGCTTGAGGCTTATAATGCTACTCAGCATAAGGACTCCAAAACATCCCTTTCCTCTGTAAATTGTAAGAAATACTGTTGGGCAATGAAGAGTATCTTTCTCCCAAAAGGTGAGCATACTGTAGAATCATACAATCATTAAGGTTGAAAAGGACCTCTCAGATCATCAAGTCCAACTGTTAACCCAGCACTGTCATATTAACCATTAAACCATGTTTCCCAGCTTCCACATCCACATGCCTTTTCATGCCTTTTGAACACTTCAGGGGATGGTGATTTGACCACTTACCTGGGCAGACTGTTTCAGTATGCCTGACGACCCTTTTGGTGAAGAAATTTTTCCCAAGATCCAACCTAAACTTCCCCTGGCACAACTGAAGGTCATTTCCTCTTGTCCTATTGCTTGTTACTTGGGAGAAGAGACCAACCCCCAACTCACCACAGCCTCCTTTCAGGTAGTTGTAGAGAGTAATAGGTTCTTCCCTGAGCCTCCTTTTCTCCAGGCTGAACAACCCCAGCTCCCTCAGCTGCTCCTCATAAGACTTGTGCTCCATTCTGTTCACCAGCTCTGTTGCCCTTCTCTGGACACGCCCCTCAATGACTCTCTTGTAGTGAGGGGCCCAAAATTGTACACAGTATTCGAGATGTGGCCTCACTAGCGTTGAGTACAGAGGGACGGTCACTTCCCTGCTCTGGCTGACCACAGCATTGCTCATACAAGCCAGGATGCCATTGGCTTTCTTTGGTACCTGGGCACACTGCTCATGTTCCTGCTGGCTGTAACATCTCCAGGTCCTTTTCTTCTGGGCCACTTTCCAGCCACTCATCCCCCAGTCTGTAGTGCTGCATGGGTTATTGTGAGCCAAGTGCAGAACCTGGTACTTGGCCTCACTGAACCTCATACAGTTGGCCTCAGCCCATCAATCCAGCCTGTCCAGATTACTCTGTAGACCCTTCCTGCCTTCCAACAGATCGACACTGCTGCCAAACTTGGTGTCACCCACAAATTGACTGAGGGTGTCCTCAATCCACTTGTACAGATCATTGATGGAGATATTAAGCAGGACTGGCCCCAACACTGAGCCCCGGGGATCACCATTTCTGACCAGCTGCCAGCTGGATGTAACTCCGTTCACCACCCACTCTGGGCCCAGCCATCCAGCCAGGATTTTACTTGGCGAACACTGCACCCAGCCAAGCCATAAGCAGCCAGTTTCTCCAGAAGAATGCTGTGACAGACAGTGTCATAGGCTTAACTAAAGTCCAGGTAGACAACATCCATAGTCTTCTCTATTTGTTTTTATGACTTGCTTTGATTATGATATTCATGTAACTGTGATGATGATGAAAATTGCACTACATGAAAGCCTCCTTCTGTTTCAAATTTAGAGGTGTAGTGGGTTTTGTCTTGTTAGAAATTCAACCAATAAAAGTTCTTTATATGACCTTCAGAGTTCCCTTTGTTTTGTAGTACGTTAAAAAAATGAGCTACATGTTGAAAAGGCAATCTCAGCTTGGTCTGATTTTTCATACTTGTAGCAAACAACTTCAGGAACCAACTTCTGAAACACATACACCCTCAGAAATCCTTCCTTCCCACTCCATACAGCTCATTCTGACACACAACGGGCTAAAGCGGCAGAAATAGCTTTAAAAAATGCTACTCAAAGCCAAAAGGGGAAACATTTACTAATTCCAAGGCTTCAGGTTCTCGGGACATGATGACAGAATTGTTCAGATGCTTAGCTTTGCCCACACATCTTCCCTATTCCGTTTCTCCCCTTAAATGCTGTTTGCAGCTCCCTCTGCCCAAATGCTGACCTGGCCAGTAGCAGAAAGCTGTCACAGTCCTCTATCACACTGACCTTGTCATGGCTGTGCTTAACAATATCCATTCCAAATATTCCTTAAGAAACCACGCCTCTTTTGTCTTCAGTTTTATACTGACTTTATAACTTTCCTAAAATGAAAAGATAATGTTTGTTTTGACCAAAAGCAAAATCAAATACAGGGAGCATGCTTCATTTTACAGCTGAAGAGAGATTTTTCTTTTGTATTTTAATTTCAAGGTTTTTGATGATACAGAAGGCCATAATTATTCCAGGGTTACTCATCCTTGCTGAATCTCTAGCTTCTGGAATACCTGTATATCTAATGATATACATACAACACACATGCAAAACACATTTTATGCTCAGTAGAGTTGCCAGTGTTGGAGAATGCAAAGATTAAAAGGAAGTAAAACTACACTATCATTCCATGTGAAAAAGTGGTCCCATCCAGGACAGGTAAAATAATAGGCATAAAATTAAGAAAACTTGCCCTCCCAGTCCTTGTGTTACATTGGCTCTGATGATAAATACAGGACCTTTTGTAAACCAATTAAGTTCTAGTTAATTGTAAATCTATTTTTGGATACAAAATTAAAATTAATTTGGTGTAATCTCTTAGTCTTTATGCTCCTTCTGATTTTGTTCAATTTCAGAATTAACAGGAAATAATAGCTGCAATCCTAAAACACTCTTCCCCTCTTTCCTGCCTTCTTGCATTTTCATCCTCTGATCTCACCCCTCTAGCTTTGATATATCAGGAACAGAACACACAAAATGGTGACAGATCATAGGACCTTGTTTGGTATGTGCATCTCTCACTACTAACAGTGTATCACCTATGCCAACATTGTAGAAATGCAGAATACTTCCTTATCTGCAAGTGATCTTTTCACAGCTGCAAGTGTACCCAGTGTTCTGCGTGTCCTGTAATTTACAATGGGGTCCATCTTTTCTGTAATAGAAAAATGAACAACTGTATAGCTCTGACAGACAACTCCTTCAATCTAGAGTCATCCAGCAATTTCGCTTGCTGTTTCTTTCCTGAGGGGCTAGTTATGTGGCTAATCAAATATCTGTCAGTTTTGATGTTGGATGGATTTTCTTTGGTGTGTTCAGGCACATTCCTGCATGGATATTATGAGTCTGCTTTTATTTTGGAAAAAGAAAAATATTAATTTGAAAATGACATTTCTTTCAGGAACCTTATACTTGTTACTAACAGGTAAAATTGCTCAAGTACAAAAAGCTAAAAGCTTACAGTAATACTCTAAAATTTTCACTTTTAAAATTTGTTCACTGACAGCAATGTTATAGTCTGTTTCTATTCTGTAGTTAATTTTCTTATTACTGCTATGCAATCAGAAGTGAGAAAATTACTTTTTCTGTTTATGTGAGAAATAAAATCACTAATATTCAAAGTCTTGAGGTTTTTTTCCCCTTCTTATTAAAACTTAATTGGTATGTGTTGTGGGGTATTTGTTTGTTTGTTTAGAGAACATACTGAATTTTACATTTATATAGGTGTAAACCAATAAAGCTATTCATTTTGGGGGGGGCAATGAGGGAAAAACTTTCCATGTGTCTCATTTCCATGTAGTATTAGCAACACTGTAGGGATAGGGATCCCAAATCTTCGCTCGCGAAGCCTAGCCATGATGATGAGGGATAGGGATGCAGAAATCCCCAGCGCAGACTGAAATACAGTAAGATTGAATGTTGTATATGTCTTCCATACAGTATGGTGCTTGTGCTCTGAGTAACAGCTACGCTACAATCACACGCATTTTGTATTGTGAAGAAATAAAGAGGGAAAAAATGCATAAATGTTACTTCTTATAAACAACATCTTCTTTTGATTTGCACCCACTAAAAATTATTTTACTTAGAACAATTCCTAAAGTAGGATCTTGGTGTGGAGATACACAGACCTACCAGTTAACATTTGAAGGGAAGACCATACTTCAGACTCATCCTTTTAATGTAACATGACTGTGTACCTAAGCACAGAAAGAAAACATTGGATAACTAAACATCTAAGAAATTTCTGAGCTAAAAATACTACATTCCAAAATCTCCTACAGCAAATAAATTTTTAGAAGGATCCTTTGAAGTTGAATGTTCATCTCTAGCTGCCTATCTAATGCTCCAAAGCACCATAAGTCTTTGACTCACCGTAGCCCAGGCTGCAATTTTTTTAATAGCAGCTTAAAATGTTGGTAAGAGCTCCCCTTACTGGTCTGTCTTCAAATTGTCAACTGTTCAGTTCTGAAAACCTGAAACAGCAATGTGTAGAATACTACTTCTATTCCACATAAAAACACCCGAAAACAAACAAAAAACCCCAAACAAACAAAAACCCACCCCCCCAAAAAACTCAAAAAAGAGCAAAACAAAAAAACCCAGCTCCACATCACATTTCTGTCAGATATCCTATATTTTAAAGTTCTTATTAGTTGTTAAGTCATAAGACCAAAGATAATGACTTAGTTTAGGAAGAATTTGTTCTTCCATCACCATGACTTTCAATTTATTGAATCCTTAATTTTGTATAATCTAATTTTGTAGGCCTTGCCACAGTCTGAATTACAAAACACACACAAGACACCCAATTCTGACATATAATGCCTCATTTTACAGTAACCACTACCAGCTTTAACAGGATCATTTGTGGGATAATCAAGGAGTCAGGGTGGAAATTTGTGTGGAACTTGGAACTGCAAAAAAATTTATTACAAAACTTTACTGTTTTCTTCAATTGCTTGATTGGAAGAGCAAAATATACCTCTCACACTGTGGTGGTTTATATGATTAAAGACTTGTTTATGTTATATATATTATATATATATATAATATATATATGTTATATATATATTATTTATATATATATTATATATATATAAACATATGCACATTACATAGATTTATATATGCTTTTTAGAGTCCTACTTTTGCAAGTTCAGCCTAGGGGCTGACTGAAATTGGACAGTTTTATGGTGATGATGCCAACTAAGAAAGGTTAACACAAGTCACTTAAATGATACCATGAAATACCATTATCTTCAATTCAAAGTAAACAATCCTGTTAATGCATAAAATACATGTTCTCTACATTGTTCTTGCATATGTGAGGTGGCCCTGCAGAGTTGAGTGAGAAAAAACAGTAAAAACTGTTGTTATGGCACATTAGGAAAAAAAAAGAGACTCAGAAGATATGCTTTTGAATGCACCCTATAAACCTGGAAAGACCGTAAAATAGGATTTCTTAATGTACAACAGCACTTGGAGAAGGTTTAGTGTAGCACATCACGCAGCCACCTAGATCTTTTTGTGCTAAATAGCAAAAAAAACCCAAACTACCATTATAAGCACATTAAACAAGTAAACAAAACCACTGTAATTTCAAATGGATTCAGATGCCTCCCATTTTCTGAAGCAACACTGGCAGTTTAGCTACAAAGTCAAATCCACTCAGTCTGGGTTCTCTCAGATAAACTGGTAGAATTCCCTGAAGCATTCTCTATTTTCTTTCAATACAGTTTTCTTTCTTGATGCAACATCCATTCTCTCTAGTGATTGTTGGTTATTTCCTCCTTTAGTTCACTGGACAATTATTCTTCCTGGGCTAGTTGTTGTACCAGAGAGAAGGAGAGGGGACTTATGAATTGGGCACAAGTAAACTAAGTTATTATAATCCCTATCTGTACCAACTAACCAGGATCATATTCATTGTGCTGCCAAAACCCATGCTAAAATAACCCACTCTCCACAATTAGCTGATCCCACAATTTGTCTAAGTATTTAAATATATGGCAGCATTTAGGCTTATTTGCTTTTTACACGGTTTTCTTTGAAGCCCGTTAATAAATTTCAAAAAAAAAAAATCTAAGACTTGAACAAAAAACTCAAAATGCTCAATAGTATAATTTTCAATAAAAATGAGGTGCTTTAACAGGAAGCTGTATTTTCAGTTTCCACCTTCTCTTCCCATATAACATACTTTGTTTGAATTATTCAAATTCTCTTCTCTTGCTTTAGAGATCTCTCATCTTTCTGTCAAATACTAGTCTTTAGCTTCTGTATTTGTGTTAAGGAAAGCACTACTTATGACCATGTTCAAGTTACAGTAACTACCCAAGTGCAACTTGGCTTACATCACAAAAGGCAAATAAATGAACTCGCAATCTTTTTTAGATTTAAGTATAAATAAGTAGCAAGTAATAAACGAAGTTCAAATAAGTGTCCTTTAGGTAATTGTTCTAATCACGCTCTTCTTCCAGTAGACATTTTCAACTCAGACTGAAAGCAGAAAGTGAGATAAAATTTGGTGCTTTAACAAGCAGCAAAAAGAAGTCTGTCATTCAAGTTCTCTTTTCATTGCTCAAGCAAAAGCTGAGCAGAGTGAAGTTCCTTTGCTAGATATTAGCAAAAAAGTGAGCTTATTAGTAATGGATACAAATGTTAAATTAACATAAAATATTCAAATAGAGTGAGAGCCAATTTTCTCACAATATCAACTCTATAACCAAAACATGTATATACTAACAAAGATCTCCTTCAGTTTTTTATTCTCAAATGCTTTGTCTTTCAAATGTATTCTTATTATGTTTCACTCCAAGCTCTACTCATCAATATTTCACACCTAAATGAAAAAGTGTAAATGCTGACTACCTCAAAATGTCTTGATATTTTCAACACTCGTATCTACTTTTCTCCCATCGGAGCAATATAGATACATATTTTTTTAATTATTCTTTGTTGTTAAAGTATGCAACTTCCAGGATTGTATGCATTTTAAAAAAATCAAAACCTTTTAGAGGTCCAAGTTTATTCAAATACCAGAAACTGTTGGGTGTTTTGTTTGTTTAATTCATATACTTACTCAAGTTTCCTCATTGGATTTCCTTCACCATACTGTGTGATTTAAGACCCTTTTTTCCCTAGGGACTACAAAGAACTCAGTCCCTTAGACCACATACAATGATACCAATTTGCTTCTTTACATCGTTTGTTTATTCTTACAGTACAGAATCAATTAGGCCTTGTTAGGTTGCAGAAAGGATCAAATTATTGACAGGTTTAGAAGTTAAAAGTCCATAAACTTGTTTGATCAAAATAAGAAAAAAAAAGTTACAAGTAGAGTATAAGAATACATGCTTATTTAGTTTATACAGTTTGGAATTTCTATCCGTCTGTATTACATAAGCCATTATCAATTGTAAATGTAAGCCAAAGCACAGGTAATGCAACAGCAAAGCTGTGCAATTAACCAAGAGAAAAACCCAAGAACTGCAAGAAGTTTATTATAGACCTAAAAGGAAAATCATAACAGAAATGGAGCACTAGACATGCTAAATATAGAGAAGCTTAAGAGGTGGAATTCCACACATGACTTTTCAAATGCTGTCATTTGAAGGAAGAGTGGGGGATGATTTACCTTTCAGCAAAATCTGGATGGAAAACAAACAAGAATTCCAAAGAAGGGAAACAGAAATTACATGATGCTAAATTCTACAAGCCTGTTTGCTCATCATGAGCCTGAATATATGCAATTCTACAGAACTTTCTTTGGACAGCTTTTTGATTAAAAATATCTAGTGAAACTTTCTCCTGAAGCTTCCCTATTCCTGAGGGGAAAAAAACAAACCAAAACAACTCTCCCCCAACAAACCAATGAGCAACCCAAACAAACAACAAAAACAAACCCACCAACTAATCTGATAGCTACTGGACAAGAAAAACAAGCAGCAGTGGGAAAGTCAGCAAGGAAAACTGTTCCTTACAAAAGCTTTTCAATTTATGCTTGTTTTTTCCCCGAAGATAAAAACGTGTCTGATATACATGAGAAGCTCTGAAAACCAAGCTTCCCTTTGATGTAATATCCCAGAATATCAATGATTACTTATAGATCCAACAATTTTTACTATTTTGAGTAGGAAGTAGGATAAGAGAAAAAGTAATACATATTATTCTTCTTGTTTCTGTAATCTGTATGTGCCTGACCTGCAAAAAGGGATCTTCAGAGATTCCATCATCATACACTAGCTCATTTACTAAATAAGCCAGTGTCTGAACTAGAGTTACAAATACAATGCAAAAACTAAAAACAAAAACAAAGCAAAAAACCAAAACAAAACCCAAAAGACTATGAAACTACAAAACTTTTCCTTTGCAGCAAAAAGCAATAGGGGAGGAAGAGCTAAGCTGAAGGAAAAAACACAACACTCAAAAAAAAAAAAAATCCCAAACCAGCTTTCCTCTTTGCAGGTAGAGCACGTGAATCTCCTTCCTGATCACATAGCTTACTGTGACCAAAGCAATTATATATAGGATTGGTCTCCCATTTCTGTTACCCCTTTAATTTGTGATTTGGTAAAAGTAGGCAAGTAGTATGGGGCATTTGTTAAACTTTTGGAAAACAAAACAAAACCACAACAATAAAACAGTCACACCGACTTTCATTCTGGTGTATAAAACCCATTAAGTTAAAGCACTATCTGACCATGCCTTCAACTTACAGAGATGTTCCAACAAGCACAGATCATACTTTAACAGATATGCTTTACTTTCTTTCAGTCACACTATAATCAGAGTCAAACAATTCTACAGAAACATAACATGTCAGAAGAGTCCATATAGCATTTTAATGCATAAACACTAATTTTTGAGTCACACCATTTTGCAAGATAAAAATCCTACAGGAAAAACACAGAGCATGCATCAAAAATTCTTTAGGCAAGTCCTCAACTGTAGAATTTTAAGGATTTTAGTAAAGATACCATAATCTTTCAAAATAAGAAACAAAATCCAGTTCCAGAGTATTTTGTCTACGAAAATGATGCATTTTTCAGAGTAGCCACTTCTATGTAGAACTTACAAATCACAGTGTTATCTATTAAAACAACCCATGCTATTGAAATTCACTTTCCTTCCAGTAATCCCATTTCTCTTGTCTTTTCACTTCTGAGTAATAGGAAACGAGTTCTGATCCATTAACTCGCCTACTCTCTCCTGGAGGAAGTTAACCAATTCAGCTAATACAAAGACATGAGTTTCATCCAGGTCTTGTATGATGAACTTCTTTCCCAAAGCATTTGACTCATCCAAGTAGAGCAGAAACTGCTTCATTGCTGGGTCACTGTAGAGACAAACATCCATCAGATCTCACCCCAGTGTAATAAGATACAGTTACAAACAAAAAGAAGAAAACACCATTTAAAGACACTACCAAAGATTTTAGGGAAATGATTACTAATCTCAAGAGTCACTCACAAGTTAAATACAGTATATGAAGCTTTTGAAAAGGTTGTTTCTGTCACAGTACTAATTTCAGAGACAAAACTAAACTGATAAAGTCTAATGACTAGAACCAGGTGCTTGATTAGCAGAGAAGTTCCCCTATGCTGCTGCTAAAGCATCTTAAAAAAAACCACAAACAACTAAAAACCAAAAATCCAATCCTTAATAAACTAAGCTTGAACTTACATTTTTGTCTTCAGCAGTAGTACTATGAAAACATGTTTTCTTAAAGTATACTTCTTTTTAAGGATAACCAAAACCCAGGAGAACACAGTTCCTACTCAAAGTAATATAGCATGGAGAAAAATTCAAGTATGAATTGTACAATTATCACACCCTAACTAAACAGTCACGATATCACCTCTTAAGTTAAATGTTTAGAAGAAAACGTTTCGGAATTATGGAAATTACAGGTAACTTAAACAGTTGCATCACAACAATTCCTTTTGTCCAGATTCTTAAGTTACTTAAGGTCTGGAGAAATAAGCAGGTTTTGACACAAGGAAAGGCGGTAAGCGCTGTCACTCACCACTCAATCAAAACACCTTTCAGAACATTCACCATCTTCTCGGTTCTCTTGCAAACGCCGGGAGGCAGAGGCCGCAAAAACAACCCCTTGCTTCGGGTCGCACACGCGAATGGAGCAAACCTGCAAGCACCAAAAACAAACAAACAAACAACGCTTTGGTTAAACTCGTAAATTCTTTAGACAACTCACCTCCCCGGACCAGCAGCGCTGCTGGTCCCGCCCGCCTGGGACAGAGGGGCTCCCAGAAGCTCCGGTCCCTGCCTTGCCCCCGCCTCGCACCGTGCGACTCCCGCAGGCCACGACCCTCCAACTGCGCCGCTCCCGGACGGCGGAAGCGCCTTTTTCGCGCACGCGCGGCGCCACTCCCGGCAGCGCCCGCGGGTGGCGTCACCGGGTGCGCGGGCGCCGCCATCGGGAGCGGCGGCGGAGGCGGAAGGTGGGAACTGCTCTGCTGGAGGGGGGTGGGGGCATGGCGGCCGGGACACGGGGACGGGGCGGGATACGGGGGGCGTCTCGGGGTAGCAGGTTGTTTTGTTTCTGAACCCCTTCGAAAAGACGCATAGAGCCACCTCTGTGTACGTGTTTCATCGCCTAAAATTGCGATGATGTTTGTTGTGTTTTTTTTTGTTTTGTTTTTTTTTTAAATAAGCCGCGGTGGCGCAGTCCCGAGGCAGCGGCGCCCCTGCCCCACGGTGGGTTCGTGACAGGCAGGTGGGCACCGCACCCGCCGGTGCGGGAGGGGGCTCGCAGCTGTCCGGACCGACTGTGAAACAGGCTGCAAAATGGGTCCTTTCGCGTTATGTTTGCATATATCCCTAAACATAAAATCCTCAATATGAGCCGGCAATGTGCGCCCACAGCCCAGAAAGCCAACCCAAATCCTGGGCTGCATCAAAAGGAGTGTGGCCAGCAGGGCAAGGGAAATGATTCTGCCCCTCTACTCTGCTCCGGTGAGACCCCACCTGTAGTGCTGCATCCAGCTCTGGGGCCCCCAGCGTAGGAAGGACATGGACCTGCTGGAGCCGGTCCAGAGGAGGGCTGCGAATTTGATAAGAGTACTGGAGCACCTCCCCTGTGAAGACAGGCTGAGAAAGCTGGGGCTGTTCAGCTTGGAGAAGAGAAGGTTCCATGGAGATCTCATAGCAGCCTTAAGGGATTTGAAGGGGCCTGCAGGGAGGCTCTCCATCAGGAACTGCAGTGATAGGACAGGGAATAATGGGCACAAGAGAAAAAGGAGAAATTTAGTTTAGATATTAGAAAGAAATTCTTTACTCTGAGGGTGGTGAGGCCCTGCAACAGGTTGCCCAGGGAGGTTGTGGCTGCCCCAACCTTGGCAGCATTCAAAGCCAGCTTGGAAAAGGCTTGAGCAACCTGGTCTAGTGTGAGGTGTCCCTGCCCATGGCAGGGGGGTTGAGAATAGATGATCTTTATGGTCCAGTCGAACCCCTATGATTCTATGTGCACTCTTGGACCTGAACAGAGGCTTCTGGCAGCAGAGAAATGGCACTCATTTTGACCTCCTGTGTTTGCAGGTGCTTGTTTCAGATTCAAGTAGTTGTGGCACCTGTTGTCACTGAACCACATGTTTATTGCAGTTATAGACTGTGGCTAGGGAGAAGAATAAATGCATGTGATTCTGTAAATAAAGGTAGTAAAGGAACTGCCATCAGACAGAGTTTGGAGGCGGGAGAGGTGTCTCTAGAGGACTGATTATCAGTGTCTTCACTGTTGTGTACTCTGCTGAAGTGAATGTATAAGCACAATGTTGAAATGACGGAAGTCAAAAAGTAGTCTCCTGGCAGTGATTGTGGGAGTGCTGGGGTAATACTGACATTTTTCAAAAATGCCCCAAACACAAGCAAGAGACAAGTGAAAAATCAAAACTTTTGGGGAAATGAGAAAAGAGGAAGACACATTAATGGAAGGAAACAAACAGAAACCTCTTGTTTAGAGGACTTTGACACTGACAATAAAAGTGATATAAGTGTTTTTCTTGGTCTTAAATTCAAGGAGCTTATCAGGCTCCCATGTTTCAAGATCAGATTTACACAAGGGACATATTATGATTTTGAGTTAATTGTGAATGTGGTGATATAGACTTAATTTGTTATTTAATAAGAGTGACTATGTTTCCAACATAAGAATTTGATTGATATGGGAGAGATATTGGTGTGGTTTTAAATCCACTTAAACACATTAACTCAATATTTCAGTTAGTATAAATGCATCAACACAGACACTAAAATTTCACTTATAAAATACAAGTTTCATGTCACTGCTGCAGTGTATGCAAAAATGGTTTTTTTGCGTATTTTTGTGATTATTATGTTTCATATTCTTTCTGGGTTTTTCCATAATGCTTGTGCTGAAAATACTATATGTTCTATCAACTAAGACTTGAGAGGAGGTCTTTGTCAGAAGTAACATGCAGAACTTTGTTGTTATGGGTTACCAAAGCCAGTTTTTAAATTTTCCTAATTTAGACAAGTTTTTCTTACATAAAGAAAGTAAGTTCTTATATAAAGACAGTAACTTTTGCTAATACATAAAATGGTAAGTACGTGTGAGTGGTAGGAACAGGAATTGGTGCTTTTGCCTGGCCTAAATTGACTTGGTTTTCTGTGCTTGACTAGTGTAACTATATTTTCTTTTAACTTCATTGTGCAGAGGTTAAGATACAGCCTTGATCAGTGGGCTAAAGTGCATAGTCCTTCATGAATAGTCCCACTTGTTAAAAGAGTCAAAGTAATATCTAGAAAGTGTATGGAAGTTACAGCAAATTTTTATTAACTCGTCTTCCTGCCTATAAAACCAGGAAAATTGAGTGCCTAATCATATATATTAGAAGAATAAATCTTTTCATAATTCTGAAGGACTCTCATATTACCTTCATGAAGACTGCTACTGTCAAGAAAATTCATGCTTGCATTGGCTTGCCTGTACATTCAGAACTTTGGTAGTTCTAATATATGTATGTTTGTGACTTCAAAAAAAAATCTAGTTTTATTTCAGCATTCAATGAATACAGTGCAGTTATTCTGTTGGTATCTTGTGGCTTCATAATGTTGAATTGCTAAGGTCTTAATTTTAGAAAGGGTTCTCTTCTTCGTGACTCAGGCTAGATTCTCGTTCTTTTGCACATGTTAGAACCTTTTCAGAATGAGATGCATGTTTTACCTGTAAGCATGCCCTGTGAGTTTCATGAGCCCATTAAGTCAGAGCATTTGAGAAACAGTACTAATTTTTAATAACTGTAGAGGTTTCACATTCTTTAAGTATTAGTTAGATTTGCCATTTGAAGCCAAAAATATGTAGTAGTTCCTTGAGCCTTATTAATCAAAATGAAAGACTTACTTGCTAACACGATCAGTTATAAACTTTAAAAGCAGTTGGTTGCTGAGTTGTATTAAATCCCATGTCATATAGAGTAATGTCTTGATGAAGACATGAGCATAGCTGGTATTTTAGGGGGAGTTACTAAGAAGTAGAAAAGGAAATTTAGAAGCAGAGAAATTAATTGGAGATACGTGCTTACTAAAATCAACAGTAACACATAATTGATGAAAAACTGCTTTAAACTTTTCTTGTAATTGAAATGCAGCCCATTAAATTAAAGAGTTTATAGATTTTTTTAATTGGAGCACTTTATAGGGAGTAAAAGGACACAAGTATGGTTTATTGGGACATTTGCTATCATGACCTTTTCAGTAAAAAGACAGGAAAATCTGCTGCAGGTTTTCTGCTGTAACTGTCAAATCAATCATTACTTTTTTTTTTTTTTAATACGCAGAATGTCAGTGTCTGCTTACTGTATATTTTGCTACAGACAAATAGGAACCTCAGGTTCAGCCACGAAAACACACCTACCCTGGAATATCAGTAAGTACAGTTCACTATGTATTGATCTGAAGTGTTAATAAAAAGGAATGGTATGATATCATACATTATTTAGAACTAGAGTTCTAAATCCCTGAAGACTTTGTGATTAAAAGCTCCTATTAACCTAAAGTGCCTATCTGCGTCTGACCTTGCTTTGCATAGTGATCTGTAAAATGACACCAGCAGATTATTTGGGAACAGATACAAACATGATGGGAGGTCCTCTCCTCACTAAATGTGGTCTCATTAAACTATCTTAAACTCCACTTGTATCTGATTTTTTTGGTAACTTCTAGAGCCATGAAATAATTACATCAATAAATGGGGACTAAAGTTTGTTTCTATTATTTATTTTATATTGTGTTGTTAATTCTGCAGTCTTTCTTGCTTAGTCTCTGCTTTCTTTGGTGCTTTCTGCATAGAATGACGATTCTTACAAAGTTTATTTCTGAGCATTAAAGATAGGATATTTCAATTTCTACTCTACAGGAAGCATTGCATTTTTTTTCTTTTTCAAACTTCTCTGCCAGTTATTTCTTCAACATGTAGCTGCTGCCTCTTGTCTGCATGCCAAATTCTTATGGTCTCACAAAGACGGAAGCTGGTAGCAGTGGTTGTGGGGCAAATCTCCCAATTCATGCTGAGGAAAAGAAATTATTCATGATAGGTGAGATGGGTTCCATTGGGTTTGCTGCTACTGGTAATGATAAAGAGTTTCTCTGTATAGAGATCCTTATATTCAGATAATCAGATCAATGTGGTAGGGACAAAATAGCTGAGATCTGACAGGAATTATTAGACTTAAAAGGAAAATTGTTGCAAGTAATATGTGTTTATTAGCTCTTTGCTTTATAAATTAGATTCAATGGAATTATTTTTAAAAATAATTTTCTTATGGAGACTGCAGGGCTTTTCAAAGAATGTACATACTCCTGTATGTAATAATATACGTTGAAGATATAGCTACACCATATAAGAAAAAATTAACGTCTTAAAATAATTTAGAGTTCAAAGTGATTGCTAGTGATACAGGCAGAGAAAGTTTACTGTTGATTCCTGCAGCTGAGCAATGAATGCAATTGAGAGGTAGCAATATTCAAAGTAAATAGCAGTGGCAGGATACATGTTTTATCGTCTTGCTTATGAGAGCAGGAAATTCTAATCAAGTAATGTTTTCTCTGGTTGTAAATTTTGGTTAATGATTTCCTGAAAGGTGGAGAGCAATAGAAAAATTTTTAAAAGCTTATTCTTAGTGACTGGTGTTCTTACTGTTTGATAATCACATGGTAATTATGTTAATATTGAGGTGATGCACACAACTTTGTTTGACATGAGTTTTTCATTTTTTCAAGGAAAAATTGGAAAGGTAACTGGATCGCTTATACTAGGGTAAGTTGTAACTGACAAACCTATAAGTAATTTATGTACACAGTTAAAAGTTTAATATGTGTATCTCTCAAAAAATGTGACAATATCAGAGGATATTGTCCATTCCACCACAATAGACATGGTGGAATATGGCTGGGAAGCATAATTTCTGATAGTCATTACTTATTTCAAGTATTTTATAGCCTTTTCTCTACTTTGTGAAATGAAAATAATTTGCAGACTATTATGTATGTGGTAAAATCTGGATGATTTATAGCGAAGTGATTGTTAACTTTTTTTACCATCATATTTTTTTAGTTAATATTCATATGCAGTTCTCTTTCCTTTAAAGAGGTTTTGTATTCATTACGTATGAAGTCCTGTCCTTAAATAAGTTGCTGCAAATTGATACTCAAGCTCTACATCAAGAAAAACTTAAATCATATGTGTACGTACGTACAGCTTCTCTAAATCCAAGTGAATATCAAGGTAAGGTGCATAATTGTTTGCGTTTTAAAAACAGAATTTTAAGAGAATAGAATGTTTCTGGAAGTCACCCTTATATAGTAAGGAAAGTTATATTTCCTGAGATCTGTTATCAAAAAATGTCACCAAATTTATTTTAAGCTGGTGACTGATTATTTTTTTTTAAGATTGTTCCTTCTATACATAGTTCTCTATATATGAGATAATTTTCTTTATATATGTCCATATGTATATGTGTGTGTATTTTTTTTCATGTATTTACAAGGGAACTGTCTTTCAGACTTCCAGTAATACAAAAATACTCTTGTAGGGATCACATACAAAGCCAGAAAAGAAATCCATAAAGCAGTGAGGAAAATTCTAGAAACTGAAGCTAAAATATTCCGAAGACCTTTTAATGGTAGGTATTGAAAGCAGGACTTTATCTATTATTATTGGTTTTTAACAGTGAGAAGTAAGACTTTTAGAAAGTAAAATATTTTTTCTCACAAACTGAACATGTTCTTTTCTGTTTGAAACAGTGATAATTTCTATATTAATATGGATTATCGGTTGTCTATTTTCTATGTATTAAAACCATTCTTTTTCCTAAAGTAAACAAAAGCAGAGGTTAAGAGGGGATTTGAGGGTTGTTTTGTTCCTGTTTCAGAAGAGATTTAAAGCTTAAGATACCGGGCTAATATTTGATACCGTTTTTGTGTACAAAAGGTATTTGTGGGATGAAATACTCTCAAAATCTGATTATAGAAAAGTATGTTATGTTTTCATCAGAATTGATAATATTAACTGAAAGCAGCACAGTCTACTTGTAACAGTGTCACTGCTTTTTAGAGTAATTTACAATAAGAACTTCAATTTGTATAAGAAACTCTGTTCCTGAGGCATACTGTCTATTCTCATTTAACTGTCTGTTAAATAATTATAACAATATGCACCTCCTATGAAATGTCATGTCATCCTATGAAATTAATTGTTCAAGGTCAGAGCCTCAAAAGTTGCTGGTAATTCTGGTTGATAAGTGCCAGCCAGGGGTTGTCACATATATTTGAAATATCAACTTGGTGCCACTAAAATGAATTAAACCCACCATTTAAGGATCAGCATTTTACTGATGTCATTCTGTGATTGTTTATTGTATTAATTTAATATTAAAACATTACACTCTAAATTACTGTTAACAACTAATATTCAGATATTAAAAGAAATGTATTTCCTTACTCAACAAATAGCAACATGACTGTTAAAATGCTCATTAATAATAACATGTTTCATTTGTTTCTTGTTAAAAGAACAATTCAGTACATTTGATGGAGAAGAGCATGAGTGTGCCTTATGGCTTCTCTTAAAGAGAACTCAGTCAGAAGACAAAATGGTCCGACTGCAGGCTGTACAAGACCTGGCAAGCAACAATCACTGGCGTGGTAATGTGTGCTGATGTAGCCTAATTCATCCCAGAAATGCAACAAAGTCTCAGTTAGCTGTTCCAAGTCTACTGCCAACATGAAGAAAAGCTAGTAGCTGCAAGAAGCATAAATATGCTCTGAAATTTGGTCTAAAATGTGGGAGAGTTATTTACATTTCAAGTAGCTGTTCTTTCCTAACACCCTGACACAGGGTGTGTGTCTGCAGTGCAGGCCTCTCTCTGTTTCCCACCAGAGGATTCCAACCATTGCTGTGTTGTGGGAGAGCAGTTCATACTCCTTATTCCTAGGGTTTTCTGTTGGGACTGCTAACACAGTCACTAGTTCTGACAGTGATTTTTTTATAAGGCTCTGTAGGAGTGAGTTTAAAGCCATGGTTAAGTTGATAAAAATTGGTTAGGAGCTGATATGTAGTAATGACAAACCAGAGGTAAAGGACTTGTATGTGTAAACATGATTTGTAAGCCATTTTTTGTCCTAGTTATTATTTAGTAGTAATAAGTTCACCCTGTTGCTCTAGCAGCAAATATCCTTGAAACGCCAAGGGGAGGTGTGTGTGTATGTGAATATGTGTGTCCTTCTCCTTGCTCCATCACTAGGCCACATAAAGTAGGTGACATTCTGTTCTGGATTCTCATTAGTCTGGTAATTCAGTCAGTTGAGGATCTTTCACTCTTCCAATGCAACTCCAAGCCATGGGATTTATTTTGTTTCAAATCGCCTCTTTAAAAATCTAATTAATTTCCATGGGGAATTTACATCAACAAATTGTGTTTGAAAAGATCTGAAAGCTAGGATGTACCAAAACTGAAGCTTTGTGTACTAGTTTAGTGTGACTGTCTGGTGTTTGAAGGCAAATACTATCTGTTAGCGGGTGATCTCAGGATCTCAGAGCACAGGGTGTCCAGTATTAGGAATTTAGTTGCTTTTTGTTATCTCCCTTTCTCTGTAGTGCTCATTGTTGTAGTATTTGGATGTTTCACAAACACTTATTGTTCTTGCCAACTGCCTTATGAGGGAAACAGGCTTTTTTTTAACCTGATACTTCAAAATGGAGTCCAAGAAAATTTAAGATTGAAAGTATGTGCTAACTTTTCACAACTAGAACCAAAGTGTTCAGCTTGTCCAGAGCACAGCTCCAATGAATTCAGTTTGCAGATGTAAGTGATCTACACTGAAGAAAAAATATGGCCAATCTGTGACTGTGAAAATTATATTTTAAATGGCTTGTCAGTTTTGTTCTAGAATTGAATAACAGTAACAAGAATAGAAGCAAATTTTTATTTTCTTTCCCTTCAGTTTGCCACTGAATTTCAGTATATGATTTTTAGTTTTTCCAGCTTAAAGTAGGTAGGTTTTGGAAAGGAAGAGTAGTTGCTCTTTAAGTCTGCTTTCCCTTCAGTAGAGTAACTGAAAGTCTCTCTTGTATTTTCATTAAGGAAGGGCTACTTAAAACTGTACTGTGCTATCAATTTTATTGAAACGTGGCTTTTTGTATCATTTGAAATTTGGGGTGATCTCTCTGCAGTATTTGAATTTAAGGCTCTGGTTTTTAATAATGTATGCAGAAGAGCATGCACGATACCTTTTAAATTTTAACTCAAACTTTGGTTTGTAGTTCTTGTATTCCTTTCACAGTGGCAATACTGAACATTTGCTTTTGCTTGTGCTCAAATTATATCTGAGGACCTATGTCAAACTGGTCTATAATGAACAGTTAGTGCCCAGGTGTATTTCAGTTCAGCATAGTGCTGATCTAACATCTGCAGTTTTTAACTTCTGGAATTTGTGGTTACAAAATCAGAACTTGTTTAAGTAGATTGCAGAGAGGTGGTTCTTTTTTCAAGTGTATTTACAAAGTAGATCAGAAACTTGATTTAAAACCAAATGAAATGTTTAAGGTTAGTTTTAACCCTAACATTGAAATTCTTGTGTGACAGATTATCAATATGGTACAGTTGCTCAAACCTGTGATCAAAGGACTGCTATAGGTTTGGCTCGATCTAAAGGTATTGACCTTCGCTTTTTCCTGCCTCCACCACCATTGCCAAAAATAAAGACTGTAAGTAAATGAAAAGTAGGTATTAGATGATTCTTAGTTGTTTATTTGTTTTTACTGCTTTTGTTATTGTTGTTTGTTGTTTAAAGTAGAGTTCTTCTAAAGTAACTAACTAGTAGTAAAATTAAGACTAAAATACAAAACTGTAAGATATGATATACCCCTGGGGTATATCTGCATTAGCGAATGGCATGATGGAAAGAAATAAGGTTGAACACATTGCTCAGTTACTGTTCTTGAACTGTATATCCACAGTATATATTTACCAGCAGTGAAGTCTGAACCAGTTACCAGTATGATACACACACTGCTTGTCTGTACCTAATGGGCAATGCGAAGAAGTCATCCTGGATTGCCTTGTTGATCCTGACAAAATCCTACATATAGGTAGTGTTCCTGGAGGCCTTTGCATCCTCAGTGCTAGTGTGGTGCTCTGCTCTTGACCCACCTCTTCATTGCCAGGTTTTGGTTGTCAACAAATCTTTATTGGATGAATTTGGCCTTGGTTTTTCTTTCTAAGGTAATTTTTAAGGGTGTGTATATATATTATACATATGATGGTCAGAGCAGTCATGCCATCATCAGCTTCTTCAATAAACAGAATTGGCACACAAAGCATAATATATGAGGTGTTTTGTAATGCTGATAGAATGAATACTGGCAGAAGTCCCTGTCAAAAACTACCTGTCAGAAACTACCTGTATATGTTAACCAACAAAACTCTGAAACACCAGCTTAGGTTCATGGTGTTATGCTCAGTTTTTCCTTTCTTATCTTAGGTTATACTAGTATATGGTTGTGTATATATTTCTACAGAAGTATGATTACTAGGTGATTGAAGCTAAGAGTTCCCAATCTACTGCTTAGCAAATTGAAGCAAATCATTGTGGCAGTTCTAATCATCACAAAAGTCTCCATGTCGGATTGCAGCCAGGATTAGAATAACTGTGAATTCCATGACTGTGGGCAAATAAACTTTGTTATTCAACTTTGTTGAATCTATCAACTGATCTATGGATTGTTAAATGAACACCTGTATGAATATTTTGAATATAAAAGCTTAAAAGAAATGTTGTCTTTATTTTTTACTAGTAATTTATACATTCATTTTAATGGAGTGTCACCAAAAGCACAGCATCATGAGCTAGTTGAGGAGGGTGATTGTTGCACTCTACTCTGAGCTGGTGCGGCCCCACCTCAAGTACTGTGTGCAGTTTTGGGCACAACAACATAAAAAAGATATAAAGCTATTAGAGAGCGTCCAAAGGAGGGCAACAAAGATGGTGAAGGGCCTTGAGGGGAAGCTGTATGAGGAGCAGCTGAGGTCACTTGGTCTGTTCAACTGGAGAAGAGGAGACTGAGAGGAGACCTCATTGCAGTCTACAATTTCCTCGTGAGGGGAAGAGGAGGGACAGGCACTGATCTCTTCTCTGTGGGGACCAGCGACAGGACCGAATGGAATAGCCTGAAATTGTGTAGGGGGTGGGTTAGGTTGGATATTAAAAAAGACCTTCACCCAGAGGGTGGTTGGGCACTGGAACAGGCTCCCCAGGGATGTGGTCACAGCACCAAGCCTGATGGAGTTCAAGAAGTGTTTGAACAAAGCTCTCAGGCACACAGTGTGATTTGTGGGGTGGTCCTGTGCAGGGCTAGGAGTTGGACTACAATGATCCTTGTAGGTCACTTCCAACTTAGGATATTCTATGATTCTAGGAAAATTACCGTGTAGTTAAGGGTGAACTTTTAAACTTCCTGTGCCAAGAGGAACATACCAAAGTATGAAGTGTAAAGTATGAAGCTTTTCATCACTTATTTGGCGGTTTTAGAATTACCAGTTTTCAAAGCCTTTACAGATATAACTACTAAAGAGTTGCAGAGCACTTAAGTCCAGGGTTCATATTTTATGGCCTCATTAGTATGGCTGATTCCATTATGTCAAATATTTATTTTCTCTGTGTTTTGCTTCATGCTTTGAACAAAACTAGAAGCTATTTGTGCTTACTTCTTGCAGGATTATCCCATAGAAGATGAGCTTCGCTTGTTGTTAGTATCTTTACCTCAGACTGGTCTTGATCCATGTGTCCAGTACTTCACATCTCTTGCTTTACGTGAAAGTAGCCAGACTCTTGCTGCACAAAGGGTGAGTTCCCATCTGCGAAGTAGAACTGTTTGGGTTCTTTGTTCCTGCAGAGCTCAAAGATATAAACCTATTTCCACATTTTTGAGCACTGTAAGAGGAAGAGAAATACAGAGACTTTGTGACCGCAGAACATAAGCAAAATCTCTTCTAAATACAGACTGTCTGCTTGAAAGCTTGTTTGTGTTTCCCAGCTGTATTAGTGGAAAGGTCTAATGAAAGATTGTATCCTTCAAATCTTCCCATTAAGCAGATATTTCAACATTTTATCCAAAACATTCCTTTCCCTTGTAGTGCTCATAAAGTGATTTTTCACATTTTATCTTACTGTTGTTTGAATTTTCACTTACTGCAGAGATGATTAAACCTCTGTTAAGTCTTACTAGCAAACTAGTAGTTGTTAGCACACCTCAAGTAGTAAACTCTGTTATATCACGTGGAAATTCCTCACTGGAACAGATCCCTGTTACCAAACCAGAAATGGAATAGTCTAGTGGTCTGTCCGAACTTGGAAACTAGGGGTTCTTCAACAGTGCAACAGCTTCTTTAGGGGCATTAGGAACATCATTTAAAGTGCCATTATTGCATAAAAATAATAATTGTAATGCCACTTTCATCCACTCTTTCTTGTGAATTTTATTTTTTATTTAAAAGTTGTGACTTCTTTAATGAGTGATTATTATTTTTTATAAGATGCAATAGCAAACATGAATTCATTTTAATAGTGATGCTTGTCAGCCTACATTTGGAGATTTCTAAGTGCAATAACTCTATAGTTACTCTAACAGAGTTATGTGTATTATTTTTATGCTATCACTCCTTTATTTTTTTCACAGCCAGAGCTCTTGGTACAAAGTGAGCTTTGGTAAGACACTGCACTTGTCGGATTTTTGGTGAGGTTATGCTGGTCTTTCTGCTCTGTGATTGAGAGACTGGTTGTCAGAGGCTATGCCACATATTGGAGACCTTTTTTCCTCCTATTTTTAGTTTTGCAACTATGGAAGTCTAAATTTAGTTTGAGTCTTGCTTTTCACGCTTAAACAAATGATCTTAAAAGAAGACGTTCATTAACAAAATGAAAATCCTACATTTTTTCCCTTTATGTTTTGAAGTTAATAGACTATGGAGACTACTGACTGAAAATCTAATTAATATTTTCAGTTAAAAACAGTAAATATTTTTATGGTGTACTGTTGTGTAGTTTGTACATTTTGAAAAGTGCATGCATACTGTGCACTCTTTAAAGCCATTTCTAGAGATCATTACACACTTAACGGTTCAGTTTAGACATCCTTGTTTTATGTAGCCATCTGAAGTGTGTTATGATTTTTACTGTTTCTCATTTCAGGGAGGCTTATGGTGTTTTGGAGGAAACGGACTTCCATATTGTGAGACATTGAGTAAAATCCCTTCAGAAACAGTGGAACTCTTTTGCTTGCAGGCTTTAGTACAGCATTCTAAGGTAATTTATCCTTTAAACTATCACTGAAAAACTACATTTATAAACATTCCTTTTTAATGCTCTCTCATGTATTGGGAAGGAGTTGCCATTTCTTTGTCTCCTACCCCTCACTCCTTCTGTAAGGGACAGACAACCGAGACTGGTGTGAAACAAAGGCAGTGTAACAAGCTAATTTTTTTTCTCATGGGGAAGTGTATGTAAGTTCTGTTCTTGTTTCTAATTAGCCCTTACAAGTTCTCCTGTAGTATACCTGTGTGTATCTTTCAAGAAGTAAAAGGGCAGCTCTGAGACAGAAAAGCAGGAGAGAATGCCTGAGGTCCGGGTGGCTTAAATGATTTCATCCTATGTGGGGCTACTTCCCACTGACAGCTAAAGTCATTGGAGATGGATATCATGAGGCAACAGTGTTTCCACTCTGCAGCTTCTCAGTAATCGAGATACTGATGATGTGAAATTCTCAATGCAAAGTATGTGGATTTGTGTGACTGTACATCAGTTCAGAAAGCTTACAAGCAACTCTCTTCTTGCGGCTCTTAATTCGACTCTAGTGCCCGGTTTTCACAAAGTAAAGTAGCCTGATGAATTCAAACCTTATCTATTCAAAAAGCTCCCTCCTTCAGGGGCCACTGCCTTTGGGCAGACTACTGCACAGCAAGCATCTAATGCAGTGGCCTCCCAGGACCAGTCTGTTCTTTGCAGACACAGATGAAGAGTATGGAAGACTTTTTGTAACAGTGATTCTTCTTGTTTCCTGTTGCTGCACTCTTCTGTGTGCATTTCATTGCTCAGAAGCTAAACCACTGAGAAACAGTGTTGAGAACACCAAATTGTTATTGATAGTAGGGGTGGATAAAGTGCAGTTTGCTGGTATTTCTTTCACATCTTCCATATACATAGAAGTTCTGACTTAGTCTGGAATGTGTTATATTCCAGATTTTCAGTTAAAGCAAGTTGTGACTGTACTTGTTCGCACAAGTTGTGACTGTTGAAAGCCACAGACTTGAGGATATCAGCAGTTCGGTAGCTACCATGCATTTTTAAGCACTGTAGACAGTCTGTTCAAATCATAAGCATTTGGCCAATATTGGTAGTTGACACAACTAATTAGCGCATATTCATCTGCTTAGACTAAAATCTGTTGTTGCCCTTAGGATCAATAATGATAGCGGTACTATTTGGAAGTAGAAATACCTTTGCATTTCAGTGCATTTTAGATGGTGGACAGGAAGACAAGTGGCTCTGGTTGAGATAATGCTCTAACAAATGCAGAATATTGGCCTGTTTCAGACTCTTGAACTTAAGTTGAAATTTGATCATGCCAAGTGGAGAGCAATCTCATCTCCCTAAGATGTGGAGGAGAGTAAAGTGATGGTACTCAGTGTTTTTCAGGTTGCCAATTCATAGGAATCATGCATTTATCATATTAAAATATTTACTTCCTCTTTAACTGTGGCATAATAAATTCTAGATTAATAATAATTTCCATGTAATAAGTGCTCTTCATTATATCGGCTCCTTGAAACTCCCTAATCTGTGAATTAACAGCATCTAAAGAACCTTTTGCAGAATATCTAATTATTATCACTGTATTTACTGTATAATGCTAGATTTCTTCTCACTGTGATAAAATTGAAGCTAAAGGAGGCCTTCAGCTACTACAGAGGATATACCAGCTACGTAAAGATTCAGCAAAGATACAGAGGAACATAATTCGCATTATTGGAAATATGGCTTTGGATGAACATCTTCATTCGTCCATAGTACGTGCAGGTAAAAGGAAAGCAAGTGCGAGTAGTCTGAATGTCAGATTTCTGTTCTGAAAATTTCTGAGGATTTGGTGCTTACGTAAAATGAAGAGGACCATGGTAGTGGTGTGGGTTTTATATTTGCGGGGCTGGGGAGGTGTTGTTCGGATTTTTTAACACAAAAAGTATAGACTGTTTAGATGGTTTTGATTAAGAACTCTTGTTTGCTGTCTAGCCAGTGTATGTCAATGAGAGCTGTCCAAAGTCTGATGGATGGTGAAAATTTGGACTTTGTTGATGTTCGGTTCACATTACTGGCAAAAATCTTTTTTGAGTTTCCTGCTCTTACAGATCATCTACCTTGTACATATTTTTTTTTTTAATTTACTGTGTTTTAGTCTTGTATGGGAACAGACCAACTTGCAATCCTCACCTTTTGGAACAAAGTGAAACGTGATGCCTTTCCCTTCCTTGTTTTCCTACTAACTTCTGCTAAGCTTTTCTCTCATACCCCTTTTTTAATACCCTCTAAATATCACAATGAAAATTCTGTACCAAATAAATAAATCTCAATGTTTTATTAGAAAATAAATAAATAGAAAATATCAATATACTGTTGTATAGGTCCAAGGTGGACTTTTTAAACACTGTGCATTTTTAATCTCTGTTACACAAGGGAGGAGTAGCAAAGGCACAGGAAAACACTGTGAGGATATTTTGATTCCATAATGAGTTTTTCATACACTGGATTTTAAAATAGAAATGGTTGTACTACTCTTACAGGGAGCATCAATTTTTTTCACCTACCATTGCTCCTGTAGGTTGTTTTTTATGCCTCTCTTGTGCTTTAAGATTCATTTTCACCATCTTCCTTGCGTTTTACTTGCAAAAAGAGACCTGAGATCTGTTCTCTCTCTGACAACTGTATTGACCTGCAGATACACTTCCTTTTTCTTTTGAGAAGACGTCCTCCTTCAGATCATAAGCTGAACAGTAGTAAAATACATTGCCTCTTTGTCTCTCTGAATTTTTGAATTTTGGACATTCCACTTACCTATCTTTGGCTTTCCTGAAGTAAAGAGTGGATTGAAATAATTTATTTTGATGTTACCCTTCTTAAGTTTTAACATCTGTTTTCACAAGTATAGTTTAAAGGGTGATGTTTCTGAATTCTTTCATTTGGATGATGTTTCTATTAGTTAACCTGCTGCTTTATTTTCTCAATGTAGGTTGGGTTTCTGTACTTGCTGAAGTAATGAAATCCCCACATATCATTCAGTCTTCTCATGCATCCAGAGCTTTGGCTAATCTAGACAGGGACGCGGTGGAAGAAAAATATCCAGATGGCGTTTATGTCTTACATCCACAGTATCGTAGCAGGTAAAGCAGAAGGAGACATTGTAAATGCTGTACTTCGAGTTTTTTACGCTGTTCAGTTACAAAACCTTGGAAGAGTTGAAATCAGAGTGCTGCTGTAGTGTTATCACCTGCTCCTCCTGTTTTTTGGTGGGTTGAAAGGACTGAATTTACATTCTCAAGTAGAAGAACAACAGGAGTGGTTGGAATAGTCCATAACCATGAAAAGGGTATTACTGTAATGCATGGAAAAATCTGAACACAAAACATTAGATTAATTACTGCTTTGCATGTGTTGCAACCCTTTAACCTTTGCACTGCATGTCTTGGATACCATGCCTTGTAATTATTCTACTGGCATCAGCACATGTTGACCTAAGATGCAGTAAATTTTCATCTTAGCCTCTTTAAATAGCAGTTGTGGATCTGGGACCGAAGCAGTCTCCAGCGTGCTATGTCACTTAGTAGCAACTATTCCCTGGGCTCATTGGTATTACTCAGATTGCAGTGAAGATCTAATTAGATGATAAAGCTGCATTAATAGTAGCTGGAGGGAAAGCTGGTTTTCATTATAGAAAATTACGATTTGTGAGGTGGGTACTTTCCATACCTCTTTTTATATCTCTTCTAGCTGTATCCCTGTTTTTTGTCTTGATCTGAGTGTACTCTTGGAAATACCATGATATACTGTCCACGAGATAAGAAATCACATGGAGTGTTAAAAGAAGTGTTTTGGCATCCCTTAGGTTAAAAGTTCTAATTTGCTAAAAGAATATGTAACACATATCTCTTAAAAATTCCTTTTTCTTTATCAGTCAGCCCATCAGAGCAGACATCCTTTTTGTTCACGGTCTCTTGGGAGCAGCATTTAAAACCTGGCGACAGCAAGACATTGACAGGCATTTGGATAAAAAGGTCTCAGAAGGCGAAGAGGACTATAGTCAGTGCTGGCCAAAGGTAAAAAGGCAGTAACATTTTTACACATGGCTGCTGTTTTCTCATTAGTGAGAGCTGTCCAGAGCATCTAGCATCTGTCTGGCAGATGTCTTTTTTGAATCACATTAGTTGTAATATGTTTTTCAAGTAGCACTTTCCAAGTTCCTGATAGATTTTTGTTAGTGAGTTGTTTGTTGTTCGTGCAAGGAAAAATCTCTGCTAAGTTTAATGCTTTCAACATCATTCACGTGCTAGTGAAATAGAAGGCCATGGCTGCTTTCCTTATGCTCTTTTTTTTTTTTTTTAATGGAATGTTATTGCTGAGGAAAAGATATATAAAATTACATTTTAAATTAAGTACCTTCTCTTACATAGGTGTCTGAGTATGTGCAGATTGCTATTTAAGTGTTGTCGGTGAATAGGGTGTTACTGCTTCAAGTGACTCACACTGGTATAGCCACTGAAGTATCTCTGTAAAACTTGAACTGATCAGTCCTGTTGATAATCTTAGTCTTGTTTCACCCAGGAGAGGGAGCCAGGAACGCACGAGTTAGAGATCGGTTTTCATCCTTTGCCTACTTCGTGGCTGGGGAACAGCCTAGAGTTCCCCAGCATATAATAAGAATAATAATACAGGTGTAAAATGTATTTGGGGATTAAATGATGAGTAAAAGTCTTGCTTGATATTGTCCCCATAGTAACATCTTTGCTTCATTGCTGGTAAGTTGCTTGCAAGAGTTTAAGTACCCCAATTATAAGTTCTTTGATTTTGCTTTTCTTTTAATTTAGACATGGCTGGCTTCAGACTGTCCTTCCCTTAGAATCCTATCTGTAGAATATGACACCCATTTGAGTGACTGGAAAGCAAAATGTCCTGTTGAGGCTCACAGGTAACAAATATAGCATCTGCAGTTTAGAGGGGGGGCAGGAGGGAGACCTGTAAAGCTGATCCTTGGGATCTCCTAGTGTGAAACAGTGAATTTATCTTGTGTGGCATTGGAAAATCAAATTTGGAAAAAATTAATTATAGTCATGATATGCTTGATTTTTTTTTTAGCCTCATGAATTACTTCTGGCAATTTCATGAATTCTTACAGGCCATTCTACTCATGTTTAGGGGAGACTAAACTATGCTATTAGTTAATGCAAATCTTAAAGGGGATATTTCTTGAAGTGACCCTATAATGCTTCATAAGCACAGCAAAAAAATCACTGTACTGTGGCTTTGAACTCCTGATAAAATGAAGCATATATTTTCATAGAATTGTTTAGGTTGGAAAAGACTCTTCAGATCATTGAGTCCAACCATTAACCCAGCATTGCCAAGTCCACCACTAAACCATGTCCCTAAGTCACATCTACACATCTTTTTTAGTACCTCCAGTACTGGGGACTCAACCACTTCCTGGGCAGCCTGTTTCAGTGTTTGACAGCCCTTTTGATGAAGAAATTTTTCTAATATCCAATCTAAACCTCCCCTGGTGCAACTTGAGTTTGTTTCCTCTCATCCTGTCATTTGTTACCTGGGCCAAGAGACCAACCCACAACTGGCTGCACCCTCCTTTCAGGTAGTCATAGAGATAAGGTCACCCCCATGAGCCTCCTTTGCTCCAGGTTAAACAACCCCAGCTCCTTCAGCTGTTCCTCATAGGACTTGTTCTCCAGACCCTTCACTGGCTCTGTTGCCCTTCTCTGAAGGTGTTCCAGTGCCTCAAAATCTTTTTTGTAGTGAAGAGCCCAAAACTGAACACAGGATTCAAGGCATTGCCTCATCAGTCACTTCTCTCCTCCTGCTGACCACATTATTTCTGATACAAAGATACTTTGTTCAAAAAGTGTTACTTTGACCCATAAAATACAGCAACTGTATCTGATTTGGTAAGATAGTGTAATTGTCAGAGGAGTTGCATTTTTGCTGTTGGTGAACTGGATAGGTCAAAGGAAGATGCAACCATCAAGCATTTTCTTCCTGAAAAATAAAAATACTTTGAGCCTGTAAGGGTTCTTTGGCTTGAATGAATTTTAGACTTAGTAATTGTGATCTTTAAATCAGAACCTAAGTCCTTCAAACACTTATGCAGATACTTTAGCATGTTACTAGTACTGTAGATTCAACTTGTGTACTTCAGTGGAGATATGTGCATGACTACTCACAGGTTAGGAATCTGAAAGTGGATTATGTTTTGTGCAGGGAAGAAAAAATTTCAGCATGTGTGTAATAGACTGGGAACTTGCTACTTGTTCATTCCCTCCTCCTGGTTATATGAAAGCTCAATGCAATTATTGCATTAAAGAAGACATATAAGCAGGGAAAAAATAAGGAAGGCATGACTGTTAATATGCCTATTTGAAATGAGGCAGAAAAATGACAGTAAGAAGCATGTAGGTGGTTACAGGTCCAAAGAAAACTGGAAATGGCTTTAAGTTGTACCAGGGAAGGTTTAGATTGGATAGTAGGAAAAAATTCTTTACTGAAAGGGTTGTCAAACCCTGTAAGAGACTGCCCAGGGAAGTGGTTGTCTCCCCATCTCTGGAGGTGATATGAAAATGTGCAGATATGGCCCTTAAGGACATGGTTTTGTGGTAGACTTGGCAGTGCTGGGTTAATGGTTGGACTCTATGATCTTAAGGGTCTTTTTCAACCTAAATGATTCTGTGATTCTAAGAAAACTCTTTTCCGTGTCTGTCTGAAGTATGTTTAAAGAAATAAACATGTATTTCTTTCACTAAGATTCATGTCTTTTTCATTACAAAATGGAAAATTAATTACCTGCTATTTATGGTCACCCACGCATAGTATTTGATTATTTTATAATTTTATATGTTTAATAATAAATGAAAAATATTGAAGATATTTTTAACTACCAGGAACAAAGATGTGGCAATAAAATCATAAACTTGGTTTGCTTTTAAGTGTATGGTCTCATTCACTGTTTCAAAAGTGAATTTTTATGCCTCTCTACTAGCCTAAAGCCTATTATTCAGCTGAAAAGACACACTTGAGTATCCTTTTCATATGTGTTATAAAGCAATTTCTAGTGAGAATGCTGAGACCAATAGAGATGAAGTGAATTATTTTGCACAGTGGTTGCCCCAGTATCCTGATGCTTTCATTATCCAAAGACTTTCTGTGTTTGATTCTTGTTACACTGCAAGGCATAATGATGTTGCACTTTCAAGCTTGGATTGAGAATTGGGGTTGGTTTTGTTTTGGTTGTACCACAGATTCATTTTCAGCCTCTAAAGTGTAGCTTATCCTTTCCAGAGTTCAGTCTTTTCATTTATAAAATGGAGATTATTATGCTTTCATACTATTCCAGTACAAAGCATTTGGAGATTTTTGTCTGGAAAGTCTAGCAGACATTAGCTGTGATTTTTTTTTTAATGTGTTGGTTGATCATGCACTTAGTTGTTAAGTTTCTGTACATTGCTCCACATTTGGAGCATTATTTAGCAAAATACATTTTTGTCAGACACTAGGTATGTTCCTGTTGCAAGGGATAAAGTTCATTATGCGTCGATGTTTATTTCGTAAAATGAAAACATAATTTTGTTACAGTGTGTAAATGAAATTGTTTAAAACTCCATAAAACAATTTGTCAAGCTAAGGGAAATGATTGGTAAGTGAAATTAAAATAAAACTTTCTTGCAAGAGCAAGAAACTGAATTTAGCTCAATATCTGTTGTCCTTGTGAAGCCAACCTTAAAAAGTTTTTGGCATTTTTCACTGTAGCAACAATAATTAAATAATTAGTGTTTCTGTAGCTAATTCACTTCCATAAACACACAGCACTGAAAATTCATTGTGTTTTAACGTTGCCTTTTAACCTATCATGCTTCATTATGCCTGTGTTCATGTCTCCTTTGCAGGAAATCTATTGCTTACCGGAGCAGTGAGCTGCTTGACAAGCTCAAAGCTGCTGGGATTGGAGACAGACCTCTGGTGTGGGTATCTCATAGCATGGGTGGTAAGCATGTTGCCTGTTTGATATAAAGTATTTTTTATTTCAGAATAAGCTGTTAAACAAATTCAGATTGAAATACAGTTATTCAGAATACTTTATTTTAAAATTTTGCAAAGACCTAAAAATGAAAAACAAATTTCTATTTTCTTAATGTGTTATACTCAATAGCATATACATTTTGAAACGATTTTTATTGCTGTTTGGTTTTACATGTTGATTTAAAAACTCAGTGAGTTGAAATTCATGTAAATGGAAATCCAGAGGCAAAATTTTCTCCATGATCAGGCGTATAGTAAATGTCATTAGCAACACTTAAAACAAACCAAAATTTGATTTGCATCATTCATTGACATTTTGTATTAATGCCTTCTCAGGTTTGGTTTGGTTTTTCTTCAACTTAATCTTATATATTTGACTGTCGAAGGACTAATCAATGAGGCAAGAATACGGTTAATTGTTTCATGGATAATGTAGCATGATCATTATTTTCACAGTGGTTTAAATCCCTGCATTAATTCAGTTTCTGTTGCCAGGTCTTCTAGTCAAAAAGATGCTGGTGGATGCTTCCAAGAATCCAGAAATGGATAAAATTGTAAACAACACCAGAGGAATCATATTTTATAGTGTACCTCACCATGGTTCCCAGCTGGCTGAATATTCTATAAATGCCAGATATCTTCTCTTTCCGTCTGTGGAGGTTAAAGAACTCAGCAAGGGTACGTTCACTTTGCTACCATCTAACAACAGGGAACTCTGCTAATATGTTCACAAAGCTTTGTTTTTTCCATCGTGTTGTCAAAGAAGCTAGGTAAAAACAACAAACCCCCTTTTTATGTTTTGGGTCGTGTGTTGAATTATTGCAAGTGATTCTGAGTAGCTGTTTCGTTGATTGCAGAGGTGAGGAGAAAAGGGGGAGTCAGAACAAGTTTAAAGAGTAGTTTGGGTCATTCAGCAAAGTAATAACTAACATGTACCAGACCTTGGACTCTTATCTTCCAAACTAATTCTATGCTATGCAGAATTAAACAATTGTTGCATATGGTAACTGGAAAAAAGGGATTACACACTAAATGCTACTCCTTTTACTGTCATATTAATTTTTCAAAACTAACTCTTTAGCAATGCAGTCTTGCCATACAAATGCTATAATCTTATGTTCCAGATAACACTGCAAAAATTATGTTGCTCTTTCTTAGATTCTCCTGCACTTAAAGAGCTGAATGATGACTTCTTGTCTTTTGCCAAAGACAAGAAATTTTCAGTGCTGAGTTTTGCAGAAACCTTACCCACGCACATAGGCAGCATGTTAAAACTGCATGTCGTACCTTTGGAATCAGCAGGTAAGTCAAATAGCCATTTAATTTATTTAATTTTGTATATATTCATGTAAACATCGATAATGAGAAAGGCTTATAAATGTTGTGGTAGAAAGACCTAGAAAAATGCATCTGTTATGTTGTGGGGTATTTCACTTAAACTTTTGTCTGAGTTTAAACTGCAGTTTCCCTGCTGAGATCTGAAGCAGCTACATTTAGATCTTAGAATAGCAGTTGATTGTTTTGGTTTTTCTAAATGCAAGTAACATTTGCTTGTTGAAAAAAGAAGGATAAAACCTGGTCTAATGTTACGCTGTTGGAGTCCTTTCCTTTGCAATTATGACTAATTGTGGTTTATATTTGTATAGATAGGCTAAATAGTGTTTCAGATGCTTCCACAAATTCTAGCTATTTCCTCCTTTAAGAAAATAAGACAGAAAATTAGTAAACTGCTAATGGAGAAAAAAATTCACAAAACTGGGTTTCAGTGTTAGGAATCTTTTAGCACATCTTGGATACTCAAGCAGTAGAGTTTTCTTCCTGAAGAGTTTCCTCCATCTTTTTGCCTTTCGTAGGAGGAAGGAAGACCAGGCAGTTTTTTCCCTTGCTTTTTTTATGGGTGCTCAACTTAGAGAATTGTTTTAAGTCTTACATTTTTGGGTTTTCATGAAGCAAAACCTTCTTTTGCTCTACCCAAAGTATCTGTAAGGCCCTGAACAGAAACCATTGCTTTGTTGGGTTTCATATCAGGCTTTCCACCAGCTAAATCCACTACCTTAAGTCCAAGGTCAGTTGCTCTGAAGAAGGTGAGCTATACATCCCTGTTTTTCTGAGTCAATATTTAGCAGCATTTTTACAGTATGTCTTCTTGAGCAGCAATTGTTTGCAAAAATGTTGCTGATGCAATTTGATTGGCAAGGACTGAAAAACAAGACTTTGGTTGGTTTGTTTTTTTTTGATTTAGCAAAATAAAATTAAAGAGAGGGCTGAATGACAGAGCCCAAATTAATACTGTGTGTGCACTTATAATTTTGTAGCATTTCTCCTCTTCTAGAGATGGTACACGATGCAGCATGTGAGCACTCTTGCAAACCTTTAGAGGGTACATGACAGTTCGGCGGCACAGCACTTGTTCTGTTCAAAATGCAGGCTGATGAACAGTACACTCCATGTTTCTTGCATGTGTGCTTGAGCACACAAAAGCAAAGCTTCATTCTGCTCTAGTGTAATTTTACATGGTTAAAGATACAGAGTTCAAAGCAAAGTGAAGGATTTCGAGGTTGCTAAGTGAATAGATAATAAACTGGAATGTGGCAGTCATGGCATCTTAACTGGAAAGTTAGTAGTGATAGCTGTCAGGAAAGACTAAATGCCATAGTGTTAATATTTCATTTGCCCAGAAATGTGTGTGGTGATTGTGGCATATTTCAGGTTAATTCTAGTCCAATTTTTAATCTCCACATCAAAGCATTTTTGTGAGGAATATGGGCAATTAGTGGTGATCAGATTCAAGATACTGTGGATTAAACCCTATCCCTGATCATATCAATGCTTAAACCTCAGTCACAACTGTGCTGTCCGTCAGGTGCTGGTAAATGACGTTTTGTGTCATTGGAGTTGTCTATATGAAAAAAATGTACATTTGTGTATATCAAACAAACATGGTAGAACTCTGGCCTAATGGTTTACTAGTGTGGATTTTTGGCAGTGTATAGCTCTGTCTGACCGTATCAATGTGCACTGATGTTTCTAGCACATTAAAAAATAATGAGGACCAAACAGTTACACTGAAGACAGGAGAGGTTGCTTTTGAGAGAGAAATTGCTAATACAAGATGTGCTTTTCAGTCTAGGTCATCTTATGAACTTTAGTAGTTTTTTCTTCTTTTTTTTTTTTCCCTCTCCCAGACTTAGGAATTGGAGACCTTATTCCAGTGGATGTTAATCATCTAAATATTTGTAAGCCAAAGAAGAAGGATGCTTTCCTGTACCAACGTACACTGAAGTTCATTCAGGATGTTTTAGCCCAAGAACTTAGAGATTGAGTATTTGCTATCCTTGGCTATTTGTGCCCTCCATTTGGTGTGACACAGAAAGTTCTTATTTGTTAGGGGATCTGCAGAACTACACAAGTACTATGTCAATAGTATCTGCAGCTGAATAATTTTCAGTACATCTCCAACTTAGACACCTCTGCAATTTATTTCTAAAATACATTCAAAACAAATACAGACCTGGCAAAAAGAAAATGTGTGCCCAGGATATCTTCTTTTAGCAAAAAGACACAACCTTGCTTTGGAGACAGGTAAATATACATCTGGGACAAAGTCTTACAGAGAGGATTAGAAACAATTAACTGAGGTGATTATTTATTGTGACAAAAAGGCACAGAAGCTGCCGCAAAGTGTTGGTTTACTGTCCATGCTAAGTAGTCTGACAGGAGCCTGGAGAAACAATATCCAAATAAATGAAGGTAGCATTTTTGTCTAGTGGCCCAGTTACAGGAGATTTTGTCATTTGCCTTTTCATTTAATAGAGCATCCAGATTTGTCAGCAAATATGGCATCTCTTTTCTGCATGAGAAAGAGATGGGTTGGTAGGTTGTCTTGCTTAGACAACTGTCATGGTTTTTACCTTGTCTGTATTAATGAAAACAAAAGAAAATATTCATCTTCTTGTACATTTCTCTCCTAATCTTAGCAACGTATGAGATTCTTTCTTTAGGACAGCGTGTCTCTGGTCAGACACAGGGCAGTTCTGTGCCTGTTCACAAGGAAGATACAGAACAGAGGCTTAACTCTTCTGCTTTATTCTTGGGATGTTCTGAGAAGATGGTATACGTTCAAATCCCTGGCTCCTGTTTCTCGTACAGAACCTTTTCTTTAGCTGATTTAAAGAAGAGCATTGAAAATGCTCAGGTGGATTAAGAAAAATGTAGGCCCTGACAAAAAAGCTGATGTTTTAGTAGAGAAAAGTAAAGCAGGAAAAAATTCGGATGATCATAAGGCACCCCTGGAAATGTGGATCACCACAGATGTTTTGGTTTCTTGGGGCCCAAGTATATTTATTGGTGTAGATACAGAGAAAACCAGCAGTGTTGTCTTATTTGAGTTTGTTTATGTTTAGGGTACCTTAACAGTACTGATGAGAAATCAGTATTTTTAGACAAAAAAATGGCAGTGCACAGTCACTTTTTGAAGTCTTAGATAGTTTGCACTGTAGTTAAGAGCAGCCTGGTCTAATTGTGGTCTCTCCTTCCTTTCTTTACACCCCCAACCCTCTTGAAAACAAGCATAGGCTATGATAAAGCTGTATTACCTTTGCTGACCAGTTGTTAAGTAAGGCCTGTACTGATGACAGGCCTGGGGTGTCTCCTAACGTCACTTATGTGAGATGGATCTAATGTTACTGGCCTTAAAATTATGGCTAGGAAAGCTACCAGAGAGGTGGGATGCACCTCGTGGTTCTGTGTGGGCTTGGTTCTGGTGCCAGTGGGCGCTGCAGTCCTGCCAGTCCTGAGGCCACCTCGTCTGTTCCCACTTCAGAGCACTCCAGCCCAGGAAGACACTGCATCTTAAAATACACTTTTAGAAGTTGAGCCTTGACATGAGGGGGTCTGGTACTAAAATTCACAAGAGCAGTACAGAGAATGTACAGCACTACACTGGCAAAAAGAGCATTTCCCCCCCACCACCAAGATGTAGGTAAGAATGCTGCATCGCAGTGTTTCATGTAGAAAATGTAACAGACCTGTTGTAATTTCTAAACAGCTCTATCCTTTTTACACTGTGGTTTGCCTTCAGAGTCTAAATATATTAGTACACTTTGTATTCACAAAGAAGAGAGTATGTGGAATTCATTGTGAATAGACAAGACTTCTAATAATTGACTACTTGTTTAGTGTGACAAATCTATTGATTTTAATAGACTTCTTTGGCTTACAGGGATTCAGATCAATGACACTAAACATTAATCTTAGTAAATACATCTATGTTTTGTTACTGGAACTGGAATTCCTAAGGCAATGTTTTGCTTTTTGTAACTATTTATATATGTGTAACTTTTAAAACTAATATTTGGCAGGGGGGTTGTTGGATTTGCGTTTTTTGTTGGGTTTTTTTTTTTTGAATACAGTAATGTGATTTTAAAAATGTCTTCGATACATCACAAAATGTATTAAAGGTTAATGATCTGCCAAATGAATGCTCTGGATCATGTTCACTTTTGTTATAGTTCTGCATTATGGTTTAGTGATTGTGTCTTGCTGGAACAATGTAATGTTCATCTTCGGTACTGAGGGGCAGCTGGTCAGTGATGTTTTGCCAAACCGAATAGTTTTTCAGTTTCGCTTTTGTATTTGCAGTAGTGCCTCCTGAAGCATTTACAGACATTGGTTCAAGTGCCAGCAGGTCTGTTGCGTAGCATTCGTGTTTGCTTCCCATTAAGAACTTTATGTTTTTTGCTTCCTGGTGTCACATTAATTGAGAGCAGTGCCTTTATGTAAACTCTTAGATCTCAAACTATGCTGTTAATCCCATCTAGCCTGGGCCCCAGCTGCAGGTGTGGTTAGCGGATGTGTGTGAGTTGTCTGAGAAGATGGTGTTTCATCTGCATTGTGGCATCCAGGAGTAAAACAGTAAGACAGGAAGGGAGGGCTAATAGGGATTGGTCAGTCCTCTTGCACTTGTTGTCCAGTACTCTTGTATGACTGTACTGGTATTTCTAGTAGCAACAGTCATCGAGTTTTTAATGGCTGTGATTACAGTAGTGTGAACTGGCTTTCACTGTGATTTGTGCTTCATGGTGCCAGGTGGAGCAGCTGGCAAGAAATGAGAAATTCTCCATCTGGTGAAAAAGGCAATTCCAGACAAAAAGGAGAAAAGCAAAAATCTTGTTTGGTCATGGTGAAAGTTCCCAGTAATATTTTAATTTTGGTTCTCTTCCTTTTTGTTTGTTTCAGTGATCACTCGCCTGAAAAAACTAAATCAGGCAGTTGCTATACCAAGGAGAACCACTTCCTCACCCCAAAGCAGGATGCTTGCTGCAGCTTGAAGTTGCAGTGTAGCGTTAGTCTACTCTTCCCAAAATCTCTCATTAAATAAGCATGCAGACACTTGTATACTTGCACCTGGTAAATTATTCATACCTGGCTTTGCTGTCAACAGTTTTTAGTTTCCCAAGTGCTGGGTTCATGACATGAAAAATGTCATGGAATAGCCATTCCCTCCCACCCATTATATGGCCCTGAAGACTGACAGCTGTCACTGACAACAGGAGTTTCCATTGATAATGTCTGAATGAGGATGAGCAGCGGATCTGAGGATAGCTGTGGACATTAGATAACCATGGTTCAGGTTACTTGGACTCTTTTCTCATGGTGCTGGGGCCTGGCTTAATTCTGAATAAGAACGAATGAATCGCTGCTTCCTGCAGTCTAGTTTTCTGTGGGAGTTTCCCAAACACAGAGCAAGTCTGGCCCTCCTTTGCTTCCCCTGACCACTGAAACTAGAACCCAGGTCACAAGTACCTGCCTCTGAGAAAACACTTGGCTGGGATGTTGGTCACCAGTGTGGAAGATAATTTATTGAGACAGGAGATTCCTCATTCTGCACTGTAACCTTTTCAGCTGGACTGTCTGTCCCTTTCCCTTGATTTGCTGCAGTCGAACAGTATATGCTGTCACTGACAGCATGAACCAGGCTAGCTGCTGGGATTCATACTTTACTGGGCAGCTTGCCACATACAGAGACATAAGATATAATGCTAAAGGCCACATCCGTCTCTTATTCAAGGAGGGTAATAAAGCAGATTTTATTTGACTTGTATAAATCCAGTTTAATTGGCTTTCCTGCTAACACTTTCATTAACATGTAAATTAGCTGTCCTAGAGCTGTTAATTATCTTTGCAGAAAATGTTGGATATGGTCATATAACGTACTCTTTCTTTTTTACTGCTCGTAATCTTTTATACTGAGGTGTGCCCATAAATATTCACTGTATTTTTTTTTTAAGGAGGACAAAGAGGCAAAGGCTCTGTGTCATCTTGTAGGGAAACGATTATCTTACTTAAGCATTATTCACCAGCCTGCTGCCATGTTAAACTGACACTCACGTAAGAAGATTAGCACTGGGTTTTATGGGCTTGGCCTTTGAAGGTTTGGGGGATTTCTTTTTAAGTGTCTGGCAAACGAGAGAGCAGAGGAGGATGACAGGTACTCAGACAAAGGTAGCATCCTCTCTTCCAGGATGCCTTGTGTTCAAAATTTGGCAGTGGCAGTGAAACAGGTAGGCATTACAAGGAAGAAAATGGCTGAATTCCCAGCGTCCAGGAAGCTGAGAACAAGCCAATTAATTTTCCTATGGGAAAAAAATCCCCACCCTTTTTAAATGCATCTTTTCTGAAAAAAAATTTCCAAGTGAGGGTTTTTTTGGCTTCACCAACTGCTTAAAAATATTCTCCTTCCTTTAATAATAAAAGATCTTGATGCTTCTCTTAACAAGTTACCACGACAAGTTGCAATCTGTTTGTTTTTTTAGCTGCCTGCTTTGCACAAATGGCATCTATCTTGTGCAGTTTTACCCCAAAGGCAAGGCAAAAGCCTGTGCAGCTAGAGCGGGACACATTTAGGTTCCAAGACCAGCTCTTTCCTCATCTGCACTGTAGAAATAAAATACTGACATGGCATTTGCTTATGAAGACACAGAATGGGAACAGGGACACAACTACTGAATTGCTTAAGTGCCTTTAGCATAAGACATCAATAAGTCAGTGACTGTGTCATTGGCTGCTCTCAACTGTTCACCATATTTCTTCAGGATTTGCATAGATAATATACAAGCAGACTGTACCATTTCTTCCAAAAGGGACTGTCATTGTCCAAGTGCTTTTTCTCTGCAAAGAATGTTGTTGGACATGGGCTTATGAACAAAAACCAGGTGAGTTTTGGAACTGTGGTAGAAGACCATCTAGGGCTGATTTTGAGCTCACTGTAGGTGAGAGCAATGTTTTGAGAGGCAGCCCAAGCCTTCTGGTGTAGCTGAGGCACATTACTACAGTGTCATGGACAGCGCAGCACTTATGTCTGCTGTAATACAGGGGGCCACTTGCCTGATTTGGCATAAAACCAGGCATTTCCTCCTGGTCCCAGGCACCACCTCTCCTGGTTCTGCTTTATATCCAGGAAGTGGTACACACCACTCATTTTACTTCCAGAGAGGAATGTGTCTAACAGGGTAAGTGCTGCCAACACAGCCACTGGTAAAGATCTACAAGCAGATATGTCTGAGCCTTGTTTCCACAGCAGAAAGTAGCAGACCAATACCAGTGTTACTGCTGTCTTTATACTTGTGTACATTCCCTTCTGGATGTTCATTCCAGAATAACTGTGGCAATCTAACTATTAGAGGTAAGGATGCTTTATTTCAAACAATTGATTAAAATATAAATTCCACAGGAAAATGTTTTTCTTAATGTCTTTTTTTCCATACATCATTACATGTTCTTATATATGATTCGTACCCAAAATGAAATAAAACATCTTAAGATGGATTAATAAAAAGAAATAACTTAGAATAAAGAATTTTTCAAACAAGCTGTGGATAATGTTAGGTTGTATGTACTCTATATACTTCCCTCCAGGGGCAGTATCTTTATCTTTAAACATGAAAATGAAATGTAGCATGGACAGATGATCTATTTCATTAAATAAAAAAGATTAATTTTTTATTTTGCATCATAATTATGATTTCTGTAGGAACATTAAGGAGGCAAAATTTACAATTCTAAATCAGTATTTGTCTTCATCAAGGTATTTTTGTTTTGTTCTAAGACAAGCAGTTTGTTGAACCCTTCTGACAATGCACTGCTGTCTTCATCATCACTAAATGTAACCCAGTGACTGAAATCTTTCAGGTTGGGGTGTTTTAAATTCTCTGAAGTGTGTGCTGAAGAAGTAGCTGATGTTGCCTTTATGGAAAGAGGGCAGGAAGAAGGCACGTCCAGGTCCAAAAGACTGGTGTTCTCTGGAAGGGAGCTGGTATCCAAGCGTTGTGGATGCTGGCCTGCTGTTATAGGAAGGCCCTGGAGATTAGCATTCAGTTCTGCAGCAGTTGGTGTCAACAGTTTTGTTGTGCTGTTTTCTGGGCTGGTGGAGGCTGTAGGAGCTGAGCGAGCAAGGACGTCAGTCTGGGGGCAGGACCCAGGGTTGTTGTTGTTGGAGTTGAACATTGACCCACTAAAAAGTGGGCTGTCACTGCTCTGGAGAACTTGCAGATGAAAAGCTGCAGGAGCAGACTTCTTCCTTCGTGGTGGCACCTTTGGGGCAAAGGGAACACTCTGGGGAGGCAGTACAATGGCCTCAGCCATGCTTGCTGAGGGGGGCTGCCTTTCAGTGTTTCCCCGGCTCTCCTGGGGCTTTCCAGCTTGTGGTGTTCTGGGTTTAGGGACTGGAGTGATCTTGGTTGGACAAAGAATAGCTCTGTCTTCTAGATGAGGCTCTAGCAAGCCAAAAGGAGACTGTACTATCTGTTGGTCAAACTGCTCTTCTGTAGATGTGGCCTGAGGGGGAAAAGGAAGAAGAAATGTGAGAAAAAATGGGTACCTTAAAGTTTGAGTCACTACTGTTGCAAGTCTTATTGATGGCGTTACGAAGAGAAACTGGCTGTCCTGGAAGAAAAAAAAACCAGTCCAAAGAGGAGGCTTGACAGCACAGTTCTACACTGTACCTGCTGGGCTCTGTGCTCATGCATTGTGCCTTGCACCCGTGTTCATTTAGAGAGAGCTAGAGGACAGCCTGTTTGCTCCGTGTGTGAGAAATACATCTCTTTCTGACCATCTCCCTTTCACATTAGGATTTTGCTCTGGGCCAAATTAACACAGTTCTGCGAAGAGTTATTTATTTGTGACATCTCTCCACTGACTAATATTATTTAAGCAAGAATGCATAGGGAGGCCTAAATTAATGGGCACGTGCCTTTGGGTATATCCTGAGAGATAAGAATGAAGGACAATTAGCTAATGCTAACCCAACAAATGCATTAATGGCTCTGCCCTGTCTCACTGATGCTAGAAACTGAAGATTAAAGTAAGCTCTCAAAGTACAGTCTAGCATATATCCACCATTTAAAAATATATAAATAATGAGCCCAGCTCAGTCTAAGAGGGCAAGGGCTCCTTCACATTTCTCACGCTTGGTGTGATTGAATGTAAGCATTTAAATTCTTTATTACTCTTGCATAGAATTAAAAGATAATATAATTCTAATGCAGGCAAAATATTTACTCTGTATTTCATGATGGACATATCCCCTGCCACTTCTGTCTATATGCTGTTGTTAAGTTGCCTACATTTGACTGCACGCTCTTTTAGCGAGGTGGATTGGGTAGAGGTTTTCAAGTACACAACTCCCATCTGACCTCCCTCAGGTGGAGGAAGGAGTGGAATTCCAAAGCAGAATCAAACTGAAATGGATCTATTCCTGCACAAGCTCTCACATAACTAACACCAAAATAGCAATCCCTCTTAGCACCTTTCAGGAGTGACCTGGGAATGGTGACAAAACAAACAAACTGACCACTACTTGGCACGTGCTTTCTGGTGGGTTTTTCTTTTGTTTGGGTTTTTGTGTGTGTCTGTTTTTTGCTTTTTTTGTGTGTGTATGTTTTTGGTTCATTGGTTGGTTTTGTTTTGGGTTTGTCTGTGGGTTTTTTGTGGGGTTTTTTTTTGGTTGGGTTCTTTTTTTTTTTTTTTTGGTGAATCTGCTAAGTAAAGATGGCACAAAGTCCATTATAGAGAAGGGGTGAACGCCTTTAAGACAGGAAGGTAAGGCAGGAGCCCTGACAACTCAGAACAAAGTTTTCTTAGCAGAGGTTCTGTTAAAGGAAGAATATAAAAGGTTATATTTGTCTTTCTCTGGTACTTAAATTGCTTTCAACATTAAATAATTATTTCAGCAGCTCTAGAGGTGAACTGTTATCTTCACTATAGAGACCTGACAGAGATTAAAACCTGAACACCTACAGGTTTGTATTTTTAAGAACCTGAACTCTTGAGTAGACTCCAAAATTCAAATTGAAAGGCTGAATCCCATTACAAGGTGTGCAAGAAAAGCAAGGACACAGGATGCAGAACTGATGAAGAAGCTGCCTCAAGTCATTACAGAGTAAATCACTCATGGTCAAAAGTAAACACTGTGATGAAGAAGAGGTGAGTCTTAAATCCTGAGAAGGTTTAGACAAACCAGAAAAAAGGTAACAAAATCTAAGAGAATGAACTGACAAACAAAAAAGTGGAATATGGCTCTCTTTCCTTTCCAATCTTTCTTACATTTTATGCAAAATCATTTCAGTGCCTGCTGACGTGACAGGACTTCATACAAACTGTTTAACAGCCTACCCCTCCTGCCATTGTTCACATTGGGTAATGGAGGCTGGATGCATTTGGCTGCAACTGTCTTACATTTTCCACCTTGACTCCAGTCCTTTGCAGGGGTACTGGCTTCTTTGGAGTTGGAACTTTGGGTGGTGGACGGTGAGGCACAGGCACTGGTCCTGCCTGCAACCCTTGAAATGAGGCTGACTTTAGGTTGCTGGGAAGAGGCTCGGGTTTCGTGAAAGTCTGGTTTCTGCTTGGAACAGGCTTTACTGCATCTTCCTGTAGTCCTGAAAAGCAAAACCAAATATGGCATCTCAGCCTGATTAGAATGCAGCTTCAAGGTATTTTCTTTCACGAACATCTTTCCCATAATGTTCAGGCCTAAAGGGCTGACTCAGGCCAAGAAGGTAGGTTTTAGAAATAAGCACAGACCTTTGCAATTCTATCACGTTTGTAATAATAAGCTGTTAGGGAAAAACTCCCATCTGAAATAATTTTATGTGAACTAGCAGTACTGTGCCACCATTTGGCCAAGTGGAAAAAACACTGGCTGGGGGTTCAGGAGTACTGGCCTAAAGTCCTGAGTCTCCTTTTGCCCCAATCTGAAAAGTCAAGATAATGATACCAAGCATGTCTTGTAGAGTACTTTGGGAAAAACTGTGAATGCCAACTGGTGGTACAACATAAGGGACTGAAAGTGATGCTAACCAGACTAGTTTTCTCACCCACCTCAAGAGAAATGCTTAATGTGAATTTCAAAAGTAATGGGAAGTAAATCTGATTTCAAAATGAAATGAACAGCACTGAGGAACAAACAGAAGAATTTATGCCTTTATGATATTTCTAAATAAATGGAATTAGTCCAGACTACATTTGTTCTTTTTATAAATGAAAAAGTGATGTTTTTCTCCTAAACTGAGAGTCTTGCAAACTCAGGTAGCCATTCTCATTCATGCAGCGTCAGCAGAAAGACTGCATGCAACCCTGGAGGGTACATTCACAGTACCTAAGCTAGTTTCCTGCTCTAACTTGCCCTTGCAAAAGGCTCTCTTCTCCAGGGACTGGATAGAGAGCCAAAACACAGAGTAGCCTGTTAGCTTAACTATTCAAGCTGAAGTGCTGCAAGCTTCTATCTAGGTTACAACTATACTTGCTGTCCAAATGTGAACAGAATCCAGGTTATTTCTCCTGCAGCTGTATTTGCTCTGTAGTTCTGCTTGGAATAATAAGCATTCACTAAATAGAGCAGCAAATATCTTTTATGCAACTCTGAGCTAACACAGGCACCACTTACTTTAGTAAGATCCCATCTTTATATTTTAATTTTTCTGACTAAATCTGGACATAAATAACCTAAGGTGCTCCTAGTAGAAGGTTCTACAACAAAATATAAAACTTTAATCATCTTCAAAAAAGGTTAATATTACCAGAACTGACAGAGAATACCATGTACAATTTTGCAAGAATGTGTTCAGGTGAAATTCTGAATAGAAATATGTGCATCTGGGCTATGATGAGATGGATGAATACACCTACAGTTTTCTTTATTTAAAGATTTTTAGAAGTCAGTAAGAAAGCTGTGCTCACCTCCTTTGGCTTCCATAAGACATCTGATAGCTTCTTCTGCTTCCTCAGCTGTGGTGGTTTTGATCTGCTTGACATTGTAAGGTTTGCTTATTCCAGTCCGGACTTTAGGCTTTAAAAAAAATATGAGAATGAGTAATCTTGAGAGAATTGATTTTTCTTGTACACCTGTAATTCTACAGCTAAGATCATACACCTGTAAAATTCTGTTCTTGCCAGTGGCAATTCAGAATTTAGTATAAATTAACTTAAGAATCTTTTGGCAAATATTACATTTTTGCTACCAGCACTATTCATTCTCACTCTCTCTCTCTTTGGCCTTCCTAATTCCTGGCACTTTATTAACTTTTTTCTAGTGTCTAGCAGGGCCTACAGTATTACAGTATTACAGTACTAGAAGTTATCTTAGCATTTTCAGCTCAGACATGTGATGGACTTCCTTCCTTGTATGACAGGTCCATCCTGTACATGATGCTCAGTGTGAGCGTAGATGGAAGAGATCAGGACAATGGCAAGAGGCCATGCTGAGCAGCAGGACTCACTGGCTGCTGAGGGGCTCCAGGTAGCAGCTTTGCTGTTGCCAGGATGGAGCAGGTGGAATGGCTTCCTGGAGAGAGGGAACCATCTGAGGGGGACTTTTTGACTGATGTTCCGGCTGAAAGAGGAATAAAAATAGCTTTTTACATTCAAGAGCTGGTACAACATTTTATCTGCAATGGAGCAAAAACAATGTGCTTGGAAACTGTTTGTGATAAATAAAAGAGATGAAGAGATGCCATCACCCTCCCTGCTCCTCCAGGGACAGATACATTAAGCAAGACCTTCCTGTAGGACACTGAGGACCTTGAGTCCTTCTGCGTGAGTGCCAAGAGTCAGACACTTTAATCTAGGCAGAGTGATGTGCTTAACGGTCACTGGTCTAATCTAAGGTGAAAAAAAAATCTCAACACAGAACAAAATGCTGAAATCTTGAACTGTTTCAGGAAGCAGTTTCCTAGTTAGTCTTACTTTCATTTAATTAATTAGATAACCTCAGTGCACTAACATTGCACACTAGGCACAGAAATACAGATACTGGTGTTGCCACTTCTGTGCAACAGACTCAGAAATGAATGGGAATAATCCTTCTAACAGGGAGCCTGACAGAACCTTTAATTTAAGACTGGAAAATGTACACAAAAGAGAGATTTTTGGGCTGCAAGAAAAGCATGATGTATAGCTTGTCTAAGACAGAAAGCGAAGATGATGTTGCTGATCTCGCAATCAGCATTCACCAAGAAGTAGCCATAAAAAAGGAGCAGCACAGCACTGATGGCATTTCAGGTGTGCAGAGCTTAGGTAAAGAGCATCACTTCCCCTTTGTGCCTCACTGAAAATCATAAGCCACTTTGCATTTCTTTCATAAACACAAAAGCAAGCAAGAATTGCTTGCAAAGCAGGAAAGGAAAAACTGTCCAGAACAAGTATTTTGTCAAAGCTTTTTATAAGTATGATTACAATTAATTCAGAAACCACGAAACTGCAAGAAAACACTCAGTAACTTTGGAAGTCAGTAGGCATAAATACCAATATTTTTATTGCCACAAAGTGGCTGCTCAACTCACTAACCTGAGTGATGAGTTCGTGTGAAACATATAGACCATTCTATCTTACTAAAGGCACTTTTTTTGTGGAGTACCTGTCATTCTGGAGACAAACTTCTCCCAGTACTAACAGCAGCCATACTCAAGCTGAAACAGGCTGGGAGGCAAGTACCTCAACAGCCTGACGTTTCAGAACAAGAAATGGCAGGCAAAACCTGTTCAGCTGGGGCCAACACAGCATTAAAGAAAGTTAAACTCACCAGGAGGTGGAGGTCTCTGTGGCGGCTGAAGTGGCCGAGGCCTGGTAGGAATGGACAGAGACCTGCTTGGAATCCGGCGGTGGCATTCCCCACTTGCCTCCAGCTCCTGCTTCAAATCAGCCAGGTCTGTATCATCTATGGAAAATTTTGAAGTATTTTTATTATTTATTTTTGAAGTATTATTGGGTGAAATGCACCAAATCCAAGTGATCAGGAGAGAGGTGACTGTGAATGGCTCACCTCAACCAGGTATCTCAGCAACACAACATGGCTCCTTTCATATTGTTTTGTTCTCCCCCAGTGTCTGCCTGCTCCCACTGCAGGAAACATCTACCCTTTTGTCAAATGCTTCTCTCTCTCTCCTTTCCCACCATTTATTAACTGTTTGTACCAACACAAAGACTTGCTTGCATATGATCTCAGGGTTACTAGTCACCTTGTTAGATTCTGAGCTTTTTACAGCCAGACTTGGTGGCAACCTGCTCTCATTCAAACTGCCATGGCTAATCATGGCCAATTCCTTGCTCTTCCATCCCAAACACAGGAATTTCATCTGAGGATTAGACACCTTTTCTTGCTCAGGACAACTGTTTTTATGCCAGACAAAAATCTGTCTGAATGGCTCACTCATCACATCTCTGCTTTCCAGCAACATCTCCTAATAGGTACACTTGCCTCAGTCTGCTAGACTTTGGCTGCACCTTCCATCACTAAGTAATTACTGCCTTTCATCTCATCTAAGCCTCTCTGACAGCTGTAGAGGGGAGAAGTAAGGATTGCTTTATTGTCCCTGTCTGCTATAGTGAAGATTTTCACTTCAGTCCTCTTGCCCTGCCATGGCTGCCCTGCCTCTGTTCTTTAGGGCTCCAAGATTCACTGGGTTTAGTTTCGTCCCTGTGGTTTTGAGGAGATGGGGAAGGAATTGTGTAGCAGCAGTCTCTCATACTTCAGGTATTTTTAAACAAGTTGTTGTTTTTCAGAAAGCTTTGTTCTGCAGGGAATACCAAGCTGCCTCACAGCCTCCTACTCCCACTCAGCAGCGGATGGCATCCAGAGAGACAGAGCCTGTCATCTGCCCAGCCCACCCTCCCTCTTCTCTGCATTTTTAATACTTCTGAGCTGCAGAAACGGGCTCATTGGTAGGATCCAAGCAGTCATGCAGGCACCTAGAAGCACGGTTTGAAGTTCTGGCAGTGAAACTGAACATGAAAAAAACAGCCATCACCACCCAATCCCTTCCCCCAAAAGGCTGCTGGCAGAGACATCAATTTTGTGAGGCTATGCCCTTCTCTGACCTCAGAAACATATACACACTGTTGTGCCTGTCACTTGTTTCCAGCTGTGTCTAACACCAGCTACACAATCATCGTACCTTCAATTAGGAGTTACTGAGGCAGAATTGGAAGCTTATGGAGGCATCTGAAATTGCAGACACTTTAAGATGAATTGAATATATCATATTTTGAGTTGTGTGAGATCATGACCCCATCCTGACCTCCTTCAAACTATACTCCATAATCTCTATTTACTTTGTGATATTTTTTGAGGGGAAGAGTTAATGTGGGTGACAAGAGTCACTGCAGTTCTCTGTGGCTTAATGAATCATCACACAGTAGGCCAGAGGTGCTTGGAGGGCAAGGCACCCTATAATAAAAGTGATTGGCTTCACAGTATTTAATAATGATTCCTTGACTCAGGGCTAGGTTTCTGGGTCTGGCCACGCTGCACTGAGCCTATGACTCAAGATGGGCAAGAAAGCCATAAATCACTGTTGGAAAATCTGTCTATGTAAATGTAGGAATTTCATTTTATCTTTTTGAACTCTACTTCTGACTCAACCTTTGGAGGTATTAAAGTTTTCACTGTTATGTCAGAGGACAAAGCACTTCTGAGAGAGTGAAGAATCACAGCTACTGAATCACTGGGTGTCACAATCAAGTGTTTAATACGCAACCCAGCCTGTCAATGCTTGGCCACTAAAGCACGTCCTGATCATATCCCACTGGCTTAGCTAGTTCTTGGTGCAGTTTTTGTCAGTATTCTCTTCACAGCTTTATCTTCTCTTTACCGAGTCACGTCACAATAATGTGCAAACAAGCCATGTGACCAAGAAAAAAGTTAATGCACTTATGAAGTACTACAAGAATGAATATATATTTTCTGTGAACCTCAACTTTCTCAGAAATAAATCAAATGGGAACAAAGGAGAAATTTTAGGCCTCTCAAGTAATATGAACAAAACAACCTCCCAGCTTACACCTGACTGCTTTAACACTGCTACTACTCAAAGGAGAGTTGAGCCCATCACTGAATCAAACAGGATTCCTTTGGTTTGATTTTGCACTGGGCCTAAGAAAACAACATACAATCTTTTGTTGCATGCTCTGGTGCCAAACAATATCAAGTGAATAAAAAGACTTAGTTTCTCATGGCTATAAAACAGCATTTTTCAGCACTCTTGCCTTGCTCTGGGCTAGAGAGAAGGAGAATCTAAGCTTTATTGCTGTTATGCCTGAGGGCCTCAGTTACAGTCACTAACTCAATGGCAGTTGAGCATGAATAGCTACTACAGGAGGACCTAGAATGAAAATAAAAATGAATAGGAAAATACAACAGGAGAACAAACAACAAACCTTCAGGTCTTACTTTAAGGAAGGTAGATACTTTACCTTTATACAGCCGTGGGTTTTGTCCAGATTTGTTTGAAAGAGCTATGGATGCACAGTGTCCGGAGCCGTCAGACATATCTTCTGCTGTGTCTGCTACTAGGTATTGACACAAAGCATCATCTAAATAATCATCTTCATCCTCTATATCACCTGGATTAAAATATTAGATAACACAGAATTAGTGAACAAATGCATTCTCTATCTCTCCATACTACCAATGAATTAACCTATACTATCAATTAATTTAATACACAGGCTGGGCAAAATTCTTGTGTAACCAACCCATGTGTTTCATTACAGTGTGTCTCTATACAGACAACTGTACCATACACTGAATTTGCTAACATATATCAAAACACTAAATTGATGGGATGATCTAAGTAACAGGTCTCTGCCAAAGCACAGTGCCAGGTCATGACTTCAGTTACAATCCTCTCTTAAAAAAGTGTGGCTTTGTTACAAATCAAGATATAACTGACACTCACACTGTACCTTCCCTGTGTAACCAAAGTCAGCGAAGCAATTTCTCACAACTTTGCTTAGAAACCTGTTGCTTACCTTCTGAGTCATAGTCCAAACTTGAAAAGTCAAAATTTTCTTCCAGAAGATGGGAATTTGCCGTAGGGGACATGGGGACAATGCTGTCCCGTTTTCGAGCAATTTCCTCATGAAGGCCCTTTAGCCAGTCTTTAGTCTTGGGCTGGATCTTCACTGTTCTGCCTCTAACCTAATGCAAAGAAAGAATTGTTCCCCTTTGCCAAGTTACTTCACAAAACAAGAACACCTGAACAAAATAAGCAAATGTTGCCTGCTGTACAATTGCTTCAGAAACTGATGCAACTTCAGAAGCTAAATGAAAAGGAAACACTCTTCCTACCCCCATAACCCTGTTTTCAGACTGTATCAATATTCTTGAAAGAAAATGAACTTCACAGCTCAAAAGCACTGCTGCTGCATTTGGGAAATATTGGAGAAATAGGTGAAACATCAAATATCATCAAAAGGATACTATGATAGTAATATTGGTGTGGGAGGTTTCAATTTTTGAGCCAGCAGTTTTAAAACACACAAGAGTTTGTTGCCTGCTGCCATCTGTAAGGAGACTCTCTGATCATATATGGTTGATGTGTACGCAAAAGTATATTATTAAACAGGTTATGACTACTGCTGTCTACCTGTGTTGCTCTATGACATTTGGGGTGAAATGTATCCAAGCCAGCAGGATATATTACGACAGGAAAATTAGCTTAAAAAGTTCTCAGCCCAGGTTCCCAGCACCTTCACACACTGTGTATATACAATTGTGTTTCAGTCCATGCTATCAATGGCATGAGTCAAATTAAAAGAGAAAACTGCAAATATTAAAGAAGAATGAGAGTTAAATCCATTACTTCAGGGTTGAGTTTACAGGGCAGCCCCACAAACAGTTTTGTCAGCAAAAATGAGGGGGTTGATGAATTGCAGAGTACATGCGTGGGAAGGAAGAGCAGGGGATGGGAAGGTAAACGCCTACTGCTAATGCTGAATTTGCCATGGAGGCCAATGAATCATGTTGTTCCAGCTTGGTAGAAGGAGTTTATTTGATACACTTAAGAGAAATGAAAAATCTCCAAACCACAATCATGAGGATGCTTTGGCAACAGTATAAAGTCACACAGAATCTCAGGAGAACTTCTTCAAGTGCCAGAACAATGACCAAGTCCATGTATTCTGCAGTGGTATCAGAGGCCAGATCCTAAGAACTGCTTAGGAGCTCCATGAAAGATCACCTCATGCCATCCTGAAACTGAAATACTGCATTGAAAGCCTCAGCAGTGGTGAAAGCTAAGGACTTTGTGAGCACTAACTTCCTTTGAAATAATGCTACTTGATTTACCTAGAAACTCAACTACCTTATTCTAAGCAGCCACTTTTGAGAAATTTGTTATGAAATTATTGTTATAGGTTTGAGAGAATCTTACTTTGACACCATCTATATCCATAACATGAAGAGCTGACTTGCTGTCTGCAAATGTCACCAGCATTTGACCTCCAATGATCCTAGTGAAAAAAGGCAGAGGAGAAAAAACAGTGCATTTTACTCCACAATTGCATAAAACCCTTAAAGGCAAGTATGATAGTTTTCTATCCTATATAGATATATATCTCATATGAAATATAATATATATGATACATATATATATATATGAGATACATAATAGCTATGTATTTGGTTTTAGTTGTATTTTCCTTCACAATTCTATTTTTTGGGGAGGAGTAGGTGATCTGTGAATCCCACTTCTCTCCCTTCCTCCCTTGTGTGACCCCAGCACCCTGTCCTTTACTGGATCGCTCCTGAAGCAGCAGTACAAACATCCCAACAGCTGTTGACGGGGCACCCAGTCCAATATCCACACTCCCTCTGTACTGACTTCTATGGTTCTGCATACCCTTCACCTCAGAGGACATGTTCCCAAAGACTAGTATACCACCAAGATCTAAAGCAATTAAAACTAACTAAACCAAAACCACCAAAGCATGTTCTTTTCTTGCTCATTTTCTTCGCAAGCAAGGTGATGCTGCTGTTCCTGCAGGGCTGCTTTTGAACCCTCAGTTAATATTGGTACTTCACAAAACTACACAACAACAGATTATCAGCTTTCTCCATTAATAAATGGATCCAATACAACATAAACAAGTTTCTGGTGGTGTTTCCCAGAGGTCAACTGTTAGGTCTTTTGCCTGTATTTCTCAAAACAGAAGTCTCATAGCTGTGCTGGAGCCCTGTACAGAATCAATCAGAATGAAATTAAGCTGCTCTGCCAGAAGGTATCCCACTCTCCCTCTCAAACACAGCACGTGACAGCACTGCAAGAAGCTGTACTATTACCAAAACAGCAGTAGACCCCCAACAGAAAGGAGACCCAGTCAGGAAATCCTACTGAGTGTGAAAGAGTTGTGGAAGAGAGCAGATCTCCTCAGAGGAGGTGAAGCAGGGCCCAAAGACCCACCAGAAACAGAAATGCATGGAAGTGAGGCCTGAATCTAAAGGTGATAATTTACGTCAAAGCCTCTGCTTTATGATGGTGTCTTGAATAAAATTCTCTTCCACTCAGCCAAGAGAGCTGTTAGACTATTTCTTTAACAGGTTGTTGTGAGGTATAAGGTATTCAAAACATTTGTATTACATTTCTAATGAAGAATTCAACATGCAGGAAAGGAATTAAACATAGTACCTTCCAAAACAAAGTTAACTCTGTCAGGACAAAAGGGATTTTCTAGTCTGTGCTTTTAATAGATAACATGCCATTTCAGATCCCAAACTTACCTGACCAGAACAACAGTGCCATAATCCTCAAACATTTGCATAAGCTCTGTACGCAAGTCCTCAGGAAATTCATTTTTCTCTTCAGGTGTTGGTGATAGCAGATTTACCACTACTGTGGCATCCAGTGGTCCCTGGAAAGATGACACTTCCCGGAAAACACTCTCACGGGCAGCTTCATTAACCTCCTGAACTTCCACTTCTACAATAGCTAACACTGGCCTACGTGAAACAAAGGAAAAATGCTTATTTAAAAATAAGAAATGCTTATATAAATCTAAAGTCTATTTCAAGAAGTAGGGCAGGTAAGCTTCATTTTTCCTGCAGTGGTCAAGATCATACCTTGAGCACTATTAATTATATTTCCCAGCCCTGCATTACCTGAATGTAACAGTGAGGACACACCACAAAGGATTTTAAATAACAGTTGTATGTAGCACTTTTGGCAAACCTGCAGACTAAAAATACCAGGATACTTCACTCATTATCAAACAGCTGTGTCCCAAAACCTCTATAGATCAGGATGGAAATATATTATTTTCTGTTAGACAAGGCCACATAAAGATATCTTCTTCCAAAAATTAAGGACAAGGTACTCTAAGTGTATAATGTTTTTATGTAGCAAATATATGTCAATCATTATAAGCTGCCAAGGCTGCAAACTTGCTTCTTGAGCCGTTTCTTACAAATTACCTCTCTGTGTGTTAGATCTGAATAAAATTGAGAGAGCTGTCTGAAAGAGTAAAACTCATCTCAGTGGAAGCAATCCACATTCTTGGATTTCCACCTGCACGTACACACAGAGCAGTAACGGGAATGGCTGCTCTTATAACTATGTTAAAATTGCTGCCTCCTACTTTTAATAGACCTGGCTCTTGAATACTCATTACCAGGGCATAAGAAAGCAACAACTAGAAAGGGATAGTAAAGGGGAAAAATGTATAGGAAGCATTACTATTTCCTCAAGCATTGGGAATCATAATGCATTTCCATATGTCACAAAGATACAGCTATGCCCTTTTTCTAGCACAGACTTTGGGAAAGAAAACCTGCTGACTGTAATTAAAAAGCAGTATTTGCAACCAAGTTTGCTGAAACAGAAAGCCATGTATAACAGCCATGTTTCACAGATTGCATCCTCAGGGTCCTGTATAATGAGTGCAGTAGCTCCACTGTGCTTTTTGGAACACAGCAATGTCAAAGCCTTGACACAGATAAATTGATTGCAAGAGGCATGTTCTTCCATTGCTGGAGGAATACAGAACAGTCCTTGCATGCAAGAGCACTATGAGAAGCACAGAGACAGCTCCTGGGGGTCAATGAGCACTGCTAGGAGGAACAATATTGTAGCATTTCCACAGGGCATGCAAGGGGTGAGACAAATATTATTCTGAATGGAAGGGACCTTTCAAAGCGTATTTATTACCAAATTTGTTTCTCAGAAGTGAAGCAGAGAACAAGTTTAACAAAGAAAGGTCATCATATCCCTAAAGAGAAGTTAATGATATGGATCAACCAGAAGCACTGGTCTTTGATTTTTCTTCCTTCTCCCATCTCCATTTTTAAGGGAGGTGCAGAAGACCCACACTTGACTACTGTGAAGAGGTCAAACCTGGCCCTATGTGGCCTGTCTTACACCTGTTCAGGTCACACAGTCCCAACCTCCTCCTCTCCTGCAGGAAGCTGAATGGAAGTCCATCAGAGCAGCTTCCTGAGGTGTCAGAGCTTTCTGAAACCAAGCAACAGAAAGCGCTGTTTTCTACACTCGTTGCTGCAACTTATCCAGTGTTTGTTGAGATCACAATGCAACAAAAATAAATACATGACTGTAGATACTTGCCACCCTGGTATAAAACCCACTATGAGGGGAAAAAACCCCACCAAACAGGTACTGAACACAGAATAAGGGTGTAATTCCTGTTATAATTAGACTTGGTCCCTCACTCTGAAGGTGTAATTCAGTATGACACAATCTAACCCGGCAGTCCTTTCTCTGATTGTTTGCATAGGACTTTACCTGTGGTCTGATGCTTGCAGCTCTGCTCTCCCATAATACATCAAGGCTCCAGGGGTCCAGGTGTGCCTCACTTTAGTATCACTATTGAGATCACTGTCTAGAAGATTGATCTCTCCAGCTGTGCAGGACAAAACATGATTTAAAACTCACTCAAAGCTAGTTTTACTAACAGTTAAACACTATTTTATAAGAATGCTCTTCACAGACCCCAGTAGTGGGAGGTGGGTTTTTTTTTTGTTCTTGTATATAACATTCCAGGAAGAGCTTTTATCCTAAAAGATTTACAAATTAGGGACTAGAATGAAAAAATACAGAAAAGACTGGGAGTGCAACCAAGACAGCTGATCACTAGAATAAGAAACTTGCAAAATGGTTGACCTGAATGTCACCCAATTAATTACCTGTACTCTCTCTCTTTTCTGGGTTGATAGAGTCTTATTAGTATCTTGCCTCCTGTCCCATTACTGAGCATGGAAATTGTACTTGGAAATGACATTGCAAATCTGAATATTACACAGGTATTGGAGAAATAATACACAAGAGGTGGGAGAAAGCAAACCCATGCACATCCAGTCTCCAAATACTTCTTTTGCAATGCATTAAGGTGACAGAAAGTGCTCCAGACATTATGCTAGAGTGAGGTATTCTATTGTTGTTAATAACAGGAAAGTTTTTAGGTCACTGTTTGGGCAAATGGATAACTATCTCTTTTCTGTCGAGCAGAAAATGAGTTAATATGGAATATGGCATTTCTGCCGAATCACTCACACTGGGGCTACACTTCTTTCTCAGAAAGCAAGTAGTCTTTTAGCCTATAACAGTAAGAAGAAGCAACACAAAACAATTAGAACCGAGAGGCAGAAGAGCCTTGCCACCAGCAGTAAAGGAGAGGAACTCTAGTAGTGAACTAAGAAAAGCTTTGCAGGGCTTGGAAGTTGGGTGAACAGATAAGGGGTCAGTAATATACCCGTGTGAAATAGCTGTGAGAGGCCTACAAGCTCTAAAGAAAGGAACCCGCCTTGACTCCTGCAGACCAGCTAGTTAGATCCTACATTCTGTGTGTATTCCAAATACTAAAGTCCCCCAGGGGCAAGCTTTGCCATACAAAATAAGGAATATGCATCAAAAATGCGGAAGGGTGTTCCTTCTCTAAAATGAAGCGTCAGCACACGAGGGCTGTCTTAACTTCCTTATTATGTCTCACACAGCTTTTTTTCCCAGATTGCATCTCTTATCAATGGCTTAAGCTCCTCATTTTACTTTGTTTTTCATTCCTTAAATAAGAGTGCATAACTGTATCCCATTGACATGTACTCTCTGATTGCCCTATTTTTGCTTTGTAGTTTTTACACTTAACATAATCATGGTATGACTTAAATTCCAAGCAGAAGTTCCCAGGCATGTGAAAAATCACATCTGCAGGGATAGGCCAAATTAATTCTCCAGTGATTACACTTTTAATATTAATTCATTCAAATTTAGAAACATCGGGGCATAGATTTTTCACAGACTGAGAGAATGGTTATGAAAACTGTCCCTGGATATGCAAAGAAATACTTCTTATTTTGTAACTGTAACTTTTGAATAACAAGTGAAAACAGCCTTCTGTTGTGCCAGTCATTCATGATCTCAAAGTACTTTGTAAGCACTAATTAATGAAATCTCCCCCAATTGCCAGCAGAAATATTCCTAAAAATTACCAAGACAGAAGAAATTACAGAAAACTGCTTATACATCTACTGAGGACAGCAGTTATAACAATCTAGCCATTATAAGACAGGAACTTCATGCGCACTAATGATTCTGCTGAAAACAACAGAATAATTTCTACATTGCTACAGGTGATTTGTTTTCAGTTCTTCAGTGAGCTCCCAGCACCTTTTTGATCTGTAGGATGAAGCCTTTTTTCACACACTCAAGAAGAAAGGGCTTTTTCTATCTCTGCAAGTTAATCCAGTGAAACAGAAGGAACATCTGCTTTAATAAAGCACCATTCACTAATTCTGGATGAATTCTAAAACAACTTTCTAATTACAGAATCACAGGAGATGCTGAGTTGGAAGGGACCCACAAGGATCAAGTCCAACACTTAGCCCTGCACAGGATCATCCCCAAGAGTCACACCATGTGCCTGAGAGTATTGTCTAAACACTTGAACTCTGTCAGGCTTGGTGCTGTGACCACTGCCTTGGGGAGCCCGTTCCAGTGCACAACTACCCTCTGGGTGAAGAGCCTTTTTCTACTATCCAACCTAAACCTCCACTGACAAAACTTCAGGCCATTCCCTCAGGTCCTGTCACTGGTCCCCACAGAGAAGAGATCAGTGCCTGCCCCTCCTCTTCCCCTCATGAGGAAATTGTAGACTGCAATGAGGTCTCTCCTCAGTCTCCTCTTCTCCAGCTGAACAGACCAAGTGACCTCAGCTGCTCTTCATACGGCTTCCCCTCAAGGCCCTTCACCATCTTCGTTGCCCTCCTTTGGACGGTCTCTAATAGCTTAATAACTTTCTTATATTGCAGGGACCAAACTGCACACAATATCCAAGGTGAGGTTGCACCACTGCAGAGCAGAGTTGGGCAATCAGATAAAGAAGGAGGAAAGATTCTACGCACCTGTTTTTTCAAAAGGCAGTTTCTTTCTCCACCAAAGCACTCTGTCAGTCCATGCTGGAGTTCTGCACTTATCACTTGTATCATAAGCCTCTGAGCCAACATCATATTTATATGTTGGTCCAAAATTAATAGTCCCTTCATGGAAGTCTTTAAAAATCTATTAAAATAAATAATATTTCTTTGATTAAGTTACAGCTGAGGTAGGTCCCATTCTGAAGTATCAATTTCTCTGCAAACAAATAACATACTGAGTTTTAAACAAAGTGTTACATTCACGTGCTACAAACAAGGGTCTGAAAACACAACTTCTTCACTCTCTCAAGGAACAAGGGCAAGACAACATGCAGGTATTCAAGAAAATTAGATATACTGCCTTACTTTTCCACTGGATTTTTGCTGTTGCAGTTGATCAAATTCCAAAAGTGTCTTCCAATCTTGACGTTTGAGAAAATAAAAGACTTCTTCGTATGTTAGATCAATGCGATAGTTAAAGTCACCACACCAGAAGACATAGTCATGTGAGAACATGCTCTGCCCCTAGTTCAGAGGTACAGAATACCATTAATGTTAAATCACATTCATGAAAATACCTTTAAAATGCACTGAAATTTACAACTCAGTCTCTCTGAATTACTAAATAGTAGACCCACTTGTCACATTCTATTTGTTCAAATTCATCTTGTGGTAAAATAGAATGGTTCCTTCACTGTCGTTGGCACCCTGCTGAGCTGAATTTTGTAAACAAGAGTGTCAGACTCTGACCCTTCTTTCCTAAAAGTATGTCAAAGCTGGAACCCAGCTTTATATTCACAATTTGGCTGTCATGAATATTTAAAATATATGTTTGTTTCCCTAACACATTCCACATGTATATATTTACATATTCTAAATATAACAGCAAATGTATTTCTGCTACCAAGGCACATTCAGCAACAAAGCTCCTGAGTAAGAACAAGCTCCAAATTTGATCTTATGTGCACATCATAGTTTTATAAATGTATTGAAATAAAACGTCAATGAAAATTCACTCCAGTTCTAAATTTAGTATCCTGTCCTCTAACCAGTCTTCCCCCCTCCCTCACTCTGCTCCCTCCCCACCACAGTTAAGCTATAAACCTCCAAACCTGAGACATTTATCAGGGAAACGTTACGGAGCTCTTGCTGTCACAGCACTAGAGGGCACTCTTTATATGCGTTATACACACAAGGTACGTTTAGCTATTGCAGATGTAAAGGACATCAAATAGTTAATAAGGTATTAGAAGGAAAAACTACCACAAACACAACTTTATGGCCATTTGGAACAGATCGTCTATGCAGGACGTCCAGTCTGTCAGTATTAGCTCCTACATAAACCAACTGATTGATATGCTGCACGTGCCAAGCCTCTAAACCTTGCAAACAACAGGAAGTTAAAATTTTATGCTTTGCAACCTAAATGCCATTTTTTGCTGACTAACCAGAATACAAAAACTGGTCCAATCCATCCCCCGACCACCACCTCTGGCTTAGGACCTCTCTGGAGAGGTCCAAGAAAGGAAGTATTGTGGAAATTAAAGCAGTCAACATTAAGGGAACCAAAGGAGTACTGCTGTCAAATCCCATGGGTTATCTACTGGCCTGAGGAGACAAGCTGGAAATAAAAAACTAGGGTGATTGATTTGACACAATTTAGGGGAAAAGTTATTCATACAGACCAATAGTGCCTACTTGCCACACTCTAAAAAAAGCCAGCAGTTCCTTGACGCTGACACATTCACGAGGACAAAATGAAAGGAATGAAAAGTACCATGTCAGTGACCAAGAACTGGTATATCATACCCGAGCAGGAGCAGCTAAAGCACTGGTGTACTGAATAGCATGGATGGTCTTTCAGGAATTCTCACTAACTAGTGCCAGCAAGAGCTATCAATATCATGCTCTCCAGCTCTAACCAGTCACTTAGATCTTATCCATGATGCCTTATAGATGCGTCAATTAAATTGCATTATTTTGAAAGATTGACTTGAAAACTGTGCATAGCTGAGGACTTTTCAAGCACTGCAGTAACTCAAATTTTGAAAGGAGTAATACTTTTGTAAAGCAAGTGCTATACTGGGTGGTATCTAGTCTCCTGTGAAACAGTTCCTTACTGTATTTTTTTTAACATTTCTTTTACCATTTTCTTTTATTCCCATTCTCTGTGGCACTGAGATGACTTCTTTGATGACCTGTCACCAAATACATCCTGAGGCCAGCTTTCACAATGTAAAGACACCACCTTTATCTCCAGTGTTTTTAGCATACATACATCTACACTTACCATTGGGAAGCTGAGTTTCTGTGTGATTTCTTTATAATCTTCATTCCTCTCTTTCACCTGAGTCTGCCCAGCAGTTAAGTGACTGCATATAAAGCAGAAACTGGTACTATAGAACTGAAAACGAATGCTCACTGCCCCTTTATTTCCAGCTTTTCCTCCCATTCCTGTTTTCACAGTGTCTATTGCTACATCCCTGGATTAAAAAAAAAAAAATAGAAAGAGAACAGAGTAAAGGACTGCAGGGACAAACATTCAATTAACTTTGACTGCAACATAAAGGAAAAGCCAGTTTACAACACCATGTTTTCTCCCCTCCAGAAAGCTTGCTGCTTTTAAGCACATCTTCTAGTTTCTTGATGATATTCAAGTACTTATGTTTCAAATTAAGTATAATACAATAGTACAGAAATAAAACTATTTGAAAAGATTTTCCTCCTCTACTTGCCCCTTCCAAACAGACCAGCAAGACCTGATTTCTGAAATACTGGGAATTTCTACAGAATATACTTTTCAAGTTTACCTCTACCATGATCCTTAAAATAAGGATAATAACTAAATTTACTGTTATGTTTCCTTTTACTTTTGAACATAGCAGAATCTGCTTTTCAGACATTTAAAAAATTAATTAGTGTTCATATGTATTGGAACCCAACTTCACAGTTCATGATGGATTTTTCATTCAATTAAACAGCAATAGATCATAATCCATAGTTTATTAAATCAGATGTGATAAAATCAGTGATTATTGGATACAACTATTTATGTTTAACTCCTAAATGAGTTCTGTACTCATGACAAATTGCTTAGGGTCTCTATGTTGTTAATTACTTAGTATTTCAATGTCGTGATTAGCATACACTTTACTACAGAAAGATAACTCGGTAAAAAGACTACCTGCTCTCAGGATAATTTCTCCCAGATATCCAGTATGGTTGTCTGATCAGATAAGTAAATGATGAGATCATTGCTGTAACCAACCCCAGCATCATGCCTGTACTTCCCAGTGAGAAAATTTTACTTTCCAGAGAGAAGTCAAGTAGATCTGGGCTAGAATGTTACTGATTTTTAGAAGGGGCATGCAGAAAACTGCTAAGTCTCATTTGAAGTATTCTCAGAAATTCATGATCTAGATGATGCCGGATGTTACAGGTCCTCATTCCTCATTTTCTTCTCTCTTCCTCCCCCATCTTTTGTATCTTTCTTCTCCCTCTTTAATTTCCTGTCTTTTCCTCACAGTAGGACACCACCAGAAGACACCCTCAGGGAGGCAAAGGAAGAACATCTAAGTTTTCCATGAAACAATGGGATTTAAGCACTCTGAAAGAAGCACGTGTTCAGGCTTTTCACTCTAAAGAGTCCTCCCTTCCTGCTGCCTGCCTACCCAACTCCTGATTGATATTCATCTGATTTGCATTCACAGCAAAGGTTATGCTGAGACAACCCACTGTAAATTCACTGCTTGAATTTCATCAATCCTTTCACTGCTGTATAAACTTCAGCTACTGTCTCATTTTATTTCTCTATTCTCTATCTTATGTCTAAATCTCTTCAATCTCTGTAAGCACAGAAGCCTTTTTTTGCACTTCTGATCATCTTTGTTTTCTTTTTCTAGATATGGGACAACTACGCAAGCATACAGGTTAGGTTTGATTATGCTCACGTAACACATAACAGTGCATTTGCATTAAATGGTGAAACTTAGTCACTAAAATCAAACCCTTCCTTTTTTCTCTTGAGTTTCAAAAGGCTACATCCAATTTTTAGCAGTTTGACAACTGTGACAGAGCCACTGTACTGTTCTGCTTTTGATTTTCATTTAAACCATGCACTTCCTACTGGATTACTCAAATTTTTTGTAAGCCAGGTGAAAAGTCAAAAAAACTAGAGAAACACTTCTCCTCTGGAATGCTTCATAGCAGGAAAAAAATAAATTTTTTGAAGAAAGATTACTGGGAAGGCAACGCAAGACCATCAGTTACCTGGATTGCATTCCTCTGCCTGGCCTACAGCACCTGCTGTCACACAAGCTCTGTTCTGATCTTTTCAGTAGATATGAGATCAGAGGGAAGAAACAGGCAGCTTTTGATATTTTAATCACAAAATGCAGTGGTCAATCAGTGTCCCTAATAGTAGAGAGGACTGTTTGAATCATTCCGGGCTTTATGGTCAGATGCTCAAAGATAGTTTTGGCTAATTATTCATTTCCTAACCATTTACACATAGCCTGCATAATTCTTGCCCAAGGCAAAGGCATTTTAATGCAGATATCCCTGTGGCTGGGTAATCTTGGAGGAGTTTGGTCACCCTCCAGGGACATCTGTGCTAGTAACATGAGGATCTGCAGCTCTGCACCCTCCTGACTAGGCACATGGTTCTGGTTCTCTGTGGCATCTGGGAGACAAAACACTTAATAGCTCTCAAGACAAATACTCTTTGCTCTCAATTCTATAAAATGTCAGGGGTCAAAATTAGGTCTCTTTTCCCCAAATCCCTTTCCACCTTTTCAATCATCTTTTTCAGATCTGGAACTAAACCTGTTTCCATAAGGAAACAGTAAGGGGAGGGTTCAAAAGTAAAACCTGCCCTTCAGGCAGAGGAAGGCACTTGCCTTCATTCGGTGCGCCAAACATTCTTGGACTTACTAGTCCAGGTCATTCCTTTTCCAGAAAGACAGTACCCAAACAAGGTGCTCCACCCTGACTGCCCACCTGGAGCATACCTAATGATGGACTCCAGACTACTGCCTCCTGGTAACATGTCTCTCTCCCACAAGGAGCAGAGACCAAAATCCAGGTCTGCATGACTCTCACCAAGCTGAAAAATCACTCCCATGCTCTCTGGCCACACTCCAACAGCAGGTGTTACTGAAGACACAGGTTGGGGTTTTTTGTGGTGGGGGTTGGGGGGAAAGTTGTTTGGTTGGTTTGGTTTAGTTCTTTTTTTACCTGATGAAGGGGACATGATATGGTCGTACAAAGATGAAAAGACAAACACCAACAAGCTGTGCTGATGTCAGCTGAATGTAGCGATGAGTCCTGGAAATAGCTTTTTGAAGCTGCTCTCCCCACATTTTTCTATTTGTTGTACTGGAAAAAACATAAAATCATTTAATGGAATCAAAACAAACCACACAGAGTCAATAAAATGAACAGATTAACTGTGCCTTAGGTTTACAGACATCCCATTAGGCTGTAGAACTTGAGGTGCTGTAGGATGCATGGCAGAGACAGATAACACCTCCTCCTAAGCTAGCCCAGAGTTAGTAGGGTCAGTGAGCCCAAGAACAGCACACAGTTATCCTGCTCCTGGATGTGTGAGGGATTTTATTTACTACGGTTAGAAAGATCCACACTCACAAGACTCTTCATACACCCATTCACTGGAGATAACTGGAAGCTGATTATAGCAATCATAACTGTAAAAGCAAATATCCATACCAATCTCATGACTTGTAAGATTTCTTGTGCTCACAACCACATCTGTAGACTTAGCTTTTTCTTATCTCCAAATTCAACCGATCCATGCAGATATATCACCAGCCCTGCAGCCATACTAAGCACTGCCGTAAGTTGTCATTCCCAGAACAGATAACTAACTGGCCAGCCTGATGAATCAGCATTGGAAACATTATCCTCAGGGATCCCTCCCTTTCAGATTCAAAAGGACCAGTACACACAACAGCCTACTGTACATGCTGACATGCCAAGCTCCGGCTTTGCCTTTAACTCCTTCTCTAGCCATAATTTTCACAAATACAATTAGCCACAGAGACATTTCATTCATTTTAGAATTTCCACATGAAGGCTAATTGTGTTTGTAGTCACTGAGCACATTTTTCCAACATCAGACAGGGGTTTAAGGACAAGTGTTAAATCAATGTCAAACATCAGAATTCTTATCTGCCAACATAAGACTTAAGAGACTTAGAAAACACAGTGTATTCTACTGTGCAGAAGTTCACAGAGAAAGAACACTTTCAACACCATCCCAGTGACATTTGTTAACAAGAAACATATTTCCAGCTATGATTACAAGCAACAGACTTGGAAGGAAATATTCTATACATTTGACCGTAAAAAAGAACATGGCTGGTTTCTTTGGGGAAGATGTTGCTCTTTTTGTTGGGGTTTTGGTTGGTTGGTTTGGTTTGGTTTGAGTTGCAGGGGGTGGGGAATTGTTTGGTTGGTTTTTTGTTTGGTTGGTTTTGGGTGTTTGTTGTTTAGGGATTTTTTTACCTACCTGGCATTTACAATATTGCCTGCACTTAACTCAACCATCTCTTCAAATCCCACTGCAAATATGTCAGGAGGGCAGTTATCGTCATCTGTTGGCAAGAGGGAAAAGTCATATCAGAATTACTATTTTGTTGCTTCTTCTAATGATTTGTATTCTAATTTCTGTCAGAGATCCTTCCTGTAGTTCTATCCCCTGCCAAGCTATACATATTCATAGCTCCTTTAATCTAATCTCACAAAACAACCCCTGCAGTTCCTCTGAATTTTTTTCCTGTTTTTCTCCCACCAGTTGGTCTCCATCTCTTGCAGGAAGCAGTTCAGAACAGAACATTATATTGTAGCAATGTTAAGATGAGAAAATATTCAGTGTTCTCTCTCCCTCACTCCACTCATCACTGAAGCCACAACATCCCACTACCCACCATTTTTACCTGCTTGTCATTTTACCCAACATGCTCTTCCTTTTTGACACTGATTCCTACGTAACTGAAATTATTGTCCACACACCAGTATGTCACTTCCATCTCAATGCCTTTAGGAAGTTTATCTACTAGTTTAAGGAAGCTTTTGAAGTTTCTTCTTGTCTTCTTTCTTCCAAGTCCTTCTTAGATCACCCACACTTAAGGTTAGGTCACTCTAGAGCACAGTGACCCCTCCCTTCCCTGGCCCAGGCCTGTGGATGTTACCCTGGTAAAACAGCAAAGATCAAACGCTCTCATACAATAGAGTGAAGAAAATCTGTTGACCTATCAGGTCTGTCCATTGCCTAAAGGGTTTTTATTTTTTTTAAACTGTCATATGACCATGGTGACAGTAACTTGATTCAACATGAAGACCTGAAAGCACATGACTCAGAAAGCACAAATGGAAAGAAAGGTGAAATATACAGCAACTCTCTGTAGACACAAAGATGAAACTAGCCCATGACAGCTAGCCTCCTTTATTGGTTTAACATGACAGGCAGTGTCACATGTGTATTTCCCATTAATAATTTTGGACAGTTGCCTTTGAATACTTACACATTTGTGCAGGCACTGCACTGATACTAACATGAATGCAGACATTTCCATGGTTGTACCCTAACTCTGCCCATTCATAACTCACTTGGTCTTCTAAAAGCTGCTTAGACCTATCATGTTATGGCTGCCTGTACCATGTAGTCCTGCTCCTCTGGTTCTCTCAGGGGAAGGCCTGGCAGGGCTAACACATGACAGGCTCTCAACAAATTATAATATCATGGGCATAGTCATGTGCTAGCACATCTAAAGTGTTTCTGAAACAGACTGGACCAATCACCTACCTAAGCTGCTCAGACAGTGGTCTGCACCTAATCATATATCACTCAAGTACTAAGGGTTCAAACAAGACAACTTGTATAAGTAGCCAAGGATTTGAGGAATGAATTCCTGACCTTCAAGATTAGGTACAGAACTATCCCCGTGATACCTGCAGGAAGCTAAATATTCCACTCCAACAACAAGAGCACAGGTGTTGTCACAGTTTTGTAACTACTCGGTTTTTAAGTGACAGAAAGTTCACTTTTCATTTACCTTCATAAAAATCTGTAAATCAATGACAATACCTGACCTTGTTGCATAAATAAGAAATTTGGCTGCCAATTTCAGCAAGGTACAAGCACAATAATTTTCTATACTGCTAAAAAAAAAGGAAATCACCTTTATCATAATAAATCTTTTTGTCCGAAGGCTTTGATAGTAACATTTCCAGACAAGCTCAGATTGTACAGATATGTTCAGCTCCATATAGACCAAGGAGATGTTCTGATGGCACCTATGCATGCAGCTCCCTCTCATGATAAAGAACAAAGAACAGAGATATGGAAGAAGAAAATAAAATATGGGGTGCAGAATAAGCAGATACATCCCACAATTGACCTGCTGAAGGTTCAAAACAGTCACATGGTATAGACTCAGGAGATACTCTGACTATCAGGAGCCCTTCACACACCATTCCACTTGTGCAGCGAGGCAGCACAAGTATGGAGGAACTGATTACTCCCCCAAGAACTGAGAGAAGATACCCTCCAAGATGCACTGCTTTTGAAAGTCTGGTCAAGTCTTGTGTCCTGACTCACTGGACAGAAAATACTGCTTGCACATTTTGACTGTGAAATCTTACCTTGAAATTCTGAAACTCCAGAGAGCTTGGGAGAATCCAGCAGCCAGTCTGTCAGCTCACTGGTACCAAGGATGTTGCTTCGAAACTGCTTTCCCCCATTCACGTTCCAGGTCCCCGTGGCAACACGAACACGCTTGAAGCTTGTAAATTCAAACTGACGCTCTGACATGGCCTTCAAAATACTTGGAGTTACTGACAAAAGAGGGGAGAGAGAAAGAAGGTGTGTAAAAGAAGAATGTGCTATAAAAGGACAGAAGCCATGCAGACAGCAGCAGCACAGTCACTGTGAAATAATGACATTACTCTAGCAGCAACAACACAAATGGCAATAGCTACAAGATAACTGGAGTTGATGTCAGCAACTTCTCTTCCAGAAACCAGGAATCCTTTGAAAGCTTGTGAAGGGCTGGTCACTCACTTTCACTGTACATTTTTCTGTACTTCTTCAAGTAATAAGCAAAAAAATTCTTCTATCACCCATAATCCTTTCAGTTTAGTCTACAGCAATGTCATAGTTTAACCCCATCCAGCAACTAGTGCTTAGTAGTGCTTATCCGAGTCGCTCACTGGCTCCCTGCCCCCGCAGTGAAATGGGGGAGAAAATCACAAGAGTAAAAGTGAGTTGAGATAAAGACAGTTCAATGGGACAGAAAAGGGGGAAAAAATGATACTGATGATAAAATTAGAATACACAAAACGAGTGATGCACAATGCAATTGTTCGCTGCTTCCCAACCAAAGCCCAGCCAGTTCAAAAGCAGTGGCCCCCAGTCAGATTTCTCCCCCAGTTTATATACTAAGCATGACAGCATATGGAAAGCAATATTCCTTTGGCCAGTTGAAGTCAACTGTCCTGGCTGTGTCCATTCCCAACTTCTTGTAGCCCTCCAACCTTCTGAATGGGAGAGCATGAGAAGCTGAAAAGTCCTTGACTTAGTACAAACGCTACTTAGCAACAACTAAAAACGTCAGTGTGTTACCAACATGCCATGGTTTAAACCCAGCCAGCAACTAAGTACCACACGCTCATTTGCTCGGTCATTAGTTTCATATTAAATCCCAAACACAACAGTATATCAGATAGTAGGAAGATAATGAGCTTTATTCTTGATAACAGGACAAGCAATCAAGCACATCACCAGTTATAAATTAAACTGAAGCCCTGAGAAGTTTAGAACATGGAAGGAAAGGCGGAGAGCAGCCCAGAATCTCACCTCAGTCCAAATCTAGCACTATCATGGCTCTCTAGGCTGGTCAGACATCCTCACAGGAAACTGCTATATTCACTTATTTTTGATGAGTATAGAAATTAGCAGTGTGCTTTTGTTGTGTAAGCAACCAAAGTAAACTTAATCTTAATTACCTGACTTGCATTGGCAGTCAGGCACAGAAAAGCTATCTATATTTTCCTTGTGGTCTGCGTTATGGAACAAGCCTAGGATTGAAGTGGCGCTGAATGATGCTCTGAAGTAAACTGACTACCCAATACTGCTTGTGGGTGAAATTATCCTACGTTTTGCATGTAAATAACTCCTCAGAGAGAGCTGCATTCACTCTAAATTGGTGTAAACAAATGTGTCTATGTTGTGGACTATCAGGGACCTGGAGTAAAGCACAGAATGAACCAAAATACAACTGAAATGTGCTTCTAAAGATCCAAATGGCTAAAAGCATGTGCAAATAGTAAGGAGAAAAATAAGGAGATAAAACGCTGAACTCAAGAGACTTCCTCAAGACAAACTCAGGCATGACCAGACTGGGAATATGGGTATATAGCCCTAAAATCCTTCCCCTCTGGTCCAACTCTTCTAAACTGTCAGAGAATATCACTGTCAAATAGCAAACAAACATACTCAAAAGTTCAAAGGAAAATATGAGAAATAAGCACACAGTTGTGTTGAAAGCAGTGTTTTAAACAATAGATTTGTGGGAAAGTAGCTTATTTATTGATTTTTTTTTTCCCAAAAGCATACAATTGCTTGTATCTGACAGCTAAAAGCAAACACAAAAGAAAAGTGAAGGATTTACACTGGCCTTACCCAGCAGTGCAGTCTGGTCCATGAGCATCTTGCCTCTGTCTGCATATTCCTCCCTGAAGAAGTCACCCATGAGTAGCAACTCAATAGCTTCCTGCTTTACTGCGTCAAAGAAATTTGACTGAATGGTGCGAGACACAGAGCGGGCACCATCCTTGAGCTTCCCAACCTACATCAGACAGGAATCATCAGTGCAAGTGACACTGAAGAGTAAATATAGCAAAACTGTTTATTCATAAGTAAAGAAAGTTGACTTTTTTCTTTACCTTGTTCTTCCCCTCAAGGGCACGATTGCCACTAAATACCCTGCTCAGATTATGACCATTGAGAGTCCACATCTCTTTGTAGGATTCCACAAAGCGCTCAATTATAGATTTAGAGTTCAAACGAAGGCTCTCTAATTGAGCAAGCAGTATCTGCATTAGGTGCAGGAGACAAAAAAAAAAACAAACAACCAATATTGTTCTTAAATGTGTTTTCGCTCTTTATGCCCAGCCAGCACTATTCTGTACCATAAAGCTGGCAAGACAGACTTGCACAACTGAGATTTAGGCACTCTTTCCTGTCTTTCCCATGCAACAAACAATGTATGCAGTACAGGTATCCCACAGAAGGTCCTCTGACAAACTCACCTCTAGTGCAACGAAGGACTGTACACTATTAGTACGATCCAGGCAGTCCAAACAATTCATTCGAAAAGTACCTGTCTGCAGGCTTCAGTAACCAAACACAAGAGGAGGGAGGAAAAAATGGTATATTTTAAAATAACATGTAATCATGAGTTGATTGAAGAAGATCATCAGATGTTCAGCCTGAATATACCCACTCACATTTTGATGCTACAAGCATGTTGTGCACAATGTATTTAACACATCTAATTACTTGACTACATCTGCAACACTGTATTAGCAAGTCCATGCACCCGTAAATTTGCAGATTTGAAACAACAGAGATGCAGTTAAGCCAAATAATCCATTTAGCACCAAGAGTACACTTTGTCTCAAAACTGTATTTCAAGACGGTCATTTACGGTCATGGTACAAACACAGCAAGAAATCTGGGAAGGCCAGGACAAACTGTGCCTGGCTATGCTGGGACAGAGGGGCAGTGACACTCACCGTGGATTTACATGCTCGCCCTTTGTGAAGATTCCAAAGTCTTCCCAATGCAACTTCAGCTGAGGCCCCAGCAAATTTTCCAGTTTCTCAGCTTTCCCACCTTTTGCAAATTGGTGGTAGTCAAAGTTTATCATGGGAGTGTCTTCCGCATGGGAAGAGGCCCATAGCAGTTTCTGTTTAGATAAAGAATGAAGGAAATGCATGCTGCTCAAGCCACATGTAAGGATTGATACCACCATGCTTTTTTCATTACTAAACCCTGCTAATTACATAATTCATAGGGAATTTTGAAAGGCCAGATGTGAAAAAAGCAATCAAAGTTCCCCGTTTGTTTTCTTCACAAAAGTAAACCTGACTGTTAGATCCCAGTTTCTGCAGGGGAACTCAAACTGTAACTGCAAAGTATATATCAGAATTGTGCCTTAGCTAGTGGCAGCCCTGCTGCTACCTCTGTGCATGAGGGTGTGCAGCAACAGTAACACTCTAGGCAGCCTCAGGGAGAGGAAGTAAGATCGGAATTATGTCCCAGGAAATGTACTATAAAAAGTTCGTGGTAAACTGCAAAAGTGAAAGAAGAGGCACAAATAGCCTCATTATTTCATCTCCAATTTTAATGACCTCACATGCATTTCTATAATCACCACAAATTTAATTAAGGTATCTGTAATAGATACAACAATAATACATCCTGTTCTCCAAAACAAAGCCAGAGAGAACTAATAGATTAACTCTAACAAGCCTTTGTCTATTCCTTTCCCTTCTGCACATTCTCACCCCAAGAGATGGATGCTTTTTTCCACTTAGATTGTGAAACACACTGGAAAAAAATAATCTGACACTACATTAAAAGTGTACATGCAGCAGCTATACCAGCATAATTGTATCAAGTAAGCCATTAGGCCTTCCTTGCAGAAGCAAATTTAAAGGTAGTGTTTGGAAACAGATGTGTAAAATGTATTTCATTACTGTTACTGTTGACACTTCAACTTGCCCTTACAGCTGCTGGCACTAGCAATGCACTTGAGGATGACATTTACCCACTGCCTTGGTGTAAATCATTGTCAGAGTATTTGCAACTCTACATTACAGCATTGCTTTTACCGTAAACATAATTACATTTGTTATAGAGAATGCTTATGGGAGGAACAGCGTTACTGGGAACAATATTGATTTTTGGTCTGGTAACAGCTGATTCAGGTAACAGATGCTGCATAAATGAACGGTAGTGGTGCCATTCTGATCAGGAGAACCCAGCAGCAGTAATTACAAGAATATTTTGAACCAATACTTTCAAGAATTACTAAGGTTGAAACAAGAGTTGAGAGAAGAGGAAGGAATAAAAGCAAAAGAAAGGTGGAGAAACAAAGAAATAAACTAATGACAGAAGATAAGCTTGCATTCCTAATCATATCCCTACAAAGAACTTTATTTTTAATTCAAGCCCTTTAAAATCAACAAAGTAAAAATTAACTCTATATTCTTTCCTAACATCAAATTCTTAAAACACGAAGGTAAAAAAATGACCAAGAGGGAGTAATTTTGAATGAGTACAAAACTTTGGTTTTCAGTGCTGTCAATCTAAATTCTTTCAGCAACGGGGTACTTTCATTTATTTTTTAAACAAGCAAAAAGTTTAAAAATTTAAATAAAATAGGTCCTTGTTTAAATTAAATTAACAAATGCAAGGTCTTTATTCTAGAGATGACCTATTTCTGACCTAAGTTCTGGTTGCATGATACTGGCCAGAACATGATCTTCAAGAATGTGAGAGTTTGAGAAAATATCAGTATTAAATTCGCAAGAAATGTTGTATTTGTATCTTCCTTCAGAAGTGATTCTCTCTTACCCTTAAATCTCAGTGCGTTTTGCAAAACAAGCTAGAAAAACTATTTTAAAGAGAGGGAAAATAAAACATTACAGAGGCTTGGCTGTGTCATGCAGAAATTCAGTAAGAGGCTGAAAACAGAAGCTAGGACCAGACTTCACTTCTGTACCTTTGTCATTGCCTTGCAAGCTTTAGTCATAATCACTTTCTCTTGCCATATTCTGGGCAGGAGGAAACTTCCACTTTGCCACTTTCCGCTGGGGAAGCAGATAGTCCTTCCCAGCTATTTTGCAGAAGGAGGAAATGGCCACACAGAAAAACTGACAAAAAACTTGACACTCCTTTTGTCTCAGGTACATTATTCCAAGAGAGAGGGAAAGAAATCAGGCCCCATTATTTAACTACAATTTTTATTTTGCTTATTTTCACACAGTAAACAATTCAACTCAGAACTATTGGTATCATTCTTTACCAATAATAAATACCCAGCACTTACTACAGGTGTGTACTTAAACCATATCTTATGATTAGTTTTAGAAACATATACTCCGAAGTATCTATGTCAGATTGCTAAAGCAACAGGTACTCAGGAGGCAGATTTCCATCAGAACTCAGCAGATTCAGGCAGCTATTGCACTGCTGCAAATCCCACTCAGTGTCAACCTGTGGCTTTAAGTTCATAACTGTTTTAAAAATCTAGCCATGAGAATAACACAGTAGAACTCAGCACAGCTTTTATTCTACAAGGCCTGACATCCTTGCTTTCAGGTATTAGATGTGCCTAGGGACATTCAGGGGCCAGGAAATTCTCTCTCCATACACCAAACTGTCTTCTGGAGCTCAGGCAGACAAATCCCAACACAATCAGTGCAAGATAGCTACTTCCCATTACTGTCAGAGCAAGACAGCTTAGTGATGCTAAGTACCTATGCTCAGTAAGCAAGGCTCGGGGCCTGGCCCCCAAGCAGTTCTGGCAAATTCACGAGGAACCTGACTGCATAGGTGGCTACATACTCTGCCAAAGCCGACCAGGATTCATTTTTGCAAAGGTGAACTACTCTTAAGAATATTAGGACAATTTCTTTTAAAGTTTGGTTAAAGAGAACGTACATAAATATATGAAGAAGTAAGCAGAAAGGAAGGGCTGGAAATTAAGCCATGAGACTAAGAAACACTATTCTCTCAGTCTGTAATGTAGTTAACATAATTTCTTTAGATATAGTATTCATCACCTCCTGGGCCAGAAGGGAAACAGAAGAACATGGAGGCTCAAGGGAAATCAGTGGTTAAAAAGAAAATTATTGCTTTTACCTTAAAAGCTCTGTTGAGCACCTCCTCTCCTCCTCTGCTTCCCAACAGGTTAACGATCACTTGTTTTCCATACTGCTCTTTGAGAAGCATCATATGCCTACAGCAAAAGTAACCATAATAGGTACTAAACAAAACCATGTTATGTTGCCTACTACCATTTTCAAAATACACAAGTAGAGATCACTGGTTGTTTCATCCAGCAGATAATTTCAGCCACATCGTCTACAGAAGTCTCCCTCAGTTTCCTTGCAATCAATTAATAAAGTATAAATGTTGAAAGTATGCAATTAAGGGATACAGTGTTTTGTAGTGTACATAGAGAAAGAAGCATCTTAGGAAAGAGGTCCCAGATCTTTTATGTCACTGTTAGCTTTGACATTGCCCTTTGTACGCTCCCACCTCTTGGCTGTCAGCCTGGGAACTACATAGGAAAGACAAGAAGAGAGGAAAATGTATTACACTTCAACAGGAATTGCCGAGCATCTTGCAGGGCTGAGACTAAGAGTCAGCAGCAGCAGTGGGGCCTAGAACTCCAGTGCCAAGGCCAGAGAGGCACAAACACACATCATAGGTCAAACATCTTTGAGCTACTACAGCATTGAGACATTCACCTCAACTTAATTAAATCAAGCAGGAAGGTTAGTAATCGTAAGAATTGCTGCACTGGATCAGACCAAAGATCCTTTTAGCCAAGTTATCTGGCCCAGATTCTTCAGGAAAAACACAAAATAGGACAAGCAAAAAGTGGAGTGGTTTTTTTAGTCTATGCCACCAAACTCTCAAAGCTGACATTTAGATACTTTAAATCAAGAGCTTTTAGCCAGATGCAGAGACACCCCTTCTCCCCTCAATACATCATTTTCAAGTCTGCGTGTATGTGCTACAGAAGCCATGCCAGTCCACCAGGAAACAACTAGATCTTAAAGCCAACTTCCATCATGTACAAACACCACCTCTGTTTTCACACAGTAAACAATTCAACTCAGAACTATTGGTATCATTCTTTACCAATAATAAATACCCAGCACTTACTATAGGTGTGTACTTAAACCATATGTTATGATTAGTTTTAGGAACATGTACTCTGAAGTATCTATGTCAGATTGCTAAAGCAACTACTTACTACTTAAGTAAGTAGTACTTAAGAGGCAGCTGGATAGACAAGAAGAATAAAATAAACAGTCACACGTATGAAAAGTTACTACATGCTGCAAAATTACATGTAACGACAAAGTGTCAGAAAAACAGCAAGCACGCATCTTCTGGCATGAACCTTTAAATCCTTTAACCAGAAATAAGTTCCACAGAAAACCATGGAAAGGAGAGAAAAGAAAGAAGTTATCACAGCATTGCCTTCAAGAAATACAGCTCAACATATTTTCTGGTGCATTTATGTTCTTGGTTCTACAACCGGTACGCTGTATGCAAACTCTTCCCATACATTCGCATCCCTCTGATCCCAGCATCAAGATCCTACCTCTCTGCCAAAGTTGCTTCCTTACAATGAAACTACTAAAGCTCAAGTCACCCATTTGGGTACTGTAAGCAAAGTTTCCTGAGGATTTCTCAGGGAGACAGGATGAAAAAATATCCACTAACAAGATTACCATTCGCTTCTCACAGAGCCTTCTCAACACAATAACCTATCAGATGGTTAAATATAACAGGCTAAATCCACTCTAACACTCTCAGAAAAGCTGTAGCAGGTTGTTAAATTCCAGTGTATTTTTCCATATAAGCAGTCACTTATTCCTTGCCCATTTTCAAAGGACTATCTTTTGCAAATCAGCAAGCAGAGATATCTCTAACTTCATCTAATCTAAAGGCACAAGGGGAAGAAGGAATAAGTGCAAGTTGACCCCTATGTTCATGTTTCTGACAAGAAAGCTATTCACCAGTTGCATTAGGGTCAGGGCTAAATGGTCTTACAGAGTTGTTCCTTCCTGAGGTACTCTCAATTTCACAGGCAGTACAAGATTGTTTTCCTCTTACATGAAATATCTCTGCTGTGGAATGCAAACCTCTAAGATGGAGCTTCAGGGACACTGGCAGGGCAAGTTATCATGGCACCAGATGGCCACGAGACTATGAGTCTCAAAGGCACTTGAAGTCAGTAGAATTTAAGAGCTCTAAAAGCTTGGAAAATGTAGACCAAGAACCTTTGAGAGAGGGACTGCTGTGGTGCACAGTCCTTTAAGATTCTAAGCCCTGATTCAGAGTCTTCAGTGCTGCAAAACCAGTAACAGTCACTAATGTCCTGTTTGCTAACAGTTGCAGTAAATGAAATCAAGTAATTAAGAGGCCTTATTCAAAATCAACATACACTCCAATCTGCCAAAACCTGACCAAAACAGAAATTTATCACATGACATGGCACTTACAAGGTGAAAATTTCCCACAGCCCAAATTCTTCATGTCCTTTTCAGGCACTGTTCCCATGGATTTCAGTGGAAATATGGCCTTAAAGGACAGCACTTCATAGACATTCAAAGGAATCAAGGTAATGCATGTCTTTTTCTACAGTTTCCAGCTGACACAGAGTCTTAATGGCTTAAAAAGGTATACAAGCCAGTCCTTGTGTAAAATAGAAAAGCATCAGCATAACAGCATCATACAACACTGGTCATGAATAAGACAGTGCTATTTCTGTATAGGAGTAAAACAATGAGGAGAAAAACAAATCCAGAATGGAGTGGAAGCAGTGTTGACCCTTTAATTACCTGGGTTACAGTGGTAAAGCACACATGATATGTGTACCTTAAGTGTAAATTCACATTTGTTTGCTCACAAAGGGTTACAGAAACCTTTCTTTTGCATATCACTTAGTATTTCTAAGATTTTGCAGAAACAAGCCAGAATATGAAATTAATTCAATTACCACTGAAAACAAGAAGGAAAAAGCACAAAAGTAAGTGACTAAATTAAATAAACCAATTTAATAATCTGCAACACCAGGGGGATTGGCCACATCATCTGAAAGATGTTTCACATTATCTCAGGATTTTCTAGGAAGACAAAGCTGTGGAATCTTGGTTAAATGCCAGGCTGCTGTGTTACTACCAAAGCGGAACAAAGCCTACCTGTCAAAGGCAGGTGCATTAGCTTCCAGACCTCTGTTAAGCCTTAGATGACGGGAACCAACCTAAAATAAAATATTAGAAGAAAAAGAAATAATTTCTTAAACTGCTAGAGTCCTAAATCACTAGATGTCTCTGTTTTTCCTTCAGAGTAAAACATCTTTTTTAACAGCACCAGATACCTCTAGCTCCAACCACCTCCACACAAAATATCCTTAATACAAAAGCCCCAGCTATTATTAGACAACATTTACAATTACAAGTGAAAACACAACTATCATTAAGCAAAGGGATACCTACACATCTTTTTATGGCCAAACAAATCACATTTCTTTGCCACCTTCCTCTTGCAAATAGCACACACTGCCTCACACGAGTGTGCCCATTCCTACTGCCCTTGTCTTGGTAGAAAAGGCTGAAATTACACCAGTTCCATGGGTTGTATGTCCTGAGTTCTTTCAAAAGAATCAGAACAGTCATTCAAATATATGAAGGATGAAATCCTGCGCCATCAAACTAATAGGATGTTTAATATGGATGTCAACAACAGTAGCCTCAAGCTTCTTTTGAATGATAGTTATTGTTATTACAGTATGCTGAGGGCTTCTTTCCTCTCCAGAAACTACACTACTAAGTATTTACAGGATCATGCATTGTTTCCTGTACTTCATCATCTTTCTTTGTTTTTCATGAGGTTGGTTTCTGCAATTTTTTCTAACACCAGTGCCAGTACATTCACATCCAAGGAGTAAGAATACATAATCTAATCCAGATTAGGCAAAAAAACAGACTTACTAAAAAGCTGAAAATTCTGTTTAACTAGAGATATTACTCACCAGCCAAAAATACTCGAGGAAAAGCTCAATAGCTTCATAACATACAGAAAAACAGTGCTGTATACAGCTACTTCATGGGCAGGATGTGCACAATCATACAGACAGACTTGCTTTATAAAAAGAAATAAGTATTGCACTGGATGGTGCTAACACACAAGAACAATCCTTTAGTCATTTCCTTTTGTGCTAAATCCAGTAGCTCTGAATAGTACGGTGCTTAGATTTAATGATTTTTAAAAATGTATCAAATAACCTTTAAAGCATCTAAAAAAAACCAGCTACATGATGCATTTTCTGTACTAACATATATGTGCATACTCATTTCAGTTGCTTATCCCTCTGTTAAGAGAATGCAAAGAGTGGTAGGATGATTCTTATTTGGGTTTATAACTGTGTATAAACTGCAAGTCACAGACCATTAAGTTTGACACAATAACCTCCTGATGAAATCCTACATCTCTGCCTTGCAGAAGATCAGGTTAGATCATTATCACCCTTTTGACTGAAATCAACACACCATCCAGATATTTTATTTTGTTTCAAGGCAGCATGCTTCTACAGAGCTCCTGGTATCGGTAGATACTTCAGTTTTATTGTGGAGGTCAGTATCATCAAGCCAAGCAGGCATTTCAGAAGAATAGGTTATTCCAAATCAAACTGAAAATGTTATAAAGATATTGCTGTAAGCTTCAGTTTATAACATTAGGATAGAGTCCCTTACAAACAGTTCCCTGTAGAGGCACTCAAACACACAAAAATGTTAAACTTCAGTTACCTGTAGCCATTTGTCTGGCGTAGTTCTGTTTATCTAAACACACAAAACTTCCTAAAATGAAAAAGCTCAGCATTTCACAGAATAAGCTTTGCAGCTCATTTAATGAAATATAAATAAATTAAATTTTATGTTAATTCTAAATTATAAGTAGCAAGAGAGAGATAAGCAAAGTAGGCTTTTTGATTATTTGTTTACCTGATGCCCTGTTTGCTCCCAAAACAGTGGAACAGAACCTCTGATCTGCACAAAAGAAGAGACGTCATCATCCAAGTAAATTGTCTGCAAAAATAAAATAAAGGAGTTCTGCAGTTAGATCTATCAGTCTGTGACCCCTTCATCAGGTGACAGTTAAAGACACTGAACTCAAAGGGTAAAAAAAGTAAACCATGTATCTCACTGTATCCACTTACTGCTCAGCTCCTTTTCCATAGTGTCACAGGCAGTGGAACAAAGAACAGTGTATTTGCTTTCATGTCATCACAGCAGATTCAATTCACTACTCACCAGAAACAAGAGAAAATTTAAAACATCACCACTGCCAAGAAGGAAGGAATCTTTCATGCACAATGAAGATGGATTTGATCTACTGGTGGAGATACTCAGACCAGCTATATACTCTCCCGCTGTCTCTCTCACAAAACTTAACCGTGCAAAATGTCATTGCTCCTTGTGACTGATGATGGGTAATGTCAGGTGTGGGATAAGCTTATCTCCTGCTGTATTTACTATTTCTTATTTCACTGCGTGTTGTGCCTTGTCAGAGAGTCCAAATAAAACTCAAACCAGCAGCTTTGCCACTCCCACTCCGAGATACAGTGAACAGCATGCGATCTACTTCTTTTCCAGGAGGCTTACAGCAAGAGGCTCCAAATCCCCCATTTCCTTCTCTAACCAGACCTCAAGCTCTCTCTTTACATGTGTTCCTATGATCACTGTTAACAAGCTGATTTTGAGTTAAATCTATACGAAGTACAGACTGATTTCTCCTTTTGCCTTCCCTCTCCACCAGCCCCCACTATATGTTAACCTAGCACAAAAGGTGCTATCTTCAGATTCAGTGTGACCACAGAGCAACTGCGCAAAGCCCAGCTCCCTCCCCTAGGCTATACTTAGCAGCAGAATCCTGGCTGTTTTCCACAGGGGATACATGATACACATCTCCGTTATCCCATGCATGACAATGAGTGTTCTGCAGCCCTTCAGAGGAATGGTATCCAGGTTATCCAGGTAGCTGCTCTCTAACCACACCATATCATTTAGCACAACTGCTGCCAGCTGGCTAGTAGCTCTGAAAATAGAACAGAACATGAAAATGGGTTCCTCTACAGCTTTAATGTGGTTTGTCCTTTTGGAATTTGCCACTAGATGTGGTAAATGGGTGGCTCAGGGAAAGTGCCTGACCTTGACCTCTCATCTTCATAAGCACTATCAATGTACAATTTTTAGAGCTACATGTGTAAAAAGAAGTAAAGCTGCACTAGAGGTAAGTGTTTAGATAAAACTGCAGACAGAATATTTAAGTATTATTTACCATATTTTTTGAAGAGCACTTAAAACTGTCTCCATTTCACTAAGATGAAAGATTTAAGTGGCTTTGTTATGGACACAATGTCAGTGTTGGAATGATAGCCAGCCCAGATTCGATTTTGATTATGTTTTGATTTTTTTAACCTCTCACCAACAAACTAAGAACCCTTTCTCTGTTGCGTTGCATTCCAGCACAATCTCCTGCAAGAGAGGGGAGTACTCAGAGAAGCTTTCTTGAAAGACCTCTCTCACAGTTTGAGTAATGTCGCTCTAACGTGCTCTCCCATTAAAGTTTTCTGAACACTGCTGGTACCTGAGTGCAGGAGCTAATTACGATGGCGACACATCGGTGCACCTTTTCTTTGCATTTTTATGCTCAGAAGAGTTCATGCCTCCTGCAGCTGGACTACAAGAGGAATAAGCAGACCCACCTTCTTCCTCTTTATCACATTCTCTCTGAGACAGGTTGTGCCAAAATGAGCCAATGACTTCTCCACACTGAATCATCTTTTCACTCACAGTCATGGGCCCAGAAGAGCTCATTCCAAGGTAAAGCAAATTAATAGCACTACAAATTAATAGACAGTCCCAGCATTATCCTGACTAATATTAAATGAAGATCAGGTCCTGAATCTATGCAAAAAAGATTCAGGACTGGCTCACTTAAAAATTTGACAAAAATCATCACCTTAGCAGTGAATGAGTTGAAAGGAATCATGTAATGATGACAAATACAGAAAAAGCTTTACCTGAAGTACAATTTGTCCACTCAAACAGCTTGCTACAGAGGATCAATTTTCTTTACAATCTTCTGGAATGTCCTTGTTTCCACATCTAACTGCAAAACTGACAGCTCAAGTATCTCTTCTAGACATCCAGCTGCAAATTCTCTAAACCCCACTGATTAACAGATAATAATTCCAATTTAATACCTGCAGTTTGACATCTTCTTGAGCTACAGTTTTAATGGAAAGTATTTCATCAGTTACAGATTATGAATATATAACCTTCTTCATTCCAAATACAGAAGAAAAATACTGACCAAACATTTCTGCCTTTCTGCATTAACAGATGCTCTATTTCCACTCATTAGTGAGTTAACAGATGTTTGTTGCTACTATCACTCACATTTTCTGTTCACTGGTTTTGACCCATTACCTCTTCTGTTTTCTTCTCTATCAGCCTGTCCATTCGGAGAAATGAACAAACATCAAAATATTCAAACTACTTGGGGATCATTCCTGTGAGCTAAACGGGATGCCTAAATCTTTAGGCAATAGGTTGGGGGATCCTCTGTCAAGCTGAGGTCTAATACGGTACAGACCCCCATATGATGACAGAGCATTTTAAAGAAACTGACATTTTTATGCATATTGTCATGTAGCTTTTAGAAATCAGCCTCTCCAACACAGTCATTCATAAGAAAGTACTCCACATTAGCACCTTTTTTTTTCTGTTCACTTACAGGGCTCATCATTCTGTTCTCTGGAGCAATTCTCTGGATTTTTGCAATCCTTTCACCTCACTTTCATGATCCAGAAGAATTCAACATTATTTTCTTCCAAGCTACCAGTAAATTGGAAAAAGACCTAATATTTTTTTAATGAGTGGGAGACTTAGTAAAATTACTTTGCCAGTCATTCCTTCCTAAACAGACTGGAACCATTTCATTAAACATTACAACTCTGCAAATCTTCCCCCACTACCCTTCATTCATCACTCCAAGGAACATGACCCCTGATCCTGACACTGCCTTTTAGCATGTCCCTTGACCTTACAATATTAGTGGTAACAGACTTCCTACTAGCAGACTTATTAAGCAAGGAGGTTTAAAGACTGAGTCTAAGAGGACTTTTCAGATCGGGAATGGACATAAATAATATCCATATACACTGTAATTTTAACTATTCGTTAAAATCTTAAAAAAGCACTGATAATACATTCAAGTTAAAATTTTACTAATAAATAACAGATTCCAACTTTGTCGCTCACGCATGGACAAGTGCAGAATTTCTTTTCTCATATTCTTCACAGCCGTGATCATTTTTTGTGCACAATATCATGTTTTCTACAGCACATATCTGCCCCACTTTTTCGTCGTTCTATTTTTGACTTTATTACCCTGTCCTCTAGCAGATCCATCTCCCTTATTCTAAGGTACTAGACAAAAGATAAAGAGTTGTTTAAGAAAATAAACTTAAAAAAAAATTAACAGCACTTTGTATCCAGAATTTTCCTGTCCTCTGTTTTCCTTAACTCGTGGACAAGAAATACATCCAAGAAGATCATACTGGTTTTCCTCTAAAAGTTCAACAAAAACCAGTTACTTTTTGGACAATGCTTTGTCATTAGGATTGATGTATACTGCTAAATCTCTGTCTTTGGGCTTCAAAAACTATTGTGGAGTCTTATCTCTTGTCTTAGATCCAAAATGACAGCAAGTTGTTGCCTACATGCCCCAGGGAGAATTTTCATTCCTATCAAAACCTCGAAACACTTGAAGACTAATTCACTAGTCTCAAAGAGTCTGGCCCGTAGTACAAACCAATCCAGTCAGATGCATGAATTTTCAGACAGGTCTCCTGAAGTGTCCCATCAGATATCATAGTAGCAACTGGATACTCAATGTGGAAGACCTCTTTGCCTTAATAATAGATTGCTTGTCCTGTGACCCCCCGTGTTAGAATTTGCCATGTTTTTCTTTCAATTCCTGTTGTCTTTTTGGCCTCCTTCTCCAGCTCCAGTATCAAGGGTGATAGTACTGACCGTTCAATAGGACATTTTTCAATTTTTCTCTTCTGTTGCATAGGGCCAGACCTTGCTCCTGTGATCCAAGGATTCCTCCTGGTAACACGACCTTCACATACAGGTACTGCTAGTAAGCTTCTGGGCAAGAAGCAAACATCTATGTCAACCAATTGGTTCTAATCCCAGCATGCCATGCCCATTCATTGCTTGGAATAATTTATTCACTAATCTCCATCACTCAGCTTTGGGAGAAAGAAATAATCATTCAATCAAAACTTCAAATGGCAAAATTCATTACAGACTCAGGGGGCACACGGAGACATAGTCCATGATGAAATGGATACTTAGATGGCTTATTCTGGGATCCCCAGCTCTGCCACACAACCCATAAAGAGCATGGACAACAGATGGCCTAAACATACCAATCTGTGTGTCCCTTTAACTCAGACCACAGGATCCAAGGATATACTTGCCAAAATAATCCTTTTTTTGCCTTGCCTGCAGTCATACTAATTTGATCCAGAAAATAAATTAACCACATGATTGCATCCATTCCTCTCCTGGAAAGCTCTCCAAAATGATCCAGGAGTTATTGTGAAATGGGGATCATTTTCCTTAATCCATGCCTGACATTTTTTTCTTAAATTGGAAGAAAGGAAAGGTTAATCCAAATTCATGGTATTTCCTTTTAATGCTTTGTCAAGGTTTCCATTTTCTTTACTGAATAGTTCCATGAAGGGGAAAACAAGTGAAACCATTCATTTACCTTTGGTTAATTAGAATTGTTCCCTCTAAGTCACACACTAAGATACACTCTTAAGTGTAGCATGACTGTAGAAAAACTGTGGGAGGAGCTGAAAAGTAAACAGTAACAGGCACACAAACTAAATGAAGAATGCATGCCAGTTTCTCAAAGCTATCAGCAGAAAAAAATTAAAAGAATGCAACACAGTCTCAACTTCAAAGGATTACTAGGAGGGGAAGAAAAGGGGAAGGGAAACATTTAAGCTACAGCTGAGAAACAAAGACTGAATTTAAAATTACTTGAGGATTAACTGCAAAGTTGCAATAGAAAGGGCTACCACCCCATTAAAAAATACTGTCAGCAAATCTGGAAGTACACATTAGAGAGATTGCCGTCTTTTCTCTTCCCTTCATTTTGCTTTTCCTTAAGTGTTTCCTCTAATTTTTGTTTTCTTCTTTCTCTGTAAAGACGCAAGCCAAATGATCAAATATCTGAAAGACCTACTACTAGCTTTTCTTTTTTTTTTTTTAAGCAAAAGTGAAGTAAGATATTTAACTTTTCCCCTCTTCTTCTCAAACACTGTGAGTCACAGCAGTTTAGTGAGCCCACAAAAAAATGACTCATTGCAGAGTTAAAATGCCACAAGGCTAACTCAGTGGGAGACCAAAGCATACCATCTATGCATAAAAGAGCTGCCTGGAGATAAGACTAATTGTTTTTCCCTCTTCTAAAAACAGAAAAATGTTAGAAGCAATTCCTACAAAGGGGCGAAAAAGTCCTGGGTTTTCAGAATCCTAGGGTGCTATTTATCCATGAAAGCACATAGCCAGCATGCCATTATACTGTACAGGCTGCAGCAAATGGAAACAAAATGTTATTCAGCCAAGATATTACCTCATAGGAGATTAGTCAGTAGTCTACTATGAAAGTAGGAGAGAGTTTATTCTAGGACTCTTCCTTCCTAATGTCAAGGGGATGCCAGCCTGAACTGGATCTCAGGCATCCCAGTGGTTAGCCCAACTTTGCTTTCTTAGGACATGCAGCTTGGTAAAACTAGCATTTGGCACCAGTAGGAACAGCAACCTTCTTTACTTCTTTTAAAACAAACCCAAAGAAAAACACACAATCCTTTAGAACTGCAAACCCTTGCTATAACTTAGAACCTACTCGAGCCTTTCATTCTAAAATCATTTCACTCTTTCACTTTTGCCAATCCAATTGAAAAAAACACCCCAAAGCCTTCAGTCCTGCACTTCAGCCTCTGGCTGAACAGAAACAAAGCACAGCAGTTCCCATGAAGAGCCCAACCCAGCCCCAGCTAAGGGAAGCATTAGCAATCAAGTACTGTTTGAGGAGCCAAGCCTCAGGTTCTCTGCTAGAATGGAAACACCATCTTATTTTTCATGCTAATCATTTGCAACATGATGTACTCCAGGAATATAATTAAACAGAATGAGTTACTTCTGACCCAAATAGTGAGCAGGATAGCAGAAGTATTTCCCATAATTAGATAACTGCTAAGTGCAGTGCTACGAATGTGAGACTGATCTGAAAGAAAGCTGATAACCCTTTCTAACATTTTCTTTCCTTTGCATTTCAGCAAGAGAACATTCTTCAAATCCTAAGTAACATGCTCTGCAATAATGCTCATGAGAAAATACTCAACTAAAATAGCAGAATGCACCAAGTTATTACTTAAAGTGGCATATCTCCCTTCTGTTCCCAAGTTCCAGGGGAAAATTTCTCTTTTCAGTAAGTAGCTCCATCTGCATCCCCCAATGCACTGACAGACTTTCTAGAAAGACGTAGATGCTGCAGGACTTGACTTGTAGTTAGTTTGGAGCAGAGGCACAGAAGAGTATTATTACCAGAGAATTCAGAGGCTGACATTAGAGAACCAAGCACTGCAGGGGAAGAGTTTAGCATCCAACAAGCAGAATTGGAAGCTGGAACACTAAGTGGAAAGCTGTCAGCCTTCCTGAAAATGCAGGCAAACAAGGAAAACAAGGGACATGAGCAAAACATCATCCACATCCCCACGAGAACTCTGATCACTGGGCAGAAGTCACACATATAACACTGTCCATGCTTTGAGCACATCTCGGGAATCAAACCTCACAGCAGGCTGGGAAATACCAGTCTGCAACCCCTCCAGGCATTCCCCTGAGGAACAAAGCACTGTCAAATCTAAGGTAGCTCTACCTGTGCCTTTAGGCAGAACCAGGTGAAGAGGTTAAAGATGCAACATAAAGGGAACATCTTAGAGGAAATTTGGAAAGTACCCAAACATTGCTGCCTGTCTCATGCAGTGGGATAACAAAAAGGACCACATCAGGTGTGAGCTGCTACATTCATGCACTGCCATGAGGAAATACTAGTAGCGATGAAGTATGGGCACATCCGACAGTGGATGCCATCCTCAGCCATGAGGCACAGTCCTGCAATGACACACTTTAACTCTTCTGGAACAAGCAATGACACAGCTTAAGTATCTCTACGCTATACTCACTGTGTCATGCTCCCCTTATGAGCATCACATAAGCAATCTACTTTCACTGTACATGCACCTAGATATATAGACACATATATACACATATAAAACAATCTATGCTACATGTGCAGTTGTGTAGATCTGCCCAGAAGATGCTGAAAACAACCAAATTTTAGGAGTAAATCCTTATCCTTTGTTGAAAACTACCAGTCATTTTTCTATTCTGTTTATAAAGTCATCCATTTCAGTATGATGGTTCTGACTGCTAGTAATTACTACTTCTGTTCAAAAAGAAAAAGGTGATTGTAATTGAATAAGTAAGCACTCATTTCAGCTGGCACTGAAGGCTTCAGATTCTTCAGGGTCCAATGTGTTTTACTGACTTTCAAGGTAGCAAGCTAAACCATGTGTAATAAAACCAACTGACTGTTATTTTGTTTGGCAGTGCCAATCAAGGGAGCCTGCTGAATGCATTTCACACACATATTTTGTCTCAGCATCAGCTTTTACCATATATGTATAAAACTGTCATACCACCTCTCACTGGAGAGAATCCCCCACAAATCAAAGAGGAATATAAAGCAATCTCTTCCAAAATGAGTTGAACTGGAATTTGCCTGACTCTGAGATGATGCTATTTTTTCTACATTTTCTTTAATAGCAAAAGATGATTTGACAGTGAACTTTACTAGCCAAAGATGATTTTCCAGCAAACACAGCACCTTTGCTGGACAGCTTACTGAATAGTTTAAAACCTCATGTCTATATTTCACTGCAGTATCAAATGGCCAGACTTTTGCATTCAGGGAAAAAGTCAAAAGTATGTGAAAATCGTGTGAATGGAAAAGTTAGAAACACAGAAGAAGAGCAGATCACAAAGAAATGCTTAATGGGCAATAACAAATAGATCTGCCATGCAGTGATATTTTAAATATTCTTGGAAAAAACACTTGTTGAACTCCTTTAATTCTTGTTGGAAATTATGCCCCAATTAAACACGAGTGGACTAAATTATTCAAAGCCATTGGATACATCCACTTACCTGCTCTGTCTCAACAAAGTTAGACACATGTCCATCATCATTGACTCCTCGAACGTGGAACCGGACACCAGCTCGCTCACAGCTGATGCGAGAGATGAGGCAGGCTTTTGCCTTCTTGTGGGAGGCATAAACAGTGCGAATGTCCACCACACCACAGATGACTTTCAGCAACCAGTCAGAGCAGTTCACCTGGTAGTGTTTGAAGGGCACATGCAGTAGCTGGTTCCTGAAAGGTTCAACAACATACAGACACATTACTGAATAAAATAAACAGACAGGCATGGGTGCCACCTCCCAACAATTACTAACTGAATCAATTAATGCTTTGTGACCCCTTTTTTGTTGTACCTTTCCTTTATCCAAAACCAAGAAATATCAGGTAGAAACCCTTGTGAATTGCTACCGTGAACTGAACACGGTAAATTTTAACACCACAACTACCACCAAGGTGCTGCTATCTTGTACCTGTATTTTAAATTCAGGTGCAAATGCCACCTCTTTCAGTTCCAGAAATACATTTCTATTTAGTAACTTTTTTGAAAAATTACAGCGCTGTCAAGCTAATTATTTTTTTGAACATTACTGCCTGGACCTTAGCACTCACTACAGGATGAAGAACCAGTTCAAAATCCACTGGGATTTTCAGACAAAAATTTCCAAGCAGAAATTGGAAGTCAACAGAGACACTGCAAAAAGTGCTACTAAAATTAATAGAAACGTCTGTTCTAACCTTCAATTTATTTTAAGATCAACAACCCAAGAAACCTATCATGCCTGGTTAACAGCAACTAGTCTCTTCTATTATGATGTTTTTCCTCATTTCACTTTTCAAAATGTGCCTTTAGTCACATAAGAGGGCCAAGAAAATCCTGTTTATGATCATTTATTTCTCAACAGCAGATCTGTACAAGAGTTATTACACCTAGTAAAACCTCTGAAGAATCGTTCTTCTAAAGTACAGTATTTGTCTGAAAAAGGTGCAAGACATTCTTACATTTTTAATCCAAATATGTAACTGAAAAAGCAGCTCTAAAACAATTATTGCTCTTTCTTTCACCCGTTTCTCCTAGTTCTATTTACAAAGAAAGTCCTCACTCGGACAAATTCCAGCAGAATTTTTTTTGTTGCAGTTCATTTAACGAGCAGTTTGTGTTGCTTATAACTAAAGTCCTCTGACACTTTTCATCGTGTTACTATTTTTCTCATTGTTTACTTTTCTCAAGAATCTATTGTTTGGTCTCAAATTTCCCATATCACCTAATCACCTCAAGATAAATTTTCTTTGGAAATCTTTTTGCCCTAAATGTGATGTTGTCACCATTCATCTCTGTTCTAAAACACATAGGAGAATGGAACCTCTTCAAGGGCTACATCTAGATTAGCCAGAAGCAGCAAAGAATGAAAGTTCAAATATACTTATCTTCCAAGAGGAAAAGTTTCAAAAGACAGCACAGGGAAAAAAGTTACTTTAAAGGTTGTTTCTTTGTTAAGGGATATTTCCAGCTTAGGAGACTCATCATTGGAACACAGCTCATTTCTGCCATGTGTCTGACTTGTCACGCTTGGTGAGATTTTTGAGATGGATGCATAAAGTTGAAAGCAAATACTATATTTCTCTCTTTGGAGTTAAATTCAAAACACTAGACGTTACAAGGCAAAAATCACATCATAACTAGAAAGATTATTTAGCCTAACTGAACTGCTCTCTCATGTTAACTTATCATCCATTATGAACTTTTTTTACTTATTCAACATTCACCTACTTTGGGCCACATGACTTATCGCACACTCTAGCAGCACACCCACATTTAACCCCGCCAGTTATTTTCCACCTACATCAAACCCCCGTTTATTTCCATTACAGCTATGCCTCCCGTGTGACTTTTTGTTTAAAAAGAAATTAAAGAAAAAGAAAAAAAAAGGATATAGAAATTCAAGTATTCTGCCAAAGCTTGTAAAGCAAACCAACCAAATTACATCAATCGCAAACCCACCTAGGGAAGACAAAACCCAGCACTGTGTTTTTTCCTTTCCCCTCAACCAATACTTACCACAATAAGAAATACTTTTTCTGTGCTTTAAAGGCACAAGAAAGTAAAAAGCACAGAACAGTGTATCACAGGACTTTCCTTCGTGCAAGATACACTTGCACTGAACTGTAAACATATTAATATTGATGTCTGCAATATAAAAACTAGGGCACATTACTGAAACATTAAGCTACAGACTTTAAACACATAAGCTATTCAGAAATAGAAGATGCTTCAACATAGATTTATGGAAAGGGATTTATGAAAAGGTCAAGTGCAGTTTTCTATTAAATAACTTTAAAGTAAATTATTAGAAAGAACTGAAGGGGAAACTATTAATGACATGTTTCTGTAATGTGAGCAATAAATCTTGTGTTTCCTTCTTTGAAGCGTAAATTGTCATTTTATAATTACTTTTCACTGTCAGAGTATTTTAATTAACAGAAGTTAATTGTTTGACCCAGGTTTACCATGAATTCACTAAGGTCACATGCCCTCTAAAATGACACGTCAATGAAATGAAAGAAGGTGCACCTGAAATGCACGTTCATTTCCCTCTGAAAGTGTCTGACCAGTAAGATATAGGTGGGGACCACACAAAACTCTGGTATAACATGCAGTACTAACCAGAAGAACGAGTTACCAGATTCATAGTCGTTATCACCCTGATTCTGAGCCCGCAGAGTCAGGTCAAAGTTTGAGCCTGCATTAGGCCATGAGAAATAGAACATCCCAGAGTTCAGTATTTTCTTCAAGGCAGTAACACGCTCATCTTCCTTAGTTTCTTCCTGGAGAGGACAGAAATCTGTTCCAGTAATTTTATAAACTTCAGTGTCCAGGATTTTTCCCACTGACGTACAGCCTGTCACCAGAACCAGAAAGTGCAGACGAGTGTTCCCTAGAAGGTGACAGATAGTTACAAAAGGGTTACATACAGGTGAACATAGTTTCTCATCGGTGCTGTCACACGCAATGCTGACAAGGCTCCAGCAGAGGCCAGCATCTTTGCTTCACAAGATAAATACAAGAGACAGTCATGCATGCTGTGCTCTTTACATTTCTGAATTCCTCTTAACTGCGGGTGACTGCAATTGCACAATACTCCACACTACTTATCCATCCACATCCTTTGCTGCATTAGAGTGTTTTTCCCATTGACTTTATGAAAAGCATTTTTTGAAGCTTGCTGTTGGGACATTACTAAAAAAATCAAATGTCACCATCATAGCGAACAAACAGCATTCAGATTCTTTACTGGCTTCAGCTGAAGCTGGATGTGTTCAGTCATTTAAAAAAATTCAGTATTATCAATTCTTGAGATTTTAGTTTTTATGTCACAAAAAAATGTACACGATTAGACGACATCAATTATCATAAAAAGAATTACAATTGCCATGGCTGTGAAGCAAAATGTGAAATCATGAAGCAGCTGAACTTTAGGGCCCCAAAACTAAAAAGCTAAATTTTGAAGCTTCAGAACACCACTGTAATCTGATCTCTTGTACACAATCTCTGCTCATTGTCTCTGAAATTATAATTAAGAAACAGTAAAACAAGTGTTCTGAGAACATTGCTTTTGCCAGGAAGAAATTGTTTGATTCACTTAAATTGGCCTGTAATAGAAACAATGACATCCTGTTCACCCTAGTTAGTAAGAAAAGGTGGAAATTAGCCAAGATTTATTAATTTAGCATAGCAGAACCAACATCTGACCTGCCAAGAGCAAGTTAATCAGCTAACGGCACAGTGACAATCTGGGACAGTATGGTTTCAGACAGCAAAAGGGAACACATTTTTAGGATCACTTTTCAACCCTCCAGGGTGACCCATCATCTCAAAACACAGAACAACATTCACTCAACTATTTTTTTTCTGAAACACCAAGAGAGGAGTCCTTGCTCTGAGATCACAGGCTGGCTACAGAAACTTGAGTTGGGGTGGTTTTCAGCAAGGACAGAATATTTGCGTAGGCACGTGGGACTGGCATGGCAGGACAAGGTGGGAGATTAGATCTTATTCATTCTGTTCTGCTGACTCCAGTTTTGCATAAAGGCCAGTGTAGGTGGTATTTACTAAAAAGCTCTGTTCATCACATTTCTTTCTGTAACAAGAGCATGCTGTGTTCTCCTTCTTGAGTGCTTTCAAGAAGTTCATTTTCTGTGCTTTTGACACTGCAGCAGAGTGCTAGAAATACATAAAACCTGACAGTTTATTCCTCCTTTGCACATGACTGTGCATAACTAAAAAGAATTAAGAATAGGAGACACATCAGCTATCATTATGTAGTTCATAACTGACTAAATACCGTCTTGCAGCCTCCAGAAAGGGTTAGGAGGAGTTAGCTGTCTCTCGGGATAGCAAATAGCTTCCATGACTTAGTTGAAACCGTGCAAAACCGATCAACTCAAAGTAAACTTCAACCATGACAATTTGGGAGCAATGTAAAGAAACACTACTAATATGCCTTACTATCAGTTAGCCTCGGGGACAAGAATAACAGTAGTGACAGACTCGGAGAGCTGGCTGGCTGGGATGCTGAGACAAAGAGTACAAGTCCTTTCAATGCCTTCAATGAACTTAAAGTTTCCTAGACAGTTCAGAAGAGATCAAATGAGAAAGTCAACATTAAAATAGCCAAAGAGAACAAAAGTTTAATAACAGTGAGCTTGTTATCTGTGGTTCTGTCCTTTGAGAAGCATGCAACAGGTAGAAAATAACTGAATCTAAACAAAGCAATCCTTTAAGAAGACAATGAGTAGGAATAAAGCATGATAGAAAAGCCAATTAACAGTATAGTTTTGCCTTACCTAGAAACTTGCTATTGCTCAGCAGAGACTCTAGACTCTTTTTACTACCTCCTCCACTCAACCACTCACCCCCCAAATGGAATACACATCTGCACATTCAAAGGTCCAACATCTCTACTCCCCCAGATCACTAGCTAATAAGCTCAAAAAGAGCAATCATAGCTAGGAAAATATTGAATTGTTCCTGAAGCATCAGGAGATTGTTTTTTTGAAGCTGTAATACTTTTCTGCCACTGTGCAGTAACCCCGCATGAAAGAGTTGGGGTTGTTCAGCCCGGAGAGAAAGGCTCTGAGAAGACCTTATTGCAACCTTTCAATATATAAAGGGGGGCCTATAAAGAAAGATGGAGAGAGACTTTTTACAAGGGCAAGGGGCAACACTTTAAAACTGAAAGAGGGCAGGTCTAGATTGGATGCAAGGAAAACGTCTTTTACAATGAGAGTGGCAAAACACTGGAACAGGTTGTCCAGAGAAGTTGTGGATGCTCCATCACTGGAAGTGTTCAAGGCCAGGTTGGATGGGGCTTTGAGTAACCTGGTCTAGTGGAAGGTGTCCCTGACCATGGTGGGGGGGTGGAAGTAGATGGTCTTTAAAGGTCCCTTCCAACCCAAGCCATTCTACAATTCTATATATACACACAATAAGTCTCTTTACAGTACTCCAAATTATGGAGCAGCTGTCACGCACTTCTCATGATACCTTTGGACAGAGACAGGCTGGCAAGGCAGTTGACACTTACAGCCCAGAAAACTGGAGAAAAAGGATGAAAAGAAACAAATAGATTTAAGGTATGATAAAGCTAGTTTGCTTTGCCATTTTGTCCTCCGAGGCTGCTCTGTGAGCTGAGGTGGTCTTCAGATCAGCTCTAATAACCTCTCTTATTGCTTAAATCACTCAGGATATACTACAAAACCAGCCAGAATGCAGAAACCCTAGAGCATCACAGCCTCAGCTTAACAAAAATCTCTCTGAATCTGCACCTTGGAAAAAAGTCCCAAGCCCCATCCTCTAATATCACTTTCATTCTAGGTGGTATTTGGACAGAGTTCTTGGGAATCAGCTCTGGGCTATCATTGCACTGTCTGCGGGAGGAAGATCCTTACCTGATGCACATGCTGCTCTTGGCACAGGCTAATCACAATATCCCACTGACAGTGCTCAAGGCCTGTGTCCTGCCCCTTTTTATTCATAGTACAGATGTAGCCATGGGGTTCTGAGCAAAGGTAAAGCTCCTGTCAGCATTTCAACCTTTTAGAAACTCATAGAGCAGAATTAATGCTACCAAAACTACTCCACTATTCAACTTTTAATCATGTCTCCATTAAGGTGTAAGAAATTCCTCAACTTTAAGCTATAGAGCTACACACAGAGAAAGCTTTCCCTGTCTTACCTTCTTTACCAGCAATATCAATTTATGCCTGGGAATCAATTCTTTCAATCCCAAACCTTTATTCTCACACTCCTTTCTCTGAACCCAGGCTGCCAACGTTTTTATATATATGATAAATACACTGAACAAGTTTGTAGTAGAAACTATAAATGCGCTATCTCCACTCATGCTTTCACTTAGGCATTTTTTCATATTGCAAATGTTATTCCAAGGAATAAAACAAAAGGGGATACTAAGCAAGTTTGCAGATGACACAAAAATCAGAGGAGCTGTTGACTCCTTCAAAGGTAAGGAGGCCCTGCAGAGAGACCTCAACAAATCAGAGGACTGGGCAATCACCAACCATATGAAGTTCAACAAGCGAAAGTGCCAGATTCTGCACCTGGAATGGGGCAATCCTGGATGCATGTACAGACTAGGGAAGGAGACACTGAAAAGCAGTGCCACAGAAAGGGACCTGGGGGTCCTGGTTGATGACAAGTTGAATATGAGTCAGCAGTGCCCCGGCAGCCAGGAGGGCCAAATGTGTCCTGGAGGGCATCAGGCAAAGCATCGCCAGCCGGGCAAGGGAGGGGATTGTCTCGCTCTGCTCTGCACTGGTGTGGCCTCACCTTGAATATTGTGTGCAGTTTTGGGCACCACAATATAAGAAAGATATTAAGCTGTTAGAGAGCATCCAAAGGAGGGCATGAAGATGGTGAAGGGCCTTGAGGGGAAGCTGTATGAGGAGCAGCTGAGGTCACTTGGTCTGTTCAGCCTGGAGAAGGGGAGACTGAGGGGAGACCTCGTTGCAGTTACAACTTCCTTGTGAGGGGAAGAGGAGGGGCAGGCAATGATCTCTTCTCTGTGGGGACCAGTGACAGGAACCAAGAGAATGGCCTGAAGTTGTGTCAGGGGAGGTTTAGGTTGGATATTAGAAAAGGTTTCTTCACACAGAGGGTGATTGGGCACTGGAACAGGATCTCCAGGGCAGTGGTCACAGCACCAAGCCTGACAGAGTTCAAGAAGTGTTTGGATGATACTCTCAGGCACATGGTGTGACTCTTGGGGATGGTCCTATGCAGGGCCAGGAGTTGGACTTGATGATCCTTGTTGATCCCTTCCAACTCAGCATATCCTGTGATTCTGATTCTGTAATAAGGCAGAAACATAACATTCCCAGCCATAGGAAAAATGTTTCTGCTTATTTGCCCATCTCTGAAAGTCTGATTATTATGAACTTACTAAAGCAAAAAAAAAGAAAGAAAAAAAAAGAAAAAATCCATTTGTTTCTCAATTTAAACTTCAAAAAGTCATTGTGGTTTCTTTTCTGTTATGTAAGTGTCAACAATTCATAATCTTTCCTCTTGAAAATAGATATGCACATGAAAACTGCTGTAACAACCACAACTTAAATGCACTTAAATTTAAGAGTAGAAATTACTTAAATTGCTTCAATCAGGATGTATGTTGCTACTGGAACAAGTAATTTTTATAAAAAGCATAATTAAAATCAACTTTCTCTATCCTAAAAAATTCAAATACTACATTATTTGGCAACTGTTAGTCATTGCATGGAAAATAACATTTTTAGCTGACAAGAACTTACTGAAAATTTCTTTTAGTTCCTAAAATATTAATTTTTATTATCCAAGTAAATTTCATAAAGAATGCACAAGTTGCACTCCTGGTTTGCACCCCACAAACAAACAAACAAACAATCCTGCTGTGAACACAACAAGGAATTTCCTATGATAAGTGGATTTGCGAGGCCATCATACAAGGAAGAGAAGATTTTTTAAACTGGTTTTGCTGAACAAACTGTTACAATATCACAACTTTAATGAAACAGATCAAACTGAAACATCCAGATATTCCTTAAACCCAGAAGGTATTTCCTCTTAAAACAATCAAGACTATTCCTTTAATCCCTGCAGTCTTAACTTTTTAAAACTGCAGTTCACTACCATTTCCAATTCTATAATGAAATTAAAAATACTTCTCCTTTTAAGTTTCCAGTAAAATTGTTTTATGCAAGTAGCATTTGAAGTACCAGACTAACACCAATCACAAGAAAAAAACATCAGCTAGTCCAACCCACCTGGCAGCATCATCAGGAAGAGGCTACAATTTTTAAAAGGAGCTAAACAGTATTCCAGATATTTATGGTTCTTCTGTTCAGAACATGAACAGCAACGTTGAAAGAAAAGTGCTAAAGTTATGAAATGAGCAGTCATCCCTTAAGTGCAAGCTCAAATAAGACTGAAAGTTGAGTTTTAAACGCTGGCAATGCATCCTTGAGATCAAAGGGAGTATTAACACTAAATGAATTCCCTAAAGTTGGTGGCCCTGCCCGTACTACCACTGCAGCCAGTCTACAGAGGCTCCCGGCTCTCAGGAGCTCCCTGCATATCTGGAGCATGGGACAGGCCAAACTCATCTTATATCTTGAAACAGAAGCCCAACAGTTCTTATAAAAAAAAAAGTAATTAATGGAAATACACTGGGTGGAAAATTTATGCTAATTTCCTCTTGATTTCATGCGCAACACAGTAGCAGAAAACATGTTACATTGACCTGAGAGCTTCAATGTGCATCGTGAATGGGACCAGCACTAAGGCCAATAAAACACAATAAAAAAAAAATGGAAATTTTTTTCCTGTCAAGTGATCAAGGCTCCAGGTCTGGCTCTTACATTTCATTTTGTACCAATCACCACATCAGTTGCAGACTACTTACTGTCCCCCATCTTGGAAAACAATTTTTTTTCCTTTAATTTATACAAACAGTTTTATGTACAATCCTGATTCATATTAATCTTTCTAAACGGTACACATAGGTAAAAGTGATTTAGGAATGTAAGAATTGCAACTGAAGATCACAATAGTAGAAATATCCCTCACGTCCTTGCGATGCAATCTGGAACATTCTAAAGAAATCTCTGAAATAATTTTAGAGCAAGAAATGAAGTGTTCCTTATTGGTCATTCTTTCTACAGCAACACATCCACAAAAAAGTAAGACCCACCTACAGTACTAAAGAAAAAAAAATTCTTTCAAAGCTTATTGGTCAAACTTTCACCTCAGATAAATGGGTAGAAATGTTCATGTATTGTGACCAAGATCATTATTTTACCCCATTATAGTTATAAATCACAATAACCACCTGTAAAGAACACTTTCAAAGAAATTGAGAAATGTTTTGCTCACAGCGATATGTGCTGAATACCCTTTTATTAGGTTGCACAAGAGAGGTAGAGGATGAAGAATAATAGGCACAGAAACAAGACAGTAATTTCCATCCATTTTTTCAAAAGGTCTTGTGAAACCAATTGCCTTTATCCAAGTTGAACAGGAAACGGACTTCTGGAACGTCACACCACACAGTAATAAGCTGCACTTTCTGTATTTAACCTCTTCACATGACTCAAAGCAATTGTTTCCCCTGTAGCTTATATGATGACTTCAGTGTTGCCTATTATGAGCTGTGGTGAAAGAGGCAATATTCAATTCTTATTTTGTCCTTCTTAACTGTAAATATTTCACTCAAGACTGCATTTTCCTTTTAGAAATGAATTTGCTCCAATTTTTCCTCTTTCTCTATTCCATCACAGTCATGCCACCACCTTATGTTCCCTCAGCCTGTTCCCTCTCCACTCCATATATACCTCCACTTCACTTTACGGTCCACCGAAAAACAATTTGCAAGGTATTTTTGGCTCTTGTCTGTCTTCAAAAATAGCAACAGAACACAGCAGAGCAGTAGATTTTAACCACCTAGCCAAAAATTTCTGAGGACATCTATCGCAGAATTACGAAAAAACCCAAGATTTTTCCAAACTACCATTTTAGTCTCAAAGATACTCCTTCTCCCTCTTCTAAATACAATTACATTTTTAGGAAATGTGAAAAAGCAATAGAAGACAGGTACTTAGTTGTCCTTTTTGCCTTTGAAATTTATTCATCTCAACTACACATTGTATCTATGCAAGAGCGAGAGTATATACACGAATGAATTCAGAATGCCTCCCCAAATACAGTAGCTGTATTAAACTAAACAACCTATGTGGTGATGGTGTTAAAATACCACCTTATATATGCATCTCTTCCTGACATTACAGTCTAAACCCAATACTGCAAAGCCAGATCTTTTAACACTTTGCTTAAGATGTATTTGTCACTGCTAGATCCTCTTTGGCAGCAAAAACTTGGCTAAGATACAGCTCAGAAACACTGTACAATTCATCCTACTGCCATCCATCTCACAAAAGAAAGCAGAAGAACTTAGTGAGTCATGTTAACAGACATAAGTACATAGAAGCGAATGTTATTACTGGTGGGAAACATTAACTTTGTGAGTCAGTTTCACATATTTCATCTACTTTCTTGTGAAAAGCACGGTCTACTTTGGCAGGCATACAATGTGATTTATTTGGATTCCTAAGTAGAGATATTTACAGATTAATTAAAGTTTTCAGACACATCTTTCATTTCTTGGCAAAGAGTCTCCCCTTCCGCTCTACAAAGATACTCTTAATATCCCAGTGGAATGCATTTTCACAAATATTTTCAGTTAATTTAGTACTTACGGTCTGCAAGTTTCCAGTAGTAAGAAAAAAATACTGATACTCCCGAACAAAGTCTGTATGATCACTGATGCTCATTGAAGAGCTGGCCAATTATGCCTTGTTTGCAGCAGCTATAATACACTATATAAAGAAGAAAAGTTACATTGCATTCCCATGGTGGGTTGACCCTGGTTGGACACCAGGTGCCCGCCAAAGCTGCTCTGTCACTCCCCCCCTCAGCTGGGCAGGGGAGAGAAAAAGTAACAAAAGGCTTGTGGGTCGAGATAAGGACAGGGAGAGATCACTCAACAGTTATGGGCAGAACAGACTCGACTTGGGGAAATTAGTTTAATTTATCACTAATCAAATCAGAGTAGAATAATGAAAAATAAAACCAAATCCTAAAAACACCGTCGTCCACCCCTCCCTTCCTCCCAGGTTTAACTGTACTCGCCATTTTCTCTCCCTCCTTCCCCACAGCAGCACAGGGGGATGGGGAATATGGGCTGCAGTCAGTTCATCACACATTGTCTTTGTTGCTTCTTTCTCCTCAGAGGGAGGACTCCTCACACTCTTACCATGCTCCAGCATGGGGTCCCTCTATGGGAGACAGTCCTCCACAAACTTCTCCAATATGAGTCCTTTCCATGGGCTGCAGTTTATCAATAACTGCTCCAGTGTAGGTCCCTTCCATAGGATGCAGTCCTTCAGGAACAGACTGCTCCAGCCTGAGACCCCCATAGGGCAAAAAATCCTGCCAGCAAACCTGCTCCAGCGTGGGCTCCTCTCTCCACAGGGCCACAGATCCTGCCAGGAGCCTGCTCCAGCATGGGCTTCCCTCAGGGTCACAGCCACCTTTGGGCATCCTCCCACTCCCGTGTGGAGTCCTCCATAGGCTGCAGCTGGATCTCTGTTCTACCGTGGACCTCCATGGGCTGCAGGGGGACAGCCTGCCTCACCATGGGCTGCACCACAGGCTGCAGGGGAATCTCTGCTCCAGCACCTGACACACCTCCTCCTCCTCCTTCCTCGCTGAGCTTGGTGTCTGCAGAGTTGTTTCTCTCACATAACTCTCACTCTGCTCTTTTTCAGCTCCAGTTGTGCAGTTTTTTTTCTCCTTCTTCTTAAACAAGTTAGCCCAGAGAAGCCACCACCATTGCTGATGTGCTTGGCTTTCACCAGTATTTGGAGCCTGCTGGCATTGGCTTCAGGGGACATGGAGGAAGCTTCTGGCAGCTCCTCACAGAAGCCACCCCTGTAGCCACCCCTCCCACTATCAAAACCTTGCCTCACAAACCCAGTACATTTCCTTTGTAGTGTTACTCTCTTATGTCATCATCATGGCTGGGCTTCGCAAAAGAAGATTTGGGGAGGGCTCTACCCACGTTTGTTACAAGCGCGCTGGTGGCTAAAAAGGCCAATACGAGATAGGAACATCAGGTTGCAAAAGGCACAGCAGAAAGACTCCTTAGGTGGTATATTCTGCAAGACACGATTCTTTCTGCGTTGTCTTTTCTCCTCGAGAGTGATCCTGCGTGCTTTCTCAAAGGCATCAGCAGTGTTATAGATAGTTATTGCTCTCTTATGTAAGCAATAGCTAAAGGGATGGAACTCACTTATTGTAAGATGGAGACCTAAATAAGACTGTGACAAAAACCTGGGCTACCTCTTGAATGGTGAGATAGCAGACAAGCAATCATCTTTGCTTTTTTTAACATGTTCAGCAGCAGAAAACATTTGCTTACCTTTGTTTATGATTGCAGCATGACCCTCCAACTTTTCACACTATCATGATTAGAAGTTTGCCTCTAGTAGTTAACTTTTTTATCAGATTACTGATAAAATTTTAACAATATCTTCCAAAGGAAGTCCTGTACCAGAACTTGTAATTTAGAGCAAGACAGAGGTGCAGTGACAATGCTCAGAGAAAAAAAACTTAAAGGGTACTGAAGTTAAGCAGATGTTGTTCAAGAAGAAATAAGACATGAGAAAAAGTTAAGGTGAGAATATTTCACACCATATTTGAAATCACTCACTCACTCACATCACTATACTTAGTTCCCATCATGTACAAGAAACCACCCTTATCTGTAGCTTGAAGAGTTTGAATTCAATAGGTACATTCCTTTATTACTACAACAAGTTTCATTATAGTTCTTTGAAGAAAAGCAGATCCAAGTGCCAAGAAAAACTAACCACAAGCCTTCTATTTATAATTACATTAACAAATTGATATAAATCTCCAGAGAAACGCCTAATTAACTCCACAAGAAACAAAACAAACAAAAAGTACAAATCCACGTTAAAAGACTAGATGGGCCTACATAATTTAAATTATGACACAAATCCTTCAGATTGCAGCTGCCTGCCTCTTCAGATCAATCTCAAGTCATACTTCTCAGGCTGCAAAATAGTAAGCAGGCTATAAAAACCCACACATATTATTGGCCTAAATACACCAGTGCTCACACCACCACTGCCTTTGGTAAATTCCTTGACCAAGCATCAGGTTATATGGAAAAGTCTTGTCATTCCTCCAAGTGAAAATTAAAGAAGACCTTGGGAACGACGCATATGGTGCTTCTTTTATTCATGCATCTAATTCATCAGTGATTTTTAAGTACCGTGTAAGGTACTATTACCTTCAAATCCATCACTGCAGTTCTGTTCTTCAAACATGTTATTTCCATTAACATTCCTGTAGGCAGTGTAATAGCAAGTCCTTTGCTAAATCAAGATTCCCAAACTGTACAGAGATTTACAGCAATGACAATAAATATTCCTCACTATACTAATGGAAGCTAAAGACATGCTTCTGCAAATCTTTATCCATGTGAATCACCCAATTAAAGGCAACTGGGCATTATAGCAAGAACTGGCAATCTGTAGTACTGTAGTCTCAGATGACCCGATAATCAGTGTCTAAACATGATCCCTAAAGAAGAGAAAAAGTAAGAAATCATAGCTTGCCTTGGAAGACGTGGTAGGGAAAAAAGAATGGCAATTATCTTCAGGCAGCTAAGAATGTTAGACAAAACAAATTAAGAAAAAATACCAAACTCTTAACTATCATTAAGTGATACGCTTTAGGCACAGAACAGAAAAAGAAACAATCTTTTCCAGACTGTACATGACAAGGTGCAATTAGCTTTCACAATTTAAGGAATTGGGCAACTTTAGCCACTTGTCATCATAGTCTGGGCATTTTATAATCTCATTCATATAGATGGCCACTTACCACATTTAAGCTGAAGCTCTCCTAAGCAGCCATAAGCATCTATGAGTTTTTCATATTGTCCTTTAATTGCATACTTTTCTTCTGGAGCTGAGCAACAAAACAGAAGAGAAACAAAACAGCTGAGAAACAAAAAGAAAGGCAGAAAATTTAGTTATCCGATCTTTATAAAATGTTCACATTGCTATTGCCTACACCAATGCTTCCCACAGTTGATTTTGCTCAGTACAAAGCTAAGGGTAAAATGCTTCAAAAAGACAGAGATTAAAAAGTGAAGGGACACAAATGCACAGCCTCTCCACACACCAGCCTAGAAGAAAGAAGAACACTCACTAAATTTTCAAGCAACATGTTTGATTCTTATTCTATGGTACAAACGTCACATCAGTTCCAGAATAAATAAAGAAATATACGGGCACATGTAAACTTTACACTGTTCTAAAATAAGAACAAAAAAACTAATTTGTCTGGCCATAAGCTAAAATATACTACCTTTTCTTGATGTACAAAAAGAGAGGGTTTATGCTTCCAGATTCTCAGTCGAATTTCAGACAGAACTGAAAATTTTTACACAAGATAACATAATTTGATGTAGACACAATATCAGATGTTGATTTCCAGAGGAATTAAACATATTTTAGTGAAGTAAGAATTACCTAATTAAATCAATAAAGGGTGAGATACTGATGTTATATTTGCGTATTTCTGCAACAAGTGACTTCCAACAGGCATACAATGAACATCTAGATATTAAGCCAGAACACAGATCAAACTTGTCACTGGCTACTTTAATGTAAAACCAGCATACTTTCTGAATGAGTAAGTCTGCATTTTGTATATATTTCCCAATGAGGAGAAAGGTTAGCTTCCCAAATGAGGAAAACAGCCTGTAACCTTCAAATATCCTTTTACTTCTTGAACTACAGATAAACAGCAACATGGTAATTTGAGAGATTTTCTAATAATTTGCAATCTTATGCTCCTAATAAACTTCACCAGTTAAAAAAACCTGAAACTTCTGGGCATAAAAAGTATAAACTGAACCGCTTGCAATGGATGCTAGAACAGAAGAGACTTCTCTTTATAAATCTCAAGAGGCAAGGAGCTCAGTGAGAAGCATGGAAAACAAATAAATATCCCACAGATTGCTTACATTTTGAAGTGAAAGAAAGGACAATTCCTCTCACAGAATTCCTTAGCAGGGGCAATCCCTAAAGGAAATTAGAACGTTTGTCTCAATTTTTGCACTGATGACAAATAAGGAAGAGTGGTTAATTTTTTCTTAATTTTGTTTTTACTACCGTACTTTCACAACTTACCTGTTCTGCTTTCTTAGAACCCTGAGTAAATCAGGAGTAACTTGTAAAATGCTGATACCACACACCAGTGAAACAAAAGATAAGCAACAGACAGAGGATAAAGTGATTTTTATCAAGTAACCTAAATCTCTGGACAGTAACAATTTAAATATTTAGTATTAGCACATCTTAAGAGCTGAGACTATGCAAGCTCAGTTCTCAGGCACTTCAAAAAAAAAAGCTTCACAAAACCAGTTTAGATAGACTATAACATTTCCTTTTTTGAAAAAAAGATTCTCTGTCAAGCCTTCCTTGCATATTAAAAAAAAAAAGTACAGTGATACTCTTCAAAATAGAACTACAAGTTAGAAAGCTGGTTGTTAAAAGTGCCTGGTAAGGGCATGATCCAAAAGAATGGAATTTATTTCAGCATGGAAATAAGCAAGACACAACTCATGCCACTACTGTCAAGAAGCACCTGACACAGCCATGTATGGAAGCCACTAAAGTTTCCCAGGTCAAGCCAGTGGCATCACACACACATTATCTCCTGGCACAGGACTTCTCCAAACACGCAGACAAATAGCTGTGTTTTGCCAGTACTGGTACAGAAATATGCCGCCGTTCTGGGCAGGCCAGTTGTCAGAACAATGCCTGCACAGTAGCATCGGTCGGGGCATCGGCACCGGCACAGCTGCTTGGAAAGAAGGAGCAGGCTCCCAGCACAGAGTTCCAGGAGGACTCTGGGCTGCATTGCCACTCTTTCTGGCTGACTAACAACTTGCCAGTAACTTCTACCACATGGCAAATTCTGTTATTTATTTTAGGGTTCATTTTGCTCCCTGAAGCAATTTAAATTCAGAAACCAAAAAAGTGACCAAGTGATCTATCCTTGACACCTCCACGCACTCTCTAAAGACATGGTATGCACCAAGACCTCACCTGTGGTTAGTTCAAGAGGAAAACAGACACAGCTACGCCCACGGGTCATGGAAATGGAGAGGTCAGAATGTTTTAGTGCATATGGATCAAATTTATTTGTGTGTGTGCATGTGTGTGTGTGTGTAAATTCCCTTAGTTAAAGATACTGCTGGAATTTGAAGTCTCCTGTCCCATTACACTCCTCGGTGTTGCACAAAATCCTAAGATGCACCATGACCATCCTCATTTTGTACGGGTGAGAGCAGGGTCCTCAGGCAGCAGAGGTCAGGCAGCAGCTCCCAGTATGCTGCACCTCCTCCACAAGCCCTCACGACTGGGGGGATGACTCCTTCATGCCTCACAGTCTCCAGCCTCCATGGCACCGTCTTGCTCCACGCCCTGCAGGTGTGCAAGCAAGGATACAGGCATCACCCCTCCAGCACTGTGAGGTCCTAACTGGATTCTGACACACCCCAGCCAATTTTTTCATTATTTTGGAGGGGCAGAAGGAGAAGGGGGAGGAATTCCCAACAGCCATTATAAAAAGCAATTTATAGAAAGGATGACTAAAGGGTGACATTATTGCAGAGGTCTTGAGCCAGGTTCATATCTTACTGTTAAAAAGAAATATTTATAAATCTCAAAATCTTATTGAAATCACAAATAACTGTCATCAAGACCTGGTCTGAAACATCTCCTACAGCATTTGCAAACAGTGCTAGGACACAAGAGCCAGAATCAGAAAGAGAGTGACTAGACAATAAACCAAACTAACTGATGTGCTACTGCCTTTGCTGGATGAACAGAGTTAAATGGAAAAATTACTATGAAACTCTAAAGGATTGTGATGAACAGGGAAAATATATACCAATATCTGATAAGTTTCAACAATACAGAAAATACAGTTTTACCACCATTTGGCAGCTATATGTGCTTAAAGACATAGCACTTTTCAGTGCATCTCATTAATGCATATAAATATCTCAAAGGCAGGCGCCAAGAGGATGGTGCCAGACTCTCCTCAGTGGTGCCCCGCAACAGGATGAGGAGCAACGGTCATAAACTAAAACATGAGAAGTTCCACTTCAACACAAGAAAGAACTTCTTTCCATTGAGAGTAGAGCACTGGAACAGGCTGCCCAGGGAGGTCATGGAGTCTCCCTCTCTGAAGACATTCAAAATCCACCTGGGCACATTCCTGTGTCACCTGCTCTAGGGGACCTGCCTTGGCGAGGGGGTTGGACTGGATGATCTCCAGGGGTCCCTCCCAACCCTAACAATTCTGTCATTGTTAGGGTAACGTGAAAATTATTTCCATGTTTCTCTGTTAAATGTTCCGAAGTCATGAGGTTTATTCTGTAACAGCTTTCATAAAATCTCTAAAATGCAGAGACAGTGAGAGTGGTCTGCTTGAAAACCTAGGATGAGGATTCCATGCTTAACTATACTCTGCTCACATGTAAAATCCTTCCTCTTTCAAGCCAGTCAAATGAGATACCAATATACATACATAGTTAACGCACAGTACAGCTACACAAGGTGATGAAACAAAAAAGTTTTCTACTTAGAGAACAAGCTGAGTTTGAAATAATATAGTGCATTTGTTTACTAGTTAATAATAACTCAGGTAACTTAACAGTACGCATAGTAATCATCAAACTCCACTAAAGCTTCCCATTAATACTTTTTTAGTAGTATTTCCTTCCACTAAGCACATAATTGAGTATCAACCCTTCTGCAATAATTACCACAGTCGTACTGTGTTCATAACAGCTTTATGGATCTGCACATGGTCTGCATTCCTTAAGCGTTTTCTTAATTACGAATAAGCTCCTGATATAAATTCTATGTAAGATTGGCACATCAGGTCAACATTTTAACCCTTACAAATCACGAGGCACACAATAATTCAATGAGACTAAGCTGCAATAAACTCAATTAAAAGTGAATTTTTCCACACATTAAATATTTCAGAGCAAAAAAAACCCCCACACCATGAGAGGACATACAACTACATATACCATATGGTTTATCCAAGTGCAACTTCCTGCTTGTAAAACCTGCAAACTCAATTTAGCCAGCAGGAACTGGTCAAACACACGCAGTTTCCTTTATTCAAGCCCTCCTTAGGGCTGATCACCCAGATTTCAGCAGGAATCAGCACAACTCTCACACATATGGAGCCCAGAAAGATCAGTGATCAGAGGAAAAGAGCAGAAAGGTACTATAGTGCCAAGTCCAACACCAGGGGCAGACACACTACTACCTACAACTTAAACATAAAAATGAAGAAAGAGCTCTTGAAAAAGAGTCTGGGACTGGGTTATGGATTCTGTATCTCTCCTGTGATTCTTAAGCCTGATTCTTGAAACAGACACCTGCTTAGCTGTCGGTGCTGCTATACATATATAATCCGAAGCATATTTCTAAGTACTTTTAGAAACATCGGTTTGATGGGATGGGGGGCTCTATTTCTGTCATTTAGCATTTTGGGGAAAAAGATGTGAATTTCCCCCAGAAACAAGGGAAATCTACAATCAAACAGAAATTTCATGCCAAACCCCCCATATATACACTACCATAACCATCTTACCAAGAAATAAGTCCAGTGTCTGGTATTATATGAGTTTAGACAAGTTATTTGCCTCCAAATTGTGTTTTCTGTCATCTGCAGACAGATTTAAAGTTGTATTTTCAATATCTTTCATCACTAAAATCTTCCTATTCACATTCAATCGAAGCTACACAGGCACTATGCAAGTCAGCCTGTATTCTGAAATACCATATAGGTAAAGCTGGGAAGAACTCTGTGGTCAGAGTCACATTTTAGAGAGTCCAAATATTTCAAACACTAAGCAATGTATTTACCAATTTTCCAGTAAGAGGTATTTCTGGTTGAAAAGAACAAACAAAACAGCTAAGTCGCATTTTGGAAAGATCAGATCACTGGTTTTCTATATTAGATTGAGAATATTCTGCTTCTAGTGAGCGATTATGTTTTCATACTTGCATGTGCATACATAAATATATTAATTCACAACCAAGGAAGAATGGATTCATAAAACCACCAGGTTTCTACTGGCCAGTTCAGTGGACTGCATGCAGTCAAGAAAAGAAAAATAAAAGAGAAGTCCCCAAGTCACTTGTCTGAAGCTTAGCCATTATATTTATGTCGTTCCTGACATATGTTACACATATTTACACAGAAACTTGCAGTCACTACAGACATACCCACAACATTTATCCCTCACAAGCACTACCAGTTTCCATAGAAAACAAGCCTTGTAATCTACACTCTACTTTTACACCAATACCTCTTCCGTCTTCTCTGTACCCGATTTGCATTTTGACAGTAGTGAAAGAACTGTAACACACTTTTCCCTGTAATCTATAGCAGTGAATTTCAGCCTGAGAAACCACAGCTTCCAAGTGCCCACTGCCAGCAAAACTAAGGAAGGCAAGGCTTCTGCTATGTAGATTACTCCCTACAAGTTCTCTGGGGATCCACAAATGGAAAAGTCTGAACACTACCAAATCACAGAAAACTTTGTAAAAATTTGTACTAGCTTTATGAATATTCTGACGTAGGAGTAGAAGTGAGCCACGTTGTAGGGCTCATTGTTTTGGATAGTGTGTAATACTTAGAAATACATTCCAAGTATTCTTACACAGGTATGGGTGTTTGATATCCATACCCCACTCAGTGGCATAGTTGTCCACATAATACAAAACTAAACCTAACTGTAAACAGTGAATGTACATATAGCACAAAAACTGCACTCTGTAGAAAAAGATAGAAGGGTATATATGGTTTTGCAACACTGTACCCTGATTTCAGTCAGCCACATCAGGGAACCACACAGAAACACACCTGCAAGTGAAGCTGCAGAGCAGGCACAGAGCTGCTCCACAGAGCATACACACACCTTAACTGTGCATAAAGTTTCTCTCTATTAAAGGCTGACTTCCCAGATGTGTGGGTGAAAGTCTGGAAGAAAAACTTCAGCCTTATTTGCAAAAACACGCACTGTATCAGCTTTGAAGTTCCGTACTTTCAAAATACCACGGTCATTTAAGATCCACCATAACAGGTGTTGTAACATCCTTTACAAAAACAGTTGCAGAATCAAAGAGCTTGTGGAAAAGAAAGAAAATCTGTGCACCCTTTGGCTCTGCCCTTGAAAAAACATTATTATGCTGAATTTCAATAGCAGAGCACTTCTGTTGACAGCCTTTCACTGAAATTACCTGTTATAATAAGGTTAAATAACCATATTTTCAGCACTATAGCCTTAGTCTAGTTTAGCAACTGCCTTGACAGCAGTCCAGAACTACCTTGTGCACTTCACTTCATCTGTAAACCATTGAAACTGTAACGTGCTTCAAGCAGAAACAGTATCTGTATTTATACTCCCTGTTGTATTAAACAAAAACTTCTAAATCAACGCCAATTTTTCGTCATCCCTCGTGACTCTAGGTTTCTTCCACAGAATCTATTGATGTTCTAGTTCAGAGAATTCCTGGAAGAATTGTTTCAAGCTGTCACCCATCCTTCTGGAGGTGACCGAAGCTTGAGGACTGACAGTGGCAAAAAAAAAAAGCCTCTTGGAAAATGTACCATTAAACTCAAAACAGTGAGTTTTACCCTCCACCCTACAGTGACATCATGAGAGGAAGAAGAAAAACTCTTACCTTCAAAAACACTACTTATGATAGAACAGAAAACTGTACTGCTGATATTACATCACTACACAGATTAAGTTAATGGATTCAGGGATATGCAACTAGGTTTTCTGCAGTGATTTTTGATTCCGTGATTTTTCCAAAAGTTTCTTAGGTTAGGTTGCCATTACAGGCCAAATGTTCTCATTTTATAAACTGCTGACATCAAAGACAACTAGAGATCTCCATAATACTTTATCACTACTGATAGAAAGGTGCAAATATTTTTCAACTATTAAATCTCTATATGCAGTAAGGAAATTCTGAAAAATAACCAATTTACAACTAGAACTGTCATCATAATCTTTACAATATACTGAGAGAAGAAAAAATCATCTATTCACGAGACATCATCAAATTGTTAGTTTACATATTTGAAAGTGTTTATTTTCATTATGAGTTTGCCAGAGGTTTATGGCCTGTATAGACACTGTGTTTATACAAGCGTGTGGATTTTTCAGATTTCATTTTTTTGGAACACCACTTCTTCTAGGACAGTTCTCACTCCCTTCTGCCACTTGAACTAGATTAAATTCCACATTTATTTCTTCTAGTACAAAATTATTATAGAAGCAATTAAACTTTGAAAAAGTGTAGATGTCGTGCCTGTTCAAGGGCAGAGATACTTGGTAATTATGGAAAAAAATAATGAACAATGACTAAAAATTGTTCTCAGGCCTTCACTGTCCACCTGTCATTATTTTTCTCTACAATTCTATTGACATGAGGCTGCTATTGAAAAACTGCATAAACTATTGTACAACCTAAGTGCTCCAGGTATATGTATCTGCTTTTATTTAGTGTGGAAGTTCGCACAAGGCATAGTTGCACAATTCCTCCTCACAACAGATATTCAATTTTTTAAAAACTTTATTTTAGAAACAGAAAATTAGACAGAGAAGCCAAACCTAACACAATCCTTGGAGGAGTATGTCTGAAACCACACATATGCAAAGTTTATGTTAACCTCCTACTGTAGTGTTCTACGGTTAATAACAATCTAAAGGCAAGTCAAACAAAACAGAATTAATGTTGTTTCTATTACCACCCTGCTGTTGAGCTTCCTCTTCACAATTCTTCCAAATTTACCATCACAATACCTACTACTGGTTTTCCCTCCTTTTCTTATACTCTGCTGCATAAACAGAAGAAATGAACTGAACAAGCTTCACTGGATAAACTCGCTTTTCTTACAGTACAGGAACCGACCCAGGCAGGAACAGAGAAATCAAATGAAACAAAATTATGAAGTTATTAACATGGAGTGGGCTGAATGCTAACGCATGCATGATCACAGTTATCTCAAGAGGTGATATTGGACTTCCAAAAGGCATGGCAAACCAGTCTTTTACACTGGGCACTATACAAATCACTACTTCAAAATTTTTCTAACACACATTTTAAGAAAGACTATATAAATTCTCTATTCATAGAATCACAAAATCATTCAGATTAGAAAAGATCTCTAAGATCATTGAGTCCAACTACTAACCTAGTACCATCGTGTTCATCATTAAACCATGTTTTCCAGATTCCACATCCACATCAACTGGATCACTCTCAGGTGATTCCACCACCTCCCTGTGCAGCCTGTTACAATATGCCTGACCACTGTTTCCATGAAGAATTTTTTCCTAATATCCAATTTAAACCTACCCTGGTGCAGCTTGAGGTCATTTCCTCTTGTTCTATCACTTCTTACCTGGGAGAAGAGACTGACTCCCACCTGGCTACAGTCTCCTCCCAGGCAGTTATAGAGAGCAATAAGGTCTCCCCTGAGCCTCCTCCAGGCTAAGCAACCTCAGCTGCCCCAGCACTCCTCATAGGGCTTGTGCCCCAGACCCTTCGCCAGCTTCTCTGGACATGCTGCAGCACCTCAATGGCTTTTTTGTAGTAAGGGACACAAAACTGAACACAAGATTCAAAATGCAGCCTTCTGAGTAAACAGGAAAAACCACTTCCCTGGTCCTGCTGGCCACACTATACAGTCCAGGATGCCACTGGCCTTCTTGACCACCTGGGCACTGCTGGCTCACGCTCAGCTGGATGTTGACCAGCACCCACAGGTCCTTTTCCGCTGGGCAGCTTTCCAGCCACTAAATCATTTTAGTTATAGCAATTCAAATGGGGGATGGCAACACTGGGGGAGAAAAATCTACTTTAGGTTGATGATTCCTTTAATTAGTGAGATTGCAAATCATTTCACTGGTCATACAAATGGCTCAGGGCCAGCTAGATGAATACTGGTCTCTCCATTTTATTCATGCACACTGGCTTTAGGAAGTGGAGCTGCTTTAGATTTGTATCAGAATAATGAAATACAAACCAAAAGCCACTGATATCAATATAGAGTTCCAATGTCAACAGATTCTAGAATCAGGGAAAGTGAGTAAAGTGCTGCTCAGTACTGAGACTTTTCACTGTCAGTTCATTGAAAACTAACAAAAAAAAAAACCCTATAAAAATGTAACACATTCATGTCCACTATTACCAAAGAATTTAACAAGAAACTCCAATAAAATAAAGTAACAAAAACAACAACAAAACCCCACAGTGTGGCAATAACATCTTTTTCATGACAGGTCAAAATTTTTCCATTATCAGAAATATTCTCATGAAAATCAGTTGCTACCTGATGACCTTTTTGGCTTTCTTCATTCATGAAGTCCCCAATACCTGATGTGGTATTAAGCATCTTAGTCTGGATGTCCTGCCACTGTACATCGTGGAAGATTCAGCTCAGTGGACCCTGAGCTGATGTTGTGACGGACATTGTACAAACCACAACGTACATGCAGTTCTTACTACAACACTGCAAACAGCAACATGATTGCAGGCACAAGTTAGTATTACACAGAAGACAATTTAAGAACACAGTACAAGCATGTATTCCCTTGTGTTGCTTTTTGCATCTTACACTCAGTCACCTCATTTTTTTATCTGTCTCAACACTAGCAACATTAGCATTGTGTCATGCTCATGAGTGACTAGTACCAAAACACAAGGTGAGACTCCTCCAGCAAGAGCCAGACACTTAAGGAACCATATACCTTGAAAATCACAGGGGCAGGTTTGGCACCACAGCAAGAAGCCAGTTGTTTTTTTTTTAAGGGGCACAAATCTCAAGTCAGTTATCCAAAACAATCCATACTGCGAGCTGGCTGTCTACATGGGTGGTGAGAACTCGATGCAGCTCAGTAGAAACTTCAAAAGGCAGTGAGCCTCATCCCTTTAACCTGGACTCTCCTCTGCTGTCAAGGCTACAGAGGACGTCTTGCACAGTAAAGGTGCCCTGCGCCAAGACCCCACCAGGCGGGCGAGTGGCCTCTCCTGCTTCTTCCACCCTGGCTGCTGGTGAGGAGGATAAAGACATCCAGAGCAGCGAACGGGCCGGTCGGACGTGGATCGGGAGGAGATGCTGGCCAACCCTCCATGCGTGGCAGAGCACGGGGGGTCACCCAAACGGGACAGCACGTGGCCAGGCCTGGGGGGCCGTGCTGGAGGTCGGAGTGTAAAGCGAGGAGCTTTCCTCAGCCAGCGTCCCACCGGGCCCGAGGCTGCGCTCTCCACTTCCTCTCTCCATGCCACGGGGGAAAGTGCCCCGAACCTCCAGGGAATCAGCCGCTGCCACCGCACCTCGGCGCCCCTTCGCAGGCAGCGGGCGCGCACCCACCGACACGGCACCTCCCCGGCACCCGCAGCCCCCCCGCACGCACTTACTGAGCGCCGCCACCGTGCCGGCCTCCAGCAACAGGCAGTCCTGGCGGGAGCGCGCCTCCAGCAGGGCGCTCGGCCCCGGCTCCTGCTTCCAGAGCAGCCGCAACCCTTTGCTCAGAGCCATGAGAGCCGCCGGCCGCGGGAAGGAAGGCGCAGCGGTGCGGGCGGAGGGGGTGGCGGAGGAGCCTCCGTCCCCTCGAGGGCGCGGCGCTCGGGGCCCGCTGGCAGCCCCAGGGAGCAACTCCGGACCCGGGTCCTGCCCGCCCGCTTCTCCCAGGGAGGCGGGTCAAGGGGGACGGCCGTGCCCCGCTCCTGATCACCTCAGGAAGCCTCCGAGCGCTTCCAGTGCGGGGACGCCCAGCGGTGAAGGGAGCGGAGCGTTTGCGGCTGCAGCTCCTCCGTGTCCCCCACAGCTCCGCTGCTGCCTCCTCCTCCTCTCCCTCTCCCTCCACCTCCTCCTCCTCCTCGGGGAGCCCCCGTCTGCGGCCAGGGGGGCGGGAGCAACTTTCCCCTTTGCCCTCTGCTTTATCCCTTCCCACCCGCGGTAAACTTTCCAGAGTTAACTTTGTCCCTCCGGCTCCGCGGCTGCGGCTCCTCCTCCGGGACAGGTACCAGCCGCCGGCGGGGCGCTGCCACCGCCCTGCCCGCGAGGGAAGGGAGGAGGGGAGGAGGGGCGGCCGCCACGGCACTGCCGAACCCGGTGCTATTCCCGGCTATTCCCGGCCCGGCTCGGCCCGGCTCGGTGGCGCCGCTCCCCACCCCCGCGGGGGCGCGTCCGGGCCGCGGCGGCTGAGGCGAAGGTCACCGTCGAGTCCCGGGCAGCGGGGCGGGCCCAGCAATGCCTTGGATGCCGGCGTTGCTCCCGCCGCTGGCGTGGCAGGCGGAGGCTGCTCTGCTGGCTCTGCCCGGGGAGAGGCCGCGCTCTTTCCCGCTTCCCGCTTCCTGCGGGGAGCGGCCGCCCGGGCTCCGCGTCGCTCCCCGACAGAGCCGGCAGGGAGCTCCTGTTGGGGGGAGCCGACTATGCCCTGTCCCACGGGCTGCGTATAAAGAGTCTCGGTTAAAAGGCACAGTGCACATTTTAGGTTCGCTAGTAATTCAAAAGAGGTGTTTCTTCATATAAGAGTGCGCTGTCCTCCGCTCCCTCCCCCCCCCCCCCCCCCCCCCCCCCCCCCGGTATTACAGGATTCCCATCACAATTCCCTGTTGAGTCTGCAGAATGAGTGCTACTTTTTTTCCAGATTTAGCCATAAGGAATGGATCGAGGAGGTAGATACAGGTACACAAATGTGTTCAGAGGAGAGAAAACTCGCTTTAATTTCTAGCAGAGAATGTAGTCGTATGCATACACGGGTAAACCAAGCAGAATTCTAATTTTATAGACATTATTAATTATACCTTATATGTAGAGAAAACCGCGAAATTCAAAACCACACAAACTACCAACTGTTACTATTGTCTCACATTTACCTTGAGAACATCGGTCACAGTTGTGCTGTGCCAGTTGGAATGTAACAGTCCCTGCTCCCTTTGAACTTGATGGAAACAAACTGAAAAGCAAGTACTATCTTCCTGTCACAGACCTCTGGTTTATTTATTTTATAACCAGTAGTAATTTGGAAGGGAGAATAATTTTAGTTTATGGTGCCTCCTTAAAACAGCATTTTGAAAGGATCTGATAGGAAAAGTGGGATTGGTATTTGTGTAGGCCTTTTTTCCCACACGATCCTAAACTTTGACTACAGTACGTTGGGTGAGATTAAAAGTGTTGGGTAAAGTAAAGTAAAGGATCCAGAAACTGTAGAAACTAAGTGACCAGGATGAAAAATTGAGACAGCATGTAGTTCAAAGTCTGGGGGGGTTTAGAGGATATAAAAATGTAAATTAACCATATTCTATTTTAAACAGCAAAGGTGTGCCTTTCTTACAGCTCTCCTTTGTGAATGGCAGACCAAGAATCAGTTTATGTCTTTGACATCTTTCACTGTGACCTCCTTCCCTAGAGAAAAGTGCTCACTTGAGATGATATATTTGAAGTATCACTTAATCAGAGCTGCCTAAGACAGTTATATCACCTTATTTTAAAGAAGTTGCCCCTGCATTATATACTTATATATTTAAAAATAACAGCAAGAGAAAACACACTTTTTTTTTTTGAGTTTGTGTCTTTGCCTCTTAGGAATAATTCTTCATTTTGCCCTTTAAACTCCATCATGAGAGTAAACTTTCACTTAAAGGACACTAGTGTGTCACTCTCTATTGCCTGTGCTTGTAACTCGTAAGTAATTTTTGTCATCAGTGCCTTTCACTGCAAATTCCAAGAACACACAATTTAGGATGGCTAATAAAAAACTTACTGTCAGATTTCTTAGGTAAAATACTAGAGAAAGGACTGTTGCACCTGGGATAGTATTTTTCAGCACCTCAGTTATGAGGAGATGAGGGTGTGAGAGGAAAACTCAGATGAAGGTGGAAAGCTGGAAGCCTTAAGTGATGGGTGTGACAAAGCACTGCATCCACAGCTGGCTCTGTGACTGTGTCCTTTCTAATCTGTTATGAGCTGATCTCTCCAGTGTGTTCTGGTTGCAAAACATCCACGGCATAGAAAGATGCATTTTTAACAGTGTGATGTCATGATTACTGAAGAAGCAGTAAGTCAGTTAATTAGACTTTGTGTCATGGATCAGTTACCTTAGACACATAAGCCTGAGAAAGCACTGAAAAAACTATCAGAATATGGTGAAGAGGAGTGCTGAATAAAACCATTCAATTTACAAACCTCTTTCACACACAGAATGATGTCCAAAGTGAGAACTCAGATAGGAATCTTGCTTTATATATTAGGAGTGTGTGCAAAGGTTTCCCTTTGATAAGATCTTTTCGTCTAACCAAACTGTCTGTGTTTCAATGCATGGAATTCCATTTTCCAGGGAAAATGTTGAGAGTGGCAGATCATCTTTTAACTGATATTCGGAGTTGAGCTGTCTTACTCTGGAGCTTATGTATATGAGTATCATGGAAATGGATTAATTCCTGTAGTCATTTGAGGAGTCCCTCAGGTGAACTCTCTCTCTTCCACAGCACCTGTTTTCACCCAGGCCATATACCCTCATTAACTCCTCAGCAATTTTCCATTTCATCCTTCTTTCTAAGGATTTTTCCCTTCTTTTAATCTTCTGCATTTCCAATCCCATCTCCTACCCAGCCCCTTGTTTGCTCTGAAGCCTGCTATGCACTATAATGACTCCTGCTCCTAGATCTTTATGGTAGCGGATGTTTCCAGGGTCTGGATAACTGCCTCACTGAAAAACAGTTCTGTGTGCTGATTTTGGCAGGTGGCATTGTATGTTTGTTTGGAGACCATCAGAAGAGGAACAACAGGGGTGTTGCAAAACAGAGTTAGCAGAACTGGATAGAGGAGGGAGTATAGATAGCTGTTTGCTATCTGTCTGAAAGACTTTAGGGCATAGAATGGATCAATGTTCCTGTAGTACTACTTGTCTTACTATTGAGTGAACTTGGCAGTCTGGGACTCTACAAAAAACTTTGGTGATAGTAGTAACAAACAGTAGTAACAAACAAAATATACTTGTCTATGTCCAATATTCTGCTACTGGAATAAGTGGTAATTTTTTGAAGCTCGGAGGTTAAATATAAATTTCACTTATGACAGCATTTCCTGGAGATTTCTGGCCACTTGCACATAGCCTCAGTGGTCACAGATTCCTCAGGAAGTGTGTGCGCCCACAAGGTCATTGAAAACAGTTTGGGTTTTGCCTTTTATGAGAAGCTTTTGACTTCAGCAAGTACAGAAGAAATAGAGGAAATATCTCAGCACAGTTTTTCCTGCACATGACATTCGAAACAACTAGTAACTGCTGCTAATATGCAAAAGCTTTTATTGTTTTCACATTTTCCAGTTAATATTAGAATAAATTTTATTTAAAGCTGAATTTGACACAAAGAAGCATTTACAACACTGGTAGGCTAAAGTGCTCAAAATGTTGATCTTAAAGTAGCTGTGAGGTAATAATGTCACCTCTTACACTGTCAGTGAAATTGAGAGAACAGCTTTCATTTCTAGTTGGTTACACTTCTCCTGACCTAGTAAAGAACTTCGTGTGCAAAAATATCTGGTACTTTGTTACAGAGACAGTATGATATACTTTGAGCTAGGTCATTATTTCTCAACAAAATCAACAGCATTTCCTTAAAAATAGCTCTGAAGAGTGTAAGAAGCACGAGTAACAAATTAGTATGTTTTATTTGTGTGTTTAGATTTTGACTAAGATAGTCTGACCTTGCCATGAGTGTAAGAGGAGTGACGGAGAGACATTTTCTTTGCTTCAGTCAGTGACAATATTTTGAAATTTCCACTCCTATTTACAACCTTTCCTGACAAGCTCCCCTTATTCCTTTCCCTTGGGGTCTGTGATCCTTACAACACGAAGAAAAACTTTTAATACTAAAAATTCTGTATCATATTACAAATTAACCAATTATTTGGAAGGGAGAGGAATGAGTTAACAAAGCAGACCTGAGCTTCTGGTTCAGCAGGACACTAAAATATATGCCTCACTTTAAGTATATCAGTAGCCTAAATCTCACAGCTCCTTGCTTGGGTGACTTCTCAAGTGAATAAACAGTGCAGGTTCTGCTGCTAAAGGTGGTTGGACTGGAAGCAAAGTAGCTTTAGCCCTGACTGAGTCAGGGCCTATCTGGCTGCAGAGAGTAACTCCAGATTGGCAGAAGACTGGGTTGTAAATTCAAGCTCTGAAGATGTACCAGAAGTGGCTGAGAGATGCTCTGGTGGAGTGCTAACAGTTTTAGAAATGCTGCTAATGAAGAACTGTGTTTGAAGTGTTGCTGAGAGGTCAGTGGAATTTCTCACCTCCTCTTCCACTTATATTTTAACCCTGTGTGTGCTAAATGAAAGAGATCTCTAGAGAGGCAGATTGACTGCATTCACAGACATTAGGCTTTTCTTATTAAGAAACTCTTTTCAGTAACAGCAGCTGTTTTAAAGCTTAACATTCTTCATCCTAAAACTATGTGCAGATGAGCAGCATTAGTCAGATGGCATTTATTTAGGCACTAATAGTGACCAGACAACCAGATAAAATTCTTATTCTTTCTTCCAGATTGACATGCTTATGATTAGTTGTAGGTATCCCTCTCTCATGTTCAAAGGACTAGGAAGGCACAGAGTTTTCCACTGCTTCTTACCTAATTTTCTGGAACTCCTGACAGGAAAACCAAAATGCTTAATAAAATAGAAAATTTGAGTTTAAAGTGAACTGCTTAATATCTGCACAGGAATAGCTGCAGAATGTATGTTGGCAGTTTTTCTCAGTGAGCATATGCCTCTTCCTATTGTCTTAAAAATTATGCACACCTCTGTTGGACATCAACAGTGAAAGTGGAGTTTGTTGTTTACCCCATATTAAGGGATATGGTTTTGAAGAGGCAAAAAAAGGCATTCCTTTTGTCCATGCATCAGCTATGAGGAGAACTCCAGAAAGAGGCAATCTCAGATTACCTGTTGTGGCATTTCACTGGTATATAGTGGCCATCATTGTCACAGACAGAGTACTGGAAAAGACTGCCTGATACAAAGTGATTCCTAACTTCATTCTTAAATAAGATGAATTTTTAGAAGATATGTGCGTACCTTCAGAAACAGGAATTTGTCAAAAAAGCGCATTAAATCAATGCTTTCCAAAAGAAAAAATGTCATTAACTTCAGAGAACACAAGGGAAAACAGTCTATTGCTATTGTTTGACACTTAGTTCATCCTGTGAAAATGAATATATTATCAGTATTTTACTGTTTCATACTTTTCTTCAGAAAGATCTCACAAGTCTTTAAAACTGCTTTAAACACAGTGTGTGGCAGCAGTGATCTGTGCAACACAACAGCTATCTAGCAACCAGTACCACCACCCTACAACTACTGAGAAAAGAAGCCTTTTATCTCTGTAATGAGTAGGTTACTTTCTCCCAAATCTTAAATATAATCCAGAACCCCAATTCTTACGTAAAAATTCAATGGGAAACATTCCCCAGGTGTAAGGTTAAGGGTTTGTTTTCTGCGTCTTCCTTAAGATACAGAATTTCTAGATAATGCCTTTGATAATGGACTACTGGCTGTATGCCAGATACTAAACCCATGCAGAAAAAAAAGCCATGTATTCAGTCACTGTCTCAAAGCAACACAATATGTCTTGCACGCATAGATTTGCTCTTCCATGATCATATGTTCAACATTTTTTCCATTTTAGTTGTTCCCAGTACAGCATATGTGGTGCTTTTAAATTGAAGTTAGACTTCTTTCTTTCATTTAATTTTATAAACAGATGCTTTGTGATATTATGCCTCCTCATGCTTTAGAAAGCCTTGTCCATTAATTTTCATATTTAGGAGGGATTCCAGACCAAAGAGCAAGGGGAGCAAGAGGCAGTGTAATAACACATTCCCACGAAGGAAAGAGAACATATTTGCTTACCTGGAAGAATGGGGGTTTGGGGTTTTTTCAACTGCTTTTGGTAAAGTTTGAAAAATCTTGTAGAAATGTCATTGAACAATAAATCTCAGGTGTTCCTCTCCTTCTCAGCAGTTTTATGACAAGATGACTTAGACTGAATAGTTTGAAAAGACAGTGATATGAACTAGTTCAAATCAGAATAGTTAATGGAGTTCCTCAGTACAACACCAGACACAAACTGGAAAAGGTAAAACAAAAACTATAACAGTAAAATAACGCAAACTGGATAAGAAGTGAAGCTATTTCGCAGCCCCATTTGTGGTGAAGGTGGAGTGAATAACATATGTTTTCCTTGAAAGGAAAGGAGAACTGTAGAATGAGGTGTTATCTCTGTCAGTGCTGCTGTAAAGGGGTAGCTGACAAAGCACAGTATGTGAATGAGGGGAAGAGACCAGAAAAGAGAACTGGTAGTAATGCCACAGTTTGAAGTTATTTGAACAACTGTTTTGGTATATTACATTATTCTTAATGCACCGGTTAAATCTACAGACTTTGTGCAGGTGCAAGTAAACATAGGTAGGTTTCACTCCCCTTGCTAGTCAGTGTTTGTTTTTTGAAAATTTGACTTGTTTACTTAGGTGTGCCGTTCTGTTCTGCTTCACTAAAACAAGATTTTACATTGCTTTTACAAAAAGAATTACCTGTACTTCTTATTCGTGCCACCTTCCCCATTAACATATAAACCATTTGAGGTTGACTAGGAACGATAGATTCCACCCCCAGGGTGCAGGTGATTTAGATTTCACCTGTGCCTGTAGCTCTCATGCAATCCCAGTTAGCCTGATGATTGGTCATGGCACACATAGCAAAAATGATTATTCCACAGAGTTGAGTAAGCCAGTCTAGGCCTTGCTGGCCTGGCTGATTGAAAACAGAGGGAATTAGAGCTAAACTCATTTGTGGGCTTCTATCCTTTTTTTTTTCTCCAAATATGCGTGTGTGTGTGTGTGTGTGTGCATGCACCTTGAAAATTAACCAGGGTGAAAGGGCGGTGATAAATCATCTTTGCTTGTAATCTGCACTCTATTCCTAGATCATTTCCTTGCTTTTGGTACCAGCCAGGACCACAGGCACCCCCATAGTACCAGTGACCTGGGAAGGCTGGTGGGTGTGGGAAGGGGTAAGCGCAGATTGTGGGCAAGCCAAAATAATTTCAGCAACTTGGTAAAGCAGGGAGGTGGTGGTGGGGAATGGGGTGGAGTGGAAAGACATCGTGTGGGTGCGGCTGGAAAAGCTCAGCAAAGCTGTGGGTTTGGGGGGAAGCCAGCTCTTGGGGTGTGAGAATTACTGTGCCGTGTAAAACTAACTTTGGAGGGCAGGGGAAGCTGGAGCATGACAACAGTGCTCATGTCAACCCTCTGAAGCCAGAAGTAACAGCCTTTCTTCTGTTGCACACCCAGTCCATTACTGTTCACCTTGTGCAACGTCTGTTTGCTGCTGTTTTCATTATCTCTACTTCAGTAACTCTTTGGATTGCCTTCCTCGCTGCCCTCATCACCAGCTTTATTTTCCTTATTGTCCTATTACCCTTTCTCTTCTTTGTCCCTCCCCCTGCTTTGTTCTCTGATGCTTTTTGCCCAGTTGGTCCCCGATGGTTAGATTCTGTTATTAGCGACCCTCCTACAAAGAGAGAGTTACTGCAATCACTTCCTCTGTCTTTTTAAAAGATGGGTGCACTGACAGTTTTCCTGTGCTGCTCTTACCGAGTAGCTATCTTGAATAACGTTCCCTGTATATTTTGGTAGCAGTTCAGCGGAATACTCTCTTTACTGCTTCCAGAAATTTGAAATAGACTGTGTCTGGTCCTGGAGATTTATTGCAAACTACATGGAAGGGCCAGAACTGGTGCGGATCCTTTCCACATGGAAACACTGATGCGGAGAGTTCGTAGTATGCTTGAATAAAATCAGAGATGTTCTGTGAGCTTAAAAATGCCTCTGAGAAGACAGAGTTACTAAATTCAGTTTAATCCTAGAAGCTGCTGCTCAGAAGATCCTGCCCTGATACAGGAACAGAAGTCCTGGATGGGCCAGGATACAACATATTGCAGAGAAATCTTTGTAAAATGACTACTTTTAAGCAACCTACTGCCTTAAGAGGCAGATCTGTGCATGTTGATTTATTAGATTACTATTTTTTAATTATTTTCTGCACTTGAGTGCCATAGGGGAAAAATCTGAGGTATCCTGAGACAGATTTCTTGGACTGTCTACTAACCATGCCAGAAGCCAGCTACACTCACACTCAATGCCCTCTCTACCTTCAGAGCCACTAGCTGCCTAGCAGAGCCTCTTTGGCAAAGCACAGATCAGCACCAATATGCTTCATTAGATTTTAGCTGGCTCCACACAGAGACAGCTGAGGTGTTGTTGCATCCTGGGGTTGAGGGGGAACCAGACAGTGACAGCACACATCTGTCTTGTCTTTCTCCATGCTGCAGAAGAGTTTATCACCAGACCTGTGTGCCACACACACACCTGGACCCAGCCAGGGTTCAGCAGTGGACCTGAGATGATTACTGCTCTCTGGCTCCACAGCAGTGAGAAACAGCCCAGAGCCCCTGTACAGCTGCAGATGTCTATTCAAGCGCCCTTGCAACCACCCAACACAATGTTTATTTGTTGGGATTTTGGTTTTTTCCCTTCAGGAAGGGCTGTTTTATTTAAAAATTGCTTAAGACCACTAGTCATTTTTGTTAGATGCTAACACTAATTACAATATAAACTTAGCAGCTCACACAGAGGGTAACTGTACCAGATAGCACCTACAAACAGCTTTTCTGAACTCAACTCTCGTTCTAGGAGCAGACCTTGAAACCACTGCAGTCCCTGTGAGTTGCCCTTTTCCAGTGCTGATTTTACATCACATTTGAATAGATCCCAACTCCTACGGGCATCCTGCAGACTTATTTTATGGTATAGCAATTCTTCGGATAGCAACCTCCTCTTACTGATTGTGAATTTGGTTTAAATTTGGAAGACTTGTATAAACATTTGCATTGCGGGTTTATTTGTTTGTGGGGGGTTTTTTTGTTGTTGTTTCCTTTTAGCCAAGCATTAACGTCATGTTTATAAACAGTAGATAGACTGGCACTAGTTGTTACCCCAGTAAAATCTATCTATTGCCAAGTAAGCATAAGCATGCTCCTAGTAGGGAAGAAGTGTTCTAGACCTACCTTCTTCCCGAAGCTTTGTAATAATGTCCTTGCTTTAAGTTTGGTGGGTGCCATTTGTAACCAGGTAGAAAAGCATCACTGCTTAAACAGGGAAGACAACTGAAGAGCTTTTGTACTTCTCAGCTTTCTTTGCTGGCATAACCAGTCCTGAGCAGTGCAGTCCTGGTGAGTGCAATCCGATAGGAGCCTTCTGGGGCAGTGCATCAAGCTCAGCAAATCCATCCTAGCAGCAAGCAACCTGATTTATATGTTACTATACTGCAACAGATGCTATGTTTAACTTTTCACTTCTCTTCCAGCTGTTGAGTTTTCAAATAAAATCTTTACTGAGCTTAAAAGTACTACTCAACTAGTCAGAAACTAGTCAACAATTGTAAAAATGTCCCTCACTGCTGTATGGCACTCACTTTTGAGGCACCTTCTCCTTTGGCAAGAGCTTGACTTGATGCACCAAACTTGACAAGATTCTCTGTCTGGTTCAGAAAGAATTTGATTAAAACTAATAAAATACAGACTGATGAGCATTGGATAAACTGTCTTGTTTTGTGCTTTGTTTCCAGTGTGTCGTTGGACATCATGGTGGCAGGTTTTAAAAAACCAACCAAAAAAAAGATTGGATTCTGGCATAAGGATTTTAAGGGGCTCTAAGAAATGCCAATAGATATTTCAGATTCATAGTACAGTTGTGAGTGCAGGTAGTATTGTAAGGGGGTGCCATCCCTGCCAAAGCCCTCAAGACAGTCTTTAAAGAATGGCAAGAACATAGTAGCAATGACCCCCTCCCTGCCCTAGCAGGAGATGCAGGGTCTCAGAAATGCCAAAAAAGTGAATTCGGTGAAATTAATGTTCGGAGTGCAGCAAATTTTGATGGGGCTAGAAAGGTCTAGATAAGCAGGCAATGCACAAGGAGCAGGAGATATTCTTCTCCCAAATGTAAAGCAGAAAAGCAAACATAATGAAGCGATGCATTTAATCTTTTCATTTAACAAGATTAAGAGAGTAATTTCCATCTAGATTTACAAATATTACGAAGAGTTTGTTGAGCTGTGTCTGAAACAGTAATACTGTTTACTGGTTATTTTAACATGATTATTGTTCTAAGTAATTCATAGTCCCAGAAACTGCTACCACTCCTGTATATCAAGGGCTATAGAGTACAACAGCTAGTATCTTAACAAACCTAACTCAGTTATCTTGATGTAGTTAGAGATCTGAATGAAGTCTGATAAATATTTGGCTTCTCCATTGGAAGTGCCATTATATTTAGTATCCAGATTCATCTATAACTGTCAGTTTTTATTTGAACAGACAGATTTTCTTCAGATATTCTGTTATAAATGGTCAAAAATAAAAAGCTTGTCTCTCAATTTATTACTGCCCTGTTTTCAACTCCTTTATCCTCTCCTTTGATGCAGAAAGGGAGTATGCTCTTCACAATCCCCATTCTATAAACTCCAGTCTGCTCTCCCACTGTTTTTGCATCTCCTATGGGTAACCAAATTCATTAGTCATTGAGGTATTATGTAGATGAACGTGGATGTGAATGGGTGCTCTGATGAGCAATTTAACAGGTACTTCTTGGATGTATCAGAAACTTGACCACTGCCAATTGTCAGGAGCTTTGGAGTTGGGCATCAGCTGAAGGGGCTGACAGGGAAGGCCCAAGGGAGGAGAATGAAGCTGTTTAAGAGTTAGGGATCATAGTCTTGGATTTAGGTGAAATTTAGCATCAAATTCTTTCCTCCGAATTAGCAGTTGCATTCCATTCTCATCCCTCCTACCTTCTTGGCATGTAACAATTCATTTGTCCCTCGGTTTCTTTATCAGTGAGACAAGAGAAAAATCTCACATCCTGGTACAGGCATCTGACAGTAAAAGGTAAAAATACCTGTCTGTCTGTTCATCCCCACACTAATATTTCCTGCAAGGAAGCCTATAGGAAAAATCACATTCCAAGCAGGTCAATTTACTGAAACTAATAACTGGAGAGCTCGCCTGGTACTGGCTTGCATATTGCTCCAATCTTTCCTAGTTCAGGGCAGATACTGTTTGTGGGCAGGAAGGAGTCTGAAGAAACAGCAAAATGCTGAAACAGCAGATAACAGTGTGCTCCCTCGGCCAGACACCCATTTAGCTATGTTTCAGTCCCAGGGCACTTGACTTGCTTTGTTTTAGATAATGTGCAGTGCTCTTCCTCCCTAATGTGGTCATGTTTACAGACATAGCCTTTATGTCAGTGGCCCCTTCAGGGGAGTGTATAGCTGACCAATTCCACAATACTGGAGCATCAGGACCAACCTTTCACTGACCCTAAACTCACCCTTTCTAGGTAGTCCAGCATGGAGGCGTTTTCCCAAGAGATATGTAACGGCTGAAGTGTAGTTATTTCTGGCAGAGACCCAACAGCTAAACAAAATTAACTGTGCCGCTTCTCTCATTGCTTCTAATCTTTGGGCAATTTTTTTCAGGAAAACCTGAAGAGAATTCAAAACCCTAAAGGAGACCTTTAACTTTTTTTTATTAATCCCCCTCTCCAGTCTCACAGACTTTCTCTGCCTTTCCAAAGTCTTCAGGGAATGCTCTTGCACTTTCCAAGCAAAGCCTCTTCTAAGCTGGCCCGTGACAAATGCTCTCTTCTGTATCCTTCCCTCCTCCCTTCTCAACTCTGTTAGATGGTCAAAGGACCTGCCTGGTTACCGACCCACTTGGCAGAGCAGTTTTCTCTGATGCCTTTCTTTGCAGACTTGCCAGCCCCCAGGGATTGGCTCAGCAATCTTAACTAGCACAAACACTACACATTCCTGCATGCACATGCGTACACATGGATCATTTGTCCCCTACTCCTCGCTCTTGGTGAGTGTCTTTGGGGACAGGCTAATAACTAAGGTCAAATAACTAGGATACAATTCAAAAGAAACCAAACCACTTAATACTATTTTTAAAGAAGTTTCCGCAATCTTTCTGTATTTTCTATTATTTTTATACTTTCTATTGTTTGTCATTATTGCGCTGAGATAACCTCTAACAAACCTCTTGGAGCTAGCAACTTTAAACATCTTTAAAAATAAGTATTTTTAAAGAAAACTGTTCCTTGGAATAACACTTCATCACAGTATTTGGGTTTTTGGGAATGACATCTCACAAGATTTAAAAAAAAACAGTGAAGAGTAACAATTTTAGATTTTGATCCACAGAGATTTAATTGGAATGGAAGGCAATGTGAATTAAAAGTGACCTTGCATTGACAATTGTGTGCGAAGACAAAATTAGTTTAATAGCAAATATTTTTAAAAAATGAATAGTCTTTAAAGATGCTAGGTATAAAAAGAAAACTAAGGGTAGCAAAGGTCTGCTGTTAACAGAAAATAGTACGATATGCCGCCTTGCTTCAGCCCTGACAGAAAAATGTGACGTACAAAAATCTACTTTAACAGGAGAATACAGCCACAAGTAAGAATAAGGGAACAACAGTGTTCAGTAAACATGAAAAAGCTGGTTTCAGATTGACAGGACCAGTTCAAAGAAGCTAATCAATTCTATCATGAAGCAAACAGTTTTTAACTCTGTATATGACAAGAACCTAAAGTTCAGAAAGTTCAGCAGGAAGGCGGTAGGCATACTAGCTGGAATCTGAAGGAAGGCAAAAAAATTAGGATAGTTTAAGAAAATCTGACCAATTAGGAAAGACTAAAAGGCTCAGACAATTAAAAACAGGCAAACACATTTTTTAACTTTATAAAACAAGGATATTAAGTCAGTTTAAATCCAGTATCCCAAAGTTACTGCAAAGATCCCAGAGTCACAACTCATGTGCAGAGAGCCACAGGAGAAAAAAACAAAACAAAACCAAACCCAGCTAATCCAAGTCTGTGTATTTGTGACTCAGATATTCTTTAAAATAGCATGGGTGTAACTGATACTACCACGCTACAGGATGGGTGGATTGGTCACCAGCCAGTCCATATATTTCTAATTCTGTAAAGTTGTTCTTGTTAGGGGTTCTTTAGATAGAAAAAAACCCAGCTTTTTTTCTGCTCAAGTGATTACCTCTTCTGTTCTGTACTTGTTTGTTATACCAGTTATTAGCATTAATTTTATCAGAAGAGTTATAGAAAAATATGGAAAATATGTAGAGTGGAAAAAACAACTGACTAAAGACCCCCCATACACCACTAAGTGGCCTCTCCGTGGTGCATGCTCACAGGCCTTAGTGTGAAGCACTAAGAAATGCAGAAGCAGCCGTAGCAGGACACTTGCCTAGTGAATGCTTTCCTTGCTGTGGGACGACTACCCACCATGAGGCTATGGAGGGAGTAATTTTGGCCAACCTAACTGGCAGAGTGTTTGGTGTATGTCAAACTAAGCCATAGCGCAAAAGCTGCATCTCTCTCTTTACAAGGCTGTAAGTCTGAATTACTCTTTTAACAGACTGAACTAGACTAGTTTTGGTAGCAATAAAATTGATGTATATTAATTAGGATTTATAGAATGAAGTGTATGTTATGATCATATTTTCTCAACTACCTTGTCACAGAAAACAGAAATTGCTGTAAAAATTTCAGTACTCATGCAAAGTTAGGCCTCATTAAAGAATACTCTTTCTTACTGCAGTAGACAGTACTCCTCCAAAACCGTTCCACTGTAGCAAAATCTGCTGCTGCAGTCTAAGCCCATGTCAGATTAACTGCAAACAAGAAATACAGGTAGCATTTCCCTCTGTAGAGCTACATTTTTATTGGCTTAAAATTGAATGTAGTAGCAGTAATGGAATAAGCAATTAAAATGTAAAGTTAAACCCAAGAGCTAGGGCATTTGATGTCTTTTATGGAGTCACTGAGCTAATGCTAGTGTTTGCCTCACCCTGGAAGGAAAACATAAGCCAGGAAACAGTATTTATGCTTTTTGATGCTCTAGACACTAATTATTCAGCTATGACAAACAAAATCAAGTCTTATGCTACCTTGTTATTCTTGTTTAATGACTGCATCTTCAGTGTGCAGATTTTCTGTTGCCCCCAACTCACTAAACCTAACTATGCTACTATTCATGTCTGATTTAAAAGACAAATATCAAAGACAATCAAATTTCTATTCTGGGTCAACACCATGCCAACACAAAGCCAGGAATACACAAAGCCAGGAATACACAGTAGCACTGTGCTCTACTACTTATTTGCAGTCAGGAGGGTTCCATCAACCACAAGCCGGACTGACCTGAATAATGAAAGCTTAAAACATATGCATAGCCTTTGCTGGTTTGCAGTCACTAGCACTATTACACCATCCAGTTGTGATGCCTGCTTTATGGAAGACACATGGATGCTTTCTCATTCCTCAGCTGGTCAGTATGTGTATGCTGGTGAAAATTGCCTCATACTGCATTCACCCTGTTAAAAAACAACATGATGATTCCAAACAAAAAGATAAAATAGTCTGGTGGATATACATAAATATTTATTATCAGTTTAACTTCATTTTACTAGAAGTCTTTAAACAGTTTTTCTTTTTTTTTTTTTGCCAAAATGTTGCATCTATCTGACAGAGTTGCTACTGTCATAGCTTCCCTGCACTGGGAATGCACAGCTTACACTTAGATTCCAAAACAGTCTATTCAAGATAAAGAACCTTCAACTTTAGTGCATATGGAGCTATTTAAAGATTGGTAAGAAGAACTCCCCCCTCCCAAATTAAGAGTCTGTTACAAAGATTTCATTATCAAAAAGTGAATATACAAATACTAAAAAAATGCTGGCTTGAAAAAGTGATTTCAGAATTTACTGTACACATTGTAACAATTTATTATATAAGCTGCTTCTACATGCAAGCAGATCTTACATTTGGTGTAAAACATTTATACACATTCTTTACAATTTGTACATATTTAAATGGCTGTATCAAACAACACCGCGCTATGGAATTTTGGAAGCAAACAACTAAAATTGGGAGGAGAAAAAGACAAGGTTTATAAAATGTGAACAAAACTCGTGACACTGAAAAGACTTAGGCTTAGTCTCGTTTGGTTTGGTTTCAGGTTATTCAGGCAGACCCAGATTTTACTTCTAGCACACAAAAGTAACACCAACGCAAAACAGAGTAAGGCAACTATTGAACCAGCAGACTGTACCCATCACTTAAATGGCTTATAGGCAAAATGCCTGTTTTAGGATTTTTCTTTCCTAAAATGTTTATTTTCTAGGCACATTTTAGCAAAACTGCATTTTGGCTTTCCTGCTTGCCTATGGCAAGAATTACTGTAGTTGGTGCCCATTGTGAACACAGGTGGTGGTGGCTTTTTTGGTTTGATTCTGTGAAAAGCCAAGGCCTCAAATGGTATTTCAGTAGTATGAAAGAGGACGCTGATAAAGGAGGATGATCAAAGCACAGAGTTTGTGTGATAACTAATGTGGTTATTCAGTACTTTTGCCACCTTTTAGTTTGCATTAGAAGGCAACGAAAAGTTAACCCGACCCAATAGCATACCATACCACTACACGAAGACCTGAGCTTAGTTGGAATCTGGGGACTTCTACTATTTGTGGTTAGATGTGGCAGTGTCCCCTCTGCTGAAACACTTCAAACTCTCAGAGGGGAAGCTGGCTCTGTACAGCACTAAGGAACACCAGTGCCTTATGACATAACATTGGGGGTGTCAAAGTGCTGGTATGGGAAACTGTTTTTCACATCTTCCTGAATGGCTCGTTCCTTGTTTGTACTTTGTCTTCTTATAGAGTGCATAGCAAGAAAGAGTGAGCCTGACATAAGCTCTGAGTTGGTGTGCCACAAGTACAAGATTTAGTTAGAAGGAAAAAGAAGAAAGGGAAGAATGAATTATATTTACCAGAAGTCATAATTGGAACGATGTGCCATGGCTGCATATGGGAAGCAAAACTTAAGAACAAAACATTCATTCAGGAGATTATCATGAACATGTGCCAGAAACATACACAAATATAATTCCTCCTGGTTACTGAATTGCTAGAGAGGTCAATTGAATATAATACTATTAGTTCATTTGCTCAAGTTTGTCCGCTTTCCCACTTAAAAAAAAAGGATACAAATGCATAACTCTGATGTTGATTATAAGATTTTGGAAGAACATCTAATAGACACAAGTCTTCAGTAAGTCCATGGCAACACATCAGTTTGATAATTTAGATCCCTATAACTGACAGCATTATCTAGCTGTTTTTATTTAAATGATGATACAAATGGGAGAGCATTCAAGATAAGAACACCTTATCTTATGATTTAGACTGATAAAGTAAAATTTAAATAACACTTTTTTTCTACAACTGATTCTTCTTCTTCTTCTTGGGTTGTTTGTTTGGGGTTTGTTTCTGGGTTTTTTTCCAGGTTTGGAGTTTTTTTTAAATTTTCTTTTTAGCAAAGGCTTTTTATTAGCATTGCCCCCACATCAGAAAAGCACTTTGGAGTTGTTCTTTATTGTTGACTACTCCTTATCCTCTACATCACAGGAAAGCGGCTGAGTGCCTGCCTCAGCTTCTGTGCAATCTGAAACAAAGAACACAACATATTTAATATGTAGTTACTTTACACTGTGCAGAAATATGATCGCAGAGTAAGAAATTAATTGTTTCCTCATTTGATGAAAAACTGCAGATTTTACTACAGGTTTTGTGTATGTAACAAATGTGGATAGAGCCTTTCTCAAATCTTCATTTGCGAAGCCTAGCCATGATGATGATGTGTACATAGGACTCTCAAAGCATTCCATTATAAAGACTTTCCTTCTCATATATACAGTTTCTGCCTTGCTCATTTTGTACTTTCACTACTAAGGTTGTGTTGGAGAAAGCAATGTAGGCAGGGCTGTCATCCTGCCTATTTGCTTAACTAGCACTGCACTACACAGGAGAGCTACAGGAACAAAGCCAGATTTTTCAGGAAACTCACTTCCCTACTGAAACAAGGCTGAAATATCAGAACAGAGCTTCTGTGCACTTCCCACAGCTCTCATGGTAGCCAGTATCCCACATATGAACAGGTACTGGGGGAGAGAGGAGTGATACAAGGAAACTGGTGAGGCTGCAACCAGGAGGGTCAGAACAGACTGGACAAAAGTCTGAAAGAAGGTAAGGGGAAACCTATGCCTAACCTCCATCAGATGTGTCAGAGAAAGTAAGCGAAGTGACCTCATGGGGACCTAAAGTTGTTGTCCACTAAAGATACCTCAGAAGTCCCACTGACAAATTTTACTGCTGTGAAGGGCAACCAGTTATTTATGAGACTCCTTTAAGTGATAGAAGTCAGTTTCCAGCACACTTAGACTTGCATGTTTTACCAGTATACCACATTAGAAAATTTATTTTCTGGTTTAATTATAAAAGCACAAGGAATGAGAAGAGTTGTAGGCCGAGTGCTCCATGTTAACATATTGAATGTCATCTAAACCCCTCCTGTCCCTTGTGCCCCACACTTGTGTACATTAGGCTTTAAATCATGGAAGCTTCCCTTCTTGCTCCCATCCTATGGGAGGAAAGTTCTGTTCAGATGTTTTACTGTTATATTCAGTGCAGTAGGCCTTGTTTACTGCACATCAGAGAACTAAAATTCTTTACCCTAGTAATGGTATTAAAAAAAAACCCTTAAGCTCTCAACAATAATGTTTCTGAAGACTGTTTTTTAGTTCTAATAGGTATGATAGTCATGTACCTAGGACAGTATCTGTAGGAAAATATTATTTTAACTCGTTCTTTGGGATGTGGCTTTTTTAACAATACTTTTTACAATTTTTTGTAAATTCTTCAAATATCTGCTCTATGGGAGAGGCTCATACAAAAAGATGGATTAAGTACTGTGAGTATTTCTTATAAAAGTAGCAGCACAGCACATTCCAAGAAAACAGCACTGAAATACCGCATCTTACCGTTTCATAAAACTGTGCCTGCTGCTCCAGATAGAGACGAATGACGCTGTTGTAGTCATAAATCCGGTTACTGTGGAAGTGATTCATCTCAGCTGCAATGAGACCCAGGAGACAAATTATTTTAGAGAAGCATTTGTAATTAGGAACAGTTGCACTCAGTTCAGGTTGGTAACTGTGCAACAGACTCAGTGTCCAGCCCTGCCAGCACAGTTACTGTTCTCATGCTTCCACAACCTGTTTTGCCTGCAGCAATCAAGTTATAATGGAACTGTTTGTAAAATTGGTAGGGTGTCGGTTACGCACTGATAAAATCTGGACACTTCCTGGACAAAGACAGGTTCTTGTATTACAGTACTCAGGTGCACAAAGATTCAATAAAAAACACAAGCAAAATTTTCTCCTACTGAGGTAACTGCTCTTTCCTGAAGTGTTTCCAACAGATTTTGGCTAGGACATTCAGATTTCCAAGGGTATGGATATCAAGTCATAAGCCACAGCTGTAAATATTTAGCTCAAAATAATAATAATAAAAAAAGATACAGCCAGTACTGTCTGACCCATTCTTGAATGAGGCTATTTCAACAGATACCTGAGAACCAGCATTACTGAATCCGTAACACCTTACATCACTTTCTACATCTCTTGTCAGATCACAGCTTAGGGCTGAAAGAAAAAGTTAAAATATATTTTGAGATATCAATAGAGGGAGAAGAAATATTCTAGATTGCAAAAGTCATCCTAGAAGCCTCTTCCACAATTGCCAGGTATACAGCACAATCCTCTTCTGTTACTGTGACCAGGAAAAAGGGGGTGGGGAGTTTTCTTCATTGTTTTTAAAATCAATTTTGTGTGCTACTCTGACTTTGTCACATAAAATATTGAGTACTCTTGGCTTTAAGCCAGCTAAAAAAGATGCAGCTCCCTCAGCAATGAGTAATCTCGCTGAAGTCAATAAAAGGATGAACTTAAGGGTTTGATATCCTGCAGGACTGAGCCCTGACTCCTCACTTTCCTGGTTTTTCAAGTGCGGTGTCCTGCATCTCATATTTACAACACCTCTAACCTAAAGAGGAAAAAATTCATTCAGTGAACATCCAGGAAATAAAATCTTATACACAAGAACATGAATCTCAACTGAATCATCTGACTAAACCATGAGTCAGAAAAACACCTCTGCACATGATGAACTGCTTCTTGTACCAGGGTCAATGCTTTTAATTTGAGACATTATCACTTCAAAATCAAAGAATCAGCCTGGGGCAGTTGTTTTGGGATTTTTAATTGCATTTTCAAAACATGTATCTTTTGCTATAGCAATGTGAGATTTTAAAAAAAAAGGAGGGGGAGGGGTGCAAAATAACTGCAATTCAAGAAAATCTAAGCAGGTTACAAAAAAACCGCTCTACAAACAACCCATGCCTAGCTCTTATTCCAGTACAAAGATTTTCTTTCGAAGTATGTTACTTAACTGATGTCTTTCAGAGGTCTATAACTTTGCCATTTAGCTTGGTTTACCTTGTAGTGCATAAGCCATGGTGCTCACACGTTTCACCATGTTCTGTTTGTCTTGTGGCGTTATTTTACTGGTTGCAACTAACTTATCACTTTCCTTCACTCTTTCTATTGCTCCCTGTAGAAACCAAATGCAGAAAAGATTAAAACAGTAGTCAACTTAGAGGCCTCTGTAGTAACCTAAAACACCACTAGCCACATTTTGAGTTTGCATGCTATACATATATATACACACACAATGACCGATTCTGCCTTCTCACATTTTCATCCAAAGTTTGTTATTTCACTTCATTGCCTTCAAGAGTCCTTGCAAAAAGTGAATTCGAACACAGGCATGAATAGTCATCAGCAAATTGAGTTTGGTTCAGGCAGTAATGCACAAGGGTATATACAAAAAGGACAAAAGGACCAACTTTCAAAATACAGCTGACTAATATAAATGACATCCAAGAGCCTCAAATTATCAAATGCCTGTAGAACCTTATTTACACATTGTACAAGATGAGGCAACATAAACTATTTTTCAAGAGACTACAACTCATTGCAATGCATAATCATCAATTCAGGAAAATCCTTATGTCACGTCAATAGCAAGCATAAAAAGATACGCCTCCCCTACACAATGTATTTTGCCAAACAACATTCAGCAGAATCTATTTACATGTCTCTTGGCTGTAAGTTTATGTTTCAAGCTTTAAAAACATTTCTCCTCTTTTTATGGTATTTTTCCCCGATGATTCTGTGGGATGAGGGACTGTAAATGTCCTGAAGAAAGAATATACAATCTGATATGCATTTTTCTTTGTTGCTCTCAGAAGTATGTTCTTATGTTTTAGTTTTATATATTTAACATTTCAAGTGATAAAAAAAACACAAGCACATACTTGTGTACTTGATTAATACTTCACAATTTTTAGTCTCCTGAAATACATTACAGCAGGCACATGACCATAAGGAGATCTCTAAGACCAAAAAAAAAAGCATAATATCCAAAACTAGACAGCATCATTTTTGTATTAGAGAGAAACAAGTGGTTGTTTCTTGTTGCTGGTGTCTTGTTTTGTTTGTTTGTTTTTTCTTCCTCCAGAAGCCCTAGTCTGGTTTTTTGATATTAAGAAACTTCCAGGCAGTGCGTGATTATTTATCACATATCAGTAAGCCAGCCATGTAAGTGTACACAAGTTTTCCTACAATACTGGTATGGTTTTAGTATCAACCATCACATAAGACTCAAATATTACAAATTTACACTACTGCTATTTACTACACCGGGACATGAAGAAAGTCACGAAGCTTCTACTGCTCTCTTATAGCAGAAAGTCATAATATTCTCAAATCTTGAAAGAAGTTCTAGTTTCCTTCCCCTCTAAGTACTTCTTATTTTAAAAATCAACACATCAGTTTCACAGAATTTTTAGTGTTTCTAGAAACAGGGGCCAGGTTGCAGCACAAATGCAGTGTACCAGACCACCACTTTTGCTGCTGTCCCTACTGCCCAACCCTTGAAAGGAAAGGCTCTTCACATACCTTATGAGCTGCTATGATGTCAGGGAAGCAACCGAGAAATCCCTTATATTCATGATTTGTTTCCATCAAAAAGTGAAGATCTTTCTTTGGCTAATAAACAAAGTATAAGTATTAGTAAAACTGTCTGTGGCATATTAACAATCACAAAAGAGAAACTATGATGGCAAAAAAGGGTGAAGGGGAAAAAAAGGAAGGAAAGAATATGAAAAAATAAAACAAAATATTGCTTATTGAAAGTTTTTCTTATATGAAAAGGTTTTTATTAAAATATAAGCCTTTTAGAGAAAGGCACTGAGCATCAGTGAGCAGATACCTCTGTTCCTTGTTTTACTCAACACTAACTTACAAAGTGAGGGGTTTTGCCTTAAATTTTTTCAAGCAAGATGACTTACCAATACAACCTCATTATATGTACAATCTCATTACATATACAAATATGTACAGGCAAAGGTGCATCTTCTTAGTTGTCAAGCAGGAAAGCTGTTTTAAGAATCTTGTCTCAACCTTGAGATAAACAGGATCTGCATTTTGGATACTTTAAGCTTAACAGACTAAAGATCAATGTATTACTTGAACACCAATCAAGGTTTATTTAAGCTAGATTTTTACTGAAGCAAGCAACTGCATGTCAAAGCAATGAAACACAGCCAAGATCTGGATCCTGTTGACATCTGGAGAGTGCACAGGGAAGGCAGAAACCCTATCCTTGGTTAATCATTGTTTTGTATCAGTAACAAAGGCAGCTCACTGACATCAGAAAACAAATATATTTAAAGAGGAAGTAAACATTTTAGTATTTTAGAAACCAAAATGTGGCTTTCTGATCCAACTGAAATACCCTCACATCACATCCCCTCTACGCTGGAGCAGTGAAGAAAGGAAGATGAAAGTGCACTGGAAAGTGTTAATAGCAATTTCATTTAACTGGCCTACAGCACTAGCAGTTATGTTTTAACAGAAGAGAAAAAAAAGTCAGAAGCATCCAAAAGGTGACATGTTTGTACACAGTATGCCAATGCATTCATAATACTCCTACCTGATCTGCTACAAGACTGGCAATTTCTTCATAGGTTTTCCCTGCTTCTGTTATTGCTCCATTGAGATCAGATTCTCCTAAAAGTAAACATAAATGTTCAAATTACAGTAAGTCAATTACAACAAGAAACTTGCCTTGATTCAAGGCAAATTTACAAAATAGTTTAAGTAATAAATACCTTGCCATCCTTTTACAACCAACAGTAATAAAGAATTTAGAAAAATATTAAAGGAGGAATAAACTGAAGATCTTGTAGAAAATGAAAGTTCTAACACAGTATTAGCACTATTTACTTTGACATTTCATATTTTTTGCAGTTTAAGAACATAGATAATCCCCCATATGTGGCAACAGAAGTGTACCAGAATGGAAAGGAAGGAAGAATAAGGAGGGTGACAAGAAAAGATCACCTAACAAAACTGAAGAACACCTGATGTTCTGATTTTTAGTAAATGATTTTCATACCTTATAAGCAGTCAATTCTGCACAATGCCCTACAAAATAGTGATGCTATCCCTGAGCTCTCCAAGAGTGCTGGACCATAGGTCAATGGGCAGATAAGCAGAAGGAGGCTCGAGTAACTTTTTTTCCTTACCAACAAGATTTCTGACCCTTTAGGGAACTCTCAGATAAAATTTTCAAGGTCTGTAAAAATCACTGGCTTTCAGACTGAGTTTCTAACTTTCATCATCATACAAAAGAGATCAAAGGGCCCAACAATCTACACTTAACAATACAGACATCACCACAAATCCTAAGCTAGACAACATCACAAGCACTCATAACACTGTATTACTAACAGGACAATACTACGTGGGACAAAGATGGAAACAAGCCTTACATTCTTGTATTTTTCGTGCCACTTCACTTTCCCAAAAGACCACAGACTTTTTCCATCCTTTTTAGCTTGTCCAAAGCATGTAGTCAACGGTACAGAAAGCAAGTTGAGGTAGAGAGTAGAAAGGGGAAGGTATAGTTTGCAGATATCAAACTTCGGTTTAAGAAAAAAATATGTCTTGATATTAGGCAGGGGTTAGTCTTTTATGAACATTTTGGTTTTATTCTATAGATATTAATCAGTGACTTCATTGAAAATTACCATCGATTTCATTAACGATTAATCTGAACATTAGTATCTTCTTTTACTATAACATATGGTTTAATCTATGTTAGAGGTTTATTATATAGGATCCCTTCATTTTAGCATGTCCTAAAGGAAACAATGACTGAATGTTGCTTCAGGTCTATCAATTGATTCTTACTTTCCATTAGACTGGTTTCATAAAGTTCAAAACCTTTGAGGGAAAGTGACCGATCCTAAAAACTAATAAGTCCAGTAACAAAACACTGCTAGAGAAATCATTATTTTTCTCCTATTTGAGCCTATTAGGATAAAATAAAACTAAAACTACCATAAATTCCCATTATGAGATCTAAGAGGTATATAATTCAGAAGATAACTTTGCCTTTTTTGTAAAATAATAAAAAACCCCTGGAGATGATCGATTTCATTATTTTGAGCAGGCTAAAATAATTCAGTATTTCAGAATTCCCATGTCTGCTCAGAAGGAACCTGGAAGTAACTCCTGCTTTTGCGTTAAAACATGGGGTGGATTTAGAGTCAGAAGCCAGGTTGGTCTAGATGATGCTGTTCATTTTATAATGCCGTAAAAGACAATGACTTTTCCTATCTGGACAAAAAGAAAGAGGAAGAGCACGTATATTTAAGTTGAAAGAGAAAATCCTCCCTTTCTGTGCAGAGCTGACTCAAGGAACCTTCATAGATTGGAGCTTTAAGGAATCTGGACACACCCTCCCAACACTGATCCTCTTTCATTTGGGGCAGCAGGGCACAAAAACAGCTTGTAGAAGGCACAGGGTGCATTAAGAGTTTTTTCTACTAGCAGAGGCATTCATATGTCTCCAAAAGTAGGGCTAAGGGATAGTATACCTAAAAGTTGTTCCAAACAGTGGATCCCAACAATAGATAGGCACACCAGTGGTAGATAAATTTCTGCAGCTCCTCAAGCTGCATCCTTTTGTTCTACCGTCTCTTTTTTGGGTAGTGCTGGGGCATTCTTAAAGAGTCAGAGTTCATCTCTCACCTGAAGCACCTGTCAAGTTACACATTATCAGCAGTGTCATGCCATGCTCACTTGTGTAGGTCACTCCCTACACCAGTCCACCTGTCAGAGATACCACTTGCAACTCGCATGGCCATCCATTAGAACTTGAATTCCAGCAGCAGATTGCTCACAATTACTTTTTCAGCATGGGTTTTGGTCAGAGTTTTGTTAATTGGATAGGGAAGAGTCTCTAGCATTCTCAGCTTCTGAACTGATGCAGCTTCTTAACTCAAACCACGAAAGCTGAGCTGAGTCCTAGTGCAAGGGTATACCAGGATGTCAGGGGTTCTTTAATCAAGAGAAAAGTAGAAAGCCCCAAGCACTTCTGGCATTTATAACAAAATTATGCCAGTGTGCAAGAAACAGAGGGGGCTTAAAAGCATTGACTGAAGGTAGTTATAAAAAGAACAGTTAAAATGGCCAGTAATATTCTACAGATATTTTAATCCAACCAGAAGGAGAAACTGATATTTTTGTTTACAGACCTGCATACTGTCACAAGGAGATGAAGGAAGATGTAAAACTATAACGAGCCTTTTGGAGATGTTTGATAAAGCATCTCTTAGCAGTTCAACTGCTTTGTAAAAGCCAAGGATAAAAATTTCTGAAGGAATACACCAGATGTATTGAGGGAACTAATAATTTGTAAGGTTTGACTGGGACAGTAGAATTTTTTTTTTTCAAGAAGTGTTTTTGTTTTCTTTTCTTTCAAAGCATGTTTTAATATAATTCAATGAAAAAACTGTAAAGTTTGATGTACTAGTAGCAAATTCTTGCAGCAAAATTTTTCTTGATAAGCACATCTCAGACTGATGAGTTTAGCACACAAGAAGCTTTTAAGGCAAGATTTTTGTTGCTAGCTGGAAGGATAGTGAAACTTGCATGTAACACCCTAACAGAATTCCTGAGGGGTGATGTGGGATTAAGAGATTTTACTATGGTTGAATGGCATACCCATCATTCACGTTTTCTTAATACAGGAGAAAGTCTCATCCAGATTTGGTGCTGCAAATGAGAAGCCATGCTATTTAAGGCTGTGTTGACCTAAGAGCATCATACAATACAGTAAGATAGGCAACATACTGCCAGGCTGAAAGACACTTCCAGCCATGTTCTGGTGCTGTCCAATATGCATTTTTAGACAAGGATCATACTTGCCAAACACACACACATTCTTAAAGCCAATTGAACAGTATATAGGCCCAAGGACAATTTAAATCAGAACCTCTCAATGTGTCCTTAATAGTTTTAAAGGTACCTTTGCCTCTGCAAATACTGGGGACAGATTGCTAATATGCACTGTGGCTGGCAACTAATTGATAAGGCTCATTCTGTAGCACGAGAAAAAGAGCTCGTGTGAATCAGATTAACAAGTGCATCTTGCCTGGTGCAGTCTTAAACATTTTAGGCTGGAAATCAGAAAAGGCAGTAGACATTTGCAGAGCAAACAGGCAGCACTAATGAAAGTGGTGAGGACAGTAGATACGTCCCATCCTAACTATGCAAATGAACCAACTAACAGTGTATTCAGAAGTCAGAAGTCAGCTACCGGTAGCTGGAAGTGTTTGTGTCATCAAATCAGTCACTGCAATCCTCAGTATGCTTGAACTTCTGGAACTCTAGTATTTAAACAAACCAACCAACCCCTCAAAACAAACAAACAAACCCACAAACAAACAAAACCCTCAAAACAAACAAACAAACAAACCAAAACCAAAAGGCAAGGATGAAGAGATTCAGTTCCCAACAGAAAGTGAACTGAGTGCCTTTAAGCATGGCTGAATGAGCCGTTCCTCTTTACTGATGGTCCAGAAAAATCATACCTCATACTCAGCCTAGATACTACTTCTTCATTTGAAGGAATGTGCCCTCTTTTAAATACTGAGATCAGGAAAGCTGCATCCTATCGGTTTAAATCCAGGTGCTTACATCTCTTGCACAGAATCGGCTTAATCCACAGACCTGTACCACATGGAATGATCAAGTGAAATTGTACATGAAGAGCAGGCAGGACAAAGTGAAGGCAGCAGTGATGAAGATATTTAAAAGCCACATGTCCATTGTACTTGCTCTCTCTTCCTGGGAACTCCAATTAAAAAATAAAGAATCCTATATATTATTAATTCAGAAAAAATACACTGGTATACCAGTTATTGAAAAGAGCAAAATATATGGAATCAGAGCAAAGGCATGTGTGGGAAGGGAACTTTCTGCAACAAGATACTAGGGTGCAACCAGACACAACTGGGCAAACGGCAAAGAGACATCCTTGCCTTGTTCTCAAGCATCATGGGATCTATTTTTTCATACCATTCCAAGATGCTTGAAATCAAATTGAAGCTTTCCTTCACTTGCTGATCTGCAATTTTGTATCCTTGCTTTAAGCCGTATTGTTTTCCCTTTACCCTGGCAAAAAATGTGTGTCATAGCTCAAGCAATTTTCAGTCCTTTTTCAAGAATTCTTGCTGCAGATTCTATCCAGCTAGGACTTACAGTTCTCTAACCCATGCTAAGAGTACATAACCATGCAAATCCTTTACTTCATTCTCACATCCAAAAGTAACTTTTTAGGCAATATGCTGTGCTCCAATTCTAACTAAGCAGTCATCCTGTTGAAGAACAGGACACAGATGAGAGCAAACTACAGGGACTACGCCTATTTCCAATGCTTCCAGCCACAGAGAATCTGGGTTTCAGAAGGTTGTACTTTAATACATGGTTTATGGGGCAAAATGTTCTAAGAGTACAAAGCAAGAGATAAATGAGTAATCAGAGTAAGTACTGGTCAACTAATAGTTCAAAGACAGAAACATTTCAGGAAGCCTCTATGCTATAACATATAAGGTTTTAGAACAGAGCAAATTTGCTATCAAGTCTAGAAAAAAAACCCCAAAAGCCAAACACATTTGAAAGGAGAATTCCAGAGGAAACTGACTCAATAGGCTTCCTCTATATATGAGGAAATATTTTCCAGTTATCTGGAAAACATCAGCAAAGCTTAACATATCAAAGCAGGATTTGAAGTTTGATCTAAAGATTACATTTTAGGAGAACTTTGAGCTATTGATGCCCTCCTTTTCCCTCCCACAACTTTCATACCTAAGATGACAGGCTCTAAGGGCTCTTGAAGAGAAGCAAGGGTGAAGGACAAGAAAAGGCTACAGTAGCCAACCCTCCAGCCCACATAATCGATTACAAAATACTGTAATAAGTTTTCCATCCTCATGTGGAGTTGTTGTATCATGAAGTCACACAATAGTTCTGTGACAACTATTTTCAGTGCCACATTTTCTTCCCTTTCCTTTTGAAATCACAAAAAATGCTACAGCAGGTTTTGTCAGTGAGGTCAGTGACCAGATTATATATTAAAAGATCAAGCTAAACTTCACCACCACCACTAACACACCACATGATTATACAGTGAGAGAAAACAAGACTGCAAACTAGAATATGACAACCCTATAATATATACAGGGAAACAAGTTTTCAATATGTTTTCCGGAATCATGTTTGACATCTAAAGCTCAAAGAGGAAAGCATTAAGGTCTTCAAAAAAAAAAAAAATTAGCATGATATGATTAAAATACCTCTTTTAAAGTACAAATGAAGCTATAGAAGTACCTTGGTATCCACTAGTGCTGAAGACCAGTGCCAGGGTCTGCAATGCTTTTCCTATCTTCTGGTATTCCTTGGGTAGTGCTGAAAGTGGGAAAAGGATAAGGAAAAGAGGGGAAACAGAAGAAAAAAACCCATAAGGGTGAGATTAAATCTGCAGCATTTCCAAAACTTGATAGAAGCAGATGTCAAAAATAAGTTTCATGTTTCCTCTAGTGACACATTTACAATCATGTTCTTACCCCCTCCCCTGCTATACATGTTACAAAACTGGATAAAGCAATTGCAATCTGTACTCTTGAAAGGTACAAACAGTTAGGGGAACAGTGTGTGAATGTTATTAGAAAACAAAAAAAATTCACTGCACTCCTAGCTCTGTCCTCCTAAGCAACTGGTGAGATTTTTTCCCTCCCCCTCATGGGGGGAGAGGGGAAGTGCAGGAACATGATATGGAGATTTTAAGGGAAGAGATTATTATACAGATCTATAATGTCTAAACTCTCCTCAAATCATGAATTTTATATTTAAAGGCACCAGAAATTAAGATTATCTAGGGATAAAAAGTAATGCAAGTATCTGAATAATAAAATTGTTTTTATAATCTGTTTATTGAACACGCATGCATAAATTGCTTCATCACAATTAACTCAATCAGCTGTGATTTATGAACGCATTCATTATTAACACTTTGAATAGCACCACTCCAGAAGCTTAAAAAGCAATCTGAAAAGCGAAAGCAATTTTTTATATGCTACCTATGCTAGCAGAAAAAACCTCAAGTAGATGTCGATTTTCTTATTTAATATTTGTATTCAGAGGGTACACTGTTCAAGCAAATAGAAGGTTTTTAGCTTCCCTAGCATTAATTACAACCTGATTTTTACAGAAGAACCCCTTTGTGTGGTATAAAAAACACCACAAAAACCAAAACAAAAACCAAGCCCCCCAAACTACATGATTTTATTGATTATCTTTGATCAAGCTCTTGTCCAGAAGTTAGACTATTTATGAGAACTGGTATGTCTTATACAACAAGTAAAATTCAGACTATTAGAATTCTCTTATCAGCCATTAAATTGTTACTGAATTCCCAGTGTAAACTTCAGTGAAGATTGGTTTCTTTTCACTTGCATTTAAGAAGTTTCCACTGCAAGTAATTTTAAATATCATTGAATGAAAGGCATGTAATTATGGCTCAGGAAGTGCCAAAAATACTTCTGATTAAGAGTCAGGACTAGAGCTGACGGGGAACTTAAAACCTAAGAGACTAATAAAATTCTTCAGTTTTGCATGTCCCAATTTACTTGTCTCTTTTTTTGTATTCAGTATGAATGTCTGGAAATTAAAAGTTAATTTTTTTGACACAGTCATAATTGTATTACTGCATTTATGCTAACTAATTAATAGCTGTAAGTATTAGAAGAGTCATTCAATATCTTAAGCACTAGTGTCATAAGTGTAGGAAGATTTTAGCGGTTAAAATAATACTGAATTTCTACTGTAAGCACAAGTCACAGCCAGCCCTTTGTTTGATCATTGCTTCTATAAGTGCAAAGCAATACCATTTTTCTAGTCTCATCTGAGGAACCTTATTCCTTCCCTGCTCTTCACTTTCCTCTCAGTATAATTTCCTAATGAAGCAAGATCTGTACCGTGTTAGAGCTCTGTAATGTGTTAGACTATTTTTGACCAGCAGGAATGTCAGTGACATGTAGAAGGAAACCCTCTCATTCAAAGTGGGGAAACATAAATAATTTAAAGTTAACATCCTATAGATGCTCAAGTCTAGTGTAATCACTGCCACAAGAGATGGGGCTTCTATACTTCCCATCCTTTCTGGTCAGCCCCAGATATTCAACTGCAGTGTTAGATTAGAAAGAGGCAAAAAGATAACTCAGGAGATGTACTTACTCCAAAGTCTGGGGGCAATGTTTTTTTGTGGGAGTTAAAAGGAGGGGGAAAAAAATTAAGGAGATTTGAGGAGATTTATGTGATAGATCTTTGGTTGCCAGACACTACAGCCTGTCCTGAAGTGTTTCTTATTATGATCCTCAGCTGTAGTACCTGCTTCCTTTCAATAGCTGCCTTGTGGTGGCCACAAACACTGAACACTGCTGTGGACTAGGAAATTAGAGCCCAGGCAGAGTCATAGGGACTTGAAGTTCTGCAACCCTAAATATCTGTGGGAAGGAAGAGACAAGATAGGAAAAAAAAAGAATTGGGCTAAAGATTAAGTTAGAATCAAGTTGGTTTTTCTTTTCTTTTTCTCTTAAACTCATTTCATCTTTAAATCACTCCTCCTGGCATGCAATAATCCTAAATAAGGGGTTAATAAGATGCAATTATTTATGATTTCATCAAATAGACAGGTCTATTTTGCCCATGTCACTAAAATGTAGATAAATGACAAATATATGTGGACACGTCCTACAAGGGCTTTAGCTACATTGCTAGAATTATTTAACTTTGAATATTTTTAAACCTATGGGCAGGGACCAGATATTTCTCTTATGAGATAAAGAAAAAAAAAAACAACCCAACAAAAAAACCCACATCAAACATACCAACAAAAAACTTGCACAATTTATACTTGCAGACACTGAAAGCAGCCAGAATGCTGCACAATTCTCATTATAATTTAGGATTTCCTTTAGTTTTAAGATGTGCCTTGAATTATAGACATCAAAACCAACAATAACAACAAAAAACCAAACCAACCAGAGAAAAATCAAGACAGAAATGACTGCTGAGTTCAGAAGGACACTTACGCCCTGTACACCTCTTCCAGTGCTCTTGTCCCACGGTCAGCAGCTCTTTAACTCCATCATCCATTGCTTTGGTGAACCTACCCACTGCATCACATTTCTGTTCTCTGTGGCATTTTAAAAAAGCAGAAACAAAAAACAGTTTAATATATGCATAATGCTAACTTTAAACACAATACTGAAATGTTTAGTAGTGCCAACTAGGTCTTAAAAACATATCGGAGAAATAAATAAATAAATAAATTCCTTCAAATCTCTGCCATTTCACTGAGTTCAGAATTCCCTCCTTAGATAGAGGCATTGTTCACTTTGTTTTTCACCCTCTGCTAGAGACAAGGTACTGGACTATCATTCCTGTTATGGTTAGACACCTTCCAATAAAAAAAACCATTTAAAATGGAATTTGGTAATTTAAATCACTTTTAATTTTTAATAGCTTTCCATGGATTACAGATATTAGAATCATACTGTGAGTGCAATATATACAACTATTTTACAGAAACACTGTTTTCCTTATTGGTCCACCTACAGTTATCCTAAGCTACTTGGTAAGTCTAGCACTTTCTTCTATTGTTGGAGGATTAGAGATCAAAATATTCTTCCATGGCAATATAAAACATAACTCCGTAGGATATGATAGTACTCTATTCCATCAACTAGGTTTACATAAATTGTTTTAGGTTTAGTATTCCGACACTGAAGTCAAAGAGACATCACACGGAGTTCCACCAAGCTTTGGAGGGCTTGATATGAAAATCTCATATTTAAACAATTTTTCAGCTCTGCCTTGATGAATATCTCTTCAAATCCATGGATATGTGTGCACACTTACTATTTGAGTTTTGTATTAGCTCAGTATCAGTTGTATACCCAGATACATAATGCCCATGCAAAAATAAACCACCTTACATTTCTACCATATCCAAGTCAGGAGCTTCTGGTTCCATTGTAGAAAAGATCAGGACTCCTACAGTTTCATCTTTTTCTGCCTTCCGCTTTCCAGTTTTCCACTCCTTAAGAAAAAAAAAAAAGAGACAAAAGAGGGTTTTAAGACCAGATTGGATAATTTACTCTTTCAGCAAGATCTATGTGTATTTAGAAGTGTGATTATTTTGAGGAGAAAGAAGCAGAGTTTTCCTGTTTATTTCCTCATTTATAACAGAGTTGGAGGTCAACCATAAAGAAACCGTTATTTACTGAAGGTTTATTTACTTTATTTATTATTTAGTGAAGATATTAAAACCTCTTTCTCAAAAAATTATAAAATAAAATATGTGTATGTGTAATAAAAAAAGGCTGTTTATATCAGACTGCAGCATAATGCTTTGACAACCCATTTCAGTGAAAAATTGTGGTTTTGAGGGAGGGGGGTTTTTTTAGATATATAGGATCAGACACAACCTAGATCTACTATGAAGTAGCTTTTGTTAGCAGAGCAGTACCACTCAGAGGATCACAGTGATTAGTAAATCCAGCAGAGACAGAGCAAGGCAACAGTCAAGAGAGTATTTATGTATTATTCTGTCCTCTGATGGAGGACACAAACTGTCCCTTAAAAGACTGGCAATAAAGCTACTTTGAAGAGCACAACTCTGTTGGAATGGTATATAGCATTTCACATGAGCAACTTTATGCCTTGTTTTGATCACTCAGCTGAGTTAGGAAATGCAGCAGTTTCCAGCCTGTCACTACTGCCCACAGGGGCAGTATGAGGCAAACAAGGCGACTACAGAGCTGAACTCTTGGTTTGAAGGGAAATTTGAGGGGGACAGCAGTGCCTCAGTCTGTGTATGAACTTTATCTCCCACCTTCTCATCTCGGAAATTGAGGAATTGCTGGAAAACTTCACTTTCTGAGACAACAGGATGGCGACACATTCTCGTCATCCAAGCTTGCAGTCTCTCCATACGCATTTTGATAAATTCTTCTTCAAAGCGCCCTGTTATATATTGAACAATAATTATTACATTCCTACTCTAGCACCCTCAATTTTTTTTCTTTAATTTAAACTGAAACAGAACCTGTAATTCATCTGGTGAGTTATTAACCATTTAATGACTCAGAACTTACAAGAAGGAAATATTGCTGACAAATCAGAACAACCTTAAATTACAGTATAGTCATTACTGACCAAGAGTCCTCCTTTTTAAGACTGCCATGAAATATAAAAAAACCCATAACATCCACCCACAATTCAAATACACTTTTGGGTAAAAAAAACCCAATAAACTTTTGGAAGGAAAAATTAGGTATTCAGATGACCAAGAGAGAAACTAGCCACAGGCTTGGAATGCAGATATTTTTCTGATACAGTCTGGTAAACTCATGGTCAATGTAAGGCTCAAACATTGGAGAAAAAGGAGCTAATTACTTTACAAGTTGTCATGTACTAGCTAACAAAGCACTGAAATTAGACTGTTCAAATCAAATCACAGATTTAAAAAAGCAGCACGTCCTATAAATATATTTCCATATAGGTAAATTGGGGAAAAAGTAAAAAAATCTCAATAAATCATATGCATAAACTGTCTATATACATGTAAGTGTGTAACTGAGTTTTTTGTAAAGATATTTTTAACATGAACTAAAAAAGTAACCACTTTTTTAAAAACCAGTAGTGCATCATCACTGTGTATTTGTAAGAACCTTTTAGTTTTAACAAAAACTATCTTCTTGAGAGAATCCTTTATAATTTTAAAAAATGCATGACATCAGACTTCTAAAGCATACAGTGAATAGGATGTATTTGAAAGGAATGAGAGAATCCTCCAGCACCCAACTCTTCTAATTTCCATAGCAGCACAGATGACAAGCCTTGAACGCATGTACTCTTTCAATATAATTCTACTGTATAGTTACTATGGCAACAGTTCTACAAGGGTGAGTTGTTTGTGGTTTGGTTTTATTTATTTATATTTATTGCAAATATGGAAACTAGCAACACTAGCAAATAAAGAACACAACTAATGAAAAATGAACTTTGGGTATGGGTCCTTTTCCTGCAAACTAGCAAAAAAAAAAAAATCATCATTATATACCCTTCGGTAATACTTTATTTCATCTTTAACCTATACAGAAATCTCCACAGCATTTGTGCAAGGAATGCAAAGCAACAGAACAGTAACATTTGGAAATTACATGCTGGTCATTCAGTATATCAGCAGCAGCAAAAATAGGACCCTAACTAAGTCAGTCTGTAAAGAGTCTTGTTTCCTCAAGACCAACAGAAAGAAATACTTCTCTAGACAATCTTCGGAAAGAAGCCTCCTAAACACAGTGAAAGATAAGCACCATTTTCCCCCAGAGTATCCCTGTAGTATTTCAGAAAAAGAGACATGCTTTTCTTTTCATTTTTAGCGTGAGGGAAGTTACTCTCTCCCACGGACTCCAGAAGACAGAAATCCACAGGCAACATTTAACTGTGATGCCAAACTCTTGAGTCTCTTAAGTTACAGTAACAACGAAATCTAGAGACCCCATCAGGTCTTCTGGTTTCCTTTTAGTCCACATGCACATGTTTAAATAAAAATACTGGTCAATTCTAAACACGAGGCTAAGGGGAAGAAGTCACTTCCTCACTTTTCAGTTTCCTCGGCATTTATCCCAGCAACTTCATCAATGCTTAGCTTTCTTCAAATACAGCAGAGCTGCTGCATTTTCAGTGATGCCCACAGCCACGTGGTTGGCAACATGCCGGCACTTGTATGTTTGTTTTTGGCTGGTTGTCTTACAGACTGTACAAAAACTCTTACCAGAAAGCATACAAGAGGAATAGGCAAAAGTAATGCAATTCCATCCTATACAGGTGTCCATTCTTTTCTTGCATTCTAGAATGTCCTTCTAGAAAGTAAGCCAGAGACTTCTGAAAATCATAGGCATTGCCATATCCTATTGCAATGACTGAACTTCTGTGCATTTAAAGGGTCCAATCCCACTTTTCTTGAAATCAGAACAAAGGACTTCCAGAAGCTTCAGAGAGTTTGGTCAAGCTGAACTGACATCAAACCAGAGCAGAATGCTATACAAATGAAAGATGCTTTCTAAATCAAGTGTGAAATCGAGCAAGAGGAGAAACACTGCAACATTTCACTTCTGAGTGAAAAAGCCAGTTTGTGTGGGGATGCTCCCTTTCTTCTGGGAGCTTTGCTTCAAAGCTCTGACAATGTAACATATGTGCAATCAAATGTAAAAGAAAAAAACCCAAACGAAATAAAACACAATGTACCCCTTCCCCTCCCTAAAAAAAAAAAAAAAGACCAAAAAAACCCACTTAAAAACATTTGTCCAGACAATCAGCAAATATGCAGCATAAATAGTTATCTCTTCTCTCCAATAATAAATATTATCTTATGTAGTAATTAGGGAGGGTTGTTTTGTTTTGCTTTTAATTACCTTTTTTTTTTAATCACTGGACTAGATAATTAAACCTGACTTCTGAAATTATTCTCTTAGTACTGATCTTTTATGATCAGTTGGCCATAACAATTCATCGTAAGTTTTGAATGATAAAAGGTTGGGGTTTTGGACACCTTCTTTAAAAGTAATGGGAAAAACAAACAGTAAGAAATAACTGAACCTTAAAAAAAGTGATCTCCTTATTTCCCATTCCATGAATTCACAACCATGAATATTACCTGTTACTTGCTTGTCTGGAAGAGAAGGAATTGGAATGGCTAATCCAAATTTAACCAGGAGCCGCTCATACAACCAGTCAAAGTGCTTGTATCTGTGGTTGACAGACCGATTAGTGTTCTGTAAGAGAAACACAGCTCTGAACTTTGACAGACATCTACAGATGGTGACATGAAACATGACCAGAAAGGTAACTACATGGAATGTAAATACAATTTATGATTTAGAGCCTTATTACAGATGAACTTGAAATGCTAGAACAAAGCACTACTCTTTGTGGAAAAAAAGTATGACAACTACCACTTACTCTTATGATGCTCTTACCAAGTCACACAAACTGTATTATTTATGTGTAAAAATGACACATATTTGCAAGACAATAGATCCTGTTTCAGATACACTTACAGTGCAGGTCAGCTGGTATTCAATGTAGCTCTTGAGACCATACATTTTAGAACCTTTTTTGGGATCTGCCACCACACAGTCAAATGTAGAGGTAGGATACACCCACATGGGGCCATAATCACCAATCTGTAAGAAACAGCAAATATTATCTTTAAATATATCATGTTGTACAAGCTGCAAACAAGGAGACAAATATCTTCTCTCTTCATTTGACAGTTGCCATTGATTTCAGTGAGAGACTGAGAGTCTGGAAATAGAGGGGTTTCTTGCAACCAGGGATGATTGACCACAGTTGAGTTTATCTTGCAAAAATATCCCAAATAGCAAAGGAGTGATGAATTCCAGGGCTATTTCAACCACATTTCACAAAACAGCAGATATCCAGAAGAGTTTGTTTTTTAGATCAGAAAACGACCTGACCATAGTACTGAAAATAATAAACATCATCATCATTATCACACTTACCTGTTTCATTATGACAGTTCTATTTCTAATTATATGTTCAGTGTCAGTTTCTTCTGACCCAAATACATATAGCAACCCTGAGTCTAAAAGTTCAGTTGGAAAAAACAAATAAAAAACCTAGACCCAAAACAAAGCACACCACCCACACAGAAAAATTACACACATGTCCCCAACTTACAATTATGGGAATTTTCTCTTTGGGTTTTGCTAGCTGCTTTGCCAACAGATACTGTTCCATTCCAGGTTTTGCAAATCCAGGAAATCTAACAATAAAATGAAGTGAAAAGTTTATTCCATATTATCTTTCATTTGACACATGCAGAATTACCAGGCATTATGGGAAAAAAAAACCCTAAGTATTTCTCAAGTATAGAAAAGAATTAACGTGAATTACTTTAACAACCAACAATTTGCCCTGAAAAAAGCAGAAAACTTCTAGCTACTGACATGCAGCTTTTTCTTTTGTGTGTGTGTCTGTAATACGGGCCCCTTCTTCCAGAGCAAAGTGCTATTTGAGCTCTGCAGGCCATCAGAGCAAACATAATAGGAAGACACAAAGTAACATCTGTCACTCCCCTGCAGCCCACTGTCTCTGAAAATACACACACACACAGATGCTCATGCACCTGAGATTTCATATTATGACAAGTAAAACCTCTGAAAGAATGATAAAACAGCAGATTTTTCAACGAGTTATCTCAAATCATTTATCCACCAATTAGAAAGAAATCTGCACAAAAAATCACTGTAATGTCCTTGAAGTCTTATAAAAAGCTTTATAAAAAGCAAATTGTAGTGCTCTTTCTAATTAGGAAGATAATTAGGCCTTGAAGTATTGCCAACCTACTGCCTGCTTGCAGAAACATGAGGAGTAAAATGGGACTTACTTCACAGACAAATAACACTCTTAAATAAGGCATTTTTTGGGTTTATAAGTAGATGCCACAACGATGCAGAGTTACTCTTGCAACATTGGACAAAAAAACCACTGATGAACAAAATTAACAAATAGTCATGAAGAGACAGTTGATATTAGTTACACACCCAAGGAACCATTATTCTAAGATTTTTCCACTCTGCTTTTATCCACTTAGAGATTACTACACAGTAGCTCTAAGAGTAACAGTAGTTTTAGAAAACAAACATTAAGTTGTAACATAAAATAATGCTAGTATAGCCCTGACAAAGCTTGATGCTACTGGAAGATTTTTATAAAATAATCAAACTTTCTATGGCTGAGGAATCAACTTGGATGATACACAGTAGAGCAGAACCTTTTCCCACTGGAAACTCAAATTGCTCAGGAACTCTGGGGCAGCATCTCTGATCAGCCTCTACTGCATGGATAAGACATCCATCACCTTTAATTTTCATTAAGAACACAAACTGTCAAAGACAGTTACATTTTAGAGATCAGTAGGTCCAGAAGTTCAGACATTGTGAAAGGGTCCTTTGCCTGTATAACACCTTGAAAAATTATACAACTTTGTCATGTACTTTCAAGCTTTCATGGATCTGTCATGTCCTCTGCTCTGATCGCTCATGGAGTATGCTGAACTACAAATCCATCTTCTTTTCTAACCCAAAACTGTAATATTTACATTGCATATTTCAAGAAGGTTGAATGTCACACATTTACACATCTTTACAAATTCCAGTCTTCTTCAATATATACACATTCCCCCTGCATTTTCAATTACTTGTTAAGTGGTAACTTCATAGCAGCTGCACGAGAATTTCCACGCTGGACCCCCCCAGCCTCTGATGCCTCAGTTTCCTTGTAACCAAGGTAAGACGGTGAAGCTGATTTTGGGTCATCCCAGTCATCATCCCAATCATCGTCATCAGCAGCTGCTGAAGTACAGGAGGGGGCAAGGGGATAGGGAAAAGGAGAAAGTTAAATAATTTCTCTTCATAAGAAGAACCAGGTACTTCAGCACTCAAATAAATAATCAACGAGGTAAATACATTAAGATCTAGTTCAGCCTTCTGTTTTATGATTCCTCCTCAATTACCACTGTCCTCACCAAATACAACCTGCAAAGCAGTACACTAGAAATCCATTGAGGGAGAGCAAAAGGAAAAAGAAAATAAGAAAGAAAAGATGATGGTTTAAGATTAATTCAATGGGTTCCATACTCACAGAATCCAGGTTAGCATTCCCCAGTTATGGGTTCACCTCTTAATTTAGGCTTTTACTACAAAAAGTAGAGAAGCCTTCTGAAAGGTTAGTTACTTATTTAAATTAAGTATTTAAGAGACTACTTCTTCACAAGCCTGAGGGCAAATATTCAAGGATGTTTAAAAGTTCCAGTTATGCAAGATGAACTACATGCCTGAGAATAGATCATGTACGCACAAGACTTTGGTTTGCCAGATTTCCATACAAGTTTCATGTGTCTGTTTTGATCTGATTTAAAAAAAATGTATTTCATCTCCAAAAATACTATTATTTTAGTGTCCAGATTACCCATATGGCAATGTGCTACTAGGAAACTGGTTTCGTTGTTTTTTTAATAAAGCATGTTCTGTAGTTATCTGAAAGATTAAATAATTCTTACCTCTACTGTCCACCTACTCTAATTTATTAAAAAAATAAGAGCATTATTAGCACACCTGGTCCTTGATAAGCTTGTGGATGACCAAATCCTGCTGCTGCCTCCCAGTTATTTGAAGCACTGTTTCTCTGGCCAGCTGCACTTTCAGGTTTCGTCGCCCAGCTGTCAATAGCATTTCCATTATCCCAGTTCCCAGACTTCCCAACATTCCAGCTGGACCAAGGATCATTGGCAATGCTTGCCTACATCATATAAAGACAAAAGTAAAGAAGCAATTGCTGAAGAAATGAGCAAAAACCGTGTACTTTCCTCTTGAAGTCTTTGATCTCCTGCTAATAGGCTATGAGTTTGCATTTAGCACTTCACTTGTTGATTTAGGAGCAGCTGTCAAATCTTATGTTTCCAGCTACACAACTTTTACATGCAGCAAGCACCTGGAAAAACTGACCAGCTTTCCATCAATGTAACACCAATACATACTAATAAGAGTGTTTCTCCTCAGGGAAATTACCCTGTCTTTTGCAACAGTGTTAGGAAGCAATCTCACATGGTAATTATTTTACTCTGACACCATAAGTATGGTGCATGTGAACTATTAATTACCTAAAGCCATGGACTAATTAGAACATTTAAAACAGGAACTCGGAAGTCAAGGATTAGGTTTTTGCAAATACTTATTTTATCAAACTCAGATTAGTTGCTTTTACTAAAAGCAAATCAAAAACTGCCCACCCACATCATTACTATTGATATGACAATTAGGGAGTTAAGGCCAGCAATGTGCTGAGCTACCCTGTCAGAGCTTAACTCATTCACAGTGAAGATGAGAGAATGAAACAAGCATCTGCCAGGGAACAATCTGGCATCTCCCTGGAGACCTACTCTCTCAGCATAAGCTTGTGGTGAAGGTAATCACATATACCCTTCTGCTGATGCTGTTGTGGAGGTGGAAACCTCAGTGAAACAGTGTAGAGCACACATGCTTCTAACTACTGCATCAATTTGTCAAGTTCATCTGCCAGTTAATCCTGCTCAGCTCCTTGATTTTAACACTACACTTTGAAAAAACATTGACTAGTTAAGTGCAGTCTGCTTCAGACACTTAGTACAGAGACTTGCTGGCAGAAAGAAAAGATTGCACACATATCAAAACCCACATACCCAAAATGTAAGAGGAAGAAAGAGGAGAAGGGGAAAGAAGGCAAACAAAGCCAAGAAGGCTTGTCTTGTTCAGCAGAGAGAAACTGGGTTTTGTAAAAGGAAGACTCAAATCCTAAAGAAGTTAGTGCATTATTTTTATCATGAAGCAGCATATCAAAGAAGAGATGCCTAATATAAATTAATTGCCACTAGACTATAACATTTACATGTATCTCAGAACATTTGCGGGAACAGAAAATTTAATAGAACTCCCACTAAAAGCCAAATTATTATCTGCAAAAATATTGGATAACTTTTTCCTACATAAAAAAGGTACAGCTACTGCACATCCCATTTTTCTCCACTAAACATTCTCTCCTCTCATTTCAGCTTTGATATACTACTTAGGAATAAGAACTCTCACTTCAGTTTTTCAGATTTCACAGACACTATCTAACCTTAAAGACTTGAAAATGATGCTGGTATCATATAACACCTGTCCTTCAGGTTCACAATCCCCAGGATCTAGAAATTAAGACCAAGCCCCTGGGGAAAAAAATCACCATTCAGAAGACTCATAAGAGACAGTGGGTCTCTAGGAACTGATGGAGAGAGACAGATTATGTGGACAGCTTCTATATTGACAGTTTGGGGACTTTTTTTTTTTTTTAAGGATGAAACTGATGCAAGAACACTACCCTGTAGTGGAGCAATATCATTGAGGTCTACCTAATTCTTGGATAGCTGATACCCAGTGCTACTCTCAGCAAATTACAAAGAAGTTGCTGGTAGCTTATACCAGTCTGCTCTCTTCCTGTGATGTTCACCTGACATGAGTTTATGTAAAGTGAAATAACCATACATGGCATTAGTTAGAGTTCACTATCTTTGCTAAATCAAAACACATACACTGGGGCCCAACCACACGGAAAAGCATGCTTGCTTCTAACATAACTTAGAGTACCTAGAAAAGAATAGTTTGCATAATAATAATTTGCCTATACTTCCACAATATATGGTGTGCTGATTACCAGCAAATCAAAGCCCAGAAGTGGGATGATTGCCAGAAGACTGAGTAAAGTTTTCCTCTTCTCTGTAGTAGTTCATGTGAAATCTGGTACATGAGTAGGCAGCAAAGAAACCTTAAAATCCGCTGCGAAACAAGGGGGAGGCAATAATATTAACACTGGGTACACTACTAAAGAATGACTGTCAAGAGCAATCATCAAACTTGCAGATAGTTGCTGATATACAGTAGATTCTGTACAGCAACGGGAATTGTATTACTTAAATTGCACTCTCAGATGTCTTATCTCTGTGTACCTATATGGAAGAACTATTCAAATCAGAAAATTTTACTTCTGAGGTGTCCAAGAAAGCTCTGGGATAAGCTCTTGCCCTTAGGTGTATTGCCCACAAGGTATAAAAGGGGTGGAATAGGCTACTCTCCCTCAGTTCCTTTCAGCCAAAGGGTCTACATCTCTTTCTGAGGCACTGGGGAAGAGGGCAAGAGGTGGGTTAGGAATCTATATACACAGACAACAATTTTCAAAGAGCAGGACTCCTTTCAACTTTCTTGAGATGTTTGCCTACACACTGTGGACACTCCTAACTGGTAGTCAACAATCAGTAAACATGGAGAAGGGTTCAGGAATCAGGCTTGTCATCCTCAAGGTTCTAGGGCATCATGGAGGACCAAATAAAGACACATCAATTATTAAAAGGGTAATCTCAGCTCCAGTCAGCAGTTCTGTGGATTTCAGCAGCTGACAAATGCTATACAAGAAGCCACTGGCATGGCCTGGCTCTGGTTGAATACCCTAATTAAACCAGCAAGTATTTTGCAAGTGATTAAATTACATGTTCTTACACCTTTAGTTTTCCATAACTGAAATCAACAACCCTCTGACCTCTTCTTAGTCATCACAAAAAATGTGAACAGTCCTTGCAAGAAACTGATATTTAGTCAATATTATTTGATACAACACACCTAATATCCAAGTATGCAAGCAATCTCAAATGCAAGCACACAAAAAAAATGCCATACCACACAACTAAGAAACTAATCAGCCTTCAAATTAAGCATTGCATCTCTTCGCTCCCAAAGGTAACATGAAACAAGTACATTGAGATCAAATTCAAGGACGAACCCCTAAAAGGCAGTTGATTTTCCTTTTTGGAGGTACTATGGACTTGCTCTCTTCTACTGTTCTAGGAGAAAAAACAAGACAGAAAGACTATACGGGGAACGGACAACAGAGGGAACCATTACTGAATATTTTAAGAGTCTTCCACTAAGGGCAGATTCAAAACCACTACAGAAGCAGATCGTTACTGGCAGGGGGCTAGGAGATGGGAAGAGAAATCTATATCTAATAATAGTTGAATGAGAAAAAATTCCATCAAACAGAAAAATACTCAGCTTGGGAGTGGAATATCAGTATCTTTACAAAATAAATCATTAATTAAATTGGAACAGTGGCATATTTGCTACTTTCCAGAGAATCCAAAGCTATAGACAGTAAAACTAAGGTAAAGCACTGAGGTGTCCCTCTGCCCTGGCTAAAAATCTTTATTTGATCTCATAGCCAACTAAGTTGTTCCTGGCAGACTCCTTCCTCATATTAATGCATGCTCCTGAGAGACAAATCATCCATTCTACCCCTGAGGGACAAAAGCCAAAACAAAAACAATGCTCAGATGCTAAAACTAATTTAAGTAACTAAAAATACCTAGGTAACTGTGCCATCCAAAATAATGACCTCCAACTGTAAGAAATATACCTTGAAATCTACTCTGAGAGACAGAAGCCATGCTGAAGCAGTGAATAGAGAAAGTAAGTCTGATCAGATCAAGAGAAGTTCAGGACAGTCAAAGCTGCAATGTGAAGTGTTATGCTCTTGAAGGAGGATTTAAAAGAGACAGACAGTACAGAGCAGTGGCAGAAAACACAAAAAAAGTCATGGTGGCTCAGCCAAATAGCTCACAGGAATGAACATACTTCTCCAGTTTTATAGCTGCCTTAGTTACCTGCATGGAAACAAAGCCTTAGGCATACTCAGACATTACACTAAACTTCAGTTCTTTGGCTAACAATCTCTGACAGATACATTAAAAAAAAAAGTAAGTGAATTCATAGATAGTCACCCTAAAAATCAAGTGTTTTGCTCCAGGAAGAAAGACAGAGGGCTGAAAGCCTATATTAGCAGATAAGTGAAGTAGCTGCCATACCCATGATATTTTATGGCTAAGCTTTCTTAAAGGTAAATCATAACCTTAGCATTGTGGTGCAGGACATTTTTTTCAATTCTGAAGGAAGGTCCTCTTTCCTATAGTACAACTTAAAAACTTACGCATCCTTAAAGAAATGCTCTAGGAAAAGCAAAAATGGAGATGGGCTAGATTTTAGAGGATAATCAACCTTAAAGAATCATACTAGAATGTTCCTGTGGATAAATACATGAAAGTACCACAGGAGAGGACCTCCAGAAGCAGCTGACAAGGAGGCAGTAGCAATGCTGTCCTAGGAATCTATTTGTTCCTCAGCCACTCCTGTCACCCTATCAACTCCTGATTCAGCTCAAAAAAAAATCCATATTTGAAGTACAAAATGTTCTTTTAGAAAAATACCTAATTTAGACTTGAGAAAATAATACTTAGTGATGGGACAAGGGGAGGCAAAACACATTGTCACCCTCACTGGTTAAAGGAAATGCCTTTTTTTTTTTAAAGTCTGCTTAGTTTCAAATTTCAGACACTAAAAATCCTATACACATTTATTCAATGGAGCTCCCTCAAGCTTATTTTTTTGTTACTCTAAATGGCAATCAAATCACTTCTTTATATCCTTGTCTTCTCTTGAGCTGATTTCAATCCCTAATGGCTCCTTCTTGAAACACAGATGAGAAATTTCAGACAGTTTTTCAAGTACCAATCACAGCAATGCCAGAAAGAGAAGAAAGGCTCCCTGTTTCTCTCTGATGTTCTCTAGACATCCCAGGATCAGGCTACAAAAATTAAATAAGGCTTTATCCTTCCTTTTTTGGGAAAAAGCACTCCCTATTTCTGTTTGGAAACAGAGGACAGGGGTTACCCTTGTTGCCTTCTTTTTGGAGGAGGAGAAGTTGGAGAGTATTATTGGCTAAGGTTTTGTAGCTCACCACTTTCAATTGCAAATGCCCATGATTCCACTTTAAAATAAGTGCTCAGTGAACAATAAAAATTAAAATCAGGAAGGAAACTATATACTGCAGTAAGCCCCCTGCTGAGCTGAAGGGGATTGTGCAACACATGCGTGCCATCTGCCACTGTGAGTGTGCAAGCAAGCAGAAATGCTCAGAGGGCTGACAAGATTGTCAGCATTATCAAGTTAAAACATTCTTTATATAGTCAGTGACAAACTGCTAGATCACAAGTTATGATCTCATGAAATAAGAAGTCAAACGAAAAAAACAAGGGTAATGCAGGGTCCTGGGGAAGAATAACTGGATACCAGTACAGGCTGGGGGTTGACCTGCTGGAAAGCAGCTCTGTGGAGAGGGACCTGGGGGTCCTCTTGGTGGACAACAAGTTGTCTCAGTTACGAGGAAAGGTTGAGGGAGCTGGGCCTGTTCAGCCCTGAGAAGAGACAATGGAGAGGGGACCTCATCAATGCCTGTAAGTATCTGAAAGGAGGAATGTCAGGAGGATGGAGCCAGGCTCTTCTCAGTGATGCCAAGCAATAGGACAAGAGGCAACGGGCAGGAACTGATGCACAAGAAGTTGCATCTAAGCATGTAAAAGAAATTCGTTACTGCTCAGGTGACTGAGCACAGGAACAGGTTGCCCCGAGAGGCTGCGGAGTCTCTCTCACTGGAGGTATTCAAGAACCATCTAGATACAATCCTGTGCCATGTGCTCTAGGATGACCCTGCTTGAGCAAGGAGGTTGGACCAGATGACCCACTGTGGTCCCTTCCAAACTGCCCCATTCTGTGATTCTGTGAATCATACAAGAAAAAAAAGCATGCCAACACTCTAATATGTGGAAAACTATTTCAATAATCAGATTTTGCCTCAGGGTATGGTGCAGTTGAAGATGGGGAGTGATCACAGTACTACAGCAGTTTAACAGCTTTCTGCCTGAGCCTTTGCATTTCACTGGGTCATCCACAAAAAAGCTCAAGACAATTCTATAATTGGAATTGGTACAATCACTGTCACGTGTTGGATGGTTATTTTTAAATATGTGAATGTGATTCATTTCAAAGCAAGCAAGCCACTATTTGCAATACTGTAGAGAAGCCATTGCCTTGTACTTAAACAAGAATTGGTCACAAATTCCTGTTACAGGTCTGAATGCAATATTGTGATTGAGATGAGGGAGGGGGAAAAATTGCTTTCAAATTACACATTTCAATAGAGGATGTTACACTGTCATTATCTGTAACAGGAACTAGAAGCTACGATTGTAATTGTAACTCTCATAGTTAACCTACCCACATATTTTTAAAGATAATTTAACATACTGGTTTAACAAGATAAACTGGACTAAACCAAATACAAGTGAGTTACATTTCCCATGGCGATACTTCTACTTTACTACACACACAGAATCGTCAGAGAACGGAAATGCTGTTAAAGGAATGCAATAACATACATTTCAAAATTTGCACGAAACGAGAACAGTGCACTCTTAATAGCAGTGCTATGTCTATTTTCTTCAATCTTAGCATTTATTGCTACTCATAGCAGTTCCAGGAAGGGGAGGGGTGTTACAGTATGCAAATTTAACAATGTCAATTTGCCTTTTCAGCACTAAGTTGCAAAAAATGTAAAAATTACGAGGTAAAATTATGGGAATAGCTTCCTTAGTGTTCTCCTTATGCATGTTCAACAACTTGGGTCTACACACCAGGTAACTTCAGTTGCCTCAACTCCACATCAAATTATGTGCTTCCACTACTATTTATTCATCCTGTCTGTACATAAGTCCCACAGTTTTCTGAAGGAAAAGGGTTTTCTACACATAGGAGTGCACTTATCTTATTTTTCTTCCAAGAGAGAAACTATTCCCAGTGATTTCACACTTACAACTGGATAAAACAAAACAAACATGAGAGGTTTCTGTTAGTTGCTTCCTGTATCTACTGATGGGGCCTTATTGCTCTGCCCACAACATAACTAAGAACACAAAACGTGGATTCTCTAAGGTCAACAGCAATTAACTGAAAAATCTGCAATTCACAAAACCATGAGCTCTCAGGATACTTATTTTATCCTGAACTAAGAAGAGCTGTACAGCCATCTTCATACAGAAACAAACCTGGTGGTGATTAGAGAATCAGTATCAAGAAAAGGGAACAAACTCCTCTAGAAACGCAACTTAGAGTTAGCTACATGAACTATTTTTGTATCTTAAAATATAGGGAAGCCACATCTACAGCTCTTACGTCAGCATAGCTGATGATCCACTTCCACCCTGAAACAGAGAGGCAGTACTCCAATCTATTTTCATGTATAAGTTTTTAATACTAGCTTTCTATTCTGCAGAGAGGGGGGAAAAAAAGGAAAAAAAAAGGCTAGACTGAGCCCTAGAGGGAAGGGAGGAGAAACTATACAAACTAAAATATACAATATATTAAAATTTATAGTATTTCTATCCTATGTTCAAACCTGTATGTTACATATATTGTAAACAGTCAAACTACATTATGGCTAATTCTACATACAGTCTGCTTACAGACCACTAATGAGATTACTGTACAGACAGCATTTTAACTTCTTAATAAGAAGAACTAGCTTGGGCCAATATGACTGTAGCAAAATCTAAATAATTCAGATAAACACTACTGTTAAAACAGAAAGCTGATACTTGTTCACAACTTTTAAAGCATTTTGAGTTAGATAAATTAAAAACCACCACAAGTTGTGGTACAGAATGGGGAGAGAGATAATTGCTGTTAAAACAGCAGCTTCTGAACTTGCAACATGAGCAAAATAAATGCAAGTACATCTATGACTTGAGAAGATGTACCAGTCTTGACCACAACAAAAAAACCCCAAACCAACGCAGTTGGAGGAGACAATTCAGAATGAATTTTACATAAATGATTGTATTTCCATACATAGTAAAATTATGAAGTATTCAAATGCCACCAAGCTAATAACCTCTTGGTCAACTGCAATGAGAAGCACTATGCAAAAGTGTGGATATCCATTATTGCTACTGCCCCTGGAAGAAACTTGGCATCAAAGAAATACTACAAGAGAAAGAACCTCCATTCATTTTTTGTCAAAAACGACAACTTTTGTACTCAGTGTATTTTTCAGATTCATTTGGTTTAACTTGACAAAATTTATATTTATTTCAGTGCCATTATTGCCAGTATTATTCCAATACCAGAAAAGTTTACAGGTAAATTACTTTACTATTTATATGCAATTCTAAAAAACAGAAAAAACATAGTGCTGATATATACTTACTCACTGGCTGTTCCAGATGACAATCTAAAATTAGCACCCTGCATTGCCGCTCAGAGGAACAGTGGATTGACAGAGAGGAAAGATTTCTCATTCCCTCTACTTGAGGGCTACCAGGTCAAAACAAGACAAGACCCACACAAAAGCCTAGGAACAGCCTCCATCTTTGGCAACTGAGGCTTCCTTAACTTGTATTTTCTTTAATCATTTCTAAAGACTTTTGGACAATAAACTACAAATGTTATGGGCAGATGCAACATTAAATTCTCCTATCTGCTTATCTCCTGCTGACTGTAAAAATAGTCACCTTGAGTAAATTTTTTTCCTCATTTTGTGTTTGATTAGCTTCATTGCTTCCTCTGATTGCTTTCCTGTCCCAAGAATCTTTTACAGATATCTCTCTTCAAAAGAGCAGCTGCAAGCTTTACCAAAGCAGCCATTGCTGGGACACCACTGATGCAAGAAATGAGCTGGAGAGAGTGAACTGCCAAGGGTCAGGTAGAATTCTTCTCCTTAGAATGTATCTCTGTGCCCCTTTTCTACTGCCACTTTACATCTGTGGCAAACCCAGGTAAGGTACACTACTAAAGTGTTGCTCTGGTTATTAATGCTTTATCAGTGAAGAAAAGGAAGGAAAAGCAACTGCTTTTCATTATTGCTTATTAATTACTTTTCAGGAGATTATTTACTGAACAACGACAAAAAACCTTCTTAGGAAAAGATAGTCAGGGAGTAGGGCAGTGTTTGAGTCAATGATATTTTCTTAACATCAAAAAGTTACAGCTTCCAGAGCAGGAAATCAAAAGCCTCTTGTTTGCCTGGAAAGCAAAAAGGAATGGGGGACGAAGGAGGAAGAGATAGTCAAGTGATGGTATTTGTCTTCCCAAGTAACACTTAAGCATGATGGAACCCTGCTTTCCTGGTGATGGCTGAACACCTGCCTGCCCATGGGAAGTAGTGAATGAATTTCTTATTTTGCTTTGTTTGTGTGCACAGTTTTTGCTTTACCTATTAAGCTGCCATTATCTCAATCCATGAGTTTCCACATTTTTATCCTTCTCCCCCATCCCGTTGAGGGGGGAATAAGCAAGCTGCTGAGGGGGTTGAAATGACTACCAGGGTTAAAACACACCACTGTGGCTTAACTGGTCTCTTAAAAATAGAAAATTAATAAACACCACACTCACATTTCAAATCAGCCAGATCTGTTATTTTTAATAAAGCTTGGTACTAAAAGACTACACAACAACCTGTGGGTTTTCTTTACTTATTGTTAGAAGAATGGAAGGAATTCTAAGAATTAAAACATTTGGCTTACTGAAATTGGGGAGTTGGGGCACTGTGTAACTATGTCTGTGTTAGAGTGACTTAATGTTTACAGAAGGGAATTTCTTCAATGCAGTAGTAGTAAGAAAAATCCTAAACCATCCTATTTATTTAGAATAGCTTTTATAAAGATTTCTTGGAATAAGCTTTCAACCCCTGATGTTATTATAAAATATAAGATACCATAAAAAATATATCAGCATTTAGGAATACTCTATTTCTTACATAGTCTACCAGACTAATCGATTTGCGAACATTTTAGTTTCCACTACTGTGCCACCTCCAGCATCAATTCCCTTTACATTGACACATAATTTGTCAGGTTTTTTTCACTCTCCATAGCCTGAACGAGAATTTCATTTAACATTAAAAGCTTTGTATATTGACCTAGTCAGTTATTAAAGCACTTGAAAAGGCTATGGCAATTGCTTACAACTGAGCATCTGAACACAAAACAATCCCAAGTGTCTCAGCGAACTCTTGTTACACAATATAAATGTTATCATAACCAAATGCAGCGCAATACGTCTAGGAAGAAGGGTCATACCAACAAAGTAGAAGATTGTATTCTCACTAGCAGTGGCACTAAAAGAGATGCCAGTATGCAGGGGATGAGGAACTCAGTATAATCTGCTGACACAGTATTACAGGAACCAATGCAATCTTTATATGTCAGGTGTTTCCACACCTGCATAGCAATGTCACATCTGTTTGACACCATGCGAAGTACACAGGAGCAATGCACCTGTTTTACAGACAAGTCACAAGATCAAAGTGACTGCAGAAGAAAGGTTGCTTTTTTCCTAAGAGACGGAAAAAAGTGTCTTACATGAGACAGACAGGATAAACAGAATTTCTTCATTAAGAAGACAATTAGCCATAGAATTTTTGCAAGGAAAAAATACCTTGCACTAGAGAGCTCTCTGACCTGGGAGAAATGCCTAAGAGCCAAAAGTGGAAGCCCAAATGCCTAGTGTACAAATCAAATTCCCACTAGCAATAAGCCGCTGGAAAAAACTACCAGATATATGTCAGAATCTGAAGAAACCAGTCTTTAAATCAAGATTGATTTTTTTTAGAAAATATATATAACCATACAGCAGTTATTGAACTCAGTTAAAGAAAAAAAGACTTGAGAAAAGAAAGTAACTTATGACATAAAATCCTGACCACACAACAGGAAGGTTTATGCTATTAAAAACAAAACAAACAAACAAACAAACAAAAACACAAAAAAACCCACACAAAAAAACCAAAAAACCAAAAAAAACCCAAAAAACAAAACAAACAAACAAAAAAACCAACAAAAAAAAGAACAACAGGGAAACTGAAGACCCAAATACACTAGGTCTGAAGAAATCTGCTTCCTCTCCATGTTGCATGGCCTTGGCTGCATCCAGGTGCACACTCTCCTCCTCTCTCTCTCCTATTAATGTCAGCAATATAGTTTTACTATAATGCACTGTGGTACACTGGTTTTTCCAGCTGTTTCACATAGCATTTGAAAGGAATAGGACACTTATAAGAGTAGGGCACTGATGCAGATGAGACAAGCTGTTTGCCTGAAGTTGCTCCTTTTCAAAACTTACTATGGAAATACCTGCAATTTGTACGTATTATAGGCACAGTATACTGTTGACCCTGTGTAAATAACATTGCAAAGTGACCACATCTTCAAGCTTTTTGTTCCTCCAGAAACGTAACTTCCAAGACTATATTGCCGTAGTAATTCTCTATTATTTGGAATATAATAAATACCTCTATTTTAACCTTTCCCTCTACACAGGCAAGGGTTTTTTTCTCCCCTTCTACAAGCACAAGTACCTTGTGTTAAGCACAGAACAAGCTGTCACAGATACCTCTAGCACCATTCAAAATATTCTGTTCATTATATTAGTAAGTAATCCTTCCTAGATCAAATTAAGTTATATGTTTCTCTTCTGAGAAACAGAATTCAGATTAGACAGAAGTAGTTACTGCAAATATCTCAAGCTTCCCCAAAAGTAAAGTTTTGCTAGAAACTTTATAGCAGGAAAAAATGGGGCAAGGATAACAGACAGCACAGAAGAAAAGAGGTTTCTCCACTCTACCTTCAAATTACTGTAAGTTTTGCTGAGGGAAAACTAACCTATAATCAATACTTCTGGCTCAGTCTGACATGAGAAATTCATGAGGTATTTCAAAGTTCTGTCTTTAGCCTTACATATTAACTGGGCATCAATTAAAAAAAAAGTTATAAACTTTGAGACAGTCACAGTGAGTTCTGGAGTTCTCTAGTGAGAACATGTGATCACGGAATAACAATCCTGGCATTGTCCAGCTGAATACAAGGAAACACAAATCAAACATTCACTGTCATACAAAAATGCCCCATGTACGGTTTTCAAAAGATCTCACTTCATGTCAAAGTCCTGTGGTGCAATTAAGACAACTAACTGATATTTAACTGACCTACAAACCAGGTGCATCCCCCCAGCTGTTACAATAAGTAAAGCATTTACTTTCCAACACAAAAGACCTTTATGTATTGCTGTTGGAAAAAAGCAGATTTTGTTCTTCCATTGACCTATGGACTTCAAAATGTTTAACTTCCTACATGTGGGACATGCAGCAGTCATAGACTGCAATAAACAGTTTGTGTTTAAGATAATGCATGTCCTCAGATATCTAACCTGAAACTAAATATTTGCTGTTTAATGAACTGATACACCAGGCAAAAAGCTATGAATAGAGGGATTAAAAACCCTAAAAAAATATTCTTGCAGCAAAACAAAAGTCAGTCTCTTCTCCAACTGACTTGGGACAATGCATGAACTTGCTTCATCTTTTTTAATCCAAGAAACAACTCTTAAACACTGAAAAAAATATATCCTGAGATTAGCTCACTTGGTTAGAGGCTGGTGCTAATAACACCAAGGTCACGGGTTAATCCCTGTAGGGGCCATTCACTTTAAAGTTGGACTCAATGATCCTTGTGGGTCCCTTCCAACTCAGAATATTGTGTGAAACCTGACACCCATTCACTCTGGCTGATGATGTATAGACCACCCAATTGTATTAGAGATAAATTTGCTCAGAGTGCACTTACAGAGACTGCAGTAGGCACAGATTTATATCATTGCAGACTGGAAAGAATAAAAACACTCAATTTCTGAAAGTGTTAAGAGTACTGAATTTTCCAGCAGTGACAGTATGTGAGCAGTCAGACATATCATCAATATTCAACAAATTGTTCCCTAATGAAAACGCAATTACTTTATTGAGTACTTTTATGAGGGTTCACAAATATGGTACTGCAAGCAATTACATCAAAAAAACTTCCCATGCCCACTGTCTCTGAAAAACTGTGAGACATACCTGATTAGTGCTTTTTGCAGCAGAGTTGGTCTGAGCTGTATTTGAAGAAAGGGAATCAAAAAAGGCTTGGTCAGCTAACGAGTTACCGCAGCTAATGCCGTCTTTTGCACCTTCAGTTATAATCTGGAATGGAAAAGGTTGTAAAAGATTTTTCATATATAATAATATATATATTATTATATATGAAACATCATATATAATCATCCTAACATCCTAACATTCATATCACTAGATTTTAAGATGATTGCATATAACATTTTTGAATTCAAATTCAATAGAACTTTAGACAAGAAACTGATGTGATGTTCTGGAAGATTTACTTCCACAACAGATGGAACTGGTTTGCATTGTAACTGTAACACACAAGATTGTTGTGGCAGTGGACATCTATCTATAAATTCCTTAGGGATTAAAAAGTTTATTAACATTACTGCTTGGAGACTGGGAACTCAATACTCAGAGGATGAATTTGGGACAGTAAGTTTGGAGAGCCAAAATCTACTAGACCATGAGCTAATCAAATGAATAAAAACAGAAGGCCACATGAGCCAGCATAGTCCTACTTTTCCCCTCCCTTCCCCTCCACTTTTATTTTTAAATAACACAGCACTGGTGAAGGAAGGGAGGCACGTGCCTTAAGAGGCTGCCAGAGTCTTCACCTAACTGGCAACCTGCAGACATACAGACACAGGCCCTCCAAGTGTGAACCAGGTTCCGGTCTTTGCATTGAGATCCCCATTCCATCCCCCACCCAATACCACTAGTCTTCAGACAAAAAACAGATCAACACACACTGAAGAGAGAGCAAAGGCCCTCAGTAAGAAAATAAGCTGAGTAGTCTCTGGGCTTGGGATCCCATATCCTGAGCCCTAGAACTGCGACTCCATTCCAGAGATTTATGAGAGTGTGACGAATCTGCCACAGCAACACCGGTGCAAACTTGCATTACTCCTTTCACTTCCACATTTGTATCGTCAGATAGGAAAAGAAAACAATTATTGGATTATGATTCAAAACAGCTCATGTTCTGCAGATCACTAGTATTTACTACAGACAACTTCCTGTTGCATTTCTTGGGAAACTACTAAGAGGCACAGCAGCTTTGCATGGTATGTTTGCACTGGTCTCCAAAGCCAGCTACAGCTGCAAAAATATGATTATATATCCCAGGCTGTAACACTGATAGTTTTATGTTTGAGCGTTTCAGTCTGATCAGCAAACCAGAGCATGGCCTTTTTAGTAGTTCTACTTTCCTAGTGCAGAGCAGCATAGTTACTTACCTCAACATAATCTGTTGGAACAAGTCCTCTCTCACCTTGGCTGTTTTTTCCCTCTAACCAGCCTCCACCAACATCCTAGAAGAAGTAATACAGAAATAATTTTGCTAGATGGATCCCACAGCTTGCTTCAAACAGCTCAGAAGAAAGCACTGTCTCGCTGTCAAATGCAATGTTCAAAACACAGTTATGGCTGTATAACCATGAACAAACTCACTTAAAGCTGCTGAAGCAGCAGATACTCATTTAAACAGAACATAGACTGTGCCAGTTTCACACAGCTATTGTGGACTTTAGATTTTAGCAAGCATGAGAGGAAAAAAAGGTTGGTTTTTCAGCACTTCTCATCATTTATGAAACCACAGTCAATTGTCTGAACACAGACTGCATACAAACAGAGCTATTATCATGCCCATTTCAAAGCATTAGTTTTAATCAATAGACTATAAAGAAACAAGATACAAAGAATTAAGTTATTGGTAATATCTGTAAAAATCTCTGCTTCATTTATTGAAGATGCAGAGATATGTGATGAGTGAGAGCTATTACCTGCAAAAATGTTAAGGGTATTCTCAAGATTAAAAGAGCCACATGCCATACAAGATCTGGAGACACTCTTTCTACTTCACATTTATTTTCAGAGGCAGATCTCATGCTATTAGTTAAAAAAGAACTAACACAGTTCAGCTCTGATCTCAGTGGGGCATCCTGATACTGTTTGGTTTTTTTTAAACATATGTTCTACATACACTAAGAAACCTCTGCAGACCTTTTCAGTTAAGCACGGTTAATTCCAGGACAACATTACCTGGAATAACTGAGTTCTGTTTTAAATCAAACTGTTTATGGAACACATGTCAAGCTAGCTCACAGGTGAACATTGGAACCACACATGCTAGATAGCAATTACTGAATTCTAGGTTTTCTTAATTTGCTTTTTAATGGATATATTTGTTTATTCACAATTTTGTTCTTTCATTTGGAAATTTTATGTAATCCCGCACTTAGCAGAACTCTGTTTATGTATTCAAGATTTTAAACAGTAAAGATCAGTTATTGAAACAACTTTCCTTTTCACTCAAGAACACAGAAATAATTAGACGTCTCAGATTATAAATTCAATTAGCTTGGTTAAACTGCAAGAGCAATGACATCTTAATCCATAAGTCATATTTGCACTGCTACACTTAAAAGCAATCTTCAGTGGACTTGCATGACTTACCCTATTGCTGTCTAAATTTATCATATCAAAAAAGATCAAGAGCCTTTGTGGAAATCTGTCATGGACAGCATAAAATAAAGTGTAACTTGGTTTTAAGTATACTGCCTTAATCCACAGATGTCTTTTCAGTGAGAACTAGCTTAAAAGTTGTGAACTATTTATTTATATTTAGTCCTACTTTTGTGACATGTCATTAAACTCCTGAACTCATTTAAAATGTAACCTCTGCCACAGCATGGCACAGTATCAAAGAGGGTTCTGGTTCTACTAAATATCTCCTTCAAGTATTTAAGATCAGTGGAACTAAAAATTATAAGAATTACACATGACTATGCTCTCCAAAGAACTAGTTTATTCTGCAGAACCTATGCTTCCTATACAATTAAATAAATAAAACCTGACTTTAAAATCAGGTGGGTTTTGTTTGTATATGTTTTAAAAGCAAAATCTCTTTGCTAAGCCATATCACCAAACAAAAATCAAAAGCAGAATGAATCAACACCTTGTTATCAAGGGTAAGAATTACATAGAATAAAAGTGCATTCAAATTCAAAATGTCCACATAAATAAAATACCAGTGTTCAAAACTACTGTTCATTTAACAAGTGCCTGATAGTATTATCAATAGTATTTTCACTACTTCTTCCCTGTACCTTATTCATATTTCTTTAATTATGAAAGAATACACAAATGTAGTAAGAAATATTTGGACTGAGTTCTTCAACAAGCTTGGAATGTTGCAGTAATTGATTAAGAAACTCAAAATCTAGAAGGGAGCTGGCATGTCACATTTAAATGCAAGTGGCAAGCACCTGAAAGATTAATACACGCAAAATGTGGAACATTAGGCACACAAAAAGAGATTAATTCAGATGTAAATGTTATCACCATCATTAGCTCTTTCCTCTTCCTTGGCGCTCTGCTCTGTTTAGAAGGAAACAAAGCTGAGCACATTCTTAAGTGTGTGGGCACAATTTGAGAATCCCCTCTCCTCCAAAACTTCTCACTGCATTTTTTTTCCACAAAACTATTAGAAAATTCTTTGTATTCAGTTTATTTGCTCATTCTTCAAGGAAGGGTAGCCTTGGCTTCAGATGTCATCTAGCACCATTTTTCTTCCATCTGCTAGAAGTAGGTCAGGAAAGTGCACTGAAAGCCCTGATTCCATCTCGGTTTTCTTACCGGGTTGGTAATTGTGATGATCTCCCCTTCACTGACTGTCAGCTCGTTGTTTCCAGGCTCAGCAGCAAAATCATACATAACACGAGCCTGTATGTGAAAAAGAATATAACAATGAGCCTTCCAGCTTATTTAGAAGTATCAGCACAACTTATTCTTAACTAACAGAAATAGTAAGTGAGGTCAGGCTGAAAGTACAAAGAGCAACTCAGCACGCAAGGTGCTAACATTTCCTAGATTTGAACTCCAAACGGAACAGTAACAAAAACTTTACAAGATAAAAATCTCATGTGGAGCTTGTTGGAGATAATTTACCAGAAGGATTCACAGTTCAAGGCTGGCTGCCATGTCCAGAACTATCCATATGACATTTTCCAGGGGAAGAAGGAAAGGATTCAAACTTTAGCAAACAATACAATTTTTTTTCCTACAAGACATATTCTACTTCCAATTTGGGTAAAGGGAACTGTTTCATAGAGCAAGCAATTCAGAAAAAGAAAAACAAATAACTGCAGATGTAAGTAACCACTGCTGTACATAAAAAGTAATATGTAAAATTATGTTTTGAGACTATATGGGAGGAACTATGCAAACGCACAAGCAATCAGTGAGAGTAGGCCTGTTACATATTGCCATGTTGGGGAAGGAAAAACAAAACCAACCTAATTTTTAAGTGTTTAGATGCACAAAGGCTTTGCTATGTACTGACTCTGCTACTACACTACATAAAGAAATGTTACTTTTGAAACACTGACAAAGTTGCCTAACATTTAAAGAATATTTTTGCTCCTTTATACTAAGAACTGTGACATGACCTAAGATTATATTTATAAAGATATTTTCATTGTCTTCTATTAAGTTCCTTTCCGATCTAAAAAGTAGAGGAATTACGAAGGGACTGTATTTACTTTCTCAGAAACTGTTGAAATGGATGCATAGAGAAACTATATATATTTTCCCCATGGAAAAGGAAGATCTAGAATCAGATTTTTAGCTTTCCATTTAAACTGGCATATTAGAAAACTTTTAAACCTGATCCTTTATCTGAGTTTCTCTTCCCTTTAAATAAAACTCATCACAGTAGTAGAATTCATAAAAGATAAAACTCTTATTATTTACACCTCAAGTCTTTATGTTAGCCAGGTATCCAAGAAGTAATTAATACATTATTTTATCTGATTGATGCCAATGCTGGGGTATTTAAGAGCAGCAAAAGAGAAAGCTAGACTATTGGTCAGGAAAGGCAAACAGAAACAGTACAGATTTTCTCAGACAGTGCTGACACAGAAGAAAAATATCAAACTCAATGTATATTGCATCATAGCCCTTATTTCTACAGGTCATACAGGATTTAATGTAGCAGAAAGTTTACTTCAGGAAACACACCAACTTCCCTAGCGCTTCCCTAGCACATTTTGAAATGCACATTTGCTAAAGCACATGCTTTACCTACCTCAGCTCATACAGAAGTGAGGTTTGTTCCTGCAGGTTAAAATATTAAATTTAAGACAAAATAAAATTTTATATTGGTGTTTCTAATAACATCAGACACTGTACAGCAAAGAGTTCCTTCTTGTACTTGGAGGTTAAGAGGAAGGAAAAAAAATCACTAAACAAAAAGTAATTGTTTCTGATAGAGATGACAATGCAATAATGATTTCTGTTGAAAGCAAATTATGTGCTGGAAAAAAAAAATACCATTCACCATCAAGTCTTGCCTGTCTCAAAACTGCAAGTTGTTATGATTCCCACCTAGACACCCCTTTTTCTGACATAAAACCATAAAAAGCAGAACTTCCCACCCCCACATTTTAATTTCATGAGTATTATGTGGAAATATTTCTGGCTGGTCAAGTGATACTTTACTTCAGTGTAAATAAAAACAGAACTGAGAAAAAACACATATGTTGTTGTTCAGCTGACAAAGCTTATGTGCACAATAAATCAAACACTTGGTCTTCTCCACTAGAGCAGCACAACATTGCAGAAAACCATGTGTCCCAAACACTCTGAATGCTTCCTTGCATGAAGGTTTTTCCCTTAAAATGGAGGGTTTCAACACTTTCAGATTATGCCACACAAAACCGAGACGAAGAGGAGAAAACTGTGTTCAATAATAACGCTGCTTTCTTCCCAGCAGCACATCAGGTCTCTATGCAAATATAAGAATAAGCAGAATACCTTTTGAAATACAAGAACATTTTAAGTAAGGGTGTAAAAAGCACCACTCTCCAGACCTCTTCTCTCAGCAGTAGTAGATGAAGGTGTTGAACATGTCCTTTTTACATCAGGTTACTAATATTTATCCAGTTACTAATATTTATCTGCAAGTCCACAGTGCCCAGATGCTATGTATCTGAATCATGGGGAAAGCAGCTTTCTTAACCAAGGAGTCTTCGTAGCCTTATTCAATAGCACACCATAGTATTAAGTTCTTGCTGCTATTCACAGGAATGATGAAAGTTTACCAGGACAAAGGCAATAGGCAAATTTTACCAGCCTTCAGAGAAACTGGCAAAACATCCCACAGTAATGACCAGACTGGAAATGTAAGACCTATTTCTGTCTAATAAAAGAACAGCTGCAAATACTAGATTTCCTGAACATAGCAGGGAAATAAAGTTATTCAGAAAAATCTGGAAGTATTCAGCTTGTAGGGAAGGAAAGGCCAAGGGAGATAAATAGAATTTAATAAAGTCCTTGTGCCAAAGTCCATCTATTCACCTGCTCTAGATGGTTGCTAAAGTTGTTTAAAAAAGTAGAAGAGGGGAAAAAATTACAAACAAACTTTGCTTACTGCAGTTTAAGAAATTGAAAATTAAAAAAGATTTGCAATATCACATAAATGGATTATTACAGAGCATTAAGAATTGAGGTACCTGTAACCTGTTGGAGGTAATCTGCAACCTGATCCATATACTGACGTCTCAAATAAATTCCCCAGCTTTTTCTGCCAGTACTCTCCATTCCACTTGCATTTCTGGGGGTAACTTGCCTAGGCTGGAAATTAAGTCCCTAAGAACTTCTGGTAAGCTTTAACACTACCCCCTTAACTGTTGAGATTTAATGGGGAAAATAGTATAAACTCAACCAACTCCAAAGTAAGTAAAACTAAGTGACTAAATGTTTTCCCTCAATTAATAAGTGCACTGTTAACAATGGAAACCCCCTGCCCCTTCTCTGGGCAGAGGCTTCAGCCCGAACCTTATTTAAATTTCTAACAATCAGTTCCAAAGTACTATAAAATGGAAAATGGTTTGGTTTTGCAATGAGCTTTTTCCTTCTTACTGGCCACAAATATTGCATCCAAGTAGCAGTTAAGGCTTAGAGATAGATCTTTGCAACTTATGCAAAATAGCAAGTGGGCATGGAGAAAAGCATTTAACAAGAAAAGCGTTTTAGCTCCTAGGTACTGCAACACATGCATTGAATATTAGGTCTAAGCTTCAAGACACTTTGAATATTTATAAAATGAGAATTTCTGATGAATTCCAGATCACAGAACTAACACCATGAAGAAAACTTCTTCAAAACAGAGGTTAAAAAAATATAAATAAAATACTTGCTACAGTAACTATTGTGCTTCATATTTACTTCTGATCATATATAAAAGGATCAAACAATCCAAGAACTACAGAAACCTCACAGATTCAAACATTTTTTTGGTGGAAATAGAAAGGAAAGCAGTAATTCTCGTTGTTATATCAATTCTTTGGAGCTGGTTCTAACTGCTGTAGTTACAAGACTGGACTGCAGTTTCCCAATTTACAGATTTACTGAACTTATTACAGTCTGAAGTCTCTTAACACTGAGAAGTTCTAAGCATTGCAATCAATCCCTATTACGGTCTTTTTAGAATTATAATAGTAATCACACCTAAGCATATTAAACCACAACAGATTCTCCACACTAGAAAGCAGTATCTAGATTAGTAAAAGTATTATTCCTCTGCAGACCCGGAGCAGACTTTCCTCTATTACTTCTGTCTCAGTTGGGTACCTCCCCCTTCTTTCCATAATACTAAAAACTTAGAGGAAAAAGAGCAACAAAACAAACAACAAAAAACTAAGAGCATTTGCCATCTTATTTCTGAAAGCAGACGTAAGACTATGCAACTATACCTGTCAGTGTGTCAAGACTAGTAAGCGTAAATTAAGAGGGAAGGAAGTTGTCTAGCAAAAGTCACTAAAATAAAATTCCAATGAAGGGTTACACTATCTCTACACTAAGTTACTAGATGAGTATCCAAGATCTCTGCAAACATCCTGATCCACTGGCTCTTCTGTGTGTCCCCCAGAATCTTGAAAGAGATGATAAAGCAACAGAAGCACCTACTTCTCATAAGAATCTTTTTGCCTTTTCCAAAGTGTTTCACTCAAGACTAGGCTCAGATGGAAGAGCAACTTACCCCCAAGCTGGACAACCCTGATGTGCACAGGCACACGCCTGCAATACAGTTTCCCTGCAGCAGGCTAGCTGTGCACAGAGAAGGACAAGGAAAGCTGTGTATTCCTCTCTACCCATAAGCATACAGGCTAACAGCAAATGCACAACATTTGTGCTCAGAGAAGCTTTCCTAATAGCTTCCCTGCCTAAGCCTTTCTTGATAAGAATGACTAATGATCCATATGAAGCGATTACTGGATTTTCTTTAAGGTCACCCTTCTGAACCAAAATGTTTTTGTAATGCTGGACTTCCTGATTGTAACACAACACTCCTGCATCAAAGTATGCTTTATAGCACCAAAGTTGGAGAAGTCACTCAAAAATTGGACACACCTTTGAAAATGCTTTCCCTATGGACATTGGTATTAGAAAGAGCTCTTGTGTAATGCAGTAGATTCATCTGTTTCGGCCATGTGTTAGAGTTTGGGAAACTTGGACCACAACTGCTTCACTTGGTCAGCTGGCAGTGGCAGATAGTACAACGGAAATATCCATAAAAGTTTCATAGCATGAAATTCTCATAATAACTGCATGCCTTCCTTTTTGTAGTTAGCCCTTCAGCAGTTCAGTGCTTCAGGCACCCAGCAGTGCTGTTGTCAAGAGACAAGGATTCACAGGTTTAAATTGCTTGGTGCCACTGTCAGAAATTCACCTACTGTATCACAGCAGCAAGATGGCAACACCTTACAGGTTCATGCTGGTGGCAACAGTTCTCATATTCACAGAAAGAAGGTCAAATTCCATACTTCTGATTTGGAAAGTATATGGGGCAGATAAGTGTGGGTTTAAGAGAAATCTGCATCCAGTGGAAAAGCAGAAACCATAATTTGGGAAGCCTGGTAAAATGTCAAAAATCAAATTAAAAAAAAATTTTAAAAGAAAGAAAAGTCCATTATTAGTGCTTTCCCCCCCTCTTTCTTTACCTAGGACTCTTCTGAGCAAGTCAAGTCCTTAAATTTTAAATAGCCTTGTTAGTAAGACCTGAACTTTTCTTCTAGGATGGCAGCTTAAGCTTTTAGCTGAAACGAACAACAAAGGGCTTTTGATCACCTCAAGTAACTCTAGTAACATTTCTATTACAAATAAACTTCAGAAAGGTTTGCTATAAAAACTGCTTCAGTTGGTAAAAATATTCTTTGGTAGGTCTAGTAAGCATAAGCCTTTGAAATCTGCTGCTTGTGAAAAACTGATAAGCAATACATTGATCACACCTGAAAACACAGAACAGGAAAATGCATTTCTGTCTGCCCAGACTTTGTTTTATTCATTCTCTGCTACAAGCTTTTTGGATGTGGGTTTGGTTTGAGTTTTTTAATACATTTTTGGCAAGGTTTCTTTGGTTAGTTTTTTATTTTTCAGAATTATTTTTTCCCAACAGTATTGTTTGTAGAAGGAAAATATTCATTCTGAAGGGCAGTTCTAAGAGAACAAACTAGAAATAGCATATGTGGGATATAGGTTGGGATCCCAGGATCAGAGAAATTGAGGAAGCAGACAGAAAATAATAGAGATGAAAACCTAGCTGCAAATAAATTACTTCAGAAATTGGCAGTTTATTTTAATTACATCCAAAAGAATGGTTCAAAATTAAGCAATTAATCTATAAAGTGGCAATACTCTGCAAACAAAAAGCAAAAGTTTGAAAAAACTCTCTCCAAGTCAAAACACATGCCAAGTCTCACTGTGGATATTACTAAGGGTACTGCAAGAAGTTTAAAATAGCTGCTGTCCAAAGAGCTCAGAAAAACAGTAAGGAAAATGCTTCAGAGATACAGACAGGAGCCCCTCACCTCTTTCCCACCTCAGAGGATTGAGGACACTAACATTCTTCCAACAGTGGCTAACATTTAGGCAGATTTAACCATTTCCCTACCCTTTATCCTGAAACCTAAGCTCATTCCAAAAGCTAAATTATCCAAGTCTGAAGAGATTTTCACTGCAGCATCTGCAACATTGAATCATGGAATCATAGAACAGCTTGGATTGGGAGGGACCTTAAAGTTCTTCTAGTTCCAACCTCCCTGCCATGGGCAGAGACAACTTCAACGAGACCAGGTTGCTCAAAGCTCCATCCAACCTGGCCTTGAAAGTATAAAAAAAATTTATACTAATAATAAGGGAAACACCTGGGGCTATGATTTGACAAAAAATGCCTTTTTATTTATTATTATTATTTATTTATTATTATTATGTATCACAACTGTATCAGACTGCTAGGCAAAGTGTGCATTTGAATAGTCTATACAGAAATATCAAGTGGCTCTCCAAGTGCCTGTGACTCAGCCTGAAAAGGCAGCTACCTTCTGTCTTGCCACAGTAAAGAAATCTCCACATGTTTCTCTCACAGGCTTTCCCTAAGAGACAAGAAGTAAACAGAAAACTGACGATGAAAGCATAAGAGGACACTACAGGGATATTGTCTTCTACGACAAACTCCTACAGAAACCTTACCTTAGGAATACAAGAGATTATACATTATAGCTGAAACTGCCGGTTAAAAATTATAAAGATTTATTATAAAGAAGAAAAGACACCAATGTTTATCTTTTTAACTAATACAGAGCAAATGGAGAAAATGTATATTGCTTCTATAATGCTAGAATCACTTTTCTTGTGTATGTGCTCAATAGGAAAAATAGGAAAAAACCTACTAGCCTGAAAAAACAGACACATTTGATACTATGACTTTATTAAACAACATGCAAAAAATAAAAGTCACCTGTTTAATTAAAACTTCTAGTATTACATTTCTTTTCTAATACAATTATGTTTTGCTTTCAGCAACATCAGCATTAAAGTAAACTCATCCAAAATATGAAACTAAGTTCAGTCTGGACTAAGAGAGGTCACACTTGTGGACTAAGAGAGGTCACAATATTCACGTATTATTTACACTGAATTCCCTCACCAGCTGTAACTGCTGGATCCTCACACTACTCTAGAAATTCACATTAAAAATGTCTCTTGATCTGCTGGCTCACTTTCCTCAGAACAATTTTTCAACACTAAAATAAGTTCAATAGCCTAAAGCTAGTCATTTGAAATCAACGCCACTGACTATAAGCACATTAGAAGCAAATTAAATACAGACAAAATGCTAAGAAACAAGGACTCACATCATTTCTTCCTGCTAATAAAACATGCTTGCAGACAGAGGAGACACAGAACAGGGAGCTTCCCTTCAAGTCTCAGAAGCTGCATGTACCTACAATACTTCAGTCAGGTACTTAATTAATTATTCACACTGGATTAAAAGGTCCATCTCATATTGGAAGTAAATTGATAACAAAACATGAAGAGTTTCCAAAAAGCACAAAACACGAAGCACAAAAGCACAAAACCACTGACACTTTCAGAATTAGAATAAAGGTGTAATAAGCTTCTCTTGAAACCATTTCTGTATGATTTTGTCTAAGAAAGAAGTGAATAGGCAAGTTTTCAAGTGTTAAAAAGACTTGGAAATGTTTTCTATAGTATTAATAACTAACTAGCCTCTTCAGCAACTTGGGTTTTCCTCAGTGAGGACAGATTAGCTCTTTAGATCTACCACGCAGTCCTGTCTTGCTGAGAATCACTTCTTGGTCAGGAAAGAAGATCTGAACTCTGTTCAGGCTAGTCTAACTCATTTTTGGTTACATATCTTATTTTTGATTCACAGAATGTGAACTTCTTTATAGCTGTCTACCTGCAAGCAAGCATCAGCACATCCCAAAGCCCACTGAAATGTGCTCCTGGTCAGCATTACAGGGAGCATGCACACCAAGAACTTGCATTCAAGAGAATTCCTACGCAGTAGGCCCTTTCTTCATCTCAAGCATCTAGGACTAAAAGTTATCGATGCAGTATGAGGGCTCAAGTGACTGAGATTTCTTAAAAAGTGTTAGAAAGTAACAGATCTTAAAATCTCAAGGTGTTAAAACAAATTACAGCTTCTGTTCACGCAGTTATAAGTCAGGTGGGTAGATAACCACTGCCACACAGCATGAAAAAAAGCAAAGAGAAACTGCAATATTTTCCAGATTTACAACAGTACTTAAGAATGTTAAAGTCTGAGGATTATCTATAAGCAGTTCAGTGGTTTTAAAAAGCAGCATTCAAATTCTGATACTTTCAAAATAACCATCACAAACTCTTAAAAGATGTGCTTGGTTACCTTTTGTAGTGTTCCTACAGGCTTATTTAGGGGTACTGTCAAACCCAGTAACAGAATCCCCCGGCACCCAAGCAATACAGAAGCAAGGGAAATTCACTTGCAGAAATACATGCACAACACCCATGTGATTTAGAGATGTTTCCAAATACTGACTCAGATACTCCTCTGAATCACATCTGAGCTTTCAGTTGGGTTAAGCACCTGAAGGTTTTTTTTCTTGTTTAAAACATTACTTATAAACAAGTTATCAGTTATTAAAAATGTACAGCAAATCTTTTACTGTAAGGAGTTCCAATGATACCAGCTCCTTTTTCTACACTGCTCTAAGTGCCCAGGCTTCCCCATATTTTCCTTTCTGGATACCAACCTATTCCAGATCTCCAAATAGACTGGGGACTAAACAGTTTTAAATTTGAGAACATGAATTCCAGTTTCACCAGGACATACAACTGCAGCAAATACAGAATGGGTTTGTATTTAGGGATGTTAGGCAGGATGCATTTATCTCAAGTGTGATTAAAATCTCTGCCTAGATTAATCATTACTGCGTTTCTGAAATCAAACTGCAACATTTGCAACTGTTTGCTGAACCAATATTTAACAGTGCGTTTTAGAAGTCTGTTGTGTCAAGTCCCCTGATGTTTGCCTGAAACTTTAGGGCCACCACTATTGTACCCTCACTGTTCTGTCCCCAGAAAACAAAGCCAGTAAGAGGTGAAGGTTTCAGAAAAAGCCTGCAGCATTCACCAGAAAAATTGCCACATTGTGACCTACTCATTAAGACAGCTTGTAGACACACAATAGCATCGCCTCTATGAGAGCAGAGATTAGAAAAAACAGTAATTATCCTAATAACTGGAGAGGCACAAAGTTTCACTAAGGTTATCTAATGAACTTCAAGCCTTTTCAGACTCAGCACACTATTACACACTGTGCATCTCAATGTACCAGTTACACAGGCCAGTCTACGAGCAAATGAATACCGAGTAAAGCAAACTATCTGCATGTTAAAATGATGCTACTTCAAATACAACCTAACCCATAAAATACAGAATGGAATAGCTGTACTACTTTGAAGTCCCAAACACTGATAAATACTAATAGGAAAACAAGTATTATTGCATGTTCACTGAAGGCAGCTGGGAAGGAATCTGAAATGCAGCAGAACAAATTCTCAACATAGAATTCTGCTAAATTCTCTGTTACTTGAGTAACCAACATTAATCAATATACTAATGTTTTGGTATGTCTTAGCTCTTATTAGAAACACTTCTTTATGAAAGCCTGTGTTTACTTTTATTTTATGAACACAAGTGAGGAAACTGTTATACCAACATCAATGCACTACCATTCTATCAGAGGAAGCTTCTTTATTCCAGAAACGAAAAAGGTTCACATTTTTTGGGTTCTAATGTATCCAAGCCTAGAGCTATTTTAAGCTTTTCTGTCAGCAGCGTTGAAAAGTACAGGATCTGTAAAGTTACAAACTGGTCATGATAAATGGCAGCTCAAATAAGCAAAGCTCAGTCATTGACCTGGCTTGAGAACACCTGGCACTTGAACTGGACATTAAGTACCTGCAATTTAATGCAATGTGCACACTAGCAGTGATGGCCTATCACACTTTAAAACAAGGAGAAAAAAAAAAAAAGAAGAGAAACAATTCCTGAGCAGATGCAATAACAAAAAAAGGAGATATATCTCTGATATATGAATGACAGAAGTGGATTAAGTCATAAAACACTCAAAGTTTAATAGGACAGCACACAAATTTTTCTTGTACCAGCAACCTTTACAGTGACAGAAAGCACCAAAGAAGTCTGAAAAGTAAGTTTGAAGTTCTGCTTCCTTACGAATTACTAGAAAATGTGGCAGCTTGACAGAATGTGACAGAGCTGCCAATAAAAAAATTGTAATTCAACAACCTTCATACAAACTTCCAAGACTATGGTCTAGTTATTTGCAGAAAGGAAGATGTTTAATTTTGTATTCCATAAGCAATCATTTTCAGAGGACAAATACAGGGCTATTAAGGGAGGAAATTACAGTACTGCTGAAAGAACTGTGCTGTGACTAGGTAAGGACTAATTACATTATGTTATCATATGTTATTGCAATATTCAATTACCGAATTAAACCTTGACCCCCAAAAAAGAATTAATGCAGTGGAGGAAATAAAACATTTAGGTTTGACTCTCAAATCTGATGAAGCTGTAGGTTGAAATGAAGCACCTCATCTGACATGACCTTACTGCTGAAGAAATGTGAACTGTATAAGCTCTCCAGGCAATATCAGGATTTAAATCAGAACTAGAAGGAACAATAAATGTAATAGTGTTATCTCAATTGTATTTCTTCTGGAAACCACTCACATAATCATTGTAAAGAAAAAAATCCTCAACACAAGAGAGAAACAGTTTAAAGCTATTCTAAGGAAATTTTTATAGCAGTTCTTGAAAATTAGCCATTTTGTTCTATCAACCAAGAAAGAAAACACTTTGTTTGAACTGAGAGGACAACTTATTTTTGCTCTGAACATTAAGTACTGCAGTCTCCTAAGGCTGGGAAAAGCAAAGCAAGTCCAAAACGTACTGTGTATAAACAGAGATACCATATGAATACACAAAATAAAAGCACAACAGTTCCCTTGCCAAGGAGGAGCAGATGGCAACTCAGAGTAGAAGTCAGTAACTCAATGACAAGTCAGAAGAAACCAGTACACCAGTCCCACTTTTTCCAAGAGCTAAACTGAATGATTTCACCTGGGTAAGTCCCACTTGCAGAAACCCCAGGTCAGACATGGCTACCCCTCCCCAGAAGCAGCTGTTTTGCTTGGGCTCCCCAGAGACCTCCCACAAGCTGCACTGCCTGCCTCCTTACCGCCTCCTCCTCCTTCCAGCCACCTATTTTGCACATTGGAAACCCCTCCTGTAAAGTGGCTTCCTTTAAGGGGCAGGGCCTGGGGGGAAGAGCTGCACCAAAATACAGGAGGAAACAGAGCTTTTACCCACAAAAAACACGTTCACACGCAGAGTCGCTGGTTTGATTTCACCAGCACACTTACCGTGAGCCCGCACCCTGTCATTAGCAGTGCCCAGGACGGCTCATGTGCCCTTCATATCGAGTCGTGTCCTGAATGTTTCCTCGCAACTACACAGCAGCTGGATCAGCCTGCCTTATGGCAGCTCCCTACAGGAAGAGCTGTCCCTCGTGCCATTCTCCCTTTTCTATGGGTATCACATAAGACTAACTGTCAAAGTTAAATGATTCTGGTCTTAAAAGTTTTTTGGGTTTTTTTTGGGGCGTGTGTGTGTTTTTTGTTTGGTTGGTTTTTGGGTTTTTTTTCAACAGAGGTTTCTTATCCATATGAAGCTCAAAGAGAAAGAGTGCTCTGGAAAAAAAAAAAGGATAAAGCTCAGAAGCTTAAATTAATTTTTCCAGTAAGCAATATCCATATATTTGCTTCTCTTCAGCAGCATTTAAATTTTGCTTATTGGACTGCTACAAGATTGCTCTGTTTTTTGAACTTCGTGTTACTTGGGAAACTCTTTTCCAATCATAAATTGCTGAGAAAGCAGAAATACAACTAAAGAAAGTAAAAGCACAAGTTCTGATTTTCAGCTCTCAGAGAAGTGTAAAGTGACTTTGAATGAAATTGTGATACAATCTTTGAAATAGGTTTAGCTTTATATGCTGAGCATTGCAATACCTATTTATTTAAAATAATTCTAGATAACTAAATGTCGATCTATCTTTTTGCATGCTGGTTGAAACAAATCACTCCCACCATTTTGGTCTCTATTACCTGCTTTTGTAATGTTTTGCAAGACTGCTTCCAACATCATCCATGTTGCAATTGCTTGTCAGTTTAATACAGGAAGGAATCCATATATTTAAAATGGCAAAATTCTCATATTATTTTTCCCTTGGTGGTCTCCGTAAACTCTGAAATTTGCCAGGTACCCTAATTAAAGGAGGAGTTTATTGAATATTCACACATTCTTCTGTTTATATTCTAGGAATTTTTTCATGACCTGAAAATCTGAGGTTCTAAGGGGAAGATAATTCAAAGAGGAAGACCTTTAAAGAATGGAGTAAAATAAAGCTTTTTCCAAAGCTGCAGTTAATTGTAAAGCCTTCTTGCTGAAATAATACCAATGTATGGAGAAATTCTACCAGAGCGAAAATCTGAATCACTGAATCCATAAACCAGATGAAGCTTATGACATCTGATACCAGACTTCCTTCTCTTTAGCTGCTGCAATCATGTTTTTAAATGACGACCTCTGGTAATGAGTCTCTGATGACTCAATGCCTAGGTGCTTAAAATAACTTTGAAAAACTGAGTCAGAGGAATCATCATCCAAGCACAGCATCACATAGAATCTCACCAGCTCTCCAGCATAGAAATGAGAAGCCTTGCACTAGTAATTGCTGCAATGTAACATAACCCACTTATCACTGAACCTTTGAAAAAATCATAAGGCCTGACAAAGACAAAAGAACAGAAAACCTGTGTCTTCATAAAATTAGACAGTATCAGTTCTCGTGCTCATCCTAACACCTCACCCCTTCGATAGGTCAGGAATCTGTGGTAAAATTTGCATAACCAAATATTTTCACCTTTTATAGTCATTTTGTTGCCCCTTAGAAAACAAACCACCAAACCAAAATACTCAGAAAAGCCCAGGAAGTATTTTCACATGTACTTAATCACAGCCTAAAAAACCAAACATTTTCCACATGATTAAGACCAAAAAATCAAAATTTTTACTTTACCTAATTAGTTTTGTTCCATCACATCTTACATATATAAATCAACTGTGATCTCATTCTTTGCATTATGTCTTAAATAAATTTAAATAATTTAAATTTAAATAATGAATTTAAATAATGGAACATGTTGAACGGATTATGAAGTGATCTGCATAGTGGAAGTTCATCCCACTTCACAGATAAATTAAGATTTATTAACTGAATATTCTTTTAAGATGAGATTTCCTAGAGGAGTTTACTTCCAAAGTTATGACAATACAGAAGGCAGATTTGCAGAACACAAAGTCTGGGTATTTAAAAGGGTTTAGCACAGAGAGATGTTTCAATTCCCAGCTGCAAATCAGAACAAAGAATTGTTTCTGACCCATTCATAATGCAAACATACAGATTCGTGATGGTACAAAGGAAAATGTGGGACTTCTTTGGGGAAGCCTTACACTAGTGAGAGCAATAGGGAATCAAAAAGAAAGACGGAAGGAAGGAAACACGCTAAAGGATAACAATCTTTATTTTAAGTCTAATGTGTTGTTACCTTTTCCTACCTGAAATTTTCATATGTAAATCATGACCTTCCCTCACCACAACTACAAAATCATGCTAAATTCAACTATACCTGGTAAGTGGCATTCACAAGAGAAAACATGATTAGATGGACAAGAAAGCCTTGAACAGCATTTCCACGTTGTAGAAGTATCACTAAATTATCACTAAGTTATATCTTCTTTAAAGAACAGAGTATTCAGTCTAAGCTCTCATCTCAAGCGACTTCTTCCCACAAAAAGGGCCCAGTCCTACAAACAGAATCACCTAAATGAGTTCTCAAAGCAGACAAACCATTGAACAATCAAGAACACAATGATGAGATACAAGTGCCCCTAAAGTCCCAAAATAAAAACTGTTGGTATTGACACTAAGAGAGGCTTTAACCTCATGAAGCTTATCGATAGTTGCCTTGTGAAATACTTCACTTGTGAAAGTGATGTCACCAACTTCAATGGTGTTACTCCTATAAATCAGCTTCTAGTTCTAACTTCAACTTTTAAATTAAAATTCTCACTGTATGTTAGCAGCACAGGTTCCAGAAGAACTGTCTTGCCCATCAGTGTGCCATAACTTATCCAGTTCTTGTAATAACATCACACTTCCTTCTGAAATCAGGACTTAACAAATGGCAAAACATCACCCTTTTCAAGAAAAGGACTTGACTACGTTTCAAAATAAGTCTAAAAATAGACTGAGGTAGGGAGCACATTATTTGAAAGCCAGCATATTGCTTCCTGGCATTTCTAGCTCTCCCTATTGAATGAAGCTCAAAAACGAAAGAAAGGGCATGAGTAAAGCTGGAGCTTTGCAAACTCTATTGGGGAAAGAAGAGAAAAGGCCAAAGAAATCAAAAAAGAATAAAGAGAAAAGTAAGAATCTCATCTGCAGCTTTTGTAAGCAACTATCACAGAAACACATTTACAATACTGCATTTTCTTTGCGACCAAGTTTTGAAAATTTTTTAGGCTCAGGCACTTTCTGCCATCATTTGTGATGCACAGTTACAAATAAGGAATTAGTAAGGTTAACTCTGTTTCTGAAGGAAACATCCAAAATAAAGTATCTAGATTAAAGAATCAGTTCTTAAATGTGGGTATGAAATTGCTTACCTCTGAAGTCAGGTTCAGTTAAATTACTGTAAAACTTTGGAAATCAGCTTCTCCTAAACCATCTATTTTTTTTCTTATTTTGCTTAGGTGTTTTTACACTTGCTTCAGTTTTTAGAGCACGTAACCTTGAGCAAACCACAAAATCCACTGCCAAGTTATAGTAAGGATCTAGCCAACCAAAGAACTGCCTCCAGAAGCCTCAGATCATCCATTTCCCACTTATATTTCTATCCCTCATTATATTTCTACCCCTTCACCATGAAAGTCTCCCCCCAGCCAACTCTGCCATCCTACTCAACCTTTTGTATCAGCTCTAAGCAAACTTTCAGCTACCGTAACTCCCTAGAACTTGAGAAAATGGCCCTGCTGTTTCCGTTCAGTGAATTTTTCGCTATTTCAGCAACTTACTGCAGCTCAAAGGCAGGCCTGACTCCTGGCATGTACATCAGCACAGGATGAGGAGCGAGAAAGGAGAAGGAGCAGTGGAGACTGGGTTTAGCTCATGGCATCAGAGACAGCCTCCACAGCCTTCAGAGTGCCACGACAACCCCTTTCAACAATAGACTTCCCTACCAAGTTGCCAGTTAACAAATATGCAAGGAAACTATCGGTAAAAGCCTCTTGGTATGAAAATAATAGTCCTTTCCCCTGAAAGTTTTTATTATTTCAGTAAGAAATGCATTGAGTTTGAATGGTACAGGGAAGAGCCAGCACATTACACGATTGTAGATCATGTCTTCACACTGGAAAACTCCAGGAACTTAATTGCTGTGGTTTATCAAAGTGGGCGGCAAGAAAACAGACCAGGGTTTACAACTAGTTGTGGAAGAAATCCCTATTTGCATCCTCCATCCCCAGGAAATCTAACACTTTCATACAAACATTTGTAAATCTTGTAGACAAAAGTATAAAACCGAAAACAGACACTGGGCAAATTTCAATTCAAAACAAAGAAGCATCCATCAGCAAGAGAGTGGATGGTTTAAAAAAAAAAAAAAAGACAGACTGAATTTTCCATCACTGAAAGCATTCAAATCAAGACTAAATTTTCCCATAGCCTTCCTTGGAAAGTATATTTTAGTTTAAATAGGAATTAATTCAGAAAGTGCTAATAGCCCAAGCAGCATAGGCCAGGCTGGACTGTCAGTCACCCCTACCAGCCATATAGGATTTGATATCATTAAAGTTCAAAAAATTCATACTCCAGATAGCTAATTACAGTTTAGGTTTTTTAGCATTTCACTTACAAAACAAATACACCTTGCATATTTCTTTTTAAAATAGGTCATTTTAGAAAGAGCACGAGCAGAAGGTGAGAAGTTTGTTTCCAATTTAAAAAACAAAATTTACTTTCCAAGTGAAATGGTGACTGGTTAGTAGGCCGATTTCCTAAAAACTGTTTTTTGAGCCAGTTACTCCCTTACGCAGCTCAAAAAACAATGTATGCTTTACTATCACTGATGTTTTCACAAACTGAAAAAAATAAAATCCAAATCAGGGCCATTTGCAGAGAGGGACCCATCTCCTGGGTAGAGCTCACAGAAAATAAAGTAACCTTCTCTTCTCTGCCGCTCTCAGTTACCAGCATAACAAAATAATAACAATAAAATACCAAGTCTTTACTGACTACCACTTCCCAATTTTACCCCCCAAGTTAAAGCACATTACCATAACTTGCAATGTGTAGAATGAAAAAAAACTGCACCACCTGATTTCAAGCCAATCCTAGTTAGGAAGTTAGAAATTATACACCCTTCAGTGTGGGGCCATAACAGTTCCAAAAAAAATATTTAAAGAAAAGCAAAGTGAAAATTTCCAAATGTATGAATAAAATGGCTTGGTGTGTTCACCACAGAACACAGGATCCCATGAGGATACTGCACCTCAAAGTGAGGACAGAAACAGTAAACTGGCTTAGTACAATATCTGCCTAACATGCTGTGTATCATGTAGTGTATGTGCACCAGAAGTCATGTTCTTGCTACATACAATAGTTAGGCTGATTACAAATCATTCATACACGCATCTCACAAATCACTGGAAATCACCAATACTAAAACCAAGTGTATCAACAATATTCTAAAAGCTCAACAGAACATAATTTCACTATATTGACACTTTTTAAACTGCCTAAGTGGTTTTGAAACTTAGAATCAATTTCCCTGTGCTACTGAAAAAGTTTACTAAAACATGAGTAAACATCAATGTACATGGTTACAGAGACAGCTACTTTTTGACAAGTTGTGGAATTTTTTCAGCACTGAGAAGTACAACACAAATAGTGCACTTCCTCAGTAAAAGGAAGTTTTAAAACTGCTAGCCAAGCTAATGGAGTCAGGTGACTCAAAATAATACTTCAAATACCAAAAAAGTCTTCCTGAGATACTTAGACAAGTCACAGATGAGTTGCTGGTGGATGTTAACTCACACCTACACAAGCAGAGACGCTTTCATCAACCAATGTAGTAAACAAATATTTTTTACTTAGAAAGTTTCAGATAGGATAAGCTAATTTTCAGTGTTGCATTAATAGCAGATACTGTTGAAGAACTGAACAGTATAATTTAACTTCCTGCCTCTTATGTGTGTGTGTGTGTGTGTGTGTGTGTGTAAAATCAGAGCTTACTATTAAGAGGTCGCACAGTGCAGACCCTGGGCTCCCACAAGAGACACAGCACACCCTTCCCCCGGATCCACCCGAGGGGGTCAGCATCAGCTGCCCTGACGCGACGCGAGGGCCAGGAGGGCGAGGCGGTCGGGCCGGCCCGTCCCAGCCCCGACGGGCAGCCGGGACACCCGGGACCGGGGCCTGCCGCCGGCCGAGGCCTCTCCCCGCCACCGCCCGGTTCTCCGGCTCGGTGGGAGCAGGGCAGGGTCGCCCGCGCTGCAGGAGCAGCACCCTCGGCCTCCGGCAGCTTTTCGGCCCTACAGCCGCCCCGAGCGAGTGGAGGGTGGCTGGGCGAGGAGCGGGGCCAGCGGGGCACAAACACACCAGAAAACAACTTTCCCCCGCCCCGGGATCGGTGCTGCCCCGCTGAGCCCCGCGCAGGGACCGGGCGGCGGCGGCGAGGCCCGAGCGCGGCGCTCCCCTTCCTGCCTCCCGCGGCCGCCGGCGAGGGGCAGGCTCCGAGCAGGGCAGCGGCTCCCGCGGCCCCGACACGCCGCCCGTCCCCCCCGGGACCCCCGCCCGCCCGGCCGCTCCGCCGGGCCCGCTCGGCGCAGGGGGCGCCCCGGAGCCGCCTCCCGACCCCCGCGCTCTGCTCACCTTGGTGGCCATGGCGCTGCCGGCGCGGGCTGCGCTGCCGCTCTGCCCTCCCTCCGTCCGTCCGTGCCGCGGCTGCTCTGTCGGTCGGTGTGTCCGGCCCGCCCGCCGCCGCCGCTGGGCCGCGCAGGCGGCTCCTCCTCAGCGTCCCCCGGCCGCCGCCGCCGCCTCCTGGGGGCCGCTGGGCAGCTCAGCAGCCAAGCCCCGGCGCTGGGCCGGCGAGGGCTGATGAAGCCGCACGGCAGTGCCCCCGCCCCGACCGCCCTGTCCCCCGGCTCGGCTCGGCACCCGGGGGCAGTGGCGGGGCTGTTTCTCCGCCGCCTCTCCGTCAGGGCCGCAGGGAGGGAGGGAGGCAGGCACCCACGGCGCTCGGTGATCCCCGGAGGAGCCGCCCCGCCGGTCCCCGGAGTGCGGGGGTAGGCGGACGTGCCCCCCACACCCGGTGCCCTCAGCGGCTTCGCCCTTTAGTCAGTGTTTGCCCCTAAATCGTCGTTCGCGTTGGGGAGAGGGCCCGCAGACAGGCGTTATCGGCCCCTCGGTTGCTTTTGAACGGAAATTTTGAAGCGACTGTACAGTAAGGAAAGCGATTTTTCCCCCGGCCAGGCTCCATCCGCAGCTGTCAGTGGGCTGTGCCTTGTCCCTGACCTGTTGCAGCCGGGCCTTGGTGTATAGCAGTTAGCAGCAGCAGCAGTAAATAGCCCCAAGGAGCTGCTCAAGGTCGGTAGCGTTCCTTTTGGGTGCTCTACAACCGTCTCATAAAAACTGTGACCCCACTTGATTTCCAGCCTGCAGGAGAGACGAGATGGGAGGCTAAAACAAGGGGAATATGAAAATCCAGTGGCAGTGATCATGCAGAGTACTGCACCATCCAAAAAGTGCAGCTTCTCATTTGTATATGTATAGTGGTTGGCCTGGAATCAGGAGACGCTTCCTTTCTGTAGAAGGAAATACATGGTGTAATTGTCACGGATGCCAAGGAAAGCCATAAGAGGCAGGTAGGCAGTTGGGAAACTGCATAGAACTCTTCATCTGCATTTCTTTGTCCACAGAACTTACAAGCCTCTCTTCTGATATTGGTATATTTTCTCAGTGAGAGAGCTTTATTAAAAGAGAAAAATACGTTCACAGCAGATTTTTTTTAAGTTGGAGATAGGGAAATAATTTCTGTGAAGAGTGAGGATGACAAAGTAAGAGGAAGCTGGCTATTTAGCTGCCACCACTTTCTGAGTGACTGAACTGATTAACTTCAGATGTTTTCAATTGCCTTTGCTGGAATTTTTAACTTTTCCAGAATTCCATTAAATACAACGATTCCAAGTTTTTATTCTTTATAACAGCAGTACCTAAAGGGAAACTTTTGTGCGTGGCCCACAAATGACACCACCTTTAATCTGAAGTGTTGTATTAAGGATCAGTTTTGCCATGTGGTCCCTCACAGGTTGGTATTTCACCCACCTTACTAGCAAAACTCCCTGAAGCTGGCTTCATCTCTGTACTAGTGGACCCTGCTCTTCCACTTTCTTACTAACAATCTTGCTATCATTCCATGTTTTTACCCAGTCATCTAGTAAGCGTCTTATAAAAAGGATAGGGGTATGAAACCCAGAGAACCAGTGCTGTCTCGTTTAAGGATTGCCAACTGATAGGTATGTAAAGCACCCTCTGTCCCTTCTCCAGATGCTATGTTTTGCTATGTGAAATATAATAAACTTATGGCTTTAGCACAAGCTCGAGTCTGTGTCATTTTTTACCTGTGGTCAGAACAACTGCCAGAAAAGTTTAGTCTACCACTGCTAACCACTATGCTTTAACAGAGCTCTGCTCGCCATCTGGGGAATGAAGAACACAGTCATGATTTATTCAGCCTCTCTATATGCTTGAAGTTTCCAGTTTACAGTTTTCCACTGTGAGGTACTCCTAAAAATAAGCCTTGCTTGACTTGTTTGAGGGATGAAGGAAATGTTAACATTTCTTTCAGCATGAGAGAATGTTCTGGGAAAATATTTTTTATGGGATCTTTCCAATACTATTTGCAATTAATTGCCATTAATTCTTGGTATTCTTAGGAATCACTCTGGATTGCAAGTAAACATATCTCTTCTTCGCTGTAAGCTTTATTACCGCTTAACGCAAAGGGCCAAATACACACAAATTGCTAACGAAATCATCTAAAATTTCCAAAACTTCCTAAATTAGTTGCTTTTCTGCTGCCAAGCTGTGTTGTAGTTAATTAGGACTAGATGTTTGTTTAGTACTAGGCATGAAAGAAATCTCAGTGGCTTCAGTGGGGTTGTTTACACACTTAAGCATAGGTTGGAAGTGTAGTGTTCTGTGTGGAGCTTATCAGTTTTCAAACAGAGTTGGCTCATTATTAACTTTGTACTAAAGCCCAAATGTATGCTATAATAAATATCTCCACCTCAGAAGAAAACAATCAATAACAGAAGAAAATCCATTACAGTCACATAAGTCACATAAGTGACTTCTCTCTACAGATTTCTAGTAGGTAAGTATTTTTGCAGTTAGCTTGTCTGCAGTACTTCCTAGGAACAACTGCTGCAGCAGAATTCAGTGAGAAGTGATCTATTGCAGAGCTTCATCAAATGAAAAGCTCCTGCCAACAGTGCTATGCAAATTTTTTAACTAAAGATGGGCTCTGAGAAAGGACATGGAGAACATTTGCTGAATACTGTTCTCTGCTTGGCAAGGCCTGCCTGTAGCTTCAAGATCACAGAAAGTCAGTGACCTTGTATGTTCCGATTTACGCAAACTTGGTGGGTAATGATAAAGAAAAAATGTTATTCAGATAGGCTTCAAACTGAAACCCATCTGGAGAAAGAACTATGGTTTGTGTTTGTAAGCTACTGTTCTCAGGAGCTCCTTGAGGTGATGCACTTTGGATTTCTCCCTGCTAGCAGGCTGTGCCCTTAGCATTACCTAGGCAATGCACTGGGGTGACTGAGGTGGCCCTGAGGCATTTACCACAGCTGTGGAGGAATTTTGAGCAACAATTATTATCTTCAGTGGCAACAACTTTGCAAATGGAACAGGTGTCAAATACATATATTTCCAAAGTCTCTGCAGGAGGTGTACAGAGAGCATATTGTCCTGGGTCTTTATTTTCAAAGGTGTTTTATAAAGTAAGAAATTATTTAATTGTTTTCTTGTTGAAAGTATAACAATGTGGTGTGCACGATAACATCAGTTCCACACTACATGCTTTTAGCTCAAGATTTCTAACCCCATTAGTCAGGAAAGCCTAACAATGACTAGGGAGTAATTACAAAAGCATTTCAACTATTCCTTTTAATTACCATGTTTACCTTAGTCACCTGATACAGACCTTTTGTTTTAAGAACAGCTAGAGATTTCACATTTCCAAAGCCTTAAAATTAACTGTACTGAGCAATTACTTAGTTTCTTAATCAAAAATAGTAATACTGTATTCTTCATCTCAAGGCAAATCTGCACACCTTTACCTACCTTTCCTCAAGAGGTTCTTTGGGTGTCATGTTTCCTCTCAGCTGACCAGCATTTCTCTTTCAGTGTTGGGTTAACACCATTTCTTTGGTGTTTCTGAGAAGTCTGCCTTCCTCCTATTTTCTGTCTCCTTCCCTGCCCCACAATTGGACAAAAAATGATAAGAGCTGCCACAGGCATGAAACCTAATGTTATCTGCACAGAGCAACAAGGAGCAGCTGCTGAATCCCATTTGTGCACTGATCTGTATAGTGTGGCATCATTTGCAAATCCCATTTGAAAAATACATTTAACAAAATGAGTTCTGAGGAAAAAAATATTAATATTTTCCTTTTGTGTTAGGAGTATTTGGACAGAAAGGACATGAAATCTTGAATCATATGGCATTTGCAGCAAAGCACAATTTTACCTCTTGCTTACCCAGAACGTTACGTGGCAGTTTAAAATTGTGCTCAAGAAATTACAGACACGCTTTCCAATTTCGTTCTGCACCTGGTGCTGGAGGATCACCATCAAAACAGTAAGGCAGCCAGTCCTGAAATATTGTTGGAATTTAGGTACAGATTTTCCTAGTTCATAAAAGCTGCTTCAGAAAATTGTACTCAAAATTGCACTCAGATTCCTGTGAGTTTTTTAGTCTCTGAATTTATCTCTGAATAAGCAATTCTGAGAAAAACTGTGCTTCACACATTTGCTTTTGACTTAAGTGTTTTGTCTCCTTAGCTGGTAATTGAATGCCATTATAATCTGAACTGTGGCATATAATGTGGGCCTTTTTTGAGGTAAGTTCTCATTTTACATGGTTACATTTTTAATAAACACACAGCTAATATTGGGTTTGTGCTATGTATGAATATGTTGCTTTCTTTACACTGTGGGGAAAGTGCAATGCTATGCTATGCTAAATTCTGTACTCTGAGAGTGTTGGGGTGTTTTTAACACATCCTTGTGAAGCCAACAGTTTTAAGTCATGGTGGACTCTCTGGACTCAGTTTTCTCTTTAAAAATCAAAACAACCAGCTGTTGACTATTGAGGATGTGAAAAAGCTATACACAAAAAAAAAAAAAACGGAAAAAAAAAGAAAAAAAGTTTCAGTGTTCCAGAGACAAGATGTTGCTGCAGTGTGCTTTTGGACATAGTCAATTTTTCAAAAGCGCTTTTTTTTTTTTTCTTTTTTTTTTTACATTTTGTGAAGCTGATTGCAAAGGTCATGTTTTGGTGCAAATTTGATCACACTCCAGGGAGAGTGAGATGTGTGGATTAAACACCTAGTACAGATCCTTATGGATGAACACGATGGCTGCAACAGTTAGGAGCTTGCTTGGTCATGATGATCTGTTCTTTCTTTAGATAATAGTGCATAAAACAATTATTTTCTCCCTTTGTTTCTTAAATGTAAACAATATTTTGACCAATTCTGGTATTCCTTTTCTGACTTTTCAGCAGTATAATCATTGATAGGTGTGTAGCAGTATAAGCTTTGGACGAAATTATACAAAGAATCATGCTTTCATGTGCACGGGATAAAACAGATTTGTCAAAACACCTAACACTAATATCATTCTTACTTTTTGCATTCTCTTCTGAGCTATACACTGTTTGGTGGTATAATAATATATACATATATATTTGCATATATGCTTATATCTGAGCTAGGATACTTGTGCATGTATATATGTCATGCAGTTTAGTTGGTTTGCATTTAGATTTTCTAAAATAATTTATGTTCATTTGTGTTTCAATGCAAGGGCTGCTGAGATCAATAGGTTTTGAACTCAGCTTTCCTGAAAAATAGAATATAGTTTAGTAAAAAGTACATTTTAAAAGAGATAGATATTTCCATTTTGATGTTTGCTAGCTTTAGTAAAAGTGACATACTATTAGCACTATTGATTCTTACCACTACTGACCCTTCCCATATGGAGTGCTGACTGCCTGTGGCTTATTTCCATTTTCCCCGTTTTGGTGCTGTACCTTCATATCCCAGGGAACTGCAGTCTCAACAAGCAAAGCAACAGGAGTGTGATCTACTGTGTACTTCACCTAAATGTACAGGTTCAGAAATGATGAGATCCTGTCAACTTTAAGGGGCTTTTGCTTCTTAAGTTTGCACCCAAATTGTGTTCCAACATACAAGATTGGTGATTGTACTAAAGATGTAATTAATTTTTCTTTGCTGACATGTCTAGATGGAGGTCCAGTTATTCATCCTCATGAGTAGCTCACTGAGAAGAAAGGTACAGAAGGCTGCAGAACTAACCTGATCTGAGCCATCTTGTGCCGGTCTCTGAGTTTCTTTGGAGCGTAGCAGTGGCACACTGTGTTTGCCAGTGTAGCACCAGGCTGTGTTTTTTTGAGACAGCTTAATGAAAGTAGGATCAAATCTATGGCACTTGGCATATATCACATTTACATCCAAATTCAAAGGGCAGCCACTATCAAACCTCTGTAAGGCAGGCTTTGCTCTGCATTGTGATGGTGAGCATGCAAAGCTGCAGACTCTATGAGTAAATGCTGTGTGTCATGAGCGTATGCTTTTTACTGCAAATAAACTAATTTAGGTGTTCTTTTTATAAAAATAAGAATTATCGTTTTACTGACCTGACCAACAGAGATTGCAGATGTGTTTTATCCCTGGTTTACTGTTCACTCTCCAGTGTATGCACGTTCACTCACACTTTTTCCCCCATGACACAGACAGATGTTTTGGAGTAGTGTAATTCTGAGTTTTCAAACTGCTTGTGAATTTCCATTTCTAGCAATTCATTACTTCGTTACATTTTTTTCTGCTTTCATCATGGAAGTGTTGGGGATTTCAGGGTCTCTAGTTTGCTGTGTTTCCATATACAAGAAATTCAGTCCTGAAGCATTCGTATTATGAGATCACCAAAAGACTAAACCGGGCCTTAGTGTCCTTTACCCTTAAATCTTGTTTTGAGTCACCAATTCCACTAGAAATAATTGACAATGAAATTACTTTGCAGATAGAAGCTGCTAATCAGCAGCCTCTGCCACATTCATAAGCCTATTTTTAATGAGTGCAGGTCAAGGTGATGAGAACTGTTCCAAAGCAAACGCAAAACAATATTAATTTCCAGGAGCTGTTGTTCATCTGCATTTTCTCTACTAGGGTTAAGGTGTTCTGCAGCTAAAGAGAGTTAGGAAGCCTCTTTCTAGTGAGTATATGTTTCTCATTCATGTCAACCCATGTTAGATCTCTAGTGCATAATCTGTCTTGTAGCCCAGACAAGCCCAAAAGGGGATAAAGGGAGAAAGCAAACGCTTTGCTGAATTTCATTGTGCTATAACCAGATTTAGTCCTTTTATAAGTTTCTCCTGTGTTAAAGAAGGATCTTGGAATCTTAAGGTCCCTTTGACCCTACTGTTTGTGATTTGTTTCTGCACACTGTAGCCAATAAAGATCAGGCTATCCTAGTACAGAGATAATAACATACAACAGAAGAAAAAGGAAACCCTGTGGCTAGATGATGGGCTACAAAAGAGGCTTTGTAGGCTGCATACCTTACATTTTTGCTGAGAAAATTATGTGACTGTGGGCAGGTCAGAAAATTTCAAGTATCTATGATTTTTTTTTTGTAATCGCTACCTCGGATTAGGTTTCACAGAAAGCATTTTTCTTTGGTTTCAAGGCACAGGATCATTCATTAGTATGAGTCTTAAATAGTTGGCAGTTCCAAGATACTTTATAAAAATAAATATTCAAATCTTTTTGAAAAAGCCAGTATTACTAGCAAGACTAGCAATAAGTCTACTCAAGCATTTAATTTATTACCAGTGTTAAAATAAAAATGATACCTTAGGGATTTAAGTGCTTCATATCTTTCTGCATGTGAGTATTAAGATATTCAAACTAGCTGACTCTTCTTTTCTTCAAACTACCAGAAACAGCCCTAAGGGTAGCAATAACTACACAGGAAAGACAGATGTAAAAAATCTAAAAATATTTCCTAGAAATCTGACTCTTGCACTGAGGTTAAAGAGAGAAGACAGAGGGGAGCAAATTCTGTAGCTCCCTTTTCTAGAGCACAGATTTTCTTAAATTTTTGTTTGGCGGAAAAGTTTGAAGCTTGCTTTGGAGAGGAGCTCTAAACACATTCCGAAAATTGAGAGTTCCCCTTTAGGTTTACAGAATATTTTTGTCCAAACTGTTTTAACTGAAGGGGAATGTAGCAAATGCAGCACACAGTCATGTGTCCTGTTTGTGGTTAGTCACACAAAGCCAATTTTTTCAGATGCTAAGCTCTACTCTTTTTTTTTTTTTTTTTAAGAAAAAAGACTGAACACAGCTGCTTTTGACATCAAAAACAGTCACTGAAGAAATAAAAAAGTGCTGTGCTATCAAACTAACAGCTAACATTTAGAAATGACTGTAGCGAGTTTACTTAAGAGATGCTGAGGACAAGAAAAAGACCTGCTATACCACAAAGCACCTTTTCTCACTTGCTTGAACTCAACCTGTGCCTTTTTTCAGCATATGACATCATTCAGTTTGTCTCTGGTGATATGTTTACCCAAAAGGTCTTCTTTATCAGGGGGTTGCTGGTGTTTGCCTGTCATTGCTACATCAGTCCAAGGTTTTTACAAGAATAAAATACTATTGCTACAGACAGTGTTGTCACAAAATTAAATTGAAGTTACATTAAAAGGATATCCCTTAAAGTTATGATAAAAAATGGAAGAGGAAATGTGACTGTAGTATGACATTTAAAAACCCTAAACAAACAAATACTCCTTAAGCACTGCAGTGAGTCATGAAACCTGCTAATATTTTTAGTTTTCTTTTGTGAATCTTCTATTTCCAGGCTTTGTTTTCCACCATAAACATGCAGCATCCACCCTGCACCTTTGTGAGGTAAGACTGTATTATACATTTATAATTTTATCATGGTATGGTGGCAGTCCCTGGCCATCCTAATTATGATCATGGCCTTCTATGTGAAGGGCTGTACCCACACTGAACATTTGGCCACATTTCCAAATAGTTGAACCTGTCTGTCATGTTTCTTAGATGTCTCCTTCTTTGGCTTGCAAGGCAAATTCAAAGCTTTAATTCCAAATCAGACCCAGGGGTTTCTTTTCCCTTAAATGTTCAATGGCAGTGAAATTGAATAGAAGAGTTTCCTAGCACTTTTTCAGGTCCACGGTGTCTCAGCAGAGAAGCAAGTCCTGGGCATCACAGATCATATCGAGCTAGCAAGGCAGTTACAACACAGATAAAAATCCCTCATCCTGATGCCTACAGAGGGTTCCTAACCTGCTGACTTGTTTTTCCCAGCTCACAGAAACTCACTTTTGATTGCACCCTCTAGGCCACTTCTCCTATTGCTAATCTCTTCACTACTCCTTAGTGCTCTTCAGCCAAACCCTGATGAGCTTCTGCTTTGACCCCAGCTGGCAACAACAATTTGATGTTTTTTTTTCTTGGGCTACAGCTGCTCAGCGGCTTCCTCACACAAAGCAGTTCTAACTGCAGACTTCTCCTCAAGGACAGATGATTTATAGGCTTAAATTCTCTGGACTCTCAGTCACATGATTTGGGGAAGAATGGGAACAGGCAAGGAGGAACTTCTGGGTAAAGATTGTTCACCTGGAGCTAAGAGATGTTCCCTGACACAGGCAAATCCATTCATGTGTATCCTATGCCCAATGAGATAGCCAGATGTGCTTTCTTTAAACAAAGAGGACTGTTCCTTTAACTCACCCATTGAAATATCCAGATCTGATCCAGCAGGGATATCTCCCATCCATGTAGATGTCATTATTCCCATTGCACCAGCTGACTGCCTGGAAACATCTCTGCAGCCAAATCTACAGTGGTTTCTCCTGCAGCAATTGCTGCTGGCTCACTGTCCTCAGCCAAATGCCTCTGGCTGTGTTACAACCTTGGATTTTGTATTCTGGAGTAATTTTCTATCATTTCCTTTTATGTAAGATGTTAAGTCCCCCTTAGGAGTGTTTTATCTGAAGGGAAATCTTCTTTTATGTTTAATTACAAGGTATGTGAGAAGGGACACTTCAGGTTGTTTTCAGCTGAGTTCCTCTGACATCATGCCTCTTTCAGGTATCCCCATTAACCAGCAGTTTTTGCTCCAAGTGTCTTTTCAGTATAACTGACTCTGATAGCTGTTATTCCTACCAGTTGGCTTCTGGGACAGTTCAGAGTAACGTAATAGCATTTATTATTTTTCCTACCTGCTTAGCAAAGTCCAGGTTTCACAGTATCAAAATAATTGGAATGTTACCATCCTGTGGAAAAGTTAAACCAGCAGATTTTGCTTTGGACTTTCAGTAAGCCAGTCAAATGAGGAAAGGGGGTGTAGTCTCCTTTTAAAGCATTGGTAGATATATTGCTGTGCATTGAAGATCTTTGTTGGCTCAGTGATGACCTGAATCAGCAGAGGCCTGGCAGGGATGATACTGCTGCACTTTGCTCTCTAAGGCTTATTCTCTGCCACCAGTGGCAGAAGTGCCTGGGGAAGTGCCCTGCTTGTACTAGGGGCTGAAGGCCATTTTAAAATAAAAGCTGGAAGTGTAATATCTTTTCTGTGTGTTCATGTCAGCTTTGTGTTTTCGTACCATTATTTGGCCATTCTTTCTCTTAAGTAGAAAGTTGTCTCTACAGATGAAGGATGTCACAGTATTCCTGTTTAAATCAAATTGGTGTCTTATTGGTCAAACAAGAAGAGAACCATATCCTTATGGCAGAACAGCTCGTGGGGTTCTCCATAAATTCAGCATAAGTGCTCCCAGTGACAGTTACTGATTCTACTTTCTAATACCACACGGTCACAAAATCTCTGGAACTGGCACACTGCTGTTGCTCTGAACATCAGTCCATGCAGAATATACCCGTGCTAATACCAATAGAACATAACCAAGAGTCAACAGTATTCCTTTGATCACCAGAAATCCCAGACATTTGCCAGTCTTCTGTGACTGCCTATACTGGTAGGCTAAATGCAATCAGCAGATTTTTCTCTGGCTCCATTCTGGCCTATGCTAACTAGTGCCCTCTGAAACCACTCTTGGAATATTTTAAGGACAATAATATCATAGAGATCATTCTTGTTTATGGCAGCCACTCTGTCTTGGAGCTGAGTGTTTACCAGCACGGACATGAACTGTGCCATCCCGATCAGCCTCAGTGCCTGGGAACATTCCTACACACACATTGGAATTCCTAAGGCATACACTTAGTTTACTAGCTTATACTAGTATATACAACCTACAGTAGCAGAGATCCTAACTGTGAAAACCCAGCAATAAGCTTGGGTTTAGACAAGAAGGATAAAGTTCTTGGATAGTCTCAGTTTTGCAAGAGTATGATTGAAGCTGCTCACATTTTATATGTTTTCTTGTTTAACCTACCACATTTTGACTACCAGAAATTCCTCTAGATAATACTAATTAATAAAGACTTCAGCAGAAGAGCTGTAATGATGTTTTATGTAGAGCAGTAAAGAGGGAATAAGTGAGATTTGTCTAGCATGTAATCTTCTGCGTAGTTTGAAAGACAAAACTTAAATGGGTGCTTATTCTGTAGATCTGACAGGGTATTTAACTAGAAAGTTAGTGTGTAAAGACATGCAGAAACCTTTTGGACTGAGTGGAGATTCTGGATTCAGCAGCTTAGACTTTTGATTTGTGAACTGATGGATACAACCGACAGGAACAAAGTATGGAAATGAACAACAGGATTTAGGGTTTCTTAAGGCTGAGACTGATACAAGACTTTAATTGGCAAAGAGAATATGTGTCCTACAAAATGTCCTAGGCTAGAAAGCTAAAAAGAAATACACACTAACAGCTATACTTCCATAATTATTCAGGGTAGCTATTTGAAGTACTGTATATCTATTTTCAAACACATACAGTTCAGTAGATAACAGTGTACTTGCCAAAGCCTGTTGAAAAAGCTAGAAAATTATATTTTAAAGTTATCTTCCTTTGCAATAAATTACAAAGGAATAAATTTGTATTAAATTACAAAGGAATGCTAATTGTCACATTTTTATTACAAAGCTTGACTTGGATAAACTAACCCATGAAATAACTTAAAATAGCTTTTCAGTCATTTCTTTGGTGATCTGGGCTTTGAGACCTGCATAATTGGGTAGGAAAAATCTGAAAAGCTGATATATAATTTGTTTTAAATAAGAGGAGTTTCATAAATTTGCAGAGCCAGTTTTTAGAAGACACTAGAGGGTTGGGTTTTTTTTTTTTTTGGAAAAGCTTAGACGTATTGACACTAAATTCTGCTAAATAAATAATGATATCTGACACTGACCTGATAATTTTTGTAAGAAAATGTGTGTGCTTACAAGATTTTGGAGACTTCTGAGTTTCAAATCACTTATAAACCAAGAATTTTTCCCTAACATTCTTTCAAAACACATTCTTAGCTGAAATCTTTGAATCTGTGACTACTGCTGCTGCATTTACATTTTCAAAAGCTATTCTGCTGATGGAAATGGACAGAAAATCTTATTATGCAGCTACTTAGATATAGGGGAGAATAACATACTAGAGCAATAAAGGAAATCTTAATATTTGGGCTACTGAAATAAACAGGGTAATAATAAAATCTAGCATAAAGGGGGAGGAAGTCATAGTTGAGAAACAAGCAAGTAGTATCTATTTTGGGTAATGGATAAGCCACAGCCTAATGAGAAAGGAAGAAAATATCAATTCTTTACTATAAAACTTGGTATTTTGTCTTCATTAAACAATGTGCCTACACTCCTATAGCATAGCATTTCCTTTTACATATGTTGAAAGAAGAACAGGATGGGGGATGAGGTTTCAGAAGATAGGAAGAAAGGCTGTATAATGCCAATTTTAAACAGTGGAAAACAGAGGAAGCAGCTAATTATAGTCTTTTCAGTAGGAGGAAACCACTTGGAAGAGTCTTGGCCCTTTGGGAGAGACTGGGAAGCTGTCAGGATGGCTTTACAGAGTGGTCCCAGCAGACAAAGAGCATCTGTCTAGGCAAGGAAAGGAGGTCACATTTAAAAGCAAACTAGCTAGGGTAGAGACAAAGACTGATCCTAATCTCTTAGATATGTTAAATCTGTTTTAAGTAGCATTTACCATTGGTTTGTTTGGGAGTGGGGGTGTTAAAAGCATGTTAGCCTACATCTTTTTAAACATGACCTGTTTTCCTCATCTGGGCAGACAACATGGATTTTTTAATTCTTTCAAAGGGAAACAAACAAACAAATTCCTATCAGGCAAACCGGAAATTTATAGGGGAAAGATATGTTCTGAGTGGATTTCAGTCAGGTTTTTAGTAACATAATTCAAAGAAGGTTAAAGATTAAATATTTAAATGTGGTCATGATGTTTGATCTGAGAGAGAAGTTCTGCAGGAGGCCAGGTGGGAGCACAGTTCAGAGACAGTAATTGAGCCCTGACCCAGAATATTTCTCCTGTTTGGGGCTTTTGAGAGCGCATTATCAAGGCTACTGAATATCACAATGTAGGATGGGGAGCCTAATAACTTCATACTGACATTCCACTACCCTTCTGCTGTATCTTTCTTCTCGAGTTGCTAAGGTATTTTAGCTTGCACAGCTCATCAAGGAAATGGAATAATACTGTTTTCTAGTAGTTAACCCAGGTGCAGAGATGTGCAAGATTTTGTAACCTTTGCTCAGGTTAGTGATTGCTTACTCATGTCTTACCTGTAGCAGTCAGTTGGACCGCTCATGTGTTTTAAATACTCATCAACATGAGTAAGGAAGATACCACCCAGCCCAAATGCCTGGTACACAAGGTTGCACGGGAAGTATGTGGAAGAGCTGGCAGTAAACTCCTGATTCCACCACCTCTGCTGATCAAATAGGCAAAAGTTCAACAGTATTATAATATGAAGTCATATACTGCAGTAAAACCAAATTGCAAGAGGTAACACATGAATATATAAAAGAAGGAAAAAGGGACCCATGGATAAGCATCGCCCAAAAGCGTAGACCCTGTGTAGGGCAACAGAATTCAGTCCACTATGTCCTCTCTGTGACATTAGTAGTTTTATTGAGTGGAGGAGCTGGTCCCACAAATTATTCTGTGCCATCCAACAGCCAGAACAAGACTTTTAGGGGAAGATGTCACTGGACCAGAAGAAGAGAAACCAGATGTCTGCCTGGATTTAATGAGTTAAAATGTAGGTGGATGGAATCTACCTCTGAATAAAAGTTCTTGGTTCTGGCCTCATTAATCAAGCCTATGAAGTAAACATAGCCTAATACACAGTATTAATCATGTAATATTTTATGATAATATTGGATTAATATATTTCCCAAACAAAAAGTTTCTACAGGACTTAAAATTCTCAGGAACTGCAGAATTTTTAAGTGGGAGGAAAATACTGTAAAAGTGACCATATGTAAATTCAAAGTGCTAACAGATTGAGAATGGTTTAACCATAGGGTTGTAGGTACCTCACAAAATGCCCTGTATCAGCTCCACCCTGGACTTGTGGCAGATAATTTGTCCCCACAAAAGACAATGCTCCTGGACAAGATCTGCTCCTTGCTTGTCATTGAAAATGCTAGACCAGATGCTGGCATGGGAGGCAGCCATCTATCTCCAAGGGGAGAATTAAGGGAGGACACAGCTTGCTAATTTCCATTTTCCCTGTTCTCAAGTGTAAAGTGTGTTTCTAAGTTTATGGTAATGATTTCTCGAGGAGGCTTTTAAAACTCAGATGCTTTTGTCCTATGTGAGTCTGAAACAATGCAATATTATTTGTGAGATAAATGCTAATTGTTCATTATAAAAACTTTCTGCCCATTTCCAAACTCTTTTGGCTTTGCCCAAGTTGATGAATTGTGTATATTTGGATTTATAAAAGCAAGAGAGTTTTTGACTACAGAAAATTTCTTTTTGCACTTAAATAGCGGTCCAATACAAAATAAAGCATTTTACATTCTCACAAACTTCAGGAAATTGAAAACATCTTAATTCCCCCCCCCATTTTTCAGCTTTTCATAATAGCATAAATAAAGCTGAAGGTTCGTTTGCTTTTTTTGTTTTGTTTGTTTTGGTGGTTTTGTTTGATTTTTTGGTTTGGTTTGGTTTTTTCTTTATATGGAGACTTTACAGCCTGGGAAGCAAAGGAATTCTTGAATTAACTCCGCTCAGCAATCTACTGGCACAGACACTGCTCAAATACCACACTCTGCTGAAGTCTACACTCTTCATGTTGATTCTTAAAACTAGACATTATGTGTTACTTTTTGTAGCCAAAGAGGCCTTGCACAGATTTATCTCGACACTGGGAACCTTCACATAGTTTTAGTCTCACCCAAGCTGACACTCCTTTACTCACCATGGACAAGCTTTGGATCAAGCCTTATGTGGGGCACAAATCAGAACTGTTGTTGGGCAGACAGATTAACCTCTTTTTGTTGAAGGGAGCATGACTCAGTACAATGAGCAGGCAGTTGTTGCCTGCCAACAGGCAAAGCTGTCTTTTTATAAAATTTAAATTGATTGCCCTTTAAACCCACTAGTTTTGCAGAAGGCTGCAGAGTTAGGTTATTGCTGTCCCTGGACTCTCCTATGTGGCAATCAGGGAGGTATAGTGGGATAAGTCCTGTGTTTCCTGACTTCTTACAGTTCCTAAAACAGTGAGTAACAGCAATGATTTGTCAAGTTTTAATGCATTGCCCTCCTCACTCAGTCCTCTCCGGGGGAGGGGGGGAGGGAGGGGAAGAGCTGGCATGCCACAGCAACAGCAGTTCTGCCCAGACAACAGAAACTTCTGTGAGCAACGAGGTCATGGAAGCTCATGACAGCCAAACCCTCATTTACAGCAGCACTGATGCTTAGAAGGTGCTGGCCATCACTACAATTGCAGTGATGTCTCTTTTCCTGGAGCATAGGAGTCCTGTTTATGCAGGGACAGGTAGTTTTGCTTGCTGTGCTATCTTGTCTCTACTTCTTTAGTTTTTTGGTAACTTATTTGTGAAGGTACTTACAGTGTTACAAGATAATCTATTTTACAGAATATCACAGAGAGCTATTGTATAAATAAACACAGTTACCCATACTTACTGTGGTAAAAACTTCATATGCCCTTTAAAAACCCTGGAGCATGTTAAGGTTTCTTAGGCATTTTGTTCAAATACTATATTTTTAAGAGGGATACACTATTCTGTGATCACAGAAGTATGACTGAATCCATCCTTAAGTTAACTTAAGGATGGATTTGATAGATCTGCATCAACATTATATTCGATCACAAGTTTTCAAAACCAAAATCTGAATGTCTCACCCTCTTTGCAGTGGCAAAGAAGGGAAAAATCCCTCATGGTTTTTGTACAGTTACTTCTGCCTTTACAACTGAATTTCACTGCAGTTTGAATTACTTTTCTTTTGAAAGTAGTATGTATAATTATCATTTGTTGAGCTAGATGCTAATAGCATCTATCTGGCCTCAGACATGTAATGGAGCTGTGCTCAAGCCTTGACAAATTGCTATTTAATCCTAATCTTACAATTAAACTCTAGCTGTGTGCTCTGTGTTGCTGACCCACTGCCTTTCACTTCAGAAAAGCCTCTGAGCTATGCCAGTGAGCTTGTTGTCAAGGTCACTTCCACTCTGGCCAACATCTCTTTACCTGAGGGCTCACACCCAGAAAAACACTCTGATTCATCACTGCAGCCTGGAGAGATTCCTAAGCCATGAGTTTGCTGCTATTTCATCATGTGCTTTGCTCTGGATTATAGGCTATTTCCTTTTCCCAGCCCTTTAACTCTGATGCGTCAGCAGGAATTTAATCCACTCTCTGCTACTCATTATTTACATATCCTCCCTAGATATGGCTGCATTGTGTGCATGGGTGTGTGTGCACATGCACATGTTTTAATAACTTGCTGGCAAAAATTCTTCATGAAGTGAATCACACTCTTCTGCCAATCATTCCCCCACCCGTCAGCCAATGGAGCCTATTCATGCTATTCTGATGCAATAAGCACAAATAAGGACCACGTGATAAGGAATTCAGGAGGACCTTGAAAAACATAGTGACAAGATCATGCCTCCGAGAAGCAATCTATACTGGAGTAATGCAAATACACAGGGCTGGTGTCCTGTATGGTTGCTAGTGCTGAACTTCATCCGCAAAACAGTGTTGGCTGTCCCCTATTTTTTCTCTAAGTTCCTTGTACTCTCATCCCTACAGAGAGACCCGCTGAATAAAATGACCCAGTAAACACAATTAAACCCAGAACTGTCTCCGTATAAATGAGGAATATCTGACTACTTTTTCCAACGTAATATAAATTCTCCAAATACGCACATTGTTTCATTTTCATATAAGCTCATCTTACATGTAGGCATTAAATGAAACATTTTTCAGATGAATCTTGCACTCAGCGCATCATCATCATGGCTGTGCTTCGCGAATGAAGATTTGGGGAGGGCTCTACCCACATTTGTTACAAGTGCATTGGTGGCTAAAAAGGCCAATACGAGATAGACACGTCCGGTTGCAAAAGGCACAGCAGAAAGACTCCTCAGGTGGTATATTCTTCAGGGCACGATTCTTCCTGCGTTGTCTTTTCTCCTCGAGAGTGATCCTGTGTGCTTTCTCAAAGGAAGCAGCAGCGTTATAGATGGTGTGTCTCCAGACCTCCTGATTGGAGGCCAGAGTAGACCAGTTCTGATGATCAATATGGCCAAGGCTGAGGTGTTGTTTCAGGGAGTCCTTGTATCTTCTCTTCGGGGCTCCTCTCATGTGGCAGCTGGTGGCAAGATCTTAGGGAGGCGGTGGTCCTTCATCCTGGAGACGTGCCTTGCTCAGCACAGCTGTGTTCTCAGCAACATGGCTCTATACTTGTGACTGCTGCTTGTTCTAGAACAGATGTGTTGGTCACATAATCTGACCGGTGGATGTTTAGGATTGTACGGAGGCAGCATTGATGGAAGCGTTCTAGGAGACGCAGGTGGTGGCGGTAGATGACCCATGATTCAGATCCATATAAAAGAGTAGACAGCACTATGGCTCTGTAAACACTGATCTTTGTACTTTTCTTCAAGTGTTTATTTCACCAAACTCTTTTATGAAGCTTTCCGAAGGCACTGTATGCCTTTGCTAACCTGTTGTCTATCTCTCCGTCAATCTTACCATCCGAGGAGATGAGGCTACCAAGGTAATTAAACTGCTGGACTGATTTGAGCTCTGATTGGCCAATGGTGAGATGGGGATGATGGAAGATTTCTGCGCATAGAAATCTTGGAAAAGCCAGCCCTTGACAGCTGCTATGATGCCTGTCACAAATACTTTGGAGGAAGCAGCAATTATTATACACAATAAGAATTGATATAATTTAGATTATAATTAGATTTAGATCAGGAGAAATAGTTTTGACACAGATCCTTACACAAAAGTCAACATTTCTTTTCCATGAATCATATAGCAACTTTCAAGGTTACATCCAGTAGAGGCAGTGAGAATGTAAACACAAATCTTGAATTTCACTCTAATGACCTACACAGCTTTAATCAACCTTCACTGCTATATCTGTATGCATCTATTTCAGACTGGGTTTATGCATAATTACAAAATATATTACAAAAAGACCTTCAAAGAACTTCATAGTATCTTTGCATATTTAAGTATCTCAGAACCGTCCTGACTAGGAAATGACATAATTAGATCCAAACAGGAGCAAAATTCAGGATGTTTGATAAAATATTTCTTTTTCACAAGCCAGTAGAGGAACTTCAATGTCAGACACATCCTGAGAAGATGGATGGTATCCTGCAACTAAGAGGCCTCTCTATTCCACAAAAAAGGCATTTCCCTTTCCTATCTTCTCCACTCATCAGAACTATATTGCTTACTTGGGGAAAAAGAACTAAGAGATGGGGCTATTTTTTGAACAATATCATGCTAAACTTAGGTTAACTCCTTGTTTGCCTTGGGGCGATATGCCAGAGGGATCAGGAACTAATTGTTAGCACCACATTGTTACAGGGATGGCAGAACATACTGTGGAGACGGATGGATTCACTCTGAGGCAACTTTTATTTTGCCATCCTCTGAAAGAGCAGAGGACATTCCCTTGGACTGCGTGCAGTCGACTAGCTCATCCTTTCCACAAAAAAATTGGGCACAAGTAAGGGCTGCTGAACTGAAGCAGCTCCTCTTGTTTCATTGGGAGCATTGTGAAACCACTTCATGCTGGATCCCAGAACAATCCTCTTTGCTGTCCCACTACTGTTTCTGTCTAATATAAATGATTAAAAAACACACATGGGCATTAACATACATCATCTCATACAGCTTTTATTTCCTGTACTTTTCTGCCCTGTATCCCAAACTGTTCACTGGAGATTGAATTTCCTGAAAACTAGTCCTTAAATCCAAATTTTTATGTTGCCTTTTATGTTGCCACAGTGCATTGTAACTAGAAGGCATATCAGCACCTTGCACACTATGCACCATCCCCTGTCAAGCCACCTGCCCAAAACTCATCAGATCAGAGTAGTTCAAGCAGCCCGGCACCCTGAAAATATGCTATTACTATTGCTATTTGCTTTATTTGTGAAAGAATTACAGAATCACATAGAATCAACTAGGTTGGAAAAGACCTCTGAGATCATCGAGTCCAACCTATGACCTAACATCACCTCGTCAACTAGACCATGGCAGTAAGTGTCACATCCAGTGCCATATCTTCTTTGAAGTAATTCTTGCCACCACTGTCACCACTTGCTATGCCCACTAGAGTTTGGCTGTAATTACTAAATTAATTTTTAGAAGCAGATGATTATGACTATTGATATGTAAATGGTAAGAATTAGATTTCCTTTTCAACTGAAGAACTGAGCTTTTTTTTTTTTTTTTGACAGAAAGCATAAAAGTATTTCATGGCTGGGCTTCGCGAATGAAGATTTGGGAAGGACTCTACCCATGTTTGTTACAAGCACGTTGGTGGCTAAAAAGGCCAATATGAGATAGGCACATCTGGTTGCAAAAGGCACAGCAGAAAGGCTCCTTAGGTGGTATATTCTGCAAGACACGATTCTTCCTGCGTTGTCTTTTCTCCTCAGGGGTGATCCTGTGTGCTTTCTCGAAAGCATCAGCAGTGTTATAGATGGTGTGTCTCCAGACTTCCCGATTGGAGGCCAGAGTAGACCAGTTATGGTGATCAATATGGGCAAGGCTGAGATGTTGTTTCAGGGAGTCCTTGTATCTTCTCTTTGGGGCTCCTCTCATGCGGCAGCCGGTGGCAAGTTCACCATAAAGCACGATCTTCGGGAGGTGGTGGTCCTTCATCCTTGAGATGTGTCCTGCCCAGCGCAGCTGTGTTCTCAGCAACATACAAAAGTATTTAGGATACTAGAATTAAGTTCTTAGGTATTCTAAGAACTAAGAAGAATGGTACCCTATATGCTAAGAAGCTTCAGCTTTTTCCCAAAGTTGTATGCCTATGCTGACATGAATTTGTTTTAATTAAGCTATACTGATGATTACATTTTGTGTTTGAAGCAACATAATTTTCCTCATCTTGACTCTTACCCTTCTAGCTGAGTTCTCAGTTTTCATCAGATTTTATACTTTGTTATACACTTGAAAGTTTTGGAGAACCGTTTTCCTGTGATTATGTAGAGCACAGATTGTAGTGAAAACACTCCAGATAAACCTATACAGGGTCTGAGAAAACCCCAGTTGCACAGAAGGCCAGCTGGAAAGAAGCAGCTGACTTACAGGAAAAACAGCTGTATTTGATCTTGAAATGGATCACAAAGGGGGACAAGAATTTCCATCTTGTGTGCGAGGAAACAAAAGTAATTTGGGGTAAAAGTTACAGCATATATTGTCTGTATGTTGGAGTCCCTTTAAATAGATACCAAAAGTATCAGTATAAGAGATAATAGATATTGACACATTTAAACACATCCTAAAAATTGTAAGTTTCCTGGTTTTGTTTAATCAAAATGTGTCATATTTTATTTGGTTTAAATGTCTAGTAATTGATGTTTTTAATCAGATGCATGCAGCTGGATCAGACTTGTTTCAGATGAGTATTTTCCATTTGCCTCACATTAGTCACTTTTGGGAAAGATCAGCTTTCTGAGACTTCAGACCACTTGTCATCTCTTACTGACATAGAGTCTGTTTAAACAGAGGTTTTTTAGACACAAATATTGCATAAAGCATAAATATAGCATGACACCCTTAGTGACTGTCAGCTCAGTGACAGAACTGAGTGCTTCTGCTAAACAAAGCCAGGAAACAGTCAAAAGTATCTTGGAATAAAAAGGTAGGAGGACAATGAAGGTGACCTTTCAGTCACCTCATATTGTCAGGGCCAGGAATACAAGCCTCCTCACTTTATTTAATTCAAGCATCATACTGTCCTCTGGCAAGTTCATTAGATTTAAAAAAGTCACACATTAAAAATGTAAAGCAGTAAATCTTTTAAATTTTATATGCATATCAAGTGGCACTGTAAGAAAATGATTTCTAATATTGCCATTCACTGCATTTTAAGGTATATAGTTCTTTCCACGAGCAACTCCCTCATGGAGAGAATGGATTTCATCTGTATAAGTTCCAGTCTGGACTGAAATCTGGCATCAAACCATCTGGATTCATAACATTAATAATACTGATCAAAAGTATGCACTGCTTTCAGAAGAGCTGTTTTCATCCATTGCATTAACACTGTAACACATTTTCCTTGTCATCTTGCAAAGTATGGCCAAGGAGAGCGCCCAGAACTCAGACGTGAAGTGGATCTTGGTGTCTTGTGGGTTCCCATGTGTTGCAAATTATGGAGGCTGGAGGAGCGCCCCGGTGTGCTTCCTTGCCAGCCTTCTGCAGGTGCACATAAGTCCTCTGTCCCAAGGTATGAGCCCTCCAGCAGACCCAGAGAAAGCTGTCATGGCACAGCACACTAAGCCTGAGGTAGTCCTTTCCTGCCAAGCTGTGCCAGTCTTGGGGGCACGCTCCTCCAGGCAGCACAAAGCAGCTGCAGTGCAGGAGAGGATCTGACTCTCCACTTTATGACAGGAGCACACACTGAACTCCTTCTCAGGGCACCAGGAGCGAACAGACGAGGTTGTGTTCACTCGCACATAAGTGAGTATTTATTCAGTCCTCTGCGGACTGCCTCTCTCACAGGCACCCACCTCTCAGCTTCCTGTCTCCTCGAGCAGGAGAGAAAACACAGGAGCAGAAGCCAAGGACTCATGAGCTTCAGTTTAACTGCTGGTATTGACTCATTGTTTGGCCTTACTTAGTCGTTTAACCTCTCTGTCTTTAGTTCCCTCATGGAAAAAGGACAAAGCATCTGGACTCAACTGGGCAAGACAGCTCTCCCAAGGAAAAAAACAGGGGGGCTATTTCAGAGAGCAGAGGTAGCAGCATTCTCCCCAGGGCAGCCAGCTTGCAGCAGAGACAGGGCAAAGTACAAGGGGCAGAGTTGTGCTGTGATTCAAGGTATACTGCTGCTAATCTTTAACCTCTGAAAGCAATTTTCCTGAGCTCCAGCAGCACAGCTCCCTGCAGCTGGTATAACACAGACACCAAGCTATTCTCTGTCTTTCTGTTGTAACAAAAGAAATCATGGCTTACCAGTGCTTCCCAACAGTGTGATCCCCCCAGTTCAGAGATGGTGGCTGGCTGCCACATTCCCCTTGGAAAGAAGTCACAGAAAGGGCAGCTGGTAGGACTAATAGGCCAAGCCTTGGACACTGAGAGGCATTTGAAGGAAGGGAACTGCTCTGCCTTGGAAAATACCCATGTGTCCTTGCTGATAGCAAGGGACCTTGTACATACCAATAGGTATACCAACAAGCATGAAAGGCAAGTAGTGCTGCCCAAATGGCTGAACAAATACAGAATGAAGGTTCGTGTCACAGTGCTGTGGCCCGGAGAATTTCCTCCTAGCAAAATCTCAAAATTCTGTGACCTTTGGTATGGGTTCTTCACTGCCACATGTGTCTCACAATGTGACTAGCAGTATAACATCATGGTTTTATTACTATTAACAACAATGAATAGTCAGTTCTTTTTTTTTTTTCCTTAGTTTCTAGATTTTAAAATTCTGATATGGTGGCATTTCTTTCTCGGCCATAAAAAACCCCCAAGGATAGAGGTTGTCATTTATCATTTGGCTGCAGGAGCCAAAGGAAGCTTAACAGACCAACCCAATGGCTTTTCACAAAAGCAGGAAAGCTGCCAACACAGGCACTTGCCAATATTAACAGATAAAAGAGATAGGAAAATATTTCAAAGCACCAGTGAAGACACTGAAATGCTCTTTAACTGTGGGGTGTCTTTCTGCATTTTTTAGCCAGGATAAAGGCAGAAGACAGAGCTGTGCAGTTCTGGCCAACATAGCTACTCTAAGCAGAGCTTGAATACTTGCCAGGGCACAAGCTGGCTGGCTGCTTTATAATTCCTATTTCTCTTGCAGGGATGCAGCAAAGAAATGTCGAGCAAGGGTAGAAATCAGAACTTGGCCATGTGTGCACCCTACACATTCTACTCTCACAGGGCACCATCCGTAGGCAGGAGCACTGATGGGCTACCATCCACAAGGCTAAAGACTGTGCTGGGGGCTTGCCCTGGAGAGGAAATGCAGTTGGGGTGGGCCAAGAACAGACTTGACCTCTTTTTTTCATCTCCAAAAGAGGTCAGAAGGAGAAAGTCAATTTGGTTGGCCTTGGAAGGCATACTTCAACTCCCTGCTCCAACATGGCCTTACTCAGATGCTTCACAGGAAGTCTGCAAAGTAATTTAAGCACTAGTCACCTATTTATGCACATGCACTCCTACCAAAATTTCCAAGGCAGCTGTAAGGTACCCATTATCTTTGCAGAGCTGGTCTTTATTAGCTGGGTGTGACTGCGCTGATGTAGAATCAAAGTCACAAACAGTCCATCTCCAAGACTTGAAGGGAGGTAATGGAGGAGCCCAACCATACTTAACACCTTAGCCTAGAAGCACAGGCAGACTGAGCAGGGGTAAGGTGCAGTTTGCTATCAGAGCTACCAGCAGTGTGCCAGCACACATCCTGGGCTTGTCATAAGAACAAGTGTGAACCATTCAGATGTGACAGTGACAGGTACTGAACCAGCAACTCAGACAACAGTGACATCCCCATACTGCTGGCTGAATATCCCAAAGCAGCTGCACCTCAGGATGTTGAAAGCTCCTACACAGAAGCACAGAGTCCTTTGCTAGGTCATGTAAAGTCCCAGGTTTTGCCACCCCTTGGGGAGGTTACTATGATACATCATACCATGGTATCCCCAGCGAGGGACTGTGGTGCAGTCTGCTGGCAGAAATTCTTGTCCCTCAGCTTCCCCTAGGCCTCTTTTTGCAGAAAGAATGAGCTGGTCTTAGGTAATGTTTCAGATCTCACATTTAGAGAAGAAAAGCCGAAGCATGCTGCTTAAAAACCTGATAAAAGATATTTCAATGACTAATATGTCACATGGGGAGATACCCACTGTCTATTTCAGAAGTAGGGTTTGGGCAAGCTGTTCTTCACAGAAGCTACACTTCAATAAAAGGATTTCACCAATACCGTGTCCACAGTAATGGATTATGTGCATTAAAACCCACAAATTTATAGTATGAAAATATGTAATAAAAACTACTGCATAAATTCATGTGCTCATATCAAATACATGGATAATTATGTGAAAAAAATCTGCAATCTGCAATATGAATGTTGTCCAGCCTCATGCGGAAGGACATTCTGCTTCACAGTGGGTTTGCAATCTGTTAGGACTCAGGTTGGCTCTCAAGTGCTAGTTACTTAACAGTTTAACATTTGGGAAGGCAGGAATTGCAGCAAGAGAGGACAGCGGAAAGTTTGGCAGAAAGAAAACTGAAACTCCAGGCTCAAAAATAAAGTAAAAGTGGGATATACTAATGATCCTACTTTGTTAATCTGAAGTTCTCTCTTGCAAATGCATCCTGAAGAGAGAAGATCAACAATATAGATCAACTGCACCTTGAGAAGACAGAATACATAATGTTATAAAACCCTTTTTAGCATCTACAGCTTGTCAGTTACAGAAGGTGGATTCAAAATACTTTCACCATTAGATAAGTAAGCATGGTTTTTACTTTACTGTGTTTTATAAGAACCCAGAGGGAGTTTTACTAAGACAGAAAAAACACTTTAGGTATGACTTATTGAGCACAGCAAAATGATAAGGAAAAGGTCACAAATAAGTCCTGGTAAAAGTAAAGCTGTTTCAGAGCACAAGGTTTTGGGTGCTTTGCTGAGGGAACATCTTCTGCAGAGACTCTTGATTGAGCCTCAAACTCCCGAATTTGGGAAAAAATGGTTATATAGCACCATTAGTGCTGTACACAATCTAAACCAATGACCTCTGCTGAGAATACCTTGGGAGAACTCATTTATTCTGCTTCTATTCACTGGGGAAACTACTTGTTCAAACAAAACTATTTAGTTCACTGGAGTAGTGATGGAGTTACTCCAGCTGGATATCCATGCAGCAGGCAGCAGAATGCACTCCTTTCAAAAAAATGCTATATGAAGAAGGTGACAAGTGTCACACAGGAAGGCTATGAAAACACTGACATTCAGGCAATCTCTCTTTGCTTTCTAAGAGCTCCTTTGAGAGATAACAACACAAGCAACCACAAGATAGCCAAAGCTTTCTTGCCCTTCTTTCCTCTTGCTGCCTGAGGAAAGCCTGGGGATTTCTCTCAGAGCCTCTCAACCTTGGTGGTCAGCCTTTCCTGCCCTTTGAATCACAAGGTCGTATTTGACTAAAAGCAGGCACAAGAGGAGAGGAAAGGAAAAGCGTGGGCACAATTAAAGCTCTCTGGAATACAACTGCATTAGCTGGAACCCCTGTGGGTTTATAGAAATGTACTCTAAGAGCAAATAACACTTCATAGGCTGAGCACAAGGCTTGGGTGACAGATACTGGCTGTTGCCACCACTGCACAAATATCAGGGGGCAGAAGTGAAAATGACATGTACAGTGTTTGTAGGCCCTAATTAACAGTGCAGCTTCCCATGCAGACACCGTGAAAGTGCCACATAAACAGTCATCTGTCCACATTATGGTGGAAGATGCTCTATGGAGAAACTAATGTATGCTCTCTCAGCCTCTGCTGAAGAACGTTTTGTACATTTCTACATTTAAATGAACACTTTCATGGTTAAAACTCCGCAGTTTCTTGCACTTGTACAAAAAGAGGTACTCCAGTTCAGGTCCAAAGCCCAGGTAGCCTAGAAGGAACTCCCGTGGTGTTTCCCTAGGGGCAAACCTCGAGAATAGATTGAGGCTGAACACATTTTTCTTAACTGATTTAACTGGATGCAAGTCCTGGAGAAGGCTGGAGACAGCCCAGGGGGTCCTGAACTTTGCTCCTGAAGAGGAACCTGTATACAATCTGCAGGGAGTGCTGCTCTCAAGAACTGGCCCTGCATCTGTCTCTATGTGTAAGAAGTTGCAGTAAGCCTAAATTAAGTGATGACCTAGTACCATAGACAAGCAATTCACCTATTTGCTTTGCCTCAGAAGGCCATGGAGAAAACAAAACAAAACCAAATCCAAACCCAACAAAAAAGATAGAAAGCTAATATGGAGATCAAAAGTAAGAAAAAGTGTTTGAAAAATTATTTTTTGAGAGGAAACATGTATTGACTAATTAGGGAAACACACTACTACATGTATCACAAATGCCAAGATCTTAGTAGGAATGAAAAGCACTGGGAATCTCCAGGGAAACAGAAATCCACCTTTTTTATTTGTTTTTTTTAAACAAAAAGTGAACGCCATCATCCTGGATGTTATGAAATGGCTAAAAGTCATCAGGCTTCATATCTTGGGCCTGCCCTTCCTCTGAGAGATTATTTCCTCACTGCTCATGCCAGGATATAGTGCATCTTCCTTTTAGCCATTGCAAACAAATATCACCACACTAAACAGATCAATGACCTGATAACTGCTCTGGTTCTATGTTGTATTTGTAATTAAGGTTAAAGAAGAGGTCAAGTTTAAATTTGCAGCTTATAGTAACACATCATTCTACTTCTGAAACTTGCTCTGACTTTCTATTTTATTAATTGTACAGAGACATCTCAAAATGATTACAAGTATCCTGAATAACAAGGAAATAAATAAATTAACTAGTTGCAGAAACCTTTTCACATGAAACCAGACCTGATCAAATTAATCTAAATGATTTATTAGGACACCACAGATGTCATTCCTCCTTCTCTAAGGAAATTAAATAAAAAGAAATAAATGCTTAAATTCAATTTATTTTGAATAGATTTGATCTAGTAGTTGATTTTTAGAGAACAAAACTATGATATTTGTCAAGACTTTTCTACATAACAGCTTTTTACTTTTACACTAGTGCTAGTGAAAAATAGAGATAAAAACGAATTTTTTCCTGAAGTTTGCTGAGATGAGCTTAATTTAGAAAAGTTCTTTACAGTTTTCTGACCTTTTCAGTAGGAAAGAACTTATCCATATTCATTTCAGCAAGATCATTTGTACAGAGCAAATGTTTCAGAATGAAATAAAATTCACTGAGCTCTTGGCATTTTTTCTTGTTCCTTTGGGCATTGGGAGAGCAGTTGCAAGCCAAGCAGATACAGCTGGTCCTCATTCCCCTTATATCACTGCCATTGGCTGACTGAAGTCACAATCCCTCCTCTCTTTGCAATATGTTTGCTTATTAAAGTAACCAAAACATTAAAAACCAACCAACCAAACCCCCCCCCCCCCAAACTACAATCTGGAAAACTGGTCATTCAAATTTCAATATGATTTAATGATAGGCTGAAAATAACATGTCTATCCTTCAAAGGTGTAGTCATTTTAGTCAACATGAAGATATCTGAATCATCTTGAAATACGGGTTGAAAGGACAAGATGTGCAGAAATAAGACTGTGTTACAGATGTAGGCCTATGTACCATGCAGAAACCCAGACTACAGAAAATACTGGATTACACATTTTAGGAGGTAATAAAAGGCATCCAAAAGAGTAATAAATAACAAGGATAGCTACAGCACAGGCACACGTTCAGCTCTGGATAACCACGAAGGTATGGAAGGAGTCATAGCTATTGGTATATGTGGCATACTTGAAAACTTGTTGTCCACATTGGAGATAGCTCTAGATTGCAAGAGAAGGAAGTCGGAAGGACATTTGTCTTCCCTTTCCTATTTTGCATCCACTAAGGACAGCCCTAGCATTCGGACAATACCATTTCATCACTGCTTCTCAACTCTCTCAGCACAAAAGTCTGCCAGACATCAGCATATATAATCTATGACAACGAGAGACACTGATTCAAGCCACAGCCCAAATACAAGAAGTCAGAATACCTCCTCTTCTCTTCCAACTCTATGTGCTTAAAAAGGGACTGGCCTAGTTTCTGGCTTGCACAGTCATTGCTTTGAACCACCCTGGCAGCACTAAAAGGCTCTAAGGCTGATGTCATTGCAAGGTCTCTACACTGGAGAGTAAATCTCCAGTGGCACCACGACTGTGTAGCATCTGCACTACATTCCTCTTGGATGAGGAACTGTGGATCCTAGCACTCTAACAGCTCTTTTCTGCTGCACTGGATTCCTGAAGATGTTATCAGATAAGCCTGGGTTGCAGCAAATTATAGGACACCAACCTGCTATTTGGAGAGCAGCAGCAGAGCTCTTTAGCTGTCACTAGCTGAGGCAGCACAGAGACTAAAGCTGGTTTTGTACAATCTCCCTCAGAGCTGTTCCATCCAGCCTATGACCACTATGTAGGATTCATCTCTTCTGCACTGTGGCATAAGCAATAACAACTCCATAAAAACTTTCAAGATCTGGAAGGTTGCAGCAAAATGCCTCAGAAAAGTGTTTCCCTGATGCCTTGGAGAGGCAGCTGGGGGAGAAGAGACATGATTTAGCAATTCAGCATCTTAGCACGTCTGAATCCCTGTGCAACTCTCAGAAATCTGAAGGACAGATTTATAATGAAGCCAACAAAGCTGCACCAAGATCTTCTGAACCTGGGCTACAATCTGTCCCCACAGATTCTGGAAGAGCAGGAAAAGATTTCAGCTCAGTACAAAATCATGTGAGTTGGCAGACACTGCAGAAACACTGCCTGGAATAGTCTGGCAGAGCCAGAGGTTCTCAGTTCAGTTCCTAGACTGTGAAAATGACTGCTCTTCCTTCTGCTGGCAACTGATAACATCTTTATGGCAATGACAGCCATTTTTTTCTTACCGAGGTAATAAATTAAAAAACAAATTATAAATTAGGGCTTCTGTAAAGACTAGTGCAGCAGCAACAGCAAACAAGAACAGCCCATTTTTTTTTATGAACTACCATCAAGAAATTCAAAAATTGCAGGTAGTCTGAGAAACAGATTTTGGAAACCATTATTTTAGCTGTCATTAGATCCCTATATAGCATCTAACATATGGTCAAAGTTATCACAAGCTTTCTTTCAGCAGTGAATCATAGGAAATGCATTCCACTTAAGAAATATAATGATACTTTGCATTATATATTAGTTAATAGTAAAATATTTATTTATTTCTTAATAATTATATATTAATAAACTGAATAAGTTAATGAATTAAGTTAAAATTAATTAATTAAATTAATTTAAGTGAAACATTGTCACATTTTCTCTCCAAGATGGTGCAAGAATGAAGCATTCCTGAATAGAGGCAGTTTAATGTCTGATAATAACTCAGATAGGGGAGCAATTTTCTTCTTTGTTGCCTGTAACCTGCCATGACTATCAATGTCAGAACACATTTATCTATACACAAATATAGTTATTACAATGTGTTCAGGTGTAGGTACACATGTACACATGCATGGAGTAAATACATATAGTAAATGTCTGTGAGAAAAATACTTGATCCATGACAAATCTATAATGCATATGAAGTACACTTACACCACATCACAGTACAGCACATATTACTCCATCAACCCAGAGCACCTAGGAACTGCAGAACGTGATAAACCTGAACCTTGGAATTCTGAAGTTCAAAATCTCTGGTACATGTTTTCAGTGTAGTAAGCAAATTTAAACTAAATGCAGTTCCTCTCTGGAGGGAAGTGAGGGAGGAAGAAACCACATTCTATGTATGAGGAAACAGAAATTGCTTTTCTGCCTGGGAATTGCATCTTTGTATTGTCACACAACATTAGTTCCCATAATGAACCCAACCAGTTTGTAGAACATTTGGTACCGTAAACAGGAGGACAATAAACAACTTGCTTGAGATCACCCAGCAATCAGCAATCCAGCTTCATGACTGACAACTCACTCACTAAGGGTAGGCCTGCATGTCACACTTACTCCAGATGACTGGCTCTACTGACTGAACACCAAGATTAATTAGCCTACGATTACTGTGCAGATGTGCCTTAAATGGTTCCTAATCTTACAAACCCCCCCTTAGTGCTACTGTCTTGTATTCAGAACAGGGCTTTCAGCTCAACAAAAAACATAAGATCATGAGGTCTGAGTGTTTGGGAAGTATCAAATTTCCATAGCAATGGCTATTATAATTTTTCTTTTGTGTTTCCTGCTTCTTTTTGTTTCCAATTCCCTGTGTAAGCGATAGCTTCAGCCAAGTGGCCAGTTCAGAACTCTGTTATTTCCAGGTCAATGACGTTTTGCTGGATTTCTGAGGACTGTTACCTTCATCTCTATTCACTGAGATGCCAGTTTTTTCAGAAATTCTTTTCTGCCAAGTGCTGAGCTGAAACAGAGCCTAACTTGCATTCTAGGCTCTACTTGTCTTTCATACTTCTCTCTTCCTCTGCAACTCTATGTTTTTACCCCATCAAGCCATTTGTAAACAATAATTGAAATTACTTTGGAAAAGCCTGAACAGTTGAAAGTAAAGTTGCCTGTTTAGGGCAGGAGGTACATGTACCCAAACTTTCTTGCTTACACACCTTTCACTTGCTCCTTAGAGCTCCCTTTGAAATCCTTTGAATGCCCTTATAGCACTGCATGAACCACAGTGCAAGACACATGCTACCTGCCAGTGATTAGTAGCACCCTTCTGGCTCTACAAAGCCTCTCATCAGAGAACATGAGTAACACTGCTAAATTCAAGTTCTCTGAGAAATAAATAAATGCAGCAATAAATCTCTCATAGAAACAGGCTGCATTTCTAGTATGGGAGGGGAGGGAGCTAAGGACTCCTGAACTGATCAGTTTGCATGCTCACAGGAGGAATGACTGCTGCTGGAACAGCTGAGGCCCAGGATATTTCACACCAGAACAAGTAGACTCAGTACTTACTGGAGCATTACTAGTGAGCACTGGTGCTCACCAGGACTGCGAAGGGAGCCTGAGGAGCATTGCAAATGCTTTGTAATTGGTAGGCAGCTTGAAATTCCATATTAGGTTGCATTTGGTTAGGTATCTGCTATTTTTGCCATTTTCTCTGGGGTGAAAGCAGGGGATGTGCTGCTTTTAAGGTCCTTTCCACAGAGTAATCAGAAGGCAGCTGCTGGAGAGTAAAATCTGTTTACTCTGTATGCTGAGAAAGCAGAACTTGTATGTAAAAGTGAAGCACGGGCTCCATATACCCAAATTATTTCAGCACAACACATCGTAAAACACAGAACTATGTACAATTAACCTCCTTACTTAGACTTAAAATATGTATTAGTTCATCCCTGTAGAAATACGTGTTCCTTCTTTATTCCCTTCCTTTCCTTCTCCTTCCCCATCCATCTCCCAACAGATCTCTATTATTGAACAAGATGAAGACATGAAACTCATGGTTTACGTAGAACAAGACGCTCAAAGGGTGGTCAGACCATCACACACATTCCTCATGGAAGTATCCCTTTTCCAGAGCACAGGAACTACTGGCACCACATGCACAATCCACCCAGCTTTGCAGCTTTTCTGATAGCACTGTACCTGAGAGTATCCAACAGAGATGTACCAATGTCATGCCTCTTCTGCCACTGTGCAGTACTGCCTAATGTAAGACATGACCATCAGCAACAGACTCTCACGTATGTCTGGAAAATGAAGACTTCCATAGTACCTATGTTGTCATAGCAAAGACTGGGGATCTGTCTCGTACCAAAACTTGATATCAGAACTGCATGATGAAGACAAGTTTTCTTTCCAAAGAATCATATCAGTTATATTAGGAATTTTGGATGAGCTGGCATAAACAGACTGTCACAATGCATTCACTGAAACTAAGTTATTTAAAATCTCCATCGTCTTTCCCACACTTTCAGGTAAGATAGTAGGATCTAAGTACTTGTTCAGCTTTTCCTCACTTCTATGGTAGATAAGGAAAAAAAATCAAAATATAATCAAATACAGTAAGATATTCTGAATCTTCTGTAAGTACCAAAGGCAAATATGGTTGCCAGTGCTGAGAAAATCACTGCCTGCGCAACATGTCCCAAACAGCCATAACGTGGGATAATGGGAATGAGTTATCTTGTGGGAGATTTAATTTAGACTCTGAGAAAACATGTCTAATGGTGAGGCTACTGAAGCAACAGAAGGTTGCCTGGAGAGTCTCTGAAGTCTCCCTCATTACACACAGTATAACCAAGAACTGTTCAGGTGTGACAGAGACAGGCATTTGTATGTGTTGGGACACAAGGATGGGTTAGAAGCTTTCAGGGTCCCTTCTAGCAGTGCTTCTTCTCAGTAACTATTTCTTGAATTTAAGCTGAGATTTAACACTGAACTTTTGCTTTTGCTTTCTGTGAGATATAATCTACTGAACTACTAATATTTATTTAACGACTTGACTGGGCCACACACCTCTGATTTAGTTTCCTCACTGTGAAAATGGGAGTGGAGAACAAAAAACACCCTTAAAAATATATTTCACTTCCTTGTAGAGCTAAACTTTCCATTCCCAGAGCCTAGAACATGGGTTAAATGAGAACAAATGGCACTAATTTTGAGACTGGGAGGCTTCAAGCAGAAAAAACTCCCAGCTAATTTCCTGAAAGACAAAAAAAAGCTTCTCACTTTCTTGGAAATTATAAAAGACAATAAAAACTCAAAATCCCAGAATTTACTAGGGGCAACATTAAAGTAGTAAACAAGAGAGGATAACAAAATGTAATCTCTTTACTAGGTCACACATGCATCTAACTCTTGTCACTGCAGAGTGGTGCCGATTCTACATTTTAAGAATTGAAGTTGGCATCGATGTAAACCTATTTAGTTAATTGTTTTTGTAAAACATTAACCTGAGGCAACAGTGACTCAAAGTTTGGCAGATATGGCAATAAAGAGGTCAAATGAAAAGGCTTTTTTCCTAATTGTTAATCCTATCTTAATCTTAGCTGATCAAACCACTGGATTTAAACACACTGTTTAGTATAAATCCCTGTGTGCTAGCTTCCAACTCCTGTTACATGCAGTGGGAAAAACTATCAGTTGCTTAGCCCATTTTGCAGCATTACAGGCAGGTAGGAAAAGACTTTCAGAAGATCTTGACTGCAAAATTTTATCTCTTGAAAATGGGGTCCTTCTTTTTCTTCATGGGAATTATTACAAAATTCTTTCCTATTCACACTATTTTGCTAATTTTGTCTACATCAGATCTTAAAAAAAAGCAATTATTTTTCTTTGGTTGATAAATATATTAATTCCCAGTGAAACTCACATTTCAAGAGCAAGCTCTTCCCAACATAAAGATATAGAGAGACCACAGTTACGTACAAGTGTCTTATGTAAAGTCACACTTTACAGAGTGTTTTTTCACCAGTTTAAACTAAAAGCTACACAAGGAACTTCCCATATTATTGCAAGTGGGCAAGATTATTGCCTGAAACTTTCCTTTTTAGAAAAATGGTAGCTATGAACTATATTTCAGTAAACAAACATTTACTTAAATGAATGGAAGAGATGCATCTTAAGGTGATCTGATAAACAACACAGCTGTTTACAGCACAAATGCCTTCTACGATACTTATTTTCCCAGGAAAAGAACCAGTAAATTTTCTGGAGGAACGAAATAGCACCTCACTGAACCCAACTGCACTGAAATAAGCAGTTTATTCTGAAAGAAAAAAGAACAAACAACATTTGTTTTTATAACCAGTAAGTTTTAAATGTTCTGATGTAACAGCACAATTAAACAGGGTTGTTACTGTTCCTGTTGCCTTTCTAGATCTGGATGTATACTCCTACATACCTAACTTCATTTAACATAGAATGAGGAACACTGAACAATGATGAAGGAAAAAAAAATTACATGCAAGAGATTTGCTTTAATACCGGGTGAATCATAATTCTTTTTGTATGTGCCTGTTCACTCAAGTGTGAAGTATTTTCTGAATTATAGAACATATAACCTAGCTTCAGCCATTCTGGAAAGATAGGTACTAAATCATTTATAGGTTGAGTGGTCCAGCAAGCCACTTACACAAAGTAATCTGCTATCTTGAAGCTTTCAGCAGACTTAGAAATAAGCTCAAGGAATTACTTTAGGTAAAACTCGGAAACACTGAGGAGCTGCAGAAGTATACTGAAAGAAGCTCTATGTTATGGCTTATATTCTTTGAACAGGAAAACAACATCAGATATTAGTCAGCATTATGTGTATGTGGATGAAAGTCCACGCTATCTATAGTGGACTTGCACGTAAAGAAAATCAAAGCATAAAGCAAAATTGTGTGGATTCTTTAGAAGGGTTTTCTAAAAACAGACTTAAGCAAAGCAATCATCCTGAGCTTGTGGGTATGCATGCGGGTGTGGATCCTACTAATAACCTTGAAGCTACCAGAGAATGATGCCAACAGTTGTATGGTGGGGTGGAGATGGGGGTTCAGCCAGTGTGCAAAGGGAAAGGCTGACATTCAGGGAGCCTGAGGCAGGCTGGAGGACTACACAACATCCCTGTTAAGTTCAGCAATAAACAATGCAGAGCTTGGCAGCTGGAGCACAATCCCTGCAGCGATACAGGGAGCGTATACGTGTATGTATTTATACATACACATAAATATATATATCTCCATTGCAAGTCTGTGGGAGATGGTCATGCTGCTGTGGCAAGCAAATCACAGAAAATGAGTTTTGGGCAGGATATTGGTATTCCAGGGCTTTCAGATTAAGAGGATAAGGCAATATATTCTTCCATTACCTAACTCAGACTCAAAACTGGTGTGTTCCCAATTTAGGTAGCAAATGCAAACACAGAAGTGAGTAGTGGTGACAAGGGAAAATTTAGTGTAAGTAACAAAGGTGAGTGTTGCCAGACAAAAGGACTACTTAAAAAGCCCAGAACTGTAGAGCAGCTCTTTTCCCATGTGAACTGAATATGCCTATTTATTTGTTTTTGAAACATAATTAATTGACAGAACCAGTACAATCTTGTTATTCCCTACTCTTTGAAATTCATGCAACCATGAGGAAAACTCTTTTCAGTTCATGCATCACCACAAAACGTTTCAGTTTATCCACTCAATCATAACTGCATCTTTGTTATACCTGTAAATTCATATATTCACTAGGGAAACTAATAAATACCTACACGACTATGGACCCCCACCCCGAGGATATAAAGTCCTGTCTCAAACAGGACACTTCAGGCACAATGGAAGGCTACAGACCTCACCAGCTTCCAATTTAAGAACTGAACATTTGAAACTCTGTTTATAGCTGATCCCCTCCAAAGAGTTGTAACTAGAAATCCAAAGAGAAACACAGCTAAATGTTCCATTAGATGAAACTTCCTAGTAGAACACCTTCCTTACGAACAAATGAGAAAACCCATGCAGGACAGAGGAACATCCAGAAACCTAGAAGAATGAAATGCAGAAGAAATTGCAGAGGTAAGTATTTATGAAACTGAAGTGGCAGAAAAGAAGCCTGAAAGCAGTTCCTGCTCCTTGTTTGGGGCAGAACTGTGACCAATTGCATTGTCCATTAGAAAAAAATTAAAGCAGAGCACTGCCTAAATCTGTGAGGACAGAAAAACCACCTCAGATCTACATGACAGATAAGGCCTTGGGACAGCACCAGGCTCCGTAAAATCAGCAGAGCACCTTGGCAAGACGTCAAACCTGGATATTTGATTTTTTATATGGGTTATACATTATCCAATATAATAAAACAGAGTATTGAAAAGCTGTGTTTAAAAAAATAAAATCAAACAGACTTTCTACACTCAGGAATAGTACCCTGGTCTTTCAATATATCTTGTTTGGAAAATATGGCTTATTTAATTACAAAATTCTACATATGTCAAGAATGTTACACCAACACAGTATTTGCCATTTATGTACCCCTGAAATGGTAAAAACAAAATAAATAAAAATCCTTTAATTATGTGAGGCTGCCTGCACTGGGTCAGAGATTTTGTCCTCTGAGCTGTATTTTTCCTTTATAAATTCCATGTCTATCTAAACTCAGCAGTACTTCCAAGATAAATATCCAAAATTGTGATTTCACACAAAGACACACATGTGGTTATATTTCTAAATTATTTACAAATTTTAAAATTAATTTTAATAACTAATCATTTCCCACTGCATGTTATTGCTCAAACATAATTATATAAAACTACCTACTTATTACTGGGGAATGATTTGGAAAGAGTTTTTTTTTCCTATGAGAAATAAGCAAAAGCCAGCTGCAGAAACATCAAGAGAAGTTTCTATGCTTTTAGAACAATTACTCACAGTATGTTTTACTATAGAATTCTCACTATGAACGAATCTTTACAATGCAGATGTTCAAGGACTGATAACGTGAATAGCATGCTGGGTCAACAGCTAATATCTAGAATAAGATAAAAGTATTAGCAAGTTGTCATTTTTAAGTGTGTCAGCATCCTTAATTTGCACACAGTTGTTGTGAATCATATCACAGGCTGCATGCAGCATTCCCCACTCTTATTTTTCTTTCATGTATAGGCAATGCATCTGCCACTGTACTGGTGCTACCAACAGTTCATTGCTGTGAATCCCAGTGGAAAGACACTAAATTAAAGACTTTAAAGCTACCTCTTTATACTTACATTGCTTTCCCACTAACACTAGTGTGACCACAGACAAGTATCAGTTTGTGTGAATGTGATGCTGCTCAAGTGAGACTATATAAAATCCAACACACTACTCTACGTTTCTGTTTTCTCCAATGTAATCTGTTCTTTCCTTACTGTCGGTGGAAGAAATGCATCTCTTTAAGACTTTTTAGGTATGTATTCTAATCAGTGCTGTGCTCCTTAATCATCCTTGACATACGTGTTAGTAAAATTCTGTAGGATGCTATTGTCATTATAGCTGAAGTGCTAAGCAGAGGTAACAAGAAAACAAACTTCAAAAGTGCATTGAAATACTAATGTGAATACATACAGAAACAAAGGCCAAAAGAAATTCAGTCCCAAGCATTTAGTCAGAAAGTTCTGGATATAAGTCTTTTTGCTTTCTCCTCACCCATATATTCCTTTCTCACAACATATTTTAGCCTGTCAATCCAAATTTGTAGTTTTTTTTTAGTCTGGTTTCCTATGCAATTATACGGCCATGTATATGTGTGTCTCTGTCTCCCTACAAGGGTAGGTATCTTGGAAATACAGGGAACTTTTGCTTTTCATGAAAACAAACAACTGAGAAACAACTCCTGTTCCTGTGTGCCTCCCAGAAAACCTCAATGACAGGAGTGGTTTCAAGAGCATCCCCACATGAAGGAGCAGAGAAAGCCCGGCTGGTTTTGTTGCAGACTGAGGGTTTCTCAGGAGCCACAGCAGTAAGGGAAGCTGTGCACCAGGGTGCTGGGTAGGCACAGAGAGGGGGGTTGTGACTAAGAGGGTAAAGGCCGAGTCAGACACATCTGTCTGACAGATGGGACGATCCAAAGTTTCTTTGTCCCAGGATTTTCTGATTTAGTGGGGAAACAGGAGGATGAAAGGGAAAAGACACTCTAAAATGGAAGATAGGAATTTTCTCTGCCTCTTTGATATCAGAATCTGGAATCTTGAGCAAGTCATCTCATATCAACTGCAGTTATACTATTACAATTGTGAAGTCTTGTGATCAAATTAACAAAAAATAGTATTTTGGGGTTTTCTCCTGATATGTGTGAGCTGTTTTTAATAGTCTTGACTTATCCTATCAGAAATTTATTAACTAATTAAAAAAGATCAGGTACAATGCGTTAGAGAACACTGATTTAGAGATGAAAGAGAATTTTAAATCTCTGATATGAGAGAGAAAAAATATTCAAGAGTAACAGAAAAATATTAGAAACTGTTGCTACTCATGTAATTATTGCATAAAGCATTTGTTTTCTTCTTCAAATGTAACTATAATAAGAGATAGTGTGCACCTGCCTGTGGCAGGTGGGGCTGAAACTAGATCATCTTTAATATCCCTTCCAAACTATTCTATGGTTCTATGACAGACACTGTGAATATGAAAACAGTAGAACTTTCATAGAATCATAGAATAGGTTGGGTTGGAAAAGACCTCCAAGATCATCAAGTCCAACCCCTGATCCAACTCCAATTACTATATCATGGCACTAAGGGCCATGTCCAATGTCTTTTTAAAAACCTCCAGGGATGGTGAATCCACCACCTCTCTGGGTAGGCCGTTTCAATGCCTGATGATTTTTTGAGATTTTTTGAGATGATTTTTTTAGTATCTCAATATTTCAATTTCATATAGGTAATGAATTAAATACTAAATACATAAAGGTACTATTTATTTAAAAATGAAACACCATTTGTGTTCCAAAAGGTTTTTCGATTGAAGTCTTCAGAACCTGTGGAAACTTTTTTGAACTTTGTTTTTCCTTTCAATTTAGAAAGTACAAAAAAATATTAGGTATCTTCTGCCTGCTAGAAAATTAACTGGTCAGCACTACAGAGCATGCTTTTAATTTTCTGTGACCTACATAGAAAGAAACTTAACACTTCACTAAAAAAAGAAAGTTTGGCTAGCTGTGTCCTTCCTATTTCAGCCAATAACCACAACCAACTGCTCCACTACCACAAGGCAGGTAGCAGGGCAGACGAATTAGAAATCCTATAACCAATTTTCTGTTTATTGCAACATAGTTGTGGCTCACCTGCAAAACCATGTTGTGCTGGCTTTGACTGGGATAAAGTTAATTTTCTTCATAGTAGCTGGTATGATCCTATGTTTCAGAATTGTGCTGGAAACAGTACTGATACTACAGTGATGTTATTGCTGAGCAGTGCTTACACAGTGTCAAGGCCTTTTGAGCCTGTCACATCACTCCACCAGGGAGCAGGCTGTGGGTGTACATGAAGTTGGGAGGACAGCTGATCCCTAAAGACCAAAGGGATGTCCTAGACCATATGGCATCGTCCTCAGCATACAAAGCTGGGGGATGAAGAAGGAAGAGTGAAATGTTCATAGTGATGATGTTTGTCTTTCCATGTCACCATTATGTGTGATGGAGCCCTGCTCTCCTGAGATGGCTGAACGCCTGCCTGCCTATGGGAAATGGTGAATGAATTCTTGTTTCACCTTGCTTGTGTGTGCAGTTTTTACTTTCCCTATTAAGCTGTCTTTATCTCAACCCATCAATTTTCTCACTTCACTCTTCTTATTCTCTTCCCCATCCCCCTGGAGAAGGGTGTGCGAGCAGCTGTGTGTTGCTTAGTTGTTGGTTGGGGTGAAACCATGACATCCCTGAATTATTAACTCTTTCCAGCAAAATCCCAAACATAGGCCCATATTAGCTACTATGAAGAAAATGAATTCTATCCCAGCCAAAACCAGCACAACATGCAATAACTATAAATACATATGCTGAATTAGATTAATATTTTCACCTTTAAGTAGCTATTTTTTTTTAATAAATGAACTTTGCTGTGTGAACCCACTGTGTACTAACACTCTCTCTCCTGACAATGTAGAAGACTCAGGAATCAGGTCACAGGACTTAAGCACTTTTGCTACCAAAACCTTCATGCTTAGCAAATGTGACAGGAATCACTCACCCATTGCCTTCGCACGAACACTGCTTTAACTAGAGTACCACCATCTTCTGGTTGAACTTCCCACCCTTATTAGAAGTTCATTCCCTAACAAGTGCAACAACCAAATAGTCCAGCTCATCTTCCACCTCCCAGGTGAGAGTGCCCAGCATAGTCAGATCCCTGCAATTTGCCATGAACAGACTATAGAGTGCAACATCAAAGTGAGACACTTTCAAGCCTGCTAAACTCACATTCTTTTCTCAGCTGTATATGGTGCTTTCAAGAGGAGCTGAAGAAAGGTTCTAAGAGTTCTTCTCGCATCACAGATCATATTCAGCCAAGTTGTTTAAAGGTGGTCCCTTCCTGCCCTTTCTATAACTATACCTAAATACATACAGTAAGTCCCAGTAGCTGTTATCAGCTTTGGGTTTGACAAGATTTAAATTATAGTTGGATTAAATTTAGTTTTGTTTTTCCAAGTTTTCAGAAGTGGCAATGTAGCTAAAGTTGGGAGGAGCATAAAATACATTAAAGTAACTCTGTCACTAATGTTTTTTTGCTACTGGAACTGACTTAAGGATATATAAAAGTAAATATATCTCTGTGGGATAGATTTTTGGTTTGCAAACCACAAAGTTTATCTAGCCCGTAGTCTTAATTCCTACTTGCACACTACTCACAGAAGTTTTTTTGTTTATACCCCCTCCCTCTCCCTCCACAGCTTACAGGTAATTCCTCTTTTCCTCCATGTCACCTGCTAATCTTCTCTGTTCCATTTTCACTCAGTCTTTTCCTTTTCATCTTCTTATTCTTGTCCTCTCTGACACACCTTAGAAATAAACTCCTTTTTAATCTCTTCAGAACATCCAAAAGTTGTTCTCCTCCCCAACTTGCCTTGTTTGTGGTGAACTTTCAAATTCTATAGTTGAATGTTAACAGACAGTTGCCTACTGGTGATGGAACTGAATTGCTGCAACAATTCATAATTAATCTAGATATCCACAGGTTTAAATATCTCACTTAATTTAATGACTCTTTTGGGAATCTTGGCAGTGCACTCAGACAGATGTCAAATTGCAACATCTTTGCAGGCAGGTAAACAAAAGCAGGAAGCCCTGATCCAGATGAATCCTGAAAACTACGCCAGTTCTAGTTTAAGTGAACTAAACTGATATGCAACTGTCTGCAACACATTTAATTCATATTTTGGGCCTAAGAGTATTTGAAAGTGTTGAACTGTAGTACCTCGTTTTATGTCAGCCCTTAAAACAAAAGCATTCAGGCAGCAACTGGCTTTTAAAACAAAGATCAAAATGGCCCACAAGCAAACACACCATGTTCAGCTTCAGAGTACCACTGCTGATAAGGAGGTGAAGGGGAAAAAAAAAAAAAAGAGATCAACAGATATGTGATGACAGTTCCCACAAATAATTTAAACCAGAAAATGACTAATGTAAGGATTAGATCCCTCTGTAACATTGCTGAGTTGTTCTTCAAGATGTATTGAATTTTGGAACTAAGAAATGAATAGAAGCTCAGTTTTATAGGTTCTGCAGTGAAGCTCCTTTGTTTAGTATTTTGAACATCAGGCAACCATTTACTTACTGTGAACTATTATACTTACCGTTATAGACTTAAAAAAATAAAAATCTGCATTATTACAAGTTGGTTGTCACCCTTGTAAGACATGCTGCTAAACCATAGGTCTTTGGGTTTCCTCTACGAGCACTTACTAGGATCAACTGCAAAACAGCTAATCTTCCATCTGTAAGATTATTTTTAATGAATGCACTAACCACTTAATGCAGAAATACATCTACCTGTATCATCAGTTAACAGGAACAGATGAAAAGTTGCCAAAGGATGTACTATAATACAGAAATACAGTAATACTTGGACTTTTATTACATTACTGTTTAACTGATAGTAACTTAAAACTCCCTTTCCAGGCAGAAGTGTCTTTGAGAAATCACAAGAATAAAGAGCCTTTAAAAACATTTTATGAAGCACTGTATTTCATTCCACAAAGAATATTATATAGACAACTAGAAGGGAAAAATATGATTTAAAAAAACTAAAGCACAATAAATATTTTAAATCAGATAAACTAGCTAGTTTTACACATTCAAAGATTTTAGGTTTTTAAGAAAAAAATATTTACTTTTCTGAAAATATCAACTTTGAATTTATATTTATAAATCAAACATTTAATTTTAATAACAATATACTAATTATCAAAGAAAAAAAAAACCATAGAAAACCCCCTGTGCAGTATTAACTAGGATTATAATTTTGGATCCTTAGTGTGCATGCTCTGTAATCATAGTTCAAAGTAAAATATCAGTAATCAAATCTGTAGAGAAGGTGATGAATAGTTACTTCGCTGACTCATTCCAGATGTATACACAAATTCCGACGAAGGGAGTGCTCACGACTGAAGACAGATGTGATGGAGGTGAGGGGAAGGGACTAAAACCCCTGTCAGAGGCACCGCTTTGATCAACCTGCTGATAAATCACTGCCTGCTGTCAATCAAAGACTGCAACTACCACTCCGCCTGGGTTAGTACTTAGTTCCGAAACCTTCCAGCAGATGTCCTCGCAAGGCAGGCGTGTCAGGAAGGTTAGAGATGTCACCATTTATAACAGACAGATGGGGAGGAAAAAGAGACCTAAAATAAGGGCGATATATAAACGAATTCAAGGTATTAAATGCCTTTTCAAACACCAAACTTAGAAACATAGGCAGCATGTTTAGAAAATAAGACCATTATCTTAAAAACTAAAAGAAAGTCACCTGAACAAGTATGTAACTAGCACATGTTTAAACTAAGGCATCTGTTTCCAATTTGTTTGGTAATTCTTACACCTCACTTATAAACAAAACAAAGTTCAGAAAATGATAGCAGAAAGCATGAGCACGTGGCAAACAGCATACAGACTCTAATCCTGTCCCACTCCCTTCCCTTTCATGTTAAAACTGACACAAATTTTATTGTGCACAGAGCCTTCTGCACTACTCCCTAGTGGCAATGACATATAAATGTTGTCACGAAGCTGGTATTCTTGGAAACATAAAATCCCCCGTCTATTTCAGGGAGACTTAAAAAGAACAATTTCCTTAAAATAGTCATCCTCATCATTACTTGTACAACTGGAAAGTTTTGATACCACATTAAAAATATTTGACTTGCCCTTCTCTGTAGTGAATAATGCACCCACAGTTAACTACCCACGGACACAGAATAATTATGAGATAATTATTCATCAAATACTGGTCTACAACCTCAAAAGCTGGGATTCTTTACCCAGGTCTATGAGACCAGTATCTCCAGCCCTCAATCCATTACCTGTTTTAATGCAGATGTTCACAGCTTCATACATGTGAAGCCGTATTAGAGAAAGATGAAATCAAGATCATCAGTATCACTGACTCTTCTTCAAGAGCAGATACAGAAGTAAGTGCTGATACTTGTGGCTTACTGGGAGATCAGCCAACTGGGACATGTCAGTCACCACAGTTTGGCTGGTGGAAAGAATTTGAGACTGTCTCAGCTTCTGCAAAATGCTGGGAGGGTAGTTACAGTATCTGGGACAGACTTGTCTGCTAGAGCTTCTTTGGTGGCTCAAATGACTGGGACAGGTTTGACTGCTAGAGGTTCTTTGTTAGACCCATTATGGCACTTACAGACAGAAACCATTGCTATATTCTACACACTGAATTAGGTCAAAGCTAGCATCATCAATTATAGAAACAGATTGCTTACGAAATCTTAGAGGAGTAGGGGATTTGTCAGTATCGTCTGAACCTTCAATAGCACGGGTAACTGATTTTCTGCAGGCTGATTGTTCTCAATTTCAACAATGAAAGTAAAAAAGAAAAAAGATTTTAACTTAGTGTTGCTGAATGGCCACAGTCAACAATACAGAACTGTTACATTCCTTAACTGGTGGTACTTTTCTTAACTATGGCTTTCATGTAATAGAAGCATCAGATAAAGCGTATTCTGTACTTAGACTGTCCTTAAAAAAGAAGAATCCAGGTTCCACAATCTGAAAAGCAGGTAAATACAGTATTAAAGCTATTACAGTTTCTCTGCTTAACTAAGGTTCTCTTCAGCTGTCATGAAAAATACTTATAAAAATCTCTTTAACCTCTTAGTTGTGCTTTACTTAAACAAAGAAAAAGGACAGAAGAATTCTATGAAATCAAGATTTCCATTTAAAATATCAAAGGACAAATACAAATGAAGGATGATGGCTGAGGACAGCTAATGACTATGTTAATCATTTAAGATTACTTCACTAAGCTCTCTGTCTTCAATTTTAAGTCCCTCACCCTTTAGCCCTATGATAAGGAACATAAAATTACAGTGCAAGCAGAAGGTAATTCTACTGTTTCCAAGTAAGGACCTCTTATGGGAGCAAATACACATCTCAAACAAAGCCATAAAAAATGGTGAAGCCACCCTAATCACAACCAACTATTCCTCCATAGCACTAGTTTCATTATGTACATATATTCCAGTCAAATCTTTACAAACTGTGTTACCCAGTCACAATTTCCCCCTCTTTCCCCACCAAAACTGTGTAAGGATAACTGTACACATGTCCACGAAATAGAGGATGTAATTTTATTGGAGGTCCACAGGTAACTGTATCACATTAGGGAGTGGAAGAATTTTGTGGTATGGCACAACACAATACCTCACTCTAAACACTTAACAGAAGGTTAAATGATATGCAACATGATCAAATCAGTAATTCGTCACCTTCTAGGCACCACTGATTAATTTAAAATAAAATTTAATAAATTGAAAAAATATAGTCCATTAATTTGTTTATTGTACTGTCTTTAAATGAAACAGCACTTTGAAAGTCACAAATAAAAAAGCAGCACTTTCTCTTAATACCAACACCACTGTAACACATACTGTAGCGTGGCATGCAAATCCACATCTGCAGTCTTTTTTTTTGTATTAACAAATGGAATGGTAATTTTCTATTCTCAAATATTGGTAGCATAACATGTAAGTGCAGATCATTCTGGCCACAGGTGTGGTAAGCCTTAACAAGTGTGTATTACAAGAGCATAGAACACAGAGCATGACACTTACATCCAATAATCTCTCTCTTTTGTACTGTACATGGTGTTTGTTACAGGCAGACTTCCAACTTGGGGTACCAAAGCTTCAGGAAACAAGATTATTGACCTCTTCTGGTTTTATTTAAAAATAAAATGCAGTCACCATCAAAGCACAACCATTAGCAATCTGTTCAAAAAAATGCCATAGCTCCATTGAAAAATAACTTGTTTTTTTAGTAGACTCCACTATGCGATATAGTTTCCATTATAGGTATGTTATGAAGTCTTACAGCGGTACTGAAGTGTCATTCCTGTTAATTAGAGAGTTGTATAGACACCAGGAAATGGTGCGATGTTCAAAAAAGCTGTTCAAACTGAGCTAAGCTTCACGAGACCACGTACTGAGTCTTCATGCAATGAATCCTGGCTGGCTAGACTCAGGACGTGCATTGTATGGCTATGTGTGATAGGACTTCCACTTGGCAGCATCCCAGGAGGTGATGGAGCTTCTTCAGGAGTGAGAAATTGATGACCTTCGTGTTCCTCTTTTAATGGTATGATGTCTGTCAAACCTGAATCTGATGTGAGATTTGGCATAGAAGATGGTGGTGTCGGTTGCCCTAGAGTTAGAGCTGCACAAGGCCCACTGATAGAAGTCTTTCCTGGTAAAGGTAGCTCTTCACTAGTTATGCTTGGCTCACTCTGTAGTAGAGGGGTGGCAGCAGCCTGCAAAACGAATTTGGTGCTCTGAATGCACTGATCTTGGTCACACTGTAGAATGGAAAGGGTGTCAAAATCATACAACGCAAACAAAAGAGAGAAAAAAAAAAGGAGAATATGGACAAAAAGGTATGGAAAAGAATGGGATGTGAAGAGAAAAAAAAGAAAGCCATTAGTATCATTCCACAGTTAGCCACCCAAAAATCCCATTGCATGCTGCCCAGAGAAAAAAAGAAAGGCCAATGCTTTGAATTATTATCAAAGTAAATTATGAAAAACATTTACAGTGTTCACTTAAGGGCTTCGGTAGTCTTTAAAATAGATCTAAACATCTTTAAGTTCAAAAACACTAGGCAATTGTCTTCTTTTAACTGGTCTTCACATGCAGGAATTAAGCTACTACAGAAGGTTTCCAGAACAAGAATTCCTCTGACGCAGGTGATTTTTATAAAAATACAGTTGGCAATACAGCCCTTATGAGTAAAAATTTTTTCTTACATTATTTTTTAATACATGATATATACATTCTACAGAATATACTACACTATACTCTGTATTCTAGTGGATGTGTGGAAATCAGGCAGCACTGCAGACGTATCAATTTGAGATCAACCTGAATGATTTTTTAGGCAGTTTCTTGACTAATCTTGACAATGTGAACAATCAATGTATAAAACAAAACCTTTTCTGGTAAGTACTGTCTCAAAACCAAGCAAAATTCAGCATAATATAAATTCAGTTAGGCTGAAGTGACTATTACGAGAAATGCTTTTGGCTCTACACCTATTCCTGTTTATACAAAATTATCACTTATTCCTTGAGATGACAAGACAGGTAGGTGACTCAATAATGTCCAGCTAGCTAAGTGGGTAGTACACCTACTGCCAAATTTTCTTTAACACAAATTGGCATGATTTTTGAGAGCTTCCAAGGAAAACAATATATTTAATTCCTAGCCAGATCAGTTATAACATCTGCAGATTTTCAAAATCTTGTTAGATTCATTTGCCATAGTACTGTTCTGCTGTGTAAGAAAAACACTACAATCAATGAATACAACTATAAATCCAATGCAATGAAGAACATTTGGAAGCAAGCAAGCAAAATAAAAGATACATCCAGAGGTAAGACATGCCTATTCACTCTTGCTATTTCAAGAATTCTGTTAAAGCAGTATGTTCTGCTTTATGACTAAGTTCTTTGATCTATATCAAATCACTAGGTGTTACAAATCCATCATCTTTTCCAATATTTGCTAGTAACATCATAGCAATTCCCTAAAATGCCCCTTTGAGTTTAATAGGCCACTGTGATACACCCTAAGGAAACTTAAGGAAAGACTTTTGTTTCCTTTACTGTATAATGAAAACCACAACCAAGAATGGTTCCTTTGGTATTTTCAGGTTCTCCAGTTTCACCACTGAATAGCTTAATGATGGATGCACACGTTACACTCAGAAAGTGTGCAGGCAGAGTACTTGTCATAGTAGATAGGTAGTATTTAAAAGATGACTAAGTAGTTTAGGACTTCCAGAGCAACTATTTTTTGATAGGCAGAAGTCCAATCCTTACTCAATTACATATTTCTAACACTTCTGCTTTCAGAAAGACTTCCTATTACATGAATTGAGTTCATATAAATTGTAAGCAATTTCCCCCCCACAAAATGATGAACAGCCCCAGCCAAACAACTGAAGTGGTCCCCTATAATTTCAGGGGGATTACTCACAGGCTTAAAGCTGAAACCTTGCTTAAGTTACTAAGAAAAAAACTGTCAGCATCTTTTAAAGTCATGTTTTCAATTAGTAATTCAGTGTGAATAACTCATTCTTGATCAATATTCTGTTATTCACACCCACTTACTTCAATTAAACTATAGCCCCTTCAACTAACCTTACTGTGCAGACCTCAAAAATATGCTAACTGAGTTTTCAAACTTCAAAAAGACCAACAAAATCTATCTTCTCTGAAAAGCAGCAGCCAAAACGCAAGTTAAATAACAAAGGAATGCCTATAACCACTGGGGTACACTGAAAACAAATAACATTAGCAACTGACATTGCTTTAGTGAACTTTCAGCTCTGATCTTCAAAAGGCAATCATTAATGTGTTCCAGGCAATACAAGTAATACAAGTACACCCTTTTAAATTAGTTGAAGGTAATTTACTTGAATTCATTGTATAGTCTGAATTATTTTTCTTACAGAACTCTACTGCATTTCAATTGAATCAATACTGGAAAAGAAAAAGTAGCCTCATAAAGCTCCATTAAGTAGTGTTATAAACTTCTTCAGGTGTTGTATTTTTCTTCTTCATTTTTCATGTACTTGTCATTTCCCTAAAGCCTCTCTTTTCATTTAGATACATTTCAGGTTTTCCTTTTCTTTTTTTGTTTAATGGTGAGCAGCATGAAATCTTTGGGAAAATACAGGCTGTAAACAACTTTCGAAAGAGAACTAGGGTAGCGTTTAAACTAGAAAAAGTATATGTGCTCAATGAAGCCCTCAAAAAAAATCTGATAAAAACACACAATATACAGGCAAGACTATTCTTGAGTTTAAACAGCCAACACAAACCTAAACAAGGAAATCAGATTTGTTTATAGGGCTGGCATGGTAGGTTTTCCTCGATTCCATATTTCACTCTTGACTGAATGAAATTTAGGGCCAGAAGCCTTAACTGCTACTAATCACATGAATTATTCAACACCAGGATTTCAAATGAAATAAAAAAGCCTATGACTACAACAAAAAGAAACTCAAGAACTGAAATCTAAATAACTAAAAGTCTGTCAAAACTATTCCACCAGTACCTACTTACTTCAGACCCGGCTTTATTTTCCACTGTTTCAAGAGGAACAGCAGATTCTGAAGGTAAGATAAGTCCAATAAGTTCTACCAGTACAGAAGTTCAACTACATGCATGCATAGAAATTTTTAGCCATCTCTATATTTATTTTCACATAAAAAGGCATAAATTAAAGCAAATTAGACAAAACCTAGAATTCTGTGTTTATTTCACAAATAATAAATACAAACAACTAAGGAAACAAATTTTTTTTCTGAAGAAAATCTGTTTTTTTCTAAGCTACACAGAAAATACTTGGTAACATAGTTGTTGTACATGGCAATAGATTTTTTACATTTCTAAATGTGTTTATTTCTAAATAATCAGAGATCATTTAGTTTAAATTTTAAATAAACTTTGTTAAAAATTTTCTAAACACTAGTAACATTCAAGAATTGTTACAATTCTCAGAAGATGGAGAAAAGAAGGTTGAATTATCTCAGCATCTCTGAATAAAGTACAAACAACAAGAAGTTCAGAGGAGGCTGACAGTGCTATGAAGTAACAGAAAGGATGCTGAAATATCATACTAGGTGGATATAGTAGATAGGTAAAAAGTGGAGGGATGGAGCTGTATAACTGTTCCCAACAGGTGCAGGATTTCACAATCAAAATCAATGTACTGTGGATACTGTGCAAGAACTGAGCCACAAATCACACCAAGTGAATGGCTCCACTGTCAAGTACTACAGTGCACAAGGAGCAGATCTATGATGAGGTAAAATAAATCTAGTTCATGTGCTCTGTCACTGCTCCAGGATATGAATTAAATTGCAGTGAACATGCACTATCAAAAGAATTGCTCCTAAAACATATTCCAACCCAAGGCAAAATGCTGAAGTTGATTTACTTGCATGTGCCCTTAACCCATTTTAACCGTGAAGTAAAATGCTTTAATGAAAAACCTTGACTGTAGTGATGTTGACTTCTGTTTCAGGCATTTGGGAAGGACACCGGTAAATATACAAGGAAACACTCCCAGCAAAATGGGATTCCTGTCCTTGCCGATCCTATTACTGTCATAATAGAAATACTTACTGCTAACAATGAAAATATGAAAATCAAAGGAAAAAGTACACCAGGACTGCCAGAGTTACTGTTGCCTGTCGCAGCTGGATCTGTTTCCAGATGAGTAATAGAAATACTTATGTGAACACCTGGGAGAGGACTTTCCTGCACATCTCACTGGTAACGAATGTTGCACATGCACTATGGCTCCTACGATTTTTAGTGGTGCATATAAGTAAGAAAACACTCTAAAGAATTTGCATCCAAGAAAGGAAACAGAGCACTAGAAATAAGGGAATTTGGCACACAAGGAACTACCTAAGCACTGAAGAAGAGATGCCTAGGAATGCAGGAGTACAAGCGAATTTCTTAAAAACAAGGAAATAAACCTGTCCTGACACGAAGTCAGATAGCAGCGAAGTCTATCAGTTTGTAAGGCATTAGAGAACTCCTAGAGACATCATAGTAAATATAAACCAAACTAATTCCTCACAAAAAAAAAAAATGCAGGGAGTGAGATAGTCTGTGTTTCCTCTCAATGAAATACTAAAGAATAAAATACCCTGTATCAAACCCCAAGGATCAGCTCAGGCTTTTAAGGGAAAGCTAAGTACTACAACAGTGCAGACCTAAGTAATGGTAGCTGGTGGGTTTATGGTGAAATTAGAACTTTTTTCAGAACACAAAATAAACTTCAAAATGAAAGACAAAGAATAAATTACAGAGAAAATTCTTATTTCATAATGGATGAGATGCTGTGCTTCACACAAAAAAAGAATTTCTTAGGGATAAGAGATATACTTGGGCAATCCAACTAATGACAAGGTTGCAAAAATAATCAGCACTAAAATGCAATAGGGAAATACTTTGGAAATAACTAGATGTATGGATTATGAGCTTCAAGTGACCATGCTTGTCATGTGGATAAGGATATTAAGAAGCTGGCTAATCAATTTACCAGACTAATTTCAAATTATATTGGAAAAGAAATTAAAAACACTTGGAACATACTGGCAAAATAATAATTGTGTATATATATATATATATATATCTATATATATATATATTATATATATATATATATGTATATATATATATATTATATATATATATGTATATATATATATATTATATATATATATGTATATATATATAATCCAGTCTTCATAAAAGTAAATACAACTTCAGCTTTTAGTAAAATAAGGGAGATACTAAGGACAGAACATGAGAAAAATCTCTTCTATAAAGATCTATAAAAAAATAAAATCACAGTATGGGTTTATCAAGCACTGATTATAGCAATAATCCTGACTTTTTGAGATTGTGACAAACTGGGTCACTATCATGAGTAGAGTAGATCCTATATGAAATATTCAAAGTCTCAGAGGCAAAATTACCACAAAAGCTGTTAAATACAAAAATAGTGCCCCCCAAATGGTATACTGAATAAGAGATAATACATTGCACTGAAAACAAGCGTCTGGCAACTTTACACTTAACCTGATATTTACGTTGAGCTTAAATGCAAAAATGATGCTATGCTAAAAGATTCATTAAAATACATGAAAAGAGAATATAAGACTAAGCAACCCAGAGAGATTTAAAGAGGGATAAGAGGCTAGTGGGGTGAGGTACAATAATTCTATTTAGAAAGACACAAGTCACTGAATAAAAGATTTGAGGGAAGAGAAGGAAATGAAAGAGGGAAGGAAAAAGAGAAGACAATTGTGAGAGAATATGCTCATTAAAATCTTTATTTAATATCAGTGGGCAGGATAGACATTTTAGCATGCTATGTGGATTAAGCAGCATAACATCTAGACATTAGGATTCAATGTTGAGATAAGAAGATGCAATGCATTCTGGAATAAAACTGGAGACACACCATAAAGGTGTACTGAAACACACTTCAGATTTCTAGTAAATTATTTCTTGTATGCAGAAGCATTAAGCTTGCTAAAATAGCGTAAATATCTCTGAAGATGTATAAATGGCTAAACCTCTGCGATTTAAAAAGTATTTATGGTCTAAGACTATGATCTACACATGCCCTTTCGAGTCAAGGAATTTTACTTTGTCTGTCCTTATCTAAAATTGTAACAATACAAGCGGCAGTACCAGACACATCCCCTTCAATAGGAAAGAGAAAACAGTGTTAGAGAGACTGGTAAACTAAGCATGTCTTTAACAGTTTGCAACAAAACTGAAGAAATTTTAATCCTTGTAGCCAGAGGCCACTAGAAACCAACTGGTCTTGGATACAGACGAGGTATAATGAGAAAAATAGCATTACAGTCATAAAAGATATTCCTCCAAATCAAACTTGACATATTACATTTTTCAAGCTTTTTCTAAGAGATTCATTTTCAGGAATGAAATCTGGACATTTCCTAGTGATTTTGATAACTGTTAAAGAACCTAAGCCTTTCCCAGCTCATGTGGTATGGTGTTCTAGGACATAAGAAGTTCAAGTCCTCAAAGAATTTGCATAATTACCGGTATTACACTTAAAAATCATAACAGCTACCTGTTTGACTTAAAGTAATACCATAACAGATTTCTCCATTCCTAGAGACAAACTTAGTCAATTTTCTATCAAACTAGCACAAGGTTTTCTCATTAATATCTAGGAATAATGATAGTGTCTTCTTATAATGCAAGTATAATCCTTATAATGATAAGGTAATTTAATGCCAGGGACATACTGTGGGTTTACAATCCTCACAAATAAGAAGCCTTGACAGAGTCAGAAAGTTTGGGTAATCCCTGAAAGACCTCAGCCCATTTCTAAGGTTTGCTTTCTCTTTTTTTTTTTTTTAAACACCCTTTTCTCTCTTCAGAGTTATATTATTTTGATAATCTGCATGGAGCATTACCTTGTTCTGCTCAACTGCACCTCACAGAAGATTCAGACTTAACACTGTGCCTCTAATAAATTTTCTTATTAAGGAGACTAACAAATCTATTTAATCTTCAAAATAATACGTAAAACCAGCTTAGGAACTAAACCAAAATTTTTACACGAGTTTATCAGTGACACAAAAACTAATCTGTCTGAGAAGAGAGTGTCTTTTCTTCTTTTGTTCAAAAGAAAGGCTGAATTATGTCAGAAGGCCTTGTGGCTTCCTCTTTTTTGGCAGAGGGAGGGTGTCCATAACTCATGACTTCTTGGACAAAGTCTTAGAACCCACATTATATGAAGATATGTGGATAACAATTCAGAAATAGGCACATATGCAAGATGCTTGCCTTTGGAAAGAGATCTTTCCAGTTATTCTCTTCTTCTTGGCACTGGAAATCCTATCTTCCTTTATGATAGCAAATGCTACCAGCAAAAAACAAAGTAAAAACTATTGGCACAGTTTCAAAGGTGTTTAAAAGCTTTTGTTGTAACAATCCAGTTGCCATTTTTTGTTCATTGCAAGTTCAGTGTCCTCCTGCTCTTTCTTCAAAATACTTCTCCCCTAGAAACTTCTCTTTGTTCATCTTTGTTTTTTTAAATACATTAGTCTATGCAAAACCGCAGTGTACAAGCAAGGAAGGAAATAAAGTATGAAGGAAGTGCCATATAAAATAACAATTAGCTGGAAAATGACGAACCAGAGCAAGTCCATGATACTTGAATATTCCAGTTGAAAACACAGCAGGTGTCAACAGTAAAAGTCAAAATGCCAGTATATTCAATAAATCAAGTGTAGAAAAGCCTTTTTTTTTTTTTTTTTTTAGAATCCATGAGCCATAACTATTACACTGTGTGAAACATATATTAAAAAGAGCCTTGGGTTTTGGTTTTTTTCTTTACTGTTAATAAACAAGTCATTCCACCCAGTGTGTCAGCTGTATCCAGTTAGTTATTACTTGATTAGTTCACATGAAAGTGGAGAAGGAAAACATTCACAGGAATCTTGATGAACACTATGGGATGATTCCTACCATGTTGCTCTGAGATTGTGTGGCCCCATACATAGTAATGCCATTTGATGGTCCTGCTAATTGCGGTGTATCTGGTTGTATAAATCCTCTTCTGTCAATTAAGCTACAGAATAATCACAATAAAGAAAAAGAATTAGAAATATTTCTGGTCAATAACTACTTCCTCTCAATAAAAAGAATGTCCTCTTTTACTCAACTGAAGTACAAGACTTCATTTGTACTCATCAGTAAGGTACTTCTTCCTTGTGATACTGCCTATCACACAGTCATACATACTACTACTTTTCTGGATTTTTATCACAGACAGTAGATTCATAAGCTTACCAGCAGATACCACAAAACCAAAGAATTTTAAACCATAGATGTGAAAACAAATTACAAAACTCACTAGGGCACTTTGATTCAGCATCTCTTCTGAAGGTTGGTTTTTTTGCCAGTTTTCACATCTAAATTAAAACCACTTAGTCACAAAATTTAGCAAGAAAGAAAGAAAGATGAACTTTTGTTCAGACAGAAAACTTACTCGTCAGGTTTTTCATGACAGCTACTTAACACCGCTTATAATACTCCACTGTGCTTACCAAAGTGATGCACTCATAAAATTGCTTATTTGCATCTAAGAAAATGCTTTGTGAAGAAATTACTAAAAATAAGTAAAAATCTACATAAGATTTAAAAAAAAATTAATAGAATGGAATAATCTAACCTAGTTAAAGATTAAAGATGCTTAAAAATGTTATATGATTTATTATATCAGAAGACTGATTAGACCTATGCTGACAGCTATGGATCAAATTAAGATTTGAAAGTAATTGTGGAGGACATGTAAAATGCATTCTGAATTTGCTAGCATAGATTTAAAAATGAGAAACCATCTTTAACAGAAGTAAGAAAAGTTTTGATTATTTACAGATCCTCTCTCCCTGCATTGCACTCTCAAAGGCATTTGAACATTTTGAATTTTAAGCTGTAATTACTGGTAAGCCACTTTTCCAGAATTTAAGGGAAAAATTAATATTTAGTGACTTGAGACACAGATGAGATTAAAAGTAAAAAAAGCAAGGATATAATTTACATTTTACAGTCAGTAAATTTTTCCCCTTGGTCATAAAATATCTCCCTGAAGAACTTCTACATATATTTTGACATCTAAATAAGTAATGTTGCTGCATGGAATAGGAAAAAATGTACAAACTCTGTTAAAACACAGGAGCCAATGCCAGTCTAGTCTAATTGTGTGCTGCTACTTGTATCAGCCTAAGATGCTATTTCAAATACTGAGAAACATGATGTAGTTTTAATAAAGATTTCCATTTGGAGTCAAAAGAATTTGAAGTGTGCCACTAAGCTTTTATGTCACATACTTTTATGAAAAGCAAAACGGCAAAATTAAAGGGCTGGCTTCAGGCAACATCCACACAGGTAGGAAGCAGAGATAGGGCTACTCTTTCTCACCAGTGTTAACCTAGTATGTGGAAATCATTACCCAGTTTTCTCTAATTTAGGAAAAGACATCAGTCTCTCCTGTTGACCTTTGACTGCTCATAGAACAACCACCTCTGATATTCCTGACAGCGAAGCCATAAAATCCCACTTCCAACTAAACACCTTGGCCACTGGACCATAGAGCCATTTACTTTCCTCCTTCTTGGTAGTTCAGATTCATCACTACATAATTCCAGACAAAGCAAAACATATCAATTGATGAGTATGTCACAAAAATAATCTACAAGATCTCAGCTAGTCTCTACAGTGAAAGTGCATATGTAGTGTGTGAACTATGTAATCACTGAGCACTGGAATAAGAAAAGAATGAAGTCTTTTCAGTTGGCAGTTTTATTTCTCTGCTCTCAGCTCTGTCCTACATTTTGTTCAAGCTGAAAAAAACATCTCTAACCTTACACATGCAAACATTTTGGATTTCAAAAGTGAAAATGTATGCAGCAAAACTTAATCCATTGTGCTTTCTTTTGAATTGTTTTGGTGTAAGACCACCAAATTCAGCTTAATGTATATAAGTTAATAGTATTAAATAAAAAAAATACTGTCCATTTAAATAAAATGGGTCAAAAATGAACAATTATCAAGCTGCTGTAGACTAAAGGTTCATAAACTCTCCTAAACTCATGAAACATTTGTTAGATATGCAAGAGTTTAATAAAATTTCAAGTTATCCTTTATGCAATGGCTAACTACAAGCAATCTTCCACTGCTGTAAGTTATTAACTGCAGTGGTAAAAGTTCAAACAACAAATAAGTTTATTTTCATTTCAGATGTCAATCTTAAATATATTTTAGAGCATCTGATCACTAATTTACTTTAACCACAATTTACCAATTTATCTCTTTACTACTGAAGAAAAAACTAATTAAAGCTTCTAAGGGACACTAATACAAAACTTTAGTTTTATTGAGTCAACTTATGCAATCACAAAGAATAATTCTGTCATCAATAGTCAGGTGGCTCTATTTATGTTAACAATGCTTTTGATACTCTTACCTTGGAGAGAGGGGCCCACAGAGCGCAGCACAGCAATTGGTAAAGATGTTGCCATAACTGTAGGGATTATAGTTTTCTTTACCTCTTTTATTTGACCATGATCCTTTAATCTGAAGAGATATGAACAATATACATCACATGTAAAACAATACAAAAAATGGCTGGGACAAATTAAGGGTTATCAAAGCAGCAACATGCTACTTGCAGAAGCAGACCACAGAAAACCCATGATGACACTTCCAAACGTCTTAGAGTTTTGAGCTGTTATGCAAGGCTGGATCCTAAAATCTTAAAAGTGAGCACATGCTTTACCTCCATAGATTTAGGCAACCCAAAATTTCAAGGAATCAATATATTCACAGCAAGAATTTCATCATCTAAACCTAATGGTCTAAGTTTAATTTTACAAATAACATGTCATATCACATGATATTATCTTCCCTACAGTTCACAAATGGCTCTAAAATATTGTGAAGTATCTGCAGCCATTACTACCTTTTACTGAATATTATATTTTTCCTTAGCTAGTTAGCTTTTCTGTTTGTGAGATACTTGAGAGCCTGAGTAAAATGTCTTGCTGTATTCAATTGGGGATGTACGTTTTAAACTAAATTACTGAACAGTTTACTTGAAATTCAGATGTGTTCCACTGTTACAGGTCACTGCTATCTGTCTTTCAACAATCCAAAAGAGACATCTATTTGAGGGAAGTGGGGATAGCAGAAGTACAACAAGTTCACATAGAGACACAATGTTGGCCTAAACCTAATAATTGAGGAATACCAGAGTATCTCATCTGTCTTACTAACAACGTAGCTTTCTTCCAAGTCAGGCTACTTGCTCTGATACTTGATGCTGAGGCACGATTCCTTCTGCCTGGGAAGTTTTTTTGTGGTTGATTGGTATTGATTGTAAAGTTTACTATTTTAATAGTGACCTTAAACAATGAGAAAACATGTGTTTGACAGTCTCAAAGATGCTACGTTTATATCTGCCAAATACCTATGAAAAAGGTACAACATAAAATTACAGCAAAATAATTTAAAGTTTGCAGTCCTTTGTTAGATCACTTACTAAATTTCCAACAAGCTTTCTATACCATTAGCTCCCTAGCTAATTTTATTTTCTCCTTTCATTCATTTTGTGTTTCTCCTTTTAGTTAGGGGAGGACACATGAAGACGTCACACACAGTTAAACATAATTTCCACACCAAAACAGTAGAAACCTACACGCAAAATAGAAAACTGTAGAAATGAGAATGTTGACCTTCAAATTAATTATATACTCCTTGCCAGAGGTTTTAGACCTCAGACTGGCAAAAAATTTTCAAAGGTAAAATAAAATAAAGGATGAAATTTTTGTTTAGAGAATTCAACACACTTTTTAATTTTCACAGTAATCAATTTTTGAGTCAAATAATATTTAGAACTCTCAATGAAAAACAGATACAGAAAAGTATTTATTAATTCCCTACTGTATAAAATATACTTGTTTCTTTTTATCCTCTATTCTATGTTTTCCTATTTCAAGATCGAGGTCCTGTACGCATAAACCATAATGGACATACTATGTATATAAACCAGCATATTTTCAAGCTACAACAAATATAGGTAAAAAGATTTCATCTGATCTTTCGAATCAAGCACAACCATGTTACTGTCTTCTTTCCTAATGAGGTATTCACAAAATGATGCAGACAGGTGTGATTTGAGAAAAACCTCCTCACTACTATTTAGAAACATATGTAGAAATAAACTATGAACTTACATCTTCATTTGTTGTTTGATTGGAGCTGATCAAATATGTATGAAAACCTGAGAGGCCAACAATGGACCATACTGAGAAAAAACACACCACAGCTTCCAGCACAGTAATTGAAAGTCAAGGAAATATATGCAAATGGAAAAAAAATCCAATAAAAAGTAGTTAAAAATCACAAAATTCCAGGTAATCCACAAGTCCCTTTAGATCTCTGGGGTACTTCAAAGGGGTCAGCAAAAATTAAACTCAGAAAAGCAAGACTACTGCCAGTAGGCTTTATTGTATAGACCACTGAATAGTACACCAGCAAATATTTAAGGGTTTGCAAATTGAAAAAGGCTAGAAACTACTCAACTGCTGAAATTCAAATTTTCATGTTCATCCTGTAAAAGTCATCACACTTCTATTAAGACAGGCAAATTGATAAGTAACAGTAAATAACGGTTTTGATGGGGTGAGGGGAAGATCAAAGACAAGAGAAGTAACCCAAGGCTAGCTGAACACCAAAAACTGAATGGATATGTTTGTTCAAATACTTATTGCACAGTGTGAGTCTTCAGCCAGGACTAAGGGTTCTAGATCTCTGCTCATACATATGGCAACAACAACTGGGTAAACTGCATCTCAGTCATATGTTCTAACTGCTAGACTCTCCTGTTTTTCTTCTGTTACTGAAGTTAAGATGCTGATAGGCATCCTAACACTAGCATTGAAGTGCACTAGTCCAAATAAAATATAAAGTTCACTTGCTCTTTCAAGTCCCCCTAATAACTGGATATATTCTATGTTACGACTTTGGGGATGCCTGAGTGGCCCAGCTTTGGCAAATGGCCTGGAAAGCAACTTCTGTTAAACCTGTGAGTCTAAATAGGTGTGGTGGCATTGGATATTCAAAACTCAGCAGCATTCGCCCAAAACTTATGTTAAAGAGGAAGCCTATCAACTCCCAGCTCACTGTGCTGCTATTAAACACTAGTTGAGGAATTACAAGTAGACTTTTTAATGAAGACATCAGTCTGATTTATAAGCAAATCACAAAAAATGGCAGAAAGAGAACTTCTGTTCCCACAGAAGTGGGAACAGCAGCAGTCAAAACTTGGTTTGGTATAGCCACAGGTAAATCTGCTGGAATCTGTCGAGCCCAGACACAGCACCATCCCTGTCAAACATCGAGTAGTCAGCATCCAAACAGCAGACTGTCAGTATGAGGTGTAATGTACAGGGACTTGCACTCAAGGTACAAGCATGTGAGCTCTAGGGGTGTTCTCACTTGTGAGTTAAAGGGAGCGGCACAGGTACATGTACAGCAAGAACACCCTCACCTCAAGAGAGCAGCAAAGGTGTGCACGTGCACGTTTGTGTGCATCACTACAACTTTTCAAACTACCTGTATTTTCATTCATTATAAACTGTATAACCCAAATGTTATACCCATAAAGAAGTAGCTAGGCTTTAAAAGTGAGAATCATATACTAGGAAAATCAGTCAGCACTCAACACTGCATACACTAGAGTTTATATAATTCCTTTAACTCTAAAGGAATCATTGTTTCAGCAATAAGACAATAAAGTTGCTTCTAAACTTGATATAAGCAAACATAAAGAGGAACTTTCTATAGAAAGCTTCCTGCTATAGTTTTTTATTTATATATAGTTTTATTTACACAAATAGCCATGAACTCAAAATACATCTGCTTTGAGAACGCTATTTTCTACAACACTTCAATAGGTTTTCGGGTTTTATTTTAGGGAACACAAATCAACAGCAGAAGGAGCTTTAGTTCCCAGAGATATAGATCAAATGAATCAGTAGGAACAAGATGATGGGAAGAGGATAAAAATAATCTGTATATTAAGCATATCAACCTTTAGTATAGTCACTTTCCAAGACAATGTCAAGTCAAAATTTTCCAGAACAAGGACATAGCCTTAAAACACAGAATAAACATCCTGAACGTATCAATGGAAGAGAAATATGACAGCTCCTCACCATTACACAGAGACACAGACTGGAAAATGCATGGATGGATGTGTTTGCAATGAAAAATCCTAATATTAGTTAACAGCATAGAGTTTTGTATTGCAGAGCTGCTCTCCCCTAACAAACTGGGAAACACCTGAAGTCCTGGTGTAACTTTCCCTACAACCTATTCCAATCAGAGGGTTTTAAAGCCAGAAAAGAGACATTTGCATTCGAGCAAATTATCTCCAAAAGCAGCAGGATGACCAAAGTTCATTCCTGAGCAGCATGTTCACTACTTTTTCCCTCTCGTCTCCTCCTCAAACTATGTGAAGTCAAACCAACACAGGACAGGAACTCTGACTCAGCTGACTGTTAAATGGCCACAGCTAAAGCGAGGAGTACAAGAAAGAATGGATAAGGAAGTAGACTGTTGGCAGAGGGTTCCAGAACATGTAAAAGAAGGAAACAGGCCAAAATATTATGCACAATACAAACTGGGCTTTGAGAGGGTAGAAGTAGTACAGAAGGTTGTAGACAAGCACTGTTGGATAGAATCTACACACCAGGAGGAAAATTCACCTGGTCAGATAATAAGAACCTTAGAGGCAGAAGGGCTCCCTGCAACCCGAACACACCACTTATAGGATGTTCCTCACCACAATTACACTCAAAAAGGTACTGAAAAGTATATTTCTCCTCCCCACAGTAATTCCTACTGACAAAAAAGGGAATTTCTTTCAGTTCACTACATGAAGGGACAGTTTTCAGTTCCCCACACCAAGATCCAAAAAGACTTCTAGAACAGCAGGTGTGGTTTATGTTAAATTAACATGACTCCATTAATTAAACCTGAGTCCATTAATTAAAGAGAAACACAAAAACCCAATATATGCTCAACAGAAAGTATAGCTTACTAGCATATTATAGCATAATTATCTTTCTGTCATAATACGGTATCTCACACAGGGTTGTTAGCAAGATAGAAATAGCAATGTTCTCTGTGCCTGAGCTGACTGGCTCCAAAGCAGCATTTCCAATAGTATTTGGACAATTTAATTTTTTGCTGTTGTTAATTGTAACCAAGCTATTAAATTGTCCAACATATCACTATCAAATCAGGCATTTCTAGAAGATGCGCTACTGAGCATCAAAGCAGCACATCTCTGAACATAAATTATGAATTAATAGCCCATTGCTCCTGTACAAAAAAATCCTTAAGTGCATAAGCGATCACATTTTGATTTAAGGACAACTGAAAGCTATTCTCAGTTTGGAAATAGTTTGAAAGAATCATCTTTTGCAAGAATTGATTGTAATTATTTTAATTGGAAGCTATGGTTATGCTATTTAGAAAAGTTTGTGATTTGTAAAATTATTTGTACAAAAAAATCTGAAAAATGGCTTTGTTTAAACAGGGAGTTTACAGCTCACTGACTCTACCTGATGAATAAAAACACAAAAAAATTTGTATCTGCAGAATTTGACACTTGGGAAAACTATCTGGAAAGGGAGGTCTCTATGCACAACTCTGAAGGACTCTTCCTACTCTTCTGTGGAAAAGCAAACTTTGTGAGGCACAATGGACAAAAGGGAAAGAATTCTTTTTATAGTATCTTTGTGAGAAGTGCAAACTGTTTATTCAGACACAAACCATTCAAAATATATACATAAGGAACAGGAAGCCTATGGTCTGTACAGAAATGTAAGAAAGAAATTAACCAGTAGTTACGTCAGTTTCCCATTTTTTCATTATGTTAGCTGCTTTCTGACTCCATTCCCACTGAATAGAAAATATACAGAAAGCTCTCATGAAGAGACAACTAGTACATGGAGCATTTACAAAACAGAACCATAGAATGGCTTAGGTTGGAAGGGACCTTAAAGATCATGCAGTTCCAACCCCTCTGCCATGGGCAGGAACACATTCCACTAGACCAGGTTGCTCAAAGCCCCATTCAACCCAGCCTTGAACACTTCCAGGGGTGGAGCACCCACGACATCTCTGGGGAACCTGTTCCTGTGTCTTACAACCTTTATTGTAAAAACCGTCTTCATTTTGGCCAACCTAAACCTACCCTCTTTTCAGTTAAAAACGACTGCTTCTTGCCCTGTTACTACAGGCCCTGGTAAAAAGTCTCTCTTTCTGTTTTTCTTATGAGACTTCTTTATATAGTGACAGACCACAATGATCTCCCCAGAGTCTTGTTTTCTCCAGGCTGAACAACAATAATAGTCCCTGTGTACGCAAGTTACATATTGCTCTGTAGCTTAACAGAAGTTAATACTTGAAAATGACTACTCTAAAAACATAAGAATAGTTTCAGGAATTGAACTCTTTGAGGACAGCATATGGTTTCAGTTGTTCCAAAATCTACTTTTTCTATCCTGAAAAGAATCAGCCATTTGGGATACTTTTGGACGTAAAACCAGGAGAATTATTGAATATTTTAAGTGAAACCACAGCACGGGCATAGTGTAAGATATATTTATGAAATTCACCACAAAATATGAAGCATATTTCATCACATATGGAAACTACAGATCTTTGTCAAGAGTACTGCTCTGCAAAAGATGAATAAAAACCACTCTGGGCTATAGTCTCCTTCCTACCTCCAACATGTGGCAAGAAATCTTATTGTGCAGGAAGCGATGAAGTCATTAACTGATAAAGTCCCAAAGCACATATCCAACAATAGCAAAAAAAAAAAAAAAGCAAACACACATCTCAGATGTTATTTTGTAACATAATCAGCAACTTGTTTCAGTGAAAGGATATCTTGCAGGACTGTCCTTCAGGGCATTGAGGAACCCTGTTTGTTGAGAACCTGTAGAAACAGAACACAAAATTACCTGAGTAAGAAATTGGCTACAGGCTGTTTTCATATAGTTAAAACAATTAATATTTGAAGATAATCAAATAATCATAGAATAGATTTACTAATATGAATAGGAGAATACGCTGCACAGCAGCAACAACATTGAAAAAAACCTGGGTAAGTTATAAGGTTTAACATCTGCAGGATATTTGCTCAGTCATACCACATTGATGCACGCATGCTTTCCCATGAACAAGATTTCCGATTATTCTTGTTCTTTTCAGACCTAATATGGAAACAAAAAATTATAACCTCCTGTTTTATTTTGAAATACTATTTTTCAAAGTAACTTTTTAACTTGGAAAATTTATCCTATAAATTCAGATTTTTCAACTTTCCATCCTTTGTTTCGGAAGCAGAGCTTTCTTGACTATAATCCTGCTCCTATGCACCCTATGCACCTACGTAGAAGATTTTTCTAATAGGTTACTGTTGCCTCTTGGCAAATAAAACACAATCTACTACCTGAAAAAAGGTCAAGAGAAGCATGAGCTATTCAACTAGAGATGCAAAGTATGCAGAGTGCAGAACCACTTGGGTTCCATAACCCTGAGACAGTAGTCAAAAAGGGTGATTTGACAATTTCCTGGTTGCAGCAAATGAATCTTCGGTAGAAACTAACTTAATGTGACACACTGTAGGCACATAGTTTGAATTTTACCATCTAACATAACTGATTTAAATCCATCAGGTTGAAAGTCCTACCGCAGAAAGATTTTCCACTTAGCTAAATTCATCTGAAGACTTGTATGGAGAGAAGAATCTTGTATTTATAAGAATAAAAAAATATTCTCTAGATCTATCTGGTCAATTTACTGTTCGCCATTACAAAAGGAAAGTTACTTACCTTGTATTTCTGAGACTTTTCAGATTCTTATAACTGATTCTTATTCTCAAGGTACAGGACTAATGGAACTTCCCCTACCTCCTCTACTGTTTTTTAGGTTCCTTAACGGCAATGGCAGCAGGTAGGTGTGATCTCTACACCCTACTGCTGGTCACACTCCTCTAAGCAGTGCGACCAAAACATCAGAAGGGGAGGGTTCTTCACTGCAACAAACAGTTGAAATACTGATGCCTCAAACAGAGATGAGTAACTCTGAACAAAGACACTGTTACTACTGAAAAGGCATTCAGCTTCATGAGATGGAAGAAAGTCTTGCAAGACAATACCTTTGATATTTAAAATGAGTTTTATGATCTTCAAAGATATTATGTACACACACTCTTAATCCTAGCAAGAACAAATTTCCAACATATGCCTCAGAAGTTAAGATGGATCTCATAGCACCACTTAGGCCTCCCAAAAATTATAAAATGCCAGCTTGCAAGATGTATTAGAAAAATATACAAATTTCAAAATCTGTCCAAATCAAGGGGCATTAAAATAAAATAATTTTGTCAGGTCTTACGAAAATGTACATGTATGACCTTGAAACACTGTGGAAAGGTCATAGTTCCAGGTCTAATAACTGAGATTTTCTTCATACACACTAACAAAAAGTAGTCTGTGCCAAGTGCAAAGGTTCAGATTAAGTAACTGAGAATCCTGCTAAATGGTTAGCATCAGCTGAACAACTACAGGGCTGCAAAATAGAACACAAATAGTTGAGCGGTAACTATCAGAAAGGTAGATATGAGGACTTCTAGAAGCATGGTAGGCACAGATTGGAGCGATCAATGTGATAAGAAAACTTTATTTGTAAAGAACTCTTTTTTGGACACTGCCAAGATTACAGAAGACAAATCTGAAAGCTGGGCTTGAAGCCTCAGTGTAGCAAATAAACATCGAGGAACTAATTGCATTTCATACCTGCTCCCATTGCCTTTGAGGACTGACCAAACTTTGGAACTTAAGGATGTTTTTCCCTGTCTCATCCAAGGTAGACAAACCTCCATAGCAAGAACATTTTGCAGCTGGTAGACAGTTTAGCATTTAACATTTACTATACATTATCTGCAACACCTACACAATGCTGAAGTGTTTCTCAACCACAGAGAGGCACAATTAATTACTCTGCTCTTCGTCTAAATCATACTTAGAAATGGACACTGTAAGGTTAAAATCCACTAGATAAACCTCCTTGACATACAGTACATGAAATATTGACATAATATTGGTAATTCATATGTTGAAAACTAAAGAGAAAAGCACTGCAGTCCTTGTGAAATGAAGGTAGGCTAGTGTCAATAGTAGCTTTACATTGTCAGACTAGTAATGTTTTCAATTACTGAACTCTAGCAAGGTAAGATGGCAGAAAAAAACACGCTTTCTTCTTCTTAATGTAAAAAGTATGTATGTATATATGTATATAAAATGTGCGTATATATGTATATCTGTGTGTATGCCCAGATAAATGTCAAGGATTTAAGTATTAATGGCAAGTGTTCTTTTTCCAACAACTACTTTTCCCTTTTTAAACAACTGGTATTAGAAATGCTGTAACTGTTGGTGAGAACAAATTGTTTATTCAGACTCCCTCAAAATTAGGCACACCAGTTCTAGTCTATGAGCTAGATTTCTGAACTATAAGGGAGTTGCTCAGTGCTCTTATTCTTTTGTGAAGAACAAATAAAAGCACGAGTTCTGCTTTTTAAAATACAGCTTTTCCCAGTACATTGTAAGCAATTTAGAAGAGCACAATCTAACATGTTTTTTTCAGGAAAACATTCTCTAATATTACCATTGTCAAGTTAGTTTTATAAATGTCTTAAATACCAAAATTATTATTTCTACCAGGTTTGTGTTGTAATACAGAATACAAAGAAATAAAAAGATCACATTTCCAAAATGGTTAAAGACCTACTTTTCAAGGCAATATCCTACATAATTAGTGAAAAAAATAAAACATTCCGAAGTTTCCTATGATAGTGAGTTAAAAAACTCCAACATACAAAAGATCTTTAAAGACAAGTCATATAGCCTGTCACCATAAATGAGATCATCATCATCATATAGGAGCCAGCAAAATTTGTTAGGGGTGTGGAAAAAAAAAAAGACAACACCCAAAAGAGTTCTGACCTCGAACACAATTCAGAACACAATTAAAAATCAACTTCAAACTCCTGAATATTTATCTGATTCACTTCATTATGAATTGGTTATTCTCAGAATGTCTATGCAAATGAAAATAATGTGTGTTAAAAATAAGGTAGAGAACAATGTAAATTAAACGGCAAACAACCAAAAGTATAGCTCCAACCTATTTCCTATAATTTACCTGTTTGCCTGGATGGCAAGTGACCCATGCTTACAGTTAAAAAAGCACATAACAGTTCTTTGGGTAAATGATACTACCTGTATACTTAGACATACAGTATGTGTGATGCTTTTCCAATAAATCATCCATAAAAGGACAAAAAAAAAATTAAAAAAATTAACACTGTATTAAGTTAAAGCTACTGCTAAGTCAATGACTGTTATGAATGGGGCCTACTATAGACCAGAATGGGACTCACTGGGGATTGTGAAGCTTCAGAGAAAAGGCAAATAAACAAATAATAAAGAAATAAACCCTGAATGATCAAAATATTAACTTAAAAAACTCAAGCAAATGGCTACATACGTAATCTGATTTCATCAGCATACTTACGAAGGATGACGTGGGTGATAACGAATGCAAATATAAAGACTGTCAGAAAGGACAGAGATAAAATAAACATATAAAAAAATCTGTAGTTTCTTTTCCCCACACAGTTGCCTACCCAGGGACAGTGGTGATCAAACCGTTCTGAAATGAGAGGCAGAAGAAAAAAAAATGGAAAACGATTAATAAAATGCTGTTTATTCAAAAAAAAGCTCTCTGAATACTACATTAAAACTCATGATTTAACTGGCATTTGCAAAGTAGCTGCAGAGAAGTTCTTATTTAGAAAGGAAGAGAAAATAGAAAAGAAAAAAAGGAGTATTTTAATGAAACTTTACAGTTTTTCAAGAAATCAAAGCATGGTTGAGGTGAGTTCCTGTTAAACTACCAGTATTATTGTGATAAATTGTGCTGTCAGATCAAAATGTATGTATTTTTCCACCGTCACATGGAGCATCAGCAACTCAATAGTATGTGATTTTTTCAAAAAAAAGATGGGTTGTTTTTTTTCTTTCAGTGCATCTTCTACTCAAAATTGGACTTTCTGAGATTGTTTTACTTATATCTGTCATGATCACACCTCTGACTTATGTATACTATCATATCACCCACCCATTAAGGAGTATGAAATATCTACACCTTCCCACTTCCTTTTACTGCTTCACTCAAGATACTCTTCATTCCAGACCACCTATTTTTCCACTTGGAGTCGACACTGCCATACAAACCCATTAAAAATAGCAAAATCATTCACATAAACCATTTTGCAAATGATAATATTTAAACACATAGTATAAAATTTGGTACATGTAATCTGAATGCTGTTACTCTTTGCACAATAGGCTCCATCTCGATTTTACTAAGCCAAGGCCTTTCCAGTTATTTCCCTAAGATTAACTTGTTTATGAGATAGGAAAAGGTCAGGGTGGATCAGAAACGAGCATCCGCAACATGGGGGAAATGTTCCAGCCCTGGAAGGCAGCAGGGGGAACAGTTTGCTCTGCTTCTCCCCAGGCAGCCTGGACCCACCCTTTGTGTCCCATATGCTGGATAGTGGAAACAGAGCTATTGCCAGGAAACAAACTTGCATTGCCTAACTTTATTTTGGAGAGATTACACTGACAGAATTTTAAATTTTTTAAATCAAATCCAAGACCATAAGACAGATGCTCTCATTCTGACTCTTTCTCTCACTCTCTGATCCTTGTCCAAATTCTGGTTTGTTTTCTGTGACTTTTATGCCTCCATTGACGTACGATATCAAACTATTTGTAATTCCACAGGAAAGGCGAGCTATAAATTTGAAGTCCTTAAGCCCTGTGTTTAAAAGGCACACTGACCAAGTGCATCAGTTTATTTTAGCTATGGCTTTATGTTAAAGACCTACATTAGAGGTTTTCCTGGAAGGATGTATTATCTTAATTAAAAAAAAGTCAAAACAACATGCGCAATGGATTTCTGAGTTCACCAGACTTTCAGGGGTTTTCTAAATGGTTTTGCATGACAGCTGTTTGGAACACAAGTTTCTGCCATAAATCTGTTTCAAATTCCAACAGGGCTATTGAAGGTGAAGCTACTGAACTTCCTCAGGATAAGGCTTCAGAATATTTTGATTGAATGACTACTGCTAAGAATACCAAGAACTAAACACTCTGGATAGATGATATTACCTTTATTCATTGCAATACAATTGTATTCCCAAAATAAATTGACATTGCCTTTGAACAGTGCTTGTCTTTAAATTTGTGCTTCTGAATGGGTCCTTATATTCTGATAAACACTTCATTTAAATTTATTCACACATACAACACATGAGCAAACAACACCACAAAGAAACATACAGTTACAGAGCCTTTTTAAAGAGCATAATCCTAGGGTACTTTTGTACCCTACTGCTAAAAAAATACATTACATGTCTTGGAAGACAAATTCTGTACATACAGACTCATTCTCTTCTATGCTGACACAGTAGGAAACAACAAATTATACTGACTTAAAGTTGTTTCTAGCCATGAAACAATACTTAGAAATATGTAGACATATATTTGATACTCAGATAAATGCAGACAAAAATAAAAACACACACATACACACAACCCCTCTATGTGTAAACACACACACACACACACACACACACACACACACACACATATACATGCCTTACTAAAGACTGACTTGGTATTTTTAACCTACTTGTCACTCCTCTCCAATTTTCATCTTCAAACTTTCCTGGTGAACTCTTTTTTTAATAAATACCTTTCCAACCATTGTGAAGCTAAGTAACTACCTAATATGTCTATAAAGGAGAAATGGACAGAAAAGGCTGGATAAGAAAAACTGCCACAGTGTTTAACTGGAATCGATCCTAATGAAAAAAGATATGTATTAAAGAGTTTGCATGAATGTTATGATAAATAAACTGGGCCTCATTTTTCTCAGTCATAAAATAGAAAGGCATATGACACGTGCCACAGAACAGCATATTAAAAAGCAAAACGTTCTACTCAGAAGAGCACAAATACATAAATGTAATTTAATGGTAACAGCTCGCAAGCTGCTCTGCTTAGTTATTAATGCAGGAGGAAACTGCCAACCATGTCAAAATGAACAGACAAATGCTAAGCAGAAACTTCTCACGTTTAAGAAATATAAAAGCTATTAAATCTGGAGCTGCTTTTTTTTCCTTAAAAAAAGACACAACTTAATAAGTACTAATGAAGACATAACACAGTGTCTTAAGGTTCACCCTTGGTCCTCCAGATGCCTACTAACTGAACAACGAATTATTTGGTAAAGGAAGCTCTGTCTGATATTTCTACTTGGCTTGGGCAAAGTTGGCAGCAAAATTACGATTTAACTTTACAGAGAAAAGAAAACTACTGATGCTGAGAAAAACTGGAATTCCAGCCCTTGCAAACTTAAAATGCAGAGAAAATAGAAATGCAACCTCTTATTGAAGAATAACAGACTGTTTAGAGGTGATGACTGCAGTTCTGGTTTAAATGTTTAGGCAATAGTTAACGTACTGCTGTATTTGATCATACATTTGTGACAAGGTTAACGTAAAAATATTTGAGGGAAATTAAGAGAATGAAAACATTGGTAATACAAACACTTGCCAATGAAAGTATATTAGAACTCTTAATGAGGGAGGAAGAAAGTTGAAAGGGCTGAAAAGTTTTTCTGTGGAAGAATCTCATGGATAGAAAAGTTATGATAGATCATCCTCATGCATTCAATTTTAAGCAAAAACAACAATATATTTGCCTTAACAATGTGGTGTGATGTTGCAGCTATATCTACCTAATCAACAACTGCTGCTAAAACAGATGGTCCAACTTCTACTCTTTCAGCAGTCCTGCGAACAAACTTTTGCCTGTGTCTTTATGGCTCCTTATTCTTAGGTCAAGCCTGGTGTTCATTTTACCCTGTGGGGAGCTGGTTGACAGAGCCAGAAGAACTTAAAACCGTGATTTTCTATTGCCTGTCTCCTCAGACCAGCTCATCACAGTATCAGACAAACACCAAAGCTGTGCCAAGTGAAGAAGTAAGAACACACTGCCAGTGAAGGAATGAAATGACACTTTCAGAAACAGCTAAGTGTTATTTCAGTGCAACTGTAACACCAACCTTAGTACATGTTAACACTTATCACAACTGCAGGAGAAATCTTGGAGATTAACTTTTTAGGATCTGAGAACAAAAGCTGAAGCATACAAAACAGACTGAGAAAATGTGTGAACAGTATATAAGGTGAAGCATCAATGGAAAGAGGAGATGATCAAATGGAGACTAAAAACACTGCTGTAAAAATCACAGAAAACCAAAGAAGTAAGAAAGCTCAAGAACTGTCAGTAAACCTGTAACAATGACTTTATTTCACTAGTCTTTCCCAAGTGATCAGTAACTTCGAATTTAGATAATAACTTGTGAGGATAGCCAGCACCACCATAACCAAATCCAAAAGATGAGGCTTCACAAGATAACTGAGCCAATCTAAAAGCTTAGTAGCAGTGAAAGAGATGGTCACACGCTGCATTTCCTGCCACTTTATCCCACCTCCTTTTTTCATTGTAAGCTCATGATGAATCACGTCACCTCCCTGAATTGGCAGGAAAGAAATAAGGGAATTATTTTGTTCATTGCTCAGTGGGAAAAACTGACTTAGCAATGGCTGTGTGTTAGCAAGGCTGTGAGAACAGGCACAAAGGAGAGAATCACACAAGTGGGATGATGTTCAGATCCCTTTGGAAACCACAAGCTGTCAGCATGACATTAACACTCACTTAAGTGGTCTCATTAACACTCACCTAATAATCTATGCTAACTGGATCACAGAAGAATACCTTACCTCATACTTTAGACACTTCTCATTTTTTACCTTTCCTGAAACATTTACATTTGAAAACTTGCTTGAGAAACATTAACTGCTGGATATCTCAGATTTAAAAAAAAAAAAGAGAGAACATTTGCCATTTTAATAAGCAATGGCCTTATAGATGGAGTGTTTCCTTCAGAAGCCACACCGAAGCATGTTCCTTGCTGCTCAGAACCAAGGAGTCCAATCTCTACTTTCCACAGCACAGCCTCTTAAAATCCTTAAAGCCCAGACTCTTAAATCCTTACGTGTTCTGCTTCCATTTTTCAATCACTACACTCCAAGAAACCATGTAAAAAATGACCCCAATGCTTTCCCTTCCTCTTTCAAAACATTTAATAAAAGCTTTATAATTTAAAAGGAACACAAAGGCATTTTTATGGGGAACATTCTTAGGCCAGCTTGGCCCTTCAGATTGCAGTATTTATGAACTGCTTCCTTCTTCTTTTGCTCAACAGGATCATTACACACCAGCATACATTTTTCTAAAGCTTAATGTGAAGGCAGGTCTCAAAGACAAGAAGTCGACAGGTGCAAAAATATCTAGGTCACATTACTCAGAGATTCCAATGAGCACAAGTTAGAATTCACTTGATAATTCTTCCTTGCCAGTCAAGTAAAGTGCTGTGAGGCAAAGGCACAAACCTAAGGCATTCACTGAATGTTACCATCCTTATTTAACACATGCAAACATGCATCCCAGGACAGGAGAGAGTCAACAGCCTACTATTTAAATCTTGTGTCAGTCAAAAAATCACACTACAGATCAACCATTCAGCCCAATCCTGGGCCAGGATTACTCAAAATTACTTGTGATACTAGCAGCAGTACAACACAGGACTACAATGTCCATTGTCATGGATTCACACTGAGCAATTATGTAGAGATACTGACACATCTGCAGGTATTTATAATGATGACAATTACAGCTTGTTGAAGGACTATGACATCATGATGTGACCACATCTATTCAGGCTTCTTGACTTGACATTTTGTATGAAAAACAGTGCCTTCAGAATGTGATTGCTCTTGAAATGTTTAGGAAAACAAATGTGGTTTTTAGAAGTCCATTTAAAAAATAGTTTTTTACTATAAAGAGTTATTTTTTTTCCTCAAAGACACAGCAGTCAAATCCCAACTGCTGAGAGCGACACATGCACAAAAGCAAATATAATCATTGCATTAAGACCTTTACAGTCAGTTTAAAATGTCTGATAATTTGACATTATAAAAAAATTTGTATCCAGTATTCATAGCATATTCATAAAAACTATCCTTAGTCCAGATGTTCAGTTCCACTAACTAAAACTCCTAAGAAAATTATTTATTTAATCATATTTAAAAACCACACTGATGATATTTGCCACCAATTGGCAACAGCAATCAAATACTTGGATCAATTTAACTTACACACCATTCATCTGTTTGACAGTCCTCTGTCAATATCTCTCCTGTTACTTTTGTGGAATGAAATCTCAGTAGAAATTTATATGAAAATAACAAAAGACCAATTGCAAGTTACATTTATATGCATGCTGATGTTATTTCAGAACATCTGTTATGGACAATGCACAATGGATCCTTTAAATCACCAAGCTTCAGTACTTTTGTACTCAGATTCCAAATCAAAACACCCCATGAAAACCAAAAAGAACAGAGAGAGCCTTCCAGCCTTAAGTTCACATTTGGGAAATACTCCCCAAAAGTTTACTCCAAATTACATTCTGGACACTAATGTCTACAAGGTGATGCCAACTGAAACAGCAATGTAACACGTGGAAAGATGGTCTCTGTTAATGAAATAAACTAATAATGTGCATAGATATCTACAACTAAAAGTCAAACAGAAACACAAACACAAGAGCCACTTAACAGATATTTCACTCATATGATTGTTTAAACTGTCCCAGATAGCTAAGCTATTTGGGGGGTAGGGGTGGTTTTAGAAAGTTAAGTTGCAATGTCAACTTTTTGTGTGCTAATCAACTTCAACAGTGGCAGACGAATGCCATTCACAAAAAGAAAACAAACATGCCTAATTTTAAAAATAAAGATAGCAATTGATTTATTAGGAAAACATCCAGCCATTGCCCTAGGATAGCTCTTGGTAATTAAACCATATTGTCACATAGATCACTGCGTCCTCCAATAATAAATGTTGACTAACTAAAAAAATCCTTTGACTGCATGCACATTAATGGTGACATTTTCAAATGCAGCAGCAGCAGTTTAGAATGTCTACTCCTTGACAGGTACAAAGAGGGCAGTGATGGACCTCACTGCTTTGCAATCTCTCCTTAGATACCAATCCTTGTCAGTACAACACCTTCGCACTTTGGGAACCAGATGAGTGCCGGACACAAGCCCAATTGTGGACGAACAGATTTTAAAACCCCAAACTTGTCCCTAGAGGAAGCATACTATCCTTACCAAATAATAGCATCCACAAAGTTTAAAGATTTGTTCCTCTTTTTTACAGGAAAGTAAAATTTTTTACCCAACTCTGTTGCTGTCTTTTATCTGAATTTGAGTTTAACCATCTTGCAAATTGTTATTGTACCAAATGTAAATATTTGTTTATTTTCTTGGGTTCCTGATTTTTTTTTTTTTTACTCTGACATCTGAGGTTTACAACATCATTTATGCAGTTAGATATTATGACCATCTCTGTACTTTATTATATGCAGACCGATGCATAAGTCACAACCTCTCTCTGAAGTAATTTATAATACTATTTTCTTTTTGAAAGAGACTTTCTGACATATTTTGCAGTGTTTTGGCTTAAGACTTAAAAGCTCTTTGACACACATGCCATGTTTTCTTAATTTCTAAAGTACATCTAATTATATAGATGGCACAATCATAAATAATATATCGCTTCTGTAAATACTGGTGTGTACGCCACTTGACAGCTTCTTGGGTGGCCCAAAAAGGTAGAACATACAAAAAGAGCCAAAGCCATTTGTCACATGTAAAAACTGGGAAAAATACACATGGAAAGAAAAGAAAGAAAAAAGAAAAAAAAAGGTCATAGCAGTCAACTTTGTACTTTTAACTGTTCAGCTAAAGAGTCATTTCAAGACACCCAGAGCTAAGGTTTAGGAGGTTCAAAATGAAATGAAAATTGTAGTCTATTCGTCGCAGGAAATGTAAGGAAAGAAATAAGCAAAGGTCATGAAAAGGAATTGAAGGCAAAAAGGGAAATAATAAATTAATGAAGGAAGAGTGCTACAAAATGGAATTTAAACCAAGCAAGTCCCAACATCAAGTAAACACACATTGATTATAAAGAACCAAAAAGTCCTGGGAAAATTACTTTTAGACACATTTCTGTTATAAAAGCCAAACTCTTACAATGCCATCTCTCAGCCCGCTTTTGAAGTAATTTGTGTTCTTCAGGCAGGAAGATGGTGGTATCCAGAGTAACTACAAGGAAAAGCTTCTCCTCAGAACAAATTGGTAATTCTCACTCTTTGTCTTACATTGTATGTGTCATATGTTTTGTGTGTTTTAGTAATTATTTCCCCATTTTAAAAACAAGTTTACAACACTGGTGCCTAATCTGGGAAATTTACCCAAATTCTGCTGTTTGGCATACTGCTAAGTACATAACACATTGAATTTTCAAAACAATAAATTAATGGAGTCCAGTCAAGACTGAAACCAGAAGACAATGCCTACAACTGCCTGGCAGAAGTGCTTTACAGAAGCAATGATTTAACCGGAAAGGCGGTGTCTATGGGCTTCTAATACAGCATATTTTCTTTCAAAATCTTGACAGTTGGTGTCATGTTTAGGATCTGTATAAAAGCAATTTTACTTACGAGTTAGAGGAATCCTGTCTTCTACAGGAAACAGAAACATCAAGAAAAAATGCCAGTATGGTGTGTGCCTTTGGCACTACTGGCATGCTAGATTACCCTCTCAAGAAACTTATATTAGGTATAGAGGCCACTAGGATCTATCAAGAGCTATTGAAAAAAAGAATAACCACTCAGGGTTCAAGAAGGCCTACACTGAAGATTTCTGAGTGTGAGAATGTTCACAGGAAGCATTCCCACGTGCTCACCCTCTTCTCCTTTTCTTCCCCAGGGATCCACTCTGCCAAGGTGGAAAAGGGGCTATTACATGAACCAAAATTTTGGTCTAAGTTAGTATGCCGTTTTCATGTTTATCAGTGATCTCTGAAAAATCAAACTAAATGTTTCAAAGTCGCGACACCAAAGTACAAAAATCTGAGCTTTGAATCCTCTATGCAAAAAAAAAAAAAAAAGGTGTTGAAAGAAACACAGTGAAACCAGAGAAAATAATCTTTATCCATCAGTTCCACACAAATCTATGATACACAGATTTTGAAATTAATAAAAAGGCCATATTGTGTTAGTCTAATATAAATGGTGAATCTCTTCCTCCACCTTACTGTATTTTTGTCTTAAGTCTAAAAACAGTTACTTCACTTGAAAAGAAAAACTGTGTCATTGTGAAGACAAGCAAGACTTTAGACATTTAGATCAGAACACTTAAGTTGATTTACTGCTTGCTAATCATTATTCACTGTTGCTCATTAGTCATTAGGTACTATATTTAAGTAAATTGTTTGGATATAGTCACCTGCTTCTTCAGCTTTTATTACAGAAATCAAATTAAACAAGACAAAAATTATTTATTAAACCCAAGCAAAACCAGGATAATACACAGTTGATATTGAAATTACCAAATATAAATTAAAAAGAAGCCATTTGTTAATTTGAGAAGCAAGCCCAATCACTGGCTTTACTAGCATTACAAAGCAACTTCTTGTCAAAACCTGGCAATAACTAGCTTGGGCTGAGAATTTATGTCTGCTCTCATTATTTATCTTTAAAGTCTTTATTTCTTGTGTTTGGACATCCATTATTTTTAATTCATTTATAATTCTTAAGCAACATAATGGTACACAAAACCCTTGAGGAGCTAACTTCCAACTGACATTCACAGAGGTAGTAAAAAAAGCAAATCAGGAATACACCCAAGATATTTGCTTCAGGGAACACTTATTCAACCAAATTTTCGAAGGCATTACATAAATGCAACAAACTATGAAATTTGTATGAAAATATGTACTTTTTGGGATACTACTAGGAAAATGTTGTAGACCTAAAGGACTTTGAAGTATTACCATGGGTAGAACTCTAATTACCTCTTTATTATTATTTTAAAGCTATTTCTTGCTATTTTTATCTACAAATACCACATAGACATTTATAAAAAAATCAGTGCAAAAGATCAAGTCACACATGCTTACTAAACAACTAGAAAGTTAGGATTAATTCCAAAGAGGGAAAACCCCAAAGAATAAGTTTTTGTATGTACTTACATATTTAAAATGCTGCAATAGATTCCTTAGAGAATGAAAAGCATTAATAGAAAACACAGGATGAAAGAACCTCTTTTTCACACTGCATTCATTTGTCAAGTAGACACTTTAGGTAAGAGTAGCATACTGTTTTTTTCTGAGCAGTGAGTGCTGGTTTGAAGACAGACTCCATTCCTGCACCACATAGTCTCTGTAGCTGGTTTGTAACTATGCAGCAAAATCTTTGGAATCTATGTGGTTAAAAAGGAACACATGGCCATTTTGGTAGTGGGCTGCTTAAATATCAGATGTTACTTAAATATCAGATGTTATGCCTAAGTAACTTACTTAAATATCCATATGTGTGCGAAGCAGGACTACCTGTGCATTGGACTTACATCAGTAAAAACCTAGCAAATGACAGTGGCGCAAGAACGTTCATTGCTATTACAAGATTTATTCACAAACTAAAATGAAATGAAAGCATCACCATATAGACAATCCTAACTAAAAGGTTGTGGTAAACTGCATAACACATTCCGATTAAGTGCATGCTCTTATACTGTTAGATTTCCACAAGTATGTAAGCCATCCAATTTTCTTGACACCTCTTTTTCACAGAAAATTCGTGGCAGGTATTTGTAGATTTCACTTTTTGCATTCAATATATCTGCATATTTATATGAAAAACAGATGTACCTAAACAAGAAACAAAACTCCTATACAGTGTACTCTGAAAAAGTTACTGTTTTTTGTAATTCTCATTATAAACACGGAGAAAAAAACCACAGCAAATTCATTCCAATTAATGGATGCAATTATTTTAAAACAAATAAACTCCAAATTAAAAAATGTGCAAGAGCAAATTACAATGATCATATCTATTTTATAGGCAGAAAAGATATCTCACTTGTATGAATCATTTGCTCAGATTCTTTTCTGATAGACATTCATAATAACTCACATCTGTTGTTTCACCACAGACATAATCAGAAGACTGTGATATTTCACAGAATAGGTTTTCCAAATGTAGTATGAAAACGGTACAGAATAACCTATAGAAAAATCCTTCATACCAGTGTATTAAAAAACCAAAACAGTATTTTAAAATAAGTTTCAGGATGTGTGTGGAGGGTGAAGGGGTTGCTCTTATTTATGCTCTCTTGGTAAAGACAACAACAGCCTTTTAACTTTATTTACTGCATTGGTCAACAACTGTATTTCCACATTATCAGGTTTGCTGAGTAATATCATAACACTGTAATGTTCAGGTTACACATTTGCTAAAATATTTTTCTGAAAAATATGTCAACTGCCATTCATAAACATTCCTACTTGCTCAATAGCTTTTGCAACACTTACAAAATTCTAACACATCAGAAAAATTTATTTACTGATAAATAAATCTACATCTAGAGATACCAAACAATTCCATAGGGCCAAAAGGCTAATAAACTTTTCACTGTGATGCAAGTGTACTCCCTAAATGAATGTCATCTAAACATAAAACTCCAATTCTTCCAATGACTGCTTTATATCTAAAAATATCACTACTGAATGCTGCAATTACATTTCTCAGCTGGAGATATCTTTCTACATTATTTTCTTGAATGCTTAAGATCCAGGCTCAACAGTGTGCTAATCAACCGCACTAAACTCCAAATGTGATCTAATTAACTGGAAACCACTCAGATTTGATTGGTAGAGGATTTTTGGTTTGCTTTTAAATCCAAGCATATCTAAATCACCTTGTCTGCCCTCCATAGGAAATACTCATGAAAAAGGACAAGATGTTCAGAAAGAAACAAACCCCAACCCTATCATTATAAAATATGCTTAGGTCCTGACCACATGTACTTCCTCTGAAAATACCATGTTTGCCCATAATTTCTTATGGATTCTGACTTTAAAATTTCTAATCATAAAACTGCTCAAAGGTGAGAATCACCTACAGTGTGTATTTTGGTCACAGTCCAAGCCCTAAGAGTTTGAACTATGTGTTATAATCAGTTTCTAATGAACTAGGGAAGCAGCTCCTTGCCTACAATTTAATATGTTGAAGGAAACAATTCTGAGACTTCCATAAAGGTTGATTCTCTGCATTGGAAAGGTCATTGCACATTGCATGCAGCCCTATTTGAGTTGGGTGTGTTCTCTGCCTTACAGAGAAGGTTAGGACGTGTATGCATCAGAAGATATTTTTCTTTCTTAGATTAGCAACATCTGTTAGGCCAAATCTCCTTTCCTGCCTCCACTAAAATTCTTAATATTTAACAGAGGTTGCAGAAAAGAAGGATGAACACAGCAAGTCACCTCATGAGTAATCTTGTCACTAACTCTGATTCTCTTCTCTCTCCTAAGTAAAGTATTCATAACAATACCAAATACTACCAAATTGAACATATGCCATATCTTATTTTTTACTCACCTACGCAGTTATCACAAAGGCTGCAATGTGAGGCACGAGGTGGGCGGAAAATCTTGCAAGTAAAACAATATTTTAGTTTCACTGTCTGTCCATTGATGATCACTTCTTTTGTTCTGGGAGGGGGGCGATATCCTCCTGAACTGGAGCCATTTGCTATATCTAAACATGGAAATACAACACATTAAATTTTTCACAAGCTATGATGTATGCTGATGTATGACTGTCCTTGATGGTAATCTATAGCAAGCCTCAAATTTATATTAACACACTTAAAATAAATTTTTGCCCTCCTAACTCTCCTAAAATAACATAGCAAAGAGATATTTCATTAAAAATAGCATACATAGCCAATCAATTTGAATTAAAGAAACCATCCAAGCCCAATTCTCAAATGCTGACAATGACCTTGATCCCCAAACTGTTACAACTCTCTCATCCCCTAATAGTTCATAGATAATACATTAACGACAATTATGAATACTGGTGTAGGATAGTAAAACTTGGACAAGTTTTCCTTAGGATCTTCCTCAATATTTTTAGAATTCCAGTAATAACAAAAAGTCTCTCTAGAAGTGCTGCAGAAATTCTACAACCAAATGTAGAACTTGTACATTTACTTAAGCAACAACAGCTCTGTCATCAGAACCTAGCATATGTTGAGATCCCTTGAATGCTATGATACAATGGGGCACATTCACAATAGTATTTTTCAGCTCTTGCTGTTTAGAAGTTTGAAAATGCAACTCCCAGTGTTACTTGTACACACTCGGAAGTTTGTTTGTTGCATAAAACCAGTTTCCAACTACCTCATTTGATACAAGTGGTGGAATTTTGGCTTTGGTTTCTTAACTTCATTTTGTTTTATTTTAGGGCATTAGCAGTAAGTTTTCCAGCAACTAAAGTACCGATCAGGCTAAGTCACTGAAATTCAATTTTGCCCAAGCTGAACTTAACTCAAAGTTGAACATCTAAAAGTGGCACCTTTTTCTAGGTTTAACTGTTCTTGTGTAATCACAATCAAATCAAACTACAGAAGTTAAAACCCCCTAAATTATTACTCTTGGACAGGTAGAACAGCTGTAAAATAAAGTACTTCCCAATATATGAACAAAAATACATTTCAAAGTCACAGTCACTTGCACAACTGTGTCTTAAGTTGTCCCACTCTCTTTCATGTGGGGCTTGTTACTAAAAGATCTATGAGCTGTATTTGAGCTCAAATCATTAGAAATATCATCCACAATTACAGTTTCTGTGAATTACACAGTCTACAAACTATGTATTTTCCAAGAGGGCAATAAGAAAGCCTCCTCACCTAGCAAGATATTCAAACTAGCAACAGCACAACTAACAAAGGTGTAATTATACAAAGTGCCTGATTTGGCAGCAAACCTCACTTAAGAAGTTCTCGTCTGCAACGTGCTCACCCACTTCACAAATATGCATCAATAAAAGTCCTTGTGGGACACCACTGTAAACCTGACCAATGAAACAGGTTTCAGAAAGCTCTGTTAGAGAAGAGGATGAAAGGAATGAAGGGAGCAATAGCTGAGAGTGATGGAATCTGGGTGTGAAGCTCCTAAACATCCGTTATGAGAATGAAGTGGTGAATACTGAAGAAACAGTAGCTTAGAAGCAGCCTCCTAGAGCTCAGTGAGGTATAGACATTGGCTTGGGTTGGATCTAAACCACGCCCTTGTGATGCTTGGCCAGGTCCTATGATCTTCATATGGAACCATGGACTACTGTGTGGTTCCCATAACTATCAATGACACTGATTTTGACCTCAAGGCCAATACTACTTGACACAGTATTTTTGATTCAATAAGTATTGCATTACAAGCTGTATACCAGTGCATATCAGTGTGTAAGCTGAAAAGATGATCTTTGGAAGGCACAGTACAACTGTGCTTATACTATTTAAAGCTTTACAGAGACAAGGATGACTCCTAAATCCAGAATACTGGGAAGAATGTCTTATAATTCACATTACATTAAAAAAAACTTCCAGTAACATTATAACCAGCAGGCTAGTAATATTCTTAGTCTTTCTAGAAATCCTTGGTCCACAAAACACACTGTTATGCCCATTTCTTACCATAGTTTGGTCAAAGTAAGACTTAAACTGTGAGCAAAAACATAGGTCATTTGCCCTAGTTAGCTTTTTATTGAATAAAGCATTTAACACATGCATGCATAGCATATTCATTAATAAACTGAAGGTTTCCATTTGATACTCATACCCAAATTTAGGTGCATAATTATAAAAAAAATACTTATAAAGCCTGAATTTCATCTAGGTGTAGCTTTCTATACTGCTAGAAATTTTGATGCATTAGATTTCCTAAAATAACAGTAATATTTCAGATTTTCTTATTTTAAAAAATCTTATTATTCCTGAGTATGTACATAATCATTGAAAGAAAAGTACTGAAACCAGTCAAGAGGAATTGTTTAGAAGAAAAATGCTCTTTTTCCTAAAGACACATTTATGCTATAAAATGAATATTGACTAAATCCAGTATTTCCCCTCCCTTTCATGAACTTCAAAAAGTGCACTGCATTTGTTTTAAATGGGCTCTGGCAGAATCTCAAAGGCAACTTCCGTCTTCTCTGGTGGAGAAGGGAGACTACTGTCTAGCCCATTATATTTACAATGCTAGTTTTCTAAGATGATTTCCTCCCAGACATTTGCAGGGAAGTTCACAGAGACAGCAAATCCTAACTCTCTTAGGAAAATTAATCTCAAAATCCAAGGGTGAAAGCTGATGCAAATGAAATTAATGAAAACAGTCTTGCTGACTTTCCATGGACTCAGAATTTTACTCGCAATCCTAAATTGCATAATCAAACCTGAAAGTCCCAGTCTTTCTGTTTACTAGCATCTTTTTCCTGGAAACAAGCAACTGAGCAAGGTCAAATGTGTTTGGATTTAATCTGATTTATCTAATCTAAATGTGCTAAACATGTCCTGGTCTCACTGTGAATTTTCAGACTGTAATTAGCCTTCAATTTGACTGCTCGTATTTGGGGTCTAACACAGTTAAATCTTTTAATATATGTGGTCCCTTTGAGGCACAATAAAATTAACCTTTATGGAATCACCTTCCCCCAACGACCTGTGTTTGACCACTACTACATTTTTCTCATCCAATCCATTATTGATGTAGTAATACAAGTTATTTTACAAAAAGGCTAAAATTTGCCCACTAACGGAATTGCCTTCTATCCTCTCTGTTCTGACATGTTTTATAACTTCTCTAGCAGGGTTAACTGTTCATGCACTAGATGGGGCTCCAGCATTTTTATTACCCTACTACAAAAGTCACAAACATATAGTCCATGTCTTTGCAGGACCAAGAGACCCAAACTGCTCCAAGAAAATAAGTATTTAATTGAGTTACAGCACAGCCTAGCAACCTTCTAATGTGACAACAAACTCCACTTAGACTTCTCAATTTATTATGCTGAAAAGAAATGAGAGGTGCTGTTTAGATGAAACACAGACACTGCAAGTTTTTATACATATCACTGGGATTCTCCTGCTCAATCAAGGGTTGGATTTTTTGGTCAACGTTCTTAAGATCCTAAGACAAACAGCCCCTAGGTTGTCTCCCCATATTGTCTCTATACAAGCTTCACAATCATATTATGCAAGGTTTGCTGACAACTTTAACAGGACACAATTTCAATCTTCAAACAAGATTACTAAAAAAAGTCAGCAACTTGAAATAATTGTAATGTTTCCTGACAAGAAAATGACAACGTAAGAAAAAAAATCTTTATGTATAACCTATAACATCTGAAGAACAACAGAAAAAACATCAAACAAAACAAAGCCCTACAAAAATGCAGACCTCTAAGAAATATCTTCCACTGTGTTGAACCACTTAAATCTAAGCTACATGCTTAACAACAGTGGGCTACAAGAGGATCGACTAATTTATTTCAGGGTGGGGTGGTGGGAGAGAACTTTAATCAAATGTTCTTGTTGCCAGCCAGTAATCTCAGGGACAAACAATACTGGGAACCTGGCTTAGACTGAAACCACCAGTTGCTAACTGCATTCTTAAGATAGCTCTTCATCTGACAGCCACCAAGAGATATCGACCGTATATTGGTCTTGACTTTAAGACTTAAGACTTGCTGCCTTAAGTTTTTCTGAAATCATGTATTATTTTCTTAAAAGTAGAATTGCATGATCTTCTTGAAGTCTAAAACTTTATTGGAAAGGTATGCTCGTGTAATGACTGATTAAAAGATGGAGTCTCCTTCACCATTGCCTTGAGCATGGAGCTAAAAAGCCTTGATGACGCAGCTAGGCTGCTGCAGGAGCTGAACTGCTTGCAAAAGTTCCAGCAGGTACCTAAGCAAGCTGCTGGAGGCAGGTGGACCAGCAAAAAAGATAAGTTGTTACAGTCAAGAACACGGCAAGGACTTACTCTCCCAAAGAAGGTATGCCAGGCAGATCTTGCTTGGATACCGGAGAACCAGTCAATGGACACTCAGGGCCCATCTTGGTACCAGGCGAACTTTGCTTGGATACTGGTGAACTGGCCAATGGGCACCCAGGGGCTACCACGGCGAGGGTATTAAGGCCGTGCTGGGGGCCTGCTGGAGGAGTGCTATGGGAGGTTACCCGGCCTGCTGGTTCACTCCTCGGAGACTACAACGTGACCAGGGCTTTTGAAAATGCAAAAGCAAGCAAGAAGAAACTGTGATCTGGCCTGAGTTGGCTGCACAGAATAAATGAGGAAGATACACACAGATTAAGACAGTTAGCCTGAAGAAAAATCCAAAGAGTTTAAGGCTGGAAGGATAAATTATTATGATCATCTTTTCATTTATCTGCATCACCAGGACCAGGGAAGTGATTCTTCCCCTGTACTCAGCACTGCTGAGGCCACACCTGGAGTACTGTGTCCAGTTCTGGGCCCCTCAGTTCAGGAAGGATATTGAGGTGCTGGAGCAGGTCCAGAGAAGAGCAACAAGGCTGGTGAAGGGACTCGAGTATAAGTCCTATGAGGAGAGGCTGAGGGAACTGGGGTTGTTTAGCCTGGAGAAGAGGAGGCTCAGGGGAGACCTCATCACTCTCTACAACTACCTGAAAGGAGGTTGTAGCCAGGTGGGGGTTGGTCTCTTCTCCCAGGCAACCAGCAGTAGGACAAGAGGGCATGGTCTTAAGCTCTGCCGAGGAGATTTAAGTTGGATATTAGGAAGAAATATTTTACAGAGAGTAATCACACATTGAAATGGGCTGCCCAGGGATTCACCATCCCTGGAGGTTTTTAAGATGAGACTGGATGTGACACTTAGTGCCATGGTCTAGTAACCACAGCGGTGTTGGATCAAGGGTTGGACGTGATGATCCCAGGTCTTTTCCAACCCAGTTGATTCTGTGATTCTATGATTCTATTCTATCACCTATTCAATGCAAACAAGATCAATTTTGAGGAAGAATTGTTAAACTTGTGTATGTCAACTGGACAGACACTTTCCCATCTGAGAAACCCATTCTCCTGGATTTGGTTATCCTTTTAGGCCTTCATATTTAGAACTTTTCCACTTCAGGTGATTTCACACTAATGTAACTACAAGAGATACATATCATAATTGCAAAGAGGCTACAAAATATGGCTGCTCCTACTATTTATGTTTCCATAGAAGAAACAGCCCCCCTCAGTATATTTTGTGTTATTGCAGAAGCATCATGAAAATAATGCAATTACCACTGGGGTTCCCCTGGAAAAAATGACTTTCTAATTTCAATGAAAGTTATAACCAAAATAAAAATACTACATCAATAAGTTTAATGTTCCATTTAGAGAAGAAAAAAAAAAGACCATGCTGCATTTCAGTGAAATTATAGCACTTTTATAGCAAATAACCCTACATTACCTTGAGTGATTTTGCATTATATAAGCCTCATGAATCTAGTTGCTTTTGCTGTTATATGAAAAAAAAAAAAAAGGCAACCAAACTAGAGCATTTTAAGATTTTTGCTCCTCTTCTCTCTTAGGCCAAACACATGTATGTATCAGATATTCTTACAGGTCCCATTTTCTAGACTTCTGTTTTGCTGCCTTCCTCTCGAGTTTCCACCCAGGGTGTCAAAAGCCAGACAGTGAAATGACCCCTCATCACCACTAGGTATCACAGAATGTCACTTCTGGTTCATGCAATGACTCTTCTTCTACCACATCCCAAAAAGGATTTCCCCTTTTTGTCATATCACAGTGCTTGTGGATATCAATCTGCTTGTGGATAATCCTCAAGTGTCCATTCACCAATTAGACCCTTTTTTGTTAATATTTGATTTCCATTTGTAGTCATGCATTTTGTGTTTATTCCCTAAATTTGCTAAGACTATTTAAAATATATTTAAAAAAATCAAACCCAGTAGCTGCAAATGTCCCCATGTCAGCATCAACTTCAGAGTTAAGCATATTCTTCTTGAGTCCACAGTCAGTCTCTGAAATATCCTACTTGATCACCTACCATTTGCTACTAGAGTGTCTTTTCAAAAAGTTGATCACTGACTTTGTGGCAATTTAATCTAGACCTTATTTCCAAAATTTATATAGAAAGAATACTATGCAGCACAGCATTAAGAGCTCAGAGTGAAAAATTAAGGACATCTGCTTCTTCTTATCCACTAAAAGTTCTTTTCCACCAAGAAAGCGCTACTTCTTTCAATAAAGGACATGGCTACTCTTGATTTGCTTTGAAATACTTTGTTGTTCTTTTTGAGACTTAAATGGCCATAAACCCCTACTCCTTGCCAGGCTCAATTCTTATAATTTGATCATTTAGCAGTTTACTCCATGTCTCTCTAACCAGAGAATAGTTTCTAGAGAGAAAACTGATGTTTTCTAAAGTAGAACATTAGATAAACCAGTAAAGATACAGTATAGTAGATTGACAGACTTTTAACTACTTTCCCTCTCCTGACCTGTACTTCCTATCAGCAGTCAAGAAGCTACAAGTTATCTTCTGAGATCAAAGCAGTCTTGATCCTTCAGATTGTCCTCTGCTATTTCTCATTTTCCAACAACACAGCACACCTTCAGCTTCTCTTTCTTCCTCTAACCTCTAACAGAACCTGTACTGTTTCCTTCTACTGTTCCTTGATGGCTGTAACTGACTTCACTCTACTTTTGCCTTTCCCACACTTTCCCAATATGCTTGTGCCATGTCTTTTTACTCACCTTTAGAAACTTATGATGCAAGTACCTTTCTGACTGCAATCAAATACAGTCAGAATGGCCTCTTAGTATACTTTCCAACCTTCCTCTGGATGAGGATAGCTTGATGATGTGCATTTAATGTAATATTTTTCAATAACAGAAGTCCCTTTTGCTTTTTGGACAATTTTTTCTGTTTCTTTCACTTTCTGTTTTCCTATGAACACTGCAAAATTGCAAGAACAACTGCTTTGCATTCTTGTACCCGGGGGGTGGAAACAGTAGCATCACAGCTCTGTTAGTCCCCCATCTTCACCCAAACAAGGGTGACAATGGAAACATTTCTCATTGTCAGTATGATGACCCTGTTTCCAAAAAGTCACCTGAAAGAATGAAGTACCGGCAGTTTCTTTAGAGAGCCTTATTTTGAGAACCGTTCTCCTTAATCAGCTCATTCTATTCTATGTCTTAGTTTAAAAAGTTTTAAAAAAACTTCTAAATAACATTCTTAAATCAGAATTCCTCTTCTCAGGACACAACTGTTTCTCACTGCATTTGTAATAATTTTTGGGAGGTTGCTTCCCAAAGAGACAGGTAGGGCAGTGTAAGACTCAAGTATCTAAGAATGACTTGAGGGAAGTGAAAGCCACAGATAGCATATGCAACATACACAGATTTTAGAAAAAAACCAATTCGGTAGAGGCACTATTTTTTAGGTGAGTTATCTGAAGAATTTCTTGCCTAGAAATATATTACTGTTAACCTCACACCACATCTTTAGAAGGCACTGGAAGTTCAAAAGTACAGCAAGTTACAAGGCAATCTAACCAGAATGATAGTTTTGGAGCATCTAGTTTTCCTTTCAACCGTGGGAGCCATTCAGCTTTTCCTGCTGCTCAAATACCACTCCACTAGGATACACCTTTTAAGGGTACATTAAAAAAAAATATATTTTAAGAGTACAGAAATCCTTCTTTCCATTTCTATTGATGAATCCAGAGTCACAGTTTTAGGGCAGAAGGATTTCTTATAGCTACCTAGCTTGTTCCTCTATTAGACTTGCCATAAGCCCTCATGCTTGGGAATTCCACATTTGCTGGCAATGTAATTCCTTGATACTCCACTGGCCTTTCTTGGAAGGCTACTGCCTTTGCTACTGCTGAAGAAAAGACAGTGGCTTTGATCAGCTCAGCAGCCTGAATCTGTGAAGCAAGTATGCAATATCATTTAAATAAATTATAATTTGTAAACAGAAGTTCTGAAATAGTCACACATGGAAACATTTTGACTCTCCTAATCAACTTTTTGATACAGAATTTTTTCTAGTTTCCAATTTGTATTGTTAGTTTTTTATTTAGCTGAAACTCTGACAGATGCTAACAAAAAATTATTGTTAACTGCTTATTTAAAATAATTTTTTTCCTGACATAGATCAATGTTTCTTTGCACTCAAGGTAAATAAGCAATTCCTTAAACTGGAACTTATGCCTGTATTTTGGACTAAAGCCAGTACCTTATTCTAGGTAAAGAATTCCTTGAAAGAGATCAATGAAAGTAGACTATAACACTGATTAGGAAAAGGTGCTAAATAAATGCTTCATTATATTTTTCCATATGCGTAAAAAAAAAATCTTGGTGAAATTTTGTGGCCTAAGCTGTATACCTTTTTTTCTGAGATTTTCAGATGCTTAAGCAAGGTGATTCAACCACTTCTGAAATTCAGATGGATAGCAAACATTTAAATACTTCTATTGTAAAAAGCCCAAGACTGTATTATAGCATTAAATGTCAAGGATGCCTCAGGTATTTCTCCCGTGCTTGCATAAACCTGTTACCTGTCATTTCAATTATATGAGTGTGCATTCCTCTGAAACTGCTTCAGAAAAATCAGATTTCCGTTGGCTGTCATATCAAAGCAGATACAGTAGCCCTTGGTAAGCTTTACTAGATTACTAAAAAATAAGCACACAAATCCACTGCTTATGAAGCAACTCTGCAAACTCGTCCTGGTTTCTTATCCAGGTAGCACATTTTAGCTATTCAGCATGTTTGTAGCTGTAGAAATCTCACTTTTAGAATTTAACGTACAGACAGTTTGAGATATTTAAAATACAAAAACAGAGATTATGTAAAATCACAGTTTATGAATCTTGGATTTATCAAGGACTTTCTAGAAGCTCTGGATTCACCAGTGCAACAGCAGCTACCCACATAATTTCCACTCTTCCTCCTTTCTTCACTCTCCCCTCATTTCATTAAATGTATATTAAATAATATTCTATTTAGAAAATAGTCCTGACATAATCTATACATATGACTTTTGGCTAAATTAATAAAGACATTCATTACATAGACAATTGAATTTCATCCTTCATTTGCATTTTCTTCAATACTATACAGTTTATTGATTTTGTGTGTTTTCATCTTCCTAGTTTGCAGGTATTTCTGAGTTACTATAGAACTTCTGGACACTGATGTGTTCTAATTCACTAGAGCCTAAATACTTTGCTAATATGCATAACTGTAAACACATAGTAATGAATCCAGTATCCATGTGTATTTTTTATGCTATTTTTTTGCACATCTTTTCTTCCTAATAATAATTTAATTTTTTTTCAACTAATCGTTAGGTTCCACTATTTAGTTTCTATTCATTTTTCTATTTTAGTGAGTAGTTCAGCTCAGCGAGGGTAGATCAGCAGGCTGACCTAAATGCAACTGGTGCTGATGCCCCTACCTCTGTCTTTATATGCAGTTTAGGGGACTTACTTTGGAGTGCATTTAGTCTAGCTGCTTGAACAAAACATCCCCATTGTGCATATATTTTACAGTTGTCCAGAGGACTCAAATAATGGAGTAAATTTGGTGCACCCTTGGAGTGTATGTCTGTCTTTATTTCATTTTGGAAAGAATCTGTTTCTTGCATGCTCTGCGGGCAGAATGAGTGTGCAGTTGGTGGAGATGATTGGAAAATTTACTTTCAAACCTGGATCATAACCAGACTGGCCAGTAGACACAGCCCATCAGTTGTGCAAGTATTCCTGGTCATTTCAGTGGGAATGACTCAGATGACAATGGGTTACTTAGAGTAATAGCTACATGGCCTGCCTATTTTTCTTTCTCTCTCTCTTTTTTTTTCCTTCCCAAGAACCATAAACAAGGCATATTCCTATAATTTTTAGAATTTCGATAACAATTCTCTTGATAAGTGAGGCTGATTAAAATCTAGGTCTCTACTTTAATTATGCTGGCTTTACACAAATAAAAAACAGTAACATTTTTACTGTATATTAATACAGTTTCACAGTATAAATAATAACAATTAAATTCAGTTAAACTCTGAGGATACACTACTTTAAAAGATGCACAATTGTAGAACCTTTGAAATATCAGGTTTTTTACCAAAAACAATTTAAAAAGTATTCTCTTGTGCACCACAGAGAGACTTTTACCAGATTTGCTGAAAAGTATTTACAGTAATAACTATCGCAGTCCAAGGCCAGGATCGTGTTTACTTTTTTGGTGAAGAATTGATCTTTTCACAGGAATCACTGCAATGCTATTAGATATTACAATTCCGGAACAATCACTGTGGCAAGATAGGAGTAACTCCTCTCATGATCAGAGCAGCACACTGCCTTCACACAGTACATGCACCCTCGGGAGGAAAGCGAAGAGACAACAGACCTTCAGTGTTACCTATTTGTCTCTCTAGATCTGCTGCTTCATCTGGTGTTGCGCGGGGGAGGACACCAGGATCACTGAAACTAGTACGCAGCAGGGTCCCCATCACGAAAAAGAAAAGAATCCCACCAATTGCAGGTATAGCAGGCGTAATCTTCTCTGACAAATATGGACAACTGGAAAGAGAAAAAGATTAAACAATCAACAACACATCGGGCAACTTGCTCTCAAAAACTATTTACCTCTATAAATGCATATGAAGAACTCACTCCTATGGATAAATTATTTGTCTTGGAATGTTTACTGAAGCTGAAATTTCTGTTTATGTGTTTATGACACTTTAAAATTTCTCAATGATTTGTTCAATAAAGGCCGAAATAGCATAATAATGGTCTCGCTATTACGCAATACTCATTTACATAAGAAAATATTTTTAGTACAGGATAATAAGCTTATATATTTCTTCATCTAATGTCCAGTTACATAAAAGTAAATTGGGCAGAGTGAGGGAAGGGGAAATAACCTGCATATAACATGATGAAATAAGCCACACTGGAAAACGCAATTAAGTCTATACAATGAACTTAATATCCACCAGCAAGATGGTGCTCAAGAACTTGTGACATATTCCTTTAATAGCCTTGGTATATATCAATATTATAACACCACTACTGATTCTGTTTCTTAATCTCTTTCTTGTAACTTGCTAAACTTTTTTACTCATTTACAAAGTAAGAAGAGTGCAAATGACAGTGCAACACACCTGGGACCAAATAATTGGAGTGGGGAGCGCATGCCTATGGCAATATCAACAGCCCTTCAACAGGACAAAAATGGCCCTGTGCTTACCAGATTTACAATATACGTGCAGGGGTCTAGATTGGATTACAGTTTTAGCAAATTTTCCTCTGAGTTTTACATGTGATTAAATCAAAATGAATGGACACATGGAATCTAAACACTAGACAACCATAAGTATCTCTCTACAGTTGGGCAAAAAGAAGGGATATGAGCACTTAGACATTAAACAGTCTTGCTAATCTCAGTCACACAGTAAGTACTGCAGGACCATCTTAGAAAACACACAGGTTGAAGATTCTCTTCATAGTTCTCATATTAAGTAGGGTGGGCAGAATACCAAGATGGTTTCATGTATTTCTTATGTCTGCATGAGAAGTCATAAAATAAGCCTAAACCCCACATAAGCTAAAAATCAACAAGTTCTAGGCCTTAGGGCTTCATCTAAAGCTTCCAGGTATCAATCAAATTTAATTAACATCATTTTCCCTGCTTCTGCTGACTGCCTCAAATGATGATTCAGATGTGCAAGTTTTTGCACTGCAAGTTAGTCAGCCTCAGTGCAATGTTAACTCTGAGCAAGTGATGACAATGTCAGCTTCACTGTCCATCACTTCTGCCGGCGGGATGGGGAGAGAGTGGAAACACTTTTCATACCAGTTACCATGTTCAAAATGTTTATCTGTCTGCATAATCGTTTTAAATATATTTGGATGGTTCAAACATAGTGGGTTTCATGGATGCAGTGAGTCCACAAACATTGCACTGTGCATAACACCAGTACGAGTGGAAATCATCTTTCTCCCTACATGAATGCAATATTACAAGTGTAACAAGTTACAAAATATTAAAAGACAACTGAGTATAGAATAAAGGTGAGGGACAAGAGATCCTACAGTTTCCTATAACAAATGGACTATCTCCATAACAAATGGGAGATGTACTTCAAATGTACACTTTGAAGAAAATCTCAAAGACCCAGATTTATAAAAATCAGTGCTAACTAAAGGAACCAGCATCAAGACATAAGCCTTGGTAGCTATAAGCCTTCCTCCTTTCACTTTAGAGAAGTCAGTCAGAACGAACAACCAAAGAGAAGCTTTCATAGTCTATAAATGTCCTAGCGCTCAATTTATTTCTTGCCGCAAAGTACTACTGAAATCAAAACTACTGTAATATGCTCAGACAAGAGTACAAATAGGCTGCAAGAACATATTTTTAAAAGGATTAGAAGGAACATGTACATTAATGAAAACTAAATATAGCACAGTGCTATTATTCTTCCATTGCATTATTCATTACACATACCAAGGAAATTGCAACTGTGGTGAAGTCTGTTGACCAAATAAGAGCTGTATGTGCGTGAAAGGTAACATGAGATAATCTCAGGGTAGCACAATAGGTACAATACAATTTTGACAAGTGTTAACACAAAAACAGCAATGGCATCTACATACACAAATTCTCATTGATACTCAAAGAGCGGAAACTGAAGGGCCATCATGACACTGACATGTTTTCTTTTAACAGTAATTTCATAGGAAATTGGTAGAACAAATTCCTGTGCTGAAATACTGAGAAAGCCTTGCATTTCTGAAAATGATGTCTTCGATATAGTAAAAAAACATGAAAACATCTGTCTCTGCGTTGCTGAACCAAGTCCATCAGCAGTGAAAAAAACCCACTCTCAAAGCTGTGTATACTCTTCATGATAAGCAAGTGTAAGATAATCTGCTTTACCTAAGGTGTTTTCAGGGTTTAACAATTTGTATTTTACCAACTTTGACTTGGAATTAATTCAGCAATAATGTAGAAAATTGAGTAATGTTCCACCAATTCAGAAATTATTTCAAGCTCAGTAAACAGTCCTTACAGAGATTCAGACAGTAAGCCTAGGTAGGACCATTTAATACAGTCTGATTACATGGGCCTGCAGGGATCTCACTGATGTCTGTCCTTTAAAAAGGTCCAATTAATTTTTCAAGTAGCTGTCAGCTAAATAAAAAAAAATCTCAAAACAAAGCACAAAAATCACCAACAGAAACCAGCAGATACTGTTAGACTCTTTTTCTTTATCTCTGTATAAAAAAGGGGCGTGAAAAAATTGTAATTCTCCTGGGTTATTAAAAATCCATTAAACATGACTAGGTAGTCTCATCTCCTCAGATGGTAAGATTGACAGGGAGATAGACAACAGGTTAGCAAAGGCATATGGTGCTTTTGGAAAGCTTCATAAAAGAGTTTGGCGTAATAAACACTTGAAGAAAAGTACCAAGATCAGTGTTTACAGAGCCATAGTGCTGTCTACTCTCTTATATGAATCTGAATCATGGGTCATCTACCGCCACCACCTGCATCTCTTAGAACGCTTCCATCAACACTGCCTCCGTACAATCCTAAACATCCACTGGTCAGATTATGTGACCAATACGTCTGTTCTAGAACAAGCAGCAGTCACAAGTATTGAGGCCATGTTGCTGAGAACACAGTTGCGATGGGCAGGACACGTCTCAAGGATGAAGGACCACCGCTTCCCTAAGATCTTGCTTTATGGTGAACTTGCCACCGGCTGTCGCAAGAGAGGAGCCCCAAAGAGAAGATACAAGGAACTCCCTGAAACAACATCTCAGCCTTGCCCATATTGATCACCATAACTGGTCTACTCTGGCCTCCAATCGGGAGGTCTGGAGACACACCATCTTTAACGCTGCTGATGCTTTTGAGAAAGCACACAGGATCACTCTTGAGGAGAAAAGACAACGCAGGAAGCATCATGCCTTGCAGAATATACCACCCAAGGAGTCCTTCTGCTGTGCCTTTTGCAACCGGACGTGTCTATCTTGTATTGGCCTTTTTAGCCACCAACAGGCTTGTAACAAACGTGGGTAGCGCCCTTCCCAAATCTTCGTTCACGAAGCCCAGCCATGATGATGATGAAACATGACTCTAAATTAAAAATGTGAATCTTAGCTCAAAATTGCGAATGTATCTGTAGAAATACACTTGCATATTTATATAATTTATATTTACATGCTTATATAACAAATGTACTTGTACTGCTACATTAAGTCAATATTAAACAATTTGTTTTAGTGTTACTACTTTCAGAAATGTCAAGTACATGGAAAAAGATTATCCTTAATATTTGCTCAAATTCCTTAATTAATTTGCTTTAAATGAGAATGTATCCCTTCAGGCATCAGCTTTCCTCAGATATTACAAGAAATATTTTCTTTTTGATGGTATTTTCAGTGAGTTTTTAAAGTAAACATTAGTGGGTATTTCCTGACAGCAAATTTCAGAATTTGCAGGCAGAGGGACTCCCTGAGCAGAGACCTGTCCATTGCCAGCACCACTTATGACAAAAAGCAGAGAGGTCCAGAAAAATTTCTGTCCTACTGTAGAGCAAACAGTGACCAACCTTTTCAAACTGACACTTGGTAACTACTAGATGCGAACTGATTTCCTCAGTTTACATCTTAGAATAGAACAATTGTTCTTTATCAGTATCTGTAATGACAGCAAGTACTGATTAGGTCCACCCCAGAAAATTTTTAGGAAATACTACTTGACCACAGATCCCACTAGAAACTGTGACTGTGAAAATAGTTTCTTCAGAGAAAAATATTTGTTCTGCACATAGCAAACTATAACACAACTTAAAGGTTTGAATTAATTGAGGAGTTTTATACCTTCAGCCCTGCTTTTTGCTTGGCTTCTCAGCTGCTTTCTTGAAGCACCATGTGAAAGTTTGCATGAGTGTAGGAGGGAAATAAAATCTGCTGGAAGACTAGTCTGTCTAGATAAAAATAAAAACACGCTGGCAACATTATCAAGCATCACCCTTTCGAACAAAGATACAGGAGAAGAACAAAAACAATTTTTACAAGCAGCCCTCTTAACTGTGTAACCATGCTCCTTGTGGCTGCCGACACCAGCGGAAAAGTACACATAGTAACCGTACTGAGGAGCACACACAGTGAGAGTCCTACAACTTGCAAGCACTGTCATGAGAAAAGGGGAGGAAACAAGTCTCCTTAAGCCTTTCCTGAACAGTTCTCTGACAGTTATTCACTGATGGGGAGATTCAGTAAATGACAAATTTGCCCAGCAGGGACAATGGAGATTTGGAGAGAGGCTAAGCCTTTAGTTACACTAGAGATTTCATTTAGTATTTGCTCAGTTGGCAGACAGAAAACAATACAAGTACAAATTCCATGCAGAGATCACACTTAATTACACTAATTAAAAAAAAAAAAAGACCCCTACAAGCTTGGCTAGCAAGACTGTTATGAGGATACTCTATGTCAAGCTTTTCATCAACATAAAACTCTTCATGGCAGATATCAAATATAAGTACTCTAGGAAAAACATACTATAAATATAGCTGACCCAAGCAACATAAGGAAATAAAATAACTGTTCATTTTCCTACATCATCAACTTAATTTCCGTTTCTCCAAGTATTGCCTATTTAATATACCAGTAGCTATTGGTATGCAGGTGATGTCCAACAAAAGAGGGAAGGCTGGCACTGCAAACCCCGAGTTCAGTTCCACATGTTACAAGTTAACATCTGAATGAGACTGGGTCGCTTTCTTTAAGCTAGCCCAAAGGGTTTGTCTTTTCTCCTTCCACTCTCATTTATGGTTCCTCTCAGTTTACCCTTCCTTTCAACTCTACTGCATCATTGCTCCAAGCCTCTCAGTCCCAAACTTCTGCCCTTATGTCAACATAAAGTTTCAACACCATTTTGTTGACTTCTGTCTCTTTAACAAACCAAACATGCACTTGGAAAGGAGCATTGAGACTGGCACAAAGCAAGAGAGAAAGAAGCAAACACCAAATTATAGTGAGAGGAAACTTGGGACAGAGGGAGGAGACCTCCATTTCAGCAGCTGTCAGTAAGGTTTTCATTCAGACCACTTCCTCTTGTGAAACCATGTTCTAACCTTGACCTCTTTCAATTTAGAGATGGCAACAGAATACCCACACAGATAAATCACAGGCAAATCAAGACTCTGGGCTAGAAGAATAAAAATAGTTCATAATTTATTTTTCTAATGACAAGTTGTCAGTTTAAAGAAAGCAGCCAAAGATGTACATGAAGAACAACACAGACAACACAAGGTGGAAAGATGGGCAAAACAGAGGGCACAGCAAGAACCTTGGAGGCTGCTGCCTGAGAAAGAATATATAAACAGGACAAAGAGAATGATCAGAGTGAAATAATTTCACTGCCTTGTAGGCTTTGAAAGGTTGCTTCTTTGTACTTGTTTTTTTCACAAGCATGCTGCTGGCACACAAAAAATGTGTAATTTGAGTATAGATTAGTCCAAATAATGTTACATGAAATTCCTAACAAGATTAGCTGAGGAAGTTCTGCATTACTTTCCCACATCTGCCTGATTCTTTTGAACAGCCTTTAAAATTCCTACTGAATTTTTAAAGAGATATTAAGGCATGCACAGACTAATTTCAATAGGATTTGAAATTTACTTATAAAAGTAGGTTTATTTAGTTATTATTTTTGTGTTTTGTACATTTTTTCTAAATCATACACTCCCTTATTTCAGAGTAGTCAACCAGTTTCAAAATTTATTTGACAAAATACAAGACAAAAATCAGTCTTCTAATAACTTGCTCCGTTTCAAATCCAGGAAATTTGGAATGCTTCAAACGTGTGAAAACTATGGAAAACACCACCTGACAAACAAAAGGCAGAATGACAACAGGAGGGGAACCAATACGCAGAATATTACTTCCTCCTCAGTTTGACAATCTAAAATCAGAAAGGTATGTTTAATGAATTACTACAGAAAAGTGGCATTGAACTTTACTTAAATACTTTACTCATTTATTCTGTATTTTAAGGTACTGGATACATCCTACTTTTTTCTGTATTTGCAATATTGCTTGCGGGTAACTCCACTTAAAATTAAAATTAATTTTAAAGTGGGAAGACATATAGACTAATAGTAATTATAGTCTGTACCTAAGTGGTCCTCGCCTCCACCAGCACTTAAAAAGGATTACTTAAAAGAAGATTAATATGATGAAACCACAAAGATTACTGAACAGCATGACCCTTAAACCTAATGAATTAAGTACTTCAGAAACCTAGTATGAAATAAAATTAGAGTAATGTTACCCTAGGCAGGAAAAGCTCAACAACTGGTCTTCAAAGTTTCATGTGGAAACTCTCTGCAGTTTGGTCTTTCAAACTGCTGTCCAAACACATGAGCAATTTCAAGAATGAAAGACTGCATGGACCTGTCTGTCCTCCGCTCAAACCTGCAAGTGTTCAGTGGAACACCTTGAAGCGCTGACTCAATTAAATTGTAGTGCATTACCATTGAGATCAGATTTTCACTGGCTGGATTTGGATGTAGGAATTTAGATGAAGCTAAGCAAGCGGGGTTGATTATGACATTGTAGAAGTTAACCACAAACTCTCTTCTACAAGTAAAGGTCTTAAGGGTTTAATGAAGCAGATATACAACAATCAAAGTAACAGCCTTGCGTGACCTCCCAGTTTTTATTGCTACATGAATTAACTCTAATGATTTGTTGTCAAACTTCAAAGCTGGGATAAATAACATGCATAATGCAATATGAACCTGTCTGCAAAACAGATGTGGTTACTGAAGCTCCTACAAGGGAAATTAAATTTTGCTTTGTTATACAGAGAAGGAACGTCTGTGTTTTAAAGAACACAATTTCTAAAATTTTGATTGCATCAACTGTTGGCCAGAAATTTCCAAGCAAGGTAGTAAAAAAATGAGGAATATCTACCAAACTCTACCTCGAGTACCTGAATCTTAGCAAATAATTGGTTTCTTTATGAATGGTCAATGTAAGTATGCCATATCCTCAAAAGACAAACTCAGAAAAGGCATGGTTTCCAACCACGCAGCAAATCAGTCTTGCTTTACTGCTATTTCTGTTCTCTGACTACTTATTCAAAAAGCCAAAAATATATTTGTACTTGAATTTTCCAGTTTTGCATACAGTGCAAGGTCTGGTTTTCACAGTGAACAACTACCAATTAATGAATTCCACTAAATATGTAAACTCACCATTTCTTTTAAACAGCTCATATAGAACACTTCCTTTCCTGTTATGCTTCATATTACTTCCTTATTATTTCTTATCATTTCCTGTTAGGCGATTTTATAACTAAACCATCAGGTTAATCCCAAGTACTAATGAACAGAAATGAAAACTGGGACAAAATAAGTGGAAATGCTTTACATCACGAGCAAGTCCCTCAAGGAGTGCGAGTTTCTAGATGATTCTTCAGATACTCTGGAAATTGAAGCACACACAAGTAAGCTGCTGCCAGCTCCAAGCTTTCAATGAACCATATTTTATTTTCACCCTACACTATTTATAAGATCTTAAGGCTAGATGTAAAGCCTAGCTCTTGCTAAAGGGCAAAGGCCTGTAAATGCAATTCCTACCCCTGGCCACACCCCAGTATAGCACAAATGAGCTGGCTAACACTGAGTTAAAAGAGAGGAATTGTTTTCAACCTGTTCCCTTTTCTGGAAAACAAAACAAACCAAAACCAAAATACCCAAAACCATTCATTTTCTGTTTGATTAGTTTCCTGAACAGCTTCACTCACTGTACAGTTAATGAGTGCCAGTGAACATACAGAAGGCAGGATGAAGTTCAACTGTTGTTTCTAGATCCACTCAGCTGCTATGTGGACTTCGCTTTAAAATGAAATCCCACATATAGTCATGTGAGCTTAGGAATAGTAGATCTACTGTCTTATTGTCATGGTTTAACCTGGTAGGTAGCTAACCACCACACAGCTGCTCACTTACCCCGGATTTTTTTTTTCCTCTTTTTTCCTCTGCAATTCTCCATATTGCAATTCATAGAATTATAGAATCATAGAATCAACCGTGTTGGAAAAGACCTCCGAGATCATCAAGTCCAACCCTTGATCCAACACTGCTGTAGTTACTAGACCATGGCACTAAGTGCCACATCCAGTCTCATCTTAAAAACCTCCGGGGACGGTGAATCCACCACCACCCTGGGCAGCCCACTCCAGTGTCTGATTACTCTCTCCATAAAAATATTTCTTCCTAATATCCAACCTAAACCTCCTCGGCAGAGCTTAAGACCATGCCCTCTTGTCCTACTGCTGGTTGCCTGGGAGAAGATTCCAACCCCCACCTGGCTACAGCCTTCTTTCGGGTAGTTGTAGAGAGTGAGCCTCCTCCTCTTCTCCAGGCTAAACAACCCCAGCTCCCTCAGCCTCTCCTCATAGGACTTGTGCTCGAGTCCCTTCACCAGCCTTGTTGCTCTTCTCTGGACCTGCTCCAGCACCTCAATATCCTTCCTGAACTGAGGGGCCCAGAACTGGACACAGTACTCCAGGTGTGGCCTCACCAGTGCTGAGTACAGGGGAAGAATCACTTCCCTGGTCCTGCTGGCCACACTGTTCCTGATACAGGCCAGGATGCCATTGGCCTTCTTGGCCACCTGGGCACACTGCTGGTTCATGTTCAGCTTCCTGTCAATCCAAACTCCCAGGTCCCTTTCTGCCTGGTTGCTCTCCAGCCACTCTGTCCCCAGCCTGTAGCGCTGCATGGGGTTGTTGTGGCCAAAGTGCAGGACCCGGCACTTGGCCTTGTTGAACCTCATCCCGTTGGAATCAGACCATCTCTCCAGCCTGTCCAGGTCCCTCTGCAGAGCCCTCCTGCCTTCCAGTAGATCAACGCTCACCCCCAATTTGGCATCATCTGCAAATTTGCTAATGGTACACTCAATCTCCTCACCCAGATCATCAATAAAGATATTAAATAGAACTGGGCCTAATACTGATCCCTGGAGGACACCACCAGTGACCAGCCACCAACTGGATGCAGCTCCGTTCACCACCACTCTCTGGGCTCAGCCCTCCAGCCAGTTCCTAACCCAGCAGAGAGTGCACCCCTGTCCAAGCCATGGGCTGCCAGCTTTTTCAGGAGTATGCTATGGGAGACAGTGTCAAAGGCTTTGCTGAAGTCCAGACAGACCACATCCACAGCCTTCCCCTCATCCATCAGGCCGGTCACCTGATCATAAAAGGAGATCAGGTTGGTCAGACAGGACCTGCCCTTCTTAAACCCATGCTGGCTGGGTCTGATCTCTTGTCCATCCTGTAGGTGCTGTGTGATTGCACTTAGGATGATCTGCTCCGTAACCTTGCCAGGCACTGGGGTCAGGCTGACGGGCCTGTAGTTTCCTGGGTCCTCCTTGCAGCCCCTTTTGTGGATTGGCGTGACATTCGCCAACTTCCAATCATCTGGGACCTCCCCAGTGAGTCAGGACTGTTGGTAAATGATGGAGAGCGGCTTGGCGAGCTCTTCCGCCAGCTCCCTCATCACCCTGCGATGGATCCTGTCTGGTCCCACAGACTCAAGTGGCTCAGCAGGTCGCTGTTTCCTCCTGGATTACAGGGGGGCTATTCGGCTTCCTGTCTTTGGTATAAAACCCACAAACGAACTTTCATCTAAAATACAGAGAAAAAACATTAAAATCTTAACTTCTCAGTGGAATACACTATAATAGAAGCCTTTGCACATTCATGGAAAAACAGATACAGATACAGCACTTCCTAGGGCTCCTTTACTTATAAAAATGTGGAGAACTGATGATCCTGCCCACACTACATATCAAAAGTGTGCATCACATTGTTATAAATAAAGCCACTGGGAACATAAAGCAAGAAAGAGGATAAAACTAAGACTTTTACCTCCTCTTCCCCAAAAGAAGCAGAGCTGAGCAATTCAGCAAATTGATCGTCCTTCTCAAAGACCCAAGAGGCCTGTTAGTAGTAACTTCATGGCCGTGGGTCTCCACAAGCGCTGGCAGAGTTTTACCTGAAATGGCATCCTTTGCTTTCTCCTACTGCCTCCTCATAGTAATACGCAAATTCTCTTATCCCAGACTACGCATTCACTGGACAGGCAGACTGGCATATTGCAAGCCACTTCAGATCAAAAAACCCCCAACAACTAATTGGCACTCATGATTCCAAAGCAGTGCCAAATCTCCATATCTAAAAATGGGTCAGTTTAAATATATCAACTTGCAAGACCAGCTTGAGGCAAATCATTTATTTCATGGAAAAAATAAAACACACAGTGCTTCATCTACACAGAAAGCATCACCACTACAATATTTGGGTCAGCAATGTAATTCAAACAACTAGGAATAGCCTTTTACCGTTTTGCATCAGAAATGAGATTTGGGTGCAAACCACACAAGTCCAGTCATGTAAGTTTAAGAAATACCCTACACTGAAAGATTGCTTCTGAATCACCAGAGCTTAGCAATGTCATAGCATTTATTTAATTATTTTATTATTTATTTAATTGTCTTTAGGGATAGGGATGTGTGCAGAAGATTGCACTGTTTGAATATTGAAACACTTTTGTCTGAATTTTTCCTTTTCTAGGAAGACATTTAAAATGCTGTTTATACACTTTGATGTTAAATACTTATCAAATGTTAAATACTTATCAAACTAAGCACATTCAAATTGAAAATCAGTGGCTTTAATATATTCTGCTTTCCTCTGTATTTCCACAAACACGTCACGCACAGGCATTTCCCCTTGAGAAAGACCACTGACTGAAATTATTAATTCCATTATTCTCTTCCTGAACACTTGTATAATTCACCAAAATTTATTTCTACCACATATCAATTCTGTGATTTACATCACCTGTTTAGATAAAAAAAGCATATTTCAGCATATTTTCTCTTCAACCAACTACATCAAGAAAAATGCATTACAGAAAAATACAATGAAAATTATCACAGAAATTTTACTTCAAAAATTAAAAACAAAATAATCCGTTAATTGTTAAAAGTTGAGGATATCATAGAAGGTTCTGTAGCAAGTTCAAGAGCAAAATAATTTCCACATTTAAAAGACTTATGTTCTTCATACAAATGTCAGTCACTTAAGAACCACAGTTAATTTACTGTTAGCTGCTGTAGAGTAACTAAATATTTTGAGTGCTAAAGCATAAACAAGACCTGAATGTAAGATGACAAATTAATGCCTAGGTTTTCCATTCTTTCTTAAAAAAATTTTATTTAGAATTGCCACTCAGTTTTAATTTTTTTCATATGCAAATTTCTCTTTCTACTATTTCATTAAAATTTTTAAGTCTTTTCCCAATTAAGTTGATACTGCAATTTTGTCCAGTAATTACCACAACTCCCAATTTTAATGTAAATTGAACCAGGATTTCAGGTAGGGAAGAAAAACAAACACAGGGTGTTACTGCTATCCTTCTTTGAAAGTATAATTTACCTCTTCAATTTAACATCTATTTTTGTCAGACTGCCAAAACTCCTAAAAACTGTCACAAGAAGGTGAAGCAAAAAAAAAAAAGGTCTTTATTACATCCACCGTGACTGTAAATTTCAATTTTTTTTCCCTAACATTTCAATTATGCAACTTATTAGCACCTATCTATGATGGGATTTCCAGCCCCCCCCCCCGAAAGAACACTTGTTTTACCAGTATTTATACAGACATCCAGTAGACAAGCGGAATGATGTGAACTCTCTCTCTAAGGTCAGCCATGAAAATCATTGTTCCCAGAATATACTCTCGGGAATTGCAACACAAGATTTATTCTCCATCTTTCCACTGTTAAACATGTTCTGCTGTCCACCTTCCAGTTTCAGATGCTGACATAAAAACAATTCCTCCAGACACTCTCAACCATGCAAATACTGCACCAGTGCTTGGGAGTTCTACACAAACACGAAACCAGCAGGGCACCAAGTTAAATAAAAATGGAAATCTTCTGAATACCTAAAACAATTGCACAGAAGCTAAAATAAAACAAAGATTGTAGCAACCAATGAAATACCATTATAAGACTACTACTCTACCAAAAAAAAAAAAAAAAGAAGCATTTGGCTGTAGAAAACATCATGCTACAGCAAATATCTCTGTAGTGAACCATCTCTAAATGTAAATCAGTGACGGGCAACCTATTTCACTGAGTCCTTCAAGTACTGGTATCATGAGCTCCACTTTTCAACCTGGTGTTTTCTATTTTTAACCAGGTTTTCTGCTGTCTTTGGCGAGTTCCTCCCAAGTTCCTCAGGCTCTCTCCTGGCTGGACTCTGGGCATCAGAGAACAGAGGCTGCTTGGGCCTTTCTACAAGCTCCAAACTCACATGGCTCCTTGTGCTACAATATCAGAGGGGAGCTGCAGCTTTCACAACACCCCACTAGTGTCCCCACTTATCTGAGGATATTGGCAACTGAACTTAAAGAGCAGCTGCTACCCTGGAATAATTAGCGGCTTCCTACACAGACCATAACCAGGAAGAAGATGCAATGGTAATGTTCGTCAGCCTTCTTTCAACCTGTCCTCTGATTATGTTCATTCTCCACGTAAAAGCTTTCCTTTCAGGTTTGCAGAACATACTACATTCAAATAGATACGCTACATGTAACTAAGAAGGGTGCTGATTATGTAATTTCAAATAGCTGCACTAAATGAAAAGGTAAATGCCCAACACGTTCCTCCTCCTTCCTGTACACTTTACATGACAACAAAGTTCAGGAGTTGTCAAGTTCAAGTCTGCATAGTTTTTCTACAGAAAGGTGCAATGTAATGGGGATTTACAGCTTTTTCTGTCTGCGTGTGCTCAGAAAAGACAGACCTTGGTGCATCTTGCTCCTAGTTATTAACATTACTCTAATGCTCACAGTGAATCAATGACAAAGCAAAGTGTACATGCACTGCAGCAGAGTAAGCAATTTCTATTTACAAATAAAGGACAGACCAGGAGCACAAGATTCTGTTTCTTCACAGGTATACAAAGAACCTTTGCCTCTCAAAGCATAGGAAAGTACTCTATTTTACAATTGAAGTATAGCATTCTTTATTCCAATACTCTGTTTTCTCTGAAGAGAAAAAAAAAAGAGAAGAATGGACAGTCATGCAAGCAACCTTAAAATACAGTTATAAATCTAATTTCAGGTCCACTGAACTTTACATTATAAGCTTAAATAACATTATGTGCACTTAATCCTCCAAAAGCAATTATTTTGCCCTCTTACACGCCAAACCAAACTTCATTTTTCACATCTATTGAACAATAATGTATTACCTAGTGTTTTATTAGCCTGAAGAAGATCAAACCCTCAAAGGTTCAGTGGTATGACGAACACACCAAACAATATCATCATATCATCATATCACTGTGAATAAGTTCACAAATTGAAGTCCAGAAGCACTGTCAGGCAACCAAACTTCTCAACAAACTGAGTATTCAATTCCTGCTTGCTTATTTTTTAAAGCCCCTGTTAAAGCAATAAACCAAATCATTCTCACTACTAGACCCCTTGCATTCTTTTCTCATATTTGATGCTTTGTCAGACACATTTCTGTTCTGTCTATGAAGTCAAAGCTTACTAGGATACAGAAGATTCTAACAAAATTTTGCTGAAAGGATGAAAAAAGGACTGAAAACTACACGACTTATGAAAACCAGACGTTATCCTAACATACACTCTAATCTAGAGAGAAACTCCTATTTTAAATTTATGTTTATTAAAATGCTAAATATTGTGTTTTTGTCCTGAACTGCAATACAACATTCATATTCTATGTCCTAAATACATACTAATAACCTTGTTTAAAACATGCAGAAAAGACTAGGGCTGGAGGGAATAGAAGCAAACATGCAAGAGCTGGCAGTGCAGTTATTCCATTCAGAAAAGCTACAAACCTTAAAATAGCAAGCAGCATGGCAAATATCAAGTTGCTAGTATAGCCGCATCCATTCCACCAAAAGATTTTTAATGCAACTATTCTTGAATTAAAATGCATAGCCACGAATGGATATGAGCCCTGTTACTGGTGTCCAACTCCACACAGACACTGAGAAATACTAAGATAAGAGCTCTCTGTAATTTTTCAGACTGTTAGAACAGTGAAAAGCCATTAAAATGTAACAGCCCACATCTGCCAACCAGGAACTACTGCCAGGCTTGTGTTTCAGGCTCATGCACTATGCAGAGGGTATGATCAACTCACTTTGAGCATCCTGAGGACACCACAAATCTCCCTCTTTGAACATGAACCTACTGCTGTTTCTCAACAGTGAGAAATATTACTGCTGTTTCTCAACAGCAGTAATAATTATTCATAGCATCTTCAGCTGCATTTTGATCTGTAACCTAAAAAAGTGTAAACACTTGTTCTGCAAGCCTATCCTACACTAAGATAAGGTCCCAGAGAAAAAACTCAGCATTTAGGAACATGATAAGCACCGACTGGAATGGAACCTAGTGCCAATATAAATCCAATCTCTGAGAGCATTTAATTCATTCCTACTCTATCAACCCCTTCTCTCCTGTTTCTGGAAACATACATACAACTGACAAAAATAATTAAAACACCTGTAGGAATTAGTCCACAATGTGGTGTTCCCTTGCAATATCTAGCTAGATACTAAAATTAGCAAAAGGAGCACCTTAACACAATGAAGGGTCTATAAACGGAATGATTTGTGTTCTTACTCTTAGCTTTTAAGCAAGAGTTTCCTTGAAGCCCAGTTACCATTGTCACAGTCAAGAGTATCGGTGCATAAAGAAAAAATTTCACAGAAAAGTATGTTAATGACAGTTGTATTAAAAACTACAATAGAGCAAAAAATGGTACAATTTTAATAACCAATGAAACAAAAGTGACAAAAAAAGGAGACCTTTTTAAGAAGGAAAGTTGAACAGCAGCAAATCCTTTATTATTTTATTTTTACTATTTCTTTACTGACTACTTGATGCCCAAAGCAACAGATTAAAGTTTTGCTTTGTTTTTCCTTACTGTTCTCAAAAAGCTGGCATACTGTCCTTGTCAAAAACCTCTCAAGGTGCTTCTCATATGGTACTGAAGAACTAAATTAAACCTTAAACCTATAAACACAATTTAAAAATTCATAATTTTAAGGTATATTTCTCCTTCACAAAAGACTTAGGTAAAAAAAAGAAATCTCTATGCCAAGGATGTTGACAGGAGTAAGTGAAGTGTAAACAAAGGCCCTGGCACCATTACTGGCCAGAGGTGGCCTATTAGAGTCTAACTGGTATAAGAAAGTGTCTAGATTACAAAAAAAATTAATACTGAAACTATTTTGGAAATATATGGCGTAAACCCCCCAATTGTTTATTTGCTACACTGCACCCCTACAGTGCAATCATCCCTATTTTGTATATGACATTATAATATTAATTCTAAAATTAGCTAAAGCTATACATTTTTTCAAAACAACAAAGCAACATTCCTTATTTTCTGACCTACTCTGCACTCACATGCTTGTAGCTTAGCCAACCCTCTGCAGCTGCTTCGACACCATGCCAATGCCTTTGCTTCCTCAGCCTTTCTATGCTTAGGAAAGAATCTCTGGAGACCTAAAGAGTATTGTACAAACAGTAATGTATCCTTCAACTGTTGCTAAATACAAAATCCATCTTTGCGTCTTTTGTCTCTTTTGAAGGACGGTGAACATGTGCACTGGACTTCATTTTTTGTCGATGAAATAATATTTTATTTTCTTTCAAAAAGGAGATGGCTCAATCTAAGAAAGGTCCATTACAACAGAGCTCAGAGACAGTTCAGCAGATGGGACAAGAGACTAGGAATCAGTAAAGTTGCCTCCCAGCAATCTGCAGCATGACCTTGAGCAAAGGCAATTCACCTCTCTATTATTCCTCTGCTTTTTTGGAGTGTACACCTATCCAGGACACATTTAAGGCAGAATTATGTGCCAAATTCCATACGACTATAAAAATTACCCCCAGCTATTTATTTTTATTGGGGGATTTTTTGCTGCCAATGAACACTGATGATGGTATTGGACTCTACTCTACAAAAACACTGTCTAAGCAGTAAGCAAATCAGTTGGAATGTCCAGGTAATACTGAAATACAAATAATTGCTAACAGGATACACTGCTTGCCTTAAACAATACAATAGGTGCAAAAAAAAAGGAAGAGGACTTAAAATAGTAACTCCATATGTTACTATGCTGATTATTAGTTATTTCATTAAATACTGTGGTTACAAAAATTTAAGAAATATATCAAACCAGAAGTGTTTCAGCTTCTCCTAAACAGACAAAGTGTTTGTCTTTCATACATTTTTATCTTGTTTTATAAAACAATACCATTCAGTTTCAGAAAAGAACTTAACTGGTTTTCAAAAATATTTTATAGGAACCTTATGTTGGCAGATATGTTATCAATAATTTCTTTCCAAATATAGTCAGTACATCTGTCAGTAACCCTAAGGAAAATACTTCAAAGTCCTGGGGTAAAAAAGTTTCTTGAGAATTACTGAGATACTTGGATTCTTCTTTCTGTAAAGTGAATGATATTGAGAAATATGTATGTTCCAAGAAAGTTGATTCAAAAAAAGCCCCCGACTTTCTGAATTTCAGTATTTGAGCCTTGAAGCAATCAGATATTACCTATTTGCTACTGTGCAGAGTAACAGTACTCCATACACACCAAAGGAATTTCTCCATCACCACCGTGCTGACAGTAACTTTTGTGGATGGTGCCAAATAAAACTTTTCTTCCTCTCAGCCAGCCTAGTCATTTCCACTGTGCTGACACAAATGTTCCAGGGAGTGAGGAAACAGACCAGACTGATGCCCTCCCGAGGAGAAAATGAAGTGCAGAAAACATGCTAGAGTGAGAAGTGAGATGGGTTTTTGGTTGTTTTTAAAATTGCTGGGTTTAATTGTTTAGATTTGTCTGTCTCTTATTGCAGATTGTTAATAAATAGTTGATCACCAGCTTTCAAAGATCTGAAATCATCTTCAGTTAAACTACAAACACAGCTACAATAGAGAAAAACTTTAAAATATTTTTAGGGAAAAGTCAGACACCACAGGACTGACTCCAGCACAGTAAGTACCGTGTAGTAGGACTGAACTTTAAAGGAAAGCAACAGAATTCACAGATAATATGAATAGGCGTTATTAAGCAATACTTGCAGCCCATTATAATTGAGATGACTGATTAAAGAAACAATCCAAAGCACATAAAAATCCCTAGTCCTTTGAGCATTTTACTCTTGAACTCTACAGAATTTTGCAGAAAAAACTTTTTTAAACAGAAATCCTAATTTCACTCAGCCTCTTCAAATCATAGTTAAGTTGGGTCATCTGCAGAGATGCGTACAAAGCAAATTCTACCATTACCACTGTAAAAACAAGGAAAGTTTCACTTTCCTCCTTTCTTTTGTTGTTGATTTTGTTATATAGCACTCTGATTCCCAGATAATGAAAAAAGTGTTGATGTTATATGAAAGTTGTTGCTACTTAACATAAAATTCACTTAGTCTGCAATTTCTTCTTGTGTCAAACAAAAATATTTTCTGTAAGATGAGGTTACTTAGTAGAACTTAAATTTTATTGGGACAGAACAACAGTTAAATTGTTAGAGTTAATTGATATTCTCCATATTACAGAATATTATTACTGCTAATACTTCAATAACTATATCATTTCTAGACTTAAGTAAATTATAAAGTAATCCTATGATTCCATGGGTAAAAAAATTCCTACTTTGTCAAACTTCCTTTATTTTTCACTTTCTTTCTTGAAATCCTGAATACGAACATCAGGCATTTTGCACCTTCTATTTGCAAGAAAAGCACATCTCCAAGTCGGTCTCTCCGGCATTTACTATTAGAAAGCTTTACTTAAGAAACTCGACAAATCTGTATTTGTTCCCAATGCCTGTATGAGTTGATTAAATCAACTCCAGCAAACAGAATGAATCACAGGAGCCTAATCCAAATGCCAAATGCTCAGTGTCATCTTTAAGATGACATAAACACCTCTAAATTGGAAAAGGATTAACACTGGAGCAGAACTACAAATGGAGTAAGCAGTGAAGCTTACTGACCATCTGAGCTGGGAAGCACCAAAATGCCTTCCTTCAAAACTAATAGCTTTCCTTAATTCATGGCCCTTTCCTGCAAGCAGATCAAGTCCCACTGTCAGTATTGAAGAGTCCTGAGCATTGCTTGTCCTTCTAGTCGCCATGCACATCAGCTGTGACACATGGATAGCAGCCATAAAAACAGCGCCTTGTGTTCCTGGGGAAATTAAACTTTCAGAAGACAGCTATCCAGGGAAGCATCCTGATAATCAGTTCTTATAAATAAAAATGCAAACAACTCTTTTTGTTCCTAGTTAGGTAACGAGAGTATCTTAGCACCTGACAACACTTCAGTGTTCCAACACTGCAGACTCCAGCCAGAGGACCATTCCCTCTGCTTAACAGAGAAACAACTACAGAGACTACACCTGAGAAACTCTTTATACAGAAGGATGTTGTAACTCGGTAGTTTCAATTATCTCAATCTGGCAGGAAAGAACTGTATTCCAGTGTTATAAACCTATAATAAAAGAGAGAAGAATCATTTTTGGGGGGAAGGCATTTTCAATGCAGCACTGACTGAATGCTTCACTTTTGTTCCTTTCAGCACTGCTTCCTTCTCCAACAAAAGCAAATTCTGAGTGACAGAAAAGTACATTTCCCTTTCTGCCCTGCAGCTCGCTCTGTGACTGTGCAATCAATGGCAAAGTCTGAAATGGGAAAAAAGAAACCCACCAAACCCCAACAGTACAGTGAATGATGAATGCCATACAAAAATATATGTCCTTGTATGGCCTCAAGCTTCAGAAAAAGAAAATAAGATCTCTAAAGAAATGCAAGCATCCAAGAAACAAACAATCCTTAGTTATCGAGATTCTTTTTTAATTTGCTAGCAACTATCTGCACACCACCACTACTGTTTTGTTAAGTGACGTGATACTGAGTAATTTAGTAAATTGGGTCAATAATGAAAATGACCATCAAATGCTATCCTGACAAAGTGTACGAAAATAGGCTTTATAAAAATCCTCATATCATAGGACTATGATATGTTATACAGGTGACACTCAGACTAGCTTTGTGTATTATTTCAACTTTAGCAACAATTGCTCTGTCTTTCATTTTTCACTTGGTCTAACAAAGCAAAATGGAAAGACATTGTCAACTGCATTTTGGATTTTAATCATGTCTCATTCGCACTCAGAATTGTATTCTTTTAGTTAAAGGCAGGATTTTAAGCAAGTTGAAGCTGCTTTTTATTTCATAGGTAAATCAACCAAACCATTTCAGGCTAAATTATGTGTAATTCTACAAACCAAAGCAAAAATGTCTAACAGAGGCACTTGGAAGGAAATATAGAAACTCCCTGTTGTGTATAAGCTTAAACTTAAACCTGTTTTCATATGAACTCAGTATCCTAGAAGATTTTGGATCTCGGAGTCCGAGAGAGTATTAATGGAGTTTTGGTTTCTACACCCATGTGAAGCTGGATACACAAACACAGCAGAGGATCCAATATGGATAGTAGGTGTAGTTACTGCTGTAGCATTCATGAAAGAACTGCACCTGAACTGACTCTTTCAGGAGAGGTTAGAAGGCAACAAACATTTGAATATATGAAGCCTGGAAGATGCAACGTGAAAAATCAGAAATCATGGTTCCAGACATTAAATTCAGCACATTAGAAGTAGTACAGAAAAATACAGTGGAATATCTATATCAAAGCTGAATGGTTGATGGTATTCAGAAAAAGTAAATCAAAAGTAAAGCCAGTTAGATACTGAAGCGCATTAGTAATGTCTTCCCAACTGAAAATACAGATTCCTTGGATAAAGCAGAATTAGCTTTGGTCTGAGTTAGGAAAATGATAGTTCAAAAAGATTATAGTTACAGTGCTGCTATTTGCAATAAGTGGTCTGGGAGATGAATAGAGGATAACAGAGTAAAAATATCGTCTTGGAAAGACTATCTTCACAAAGAGACAAAAACCACCAAACAGCAGCATCCCTGAAAGACTAAGATTTCTTCAGTGAAAAAGCACTGACCTAACAGGGAGGCACTGTTAATTAAAATCCGGTTTAGGATAAAAGGAAGGACTTTACAAAGGAGCAAGTCATAGGAAATAAACTGATATTAAAGTGAATCAACTTTTTTAATACTGAAGTTCAGTAAAAGGATAAATCAGTCAGTAACTAGGTACTTGCCCATCCCTTTCCCCCCAACAACTCAGAACAATAAAAGAGTAGAACTGGAGAACACAAAAATCTGGATCTGAAGGAGGCTTTGTCATTTCTTAACTCAAAAAGCACAAAAATTATCTGGCTGGGATGGTGGTGGAGAGAGAAGCAGGTGCCCAAAACTAACTATACAAATTAAAACCTCAGAAAAATTGCCAGGATTGAATAGAAGCTCAACAGAAATGCTGAGGGAAGACATTTACATCCCAGAAGTCAAAAATTGCTTGCTTAAGAAGTGAACTGCTCAAATAAATATTTGAATTAGTATAAAAAAGTACAATTTTGTCACTTTTTCTTAAATTTGAAAACAAACAGAAAAAAACAAACCCAAACGAACAAAAACTACAAAAAAACCCACTAAACACACGCAACCAAAACCCAAACCTCATCCAAACCAAAAAAATATGCACTCATGCCATACAAAAATCAAAGATAGCATCAAACAGATGCTTTGCCTCTGCTTCCAAGAAACAACATATCAGCATAAATCAAGACATGGAGAAAAAGCTAAAAAAAAACTGAAGAGGAATACAAAAGTCCCCATCTCTTTCTGAGAGAAACCCAGAGAGTATGTCATGCTCTACTATGGGAATAATAATCCAGAAAAATGAAAAAACCAGCATATTTAACCAGCATATTTTGTAATAAAACTGTGAAAGTAGTTTTATGTTACCATATGACTAGCAATCAATAAATAACTGCATTTGTGAAACCAATTCTGACAAATATAGAACTCTGAATTTGTCTTAAGGACCCCAAAAAAAAGGGCTTTAGAATGCATTTTGAAAGAAAGAACTGAAGAAGTACATAGTAAACAAACTAAAAATGAAAGTCTCATCTCTCAGCATTATTCTTTCTACATTTACTTGTCAACTGAGGTGAAATAATGACATTTACAAAAATGTGTAAAATCAATTACAATGAAGATTTAGTTGGATTTCTTGACCATAAAAACTACCAAAGAAATTCCTGCTTCTTGTCCTATCCAGTTTTACATCTTACATTGCCTAGTTCAAGGTCCCACACTCTTTGTAAAAAGACCTGCACAGTGTCCCAAAACCCTTATTCTATTCACGATTGCCAAAAATCTCTACCTTACCTAAATCATAGCAGGAGCTCACAATAGCAGAATGACCCACTAAAATTAAAAGACAAAGTTTACATGTTAGAGGAGAATAGCGTGAGAAATGTCTGAAGAGCATAATCCATTGTTTTTGTCAACACAATCACATTTTTACCATAGTTGCTTTGGCAATTTAAATTTTCCACGCATAAGTCAAAAAGCCAACATGAAGTGCTGACCCTCTATTTGACGGTCTGCTTCAATGATTTTGTCTCAAATTAGTACACTTTCTAAAAGCAGATTACTGATCCTAGATTACTACTACGCTAAAGGACTCTAATTTATCAAAAAGGACTCTTATGAAGCAACTTTGATTTAAACATACATATAATTAGATTCACTGGAAACAGCTGTTTAAACCTAATTTTACACAGAAGAAAAAAATGGATAGAAAGATAAAAATATTTTCTCAGCTAACTGATTCATAATACATATGCATAATATAAACTAAATCATGCACAATATAAACCAGAATACACACAATTATAAACCAAGCTATAGACTACAGGAAGTGATGGATCCTGTAAATTACCCCAAAAGGAACAACTATAAAAGTCAGTATCTCTGACATTGGCAATTAAAGTGAGTTACGAATAGTCTAGACTTGATTATAGTGATTTAAGTTTACACTTTTTTGCTAAGAGATAAAAATATGCTCTTGATGAACTCCTGAAAACCCAGAAAATGCTCCCTTATATTAAATAATAATCTTCTTAATAATGATTAACTTGTATAAAAATAGCAAAATTTTGCCTGTAAGAAACTTTCAGTAATAATATTAAAGCTGCACATTTAAATACTTTTGGCCAAAAGAATTATCCTCATCTAAATTGTTTAATTTATAGGAAACCAATACTAATCCCCAGATTAACAGAGGCATGTGATTAAAAAAAAAAGATCAACCAGGAGTTGAAGCAGAAAATTATGTTAAAATTTTGTACTGAAAGCTTCACAAGAAAGGATTTGTGCAGCTTGTAAGAAACTCATTCAGAGGATTTATAAGTTACAATAAGCATATTGATAAGGTATTATGCAAAATACGAAGGCTAAGAAGTCCAACTTCAGTAAAAAGAATTTTAAGTCACTAAAATGTACAAGTGGGAAGAAATATGTTTAAAAGGTGAGATCTAAAATCTGCAAGTGCTAAAAAAAAAAGCCCATGGAGCAGAGATCAAGGAGATCTGATCCCTTGCAGAGCAGCTTTGGTGAGAGAGACTAGCAATAAAGTTTTGAAATGTGCAAAATTAGAACTTGAATGCAGGGTGTATTTGGAAAATGACTGCTGTGTAGTATGAAAAAGCACAGGGATTACAGACAAAGGTAGGACTCCGTGTGACAGGAGGAGTCAATTAGTCCTGCTCTGCCCACACACCCCGCGGCTGTGCAATCCCACTGCACACCCTGTGCCAGCCTCCCAAGGAGGGAGGCTGCAGCTCCCTCACCTAGCAAAAGGGCTGAGGAAGGGCACTTTCCACTGCATTAGCAAACTGGACAAAATCAGAGGCTAATCCATGAAGCATTGGAACTGGAGCATGGGAGAGAAAAGTACCATACCCACAGCTGCAGCAGTGGATTAAAGATCATTAGAAAGATCATCTCTCTCTCCTGGTAACAGTAACCAAACATCATACTGTCTCAGCTGAAACAAAGATATCTCCCCCAAACTTAGGTAGTTTACTATTCTTTTTAATACCTATTTTCATATTCAATCGTTGCCAAGGCTTTGCAATGGTTTTTACAGCCACTTATTTTGATATTCTCTCACTGAGCATGAAGTCCGTCCCTAGTAGACAGCCAACATAAAATACAAACAGCATTTAAGGTCTTTTTTCTAGTACTACATTTGCTTGGCGCTGTCTCACTTCAGTTTGAAAAAAATCCAGCTATAATAGCAGCCATTATTTTAAAGCAGTAAAGTAATCATTTCTCCTCAATATTTCATTTTACTACCTCAAAACCACTTCAAAAATGTTATTTTTACTCATGATATTACTAAATACAACTACTAAGAGCTTAGGAGAAATGTTCATTATAAATAACACTAATTTCACTCTCAGCACAACATTACATCATGCTACTACCAGAACAATCAGAAAAGCTGGCAATCCCCACACCTGATAGAGTAACAGCATACACCAAATACAGCACAAGACATTATGTTAAATATCATCCAAACTGGAAGAACTTTTTAGCTACAGAAACAGTAAGACTGGTCTTCTATTAAAACTTTCAAAAATTATGGCCAAGATTACAGGACTTCTAACTGAGATCAGATACCTGAATTGATAAGCATCTTGACTGCTCACCATAATAGGCCAGCTGCCTTGGCAAAACAGAGGATGAAAGATGTTTTGCACTAAAACCCATCCCCTCATGCAGAGTCATAGAATTAAAACAATCTCCAAATTCTTCTAAAATAGCTGCATGTCTAAATCTCACAAGCTCCAAGGAATTTGCTGAACTTCTTTGTCTTCTCGTGTCCAAAACAAAATTTGTGTTTTTCAGAATCTAATACTGTACACAGTTATGTATACATACATATGCGTACATCCTTATAGACACAAGTGTACACACACATACATACATACGTGTATTCTGACCCTCATTGTACCAAGAAACTTTAAAATGTTTCCAAGGTAACTTATTTAGCTATGGAGCAATTCAAAATCTAATTCAAAGTTTTATCTCTAAAGAACAAAGACGGATGACACAGGCATTAGCTTGTGCAGGAGGATCTGAGAAATCCGAGGCAGGAAAAAAAAAAAGGATCAAAGCAAAGATTTGACACCATCAGTGGCATAGTCATGCTTGGTTTTTTAAAGCAGCTGTATAAAGCGAATCTAAACCTCTACAGGAGGGAATTTTACAAAAAATTATTGAACAAAATAATATAGGAAAAATCAATATAAAAAATCTTGCAACTTCTAACATTAGCTTGGTAGTAAGTCTGAACATCAGAGGGAGTCCATTCTGACAGAGGGTTTTACAGTCCTGACTTCATACCATGGTACTAATCATAACCCAAATGGACACTCTGAAGAATTAAATATATATTTGGCCTGAGCACAGCAAAGTTGAAAATTCTTTTCTCTCACAGGACATCTGATAAAGAAAGCTCAGTAGAAAAATTTATGAAATTGTTTTCTCTCATCAGAACTAACTATTCCAAATGAGCAATTGATTTACAACTAGCAAGTTTGTTGCACACAGGCATTGATACAGGTAAGAGGAAGTAAAACTGACAGTGTAACTCCACAAGTCATAACAATAATATCCTTTGGCCTAAAAAAATCCATTAAAAATAAAATGTTCTACCATAACAAAAAGTAAGTACATCTTCAAAAAAGAATAAAGTGAAATTTAGAACTGCATTATTAAAAAGACCAAATGTATAAAAATAAATTCTAATTAGTGAATTTAAACCCATTTTTACTTTGTAACAGGAGTGACACATTCCAGAACAAGCCTTTTGATTTCTTTCACAGTATTTCAAGACACTACCAGGTTGTGAAGTAATTTTTTTTCCTTGTCTAAAAATAAATCATCAAGAAAACCATTACACAGCACTTCCTGGGCTCTGCTAATTCCTGTCAGCCAAAGAGCAATAGTTTTCATCTTTTGTGAAGTCACTTTCAATAGAGTCAAGGCAATTCAAAACATCACTCCAATTAAACCTGTCCTCTATGTATACTTACACAGCATTAACGTATGACTGTAAACTCACAAATCCTCTATAAAGCAATTTTTGACATAAGGCTTTGCTAAATTTGTGTCCATCTTTTATACAAGTATCAGATATCAGCACTATACAGGAAGAACAAAATTGCCAGGCTGTACTCTAGATTATGAAAACAGAAAGGGAAAAATGGCACAGAATATAATATAGAAGATGAAACTGGAGGTAGACAGATAAAATGGTTGACAAAACAGGCAAAATTTAAAACACTAATGCAACATTAGATATTATTAAAAAAAACAAACCAAACAAACAAACAAAAAAAAACCAAAGGCACACTTTAATTCCTATAGAAAACCAGATTTTTTTCTTCATTGTGATCTTTATTCTCAAAATGCTTGAAATGAAATTTTTTACTCTGAAAACTTCACATCTTTGCATGAACTATATCAATAGCCCTAGATCATGGATGAAAGAACATTTTAAAAACCTTGTTACATGCTGATTCTACTCCAACAGTGATAACAATAAGGAAAGACCCTACGGTGTTCCTGAATTGCCTCTGCTCTCTGCCTACCTTGTTACATCAGCAATCAACAAGGTCTTACCCAAAATGCTAATTAAAAAAACTTGTAGGAAGAAATGTACACAATGCTGATCTGGATTTTTTTTGGAGGCCATTGTTTTAGATTTTTTTATTTATTTATGGTAATGTTGCCTGTTGCAATAAAATATTTCCCTAAAAAATTTATATTGGTCTACCAATTATGTAGCAAGTGTTCCTTTATCTGACGCTGCACACATTATTTCATGCACCCGTATACAACACAGATATGAAAAGAAAAAGGAAGGGGGAAAATACAGGGCATTTTTGCAAGCAGTTTTTTCTATGTAAATTGAATCTTGTCCATGAACACTTCAAATTGAAATCAGTTTCCTCCAATTAATACCATAACAAAGAATCTGGAAAGGAACTTTTTACAAGGGCATGCAGCGACAGGACAAGGGGTAGATTTATATTAGGTATTATGAAGAAATTCTTTACTGTGAGGGTGGTGAGACACTGGAAGAGGTTGCCCCGAGAAGTTGTTGGTGCTCCATTCCTGGAAGTGTTCCTGGTCGAGTTGCATGGAGCTTTTAGAAACCTGGTCTAATGGAAGGGGGCTGGAACTAGATGACCTTTAAGTTCTCTTCCAACCCAAACCATCCTATGATTTTATGATTTTTTTGTATATTAAAATGCCACATGCTTTGCTTTTAATAAAAAGAAACTGAAGTTACTCCTGTTACTATTCCTTTAGAAAAAACACTTATATTCTCTGCTATTACCTGCTTTAATACTGATCAGAGATTAATTAAACTCTTGGGGGAGTGGAGAAAAAACTCAGCAAAAAGGGAATAATATTGGTTCCTCATACAAATGTCTTTGAAAGTAGAATTTTCTAAGAGTAGTTCACAGATATCTACAATAGGCAACTGAGTATTTTGTATCTTGGCATACTTAATCCAGGGGGAAAAAACTCTGAAATCCATTTCCTTCTCTTATCTGCAGTCATAAGATGTAAACAGTTTAAGAGTTAGAACTTGAAAAAAAGATACTAGGAAAATCACTCTGACATAGAACGTGTTTAGAAATAAGGACAATTAGGGGATATCAGAAAACTGAACAAAGGTAAAAAACATCTGAATGGAAAAAATATTAACAAACAGGATGATAAATACCTTGCTACTCTGACATTTTAGTTACGTAGAGCCTTCACAGAGAATGCAGCAGGAGCCTCTGCACGAGAGCTCCATTTTAAATCTTCCCAACTCAACATCTCCTGCTGGGAGAATTTTATCTGAAGAATTTAATTAACAGCAAGTTTAATATAGGGTCTCTAAAGTATACTGTTGGTTTTCATATGGAGTAGGAAAATCAAAACAAGACAGACACGAGCAGCAAAGGGAACAAATTCTGTTTGTCTCACACAAAATATATGCATGTTACCTCCCCCTTTCTTCCCACAGAGTGGAAGGGAGAGGTATGTGAAAACATACAGCCCTGCTGAACAGAACATCCATCACAGAGAGCCAACCCACCCTGCCCCAGGATGGTATCAGATACACTAGGTTCTTTCCTAAACACTCAAGTTTCTTTTTGGATGCTGAAGGAGTTATTTCTGGAATTATGAAAATTTTACAAATCTCTTCCCATGACCTTTCTGACATTCAAACTTTGATGAATAGCTCCCACACTAGATTGCTCATTCTGAGAAGGAAATTTCATGTTCCTTTTCCTTAGTGGTAGATAAATTACGAATTGTCCACAGCAGAGATTAAACACAGTTTACAAATACACTGGCATATCAGTCATTTGTTCTTAACCCAAAAACTCCCGGCCTTTTTTCTGGCATGACCCTTTTCTTTTCAACCCTACAATGATCCTTGTCAAAATCAACTTCTAAAAGCTGTTCTGTACCAGATCTCTGCCATGTCAGAGGTTTTGCAGGCTATTCCTAGTTATACAGTTAGGAACAGACACTAGGCCCAGAGACAAACCAAGCTGCAAAATCCAGCACTCCAAAGTCAGCAAACGCCAAAAACATGGCCAGAAACCACGGGCAAGATGCCTAGGAGCCTTGATTTGCCCTTGCCCTGTGTGCATGCATTATGGTCAAGTTTTTATTTATAGAATTACATACTACTACCACCCACAAGGCTGCTCCCTGATTCAGTTAAAAAGAAGAATCAACACCTGTTTACTGACCAACTCAATATTTTGTTTTCTTCTCAGTATTTGAAATACAGCTTGAGACCTTCCATACTGAGCACTACTCAAGTATTTCTACGAAGGCAGACTCCTCAGTTTCCTGCTGTGGTGTTCCATAGGGCTCACTATGATATCAACTAAGTGTCTTACAAAACACTGTCCTGAAAACACATCCCTAAAACCCATAAAGAACTACCTCAAGATTTGACGTGGAAGAATTCAGGCACAGAAAGGCAAAAAACGTTCAAGATTTGGATGCCAAACTGAAACATCCAGCAGCATATTTACCCAACTAGTGGCCTTGCATATTTTTATTATATATAAAAAACAGAATTTTGTATTTACTTAACACAAAATTATTATCAATTCAATTGCACATGAGAGCTCAGAGCACTTTTCCCAGTCAAATTCAAGGTTCTTAAGTTGAACAAAAAACCCCCACAAGTAGTGACTATCTACAGAAATTCTGATTTTAACTGAATCACCATAAGAAACCTGGGAAAGGCAGGAATGCTGCACAGATCTCAACACAACACTGAGCTGTACCCTATAATTAAACTCTAAAATAAAGTCAACGATATGGCTGATAGTCCCAAGCTTCTCAAATATATACTTGGCCAAAAAATGTAGGGCACCATACTAAAAATAAGAGGATTACCTAGGAAAGGCTGAAATTTTGTAATGGGGTAGGAGGAGGACATACAATAGGACCAAAAGCAAGCCGCACAACACAGAAAACTACAGTAATGTATACCAAAACATACATCCTGAAAGCAATTTTGCACCTTAATGCAATAGTGTGACAAACAGCAACATAATGAAGGGGAATGGAAAATGACACCATATTTGAAGGTTTATTAACACCATGTGGGGCAGATTCCAATAACCCAAAACCTGGCTGAAGAGAACGCTCTCATAGGAATCTGCAAAGCAATTAGGGATTTTGGCCAATGCAATGCTTTTTCAGTCCCCATACAGTGTGGGAATTGGACATATACACCCGAGACAAAACAATAAATATAAAAATTCAGCATTTGTAGAACACGGTAAAAAAACTTAAGCTAGAAGAATTCTAGATCTAACCAGCACGTGCTAAAAAATAAATACCAAAAGTTATTAAAGTCTAATAGCAGATGTTTGTGCAGTCCTGTTCTGACCCTGTTTAATGAAAGCTCTGTGCTGTAAAAGGTTTCAGAGCAAAGGTAATTAATAACAAGCAGAAATAATCATGTTATTATTAATTTACAGAATTGTGTTCACAATTTATCTGGTGTTCACACTAGATAAAACTACCATAAAAACCTTTATGTTCATTCCAATCAGCTTGTCATTTCTGTGCCATATCCACACATCATAGGTAAATGACAAAGGGCATAGCAGAATTTCCAAAAACAAAAATATATTTAATGGAATTAAGACTGAGAGTATGGACCTCATATATACTATGTGCATATACACATTTTAATTATACAGATACATCTGTAAAACACGTTACCAACCTGAAAAGTCAGGATCAATTTTAAATCAATGTCATAATGCAGAAATACTTTTTTTCCCTTCAAACAAGAAAGTGAAGTAACCATCAGAACAAAACTAGCACAAAAAGTAGTGTCTTCTCAATCCCTCAGCATCTTTAAATAAATGATGGATATACTTGCAAATGCACTTTATCTAAGCACAAACTACATTTTGCTCAGCTAAGTCACAAGGTTCATTATCAGGAGAACTGGATGAAATATAAACACTTGTAGTATGTGAAGGATGGCAAACTAAACAATTTAATGTCCCTTTGAGCCACAAACACTATGAAGAACTGTCCCAAAAGAAACCACGCAATAAGCACACTATTACAATCAATAAAATCAAGCCCACACTCAATAATCTAAAAGTCCATCACTATCCTCTTTGACCGAGGTAAAGACCACCTTTGGAAGTGTTATCCACAAGGCAGAATAGCAAAATGAATCCTCTACACACCTTCCTTCCCTATATCCAATTGCTATGTACTTGGACGTATTTACCCCTCCATCTTGGTCTCACACACACTGATGTTCTTTTTTAAAAAAGGTTAAATAAATTAGGACGAGCAGGTTTGGGTTGTTGGTTTTTGTTTGTTTTTTTTAATTACATTCTCAATTAGAATAATTACTGTCAGCAGGCAGCTTAATCTAATATGCAAACCATGGCTATTTACCAAAACAGAAACTGTCTCTCACAGCTCCTAAAGCAAAGTCAAGTTACCCTTAAAGAACAGAACTGTACAGCACCTTTGCAAGCAAGCAAAGAAAACTTTGCTTGTATATATATCTACATAATAATTTTGAAACGTGGTTATTCTTGCTGGCATTCTCTGTGATACATAGTATCACATCAATATGTCTTGCAAAAGAAACTTACACTTCTAAAGAATAAAGTGATCACTTTAAAGAACAGTTCACTTAGTGATCACTCTAAAAAAGAGTTATCATTAGGCCTAAAAAGCATTAAAAATCCTTGTGGCCAGGTTCAAAAATTTATTTAAGGTATCTCTCTGAAATAGTACTGATTCCATCAGGAAGTTAGGTATCTGAATATATCTGTGGACCCGAGTCCACTTGTACACTAATCTCATATAAATCAATTTTATTATGAGAAAGATATAAGAGTTTATTTTTGATGTTATATAAAAGTAAAGTAAATAGTAGTGCAATTTAAGAGATCATTTCTTTCAAATAAAAAAATCTCATTAATACATCACAACCAGGAATTTACATATCTTAAATTACCAGAAAGACAGTCAATTACACTAAAAATACGTACAAGCATCCTGTTTAGGCCAAGTTAGGATGAGGTATTTGCTGAAAACAAACTTGCCAATTCCTCTGTCCTCTACAGAGCTCAATACCATTAAACCTTAGCAGCAGTGAAAAACAAGAAGAAAAATCTATATGGCTTAGCTAACATTGAAATAAAATTTTAACTACATGTTAAACATGCAAGTTCAGAGAGTTCTCAAACCAAAAATGTGGCAGTTGAGAGGCATGTGTCTCAGTCAAAACCACATGAAAGCACACACTGAAGACAAAACACTGCCTGTCTCTGTACAACTTTGTATCACTATACAAAAAGAAAAGAAAGAAGAAAAATAGATAACAATATGAATTCCAAAGAAACATTCTGCACCAATCAACTGCAACAGTTACTCTCTCTGGTTGCAGATCCAGCCTTTGCAACTGCCACAGAATGCTCTCACACATTTTATAATAATTTAGAATATATAAAAAACAACATCCGAAAGCATAAATAGATAGTTACAAAAAAGTGGTAGATATAAACTATTATATATGGCTTACTGGTGAGATTTTCACCGAGAGCCTCAAAGTATCTCAGTAATTACTTTGGTAGTGAAAAAAACCCACATGATTTTGGGAAAAAAGACATGATAAAACCCCAAAACTGTTGCATTTGGCATGTTGTTTTCATAAGAGAAAACTAGAGTCTATTCAAGACAGTATTCAAGACACTCCTTCACGTGCATTACACTTCATTCTGTGTGGTTTGTACTTCTAGGATTTTGTGCACATTCTCTTTCCACTCAGGCTGGGATCACAGGTCTAAATGGAGGGAGTATGCTATCTCGGCTCCAAGTTTCCAAAAAATTTTGAAGTTTCAACTATTTATCTGCCTCTGATTAAAAGGTTTAAACAGAGAGAAAGTAAGGGAAAGATACAAAAGCACACTAGTTACATTTTACAGTAAATATGTGTATTTTCACTTTAAAACATCTGGTACAGTATGAACATGTGTACAAAAACCACTCAAGATCCTCTGGTGGCCATTCTACCACACAAGGAAAGTGAAGAAGAACTGAAACAAAGCTCAGTCATTTTACTTTCATCTTGGATATCCTAATGACCAGAGTGCACACTATCATCCTGTCCATCTACTTTTCCTTTTCCAGCTTCTTTCCATAACTTCCAAAAGACCAGGACAAACCTTTCACCTGATTTTGACAAAGTATAAAGAAATAAAGAATACCTAAAAGCTTGCTTGTTCTAATAAAAATCAAAAGATAGAGGTGACAAAGAAATTAGTACTCTACTAAATCAGCAGCTGTTGCCTATAGTTATCTTTTGTATTGGAGATACTGTGGGAGGAGGATAAGAAGGTGGGTGTTGAGGGTAGGTATTATATCTGAGGGTTCTCCGTGGCATTTTCATAGAGACGAGATGCAGTTATCTTAAAAGAATTTTATAGACAATTAAAAAAGCAGCTTAACTACTTCTGCCCTTATAAGGATCCACTTGTTAAACACAAATGTCTGAAAATACTAGGGTCCTAGATCCAAGAGAAAAACATATCATTGGATGCACAGAAAAATTGTCTAGTTTGCTCCAATGCCTTGACAGCATAACTTCTGAAACCAAAGTAGAAAATGGTATTCTAACTCTCAATAGTCATCGTATTTCTTCATCAAGTAATCAATTCTGATATCTATATTCATTCTTTAGTCTCATGTTAAAAACCAGTAAAGTTTCTTTCCACAATCAAGCTAGAAGTCACAAGTCCTATTTACAAAAATACACTAACATTTTTGTTCATTTAGTTCAACAGTCAGCCAAAGGGTATCATTTATGAAAGACGGGGAAAAAATAGATCCTAATTTGTCTAGATGCTTTATCTTAATCTCATAAGGGAAAAAAAAGGAAATGCTGTCAATTCCTATTTTAAAAAGGTTTCAATTTTTAAATTGCTAGCAATATAATCACAACTGCCTTTTTTACCCTGGCTCCTGCAAACCTTTCAAACATTATGTTTGTTATATCCTGCAACTGGTCTTTCTTGTTAACAAAACTGAAAGAATATGTGCAACTTACAGAGAATGGCTTACTGTCTGAACAATCAACACAGCCCTCAAAAATTATGTTAAATTGTATCTCCGGACAGCTGTCAAGGAAGAGGGCAGGGCACATAACCCTATCTCTAAGTGGTATGAATGAGTTTAAATAACAAAATACATCATGCTTCCTATTTAAATTGCATACTTATGAATCATTAGAAAGCTATCATTGCATTTGTTTGGATTTTGCCATTCTCAGTTAGACAGGATCTTAATGCAAAAGGAAACTGTTTCATGTAGGCAAACAACTGCTTACACAGAAAAATGCATTTCCAATATTTGTATTAAACAAACATTGAAAATTACTATAATCCATGTAGACCATCCCTTAACTAATAATACTTTATCTAAACTCTTGACAAATAATTACATTAAAAATATAGAGCAATTACCATTATTCCTCTCAATAGGCCAAAAGTTATTGTCTTTGCTTAACAAAAACAAGTAAACAAAAACCCACCACAAACCCAACACCTTACCTAAAAAAATCCCCAGCAAAAGCAAACAAAACCCTCCAAAAAACCCCAACAACTAAGTGAAAACACCTTCTTGGAAAAAATGGTTCTTTCCAAGCATATGTGTTAGGAGCAATGAAAACACAGGTTGACAAGTTAAAAAAGAACTGATCAAATATATAAAGGAAATAATTTTCGTAATATATAAGGTAAAAATAATCTTTGTAAGTAAGATTATATTTTCTGCTGCATTTCTGTTAAGTATGATGTAACATAATTCCTTGTACCACAAGGAGGGAGGACATCAATTTTGATAACAAGGCTGTATTTATGAAATAAGAATCTGTGCCAAAACAGGCCACTCTTCACTTACTTTGTAGAATGACTGACACACCCAAAAGAATAATTTGAAGTGATTCTTACTTTGATGGCAATTGTTCACATCTCTGCTGACTGTAACAAGGAAAACATTTGCTTTCCCCCAAGCAACTATTCAAGTGCAGATTTTAGTAATTACAGTATTCAAAGAATCCCTGGATTTGGACTCCTGCTGTCTGAAAAGCAGCATTAAAACATGCTCAGTTTACAAATATTACAACTAGTCCACAAAATTGCTTTAACACTTTTTGATCCTTAACTAGACTTGCTTTAACATCCTCCAATCTCCTGACTATGCACTAGTGATCAGGTCAGGACAGGACTCCACAACCAGGTGTCAGGGTCTACAGACAGTCATCAAATAAAATAGCCCCAAATTAGTTTTCCTTCATGTTCAAAGGTAGACTTTACACCCTTTAAGTCAAACTCTCAAAAGCACAGTATCATCTATAAACATTTCTACAAATATACTGTATGTTGTCTATAATGGTATTTCCTGTATACCTTTCCGCGAGTTTACAGCAGACATTTTACAAATCCTTCTTCCTCTGTAAATGTCTAAATCCCAGCAGGCTTCTGGCAGGTCACCAAAAGTAAACCACTGTGCAAATAGCAAGACATAATTCTATCATTATGAAATGACACAGAAGAAGCAAACTTTCCAATTAATTTTAGCAATTACATGCCTAAAACAGGGTCTAAATTTAACATAAATTAGTGTAAAAAAAATAATCAACAAAGTAAATAAAGCAGACTTGAAGTGTACCCTGAAGAAAGTGCTCTAAGTCACATGCCAGTCAGAGCTATGATGGTTATTTACTCTTGCATTACCAAAAAAAGTAGACTATATGAAGAAACTGCCTACTGGTTCAAAGGCACTGAGATACCTAGGTTTCTTTAACATAGGAAGTTTTTATCTAGTCTTAAGTTATATACCTCAAAACACCTACCTAGAATTAAGACTACTACATAATTTTGGGTGGATCAAAATGATATATTACAAATAAGGGTCGGTTAATCTACTTAATAGGTAAATTATTTCAAGTATACCTAATATTTACAAATAGATTCATTTTTTCAATCTATGACTAAATATCCCTAGATTCACAGAAAATTAAAGTGCTTTCTGTCAAAAACTGAACACAGTAAAATATTTTCAAGTAGAAAATAGAAAAAATATAACGCTATGTTCTTGATAAGCACACACAAACTTAATGCAAGCAAAACTATGAGTTTAGAAACAAACCATCATGAGTGTTTGATCTTTAATTTTGTATGTTACATTATTTTCTGATCTTTGTGATACAAATCATTGTCAGCTAATACTAAAGATTGAAAAAATGTTTATCAGCCAAAGGAAGTAGAGGAAAGCTGGCTGTAGAACTAGGGCACTATCCGTTCATTTGCTAAATCTCAAATAAATCCAAGTGGCAATTGTAGTACCGATTTCAATTACATTTGTTAGAAAAAATTATGAACTTTTTGGAAGGACCCATCTGAAATAAGTCATGGTAACATCAAGACCTAATTGATTGTCTAGCATCGCACACAGCAGTATGTTCCTGTTTCTACATAATACCTCAGTAAAGCCTACAATCAATCACACTGCTATACTGAAAACAGAAAACAGGTAACATTATTTACCTTTAATTTCTCTTTACCACAGTACAGCAGACTTTAAAGAAAAAAAAATTGAAAAAAACCCACAACAAAACAGGACAAAGATGAACTTAGTTGCAAAGTCCCAGTGTCAGGAACAAAGATAGGCCTAAAAAGAAACTCATTTAGAGTCCTCATACAGTTAAGAGAATGCCTTAAAAGCAGTATATTTAATAGACGCATGGTGAAGTGGGGTGGGGGGACAAATATATGTGAACATACAATCTACAGCTAGCTTTTTTCCCTCCTCAGGAAGAAGCACAATTAGTTTGTTAGTACAGAGTGGGAATACGATACCAGGCAGTTATGATCCATTCCTATCCCAGAGATTTTTAACATTCAACTATGAAAGCTTTACAGTTCCCATATAGTTCCTTTAACATTATTTTTTTTCATAATATTAATTTCCATTACAGACACAAAGTAATAGAAGCACACATGTAGAGTCTGGCACGCACTCATCCAAAGAGACCTCATCTCTCCCCTTTTTAATGAGCCACCACAGCTGCGGTCCCAAAGATGAGAGTAGCAGGAGAGCAGCATTCCATATGTCGGTAAACAACTTACAAGTTAACTCTAATCAAAGCAGGTTAGTTGTTTGCTTATCAAGTGCTGAAGAGACTAACAGTAGTGAGCAAGAACACCTAGCTAAAGCAGACAAACGAGATCTCACAGATCTGCAAAACATCAGGTCCAATCAGGTGATTGTTACCTATCCAAATTACCTATTTGAACATTCAAATTAAGCATAGTAACTACAGCTATGCTGCAAGATCCATAAGTGTTCTTTCACTGTCAAATTGCTCCCATGCCATTTTAAGAGGTTATTTCCATAAAAACCCTGACTATTTGTCCCAGATGTACTTCAACAGCTTGAGAGAAGCAAACTAACCTCTACTTGCCACTGTGGACCAGTCTCTTGTCCTACCAGTCAATTCAGGATCGGTCCCGCCATTTGTTTGCCAATGCTTTCATCACCTGTCTTCGGCTGGAAGTTACCTTGCTAAATTGAGGTATTCATTACCCATTCTAATTCTGAAGCTAACAGTGGACAGATAAACCTGCTTAGACACGTTAAAATAATCCGAAGTACTAGTTCATTAAAATTCAGATGTTCAGTAATGCAAACAGTAAGAACGGATTCCATAAGCATTTATTTTATGTAGGCCAAACCAAACATGTTTTCATACACTATTAATTTTTAATATATCTCTTGACAATGCTACTGAAACTCATTGGAAGGTCATAATACATACTGTAATTTAGAAATTTAAATATTTAGACCTCAATATATCACATGGAAGCCCTTTGGAAGTTTTGCAAGTTTCACATTCTATCTTCGATTTTAGTTCAATATATTTAAGACACTGGACCACACAATTTCTAATAAGGTGACTGTATAACTTTCTCCAGTGGCAGAATATGGTTGCAGGCAATAGCCCTTTCCATGTTATATGTCAAGTCAGCTGATAAGTGTACATAGTACAGCTCCAAGGCTTCCTAGAAACTATGCTTACACTATCTATCTTAGAAATCAAGCACACAGGAGCTAAACATCACTCCTGACTACTTGGTCCAGTCTACCTCCAGCCATCAAAGAAGCTGTGGGCATCACCAAGCTGTTCTCATCCGCTATTATTCTTCAGGGGGCCAACTCTTTCCTACTACAAGAAGATACGTATCATAGGTGACATCTGAAAATATTAAGCCCAGGAGTACAGTACCATTTGTTTCAAAAAGAACACAAGCTTTTCAAGAGATGAACTGATTAATTGCCCTAGTAGGCAATAGGCAATTTGTATGTTTACTAGAGTAAACTAGTTTATTGGAGAGTGATTTTTCCTGCTAACAAGAAAATACATTTACAACTAGCTGATTAATAAGAACGCAGAAAAAGACCATGCTTTATAATGAGATTTTTCTTGTATGTAGTAGGACTGGAAAGTACCATCTAATCCATTTGGTAACCTTTTCAATTTTTTATGTCATATTTCATTAATTACCTTTCCTAAGACATCAGCGAATACTTAGATTGATTCCTTCACACATTAAACAGTTTACTACGATTACTCGAAACTCCGGATTGTAGGTTCATTTGAAAGCTCTTTTATATGAGTTACCAATAGCACCCCTGTTTTTGAAAGTTCAAAAGCCCTTTCCACTATCACCTCTACCTAGTAATAGCTAAAGTGCATTAAAAAAGTGACACAATTATTTCTAAGCAATATACAGTACATTCCTCCTCCCAACCCCCAGTTGTGTCACACTATCAATAAAGACAAGAAAAATAACAGTTTCAACTAAAGTCCTTCTATCATTTCATAGATATATTCCTGACCAGTGGAGGAGGAACCACCTTCGGAAGTTACCCTTCTTCAAGAAAAGATCAGCTATATATGAGCCACTTCAGGTAAAGCTTGTCTAATGTGCCTAGCAAAAAATTTCTAATGATGACAATTCCACAGTCTTCGTAGGAAATTTATTTCAGTCCTTATCCATCCTTTTTCTTGGAAAAGATTCTTTTCTTCTCGTGTCTACTAACCTCTAAACTGAATTTTCTCTTCTGCAACTTAAAATCATAATGTCCTGTCACATCCCAAACAACATGGAGAACCATTTTTTACCATCCTTCTACACATCCAAAGGCAATGACCTTAACTCTCCCAGTATCATCCTCTCTGAGTTAAAGAAACCCCAACCTTTTTTAAGGTATCTGGGGTGGTGAGAGGGAAGGAAGAAATTCCTGTGATGAAGAAAACGGCCAGTTTTAGTGATAGGTTCTCTAATTTTCAGAAAAATAAAAGAGAAGAAGTTCAGGAAATTGAAACAAAAATATTCAAAATATTTCTCAATTTAACAACCTAACTTATCTCTAGTTAGGAAAGCAATACCCAAGGGAATACACCGTCTTTCATTATATTGCCCTTATAGATCACCCCATGCACCATCAGGACTATTAGGAAGGAGACTGAGTTCTCCAGTAAAAGCAACAGAAAAAAAGCACATGCTCAAGTAATTAAACACATGCCTCTTCTGATCTACAGTAACAGTTTACACTGACACTAACTGCATTTAACAATTTTTGTACACATCGTAAGTATTGCCTGTGAAGTCTTCCAAATATGTGAAGATTTCACTTCATAAAAATCATCATTCAAGTCTGAGAAGAATATTCTGATCTAATCTCATCTCTGAATGGATTCTAATGCCCTATTTGTCATAGTTCAGCAACCGTCATCCACAAAGATTTCTTTTTACAGATTTTTTTGTTGTTGTTTTGCACAAAGCACACGATTTGTTGAACTGCTATCCTGCATCTAACCAAGCAATGCTGCTAGGAGAAATGTACTATTCTGACGAGTTTGATTTGACTATGTTAGTCCTACTGGCAGAGTACAAACTGAAAACAGAGTTTCTGAGGAACAACTTTCAATTTTAAGCATAAGCATGTGAAAAAAGTCTGCAGAAAACAACTGGGAAGATACCATCTTAAAATACAGGGTGTTCCAAAAGATATTTTTGGCTGTAATAAGCAAGACTTTAGAGCTGGCCTTTGATTAGTAGGATGGCCTCTGCTGTAAACAACATTTTTAGAACACAACTATAGTTCTTGGGAAGGGATACTTCTTGGGAAGGGATGTTTTAGATTTGTCCTCAGACAAAAAGAAAAAAAAAAGTAAATATCATGTCTGCATCTGTCAGTGACCATTTTCTCCTTTTCAAAGATTCCACTCTACAAGTACATCTCTATTAAACTGGTAACATAGATGTGTACACAAACATGAGACCAAGAGACAGACACTGATTACTGGATTCAAGCTCTCCCAGAAGACAGCCTCCTATATCAAAGTCTGTAGCAATTTGTACTAAAATGTACTCGATGTCTTATCATAAGAATAAGACAGTCCTTTAAAACTCCGCTGTCTTCAAATAAAGAAAAAAGTTTGTTTGTGGATGAATTTTCGCTTAAAGAAAATTCCAGTGGAACCTGCCAATACAAGAGTCCATTGCATTCAGCTACCTTAACAGGACATCCTCCTAATTCATTTCCACAACTGCTGAAATCCCCTCAGTATCCTGTCAGCCCTTGCTTTAGATGAGGGTAGCCAGTGGCACAGTATTATATATGAAGGGTCAGTAGCTCTGAAATGATTCAATCCCGTTGCTCAGAAAGACAGCTGGACATAGTGACCTTCAGAACAAGGTTCATCTTTTTTCCCAGGCTTTGTGCAAGAAAAATAAACTCGAAATGGCAGGGAGTCTCGATAACTAGCTGAGGAAGCAGCCAGTGCCAATCTTACTGCAAAAAACCTATCCCAAGTCACAGAGTAATAATAAATAATTAACAAACAGCAAAGTAAAAGTAGTTTTGCTTCTCCATTCTGCCAGCTGTTTAGTATTAACTAGTTTTTGTGCCTACTGATCAACAGCCCAGAAAAATCTATACTGAAGTAAAAATTTGCATCCAGCATGTCTGTCTCACACACATCTCTGACTTGTCTGTAGTCTGATCAATGCCTGACCCTTTTATAACTAGCACATACAGTTAAAACACTACTTTGAGATATTTATATTTTTTCATGCATAGTAAACCAATGCTGTCACTGGAGAACCAAGCTGAACTCCTCAGTTTCCTCCACTGGCAAATGAACTTTAGTCCACTTCAGTCAACACAAGCTATCAAAAGGTAGAGTCATCTTACAAACTGAAAATAAATTTAGAACTATGATATATGACCAAAGCCGAAGCAGCAGTAAGTTTTCTGCACCTTCAAACAAATAAAAATTAATATGTAATGCTGATACAAAAAAAACAAAAATGAAAGCTGATCGTCAGAATTAGAACCCAAGAATTATGTTGGAAGTAATTACAAAAAATAATAGTAAAAAAAGAAGGTTCTGAAGCACTACAATACGAAAAAAAAAAACCAGTCAATATAGGGGTGGTATGCCTAATTATCAAACTACCTGTATTACATTACCTTGTGAAGAACAGCATCTTAAGCATGTAAAATGGTCACAAAATGAAAATTGTATACATTAAAAAACTATTATGCCATGGACTTTACTAACCTAAATTTGGTGTAAATTTCCATGTCATCAAGACCCAGGCAGTTTGACTGGTCACTTTGCTATACCACAAGTTTAACTATGGACATGTACTTTAATCAAATATCTCCACTTATGCAATTTGCTTAGAACCTTGACTTAAAAAGGCAGCATTAGTATTTAGGGTTACAAAGTGGTTTTTGTATTTTTTTTTCTATACAAGCAACAAAAGCCCCCACAAAAATAATTTGAAACCTTGAAGCATTACTGATATAACTATCTTTTAACAGCCCTCTTTTCTGACCCACTCTTAAAACAAATATATAAATAACCAAACTCCAAAGAGAGTCAAATAACAAAGATCTAGGCACCATGTTGTCATTCACAGAGTTCTTAATTCTGCACTGATGAAGTAGGACTGCCAGTGTTTCATTCTCAACTATTTTTCATATGCTTATTTTTTACTTTCAGTCTCTGAAGTGAGAGAGATGTTGATAGGATACAACCTGCATAAGCAACTTAAGTGCAGTCCAACTCTATCTACAGTTTTGGATGCTATAATAACTGAAAAATCCAGCATATCCAAAGTTATCACGAGCTTACTTAAATGTACTAAATATGGCAACAAAACAACTTTCCCTTGAGTAAATGAAAATAATTTCCAGAAGCAAATACTACAGCAAATACTTCAGTTTTTCTCCACTTCTTGTTCCCCCAGCTCCCAAATCTTCTGCATGTATTGAACAATCTTCCAACACTGTCTTTCTTTTCATCATTCAGAATATGCAGGCAAGTATAGCTGGCCTAGGAATGTACTCATTCTGGATGAATAAGAAAACTGTGCAACTCTTCTTATCTGTAGGGTTGAATTTCAGTAACAAGTTATACGCTTCCTAAATCTTTGACCTTTATTTTGCAGTCAGAAAGAATACTTGAAATAAAGCTCAAATTAAAATATTGTTTCAGTCACAGTGTTATTTCAGTAACAGTGAATTACCTTTGCAACAAATGTCGCTTCTTTTGTATTGAACTAAGAAGCAACAAACCTATGTTCTCCTTTCACAAATGACATTTCATTGTTGCAACAGCAAGAGCTAGTGCCAACAACTGTTTAAAAAAAGTTTTAGAACAGGAAATAAACTTACTTTTACCAAGAACAGTCAACCATTGGGTAATTGCACCTTCAGACTATCATTTAGCAACTTAACTATTGGTTAAAGTTTGCTAGGATGCAATAATAGAAAGGTATGTGAATTGGGAAGGGCATGTTTACCTTTCAATTGCACTGGATATCAGCCTGTAACAGTTTCACTTACTGGGATAAAAGTATGTCAGTTGTTTTTCTCATATCAGACTGTTTGGATTTTCACATTCATAGTCAATTGCCTGTTTCCGAAACTCATCTCGAGTATGAGCTGAGTAAAAAAGCAAAATTATTTTACTCCACCCAGTCTTTATATGCTTCCCTCTGCAGTGTCCCTCTGTCCCTCAACACGCTACTGTTCATATACTCAAGTACTGGAAAGATTTCAGCTTTCAGAGGCTAGCATTAAAAACAATGCACAGTGCAGCCTGATCCTAAAAGGATCTGGGGTTCATTACATCAGTGAAAAAAACCCATATTTTACTCTGAAGATGAATACTTGCAGCAGTGATGAAAAGTCTCAAAGCCTCCACAGCTCAAGGTAAAGAAAGCCGTCTGAGCTTTCTCTCTTGTAAAAGAAGAATGATTACCCTTTCAAGGTCTTACATTGAATTAGATTAATCTCTGTTAGATTTCAGTCCACAACTTCTTTCCTGTCTTCTGCTCCATAGACAATCCCTTCTGCTCTAATTAGCTTTAGGTGTCTTATTTAACAAAATCATTTTAAAGGCCATTTTTTTAATTGCACTCTGAATAGAGGCATACACTCCAACTGCTTCTTGCATGCAGGCTGTTCAGATTTCCATTAACTGCTTTATGGTTCTTCCTTCATTCTTCTAAGCTGAAAGTTTCAACATTTACAAAAACAAACAAACAAGCAAAACAAAAAAAAACCACCCAAGTAGGTAGCTGAATGGGACTCTGGAGAAACAGGCAATTTCCCTGTGTTGTTTGCTATCTCAGCTGAAGCACAGAAGAAATAGCAAGGAACGACAATACTAGTTTCCTGGTTCAGTTTAGCATATTTTGAGCTAACTCAGTTGTTTTTGTACAAACTAAGGTGAAGAGGCATTCATGCAGCTTTCCATAGGCTCTGCTATCAAATGCAATACAATGCATTGGCTCTGGAGTCTGGATATGGGGAACAGAGACTACAGAAGAAACGATGCAGGAAGAAAAACTGCTTTAGTTACTGCCCCGTGTTGTGTTACAGAACTGTGTGTAGTGTGTTTTAAAAAAAAAAAAAAATCATAAAATCCCTAACACAAATTACTACGGAGCATTTAATAACGTGCTATTCGAAAGATGTTGCAGTTCAAGTTCTGCAAACTACAATCCAGTTACTTCAGAAATAAAGTATGGTTAAGAAGTCAGAACTCTGAAAATTCTAATTAAGCAACTAAGATGTTCTGTTCGCATCCTCACAGATGCCAAACAGACCCAAGACTTTTTAACAAGTTTCCTCAGGTTGAGATATGGTTTCAAATCACAGCTAAGATGATCTAACAATCTCCTCCCTCTCACTTCCTCCCTTGCACTAGTACTAACATTTTTCTGAACTTTTAGGGATCCAGCTCAGTGGTCTAAAGCAGCAGAAAGTTTTTCTTTGTGTGGGCAGAAGGGAAGGATAAGCTCTATGCAGGAAGGGAACTCCCTGAAGTAGCTCACCATTGGGTGGGGAAAACAGCAGAGCCAGACAAAAGAAGTGACACATGAGGCCTGGGAGAAGGGAAGAGGTGGGTCCATCCTTTTCAGCAGCCTACAACCAGATTCATCTTGCTGCAATGGAGAATGCTAAACAGAAAGTAAACTGGGATGCTCCTATGAAATTATCTGACATTTTGTTTGGATTCTTAAGCAGAATCTCAACCCCTGCCCTCTCAGAAAAAGCAGGCAGATCTACAGGCATGAAGTTCACTCTAAAAAACAGTGCTTTGAATATGTGGTATGGGAAAATCCTCCCTTCGGCTTCCACCAGCCTCAGAAAACCTTAGCAGTGATCAATGCTATGAGACATACACATACGTTTTGCTGAAATAAAATACACTGCTTCATTTAAGATTTCTTTGCTTATCATTTTATTTCCAATTATTAACCCAGAAACGGACATCTGCCTTACTGGAATTATTTACACATTCTATCTTTTTTAAGTAAATCACCATTTAAAGCGAGTTTGGATTAATCTGACATATCTAGGGTGTTTTCTCTTCCCTAAAGATAACTAATCCAGCTTTAGCAGCTTTTCAGACAAGCCATTTCATCTTTTATGTCTAGAGTCCAGAAGCTGGAACACACTATAATTTAAGGTACAGGAGTTGGCCTGAAGCTGGTATTGTCAAGGCAGGCTCAAAGAAAAACCTGAATCTGCAGGATCCAAACTTTTTTACCTGACTCAAGGGCTAGAAGACAGAGACCATGATTTTACATATCTTTACAATGCAGATCACAGGAAAAAAATGGCACTCTCATCCTTTATGACTACAGAAAGGGGAAAACTAAGTCTTTGAGCTTCACCTTTACTGCCTCCCCATTCCTTCTACAGTAGCAGTGCTCTTAGTCTATTAAGGTGAAGAAATGGCTAGGAACAGTAAATAGAAGGCAAGAAAAGTTCAAAAAGTTAAGCAAGACAGACAAACTGATGAATACATAACAGTGCTGGAACAACTGCATACAGAGACATTCTTCTGTATGAAGTGAATTATATTTAAACTTAATTCTGTTATTTACATGACAAGAAAAGACAATACTAGCTATAATTCAGCAAAACCCAGATGAATAGTAGAGGGCAAAGCTTGGTGAGGAACAGCATGTAAATGAAAGAAACCAGGAAAAGAACCTCCAAAGAGTCTTGGAAAGTGCACTTTGAATGGAGAAAGCTACATTCAAAGGTGAGAAAATAGGAGGGACAGAAAGAACAGCTACATCTATTTCACTTGCAATTTTTAAGTTCTGTTAGACTTTAGGTTCATATCCTAAGACTAGATAAAAATGAAGTTTTCTTGAGGTATGTATGTGATAAATGGGTCATCAAAACAAGATTAAAATTATCTTGCTAGATACACCTTTTGCTGTCTTCTGGTAAGTTCTCAGATGTTCAGGTAACATAGAAAAGCTAAGGCAGGATGGGACCTCAGAAAACTGAGTCCAAATCAAAGCAGAGTCAGCTAGAGGAGACTGCTCAGGTCTACATCTGGTTGGTTTTCACTGTGCCCATAATCTCTCTGGGCAACCTGTGCCAGTGTTCAATCATCCTCATGTCAAAAAAACCCAAACCAAAACAAACAGACAAGCAGACTAAAAAAAAAAGCCAACAAAAAAACCCACCAAAAACCAACCCACTCTTTTTTCTTCTGTTTTAATTCTTTTTGTGTCCTGTTGTTGAGCACCACTGAGAAGGGTCCAGGGCTCTTTTTTTTTTCCATTTCCCCTCTCCAGTCAAGAACTTACTTTAATAAGATTCCCCCATGAGCTTTCTCTTCTCCAGACTAATTCACTGAGGCAAATCAATATGCTCTTTACACAGTGCACTCCAATCTTTGGTATCACACCATGCAACACAAGTCATGTTGAATGATAAAAGTATCTTAAAAATGGTATTTTTTTTCCCTGTGTAGAAGCACTATGAGTTTCAGGTCTAAGGAAACCACGCTCACAAGAAGCAAGTTTATTACAGAGTTGCAATGCTGATTAGACAGAAGTCACTGCTATTCTAGCTTTTACTTTTCTTCTTAGTGCTTTTAACTGCTCTGCATAGTTCCAAATTAGGAACAATTATAACTCTTTCACATACTAACTGAATATTAGAAAACCCTTTTTGTCAATAAAAGTGCTTTCTAAGGAACATACATAGATGGGCCATGAAAATCCACACCATGTGCACAAACAAGCATGCTAGCAAAATTTAAGTACAGGCTGGTCTGACACTCACTTCTCTGCCCTGAATCATGGCATTTGTAACCAGTGGGATATCTCACAAGTGTAATGGACAAGCAAGACCAGGACTGCAATTTTCTGGTCAGCTCAAAACATACAGACAGCTCAAAAAAAGAGAGTACACAAAATTTATCACAATCAGAAAAATTTTGTATTGGTACTCCTTCTAAAGGGGGAGGGAGAGGGGAAGCTTCCAATTCCTGATAGTGTTTTAAATCTACATTCATAATTTGAAGTAATATACTGAGTGTTTATGCTAAAATACTAACAAATTCTAGTATATCTGTTCCTTGCTCTTAAGAACTGATATATATTGATTATATGTACAAGAAACGTATTCTAAACCCAAATTTATTGCATATATTCACTCAATGCAGCCAATGTAAAAATGTCATCTTGCGCTTAAAATATAACATGAAATTCACACCCTCAGATTTTACGTACATCAACTTCTGAGTTCAGGTTCTCAGTTTTCAATTTGATTCTCAGTATTCTATTTAATCTGTTTTGTAATTTTTATTTTTTTTTAAATAAGGGTAAATTTTAAAGAAGCAGCTGAACTGACTGCATATTCACCGCAACAAATGTGTGCTGCCAGTATTTATTGCAGTAAGCAACTTAAGGGGACAGCAGGAGTAGGAAAACAAAACAAAACCAGCTGTGATCTCATTAGCCAAGCTCATTATATAAGACCTAATTAGCCACCATTCCACAGTAATGTGAATAAACCCTATGGACACTGATGAAAAGGGGGTACAGGTGCTGAATAATCATATAGCACTGCAGCACACTGTCAACTTAGCTGAAGTTCTAAAATATATTTGGGTAAGAGCTCCACTAATGCACACTGTAGAAAGCCCATGGTCAGGCTTTGCAAATGCAAAGCCCTCTTTGCTTACTAATTACAGTACGAACAGCAGTTCAAATATGAACATGTAAAACAGGGCAGGGGACAGGGCGTGTGTTACATGAAACAAACTTCAAAACACTTCAGTCTCCTTCCATAAGCATGTTTTATGTTAGTATTATTTAATACTTCTGCAACATCAGAAATATGAACAGAATTTTATTTTGGGCTATTACACATACGCTTAATCTTGATTTCTCAATTTGTCTCCTCTTTTAATTTATAAAAAGTTTAACCACTCCTGTATTAAGTTCTTAAAAAAAAAAAAAGGCCTGTAATTATATACTTCAGGCAATTTTTTCCCCTTTTCCATCAGTTTTGTCACATGAAAGATGAACAACACTGTCATGTACGAATATTTACTGGCAGTCTGGACATCAAGTCAGCTACTACAGCCTCACTTAGAAGAATCACCAATCAGGATAATAAAAACTTCTTACATAAAGTTGTTTAACTTTTTAAGCAATTTTTTAAAATGTTTCAGTATTTTAAGCCAGTGTTGCGGGTTTTTTGTGGGTTTTTTTGGACTAGGATTTTGAAACAACAATGCAGCTTAGAAAGTTATTCTCAGCTTTCTCCTCTTCTGCAATAATTTTCACTTCTCATTACTAGTTCATGTTTGAACGTTATAGCCAATGGTTTGATGCTGCACTAGAGTGGAGAGACCATTTCCATTAGAAACTTACTTGTTAAAAGGGAATTGATATATTTAATATCCAGCTCAAATTTCAGCATTTCAATTTCTACTGAATCTACAAATAAGCCCAGATACTTTTTAATAAAATATTTTTTCTGAAAAAAAAATAAAAATTAAGAGAACGGTTTGGTTCAAGTTCTGCACAGACTAATATTTTCTCTTTTCCTTCTAAAGGAAGATAATTTCTCAGTTATCCAGATCCACTGATATACTTTGTTTTGTATGAAATGCCATTTACAAAATAATAATGCAGCACAGCTATGACAGAAAATAAATCATGTAGCAAAAAAGGTATTTTTTGCATAATTAGTCCAATTTTAAACATAAGTGAAAAGAATACTTTACATGAACCTGTACATATAATATGATTCCTGAGAAACTAACTTGAGAAAACACCTGAAAAAGACCATCTTTCCTCTAAAGACTGTACAAAAATTTCCGCAGGGTTGATACGAGAAGACTTCCAGTGATGGCCACATGACAATACCAGTCTTCCAAGAAGAACTTATACAAATTTCAATAGTGTAAATCTATTTAATATGACTCTCCCTACACCAGTCTCTCCAGAAGATACATTTTATACCTTTGGCACACATCCATTCAGATAAAGGGACAACAGTACCTACTCAGGGAAGAACAAAATAAAATAGGCATACTATGAAGATTATATCAGCAAAAGAAAGCTCAAACTTTTGAGTGATAAATTAAAAATAAATTTTATCAAACAACTGTTACAAAATTACAAGTCTAGCCTCACATTCTAGAGACTCAAGATGTACAAAAGTATCATCCATCAGCATTTGTAAATATTTGAAGTATTTATATAGGTAAGAACAACTAAATTATTGATATTACCTTTTTTTCCCCCCCTCTGGACAGAATATCAAATATTCCAGGCGAGAATTTACACCTATCTGCAATTATGATGAGCCTAAAAAACCATCCCCCAGCCAGCTGTGATGGAATTTCCCCTCTTTTCTGCAACAGGTCAGGGTGACATCAGGTAAAGACCATCACAAGTGTTCACATTTCACTCTCAAGATGCACATGTGTTGATGGTCCAAAGCTACAGCTACACAGTGATTTTCCCAAGGTCCTAAAAGGACATATCTGAGAAGCCAACATCCCTTCTTATACCACTGTAGTCCCTATTTTCATTGCCCTGCACATCCACAAAGAAAACATAAGTAAAACAAGAACAAAAACTATGTTCAAAACTTCTCAGTGAAACAGTAGATAAAGACCATCAACTAAGCTGAATACAAAAAAAAAATTCCCAACCAACAAAAAACCCTCAAACACCCTCAGAAAGAAAGAAAAAAAAGCTGTTTAACATTTATTTTGGAAAAGCAGTTAGTGTTACAAAACCGTAAAAAGTTTCTGTGGTTTCAGGGGAACTAAAGAAGGTATGACTTCTAAACCTTGAGAGGTTATCCTTCTGTTACCCTCACAGAATTTTACCCTGAAAAATGAAGCATTTATCATTATCCATTTCCACATAAATAGACCTAGCCTTGAAAAGTAGAGATGCATAACCTCATATCAAATGCTGGTCATTTTTGGATGAAAGAATTTCAATTTATATCATTTAATTAATTGAAAGCAGGTTTACAAGTTTAAACTGATATACCTGCTCAGTGAGATACTACTTTAAGGTCTGGTAGTACAAAACCAGGGAAAAACTTTAGCAGACATAGTTGCACAGATCACCAGGAAACTTAAAAGATTAAGCAAACTCTTTTGTGACCAGGGAAAGAAAAGTCCCTTGTCAAGGAAAAAAGTGTTAGATATACTTTGTATGTGAGAGATATTTGACTCTGACAGATAACATTTTCAGGGCAATTAAGTGCAAAGAATAAACACCACCTGGTTTGAATGCATGTCATCCCTTAGAAATATGTCATATCATTTGGTATAACTATATAAATTCAATACAAAAAGTGAATCCATAAGATTAGACTTAACCTGTTCCATGTCTTTTTCACTAACTTATCAGGGATCCATAATATGGCAAAATGAGAAACAGAAATATTGCTCCAGTTCAGTTTTGATGACAGGGATTTTTAAAAAACCACTTACTCAACACTGCATTCACCTATGTCACTATGCACAATTAGGCAGCTACTGCCTTCCAAGTAAAAAAGGATGCAGTCCTCTTGTTGAAAAATAATTTTAGTTTATATACCATGATTTTTGCTTTAAAATCCATTTTGACAACTTCAGTGGGAAATGCCCTGTGAGTTTATAGCAGCCTTTAACAGCTGAAGTCAGATTGGTAGCACTTCCTTCCAAGGAACTCTTAGTTTAAGGACATTGCAATCAAAAGACGCAAGTAACCTACTTGACTTAAGAACAGACAAAGAAAGATAAAGAAGGTTACTACATGAAGACCATTCTATCTACTTGGAATACAAACCTCACACTAAGAATCCAGCTCTTGCAAGAGCAGAAAACACTTGCCATAAGATGATGATGATTATTGATACCACAGTGAAAATGCTCAGCTTACTGACATCAGTGTTTACACATAGAGGTTTGTCACAGTGAGTAGCAAGTTACACCACTTTGCCATAGAAGTTCAATATTGAACAATCTACATGGCATCAGAGTGTGACTCATCAATGTCCTCCACTCACACTGGCTTTCAAAGTGGGAGGCATGGAGCAGGTTGCCAGCAACTGCAAGAGTGGATAGAAATCAATGGCTTGTACACACATAGACACATAAACAGTCTCAGTTTAAATAATTTTCCAGCATCCATCTTGTGCAAAGACAATAGAATTACACAAATGCTCACCAAAAAAAAAAATAATCAAGGGTTAATTAGCTCAAAACAAACAAACTAAAAACCCCTCCGGTTTGTTGAATCAGTGCAAGCCTCAAATGGTATGAGAAGTGATAGAGCTCTGACTCATGTTTACAGAGAAAAAAGCTGCACTGCTTCAGCCCTTCCAGCTTCCTACCATCTGCTTCAACCTTCTCCCAGAGCCACTCACCCTGCAAATGAGTTGACAGAAGAAAACATGACTGTGCCTGAGTCAATTCAGTTCAGCTGGCATCTTCACTTAAAACCACGTTTTATGGGAAGTTTATTTTGCCTGCCTGAACTGAAGCGGCTCAGGTGCAGACACGTTCCCTCCTGCTACCTGCCCAGTAAGGTCCAAGAGGGAAGGGAGCTGGCACACAGGGGCTACTCACAGTAGCAACATACCCAAACTTGTCTTCCACTGCTCTGGAACTCATGAACTTGTGCATCCACACAAGATTTGCCACTTAACAATATGCCCATTTAAAAAATCCTACTGTGTTAAATGTCATTCACCCTCCATTTTGCTTTCCTGTAACCCACAAAATCAGTGCCCCAAATGACCACAGGTATAAAGGATTCTTTTCTGAGTATGTATACCTAGCTGAATAAGTGCAGTAAGTATGAAGTGAGTTAGTTCTGCCTCCATTGCACAAATAAAGGACTTTACATATATGTAAATACAGTGGCTGAACTGGCTAGGTACAGCAGCAGATCTGCCCTTCAGTTACAGATGCTATCTTTGCTCTGGGGAAAGGAATTTGTTTTCTGAGCTTTCCATGCAGCTACCTTGATAAGTGAGCACTGAATACTTTAGAAAAATACAGATGTGTGTGTAATAGGGGAAGGCAAAGGAAAAAAAGAAAATGAAACACAACACCAAATTTACAAGAAAAAAAAGAACAGCTAAGTACCACATGATTAGAGTTAGGAAAATGTTTCAAGGTAAAATAATATACTGAAATTTTAAGGACAAATTCAGTAATTTGTGGTGTCTCAACTTGAGCAATTTAAAACAGGCATAATTTTTAAGGACAACTCAAGCACAGCATCCCCCTTAGGACCCAAAAGTGCTTGTAATCATTCATGTTACATTTAATAGACAAGTTGCAGAAATAAAACTGCTTGTTATTTGCATTCTTTTCCTTTGGAAGGGGAGGGAGACAGGAATTATAAATATTTTACCTGCTTGAAACCTCATGGTTTGTTGCTTTTCTTTCAAGCAAATCCTAGCTTATCTCTTTGAAAATTAAAAAGAACAGTGAATGATAAAAGGAAGAAGTGGTGATGTACTTGGAGTATACAAGAGATAAAAGTCAAAAGAGAGAAAGAAATAAAACCAATTGAAAGCAAGAGTTGGAAAAAGTAGGCAGAAAAAAGCACAGAAGCACCAATATGAAGAAACAAAGATTACAAAGGCACGGCTCAGTGTCAAAAGCTATCCAGGTCAAAATGTGTGACATATGTTTGTTTTTGGAGACCTAAGATTTGTTGATTTGGAGAAATGTATTTCTCCCCTGAAGAGTATTCCAAAGTACATGAGATAAAGCTCTGGATGAGTGGATGTCAAGAGTAAAATAAAAGGAATGGGGGGGAAAATCACATTGGAGAAACAAATGAAGCCAAAGGATAAGGGACAACTGTTTATGTTAGCATGATGTTTTCAAGGAATTAGCTCTCCAGGAATAATCTCTTTCCTACTTCCCCTCTTCAGTGTGTGCAACCAGGGAATGACCTGGACCATGAGTACCTATTTTCCAGTTTCCAAAACCAAAAGGAACAAAATAATTAATTACAATTAAAAAAAACCAAACCAAACAATTCCAAGAACATACAGGGTATCTTCCTCTTCAATGACAGTTGGACCTTACAGTTCAGACACATAAGGCACATGCCCATTTCAAAACCACTTTGTTCCACACGTACATAAAGAACTGAAAGACATTTCTGTCATATTCAATAAATAGCTGGTTAATGAGAAGCATCATAACCAAATAAGCCAGTAATGGCAACGACACTTAACAACTCAGGATGTTATCAACTGATCAATAAATAGTAACTTCACAGTACTAGGAATAACACAATTAGAAACTGCTTCAAAGTAACACTTTAACAAAAACTCCCCTCTTTTTCTAACATTGACACTCTTCTGCAGTTGCAACATCACTAACATACTGAACACCGTTCTCATAGTCTTTAGGTTTGGGTTTTAATTAGCCTTCAGAGGATGAGTAATAATTTTTCAACGCAAGTGCTTTCTAAAGACCAAAATCTACCTTATAATTATAAAAATAAAATACCATTGCCACCCTCTACTTTGATTTTCCTTAAAAGGAGAGTGCAAGTGATACAAGAATGACTCAAGACTGGTACATAGGAGAATTTCTACAGTTATATTATATAAAGCCCAAGGTTCTTCCCGCTTCAAGACTGCCAGTTAGAATAAGCACCAACTATACATGAAAATGCTGTAGCTTGACTAAAAATGTTATCAATCACATATGGTTACACTGCAAATAATCTCAAAGACCTGACAGAAGTTGCAGAATTCAACTCCGGTAGAGCACGTAAGTCCCAGTAGTAATGAAATCAGAAGGTGATGAACAGCCAGCCGCTCATCCTGCTTTAGCAGTTCTCAATCACGCAGCTGCAGAGAAAATTTCTCTCTGAAGGATCAAAGTGTTAAAACGTACAAATAAACTGTAAATAGTGGTTTGATAAATCAGTTTTACAATCATGACCATAAAACATTACAGTTTCGATCCCACATTTACACTCGCGTTCAAAGGCTGTTCTGAAGATGACGAGACTGCACACAGACGCAAGTGTCAGCCCACACAGAAAAGCTTTACAAAACTAGGCAAACAGAATACAGTAGCACCCAGTCCTGATGCAATACTGTCAGGTTACACCTTTAATACCCGTTCAAAACCAGGCAAGTAAACACTCTTGCACTGTAGATACCAGAACTGACTGTTATTTCAACTACTCACATGATATTCAAGCTTCATAACGTCTGCAGAAGATTTACAATTAATAAATCCCTCTAAAGTAATCTGAAGCCCACTAATAACAACTCATCTGCTGAGCTCACATATGCATTTAGCCACTGGTTACCTGCCGAGCATTTTTACCTTCTTTACTGCTACCAGTGTTGTTAAGATGATCTGCATTTAACAGGTACAATTTTGGGTTTGTTAATGTCACTATCTTCTTGCTTGAAGACACCAAGTAATGAATGACCTTTGTTTCTCAACTGTATCACTTAGCAAAACAAACATAATTCCTGTAGGCAGCACTGAGCCTCAGTTATAAATAATAGCTCCTATTCCAGAAAAAAAGTAATGTGAAGATGTTTTTCCCTGCCACAAATCAAACTACAATAATTTAAAACAGGTAAAGTAGTACTAACCCTTTAAAAATAATTCAATTATTGTTATATAAAGTGTTTTAGAAGTATAAACATCTTTGTACTTGGTGCTTAAATAAAAATAAGTAAATAAAAGTCAAACTGTATTGCTCATATCAAATGCCTAATTCTTTATTGCCATATGTAGTTAATTTAACCACTCCAACATAAGTGCAAAAATCAGTATATCTGATTTGCTGTCACTGTATGTTCACTTTACACAGATGAAAAGGACTCTTGAAAATTCAGAGCAACAGAGAAAACAGCCCTAGAAGGACAACACAAGCACGCTTAATAAAAAATACAAACCAAACCAAAGCAAACATAGTTTAAACTAAAACCAAACTCATATACAAGCTATAATCACAAACAGAAACTAATGCTGTTACCTAGTGGTGGAATGCTAGGTACATGCAAAATTGTATGACTCTTTACTTTTTTTCTCCTCACTTGGAATTCTCATCTACAAGCTATTAAGCAACGTTAAGAGAACAAAACCAGGCCTAATTAATAAACTAATGAAAGATACCTTTTTTCTTGCATTCAGTTCTATGACAAAAGGTCAGTATTTTTGCACCTGCCAGTTTTGATTCTCAGAGTAATTAACACACAAGAAGCTACACCGTTTCCTGGCCATCCCAAACCTGTTGTTTTACACTCCTCACGCAACATCAGCAAGAGCTTTTACACCTTCAATGTTAATCCTCAAACATTAGTTTTTCACAGAGTACGATAACCCAAACTGTATTATGCACTCCTCCTCAGCATCTTATTGGATCACATTTTCAATTATACAAACCTGTATTAGGTGAATTCAGTCAGCATTCTCTATGACACCTAAATAAAAATGTTTATTTTGCTTTCAGTCAAAAAATAAATAACTAGAAGAGGAGAAGGAAGATACGAAGACTTTAACATCACTTACTCAAATGCAAAGAAGAGTCCACTGGTGACCAAGATGAGAACAAGAGTCAGGTAGAAAACTCCAGTCTGTCGAGCCATCATGATCCTCCCATTGCAGAAGAATTTGTTTCTTCCAGGAAAAACCTCCCATTTTCTCTTGGGAACTGATTTCTTTTTCTTATGGGGAGACTCCATGGGAGACGAAGAACTGTGTGTGCTGATCTGACTGTATTCACAGTCTTTCATGGGCCCACTACCACCTCCAGGAGTCATCAAGAAAGAGTAAAATGTGGGGAGAACCCCACCAAAAATATATACAATATATATATATGTGCAAATATTCTTGTGACCAAGACAGCCCTCTCCACGAGCCCCAGTTAATAAAAAATGCAAATAAAATGATGAAAAGTCTGCTACCAGACTAGCAAGAGGTGTATAATGCAAACACCAGTTAACTCTTCAGAAACCAAAGCTGTCATACCAGAAACGCTTGAGAGGGATCCTTCCTTCCTCCACCAGTTACAAAACAACCAAGTAGGACAATCCTTTTCAAAACAACTTATCACAAAACAAAGAGGGGAAAAAAGCAATTATAAAGCAATTAGGCTCCAAAAAATTAGTCTTTTTTTTTCAAGTTTATTTTCAAATGGGAGGATTTTTTTATCCTTCCCACGCACACCCTGAGAGCTCTCTCCGAGGGTCAGAAGGTTGGTCAAGGCAAGGTTTAGCAATCGAGTCTATCTTTCATAGAGATCTGTTATAATCCTCCTTTGAGCAGCAGATTTCACTGCTAAAAATGACCATTCCTAAGACGTTCCCTCGAGAGATACGCGTAACAAATCATTAAGGAGGAGAAGACAAAAAAAAAACAAAAAAAAAAAAACAAAAAACCACTCAAGTAAGGAACCAGGCTGCAACTCCAGCTCCGAGGAACACTTCAAGCTCTCCTCCTCCTGAAGCCGCAGTCCAGCGGGAAGCGGCCGCCGCTCCGCGCAGACCCGGGGGTGCAGGGCTCCCCTGTCACTACTCCATAGGAAGGGATTCTCCCGAGCCCGCGGCAGCCCGGGGCAGGGCCAGTCGCCGACAGACACCAGCGCCTCGGGAGCAGGTCCTCCTCATCCTCCCTCCCCGCCGCCGCCGCGCTGCTCAATCTGCGCCTCCCCCTACACAACAGGTCCCCGCCGCCGCCTCATGCTGCCCAGCGCCTCGGCCCCGCGGCAGTGAGGGTGGGAGGCAGGGGACAGGGAGGCTTCGCCGCCGGTGGGAGATCTCCACCAAGACTTCTCGCTCCCCGCACCATCCTCCCCGCCCGGCTCAGCGCCGCCGCGGGCCCTCGCACCCCGCCCCGCCGCAGGCTCTCGCCCACGGCCCGCGGCGGTGCTGGGGCCCCCCCCGCATCCCGCCCCCTCCCCCGGCGCGCAGGAGCGGCTCCCGCCGGCGTCCCTGGCTCCGCTGGGCTTTGGCCCCGCAGCGAGGTGAGAAAAACGCCCGGCCTCCCCCTCCGCGAACCAGAGAGCGGCGACTTTCTCTCCACCTTTCTCTAGGAGCCTCTATCCAGGTTTCCCCCCAGCAGCCAGACCCAGAAGCAGCAGCTGCCACCACCTCTTCATTTTCAGGGGGAGGCGGTAACCACCGCAGCGCCGGCCGCCCGCCCGCGGGAGGAGCCGGTGAGGGACGGGACCACACAGGCGCGCACCCTCCGCCGCCCCCGCCGGCCGCTCGGTCACTCAGTCGCTTCCCGGCGAAAGGGCAGCAGGTCCCCGGCACCAGCCGACCCGGTCCGGCCCCCTCTCCCCGGCCACTGGAGCGCGGCGATAGCGCTAACTTCTCTCCATCGCCGCCCCCCCAGGCAGCCGCCCGCCGGGCAGCGGGTGCCTGCGCTGGAGCTCCGCTTCTGCCGCCGCCTCCCGCTCAGCCCTCGCCGCCCCCGCCCCACGCTCCGCCGAGCCGCAAGCGGTGTGTGCCGCCAGCCCTGGGCGGCGGCGGCCCGATCCTGCCCCGCTCTCGCTGCCGAGTGCAGACGACTCCCGCAGCCGAGTCCCGCGGACGACCGCTGGGCACGGAGAGGCCCCACCCACGCGGCCCGACCTAGTGGGACCAGCCCCCGCCCCGTGCGGGCTCAGACACGGCACTCAAAAGCACACCCCTCTACCCGCCGGGAGTTGTAGTTTCTCTCAGTTGTAGTTTCGCAGCCGGAGGCGGGACGGCGTCGAGCGGGACTGCAAGCCCCAGCATGCTTTGCGAGCCGTCCCGGCGGGGCGGGGCGGGGCCACCCCACCAGCTGTCGGAGGGTGGTGCCTCCGCCCGGGCTGGCCGTGCCCCGGGCCTCGAACGGCCCCGCACGGCCCAGGCAGCCACGCTTGCACCCCCGCCTTCCTCCGCCCTCCCCCGCGACCGGGGATCATGTCCAGGCTTGTGTTTCAGTCAGGCCGGAGGGCTGGGGCTGGAACCCGCCGCTCCCGCGCGCTTCGGGTCCCCTGCGTAGCCAGAGGTCCCGCCCGTCCGAAGTGCGCGCTTGCACCGCTGCTGGGCCAGCGGGCGGCTGTCCCCGCTGTCGCTCGTGAGTGCCAGTGTTTCGCTGCTCCATCGGTGCCATCCACATGCTCCATTATGCTATGCTGCTGAAAGACCAAGGCTCGTCCAACGACGCTGACATGTTCGTACAGACTCTCGCTCTCTCCTGACTTCACGTCCCAGAAGGTACTGCACATCCCAGAAAGGGACGAGCCATGAAGGAAAAGCCTTTCCATAAATGCAGTCCTGCACTAAGCCCTTCTCACGCTAGCGCTGGTGGCAGGAGTGCCTGCAGAAAGGCCAGGGAGGCTTCCCACAGCTAAGGCAGAACCAGTCTCAAAGCTGCTTGATGTTGTTTCTGCCTGATATGTTCTTCGTGTGCATCCAAAGAAGAGCTATGAAGCTGGTGAAGAGTCTGAAGCATAACTCTTAGGAGCAGCTGAGGAAGCTGGGGGTGTTTAGCCTGGAGAAAAGGAGGCTCAGGGGAGATCTTAGAACTCCCTACAACTACCTGTAAGGAGGGTGTAGCCAGGTAGAGGTCAGTCTGTTCTCCTAAATAACAAGCAGTAGAACAAAGGAAATGTCTTGAAGTTGTGCTAGGGAAGCTTTAGATTGAATATTAGGAAAAATTTCTTCACTGAAAGGGTAGTCAAGCGCTGGAACAGGCTGCCCAGGGAAGTGGTGGAGTCACCATCTTTGGAGGTATTTAAAAGACGTGGATGTGTTTTAGTGGTGGATTTGGCACTTACAGGTTTACAGTGAATTCTATGATCTTAAAAGTCTTTTCCAACCTAAGTGATTCTATAATTTTATGATCTGCTAGAGATAAGCGGGCATGCACAGTGCTAAAAGACTTTCATTTTAACACATCTTTTAAAGTTTTGCAACTTACTAGCAGAGCTGTGTAAACTACAGAGACTGGACTAGTCTGGGATATGTGGTAGGAATCAACACAGTTCAGAAAATTCAAAAGCACACTGAACAAACTTCTGTAGAAAGCTGAAATAAAAAGTTGATTTGAACCAGCCTGCATCTCTCATGGTTGAATGTTGTCCTAGGAGAGACAGCAAAAACACCATGTGAGGATGCAGATAAGCGCTCGTACATAGGCAGTGTTTTCTGTTTTCATAATTCTGTTTTGAATTTTGGAATGGAATATTTATCTCTTTAATTTAATACAACAAGCTAATTTTTTATCCATAAACAGTGTGTGATAACAAAGGAACCGTGGAACAGATTGACCAGCACTAGATAATTTCCCTGTTCTAGGAGGAAATTACTTTGGTAACCAAATTACATGGAGTAGCCTGGTAGACACTCTTGGTGATTATATGATCCATTATATTGATACACAAAAATAATTTTGAAATGTTAATGACACATGGGAAAAATATGGAGGGGTGTCTCCCTCTGAAAGGTGTAAAGGAGTAGTCCTATGGCAGCAGGATATAAAAACAGTTTCTGATATCATCTCTCATGCAAATCCATTGGAATCCTTTTTGCACACATGTTGCTGCCTTATTCCTTTCCATCTCCACCTCCTGTTATAGTGCCTGTTGTTGACAGTTTGCGTGCTATATTATAACTTGGCTATCACAGCATTTTTTATTCTTTGAAATGGTCTTTATAAACAACTAATAATTTTTCTTCCTTAATGAATATGGCATCTATGTATGCCAGCAGAAGGCTGCTGACAGAATCTTTTTTATTCACTGACAAGCACTTCTAGTCTTCCTCAGGTTTTTATTAGCATATTGCTGGAGATCTGTCTTCAGTGCTTTGACAATATTAATGACTGTGTCATGTCAAATGGCACTATTCTCTCCTGAGGTTATGGAATATTTTAGACATTCACAAATAGAGCAAACGGTTTATGCAAAAATGCCATTGTTGGCTTATCTTCACAGGTAGCACTCAGGCTAATTTCAGAAACACTCTTCAAAAGCAAAACACTTGTAAACAATATCAGCACCTCATTCAAGCCGCTGTCTCATGCCGCAATCTTTCCCTTGGGTTTTAACACATTATATAATTGAGAAGTGAACTTCAGGCATATTAACTGAAAGAAACACATAAAGAAATTTGAGGAGTGCATGGAAAAATGATTCTAAAAGTCAAACTCAGAGAACAAACACACTTTTATTTTCAATAATGAGTCTACTTTGATTCTAACAGGATTTTCCAGTGCCACACATTGTACTTTTCACATGATAGCCTGTTCTAGTCCCTAACCATTACTAGTATTGCATTGGAATTTCAAGTATTATTCGTATCCTTTTGCAAACATTACAAACACACTATCAACACCTATTTGAAGTTTTTTTCAAAACAATTTGAAAACTCCCCTATAAAAAGGACTTTAGACAGCTAATATTTCACACAATTCAGTATTATTCTTGAAAGCATTTATTATTGTTTATTCACAGTAATGAAAATTGGTTTGAGGCGCTGAATAGTTTAAATCTTACAGTAGGTAGGACAAATATTCTCTCTTCATAAAACTTTGTTGGATCATGTGTTATGGTATGTACTCTTCTGATTTCTTATTTTTGACTCAGGTTGATCTCATGCAATAGATGAATATAATGCAGCAATATTACTTGGTTTAAAAAAAAATCTAAGACAAACTATCTTTTTGTTAGGCAAATGCTAATGAAAGAACTGTTGCCACTAAAAATTGCTGTTTCTTACCCTGTCTGCAGTGTGGAGGTATCATAAGGGCAAGTCTTAAAACAACAAGGAAGCTAATTTGCTGTGATGAAATGTCACCTATATAGAACATCTGTTACGATGCTTCATGTCAGAATCTGCTTGAATATGTTGGAAGCAGTATCAAGCAAAGTATTTAAGTGATTAAATAAACACAAACTAGCAAACTCTAGCATTCTATATGTAAGATATCTGTACTTCATGTGTCCAACACTGCTAAATAAAATGCCCTTTGTTTACAATCAAAAAAGGGGGATGAAGTGACAAATATTGAACTGAAAGTTCTTCTAATATTCTTACAGGTGGAAAGAAAGGCACTGCTGTGGACACATTTTCTAGACACATTTTACACATATTTCACTATGAATTTTGAAAAATAAATGAGAAAGAAATCAAACAATAATACCATTGTCATGCAAGACGCTGAAAGTAGCTTTGCACATCCAAACTTGCTGAATGCTACAGTATATAAAACATGCCAGTTTAAAATGTCAAGAGTATGTAATGCTGAGAGTTTTCCCAGCCAAATATTTTTTTCCTTTTTCTGTGCTGTTTTACGTTTTGCTGCCATCATTTTAGTCTTACCAACTGTTCATTTTGTGAAAGTACTTAGTTTCCTTTAAAAAGCTGTTGTGTAAACTAGAAATATTATATTTCATAAGAGTTGGCAGGAAGAGAGAGTGAGAATGCACATCATAATCACTCTCTAAGGAATAAAACAAAAAAGAGAGTTTTTCATTACAACAATGTAATTGACTTAAGCAGGTCCAAAAAGCTTTTAAGTATCTCTTAAGTCTTGCTTTCAAAAGACTGAGATGACTAGTCATTTATTGTACAGCCTTCTAACAAAGTGTAATATATATTACTTTTCTGCAGTAGGTGAGTTAAGCAGACAAGATGAGGTAAGAAAGCTTTTTCATGGTAAATTCTAGAGACCAAATTAATTTTGTATTTACATTTATCCACTGCATGTTAAAACCATATCTCTTGATCGAGGTGGCTTTCTTTTTCTTCTGTTTTGAAGCATTAGAAACACAATTGTTTATAATTTAAAAATCTGAAATGGCTTCATCATATAGAGTCTGGAATATTTTGGTAGTTTTTCGACTTCTAACTTTGGCCTCTTATCATATAACTTCATTGCTTTGGATAGAAATCAGAATCTATGGATATTTTAATTTATTCCAGCAGAATAAAGTGAGAATTCTTCTTAAAAATGCAATTCAAATCCAGAAATTTTCAGAATTGGCCATGCTTTCCTGATCAATGGCTGATTCCAAACATGAAGGGAGACTGCCTCAAAATCTTACAATTTAAACTGAAAAAATAAAGATGAGCATTGTGCAATATTATCAGTGTGGTATTGTAAGCCTATTGAACATTTTGTCTTGCTCTAATTTGAGTGAAGGAAAGAAAAAAAGTCTTCGACTCTGGGAAGCTGACACAGAACATGAGCCAGCCAAAAGAAAGGACCGGGAAAGTACAGTTATATGAGGAAAAAACCTCAAATTTTCCAGTGTTACCAGTCACATTGAAAGTTCCCTCACTAGAGCCAGGAAATAATTTTCTGCAGTTCTACATCATGTATTGGTAGAGTACACTGCACGAACAGTGGAGTGAATTACAGTTTGTTTGATGCTTTGCTTCCCTGTGAAGAACCTTGCATTGATCATTGCTTGATGCAGAACAGCATAATTTAATTGGTTGGTACTATACAGAGATTTCTGTATACTTTAGTGAAGGTCAGGTATTCCCTTTATTAATTCTTGATTAATATCATTCATACAGCTTTATCTTAATCCCCATTCATCAAAACAGTTGTTTTTCTTCCGTGAGCTTCCTCTTTAAAACCACTTTGTTTTTTTTCTAAGAATAAGTACAGGAAATGAACTTAGCACTTCAGAGAAATAAACATGATCATGGGTCATACCTCTCTGTACTCTTCACCACACATCTCTTTCCAATTTCTAGGTGTTTTCATGCCTAAACTCCTCACTGTTGAGCCAGGTCTCATTCTTTCAAATAATGAGGTCTCATTCTGTACAAATTGCAGGTCTCATTCTGTACAAATAATATTAAAATGAGTGTCTGTGTGAGCAGTGGATGGAACAAGCTGGATTTTCTTTCCCCATCACAACCACCTGGCTTTCCCCCATAGTCTGCATTGACCCTCTCCATGTGACAAGAGAATCCCATACTGTGGCTAACTGGGGGACCAGATGGCTGCCACTGCGTGACCAAAAGTGAACTGACATAAGATGAGTGAGTGGCTGAGCAGAGCTCGCAGCTCACAAGCACCAAGGGAAGAAGGCCTCTCTCTCCACATTTCCTTGCTCCTAAACTAGCGGTGAAGTGTGGCAGTTAGCCTGTCCTCTCCTCAGATCCTTCCACCCTCTCCCTTGCAGTCTCACCACTGCTTATTGGATGTTTTGCAGAGCTTGGTACAAAAATATTAGCAGAAATAGAAAACTCTTCCCTTTTTTTTTTTTTGCCAAGTTCATTTTCTGCCACTTTATCATGCTGAAATGACTCAGCAAAGGAAAGGACATGACAAAGCATGACAAAGGACTGCTACAAGAGAGGGGCAGGAACACATTGCCCAGGGAAAGGGAAGTGAAAGAAGAAAGAGCTTTACTCTTTATAAATATACATTATATAAACTTAAATATCTATAAAATAAAGGGGCAGAGAATAGGACTGTATGCAGCAGTTAGATTGGTCTAAGCTGACACTGAACTTCAGGCTCAACCAGATGTGCTCATGGAGGCATCCCATAGGATTCAAGAGCTGGCAAAAAGTGAGAGAACAGAACATGCAGCTTAAAGACAGAGAAGAAAGGGAAAGCAGGACCTTTGTGTCTGGTAATGGTGGACTGTTGGATAACCCATCTCATTACGACTTGCTCAGGATGGTAATACATAATGCCCAAGTACTTCACAGAGCATTGGCATCAATTTGTCTTTCATTGATTTTCTGGAAACTTCTAAAAAAATATAATTAAACTTGAAGCTTGTACTCTCCCATTCAGCTGAGCAAATTCCAAATTCTTCTCTGGGGAGAGAAGAAAGTCTGAATGACAATTTAAACAATTGCCTAAGTTTGTTCCCATAGGAAACAAAAGAAAAAACAATAAAATACACATCTACAAAGGGTCATGTAATTAAAGGGATGCTGTCAATTGCAATTATTTTAATTAATCAATTAACATAGTAAAAATGTTTTGAGATAGTGTTCTTTAACCAATAGCTCCTGTGTAAAAGAATATCTCTTTTAGAGGTGTTTCTTTTTTTTCTTCCTGTTTCCTACTTGAGGCTAGGGAAGGGACTGTACACTTGGTTGACAAAACAACTGCAAGTATGCTCCAGTTTATCTTACATACAAACGTTTTTGCCCCCTATGTGTATTTCCTGGCTGCCTCTTCCTTCTCTTCTCTGCTGCTGCAGCAAACACCCACTCACTGTACTGTCGGAAAGTAGGAACTTGTGCTTTGCTGTAGAGTGCAAGAAAGTGATTCCATCAAGCTCGTGCAGGAGCACAACACTCATTTTAAGAAAAGCCTTCTTAATAATTATAGTTGTGGGCTGTTTCACTGTTTTGGACTATGCACTTTGAGCATTTACAGGAGAACCATCCATTGCTGTCAGTGGAATGCATCCATGATGTGTGCTTATATGGATTAATACAAAATACATAAGAGTTTTCCTAGGGGAATCGGGCAATTAGAGACTTCTGTCAATCCCAGAGGGGGGCTATCTACACCATTAAACACTTAACTAGGCCATCTCAAAATGGAGCTAACTGCTTTTGAAAATCTCTTTAATGCTTCACTGTCACATTCACCATCATTAACGGGGAAGATTTAGTATATATCATTGCTTTTTTCTTGTTCTTTTCCTACCTTTAACTTGGTTCTGTGTCTCTTCTAGACCTGCCCTTCCTCACGGCATACACTTTCTTTCAGCAAACAGCAATGTTGGTCTTGGATTTCACACTCACCCCTCTTTCCCACCTTCCTACCATAAAACACTGAGCAAAAAGAATAAGAGAGAACAGGTCATTTTACACCTCTCAGAGCTATTGTTTTCAGGACAATAAGACAGGAGTGCTGTTCAGGGGTGCAACACTGCAAGGACTGAATTAATTTCAAATTTGGAAAGCCTGGGTTCCTTCCCTTCCCCCCTAGCAAACAGAATAAAAAAAATAGTTCATTTGCTTGGTAATTTATACTCTGTGGAATCTGAATATTCAATGAGCTCTGTGTACAAAGGATTAGATATGACTCATGAATCATATGGCTGACAACACTGTGGTAGAGAAAGGAAGTCTGACAATCAACAGAAATGTGATACTTATCATACACAAATGTGGTCAGAGGCATCAAAAACCAAAAGCATTTTTCCTGCTATTTTTTAAATTTATTTACTATCATTATCATTACGATATTTCTGTGAACACTTAAATGGATGGGCTTTGCTCTGCTCAGAAGCGTGTGCCCAACTAGGTATGTGTTTCTGGCACCAGAGTTTTAGCAATTACTTTTGCTACTAGTTGATGCATCATCTTCTGATGGAAATGTGGTTTTCACTTAATATATGCATATTTCATATTGCAGTCAACACAATGGTTCACTTTTAAGTATTCTCAGAAGTTTTTCTTCTTCAAATATGTCCAAATGGATCTCATAACACATATTTCTATTTTTTCCTATAAGATTATTAGCATATTTCTATTTTTTTCCTATAAGATTACTAGCCTTAATTATTTTAATATTTTAATATTTAATAATTATTCTAAAAAACATTCAAGAACATCTTATAAGAAAAGGTATAGGATTATTTGTATGGTTAAGAGAAGATTTTGGCCAAGGTTCTGAGAGTGACTTGGAAATACTTCAGAACATATGCTTTTTACACCAGAATAGGAGGATGAGTTTATAAATCTGATTTTTTGTAGAGTTAGTTTATACTAACCTACTAGCATTCATATAAATTAATTCTGATGAGCAAATGGCAGCCTGGAGTATAATCACGTCTTAAGCCAATAAAACTGTAACCAGCAAATCCAGGAAAACTATTCAGAATTCCAAAGAAAATTATTCATGCCATAAATAATATGCAAAGATTAGTCTCGGAGGCATTCTGAATTGGTATGTTTTATTTGATTAAAAGGAGTGTAGGTACAGAATACCAGCAGGAACAAAATAGGAAAAAAACTTCCTAGAGAAATGAGATATGGAGAACAGGTCAAGTTGCCCAGAGAAGTCATGGATGCCCCATCCCCGTAGGCGTTCAAGGTCAGGTTGGATGAGGCATTGAGCAACCTGAGAGGTGTCCCTGCCCATGGCAGGAGGGTTGGAACTAGATGATCTCTAAGATACCTTCAAATCGAAACCATTCTATGATTCTAACAATTTCAACTCAGACTTGATATAAATGTAACCAAAACATTTACGAGTAACCAGAGTTTCTCCAAGCGTGAGATCCATGTATTCATTTGTACCACAGGTGTGTGTAAGCAGACATCGGAGAAACATTTTCACCTTGACTCTAGCAGAGCATACTCAGCCTGCCTTCTCTTCAGCTCACAGGACATGAAGTGGACCGTCATAATTCAGTTGTCTCTCAGCCACACAGCCCCAAGTGACCAGTAACATCAGATGGAAAGAGGGAAGGGAGGGAACACTTGTGTGAATATCTGAGCTTGATGAACTTCAGTTTTTAGTAAGTTTTAACTTTGAGATAGAAACAGAAATATTTACATGCAAAAATTTATGAAGTGAGGTTACGTGCATAAGAATGAAGTCTCCAAACACCCATGCAGAGTCTGAGTCCTTCATGCAAACAGCATCAGCCCTGGATACCTGAGAGTTGGTGAATACTTGGTAAAGTTTATGGCTGAAGCTTCAAGTGGCTGCTCAGAGCTGAGGAGTAGGGGCAGAGGACATCAAGAGGGGAAAAGCCTGACACTGCCTATGGGAGAAACTGCAGGCGGATTTTTAGGGACACCATACTCAGAAGGAACATCTTGTAAGGGGAAATGATCTGTAAAACCTGGCATTTTTTCCACTTCTGAAGATAACTGCAATGAAGCAGTTTTCTTCCACAAAGAAATTCTAACAAAAAGCAAATTACTTGTGGCATGAAGGGGCAGCTCATGGGGATTTATGAGAACCCAATTTAACTTTCCTTTTTTTGTGATTCTCGTCCAGGCCATCTGGTGCAGACTAGCTTTTGGCACACAGGTCAAAGCTAGGGCTTTCCTAGCAGGCTAGCTTCATCTTTTCTTCACACTCACAGAAGCATATTTTAGTGCAAAATCCATCCCACGCTTTATCTGCATACCACAGCCCTGCCTGTCATGCATTATGCACAACACTCAGCAATTGTCTGCTCTAACCACAACAGCTAACCACAGCATGTTGCTCAGAATACGCCTAGCACACATCTGTAACCTTTGTGTAGCCTACACTACAAACATACTCCACCCACTGTTATTTTGCTTGCTGTGCCTGCCACTGTACCTCCTCCTTGTGCAACAACTTAAAAAAATCATGACAGCATCTCAGGCCTCTGCTGAGCCTGCCAGAGCCAGGTAAGCCATTGGATGTCACACCCCAATACCTTGCAGGAATTTCTAGACTTATATAAAATAGATTTTTTTTTTTCTCTAAGGACCATTTTGGGTTTTTTTGCAATAACCAACACTTCATAACTTAAAGAGGTTTTGCATCTTGGAAACTAACATTCCCTGTGGCACCATGTTATGGTCTGTATTTGGAACAAGCAGCAGATAATCAAAAACTCAATATGAGATGCCTGTCTCAGAGTTAGCACCTGCCATTTATCACTAACTAGCATTCTGGACATCCATGCATATTTAGGAGGCATCTAGTACAGATGAGCTTCAGCAAATCCAAGGTGGGTCTGTTTACAGTCAAGATCTTCAAAGCCATTCTCCATAGGCTATATCCCCACATAATCTTCAGCAACACTGAAATATTGATAGCTCTTTGCCCAGTGTGGACTCTCCCATTGCAGGGAAAAAAAGACAAGATTCACATTCCCACAGGATGTGGCTATGTAGTTCTTACAACTACACTTAAGAGAAAAATATCAGTCATTGTCAATTCTCCACTCTTCCAGAGTGGGTAGCTGGCACTCTCTCCCCCTCTGCAGAACCTTGGCTTCTACAAAGCTGGAAAACCTGTGTTTATTTCAGGCACTGCAGTTTTTTAATCTTGGATGAAGTATCCGTACCCAGCCAAGCTGCACACATGCCATGTTGTGAGGGACTATGCACTCATCTTGCTGACCACATGGACTGGTAGGATTCAGGGAATTACAATTTCCCATGTTGTGTGAGAATTCCTATGACCATATAAATCCCATACCATCTCTTCATGTGGGTTTTGGTGAACTCTTCAACATGGAATTGCCCCATAAAATTGTCTTTCAGTCTATCTATATTCATCTCAGCACTGCTGCTGCCTCTAAGCAATCCTGAGCCCTGGGATGGTAGGCAAATATGTGTTAGCAACAGCACAGCCTCAGAAGCACCACCTGGGTCTGTAGGGCAAGAAAGGCTTTTATGTTAATGAATGTTTGTTCCAACCAGTGCTCACAGGGCAGAATGTTTCTCTCCATACACGTCCAAAAAAAAAAAGCACTTATTTCCTTCCTTCCTCTGCACCTCCTCAAGAAGACAAATGCAAGAATTTCCTCTCTTTACAACAAGACTAAAAAAACTCAATCCTCCCACTTCCTTTTCCCACCTCCTTCCAAAGTCATGAAAAGCACCAGTTTATCTCTCCTCTCCACCAACCTACCAAAGGCTACAGTTCTCCATCTTCTTATACTTCATAAGCTTAGCTCCTCTCCTGCCTTTGAGAAGGCTGAGGAATGCTCTTTGCACAGGTCAGCTGTCAGACCTGTGCCATGAAAGGCTCACACAAGAACAAAATCCAGGCTCTCTTAGGCAGATCGACTGTATCTCACTGCTTTGCTGCTTGCCCTATATCCCTGCCAGACAGAGGCAGGCAACATTCCCTTCCATCCCTCTCCAGGAGGCCAGCATGGAGCTGAGATGACGGAAGAAAATACTTGCCTTCAAACACCTTACTCAAAATAGATGGCAAGCAGAAAATTTTAAATAAAAGCATATTGTACAGTACATGTAGATCTAAGTATTTCTCATAACAGAAGAGTTCACCACAATTAACCCCTTGAATAAATAAACCCAAGTACTTACATGTTAAGTCTCCATCTATTGTTGCTATGCAGACCACTTCAGAAGAGAAGCACTGGATTTGGCCACCATGGATAAGGGATGCTCTGGTTGGAAGTTGTTTGGGCTGGTTCTGTTGCTTGGTGGGCTGTCAGGCTATGTGACTCCTCCTTGGATGGGGTTTTAACAGGGGTGTAAGTCAGAAGGTGCCAGAACAGCTTTTGAAAAAACACTCCATTGTACATAAACAGTATCCAGATCTATGGGCAGTACAGAAGCATGCCCTCTATGGACACTCAAATTTATTCCATCGGGAGTGAGAGGACGAGAGGACATAGCTTGAAGACAGAAATACAGCTGGTGGGGAAGTAACTCTCCTGTGCTGTGAGGATTCGAACCAAGTTTATATTACAATGACACATTTTGAAGAAAAGGAAATTTTCAAGAGATTAAGTTTTCAAGAGAGGAAGGAATTCACTGGAGTAAAAAAGGTTGTTGTCCAGATCTTGCAAAATGCAATTAAAAAAAAAAAAAAAAAAGAGAAATGTTTCTATTTCTAAAAATTGTGAAAATAAGAATACTATTTTTGAAAATAGTCTATTTGAAAAGACAGCCTAGTTTTTTTCCAGTATTGAATTAAAATGGGAATAGTAATTTTTAAGAGGTAAGGCTTTTAAATTTTGAAGATTAACACAATCTTTTGCACTTTAATTAAAAAGTTGCTACAATTTATAATTTTGTAAGCAAAAACCCAAAGTTCCTTCCAACCTTAGGAATGCTATTTGATTGCACTGGAGGATAAATTATATAATAAATTATTTAAAATTAATTGTATCACGGGAATATACTACATTGTTGTTTTAACCATTGGGAAAACAAAATGAATTGTATTGATCAACAAAGATCTCCTTAAAATCTTAGAAAGCTTAGCTCACTAGAGGAACACTGAGAAATTGTGCGTGTGGCTGTCACTGTCTTGGAAGGCCTGCTGGATCCAGTGGTGGAGGTGATGTACTGCTTGGAACAAAGACAAATGGTTTTGGTCACCTTGGTATAAGAAAGATATTAAGCTGTTAGAGAGCGTCCAAAGGAGGACAATGAAGATGGTGAAGGACCTTGAGGGGAAGCTGTATGAGGAGCGACTGAGGTCACTTGGTCTGTTCAGCCTGGAGAAGAGGAGGCTGAGGGGAGACCTCATTGCAGTCTACAACTTTCTTGTGAAGGGAAGAGGAGGGGCTGACACTGATATCTGTGTGACAGGACCCGAGGGAATTAAATGGAGCTGTGCTAGGGGAGGTTTAGGTTGGATACTAGAAAGAGGTTTTTTTACTCAGAGGGTGGTTGGGCAGTGGAACGGGCTCCCTAGGGAAGTGGTCACAGCACCAAGCCTGACAGAGTTCAAGAAGTGTTTGGATGATGCTCTCAGGCACGTGGTGTGACTCTTGGGGATGGTCCTATGCAGGGCCAGGAGTCGGACTTGATGACCCTTGTGAGTCCCTTCCAACTTGGCATATTCTGTGATTCTGTGAAATTAGATCACAACATACATCACAGAGTGCCATCATCTGCATGGCCAAGTGCCACTTTTATACCCCCCAAAAGCATTTGCTGTCAGATTGTGTTATCATGTCTTTGTCCACCCAGAGCAATAGATGACACAATCCTGGCATTTATCAAGTTCAGAATTATACTTTCTTTTATTTTCTGTCAAAGGCAAAACTAGGAAGACTCTCTTCAATTGTTACTTTCTTGTCTGCTTCATATTAGACAGGAATACCCTTTTATATCAGTTCAAGGAATCATGTTTCTTCATCCAGCTGAAGAGGGGTGGGGGGGAAGAAAGGAGAGAGGGAGGTCGCTTTTGCAAACTTGGAAATTCCTTTAGCTTCTTCTGAGCTGAAAGCATTTTAAATGTCAGCTGTGAATCAGAAACTTTATGCTGCTTAGTAGCATCTGTGCCTTCTGGTTCTACCAAATAGGTTCAGTTGATCTTTCAGGTCCTCCAAGGGTTCATATACCCTGTAACAGAGCAAACCATCCATGTTTGCTCATTAGGACATTAGATTTAATAAAATCTAACTGATATATATACATGCACGTGTACAAACTCCATCTCCCCGTGCACAAATAGAGCAATGCTCCCATCTGACCTTCCAACCTGTCAACGTTCCATGTGTCTGATAAAATACTCTTGTGAGCTACCTCCTGACCCAAGGGCTTATTATAAGATCAGGGCCATAGTTTAAACCACGGATCACAGAGCTGTAAATCCTGACATAAACAAGAATAATCATACTTTCAGTTCAGTGAATATGACAAAGTGTTCTTAAACACAGTATTCCCATTTCTTTCTCTGGTCCTGTCATTACTAGAGAACAAAAAGCACCATCCAATGAACACAGAAGGAGATAAGAAGTCAGCTGTTAGTTTAAAGCTTTATTTCAGCTCTAAAATCAAAGACTTCTTTATAGTCTAACAAAATTATAGACTCAAGTCTACGATTAATAGTATGTGTCGCGCCAGTGTAATAAAAAATGGAAATTCATTGTCCAAGAATGATTTATGAAGTTCAGTAATTCATGTCAGAGTTTCCACAACATTGTGCTTTTCAAAAAATCTCAGGTCCAGCTAACTAACAGCACTCAGTTAGACATTGATCCTTTAATGAATGTGTGCACTTTACCGATTTTATTTTGGCAAAGTTACAAGTATGGAAGCGAGAGAGAGAGAGAAAGAAAATGTGCAATAAAATATTCAGCAACATTTCTATTCTGCTTTGCACTTGGTATCTTTAAGATATTTACTTCATCTTTCCATCTTCTGGGACAAATATATACCACAGAACATGTAAATGTCTGAAAAAATGCTCATTTTTAAAGATTGAGTTCAGCAGAATATATGAAAAATAGATGTGAAGAAGCAAAGATCAGATTTAAGGACCATTTTAGCAACAGGGTTTATTTCAGATCTGTAATATATGTAATCTGTAAAAATAATGCATAGAGAATATTAATTAGCCCATTTTTGACCATTCGGTTCTCTGTAGTGCTACACCAAGTGAGCTTGCTCACTTTTTTGTTTTAACAGTGTACGTTTAGTTTTAATGGTTCAGCTCTTCTTCAGTTATCAATAGGGAGCCTTGTTACCATGGTGACAGACAGATGGATTAATGTGATGTTTAGAGAGATACAGTAGTGCCATATTTTTATATATACAGTAAGCACTAATCTCCTGCATACACAAGAGGGCATGCATTCAGAAAATTTCAGGGACAGTCTTCCATATGCACCAGGTATGCCTTGACACAATATTCTCACTATCTTCTGTCAGAAGGTGGCCATCTATCTGCCACTTTATGCCCTTCAAAAATACCTGGTTGGAATTACAGACAGATGCCCTAAAGTCTTAAACCAAATGTCTAATGAGGCATGTTGGAAATGGCTGCTGTCAACACCTAATGTGTCAGCTACATGTATTAGGCCGTGAAGCTACCGGTCATCTGAGAACGATTATCTATAATCCACTTCTTGAAATGCGGTCTGATACCTTTAGCTGAAACCTTTTCATTTGCTTGTTTACTTTATTCATTGCACGTCTCACTAATGAGAAAAGAAATTCGAGATATACAAAAATCATTGGGTTTTTACAGAGCACAGACAGATTGCATGTCAAGTAATCCTTCTTAAAACTTTCACACTTCCTTCTCTTTCAAACCTTTAATGACCTGCACCTTCCTTGCCCATCTCACTCCCTTCCCCAGAGCTGCTAATGAGCTTTCCTGTTTTCAAAGTATTAGCTTAACAGTTCATGTCTCGCAAACACCCTCAGACAGAGATGAAATTAATACAGGAAGAAAATGTGTGACAGTCACACTATGAATTCCTGTCAGACTGTGAATCCCCCATACTTGTAGAACTAAGAAGGTCTGCTAGTTGCATAGTTTTATTTTACTTTATTCTCTCTGTACAAGGCTTCAATCATTCTATTATTGCCAAACATCCTCACTGCAGAAACCTATGATAAGCTGCTATTGACTGAAAAGTCAGGTAATTTTAAAAGACAATATAAACTGCCAAATGAAATTCTGGCACAAACTTGGTGCCCTTAGAAATACTTTATATGTGAAATCAGAAGTACTTTATCCAGATCACACTATTAATTTCTGTAACAAGAGCAGTTTAATTAGAAATGTTTTCCATTCATCTACACAAAGTGATAATTATAATTCATCAGGAGCCTAATATTCAGCTCTCCTTCCAGGCCTTTTTAAATTGTAGTATTTAACTATAGCAATTAAACTCTATGAATGACCGTGAAAGGGGCCTTTGGATATAACTGCACCGAAGCCAATTAGGAAAAGTATACATCTCATATTCCTGACAATTAATTTTACAGTTGGCTTTCTCAGCAGGTGACATACTAGTATACATGAGTCAAGTTTACACTGGCCACTTCCCCAGATAAATGAAATGCCAGTCCAATTTCTTCCAGGTAGAAAGGTGCCAGGTGCTCTGCAGCACACACCACTATTGAGGGCCCCCAAACTGGTGTTGCTGGCCATATGAGGACAGCCAGTGGCATGGAGTGGGTGCAGCCCACAGGCCCATGCCAGGCAGCAGCCTCTGGACGGGCATCTGAGACTTCTGCTGCCCAGTGGTGTATGCTAGTACCATATTCCTCCTGCCCTGCAGCCATGGTGGTGTGGAGTGTTACATCAGAGCCAAGGTGGAAGGTACCCTTGCCCATGAACTAATTTGTGGAGGAGTCAAACCAGATGCCCAGGTCTTGGTCCAACCTCCTCCCAAAAGTAGACTCAGCAGTGTGCTCAGAGCAGCTCACTGAGGGCTTTGTCCTCATGAAATCTTCCTTGAAAGGAAGGCAGTCTGATCTGAGCCTGACTGTGCTTGTTTGAGTTACCAACAAAGTCATCACTCGGAGCCCACAGCAGGTAACACACAAGATGGACAGCTATTGGACTGTCACCAAGAGGCCTCCTTTGTCCTGCCAACCATCATTTTGGAAGTTTCCAATTATGGTCACGTGGGCCAGGAGCAGATTTTCTCTGTAGAAAATCCTGCTTCCAGGCTGTCACCAGGCAGAACCTGGTCAGCTGGTCAATCTAAATAGTGGTTCAAGACCCCTGCTGCTACCTCAGGTTGTAGCATCCTGTAAGAGAGGCTGAGACTCAAGTACCAGGCCATACCGTAATGACACCATGGAAATAATAATCAATTTTTGCTGCTTCTTTTTTTTTTTAATTCAGTCAGAAATACTTTTTTTCTGGACAATGCTAGGTTTTTCTAATACAGTATAGCAAAGGAACTATTAAAAGTTACTTTCATTCTATAATGAAACACATACTAAGACCACTAAAGACATGGTACCCAGTAAAGTTAAAAAACAGCTTGCAAACATTTGCTAGGTCTCTAAAGACAGTGGTAATACTGCAGGAATTGGGAAGGGATCTGTGATTATCCTCTCTAGTAAATGTAGGCAAAGCCAAAGAGATATAGGCATATTTTACTTGCCAAAAGAGAATATTATAAACATGGAACAGTTAATAAACCAAAAATTTAGTAAAGTACGAGAACAGAAAACAAGTATATACATGCATATGCAAGAAGACCCTCCATAAGTGTTCCCATCTCTGCAGCCCCATCTAAATGGTGTCCAAGGCATGTGACGGCCTTGATATGCTATCAACAGCTCTGAAATCTGTAGTGTGCCTCTGACCAGCCATAATGTCATCATCCACATATGCTAATTTGGCATTTATAACTGGAACTCTGGCCATATTGCCAATGGGACTTCTGCCATTTACTGAAATGTGGCCAGGCTGTGGCCATAAAAAGCAATGCCGCTGTGATGTCTGTGCAGCATGCTGGCACACTCAGTCCTGTCCTAAGTTACACCTGACATGCCCTCCTGAATAACCAAATGTAGAAGTTAAATTAAAAAAGAGCATTTCATATTCTGTAGAAGGAAGCTGCAGCTTAGAAAGGCAGCTCTGGGGCTGGGGGAGCTGGCTGGGAATCTGGAGATCCAGCCGCTCAGCTCCTGCCTTTGTTGGAGAACCACAGCAGAACCCTGTGCAAACTGAATAATTTGCTCATCTTCTCCAAAGGGAAACATACCCTTCCTATAAGTGTGTGAAACCAGCTCAACCAATATTTTTTAAGTGTCTTTTGGTTCTCCAGTGCAAGGCTCTTCTTATAATTGTTTGTACATTTGCCAAATGAGCACTGACTTTGTCAGTATTTCTGTGACTAAAGTCTACGCACCACTATTCAATGACCGGGTTTTTGCTGTGGTATGAGACAAGAGACCCAGAGGACTTACTCTTAACATGGGAATTTCAACCACCAGATTTTTAAGAGATGCATAACAGTAACCACCTTACTCTAAAAAAAAGAGGTTTCTGCAGAAACCAAATCGTAGCTGCAAAACACTTTCATTTCTTGTCCAATTGACCAGAAAAATGTTTGGAAATACGTAACTGGTTTCTTCATGCCCCCACCTGTACACAGCACTGCGGCTGCATGGTGCTTTCAGGAGTATCAAAGCTTCCATAAATAGAGGAAATGACCCCGGCCAGTCAGGCAGAGAGCAAAGCTCAGCTCTCCTGAGAGCCAGAGGGTAGCTCAACTGCCGCATTTTCTCTCTTTCTAAAACCAGTGTTTGGCTCTTTCCCAAGTTCTTTTACATAATCCAGTTCTGTTACTGAACATGTCAGTTTAACCAGTATTCAAATCAACCTCCTCTATGTTTTGAATTGGATTTTCAAGCTCCAAACAGGATTCTGTGTCTCAACTGCCAACATTTTTTGCAGTGGCACTCAAGACTTTTGGATATATAAATGAAATAGGTAATTTAGTGACTATATCAAATTACTGCACTTATTATGTCCCCATTATCTTATAAACTAGCTTCTTTTCCTCTAAATACTTAAACTGCAAGCTTGGTCCTCAAGTGAAACTCACCTTTAGGTATCACTGTGCAGGAAAGGAAGGGGAGCAGGAGACACACAGGCCAGTACTGAAATGTTTCACAGTATTATGTTAAGAAGCTTGCACACTGTGGTTCTGTTTTTTGATAGAGCTGCTTATTGGCAGCAATACCAAGCATTTGCAAAGATTATAAAAATGTGTTAAGGAATATATTTATGCAAACTTTTTTCTTTTGGTTATTTTCTTTAATTTTTCTTCTTTGCATTCTTGCTTACTCTCTTTCCACACTTTTCCCTCACCAATACTGTACAATTATATGAACTCCCACAGGAGAGACACTGTGTTACCAATTTTTCATTAAAACCCAGGGGTTGATATAAAAATCCTAATCATAATTTCAGAATCACAAGTGGTGATTAACACATCCTTTGAAGCTGAAAACTTTGGCCACCTCTCACTCTCTGCTTTTGGCTTACCAAGTTTTTTTGTAATAAAAAGGAAAGAAAGCATTATTTTATATTCAATTACATAACAAGAGATTAATTTCTAACCTAAATGAATGCAATTCTGCTGAACATCTCTTGTTTTTAAGCAAGACAATTTATTTTACAACATGAAGAATTTAAAGTTATTCCGTAAGAGAGTGGATTTCATCGGCTTTATGCCCTACTTTAAGTCTCTGTGAATGATTAATAGATACAGATCTTATTGGACTATCTTAAAGATAGATTCTTGGCATTGTTCAAACCAAGATTAAATAACATCATTATACCTTTCTTTTCTCTTTCTTCTGAGTTCAGAAAAAGATTTGAAAGAAACTGATGTCTTGATTGATGTGAACTCAAAAACTATCCTGAGAAAAAAACTAGGATTTTTATCACCAAACCCACAAAAATAGGTTATTATCTCTCACAGTTCAAGGATTCTTCTATCAGATGCAGTGATCTTGACACAATTTACAATCAAAATGACATGCATGCTGCTGTTTTAGTTTGTGTAGTAGTGTAGTAGAATGCATATTCTAACAAATTTGAATGCTGTATATAATAATCATATACACCTCAGCATGAAGATAGAAAGTAATTTCTTCTTTTAATATTGTCACTGTGCAGTTTTTCTTAGACTACCTTCTCTAAGCTTTTCCAGGAGGTTTTACTATTATTTGTGGCAAAGTCTAATGCTATTCCAAAACACACACAGCATCTTGGTCTGCTTTTTCAAGGGAAAAAGAAGACTAGAGGGAAGAAGATTAGGAGTCATTTACATGCTGTCCAGATTAGAAAAAAATGGAGTTAGTGCTGGTGGGCCAGCTATACAGCAGAGATAAGGCCTACTTCTTTTTCAGTAACTGCTTTTTAACTGTGTAAAATTTTGTTTAACCTACACAGTACATGGACTATTAGGAAACAGCTTTGGATTGTTTTTCAGAAGTACCATGAACAGGAAGTTTCCCAAAATACTAAATTTTTGCCTAGCAACCCAGTCCCTATAATCAGAGCTTAGATACAGGCTATAAGTGATGTTAACAAGATACAAAGAAGAAAGCTGGGGAAGAAATGCTTGATTTGGATTTCTTTACATTCCTTGCTTGCTGTTAAAGTACTGTTACAAACAAAAATATACTTGACCTGACTATACCAAATCCTAAAGTTAGTATACTGTTTAACAGAGTGATAAAGTCAGATAGTACAGCAATTTATATTCATCAGCAACTGAGCAGTAGTGTGACACAGACATGGGAAAAAACCCAAATATATGTTCTCGTAGTGTGAAAAACTATTTACATAACTGGAAAGAATCAAAATTTGGAATAAAAATATGTACTTTAGAGCAACACTATTCGTCAAGATACAGCTTACTAAAATTCATCGGAAGTAACGATTTCTCCCAGTTTTATTTAGTAAAGTCCACTACGTGGTATATCCCACAAACGCAAACAAAAAAACCCTCAAACCCTTATGAGCTTCCTACACAGGACTTGATTTAAAAGAGGTTCTGACAACTTTTGCCAATTTTCCCTCTGCGCGATTTGGGCTCTCGGGGACGCTCAGCGCGCCCCCACCGACAGGCCCCGACCGAGGGCGCAGCGGCTGCCGACCCGACCCGACCCGACCCGACCCCTCGGCGCCGCAGGTGCACCCCCCCTCCCCGACTGCGCGGCCGAGCAGGCGGAACAAGAGGATGAGGAGGAGAAGGAGGAAAAGCGGCTGCGTGTCCCAGCCCATCTCCGTTTCCTTCCGGGTCGCAGCCCGCAGCCCCCTCCTCCTCCCGCGTCCTGGGCCATGGGGGCGGCTGCCGGGGGGGCCGCCCACGAGGGCACCGCGGCCGCAGCGCCGCTGGACCCCGGGCGTGGGCTGTCCCTGCCCCGGGGGGCTGGGAGCCCTGCGGCGTCACAGGACAAGCTCTTCTTAATCAAAGGTGCAGACAGCCCTCCTTTCCTCCCCTCCTCTCCTCCCCCTGCACGGGTCATGGACGAGCCGCAGCGGGTGTGGCAGCCCCGAGACCTCCTCCGGCCGTGCTGCCCATGCCGTAGCCCGAGGTCTTGCCCCCGGGGAGAAGGGATGACCTTGGGCGAGGCTTCTGGATGCAACGAGGAAGCCCCTGCAACACCGCCCGCCTTTCCCCCTGCTGTCAGTAGCGGCGGTGCCTGTAACCCCTCAGTCACCCTCCTCCGGGGGCGCCGGTAGCGAACCCGTCCGGGCGGGATGCGGGACGGGAGCAGCAGGCGCTGAGCGGAGCCGCTTCCTTCTCTCGGGGGAGCTCAGCCCTGCGGGGCTGCGAGCGCCGCCGGGCGGGCGGGGGTCCGCTCCCAGTGCTGCCGGGGCGCCCTCGGGGAAGAGGCGGCTCGTGCGGGCTACAAGCAGCGCTGCGGATTCCGTAGGGGAACAAGCCGGTGTCCCGGGCTGGATCCCAGCCGGGAGAACCGCGGTGAAGGCACAGCCAGAGTCTCCTGCGGGCGGCGCGGGGCAGCGGGAGTACCTGCGGCGGGCTGGCGGCGCTGTGCGGCATGATACGATATTATATTACAATTGTATTTTTATATATATATATATTTATATGCTTATCCCGGCCGCTCCGATGTCTGCTCGGGTTGCCCGCGCCTCCCGGCGGAGCAGAGATCGGAGTTCAGGCGGCCCCGTCCCAGCGCCGCCGGCCGGGAACGTCCCGGCATCAGCCGGACAGGACTTGAGGCTGGAATGGACGTAGTCCCCCGCAGAGAAAAGGGTCTCGCTGAGGATGCTCATGGCGAGGCACTGCTCCCTGTTACCACGCTCTTTGCCTACCCCTTGCAGTGCTTTTCTGCCTTTCCCAAGGAGGCCATTCGCGGCGCTACTCTTTGGGGAGAAATTAATTTAAGACCAGTTATTAGTTCTGAAATCAGGGAAATGTCGGTTACTAAACCTGGAAATGTAAAACGCAGTAGACATGCAAAATTCGGCCAGCGTGCGAGGTCTTTATGCTCCCAGGCAGAATTTCATTGACGTGAGTATCGGAAACTTGTTCATCACAATAATCAGATAAATAATTTTTTTAAAGCGAGACCTAAAGTAAATGTGTTTTGCTACATAGTTCCTACTCAGACCATTTTTTAACTAGCTGGTACTAGGAAAGGGAAAACAGGATGGGTATCAATACTTGCAAAGGAAGAACATGTAATACCCTGAAATTTTTAAATTTTTATATGAATCAGATGGGTTTTTACAGTTCACTAGGACTTTGCAAGCCTTTTCCTTAAAAGTGGGCAAGTATGACTACGTGTGCCTTTGGTGCAAGAGCTAGAAGGATTCAAGGTACCCCAAGTGACTTTGGAAACACTGAAAGAGTGGAAAAGCAAGGGATGCTTTCTGTCTTGGGAAAGCTTCTGCTAGTGTAATTTTCTTTTTTTTTTTTTTTTTTTAAATGGCATTAGAACATAAAATGAAGAAAGCTCAAGAATAAGCGTTGCTTATGTAAAGGTCTTCGGAAGTACAGGTGGATTTTCAGGTGACCATTTGAAATAACAAGTGATGCAACAAATAATTATATCTACCTTTTGGGGAAGGGTGAGGCGTAGCCATAGAACAAGTCAATTTTAATAGCCTGTCTCTGGAGTGAGAGAAATGTCTAAGTACTGTGAAAAAGCATCCTGGGATTTGAATTATTATTTTTTTGTGTGTGTGTGGCTTGAAAATACATACACATGCCATTATTTTCAAAATGCTCTATTTCATAGAAACAATTCTTTTTCTTGCTATTTTGTCATATTAAGTTAACATAAAAAATGTAGATAATAGGACCTTTCCCTTCAACATGTGCTGACAGGTCTTAATTTTCCAGGTTTTATTGTCTAAACAGTTTTTGTGAGTTTTTTAGTTCCCCTTAAGTAACAAAATATTGATTTTTATTTCTTCAACTTTTTTTGACAGGTGGAATTTTTCTAGGTACTGTTGCTACGGCAGGAATGATAGCAGGATTTGGCACCACACTTGCTATGACAAAAAAGAAGAACCCAGACTGGTTCAGTAAGGTTTGTGCCTTTTGAGCTGTTTTCCAATAGTGATAGGCAGGAAGTAATGCATCAAATGCTTTAGAGATATGGTGATATGTGTGGAGTTTGGCAAAGTTGATGGTAAGAGCACCAGACTTAATTCAAGTGAGTAGGGGTAGGATTAACTTAAAAATCAATTCAGAGTTGGCACTGCTAAATACTTTAGTACTTGAGAGTAGCTGAGATACATAACACACTGTTTGCTGGAATTGTTTGCTGGAATCATACTAGTGCTATATAATGGAATATAATTAATGGTTTGTTTTGATTCTGTGATGTGAACACACTTCAGGCATGAGCCTGTATCACCTCAGTAATCCAGTTCACTATACAGTGCCATGGTGCTACAGTGAATCTGGAAGAAAGGTAACTGCAGTAAGGATGGGAATGAGTAGGTAGACAGCCTGTAAGATGTGGAATAAGTAAGTGGAATCATTTAGTCAAAATTTAAGATCTCTTCCATCCCAATGTGTAAGGTGACTGATGAGAAAGAGTAGTGGTTTGGTACTATGAGATCTGATGGCCAAAATTAATCTTGTGCAGTTACTAACAGGATCCACTTGTGCATTCTGAAGAAGAAAATTGCTACCAGTTACACCATATTGGTATATTAATCTGAAACATGGCACATTTAATTGAAGGATATTTTTTTCCTCACTAATGCTTTGTTATTGCTGAAGGTGTCAAAAACAGGCCCTTAAAATTGATCAGTCTTGTCTCCACCAAACTCTAAAATGCAACATGTATTACACATGTTCTTAGGGAATTAAGAACTGATCAGTTATGTTTACTTTTAAAATGTTGATTCAGTAACATATCGAGTTAATTCAGTGCATAGCAAGATAAAAAGGATTCTTCCATTGCATTTTATATTAGAAACTTTGTATCTGATCATCCGTTATCTCCTTTCTCTTGAGCACTGCATTTTTTCCAGCTTGCGCTTGTTCTTGGGTGTCTGAGCCGTCCTATTACCACTGTGAAATTTACCGAGAGTGACGCTGCATTGACATCCCAAGAATATATTTGCTGGAAATGGCATCAAGTGATATGTACCTTTGCTGGTTTAAAAGTAAACCGGTGGGAGAAAAGAACCCAACTCAAGAGAGATTACAAGTCAGAGTTACAATTTACTAAGAGGATTACAATAAATACAATGATGGAGAGAAAAACTGGTTTTAACCCCCAAAGACAGATATATAACCCAGCACCCTGGGACAAGAACAGAATGGTGTTTGTTAGCCCCTGTGCTGAGCACCATGTGGCCCCACAGGGGGCAAAGTAAAAGGAAAGGAAACCTGTTGGTCAGGATGATGATTGCAGTCTCGTCACAGTCCTGTTGAAGTCCTGGTACTCCTCTGGATCCAATGAGTGGTACCAGAAGTCCCCAAACCCCAAGATTATACATGCTTAGGTTCAGGTGGGAATGCCCAGTACCTCCCCCAGGGTGGAGAGCTTCACAATGGGTGATGTAACTCCGTGAGTCATGGGATATTTTTGGAATCTGCCTAATATGCCAGTCCAGTATGGCCCTTTAGCAGAGATGACCCCTCAGGCTGGGTGTGAAGGTGGAATGCCTCCCTAGAGGGGAGTTATTGGTGTGAAGACTAGTTGAGTCATTGGTGTGAAGACAAAGAAACACTCCTCTGCCTCCCGGGTTCTTTAACACCCAACTTGTAGCCTGAGGTGTCAGGTGTGCCCTGGGCAGCTGCTGCAAACAATCCATTTATTAACAGTTCATCAGAAATGACATAGAGGATGTAGAATACACAGTTTTGGTTATACCCACATAGTGATAAACTAGTCCCAGCCCCTGTAACTAGGACAGTTCCATTTCAATTTTTGCCGAAAACTGTATTTGGTACTATCTGTGCAAATGAATTACAGTAGTTTGCTAGCAAAAATCTCTGATTCCTGGGCCCCTCAACTTAAATACTGCAAAATGTAGAAAGATACTTTTTTGTCAAGGTACATGTAAGTGAAAGGGAAGGCTAGACTTTGAGAATGGCTTAACTGTCTGTAGAGGCTCTCTGAGGTACCAGTGAGATTTTGCAGGAGCATTCTTACTTAAATTTATAGTTAATAACTTTTAATAATACATCATGTATAATAACAAAAACATAACTGTGAATAACTACAGATGATTGCATCCTTCTTAGATGTTCAATGCCTAAATACTATTTTTATTCATGTTAAGGTGAGGACATAGTTTGACAGGTACTTTAAGCCAACATCAGCCAACATTGGTGCTGAAAGAATTAATTCTACCAGCCCTTAGTTTCTTGCAATTCATTCCTGTCCCTGTAAAGGCACCAATACTTGTGCTCCTGGGTTGGTGAGATTATCCTTGTTAATTCTATGGGGTTTTTTTGTTTCTTGCATTAGTTTTAGTCCAAATTAATTTTATGATCCACTTCACTGCATGACTGCAGTGACTGTGCTGTCAAAAAGTTAGGGGAAGGTTTGAAGGAATAAAAATGGTTGCTCAATGTTTGGGAAGAAATATGAGACCTATTCTTTCAGCATCTTTTCTGGCTCGTGCCGTTTTTTCTGTCAGTGAAAGGGTGGCATGCAAGTCAGGTAGAAAGAGGAACCAAATGTAATGCAGCCTGTGACAGATGTAAATAGTTTTATGGGAGAAAAAAACATAGCAATTATGAGGGGAACCTTTAGCATCGCAGCATCATGGCTTCATGACTGCATTCAGACTTCCAGGAAGCAATAGTATGAGACTCTACTCTTGTAAAGTAGTATCAGTGTTACTGGCAAGAGATAAACCTGAAATTGCACCTACTGTACCTCCTCCATGGTAGTGAATTATAGTAAATATAAGCATTTGTAGGACTGGTGCCCAAATTGACTTGAAACTGAGATTACATATTCCTGTTTAGTGATGAACCACTACAGAGATATTCAGTTAAGTTACTGGGGAGGGAGCTGTTAAAATGAAATGCCCAGCTGCAGCAGCCTCCTTGTGATAAGTGTCCAGTGTTACCAGCATTTATCCAGGTGTTTAATTTTACAATAGATTAGGTCATACAAAACAGTGAACACACTGAATACAATCAACTAGAACAGTTAAGCACACTTTATTTTTAGGCACTACTTCCTTTTAGACACGCTATGCACAAGTTACAGGATCGAGGCCTGTGTCTTCTCCCACTTCCTACTTTTATCTTGCCGGAGAAAAGAAAAAGAAAAAACAAACAAAACCCTCAACACAAACAAACAACCCTCCCTTCCCCAAACCAAGCAAAAAAACAAAGAAAGGAGCATATATTTGGAAAACAAATCAGCTAATTTGGCCCTGTATTTTCTCAGCCTGGTGTTTGGAAAGACTCAAGTATTGTTTAAAAGCATATCTTTTAAATTAAAGAACGTTAAAAGAAATACAGAAGCAGTAATGACAAAAACAATCTGGACACAGAATAACGCATTTGTGAATAAAACTCAGTCCTCCTAAAAATGTTCTTTTGTTGGTGACTTTTTTTTTTCCTATGCTACTGTTGTCCTTTTAATTTTTTTAGCATGTCATTAATTAGCTTTCTTGATGCTTTAAACAGCATATCTGATAATCATGTAACAAACTGTCCTGTTTACAGAAACCCTTACCTATGTACTTAAGTACCCTGAGGAATCAGCCTGTGACCGAACCCTGTTTGACTGCTGTCAGTAAAACCAGATTGATTGTTTCCATTTACCACTATTTTTTCTGGGACAATCAAGCATTTAAATACTGTTTGTGTGGGTTTTTGCCAGCAATTTTCACAGATAATGACTCCTATTTAAAGATTCTGTGTAGAGGATATTTTTGTCCATTAATTTCCCATCTTCCAAATGGGAAAATTTTTTTTCTGCATGGTGTTATGTGTGGTTAGGCTATGGAAGCAGGAAAAATGTCAAGAATGATCATCACCATTTCAAATCTACTCAGAGCAGTCTCTACTGAAAGAGTTATAATAGTTCATTATCTGCGGTAAGGAAATAATAGGACCTGGTATTACAATGTGACTAGAGATCTTTGCTGTTTGTGTGTGTGTATGCTTACAGAGCATTGTTTTTCTTAACAGCTTCCACTTTGGGTTGTCTAAATTGGAATAAATAAGGGTCAAGATAAATCTACTTGAGCCCTTTGCAGGTGTGTGTTTGTCCCTGGGTAGCTGTACCTATAGCTAAATCCTAGGGCAAATGTTAATGCTGAGGACTGTCGGAGGATCATTTTAACATGCCAATAAATACAAAGCCAAGAGGAGAAAAACTACTGATACTATTTGACTGAGCATAGTGTAGACACCAAATATGTCTAATTGTATCAAAGAAGAAAGAGAAGCATTTAAAAAATGTAAAAAAATTAAAGTCTTGTCAAGCAAAGAATACAAAAGATTTTTCCCCCACACTTTTTATAATGAATAAAAAAGTGCAGTTCTTTCACGTGTTTGGAGGAAATTTTTTTAATCCTTCCACAAGTTAATTTCACTTTTCAATATTTTAGTCTATAAATGAAATAATACTTTATTGAATATAGTTGTATGTTTGCAGTCTTGTTTATGTTACCTCCGAGCAACAATTAGGTTTTTACTTACTTCAAGATACCAAGTAAGTAATTAAGTAGGACTGTTAACTTTTGTAAGGACTGTATATGCCCATCTTTAAGAGTTACCATCTGAAATCTGTGTTTCCATGTGAAGAACTGAACAGGGATCCTTTGGGAGGAAAAAAAAAATCCTCTAATGACAGTTACCACTATGAGCAAGAGAATTATGTTTGTCTGACTGCTGTTGTGGGCTACAGAGATTGAACCTCTCCTATACCAAGTGGGCATTGTGAGATGGGCACCGCTGTCTAACAATGAACATAAGGTGCACCTTTGATTGATGTCAGCCAGTGTGTGGTTTATGCCTTCGGAAGCTGCAGTATGCATCTATGTTATGTGACAGGGAAAGTTTCATTGTGTTTGAGACCCCATCATGGCTGAGGGAGGCTCCATTCTTCTTGGCCTGAAGTGGCCTTTCCAAGTCACAGTGTTTTGTGTTTTCAGGACACGTCTCATGGCAGGCTTTTATGCAGCAGTATCTTAACGTGAGTTTAAAAACACCTACTCTTGTTTCTGACAAAAATGAGAAGTGTGGAAACTGCAGAGCATTTTCTGTGTTGCTTCTTGGTGAACTCTGCAGGGGGATGGGTTCAGTGTTGTCATTTGCTCTTTACAAATTTTTCCTAAGCAGTTTCCAGAGCTTCTTCAGAGTTGTAGCCCCTGGAAATTAGTCCCTGGGTTACCGGTAGACCCCTTCTGTGTCCAGCTGAAAGCTGCTCATGTTCCTCCAGTTTCCTTATGTGCTATTTCAAAAGTGCAAATAACAATGTACAGGCGAATGGTTACCCCCAACAAAAAAGTACCAAACTCAATTATGTATAATGATTATGTTCAGACGTCACTGGCATAAGGGCTTGTGACTGGCTTTGATTCACTTTTGTATTTTGACTAGTGAGATAACTGAGTGTTGGATTCTTATTCCCACAAAACAGCTGACTTCAGCATTTGTGGGCAATTAAAATCATCCCCAGGTGGCACTGGCAATCATGAAAGCTGCTCCTGGTAGGAAGGCAGCTCATCCAGCCCCTTGCTTGGCTCTTCAGGTCTGTTGGCCACGCTAGTACAACTGGCAAATCAGGAAAAAGTCTAAATCACAGGTTAACTTTTTTAGTTCTTTTTTTTTTTTCCCAGTTATCGTTCACTGTCTTGAGCACTTTATTTTTGGTTCTAGGGCATTACTGCCACAGCTGCATTACCAGAGAGTGGTTCGTCACTGGCCTTACGAGCCCTAGGATGGGGCTCACTCTATGCATGGTGCGGAGTTGGATTGCTGAGTTTTGCCATCTGGAAGGCTCTGGGTGTGCACAGTGTGAGTATGATCCTCTCGACTACCATATTTTAACTTGGGTAATGCATCTTGGGATGGAGTCTCTATACTACTTCGATCTAAGAGTTATACTTTCATTCAGCACATTTAGAATGACTAACCAGAATGTGTGCATACAAGGAAGGTGTTCTTGGATCTGCAAAAAATGGGATGTTTTAGGAGGAGACAATTTTGGGGGAGGAACGATTTTGTCCTGCTTTATATATATTTGCACAGATGTCTCAGATACTTCACAAAAGAGCCAGTGTTCTAATTTAGAGATTAAAATAGTAGCTGCAAACTTTCTATATCCTTTGCTTATTGAATTGAAGGCTACCCCCTGAATCCTATCTTTAGAGCAATTGGTTTATTTGTGCAAGTTCTATTTTTTGCATCAGGACACTGAGGACATAAAAAGAATTGAAAGGAAACGAGCTTACTTTCTAGAAGGGGCGAGGGGACAGAAGATTGAGTATCATGTGCAATATAACGGTGGTCCATGACATGCCACGTCAAGGCAAAGAAACTTGGGAAGCATCTGTACATCCCAAAAGGCTACAGCTATCTTTAGTAAATTGATTATGTTCCAATGTTTCGTAATGTTGAGTGTGAACACTGAAGTTCATGTGAGCATTTTTGTTTGCCCCTAGTAATGAGCCATGACTTAAGAGTCCCCTGCAGCTATAACTTTGGCAGAGCTATTTGCATCCTCTTTAGGACTAGGAATGAATAGACTTCCTTTATCCTACATGGCAAATTATTTATATATTCAGCAAAGAATATATAAAGAGGGAGGAAGAAGATGCTACTTCATCTCAGTACTGTTCTCATTAATACCTTTATTCAAGTTCTAATTTCTTGTCTACTCTGCTGACGTATCCTGTAGCTCACAATTTGAATTGCAGCATACAGCACTATACAGTCCTTTTTTTCCTTAGCTTTCAATGTTGATTCTCAGTAGGAGCCAGTAAAGGAAGGCAAAATGCCAAAAAAGCATAGCAGGACATAGGAGGCAGCTACAACACATTTTTAAACTGAAAGCCTCCATGTGAGGCTGTGGTGGAATGTCAGAGAAGGGGGAAGAAGAGTGGGAATACTGGTTTGTAACTCTCTGCATGCTGAACAACAACAGTTCACTCAGTTTATTGTCATTTGTGCCAGTCAAAAGGATTCACTTCACACTGTACTACTGATTCTTATTTTTTGTTCTGTCAGAGTGTTTCTGGTCCTGCTGAAGGACAGCAGAATTTGATCCTAGTCTGCAATTTATGTTATCTGTTTCTCACTAAGCTAAATTTTTACTTCCCTGAGCAGTACTGGCCTAGACCCACAGTTACTGGTTTTCCTGTAAGGCTGTTTTTCTTGAGACTGCCTGATGGGGAACACCCACATAAGCTTGATAGGGCTAAGCCCCTGGACAAGTCTGAGTCTGATGGGGCTTCTGGCTACTTGAAAGCAGCGGCTCTTGTGTCAGAAGCACACTGCAGGCATTTTAGAGGATTGTTGAGTGTTCCTAGTCAGAAAGCTGCACCTTATTATATTCTGTGTTGTGTTAGTGTTGAAAAGAGGAAACTGTATTTTAAGAGGCTCTTGCAAATGTCTGTTGTTATTGGTTTCTATTGTGGAGTGCTTATGTTTCACTGTTGTGCAATGTGGGAATTGCAGATGGTGAAGGAAGTAAATTTCTGTCAAGAGGTGATTTGGAACAGCTCTCTGCTCTCCACTGACATATTTATTGCATTCACTACAGACTTCTAAATTTCCACTGCAGAAAGGAAGCGCATACAATAGTGCTATTTATTATTGCAGAATCAAAAATTAGCAATTTGTAAGTTTCCTATTTCCGTGTTTCTTTTTCCTGTTTTACTATGTATCTGTTAAAATCAAAAATATATATGTTTAAAATTGTTAGAGGTTCAAAAGTAGAAGCATGTTATATTCTGACCAAAGAGGTTCATTAGCATTAAAAATATAATTATAGAATAAATAATCTTTGATTTTTTATTATTGTTTTCACTTTTTGCCTACTGCTTTAACACAACACTCAGGAGCAAACACTGGCTGCTGAAAGACAGTATTTATGTGCTTAAATGTCATCTTCCTGAACAGTCAAGATTAAATAAGGATTATAAGCTATCTAGTACATCATTAGTTCTGGACTCTTAAACATATGCTCATTTTAAGAAGGGCCTATTTTTGCATGATGTGTTTTCCTGTTTCAGGGGGACATTCTGCATTCTGATACTTTTGAAAATTCTTAATTGCTATCATGTAAGCAGAGATAATAGATTAATAGTCAGTTGCAATAATGATTTTTGAGACCACTGATGCATATGTTGTGTCTAATTATTATTAGATAGGAACAAAAAATAAATAAAGTTTTATTTTTGAGAAACTGAAGTTATCGCTGAGTGAAATAAAGTTTCTTTCCACATAAACTGTTCAGACCATGGAAGACACTGTAGATTTTGCACTAAGCTCAACATTTTCAAATGAACATTTTAATTTCTGTTAAACATTTTAAAAGGAGGCTCTTACAGATTCACCTGAATAAGATGTCTTGAGTCTTCAGTGCGGTTGAGTGCTGCGAATTCATTGGCTCTGTAGTACATGCTAGTTCCCAATACCTGTAGAATTTCAAGTCACAATTTCAAACCTAGCATTAGATACCAAGGTCTGAAAGCTATCAACTTAAGGTAGACTTCAGCCTCTCAGTGTGCTATACTCTATGTGACCTGAGGGGCGACTTGACTCATTGTGATGCCAGGAATCCGTGTGAACTTTAAAGCTCTGGCAGCTGGATAGGGAAGAAGAGGTTCTGCCCAGCCTCTTCACCTTAACAGTAACGAGCTGCCCTTGGAACCTGCTAATTAGTGACCTGATCCTGCTAAGCAGCAGCTTCATCTGGCAATATTGATAACATTATTGGCAGCTAATACAATCTCTTGATACTAAATTGTTCCCTTTGATATTAAATTATTAAGGACAATGGCATTCTGATTGTAAGCACTGCAGGTGTTGATTTAGCAAACAAGAAAGCTGCTTTTGTTGCATATAGGAGTATCTCAGCTCCAGTGCTTTCTCAAATCCATTGCCAATTCTGTTCCTGTGACTATCTTGGTGGGATCTTAGTGAAAAAAGGACTGTCACTTGCAGAGTTTGAAGGGGAACTCTAAGTCAAGTAATACTGAATTGTTAAGTATTTAATGCCTCAAGTAATCTGAAGGAGTAAAATACAGAAGGCAGAGTGGAAAATCAGATGTGATGGATTGGCAAAATCCCACCACAAGGAGTAAGAGAGCAAGGAGATCTTGAAGCAGAACTGGTTTGGCCAGGAAAGCTATTGGGCAGTTTCATTCGTGGCTCAGAAGCCCGCAGCTGATGTTCGTGTACACCAGGGCTTGGGCTGGCTGTACAGGAGAAGGATAGCAGAGCTGGTCCCTGAGTTTGGAGAAGTGCAGTGCAAGACGTGCGCAGTGCTTTTTGTGCTTTGGACACTGCACATGCCAGCCACGTTCCAGTGTGAAACAGTGGGATGTGCAGACGGTGTCACTGAGTGGTCCTTGTGTAACCCGCTGGGAATCCCTTGAGAGCGTCCCGGCGCCCGCAGGAAGCGGTGGTGAGCGTCTCCCGCGCACCTGGGAGCGCAGAACTAAACCAGGAAGGCGCTGCTGCGCTCCAATCCCGGTTGGTTTACGGCTCAGTGTGCTCCTGCCGCCGCTCCCGGCGGTTCCCGCGGGGCGGGGCGGGGCCGGGGCGCCGCGGCTGCCCCGCAGCGGCACCTCGTGGCGTCGGCAGGAACGGCAGCGCCGGCGGCCCGTCCTGCGCTTGACCCTGGAGCATGAAGGGGTTTGGTCGTCTGAGAACCACCCTGGCTTTTAGACAAGCAGTGGGAAACGGCGTTGCCCCTAGTTAGAGGCCATGGTTTCACTGGGTATCGTTGACAAAATGCTACGGCTTTTGGTGTTGGGGGATGTGTTTTCTATGAGCCTGGATTATTGACGGGACAGTGAGTGATTGATGAAAATATATATTACCCTAAGGTTTGTGAATGTTTAAATTATCTTGTCATCGCCTGCAAAGTCAGAGATGAAACGACGGGAGTAAAGTGGAACAATATTTCCTCGATGAGTTTATAATTGCTGTAATTAATCTGTGTCAGCAGTCGCGACTGCTCAGCAGTTTGTGTTGTGCCATGAAACTGAAGCCACAGTTCAGGATACCTTGTCCTTACACCTTCTGAGACAGCCTGTGTTTGCTATAGAAGCAAATCGTTGCTAAGATCTCTTCCAGGCACTGAGGTGATGCACTAGCTTTGGTGATACGAAATTTTTATTTAATCTTTGTGGTTTATTGGTTCTTAAAACAGTGCTATGACAATGCGTACTTCCACCTCTTAACAGGCTTTATTGTTAAAGGTGGTTCCCTGGAGCTTTACAGTCTGCTGCTTTTTATGCTAGCGTCAAAACTCAGGGGTAATAGTAAGTAACTGATCCTTATGTCTTGGTAAGGAATATAAAAGGTTTTATGCTGTCTCAAGTTGGGTTGTTAATATCCCCTGACTGCAGTTGCCACTGTTTTAATCTGAGGACAGGCTGGTTAAGTAATAAACCCTACTAAATTCCACTCAACTGTTATTCTGAAATGGAGAAGTGATGGATCAGTGAGGACTTGTTTTGAAAATGGTTTAAGTTCTGTTTTTCAATGGTGGAAAAGAGAAATCTTCTTTTTAAGAACCTATCTGGTTTTATATTGTACATTTTGAAAAAATAACCAGCTATCAGTAATAGTCAGACTTTTTTAACTTGCTTGCTGCAATCTGTTAGGAAAATACATTTAAATATATGTATCTGTCCACCTTTGATTATCCCTGAACATAGAAGCTCTGTCTATATTAGCAGGTATCATTGACCAGCAGCACTGGGGCAGTATAGCGTTATCAGACTGAGGACCTGACATCTACAGCCATTCCAGGAATTTCAAAATTTGGACTGACACTGGTCTTGTCCCATGTCTTGAATGCCTGTTTGCAGTTGGACTACGTTATATGCACTTCTAGAAGGCTTGTTCAGTTTCGTTTCACCCTAAAGATGCCCGAGTCATGCATTTTGAGACTGTTCAGCAGTACACAAACTCATGGCCAGTAAACATGAACAACCAGGAGATTTGCTTCCAAGGAGCATCCTGATCTGAACCCAAGACTCATCCAGACACACCCACAGGCTTCCTCTCTGAGGCGCTTTACAACATAGAAGGACATGTGCTCTGTTAAACGCAAACTTAATAATTGACATCTGGCTTGAAACAAAATGGCACCACCTTTTTAAGAAGTTTATTTGCTATTTAACTATTTCCACATCATGGCACTATCTTCCATGGCATTATCTTAGAAGTTTTGAGCTTGCAGCCTCAGAACCCTGTAGCTGCCCACTCCTGATGCAGTGGGATGACTGTTTTCTGATGCAAAACACAGCAGTACTGAAATAAATTTTGTAGAAAAGATTGGGTTTGGCTAATTTATAATTTCAGGGTTTTTTAAAGTTGAATAGTACTTGAAACATCTTATTTCAAGATTCTCTATATAAAATGTTCAGTGAAGTTTTAAATTTTCAGTTAAAGGGTAAATGGTGTTTCACTCAGTAAAAAATGTTAAAAGTAAAATACTCAAAGTTATCTTAAAACCCCTGTTGTTACAGTTGAACTGAACGAGTATTTTCATGGAAGTTTCCAAACCTTTCTTATTTTATTTACCTATTCTACAAGTGTTATGATCCACTACACCTTTTTATTGCTTGGAAAAATGTTAGTTTCACGGAATCACAGAAGAGTTAGGGCTGGAAGGGACCTCTGGAGATCATCTTGTCCAACCACCTTGCCAAGACAGGGTCACCTAGAGCAGGTGACACGGTTTTCTAGAAGTTTTCTAGAAGTTATGGTTGAGTTGTAAACGCTTGTTTTTAATTAAACTTTCAGCTATAGAGTACTTGACAGGTACTTAAACATACCTATGAGTATCTGGTGTTCTTTTTTTCTTTTTTTTTTTAACTGTCAGTGATTATGAACCTTCTTTTAAAAACAGAACAATGCCCCCAGCCCTTGTAGACTGAAACTTACAACAATTAACAAACAAGATAAATTACCCTTTAAAAGCCCTTTTGCTCTTCATGCCCTTATTAAATTAGGTTTCATTTCCTCACAAATAAAAGCGTTCTTTGTCCCATAGGAAAAGGGCCCATATGTAGATTTGTGAGATTCTGATTGTTGCTTCCACATCTGTTCCATGAAAAGCTGGAAAAATAGTGAGAAGAATTGCTTAGCAATTTGTGACTAATATAGTTATAAAATATTAGTTTATCATTTTTATGGTGTCTCCTAATGAAATATCTTGTTTTTCATTGATCTTAACCTTTAAAATGTTAAGAGTCTAAAACTATTGCATGGCTGTAAAGAGACGTCTAAAACAATTAAAAGCAATACAGAGAATATATGCTTGCCTTGGCTTTGTTGGTAAGGATATTTCCTAAGCAGGCTGCTCTTCTCTAGAGGAAATCTAACCTCTAAATCACCATTTTAAGTATAAAAAATAACACTCCCCTGCTTATTTCGAGAGATATTTGATATAATTTTGGGAAAGTATAGTCATAGGCACAGTATAAATACAAAGCAGTATTGGCTTTAAGAATGGATTAATTTAAAATAGAAGATGAGAACATGGAGACATAGTCTTCAAAAATTACTGGGTTTTGCATCTGTAAATAGTACTAAGATTTATAAATCTCAACTAAATATAGGCATATTGCAGTGGCTGAAATTCTTATGCTGTGTCATATATGGACAAATGTTACCGTAAAAGCAGCATATCTCCTAAAATAACTGTAAGAGTCATCCTACAGTCATTACGAGATTTTTTTGTTGTTATTTGTTTTTAATTGTTGTTGTATTTGTCACGTAAGTATTATTAATGAAGTTTCTATTCCATATCATGCTTATGTCTTATCGCATAACAAAAACTTATCTTCTCCTTGCTATTTCATGATCACATATTTCTATATAAATCAAATCTACCCTTTTTTTGATGTTCTTTTATTTCCTCAATACTTATTCAAACTCAAACTCTTAGAAAGAAGAAGGAATACTAGTACAAGTTAGCATTTCCTGTTTATACTGGATTTTTCTGTACTGCTTATATTGCCTAATTAGTTTGGTTTGGAGAAGCCTTGTCTCCACACATATGGTCTGCTAGTATTTTATCCAAGAAGAGAAAAAAAAAAGAAACCAGTGAACTTCACTGTATACTTGATAAGGCAGACTGCTTATTCAAGGATTAAGATCATAATTTTCCTACTGGAAAGCTGCTACATGTGCTTTATAAATAGGGACAGCTGTAAGCGAGTATTTCAAGAATATGGGAAGACTGTAACTGTAGCTGTTTTGAGGAATGACTCTTTTGTGCTGTGAGAGCTGTTAGCTGCCACCAGTGTGCTAAGAAGCTAGAGAAAACAAAACCACGTTCAGCCTACGGTCCAAAATGCCTCTGTGAAGCAGTCCCACATCACCCTAAGTGGACGAGTGGGTCGATCCACTTCTTGATCACATAAAACTGTGAATTGTACATGTACCATTAAAATCTGAATCAAAGCTTCTATGATGGGTGCCAATTATTCATGCTGCATCTTGGTCCCACGGCATCTTCTGAAGAGTTTTGGGTGTGTGCTGGCCCTTTTCCCAGCCTTGGATCTTGCTTGTGGATGATACATATAATGAATTCATGGACATATAGAGTAAAAGAATTACTCAGATTGCCCTTTTCAGGAACAGCCTGCTTGCAGACAATTCGTGTTTTGAATGTAATTCAGAACTCTGAATTACAGCACAGAAGAGTTTATAGGATTGGGACACTCATCCTGAGATTTTGGGTCTATTAACCAGCTAGCTTTATGCAATTGGATATTTAACTACTTTAAATTTAAAATTATTTCAAGATTAATTTTTCAAATTGCCCAGGGTGACTAAGGGGTAATGACTAATACACCATAATAGACTAATCATGTGGATGTCCTTTCCAGGCACCCAGATTTGAAAGTAAGATTCTGCAGAAATAAATGGCACATTCCTCAGTGATATCAAAAGTATTCTACTTTCAATTTTTCTGCATGGCATAAAAGCCTTTACTTTGACATATCATATACTACAAAAATTTAATTCCTTTACATTTTATTTCAGAAATATCAACATGGAAATGTATAAAACTTACAAGGACACTCCTGTATCTCTGAACCTAAGGAAGTTACTTTCTTTTTCAGATTCCAGTTTACAAAATTACTGTCTCTGTGTATATAAATTAAAAGCTGTCTCTCCCATTGATCATAATCACTTTTTTTTTTTTTAATTCAAAATAATCTAACCAAACAGTGTTACTTTCTTTAGGCTTTTCTACTGGAATAGCATCTTCTTCCCAGTTTGGGATCTAAGTCACGTTTGCACAGAAATTAAACCAGACAAAGCAGGACTAGTAAAACGTGTTTGTGATGTAGACCAACCCTCTTCCCAGTTGGGAAATGCATTCATTTATGAATAACATGTCTGCTGCACACTTGGAAAAGTAACACGAGGAAGGTATTTCATGTGTTTTATCTCTTTGTGTGACCCAATAATTGGAAAACAGGTAGCCTGACCCTTGTGACTTGACAGCTCTCAGTAGTTCACCAGTAATTTGAGACAGAATATGGAGTAGCCATGGGAGGCTACTACATATTTATAATGGTTTGGGAGCTGTGACAGCTTCATTCTAAACAGTGATGGTCCTCTCTCCCTGTAAAGTTCACTTAGGTTATTTTTGTGTTATTTTTCTTTTAAAAAGTGCAGGACATAGCAGGACACTTACACAAGATTTATAGAGATAAAATTGTGGGAAAATATGTGTTTGTTTAATGTTAGGCACTGTAAATAACCCTCTGATTTCAAAGAGAATACTCAACACTGCATATGGTTAAGCATACGTGTAAGCCTCCATGAGACAGGGGGCCATTAGGAGCTCTTGACATCTCTAGATGGTTTAACAAAATTCTGCTGCTGCTTTTCTCTATGCACACCTGAAACACTGGAATCAGCAAACTGGTGCATACTGTGACAGTACAGTGTAAAGTAGTTAAATTTTAGGATGTATACTGCCAGGATAGACCCTCTAAGGGACTTTTTAAATAGACCTGTATTTCTGTATAATCTAGGCATTCATGATGCCTTTGCCAATGAAGGGCAAGATCTAAGAATGTGAACCAGGGCTGTATTTTCCATGCTTATTTCAGAGGTCAGCAGGCACACCGGCACAGGGTGACCTGCAGTGAGTGCCCCATTTACACTGAGAAAAGGCAAATCACCTTCAGCTGACAGACCGGCTGCTCTGCTCTTCAGTGCTATAAGGGTTCAGCACTTGCTGTTTTCTACAAATAACTTGCTACTTCTGTATGTGGCCCTTGGTAATCATTTGCTAACAAGGGCAAGAGCAGTCATTTTAAGATTTGGGAAAAGGTGGCAAGAACAGTCCTCACTGGTGCTTTTAAATCGAGGGCAGCCTGCCTCATCTTTGAGCCTTGTGAAATGGAAGATGGCTGCGAACAGAGGGCATGCACATGCTGTATTCTGCTGCCAGTTGATATCCCAGTTCAGGGCATCTAGTCTCGTTTCACTTGGAAGCTAATGTAAGCAGTTCTTACTGATACAAGTACTAAAATAGGAAACTAATAATTCCTAGAATCTGGGTTGGCTTATTATGAATGTCAGACATTAAAGAGAACATTTCTTCGTAAAACTTTCATTCTTGGATTCAAATAGGCTCTTTTAGCCCCTCTTCCATTCATTTTAATATGAGCGGCCATGTAAGTGCTCTCAGTAATAGTGCTCTCCCAATTTTTGTGTGACATTCTGTCAACGATGTACATTAAAAAGAGATTATTAAATGGATGATGCTTTTAGGTACCCATATTTTTGCCATCTGAGGCAGGATCATTAGGTTAAGATAAGAAAATAACAGTGATCTGTAGCTATTACAGATTATTTAATGCAGTAAGGTAGATGATATCCTTTTAGAAAGAAGCCTGGCAGAGGTAGAACAGTTACTGTAATTTATTTGGCAAGAAAAAACAGCATCAAGTCTTTGCAATATCTGTGACAAAAAAATAAAATTCACTTGAGTGAAATTCACTTCAGAGAGTTGCCTGCAGGAATGGAGCATGCTGGAATGTTAAGAAATGTGTTACAAATCGTTCATGTACCACTGGGTTCAGAAGCAGCAACTGAGAGAGTGGCCTGTGATACTGAAGACAGCAGAAAGAGGTAAAATACATTCAGCTTTTAGCACTTGGTTTACTGCACTATTAGTTGAAGACATTATCACAGTTGAACCAAGTACCCCAGTGTCAGTATGGCTGACAATAATAAAGAGGCAGCCCTTTCAGCGAATTATTTCAAAACATTCCAGTACTTAATACATAGCGCATTACCTCTTGTAATTAAATTAATGCCTTCTGATTTGAGTCCACTGATGTGTGTATTGTGAAATCTGGAGGAAATATAAGAGAAGATTTCCAGGAGGGGAGGAGAGGGGAGAAGAGACCTCTTGAGTGGCAAGTCTACTAAAAAGAAAAGGCAAAGCAAGACACAGATTACTAATTGCAGCATTTCCCTCGTCAAGAAGTGTACTTGTTCCCTGAGAGTTAAAGCAGGTAAAGGCAAGGTCCTAATTCTTGAACCTCAATTGTGCAGTATTAATAGAACATAAGGCTGATCCGTCATCTTCACAAGAAGCTCACCACACTACAGGAGGACTGGATGCTGGTAAGCCCAGTTTGTTGAAAGGCTGATTTACATGTTTAGTGAACAAATTTTGCTTTCACTACAAGGATCCTCTGAAGTTGCAATGGGCCTAGTACGATACTGTCAACTGAATGCAAGCAAGAATAACCCCAGGGCCAGTATGAGTTACTTCGGAGGCCAAATTTAGTCCTAAATACATTATATATAAGTATTTATTTATTTATCTCACTGAGAGAGAAGGGACAGGAACTTTGGGATGTGATTTCCATGGTTATTTGTGTGTGTATACACCAGTTCTGTTACATCAGAGAACAGTTCTTTTCCAAAGCTTTCTCCATGGTTTTAGGCAATGTTGTAAGTGAGCTTTAGAGAAGCTCTGAGGATAGGGAAGACAGTGATTTGGATTTGGAGGTACATTCAGGAGAGCAACAAGGACAAAGTGTGGAAATGAAGGAAGAAACTCAAAAGCTGATATTCATGGAACAGAAGAGAAAGGGGAAGATACCTTAGAGGTATCTTCCAAAGCCCCAGTGAAATATTGTACTAACTTTCATGCTAGGAGGAGAGGGAGAGGGGGAAAATAGAAGTCCATGACCAGTACTAATTAAGTTGTGTGATGTATTACTACTGAGAACTCAAAAACTTGTTGAGAGAAATAATCAGTTGCAATATCTTTTAACTGGTATAGAAATGAAAATATCTAGTAAGAGTTAGTAGCTGTGACATTTGTATTGGGAAGAAATTGGGCCTGTTTAGACATACTGTGAAGTCATGTATTAATGAGGCCCATGCCAGTCACTGCAGATAATGTCCTTCTTAAAGAGCTGACAGCCTAAAGTGTTACACTGAGAAAGAGCTGACAACCTAAAGCATTACACTGACAAGACAATGCACAGTGGTGATCAGCTTGGCAGTGTGATTTATTGAAATAGCTCACTGCCCAGGAATCACAAAGGAAGAAGATTTGTGGACAACTGTGTCCACATGGTCAAAGTTGTGAGTTGCAAACGGGAAACTATTTTTGTGCAGAGGGAGCTTGTGGAAAAGGGCAGGCAGGAGAGGAAGAGGTAAATGGTAAATGAGACTTTGAGTCTGGCATCAGTTACAAAGTGGTTTTACAAATAAGCATCAAAATGTGGGAAGACAAGGCTGAGGAAATTTCTCAGGGAGTCTTAAAAGCAAAAGAAAGATATTGAATATTTCAGATTTGGTCCAGGTGTTAAGGAAAAATTGCTTTTCCAGGAAATGAGTTGCTTTTACCTGCAGAACATAAATTAGTGTTCTGAGAGGAGAAAAATCTGTCTAATATTCTTAAATCTGTAGCTGCTAGCAGTGTTTTAGTGCTTTCTAAATAAATACCTTTTTTCTTTCAGAACAGAGCTGTAGAGTTTTATTTCCCAGACAAGCTTGCTTTTTGCATTCGAGAGTTAGGGTCTGTCATGTTAGTAATTATAAGGTGAGAGTGAGGAACCACTGTTTTCTGAATAGCTCCTCCACCCACCATCTTTTTGGAGGCTTTATAGAATTGCTTTTAGTTTCCCTTTGATTTTTTTGTGTCTTTAGTGAAGTAATAGAGGTGTCCACTTATGAGTATGTTATTTAAATTTTACCCTAAAAGAAATTTAAAAGTCTTGAGTTTAGAAACAGCCAAAAAACATCCACATTGCGCCAGATCATTAGCTGGTATAAAATGTTTTTACCAATAGAGCTACAGCATTTTCCGTCAGGTTAGTATCTCACCATTCTTGTGTTACTAAACACCCAGAGAGTACTTAGAGTGAGATGAAAGAGCAGAAGACTTGAATCACTCTTTAGGAAACAAAAAATGTTTAGTAAATTGAATACTTTCTGAACATCAATGAACTGGGATAACTTAATTACAGAGAACTGGAAAAAACAGCTAAGCCAATGCTCCTAAAACATTTACTACTGTAAATACTTGTATTTAATTGTCAGCAATTGTTTAATGTAATCTGGGCTGATTCCCTTTGTCAGCTCTGATACTGGTGTTTATTATTCTTGGAAACGTTAACTGTCTATGAGAGCTTCTCAGTTTTAAATAAGAAGCAAAAATGTTAGTTTAAGAACAATTGTGGGTGATTGCGAAGATTTTTAAAAACCAAGAACAAATAATTAATCAAAACAGCTATGTGATCAGAATGAAATATGAAACAGAGAGCAAATTAGTTTTTATTTAAGAACAAAATCAGGATAAAGCAAAAAGGATGATTTGGCTCTGAATTTTCCTTCTACTTTATATAACATATATTTTTGTTTGATTAACAATACCCGGGCATTATTAGACAAAAACTAGAGTTCTGATATGTTTTCATCCATCACAGTTAGCTATTGTCTTAGTAAAGGATTGGTAATTTCTTTGTAAATTGTTTCATTCTTTGTATCAGCTGTAACTTGAGTAGTTGCGTTCCAGCAGCATTTCTCTAAAGAATACCAGTTCTTTGTGAGAATTATTCATACACAAGGACTTGAACCGAAAATGGCCCAAAGGTATTTGTAAAAATACTGATGACCCATAGCACACAAAACATAGGCATATTAGAGAAGATGCCTGTGTGGCTGTTTGGAATATCTAGGTTTCCTGGAACCTCTCTGTGGGACATACTGCCTGAAACAGCATTTGGTCTACAAGAGGTCATTGCATCCAGTACTTGCATACCACATCCTGTTTTCTCTGTGTGAATGTCACAGATTCTGTAGAGCTTCCTAAAAATAGCAGTCCAAAACTTCCCCTGTACATCCTGCTGTTTGTGTAATAGGAGTTTCACTGATTTGTTTTTTCCATGCCTATCCTTTAAAAATGTAAACGTACATTTTTAAATATGTAAAAATACATGTAAATACATGTAAAAATCTTGGAAGAAGGAAAGTCGACAGTTGTAAGTATTATCTTCAAATATATGACTTTTATATAAAAGAATTTTCAATTCTGGCCTTCCAGGACTATTGAATCAGACATTGGTGATAAATGCTTAGCATAAATATAAATTATAAATACCATATATTTTATATAGATATACTTCCTCTTTCACATCGTGTTAACAACCGTGAAAGAAAAGCTTGGTCCTATGTATCATTATGAATCTTGTTTTCCTTCCTACTACTATATACTTTTGAATGAGACTTTGTTTTGTCACCTGTGTCTGTGTGGTGGGATAAACCTAAGCTGTCAGAGCTGACCAGTATTTTTCTTTAACCCTTGTTTTAAAATCCTTGAACACCCCTGTTGGATCTTTCATCCATTACAAGTGTAGAAAAAGGCACTGCAGTCAAAATATGAGCACATTCTATGGAGGTAATTTTCCTCCAAACAGAAACATTTTAAATATGTGTGTGTGTGCGTCTGTGTGTCTGTGTGTAGTAGTTCATATAACAATAGTGAATCCTTCAGGCAAGCAATCCAAATCAGTCACCCCAGCGTGGTGCTTTAGAAGGGGTAGTTGTTGTGGGTCCCTTCATGGTTTTTTCACTTTGCCAATTGAACCAACGTAATCAGAGGGAAAGTCTTAATTTTCTGTTATTTTAAAAGTTTTTTTACCTCTTCTTTACCTCACACAGCTTCTTTTGTTGAATAAGCCTGGGGTTTATGGTGCAACTTTATTTGCTTCTTATTAGCAGTTAACTGATTTTATTTTTAAATCTCTTTTATAGATGAAAGAATTCCAAACTAAGATGCAGTCAATCTTTCCAGCAATTCCTAAAAATAGTGAGTCCACTGTTGAATGGGAAAACTTACTTAAATCCAAATGAAAGACTTGGAGCCATTTGGAGATGTCTCTTTCAGCAAGAATGGGAGTGGAAGTAGCAGAAGTGTACCCTCTGGAAAAGGAAGAAGATTCAGACTGAGCAAGTTACTGACTGAGTTCACTGAACCTGGGAATGCCAGTTAACATCTGGCAACAAGGGAATTAAAAAAAAAAACAAAGCCAAACAATTTATACTGCACATTTAAAAAAGTTTGCTGTAGTTGATTTGTGAGAAAATGAACCCTCCAAGATAAGTTGGATTCAGCTTGAAGAAAGACTTTTATCAAGGCTTACAGAAAAAAATGATCTTCATTAGTAAATATATGGACATAATCCCAGTAAACTCCTATCCCATCCTGCATTTCAAGAATTTTATGACATTTCTCTAGGAAACAAAAGAACGGTACTTTCAGTGATTTGTACATGACCTATTAGTAATATAATCATCAAGTCAATTATAACAGATCTGTTGTTGGGCCTGAAGATAAAGCATACAGTGCACTATTCAAAAATAAAGAAGATATTTAAATTTGCCACAGAGGAAGTATCTAAACTAAAATATTTTTCTGTGTCTGAAGGTAAAGTTTAAAACACCCAATATGCAAGCAGTGACCTACTGAGCTCCTCTGCAGAGCATCAGAAGAGATCTCTACAAAGCACACTGTTTTGTCAGCATTATACTAATATTTTTTATTGGATCCCACAATAGTGAATCTGGTCGTTTGTATGAAAGTCTCTACTATATTTGTATATCACTTGAAATAGTAAGTGAAAGAAGGTATAAAACAGTGAGACACCCAGTCTATCCTACACAAATATTTTCATCTAAGAATATGTATGAGCAGGGCTAGTTTTTCTGTGTATTTCAGTCATTTCTGTGGCTCTTCTACCAGTGGAAGCCATGCGTCATTTTCCACACTGCAGTAATCTCATGAAGTGTGGGTGTAAACTAGAAAGAATAATGTCTTACTCAAATGTTGTATTTGAAGAACTGAAGATCTGTAAAAATGCAGAAATAAAAAAAGTGCTATCAGTGAACAATCCTTTGTTGCTCAATTGTCAGATTTTCTTATTAATTGCACACAGTCCAGTCAGTTGTCAGATTTAATAAAGCCCTCTTAAAACCTGTCTTTTGTGATTAAGTCTTTTATTCCTAGGAAAGAACATAAAAAAAAGCTTTAAATGTCAGATGAATAATAGGGAAGTATGGTTTTCCTATGAAACATGACACTAAAATAGTATCTTTAAAACAATTGAAGTGTAATGGTTGACATCTTTTCCAGAGCTTGATGCTTGTAATTCAACATTAAATAAATTGTGGTGAATACTGCCATCATATACACATGAAAAATGATACTATTTTCATATTTCTGTTAGTTTTGTGAGAATGGTGATACCTGTATTGCTTACATTTAGGCATATTAATGCTGAGTTACCAAGTTTAACAAGTAGCTGTGTCATTAAAACTGGTCAAGTACTAAAGCGAACTAAATAAATGCAAATTGCATTAATAACCTTAAGGTTACTTACTTTTAGTTTCTAAGATGGGATTCAGGTCATCTGTCTTTATCTGGATTAAATAACTCGCCTAAATCAGTCATCTAAAGTTCCTTGCACAGTCAGTGGAGAAAGACAGGACTGGTCAGAGCGTGGCTTGCACTGAACTAAAATGAATGCCTGTCCCTGGAACTGTGCAAGGCGTCTGATCTGACCTGCTGGCTGCCTCTGAAGAGAGCTGTCCTACCCTTGCTTGCCTCCATCAGCACAGTGACTGCATGTGAACACAGTTCAGGAGAAACTCAGAAGTAAAATGATTGGTTTTCTAGTGCTTTAGAGCTCTGAGGATAGGGAAGTGGCAAGTCTCGGTACGAGAGAACTGTCCCTTCGGGTAATGGTTAGCCATTGGATCAGTGTAACTGTATTATAAAAAAAAAATCCCCTATGACAGATAAAGTAAATTAAATCTGGAGGTACCCAGTTATATGGACATGGTAGATAATGCTCTTCAAAAAATCCTAGCATAGTGAAATATACAGACAGAAATATTTAAAATAGAATCACTTACAGGGCAAGTACAGAGTGGTGAAATAAATCTGTGTTGAGTATAAGGCTGAACATTACACATGTTTCAAAGATAGAGGAAATCATAGATCATCATATTCCAAGCTTTATTCAGTGCTTTTGGCTAGAAGTGGATTTTCTCTAGATAACGGTTTGTGAAGAAGAGTGCAAACATAATGTAGGAGTAAATCAAGTCTCAGCTGACATGAAAAACATGAGAGATCTTGGATATTTGTTATTGCACTGTGAAACTCTCTTCAATTGAACGTTTCTGCTGGTTTTGTGATGGTTCATTTTTTCTTTTTATGAAAATATTTGGTGAAGAGTTACTGGAAACCACAACAAAACACAGAAGAAATAGAGGGGAAGAGTACCTGGTACGCCAATAGCAGCTAGATACTATAGTGTATGTAGTTATTGAAGCTGAGCAAATAAAATTAGGGAAAAAACAAAACCAGACAATAGACATTAAAAAAAATTGAGTTTTAAGTGTTAAATACTAGAAGTAGATACTGGCACAAAAAAGTTGATGGGTCAGTGGCTCCCAAATTGCTTTCTTTTATTTAAAAGTTTTCTTACTCTCTCCGCATCGGGGGCGTATAAGAACAAAACATGGAAAAAGTTTATTTTCATCATCAACTTTTCCTGTGCAAAAAGTTACACTGAAGGTGATGTTTGCAACTCTGTTATTCAAAGTGGCTAATGTAGAATAGCCACAGTGAGTTTCAAGTTGATTCAAGTCACTCTTCAGCTGATCTCTGTTTCATTTCCACTGATTTTCCTCCAACTTTTTGGTGACATTTAGTTACAGCAATAATGGGGGCTCCGTATGTTCTTAAAATTAGCTTGTAGGCTAATGCTTAATAATCCATGAGCTCCCTCCGTATTACTATGTTGCTTAGAAACAAAAGAGAAATAGGAAAACAGTGATGAAAATGTATGGCAAATGGCTGTGCAAGAAGCAGCGCAGTGATGGGCAGGTTGCTCCGCTATTCTTGTGCTTACTGAGAGAGCCTCCACAGCCCCAAAGTCAGTAACAGTGTCTTTGGTGTAGGAGGTTGCAAATGAAGACAAACTGGAAATGTTTGTTTAAGTTGGTCTACTGCCCACTCTGACAAAAAAGTCTCAGGGGCTTTTGCTGTGATTTTTGTCACATATGGCACCTGCTGACTTAAGCCAGGCTTGTAAGAGCTCGTCGTTTTAGAAAATGCAGGTCACCTAACATACACACAGAACAGAAGAGCCTTCAGTATTTAGGCTGTCATTCAAAAATCTCTAGAGAGTTACATGCCTGAAACGCAATTAAGGATGAAGAGCTGAATCAACACTGCAAGAGTGGTTGCCGAATTTCTAGGCGTTTCAAACCTGATAGGCCAGAAAACAATCCCATCTGGGCAAATGGCCTATTTTAGCAACTGGGATTTAGCTGACAGAAGTTTTCTGCAATTCGTCTATTTCTTTAATAGTGGGGACATATTGTTTAATTAGGTAATGGGAAGAAAAAACATTTAACATCTAATACGATCCTTTATGTGGTGCGCCATCTGTGTATTGTGTGCTGAATGTCCCTAGCTGTGGGAGAGGGGAAATCATGAAGAATTTCAACCTTGTCTTCTTTACTGCCATTATCTTGGGGAAGTATGATAAATAATCATATTTATATTCTGGACCATATACAAGTTAAATCAACCTATTAACCAGAAAGACATCCTTCAGAGACTTTGGAAGGCACAAAAAAAGACATTATCTCCCCATAAGCAATCCATTCCATGGGCGCTGAGCACTAGAAACTTAGAATGGAGTGAACAAGACAAGTTATGTTTCCTTCCACATATAGATAAAGCTATTTGCAGAAACTTTAGTGAAACATACTTGGGGACTAATCCTGAGATTTTGGAAGGGAACAAATTAGCTCTTGTAGACTGTTATGCAGAAAGTGTAATTTTTAATCCTTCATGTCCAAAATCTATCAGTTTTATTTGATTGAACACTTGTTTCTATGAAAGACATTTTGCTGTTAATTCAAACTTAGAGATAATCAGTTCAGTTATTCATCAGCCTGACAACTGGGGATCCTACTCTCCTTTAAATCTGAGGTGTTACTCTGATCATCAGCAGAGCAGGAAGGAGATGGTTAACAATGAACAATTTGGGTACGGGCACAGTTCTTCCTCTATGACTTCTAGCCCTCACTATAGCTAGCCCACACTCACCTGCCAGCATAAGGCTTTCCCCTCCTAAGGGAGGAGGTGCAGCAGTCACTCGCTCCAAAGAGTTTAAGCAGTTGGTGCCATCCACTCTGCAGCACAATGCACCAAGTCACAGGAAAGTTTCCCAGGCCAAAGCTCTATTACATGTGTATGGTTGAGGAACATGCAGGAACAGTGTCTGCCTTGTTAGCTCCTGATGAAGCTGTTCATTCAATGTAAATAACACAATAATTATTACACCAGAGAGAAAGTGAAAAAAACTGAAGAGCTGATACGACAATTTTGTGGCTAAGCTGTTCACTTGGGATAGGAAAGGGTAAAGTTCAAGAATAATTAACATAAAGGGGGGACAGCTTCAAGAGTGGAGAGGGATGCCTCCTGTGTTGGATGTGCCCCAGAATAGCCTCCTGGGACATGAAGACCTTTTTCAAATTTAATGCTTCCTGCTTTGCTCTTCCTAACAAAAAAATAAATAACTCAGAATGAGAACATTTACTTTCATGGTTGGTTGGATTTTTCCAGTGCAGAAACATTTCCTGTATTCTCCCCTAAAAGAAATATTTTCACCACAAGACTGAACTCATTTTTATCGTGCACCAATGGACTTGATTTGCATTTGTCTCTTCTGTAAGGCCTCTGGAGTTCTTGCAAGCAATAGTAAGTGATTAAACTCAATTCCTGATTCCCATCCTTTCCCTTGGCTGTTGGACTATGACTTTGTACTGATAAAATGTACTGGACAGGTTATTGTTTTCTACTCTGCTTGGTTACACAGCTTATTTACTATTTGGTATGACTTACCTGAAGATTACTATGGAGATGATATGGAGAAAGTCTGGGATCCACTCGTATGTCTGAGTCTGGTTCGTTGCTTTCATACTCTATAGTCCTACAGAGACATATGTAGATCCATAGTAGTTCTTTGTTACTTCTCCTTTCACTTCGATCCTTTTTTTTTTTTAAAGAATGAAAAAAAAAGACAAGTTGTTTTAGATGTGTGGATTTTTGATGCTTACAGTGAGAGCTTTATTGATAATGGATAGACAGACCATACTAACAAATACTTTTTCAGCCCTTTAAAGGAGAAGGATTTTCAGATTGGGCACACAGTGTTATCTGGCCTTTTTTTTTTTAATTTTGTCTTGCTACATTATGCAATGTGTTTGTAGGTTCTGTGTGACCATAGTGTGGCTCTGCTATAGAAATCTGTTCTTATGGGTCACAGGTTTATTTTGATATCATTTATGAGTACTCACTATGAAGTACAGAAAATTTACTGCAGTGATCCTGTCAAAAAATGAAAGCTCACACACATATCAGGGATGACTTGCTTGATGCCAAACACTAATCTGATGTTAAAGTACAATGCAGCCAAAACCAGTATTGCTTGCAACCAATGCTTTTCAATGGAAGTACTGGATTTCTATTCCCAATTCCTCTAGATATCTACAGAAGCATACGTTGAAATTCTCAATATTAAAACATTTAAGTAAAAATTAAGTGTATCTTAAAAAATATACCACAAACTATATAATAAATTAATCTGATTTTTTAGGCCAATTGCTACTGTTATTCACAATTTATAATGATTTTGCTAGCAGACTGACAAGTCACAATAGAAACACTTATGTTTTAAGTTAAGCTGTTTTTTCCCTCTAGGTTGTTAAGTGGCATTCTTTCTCTCCAAAACTTACTGCTCTGGACCCTCACTGGCATTTAGGAAGACCAAAAATTTTCTGTGCATCAGCTTTTTTTTGCTGGCAGATAGAGAATGTTGGAGAAGAGCTTTTTGAGTTTTTGAGTCCGAGTCGGAATCCTGTGGCCCTTGGCTGGCCTGACCTCAAACCATCTATAACATGGTGGCTTTTGCTAGCGTTTTCTATGGGGTTTTGAGTTTCTTTAAAGCTGAAACTTTGAAGCTCAAAATCCTCAGAAAGAACAGAAAGAGAAACCTCATGCAAACAAATACCACTGATCTTTACACAGCTTTGATCTCTTATATATCTATAGTGCCTTTCATCATGAAGAAGCCTGATAAGATTCATAAACTGCCTTCAAAGGGAAATATCTTATCCTCTATACCACAATGTGCACACCACTGAAAACCAGTCTTCAGAGTAGATGATGACCTGTGGCACGATGCATATTAACTGACAGTAGGGCCATAATTAGCAAGTACAGAAGAACACATTATCTGGCAGGATTTGCAATGCCAGAGAAAACAGTAAAGACCTCAGATTTTGATGTCATGTGTATCTAAACTGGAAAGAGAGGCATCTTTAAAGGACTAAGGGTAATACAAGGGCAGCCTGACAGCATGGTATCTCAGTCCTGATCACTGCCTCAATTCCAGTTAGCCACTGCATGTGGACAGTTTGAGACTGTCCACATCCCTGGAATCTATTGTCCTGTAAGGGATTCCATGAGGAAAACACATGAGGTCTTGGCAGTGCCTGCACACATGAGCATGTATGCACACATGCACAGTGTGGTGACTGAATTCCCAGTTCACACAGGTGTCTGTAGGAGAGGACTGGCTAAGCAAGATGCCCCAGCCCTATCCCATCATGGATCTCCTCAGCTGCCTGTGTAGCAACCACCCCATAGCTCCTCTACCTTCCAAGACCCTACAAGGCAGACAGTACACATTAAGAGATACAGTGGTGAGCAGAGGAAAGAAGATGATCAAAGGGGGCAGAACAGTCTTTTGTGAACCATTTAGAACTCCTGGGTGCAACAACCCCTACTGCTGGGGATGGCTCAGCAGGTGTTTTTGTTGCACCTGTCAGCAGGTGCCAGTTATGCCAACCTATCTCCAGGACAGAAGCTTCTGTATCTCTTTCAACGTGCACTGGTACCCGACAGGACTTTTGCTCAGAAAATTTTATATGCACATTTCTGTTCTCTCTCCAGATTTCTCTTGAAAGTCCTGGCCTTAGGGAACCCAGCTGAAACAGCTCTTCTCCCTCCTTTCCATTAGCCAGAATCTTTGATTAACTGAGCTTCCAACTGTCTGAAAATTGCAGGCACCCTTGAAGATTTTCAGGTAATTGCAGTCTCTACTGTGTTTCAAAGCTAAGGCTTAGGTTACTAAGCCATCTCCATAATGTCTGATCAATGAAGTGATCAATTAGGAATGGGAAAATGAGCTATGGTACAGCAAGTGGAATGGTTAATGACCTAACATGGAGAAGTCTTTTAATCTCTGGCTCCCATGAGTGCATGCTGACCTGCTCCTCCACAAAGCTAACAGGGCCCTGGAAAGTTGAAAATTACCATAAAATAGAGAACAAATGGATAATGGATAAAAATCAATTAAAACTAGAGGCATTGTAAAGACGCAGAGTGGGCTCAGGAAAAATTCCAAGTGTTTGTTTAACGGATATGTGAGATTGTTTGCCCTAGTAACTGTGTCTCTGTTTGATATGTATGAGGCTTTGAATATTTTATAACAGTGATGGCTGTGTTCACTTAAAGGCAGCTGCTTAAAAAAATTAAAATTCCAGAAAACACTTTGTCTTTCAACTCAGCATTATGTAATGTTGGAGGCTGGATACCCATTTTCTTTGAAGGCTTTTCCTACTGATAACTTCAGAAGTGTCACCCAGGAAAGATGTTTCATCTGGAAAAAAAAAGGGTTGTTGGGTCTTAAAGATTTTGTTTTGTTTTCTTTTTTTTTCCCACTGACAGATAATGAGTGTTAATGCTTCATCTGAAACAAAAAAATGATAGTTGAATTGGAAGAGTGCTAGAGAGGAGGGCACTGGGGAACACATTTGTGAGCCATCACACAAATTCTGTGAGAAGCCCAGGCAGAAATTCAGAACATCACATCTTAACAGAACATAATGTACTCCAGAAAGAGTAGAGATAATGTATCCTAATGTATTCAATATTTGCCTTTGATGTAAGCTTAAGCATTATTCCATATGTTTTACTCCATCACTAAATTAATTTTGGTTGGAAACCATCACACATTAATTATCAAATATGACTAAGCTCCAGCTCACTCATTTTCCTAGGTTATTTGATGCCTGCTGTGAGACAGTTACATTGCAGAATTTTGTTTATAATAGCTGTGGCTAACATGTTAGCAGTGACTCTGCCAGATTTGCCAGCCATCAGGCACAAATACAATTCAGCTGTCCAGGGAGGAGGCTATATAGGAAGTGAAAGATCTGAGCCTCATCAAACACTTTGCAGATGCATGCACAGGGTCTTCTTTAAAACAAAATAGAATAAATTAGAATCTATTTTTACAGGGAAAGAATGAACTCTTTTGGATCAAACATTTTATGTATTGCACGGCAACTACTGCAAGCAAATGCTTGAGTAAAGAAGACAGAAATTTGTTTAAAAAAAAAAATTCGCAGTATTACAGACCACTTCATGACCTAATGCTTTACTTTGTTTTGAACAGCTTCTATGTGAATTTTCAAGAACATTTTAGATAATAGATGTGCCATAATTACAGCCTGTGTTTCTTGTGAGAGGGGGTTTTACTATTCAGATCTTGTCATTTTAAGATCAAAGGATTTCTATTTCAGAATTCTTTTCCTTGCTGAGCTCTAGACAGACAGAATACTTTGTGAGTTGCCAGATCCCTAGCTGTTGTAAGCTCTATTACCATTAAACCAAAGTGTTCCTGAAAAATCCTTTATTACACAAGCAGCTTATTGCAGTATTGCCCATGCTTCTTGAATAGAAAAGCCCACATTTCTTCTGAAATAATCTAGGGACTATCTTGTGTAAGTGAAACTAGAGTGTTTTTCATCTAAAGAAAACTATAGAAACTTTTGAACTAACAGTAGGATCCATCTTTTTTTCTGTTTGCTTACTTAATTGTGCATATATGCAGTTTTTTGCAATGTTTCATCATGTCTTGTTGATCATTGGAGATCCCTGAGTTGCACGGTAAGAATATGTTTCTACAGCCAAAGAAACAAAGGGAAAAAATTTTCTTTGTTAATTCATCATGAAAAACTAACGTATCTATCACAAACCAAAGGCTGATAAATCTAGGCACTGTTGTATGAAAAGCAACTCGTCCTGTCTCCCCCATTGTCCAGAAGCCCCTACTTACAGGTGGGGGAGGCAGTGCTTAGATAGTGACAAGGGATTATACACAGCTCATATTTGGCCGTTCAAATTCAAGGCTAAATTACAAAAATAGTCTGAGTACAATAATGTTCAAAATCACACAAACTGCAAAAGCTTCAGCCCAAATATTTTCAAGGGCAAAAATCTCTTAAGAATGATGGTTTTTTTTCTATTATGTGTCACTTCAAATGTTGTTAAGAAAACAGATTGCTTCCAGGTTTAGGCTCTGTCAAAAGAGATGGTTTGGGCTAAAATAGAGATGTATTAGTTCTACTTATGACCTGTCTCTAGTGATGTGCCAACCTTGAACCATTTGCTTATTCCTATTACAACTGCTTCTAGCTTCACTTGAGGCTTTAATGGGACATTCATTTAAGGGGATACTGTTGCATGAGAAAGTAGCCCCTAAGCCTCTTTTTCCTGCAGCCATATCCTTCAGCATCCCCTCAGCCGAGCTAGCAGCATCAATTTGTGCAGCTGAGTGACAGTTCAAGTGAAAGGCAATTTCTCCCAAAAGGTTTATGTCCCAGCTGCTCTGGTTCCCTGACCTAGTGCATCACAGTTCTTCAGCTTGTGCTGGCACAGGGTACAAGTTTGGGGCAAGCAAACCATGATCTCACTGAAAATAGATCTGGAGTCTTTTATTGTAAAAACTATTACTTTAACAAACAGGAAAACCCATTACAGTTATTTTCACATTGAGCTAAATTCTGCAGGCTTTAATCACTTTTTACCAAAATTTCCACAGTCAATGGAATCTCACTGAAACACAGGGTTTATGAGAAACATAAAGCTTTAGAAGAAGGGTAAATGGCAAGAAAGGGAGAAAGACATGACAATGGCAGAGATACAATAATTTTCAGAAAATCTTGAAAAATAATTCTTACCGAAATATTATATAATGAACACCAGAATCTCATCCTGTAAGACAATGTTTGAAATTATCTTTTACTTTTTTTTATTGCCCTGTGGGCCATCTGTTAGCATTATTCCACTTTCCATTTAAAAAGCCATCTCATCCTTAGCAGATGTTCGGTTTTTCTACATATATGTTTTGTAATTCCTCTCAACTATCTTAATGGGCTTTGTACTCTCAAAATTACAAGTTTTCTTATATTGCCTCTACAGTGACTGTAACATTCCCTTAAAATTTGAATAGAAAGCTTCTTTTAACATCTCCGTTCTTTGAGGATACAGTATATTCAAACATCTTCACAAAATAGCCTTTGCAGTTCTCGCTGTAATCCCTGGAACTCCTATTCATTCTGAAATATAAAGTTGAAAGCCTTAACTATCTTTACTGTAACTCTTAAGTTGTCACAAAAAAAATGGGCTCTCTGTTCACACAGTAGGGAAAAAATTTAGAATGGGATATCTGTCTGATACTACATGCACTTGGACTGAAATTGAGTTTTTCCACTATTTTGCATCCCATTATAGAAGTCAACGGGTGTAGTTAATAGTGAAATGATTCTGGGAAGTATCACACAAGGGCGTTTTGCATCCTGCTATCCAAATGAACATGAAGGATGCGTGCCTCCTGTATGGTAGGCAGAGGTGCAAAAGGTCAAACGTTTGTCTGGCATATACTGCAACACAACTTCCTGACATTCATAAGTTTTAAGTTTTCTAAAATAGTTGTGTACCTGTCTCCCTTAATATATTTGTTATAATTTTCTCTTCCCCACCTCTAAATTCTTTCCTATTTTATGAAATAGTTTTACAGTGAGGCTTTCTTTCTGTGACTGGTAGAAGAAATCACAGTAAAAGCAGCTGAGGAAAAAGAAATGGATGTTTGCAATGGGTGAGGAATGTTGGCTAAATGATGACCTCAGTGAGATGAAAATCCTTGGTAGGGGAGCAGATGAATGTGAAAGATGAGGAGACTAAGAACAGTCTCTTTCTGAAGCCCCACTGACATATTAAAAGCAGAGGTGTGTAGAGGTTGTGGTTTCTCTGCCTGGTCAGAGACTCTGGTATGTTCAGTAGAACAGCTACACAAGTGGGAGTCACTTGGTTATTAGACGATGTTGCAGATTTCTGAAGAATACTGCCTCCTTGGAAGGAATATTCCATGGGATAAATTCGAACCCAGCTGCAGAACCATTGCACTCTTCCATCCTTGATATTTTACAATCAAGTTTTCTTGAAAACAGCTTGCTTCCAGTCTGCAGCTCTTAGCTTCTTTATCTTTGCTTTGTCCTTCTGCTTTCCCAAACAGATTTTGATTGTCTGAATAGCTAAAATAGCACAGCCTAAAACGTGGTTGGCATATGCAAGCTCTCTCTGACCCCTTACTTGTTGGAGGGTTTCAGCCTACCCACTTATTTCTGGATCTGTTTTTATCCCCGCTACCACTGCCAGCAGGGGCATGAGGGAGGTTTGCAACCTGTGCAGAGCTGGGCTGAACACTAAGGGAAGTGATGAGGAGAGCAATTTTAGCTCTGAATATCCTAATGAAGCTCCTGTGCTGACCTTACACACTTCTGATTAAGCAAATATGCAAATGCAAAGCAGTTCAGAACTGGATTAGCATTCAAAGGGTTTTAAAAAGCTACTGTGGCTACACGCAGAATGACCTTTAGGCCTGCTCAAATCTGCTAGAATGCAGATGGGGAAAAAGAGAGACATTATAAATACAGTAGAACTTGCAACCACTGTAAAATGTGCCATAGAAGGAATAGAATATCCAGATCAAGGTTTTACAGCTGATCTGGTTACGGGGCAAGAGATTATTCTGCATCATGTCTCTTCTAGCACCCTCCAAAACCAAAGTTAGCTCAACAGTTGGTTTGATCATAATCCTGCAGGTTTTGTACTTTAAAAATGAAAAAGGAAAGCTGGTAGATAAGGATCCAAATCTGGGTCCCAACAGTGCTATCAAGATTCAGGAAGAAACAGGAAATCCGGGGCAAGTAGGAGACATATCTCAAGGTCACAGGAGGGCCATTCAACACGACACTCAGGAATCTGCTCTTTCCACCGATTGGTGTTCAGGAGGGGAGCATTCAGAGCAAAATTACCTTTAATTAAATAAAACTTCTGTAATGAGAAGCATTGTCAGATGCTATGATGTATACATCACAATCCAAAGCCACAACCTGGGCTGTGGTTTTAAGACTGGGTATCAAGATCCACAGATGCCTGAAGGTTGTTCTAATCTTGTACTACTAAGAGGAGGGTGTTAATGTAGAAAACCACTGGAAAGAAGTGGTAAAGAAATACTGGCCATATACAGCCAGCTGCTCAGTACAAATACATACCTTATTTCTAGGAACACAGCAGTGGAAGAGACCTCCTAGGTTCTCAAGAATGTGTGGTTGCAAGGACCGTATTATATTCTTCACTTCATAAATTAGGGGTTTAGTTGTTGCTGTTCTCACTAAACTCACTGAAAGCCTATTCCAGACTGAACTTCAGTTATAACTGAGAATGGTCTTCTGATTTCCAGGCTAAATGTATTCATAGCTACCTTTCACCCATTTGTTCAGAAAACTGAGTTTGTTTAATTATTTCCTAAGGCCTATGTATCAATATTTCTATTTTCTTTCACTTAGAGTACTGCTTGGAAAAATATTTTAATGAAGAAAGATAATGAAGCAGAAGAATACTATAAACCAGATGAGATCCTCTACTGGTATAAACTAGTTTGACTTTCGTGCTAGTATATATTGCCCAGGAATTTAAAAGAAACTTGTCAAGTGGTTTTTTTCAGGTTAGACAAGATAACAAATATCTGTGCTAAAAGGCAATGAATACATACATAGCAAACATACCTTTGGGTAACATTTCCTTCATTTTTTTCTCAGAATTCTTTTAAAAGAAAAACTGAACACTGAAACAAAAAAACCAAAAAGTTTTCTTATTCTGATTTCTTCCAATACTTTGTTAAAAACACCTCTTTACTCTTGGTCCCCATGTCTTAATGTAACATGTCTATTACTGTTTATTTTTGCATCAATCAACTTTGTGTTTCTTAATTTAGAAGGTATTGTCAAATATATTTGTTTGCCCAATGCATACTTGAGGTTCCAGGATTTCTTGATGCAGTTGGCAGCAAAACGTTATGAGACATTGTTTTATTTTCTTGCTTTGGAGGTACACAATAAAGATAAAAATTTGCCACAACTCAAAATACTCTAAAATATTCACAATAATTTGTCCAAATTACAGCTGAAAGGCTTAAAATACATCTTTTATATCTTAGAAGCAATCACTGAAAGTTTTTGAATCTGCCGATACTTTGCATGTGCTGGTTATTTTGGAAAGGTTCAAAGACTTGTTTTTCAATACTTTTCTAAATTGAAGAAAAACAAAAATTTTGATAAAGAGAACAACAGTTAAATAACATGAAGCTATAAGGCAAAGTAGAGATAATTTTGTTTCCAATGATGATAGAACACATTTTTCCTGTGATTTAAACCCCATCAAGCTTTATTTAGAACTCAAATAATAAAAAAGCTCCATATTTTATGCCATTTTAAAATGACAGGCTTCATATGGCCTCTGAGGCGAACTCTAAATAGCACAAACTGATTCAAAATCAGATCTGAGTCCTGTGAGAAAGCTGGCTGCTCTGTGCTTATCACAAAATGTGAAAGTGAATTTTGTACTTTTACAAATAATAACTGCTTATACAGTAAATATCCTGCTTTATTTCTGCCCAATATGAGGAATACATATTGCAGCAGCAGGATACATATGGCTGATTATCCTATGAGCCCTTCTGCTTATGAAGTCTGCAAACTAGAATCAAACGTTCCTTTACAAAAACAGCATACACTTTAAGAAAGAAAAAAAATCAACAAAGCTTTATGAGACATAATTGGGATCAATAGAAATTACTTTAATTCTGAGATATGTTCTATAGGTTTTTAAACCATCCTTTAGTATTCTAAAAGACATAATTATACATTAAACTATAGCAGATGGCATCATGTAGAAGTATAATTTGTTAATATATTCTGCTGGGCTTACCTATCAAGGTAGTGGAAATTGGCATAAATTACACTTTCTTTTGGCTCTTTGGCACGTCGACTGCATTGTGTTACATTCTTTCACAGCTCTATTCTTACTCTCTAAACTATGACTAAAAAGTCATGTTGCATAAACTTAATTCCGGAACAGTGAAATCTTTGAATGTCAGAACTACAAATCCAAATGGCTGGTACTAATCTTAAAGAAAAGTCCATTCAGCTTATTTTCTCCTGAACTAGATAGTCACCCTGAAAAGGGTAGGTTGCCAAAGAAGACAGACTGAGGATAGATTACAGAGAAAAAATGAAAACTAGAAGTGGAATTAGACTCAAGCAGATCCTTTCCGTGCAAATAAAGAAAGATGCAAGGAAGTCAGCATTTGGATCAGCTTCTTCTGTCAGTGCAGGGCTGAGATGAATGTAAGAAGGGCTCTGTGCAGTGTCACTGCCATGTAGTAGTTCTTTAGGCAGGCACAGGGTAGCCTTTCTTGTCAGGACAAAACTCAGGCAGCCATATTGTCCAGTTTAATTTAATCTGAGGTTTTGATAACAGCCTCATACCCTGTATTCATCCAACAGCCATGTGCCAGTAGCCCTTTGTGTCTGCACACAAGTAACTAAACTTCCTATCACAAAACCCCTCAGCAGCAGAGGAAAAGATCAATGCACTTGAACTGCAGAAACCTTCAGGAGGGGTAATCGAGCCTTGCTTTGTTCTTAGAGCCTTGCAAAGAAATCACGGGTATCTCTCAGACGTCATATCTTCCAGGGGGAGGGCAGCCAGGAAAACGCTGTAGCTGGTATTCAGAGCAAGCAAACCCATGAATCAGGACAGCAACCTGGTTTTGCCTTTTTCACCTCCAGTGAGCCTGGGAAGAGTTACTCGGAGAAGTAACACTCGCGATAGATGATTAAGCTGTAACGTAGCAGTTGTTCAGCAGAGGGCAGCATCCGTATATGGAAAAATGCTGGTCTCCTCCAACAACTGCTTTCTGCTGCGGCTCTTACGGAACCCGGGAATCTCAGCCTTTTCCCTTCTTACTAATTCGCAGGTAAATGAACGTGTCATCCGAACCTGAACACTTAATAAAGCATGGAAAAGTGTGATATTGAAAACGTTAAGTCAAGATTTAAGATTAGCGTTTTAAAATGAAAATTATCAGCAATGAAATTGGGATTCCAGAATCAAAGTTGAACTCTCTCCGGATCTTGCATTCTGCATATTTTACAACACAGACAGTATTATAACATTGATTAGTGTGATGATTAAATATAGATAGTTCAGGAATGGCTAAATCAATCAATCCCAGTCAGGGAGTAGAACCTCAGTTCAGAAGGCATTGAACACAGTATCACAGGATATTTTGAGTTGGAAGGGACCCCCAAGGATCATCGAGTCCAATTCTTAAGTGAATTGGCCATACAGGGATCAAACTCACGACCTTGGTGTTATTAACACCATAGTCTAACCAACGAGTTAATTTTAGTGTGTATGTGTACCTGTGTGTATATAAAATCAACAAGTTCCAGCAGGCATACACCTGACCAGCTTTGTTAAGTACTTCTAGGCCCTTGGCTCTTGAAAAGTAGAATGGGGAAACAGTCTATCCATGCAAAAGCAGCTAAATTAGTACTATTCTTGGAGCCTAATATTTTCAATTTTTTATTGTTGCAGTTCCATTCTTTCAGTAATCTAATTTAGTTGTATTAATGTAAGGTAATTGCAAGAAGTTTGCCCATGTTGAGACGCTGAGCCACACTGGGGCTGCTCTGCTTATCTGTGGTATTCCTTCCTTCTAGCTGTCCCTTTGCCTGAATTTATGTCTTTACAACATGATACCACTTAATTTTGTGAACAAGATGGTGCCATTCACTATAAAGATTCTAGAAGACTGGCAAGTAGTTAGGATTTTGCAGTCACAATTCAGAGATGAATAATCTACAAGGCTGCTACCCTCTCCAAAAAGATGACACCTGTGATTAGGAGAACAGGAGCGAGCCTGGGAAGTGCTGCTACGTAAACAGAAGTTAAAGAGACTGCTGGAAGCAATAGCTGTGTTTTAAGATGCTGAGTTAACCCCTGGGCTTCTAGAGTGCACCTACACCTGTGGGATGCACACATTCTTTTCATAGATGTAATTCATGGTAATGAATTACTGACTGAGAACAAATTTGTGGCTTTTATATATAGTTTTTGTGACACTGACTATCAGATTGATCTTGTGGGTTTTGCTGTACTGAAAAATCATGGTAAACCATTCAAAATGCGTAAATGAAAATATAGCATAAAACATATTTCTGCTCTGTATCTTATTGATAAAATGATACTGACATGAATAATCCTCAAAAATTAAATTACCTGTGTAGGCAACTCTACAGCATTCAGAAAAATAAATACTTACACACTTATAGTTTATTTACAAATCTTTCTCTGAGAAAAGAGAAAAAAACCCAAACCAAACAACAAAAAAACTAAACCAAACCAAACCAACAACCAACAACCAACCAAAACAAACAAAACCAAACAAAACCAAAAAAACCCAGACCAAAAGCAAACCAAAACAACAACAAAAAACAAAATGAAAACAAAAAACCCCACCAAAATCACAAAAAAAAGACAAATTAAAATAAAAATCAAACCAAAACAACAAAAGCCCAACAAACACACCCACCCTACCTCTGTTAATTCTGTTGAAAAACAAGGGTTTAACAGTAAGCCACTGATATTTTCTTCATAATCCTGCACATCTAGTTAAATTCATGTGATAAAAATACACTTGATTTTAATGTGAACAGTTTTGTACAAGGCTTTGCAAAGCCAGGGTCTGAGGATGTATAGAAAGGGGAAATTAGAAGTTAATTAAAAAGAAAACAGATGCTATAGGAAGATTGGCAACAAAAGCCTGCAGAAAGAAAATAATAAAGCAAAGTACTAAAAACTGGAGAGAAAAAAGGATGGAATAAAAAAAAGACAAAGTTTGACTTTATGTATTGTGAAATGTAGACATTCATCATAAATATATGTGTCTATCTATATAACTCTAAACCCCACATCCATTTCATTGCATTTTTCAGTTGAAAATGATTATAGTTTAAATGTATAGTATTTGCAATCTAGCATTCTAAGTAATTTTAAATCCCCTAGGAATGATAAAGTAAAAAACTACCTGTTTGCTTTTTTCATACTCCAGTGCCCCCTCCTTGTACTTCTTACTTCTCTTTGCACAAGAACTCCAGTTAAAAAATCAGAAAAATTGTCATGCTCAAATGTCAGATTTTTCAAAGCTGCACCTCCACCCCAAAGTGCTCACCTGATTTGGCCCATTAAAAATAATAATTTAAATTGGCTACAGCAAAATTTATCTGCACCAAAATACCTGTATGATCCAACATGGCCTTCCTTTTTCCTCCTGCTGCAATTCAAAGTTTCTTATCTTTTCCCCAGACCTTCCATCTGCCCTAATGACTCCATCTCTTACTGACACCTGCCTTCCCTCTCACCTACTTTCAGCCTGGGTGAGACTGGCCACGCATCCCAACTGCAGAAAACTCCATAAATGTTTGCAACGTAGAAGGCCTGTCCAAATTTTTGCTAGGTAGAGGATAATTTTGAGCACAAACCTCTTTAAAAGAAGCAGAAATATCAAAGTGAAAAACAAAAGACACTCCAATATACACGCAGGAAAATCCATACCAGCAGAAAAGAAGAGAAAAAGAAATTATTCCTTCTGATAAGACTTGTTTGTCATCCCTTGCAGAATACTTTGCAAGAAATACTGGATATTGTGCTGTCCAAAGAGGCTCCGTACCCAGTGAAGGACATGGCCTTATTGATGTCTTGTTTTTACTTTCACCTCAGTAGTGGCAGAGATTGTATCAGAAAGTTTTAAAAGCAAAATAGAGGTTAGATCCATTTTCGATACTCTAAATTAAAAGAATAAATGAATCACCCAACTGTAGTTAATGGGCAATTAGCATAATTCTGGTCCGGTGTAGCTGAAAGATAATGAAAAAGCTGATTGCAAATGAACCAGCAGTAATGTGGGAGGTCATAATAGTCCCATAACTCTGAATGAGAAACCAATTTCTCCTCTAACACTTGGTGCTTTGATTGGTGAAGGGCTTTATCATACTATGAAATTTGCCCATGATAGTATGAGACATTAAAAAAAAAAGGTTTTGCTGTGTAAATGGGGGATGGCTTACAGAACAGGTACCCTGAGCTACTGCATGAGCCCATACTAGCTATCATAAACTAGAGGGTAATTAGAAGTGCAGTGGTGAATAGAGAGGAGAGAAGCATATATCTGAGTAATGAGCTCACAATTGTACTACAGCAGCGCAACAACCCACCAGGGGAAATGCAGCAGGGCATCAGACTCTGTTCCAGCCTAGAGACTGGATGTGCTGATGCCCTCTAACTTGGCCCACCTCCTGGATATGGTGTGATATCTTCTTTGTGCTCAATTTGTTCTTAGTTAAGGAGGGGGTAATGGGGTGGGATGAATTCCACCCACAATGCTTCTCTCTTCCCTCTACTTACCATCTATGTCCTGATCCTATTAAAACTTAAGATCTTGTTCAGCAAACTGTCATCAGATAAAGTAAATTACATTTTATGCTAGTGGTAATGCTCTCAAAACCAAGAGAACAATTGAGTCTAGGGCAAGGACTGTCTCTTTTCCTAGAATTTTAAGTAAATCTATATTTAGCCCCTTTGTGGCTTTTGAAGGGGGAAAAAAGGTAATCATGTTAGAACACTGTAATGGTAAATGAATCTACATCCTAGAAGCAGATGGCACATTAATAGAATACAGACACACGCACAGGAAAAAGAACGAACCCTCCAAAATGTTTTTTTTCCCTTGGCATTTTTCATCACTGTTCCTATGTCTTTTCTACCAGGCTGAATATAATGATGATAGATTTAACAGAGAAGACTTATTCCTAGTGCTCTATTTATGTTGTGACAAAGCAATAGGTTATTGCTGCATTATGTACAATGTAAAAAGTAAATAGACAAAGTGACAGTGCTTAATACTCAGAAATATTTAGCATAACACTTAGGATGCATGGATTACAAATGACCTCTTTAGGTAGATTTTTACATCATCTTTTGAACCACTGTCCTATTGCTAAACTGAGGGGTAACAGAAGTCACTAAGTCATTTGAGATGACCTGACCTTTTTGGTGTGTAGAGATGCATGCAACTCTGATGTGGGAGCACTGATGCACAAGCCTCCAAGCAGTGAGTGCTAGAGTAGATACCTGTAGCTCCTTCACACTGAACAGAACACCCATCTTTGTAGTGTCCATAAGGTAGCAGAGTACTGGGGTCAACATAGAAAAAGCATATATACCAAGTAAAGTATTATTAACCTTCCTGCCTAGCCATCCAAAAAAACTCTCTCAGATAGAGTTTTAAGAAATACTTGTTGGAATAACGCTGAAGGTATTGTATTTGTCGACTTATAAAATTAGTATTAGCCTAAGAAAGAGCAGGTAGTAACTTTGAGCCACTTGGGAAAGTCAACATGGCTTTTATAATGGACAGTCTTCCAAATTTACTAGAGTTCTCTAAAGAGATTAACTTGTGTGAATGATGTGTGAATGGTGTTAACTCAGTTGGCATAATTTATTTGGATTTCCAGAAGTTTTCTAAAATATCCTTCATAAAAAGTTTTTAAGAAAGTTGAGCAGTGATGGGATAAAAGAAAAAGTTACTGCATGTATAAGTAAAGGATAGAAAACAGAGGGAAAGTGAATTAATAACTTTGCAACAGAGTGTGTTTCACCCTTGGAGTTCCAGTGGGATCTGAGCTGGCAACTGGGATAGTCAGTGCATTCATAAATGATTTGGGAAAGTGGGTGAGTAGGGAGTTCAGGAAGTTTGATGAGGATACAGAGCTATTCAAGACAGCAAGGGCAAGCAGTGACCAAATAAACCTACAGAGAAACCTTGTAAGTCTGAGTGACTGGGCAATTAAATGACAAATGAAATTCACTGTAGATAAATGGAAAGCCATGCACATGGGAAAACCAATTCTAACTCCACATATTAATATGATGTAGTTGATCATTACTACTTAGGAGATAGATCTGGGGTTATGACAGATAGTCCTATGAAAATGTCAGCCTGATGCTTAATAGCAGTCAAGAAGGCAAGTCAAATGTTAGAAAACATTAGGAAATAAATGAAGAACAAAACAGAGAAGATCATTGTGCTGCTACAGAAAACCATCACTCAACCCCACGCTGAATAGTGTGTGCTGAATACTGTCAGGTCCCCTTTTTTCAAAAATGATACAGGTAAAACAGAACATTTCAGAGGAAAGCAACAAAAATTATCAAAGTTACAGAGCAGCCATTATTTTAAGAAAAGCTACACAGCAACTACAAAAGGAGATGCTAGCATACTTTGTCCCGAAAAAAAGGATGACCTATAAGAATATGATAGAAATCTGAGAAATCATGAACACCATGAAGGAGATGGATCTGGACCCTTCCTACATGAGAACTAGGGAACATCAAATGAAGATATTAAGAACCACATTCAAAACAAACACAAGCACTTCTTTATACAATGGATAGCAGACTTGTGAAAATCATTGCCTGACGATACTCTGGATGAACGGACTAAAGGGGAAACTAAACAAGTAGATTAATCACCTACTGAGAGTTACCAAAATGCAATGAATACATCAATTCAGGATGACCATAGCTGGAGTCTGCAGAGCAGCAACAGCAAGTTTCATGCAGAGACAGTGCTGAGCTAGATGGGCCTTTGGTCTTAGTAATAGCTCTTAATATTATCTTACATTCTTCTAAAAGATTGCTGCACCTGGGATATTCAAAATGTGGTTGACTAAGATGAGGGAGGAAAAATGAGGGAATGAATAACACATGTTATACAATTCAAATGGTAGGTATCTCGAACTCTATGTCAATACAAATTAAGGATAACTAGTAGCTGGCAGAAGGCAATGCACACTTTACCAAAGTAGTCCCTTAAAGAAAATTATACAGTTTCAGATATTTCTTCTTAACTCACATGAATCAATCTATTTTCTTTGATTACTGTAATAGGACATTTTTTATACCAGAGGGAGAGACTTTTCCTCCTTCCACTCTCAAATGAATTATGACAGAGATCATCTTATCTAGTAATCTGGGACAATTTGCCAGGGTCTCCAATAATCTTCCAGTGTCATCACTACCTTAAAGAAATATTTATACTTTGTTCAGCTATTCAGTCCATCACACAACAACCAGTGAAGAATGAATTGGATACTGCCCCCACTTTAGGAGAAACCCTTAAGGCCATACAGCAGGTGAAAATTGGCAAGGCAGCTGGGGTTGATGGAATTCCACCTGAAATCTAGAAATACGGGGGCCTTGTACTCCATGCTAAATTTCACGAGTTTGTGGTGTACTATTGGGAACTAGATGAGCAACCATCAGGCCTTTGTGATGCAGTCATCATCACCTTGAATAATAAGAAAGGAATTAAATCAGACTGTTAAAATTACCGTGGTATCACTCTGCTCTCCATTGCTGGCAAAATCCTGGCAAGAATACTCTTGAACAGACTAATACCCACTATAGCAGAAGGAATTCTACCTGAAAGCCGATGTGGTTTCAGAGCCAACAGGAGTACAACAGACATGGTGTTTGTTCTCAGGCAAGGGCAAGAAAAGTGTAGGGAACAGAACAAAGGTCTCTATGTAACCTTTGTTGATCTCACCAAGGCTTTCGATACTGTGAGGAGAAAAGGTCTATGGCAGATTTTGGAACATTTAAGTTGTCCCCCCAAGTTCCTTAAAATGATCATCTCACTCCATGAGGATTAGCACGGCCAAGTCAGTTATGGTGATGCACTTTCTGAGCCCTTTCTAATAAAGAATGGTGTGAAACAAGGCTGCGTTCTCGCTCCTACCCTATTCACAGTCTTTTTCAGCATGATGCTCCAAAGGACCACTGCAGACCTCGATGATCAGGACGGTATCTACATTCGATACCGTACTGATGGAAGCCTATTCAACCTGAGGCGACTGAAGGCCCACACTAAGACCTTAAACCATCTTGTCCGGGAGCTGCTTTATGCTGATGACGCCGCCCTTGTCGCCCACACAGAAACAGCTCTGCAGCGTTTAACATCCTGCTTTGCAGATGCTGCTGAGCTCTTCGGGCTGGAAGTCGGCTTAAAGAAGACAGAAGTTCTCTATCAACCTGCACCTCAGGAAGTCTTCCATCATCCCCATATCACCATTGGCCAATCAGAGCTCAAATCAGTCCAGCAGTTTAATTACCTAGGTAGCCTCATCTCCTTGGGTGGTAAGATTGATGGGGAGATAGACAACAGGTTAGCAAAGGCATATAGTGCTTTTGGAAAGCTTCATAAAAGAGTTTAGTGAAATAAACACTTGAAGAAAAGTACAAAGATCAGTGTTTACAGAGCCATAGTGCTGTCTACTCTCTTATATGGATCTGAATCATGGGTCATCTACCTCCACCACCTGCGATTCCTAGAACGCTTCCATCAACACTGCCTTCGTACAATCCTAAACATCCACTGGTCAGATTATGTGACCAATACATCTGTTCTAGAACAAGCAGCAGTCACAAGTATTGAGGCCATGTTGCTGAGAACACAGCTGTGCTGAGCAAGGCACGTCTCCAGGATGAAGGACCACCACCTCCCTAAGATCTTGCTTTATGGTGAACTTGCCACCGGCTGCCACATGAGAGGAGCCCCAAAGAGAAGATACAAGGACTCCCTGAAACAACATCTCAGCCTTGGCCATATTGATCATCATAACTGGTCTACTCTGGCCTCCAATCGGGAGGTCTGGAGACACACCATCTATAACGCTGCTGATGCTTTTTGAGAACGCACGCAGGATCACTCTCAAGGAGAAAAGACAACGCAGAAAGAATCGTGCCCTGCAGAACATACCACCTAAGGAGTCTTTCTGCTGTGCCTTTTGCAACCAGACGTGCCTATCTCATATTGGCCTTTTTAGCCACCAGCGCGCTTGTAACAAACGTGGGTAGAGCCCTTCCCAAATCTTCGTTCGCGAAGCCCAGCCATGATGATGATAATAAATTGCTGTAAAGATGGCATCACCAGATGGAGCTGTTACTCACACTCTTCTAAATACTTCTCTTTTGTAGGTAAGGACCTTCTCAGTTTTAAGACTTTATCTATTGCATAATTTTGTGAAATAATTTCTGTACTCCAGACTGTGGAAAATAGCAGGGAAGATTACTCTCTGTCCCAGTATCTCCAGCAGAGCTGCTCTTCTGGGAATTTTTGGTGCTTTCTCAGGGCTTGTGAATGAAGACAGCACCTGAACCTTTACTGCTCTTTATTCAAAGAGACTATTACATGACAGAGGAAATAAAGTATCCTGCACCACAACTACACGCAGTGCCTGCCACACTGATTTCGCCCTGCAGTGGTAAGCTTACCTGCAGGGCTCTAACGTCGAATGTTGCTTTGGCAGAAAGACAAGCAGTTACAGCTGATCCACACATAACCTTATCAATTGTATCTCTCCTCTCCCAGGCTTTCCAGAACAGTGCTTGAAATGGGAGCCTCTCTGCCATTTTTCTTTCTATAGATCTGTTTATTCTTTCTGTTATCAGTGCTCCCAATACGCATTATCTCTGTGCATTATCTCTGTACGTTTTCAGCCACACCAAAGCCAAAAGAAGAAGAGCTTTGCCTTTAAAATATTTAACTTAAAACCCCAGTTATCTGATCCAAAGCTTTGGCTCTTTCCCAGGGAAGAGAGCAATCCTCAGTTTATTGCCCATAGAGGAGCCTATTCTTATTAATCAAGGCACCTCAGCACCTCATTCAGTGAAAAGCCATGCTTGGGGAAACTGACCTGATTGCTGCCTCTGTGCATCGAGGGGTGCTGGACTGTATTTAAAGAGGCTATCACAACCTTGGCAAAAATTTTCTCCTCTTTGTTAAATTCTTGTCTGTACCAGACACTATCACAGGGTTTTAAATTCAGCTTTGGAATTCTCTTTTTAGAGTTCAAGTGGTATTTATATGGTGCTCCAACCTGACACAAACTCTCTGCACAAGGCTGAATTTAGCCTTGCATGCACTCAGTGCTGAAACTGCTGACTATAATAAACTCACAAGGGCTTGCTCTACATATGTCTAATAGGCTACTATGTACCTGAAATGTAGGACTTCCATGATGGCTAAAATTTCACCAAATACTTGTAACACAATTAAGATGACAAATTATTTTTCTAAGTTCACCTTTCCTTGTCAACGGTGTCTGTATTCATTATTGACTGTTACAGAAAAATACGAAACCCTTGTTTTAAGAATAAATGAAATAAGATTCTCAGATTTTTTACAGCTAAGAAAAAGTCCCCTTTTCAGCCTGCTGTATGGTCATGCTGTCATCAGCCCTGGCTCTCTTCACTGGCATAAATTTTGAGCTGTTGGCCAACTTGAACAAATAGACAGAAGAGCACAGGGGAAGAGGTCTCATGGATATTAAACTCCCTTGGGCTTCATTAGGTCGAGGAGAGAGAGTACTAATATCTCACTGACAGAAATATGCTGAACCTATATTAGACAGTAGAGAAGGCAAACAGGAGCAGATGAAGACATAAATATAGTAGAAAATTAGATGCTGTTGATTTTGTTGCTTATGGATAACATGTTAATGTGGAGGAACAGATACACAGGAGATCAAGACCTGCTTACTCAAAATGTTGTTAGTTTTGTGTGTTTTGATGTTTGTTGCTTCAGCTGGAGGTGCAAACTGGGCAGCCATAAATGCCCCTTAATATAAAAATATAGATTAAAAAATCAGTCCTAAGTGTCTTGCCCAAATTCAGTCAGTGATGGAAACAATTATATATGTTGCTTCAAACTGTCTGGCCCTGATAAATTTCTGTTCAAAGGCTGAACTGGGGTAATGAAAAATATTCCCAGAGTGGTCTCAATTTCATAACTACGCATTAGCTATAAGCAAAAAAAAACCCCAAACCTTAAAACCAAAACACAAAATGAAGCCAAACAACTCACAGTAGTAGAATAAAGCAATGAAGAATGACAAAACCGATGAAGAAATCCACAATGTATTTGCCTGTGCCTCACAGTAATTAATGCTTTTTGAGATATTAGATAAACTTTTCTTTGTTGTAATAGAAACAGATTTCCCAGATCTCCTATTTCAGCTCTCAAGCTCCACCTTTTCTCAGCTTTGTCTGAAATTAGTCACATTTTCTACCACTTTAATAAACGTGGAATACAATTTGGAAATTATCTGTTTGCATCAGCACTGTCAATGAACAATAGCTCAAATTTTGAGAGTCAAGGCTTCAATAATAAGGCCTGATTTTCTTAGCAATCAGATGCATACACACGCATACACACACACGCACGCACGCACACCACATGTCTTTGTGAATAGGGCCCAAAACAGCTGCAACCTTCCAGAAATTAATTGGATTCTGGATCATTTGCATTTTTATATAGTTTACCAACAAAAGATGGAGATAGCAAGTTTATTAATGTGAAAAAAGACAGTGGGAAAGAGAGAGAGGGAGGGAGAGTGAATGTTTTGGTTGAGCCACTAATCCAAATTTTAATACACATAGTGCCTATTCACCTTATAATACTTCAGCAGATCCTCCAAGGTGGAAATTGATATGCAGGTCTAAACTGCAGGCAGCTGTTAAGGACTCCTACTGATGCCTAGGGCCTTTACAGTTCCTCATCTGGGTAGACATTATGATTTGATAATGGCCATATTCAGACAACACCCAAGGCAATTCTAGGATTTGCTGTCACAATAGACACACTGAAAATAAAGTCAGTGTAAATAGATTAAGAAATTGACAGAATAACAAGGCAGAAAGAATTGGAATGAATACACAAATGGCAGATGACAACTCAATGTATTGTGATACAGAGATGGGATAAAGAAAGTGGAGCTGGAGGATTTATCTTCTGCCAGTATGCCTTCAACCTGCTTCCTGCCAGAGTGGATGCCTATTTCATTGAAAACTGAAATCTTTATTAGAAGATTTCTTATCTCCCTTGTTGCCTATTGAAAAACTTCCTTTCTGCTCAATTGAAAGTGAAAGCTCCTGAAAACTCCTGATGCGTTTGTGTCCAAGACAGCTTCAGTTTTTCCAGGTAGTCATCTAGTGACTAGTGGGTAAAATTGACCCTCTTTTTACTTGGGAATAGGAAGAAAATACTGACTTGATATTCAGAGGACAGAGTGACCCTCAGTTCTGGTGGACGTTGATGTGAACACTGCGTGACGAGGTGGTAACCAGGGCATTATATTATGTGATTCATTTCCAGATTTCTTAGAAATGCTTATGCTGAGGTGTTTGTGAGGTTTAGTGCATGAACTTTTCTGTGGAGTCCCTTATTTGATGCCTTTTGGGGTGGACTGTGAATAGATGGAATTTAATTTATTCACTTTTATTGTGATTGCAACTTCATCACAGCCAAAAACAACTCCTAGCTCTGCTCAACCCCGCCTGAAAAACCAAATCATACCTGAGTAAAGAAAGTACCAATTCCTAAAATACAGAATATAGAATCATAGAATCATGGAATTAGCTGGGTTGGAAGGGACCTCTGAGATCATCAAGTCCAACCCTTGATCCACTACCACCGTGGTTACTAGACCATGGCACTAAGTGCCATATCCAGTCTCATCTTAAAAACCTCCAGGGACTGAGAATCCACCACTTCCCTGGGCAGTCCATTCCAATGCCTGATTACGCTCTCTGTAAAGAATTTCTTCCTAATATCTAACCTAAACCTTCCCTGGCAGAGCTTAAGACCATGCCCTCTTGTCTTATTGATAGCTGCCTGGGAGAAGAGACCAACCCCCACCTGGCTACAACCTCCTTTCAGGTAGTTGTAGAGAGTGATGAGGTCTCCCCTGAGCCTCCTCCTCTTCTCCAGCCTGAACAACCCCAGCTCCCTCAGCCTCTCTTCATAGGACTGGTGCTCGAGTCCTTTCACCAGCCTTGTTGCTCTTCTCTGGACCTGCTCCAGCACCTCAATATCCTTCCTGAACTGAGGGACCCACAACTGGACACAGTACTCCAGGTGTGGCCTCACCAGCGCTGAGTACAAGGAAAGAATCACTTCCCTGGACCTGTTGGCCACACTGTTCCTGATACAGGCCAGGATGCCATTGGCCTTCTTGGCCACCTGGGCACACTGCTGGTTCATGTTCAGCTTCCTGTCAATCCAAACTCCCAGGTCCCTTTCAGCTTGGCTGTTCTCCAACCACTCTGTCCCCAGACTGTAGCGCTGCATGAGGCTGTTGTGGTCAAAGTGCAGGACCTGGCACTTGGCCTTGTTGAACCTCATCCCGTTGGAATCAGCCTAATTCTCCAGCTTGTCCAGGTCCCTCTGCAGAGCCCTCCTGCCTTCCAGCTGATCGACACTCCCCCTCTACTTAGTGTCATCTGCAAATTTGCTGATGGTGGACTCAATCTCCTCATCCAGACCATCAATAAAGATATTAAATAGAACTGGGCCCAACACTGGTCCCTGGGGCACACCACTAGTGACCGGCCACCAACTGGATGCAGCACCATTCACCACCACTCTCTGGGCTCAGCCCTCCAGCCAGTTCCTAACCCAGCACAGAGTGCACCCCTGTCCAAGCCATGGGCTGCCAGCTTTTTCAGGAGAATGCTGTGGGAGACAGTGTCAAAGGCTTTGCTGAAGTCCAGATAGACCACATCCACAGCCTTTCCCTCATCCATTAGGCAGGTCACCTGATCATAAAAGGAGATCAGATTGGTCAGACAGGACCTGCCCTTCTTAAACCCGTACTGGTTGGGTCTGATTCCTTGTCCATCCTGTAGGTGCTGTATGATTGCATTTAGGATGATCTGCTCCATAACCTTGCCAGGCACTGAGGTCAGGCTCACTGGCCTGTAGTTTCCTGGGTCCTCCTTGCAGCCCTTTTTGTGGATCGGTGTGACATTCATCAACTTCCAATCATCTGGGACCTCCCCAGTGAGTCAGGACTGTTGGTAGATGATGGAGAGTGGCTTGGTGAGCTCTTCCACCAGCTCCCTCATCACCTTTGGACTTTATGTGTAGAATAACTGTGGATATTGAATAGTTTCTTTGTTGGTCTCTGTATGATAGACCCAGAGCACATGCAGAGATGGAATATCAAGCAATGACATCTCCAGTAGGTTGTTGGATGAAGAAGGGACTAGAACTCCTATAAGGATGAAAATGAAACTCAGCACTATATTAGTGCTCAGCTGGATAAGGATCCTGTGAACTTCAATTCTGTGTTAGTGCACCTGGGACTGTCAGACCTGGTGCACAGCTTTCCTATGGAACAAAAGCTGGTTGGGAGCACACAGGAAAGCAAGGCAGTAGCACTGTACAGGGCTGGTCTATAGCAGCAGGTGGTGGGGGACACCACATAGCAGTAAAATGCCATCTACTTTGACTGTGTCAGAGCTTTAGGCAGCAAGATTGGCCATCTAGGAGACAGTGGAGTAAAAGGTGCTGCTGGGAGGAAGAAGGAAAGAGTAACTTTGCCCCCCTGGGGCTACATAAGTGGAAAGTTGTACCCTCAGCTATCAGCCCAGCTCCACCTTCTCCTGCAAGCCCTTTCCTATTTACTTATTTTGCTAAAATCACTGAGAAACCTCGAGATAACTCTTGTGTTTGAACAACGTAAATCCCGAACCCTCAGTGCAGGGTATTCAACCAACACATCTTGAGTAATCTGGAGGGAGCTCAGACTCATTTTGAGTAAAATACTTTTTTTTGCTTGACTTCATGGGAATTAACCCAGTGCTTGAGTGCTGTGTTGAAGCAGGGACAAAATTATATGTGTCTTGCATAAATAATAATTAAATCTTTATGATTTTATCCAAGTCTATTACCTTGTATGGATCTTGTGAATGTAACAGTTCCATCTAATTATGAAACAATGTAATGGAACAACTTTGAACTTTAATTTTCTTACCTCTTTCTTTCTTTACTCCTGTTTCTTTTGCCAAGGGGTCTCCATGATTTTCCTACTTTTCCTGGAGTTTGTTTTCCTTCTGCATAAAGTTTGACCAATTCTTTTATATAAATTTTGATCACAGTCCCCACTTATATTACATATCTTTCTTTTTTTTTTCTTCTTTGTTTCTTTTTCTCTTTGCTTTCTTTCTTTATTTTTATTTTTATTCCTCTTACTTTGGGTGTTCTCAACCACTTTTGTTTAATGCTCTCATTCTTCTTTTCTCTGATTAATTTACACTGAGCATCTACTGACTCTATTCCTCTCCCTTAATCTGTCCTTCAAGGTTAGAGAAAGAGGTAAGATGATGGTAGCTATGGCCAGAGAAAGCAGAAATCAGGCATCAAGGATAAAAAGGGCTGAATGTCACAGATCCTTCAAGTATGAGGAAGAACTAATTAGAGTAACAAATATTAAAGGAAAAGGATGAAAGGGAAAGTTCATAAAGAATATGGAAAAAGGATTGAAAACAAGGGTAGTGAGGGAGAAACTGCAGTGCTACTAGTTCTATTCGCAAGTTCAATGTTCTCTGATTTTTGAAGGACCCAAAGCTGCAAGGAGTAGAGAGGCCCATTTAGCCTTAAATCAATCCTGTTAAAAGGAGTACCTTGATTATTGTTATCTTGCCAGAATTTAGAAATGAGACAGGAACATGGCCAACATTCTTCTGGCTGAATACACAGATATAGCGAGACGTATTATGGAATGATAAAGTATCTAAGTGCACCAGGCCCTTATTTATCTAACTTTTGTTAACCTTTGCAGAAAGCCTGCCAAAGTATTCTGGTAGTACTGAAAAGCCAAGCAAGTAATAGTCTTATAACCAGGCAACATTTTTCATGGCACAAATAACTATATTTGTACTTCCTAGGGACTTTGTAATTTCCTGCTTTTGAGACAGTCAAGAAATATGAGAAGTGTAAGATTGAAATCTTGGCTTCACTCAAGTCAAAGGCAATATATCCACTTAAATTCCTGTAGTGCAGCCACTTTCCAGCTAAAAGGGTGCTGACGAAATGTTACATGTGTGAATGTATCTAATTTAGATGGTTTTAAAAAGCAGCAGAGGAGAAAACACAGAAAGCTGATGAATATTAGGGCAGGAGTGAGAGGGAAACTACAGACAGAGCAAGATCATGAAAGGACTAGGGCTAAAAGGGTGGATGAGAGAGCATATCCATATAAGACTGTAAAAGGAACAGATGAGGGTCAAAATCATCAGGCACTGCAGATGAAGTGAAAAGGAGGATAGATGCAATGAGAACTTGGAGCCATTCTAGGCAAAGCAGAATTTGTTGCCACCAAATGGGCTGAACTGAGGGCCATAGCAGGAAAGAGTGAGGTTCAGGGTGTCTGGAAAGAGAGCTATTCTGTGGTTGTGCTTGGGAATCTGGCACAATATTACCATAGCTTTGCATCTGTTTACTTTGTAGCTATAAAATATATTTTGTTTCCAGAAAGTATAAAACATACATACTTAAATATTCAGGATTTATAGCACTCATCTTCTGTATTTCAAGGGTGCCACAACTGAACCCTGACTGGAGAGTTCCTTGTCCAGAATGAGAAGACAACAGCAGGGGCACCTCTCTTCATGTGAAAAGCTGTACTTCACCTGTAAAATATCTTGCAATGCTTCTCCAAGAAGAAATACAAATATTTGACTGCTGCTTCGCTAGCCAATAGAAATGTATTGTTTTCTTCTCTGTAGTGAGAAAGCACTAATAAAGCATTTATTTCATTCTCTGAGAGGCAGCAAGAGGGAGAAATAGTTGCATGACCAAACCCAAATCCTGATAACAGAGAACAGTATTTTATATTAATTTTCTATTGTCTTCTCAAAATTAGTTTAAATTCCAGATAGGTCCTCTGCTTCTCCTTTAGGGATCACCCTCCATTATTCCTAATGTCCTTTACTTCATTTTGTCTTTGCTTTACAAATAAGGTAATTTTTCTTTCTCCTTAGCATTTACATCCTATAAAAATTTTAAACTTGTTATATTTCGTCTCAGTTACTCTCTCCCTAAGTTGCTTATACTTGATCATTATTTTTTCCGTGCAAGTTCATCTTCATGTTATCATTCTCTAGGTTTGCTTTAGTTTGTCGGCTGCATTCTAGTGACATGATAAATCAAAAATATATCTAGTATTCTATCCAGGCTACAACAGAACTACACAGAGAGGGCTATTAAGACAGATCTCAGTGATGCACAGCTTTCGCACAGGCAGCCTGAAATTTTGCTATGCTTCATTAAGACTGTGTCGTGTTACATATGCGTGTTTAATTTTCTGTTCACTATTACCCTTTAACAATATGTAAGACAGTGACATAAGGCTATTCAGCTGGTTTACACTCTTTCTGAGGACTGCTTGAATGCTAGTAATGATGTCATTAAAAAAATCTGAAATCTGAATTGGACTGTGGACTTTACCTAGAAATTACAATTTTATTTTATTTTCATTGTAAGCTGTTTTATATATATATATATCCTTTTGCAGCTAACAGTTTCACTTAAATAAAACAGAATTTTGCTTTGCAAAATTTGAAGAAAGCCCACTTAGGACTTTAGTCACCCAAAATATGGAAATTTTGCTAATTAGGAAACAATTCTAATGCTCCAATGGACATGGCTAATTCAAAGAGCACTTGTTAAAGATTAGAAGTTAAAGATTAAAATCAGAATAAGTATGTAGGTTTGGTAAGGAGTTTATGCTGCGCTTTCCTGGGACATCAGCAGCAGTAAGTACAATGTTACTTGCAGAAGTGAAACCTGTGGTACCAGATGTCTACATAAGATCTTCAGAAATGCACTTTATCAGGAGAAAATACTCCATAAATACATAAATAATTTCAGGTAGAGTACTGTTGTCCTTTAGATGCACAAAGTAGGATCTGCCTAGAATAATCTGCAGATGGGAAACCTCCACTATAGTATAGTATTAGTATTTCATTAGTAATTGTTAATCATTCTGGGGTAAAAGATGAGAGGAGCTGAGAAGGAATATTTTTTCTTTGTCCTACTCTTCTGCAAAACAGGTGATGCTCTAGCAGCATGGGTGATTGCCTTGAGAAGATGTGACAACAACAAGGGGAAGTGTACCTATACTGCTGCTAAATTAGTTTTCCTCAACAGCATGAAAAACATAAGCTGCTCATGTTTGTCTGGGACCCATGGCACATAGTAAGATGACTAGCTTACGTGGAAGTCTAATTCACATTCTGCTGCATTTCACTGCTGTTATTAAAGTTACAGTTGCTCAGGAAGCAATTAGTCCTTCTTGTTGCAATATAGACACTGCAAGTAGCAGAAAGTGAAACACAGTCCTTGATCAGTCAGTGCTTCCTTGATTCTTGTCACAGCTTCTCCTACACTGACTTTGTACCTCGAACACTAACAGTTGCATAGCAGGAGAAATGCCTTCAAGCTGCATATTCTCTTCCTTTCAGATAAAGAAGATAGGATCAGCTTGAGACACTGCAGATCAGAAACTTACAGTGCAATGTCAGCTAATTACATAGTGTTTATAAATAATTTTCAGGTAATGGATACCGTGGAATTCAGATTATTATTGGTTCTTTAATCTGGTTTAAAATTGATAAAGCTAACACAAGCCAAGCCATCTTTCCCACAGATTTAGGAACTGGGTTTGTGCATAAACTAGGCTTAAACCAAGTTTGACCCTATTAGTACTGGCAGCCCAAACCACATTTAAATCAAAACTGCATGGAGTAGTAAGTTTTTATGCCAAAGTAATAAACAGTAATAAAAACTACAGCAAGACACATACATACACACGTCCCTGTCACAACATATATACGTTGTGTCCTAGGCATAGTTTTAATGTATATCTAACTTTTTTAGGAGTGACAAAGCACCTTTCAGTCATTACTAGAACCATTAATTTAAGTATCAGCATTGTCTGGATGTACTATTCTGTTACAGTGCCTAGAATGTCCATGCAACCATTGATTTAAGAGACAATATCACTTGCTTCCAAGTTTATGAGGCAATAAACAGCTTCCGCATATTGATGAATGCGGAGGTGTTTGCTCAGCACATTTGCAGGAGACGTTTATTACTCAAGTGCTGTGCTTTAAAAGCAAATGAAATTGTAACTATTCTCATTTCTTCTGTTGGGGGAAGGGAGAAAAATACTGTTGTTTTTAATTTCTTCCTCCACTTTCCCTTCTCCTGTGACTCATTAAAATGACCGACACAGCCATGGACGTTTCCCTCATCTGTGCAGTTGACAACTACAGTAATTTTTTCTGGGGTGACTTTGCATGAGACTACTTCAGAACAGGGTGCAATTGTCAGAATACCAGAGAGACATGACTAAGATTATTCCTTCATGCTTTATTACCCTATTATCCCCTTCCAAAGGATTAAGTTAGCTCATCAGCATAGCTACTTACAGTTACTAACTCTACAATAATATTCATTGCTCTGCCCATACAATACAAGAATGAAATAATTTTTAATCTGCAGAATTGGATCATGCAAATGTAAGGGATTAAAAGATGAGCCTTTGGCTTGTACACCTGGCAAAACACTTCTTGGAATCTAAACTCCTTTGAAGTATATGATACTGAGAAGGAAAAGAGAGTGGAGGAAAGAGATGAGATTGCAAAGCTGCATGCCAACTGAGTTGTTATGAGGATGCCAGACAGAGAGAGCAAGCCATGAAAAATGTATTAAATTATCAAAACCACAAAACTGATTTATAGCTGCTGTAATTTCTCCTTTGCTTTTTGTTCCCATAAGAAGTATGTCAGGGACAATATTTTCTTACAAGAAAAAAAATGTTTCTAGCTGCTATTAAAATATATACAAACATATTTTAATTGTTTTATTTAACTAGTTTGGTAGTGAAAACAGAAAGATAATTTAAATAAAAAGGTTAGTATACAAAATGTAAGAAGTAAACATTTTCCAAAATTCTTGAGATGAATGGATCATTGAATCTTCTGGCTTGTATGAAAAGTCTTTACTCTAAATAGCAGCCTATTTGTTATATAAAGAAAATTATGTTTGAAATTTCTAGCAGAGCAGATGATTCCTTTCTTATCCTTACATTATGAGATTAGGGAAAAAATATTAACTTGAAATATTTTATAATGCTCATTTAACTTTCCTCATTGTTTGCCTCATTATGCTCTTTTCTAATTTAAGACTCAGATATTCAAACTTGCATTCATTTATATAAACCTGTTCACATGAGTACTGCCATTAAAATCAATGGGACACATTTCTAGGACAAGCCAGTTGTTAGCAATATTATGCCAGTAGGCTGTAAAAGGTAGGCTTTTCCTTCATGTTTGAAAAATGCCATCAGTCCATTTAAAGATGTAAAAATTATAATATTAAGAACTAATTCTTATATTTAATAGTAGAAAAACTTTAATTGGTTGTACTTAACTGGCTCAATACTTTACACGGTTAGCAAGTAACACACTTGCTTTAATCCATATACTTGGGCTTTTCCATTACAGTCCTTTTCTTTTTAATACTCTTTCTGATCCTTTCAGTTGTACTGAATTGTCATTTTGCCTTGATTTTTGCCCTTCATTCTTATTTGACAGAGTGATTTTTTTATGGGAAATTTAAGAGAGCTTATGGGGATAACAGGTTTGCTGACATCCATTCAGCCTTCGTGTCCTGTGCTGATTCATTGCAAACAGCCAGACTCCAGTTTGTTCTTACAGTCCTTTGCCTTCCTATTACTGTGGGCTAAAAGGTTGTCCATGTAAGTGAATTGGACAACAGTAGCATCTGTTTCATTTACAAGTCAGTAGGCAAGATTTAGTTTACATCATTATCTTGGTAAAATTAAGTTACCATAGATTATGAATTATGGAAATTAGAAGCAACAAGTCTTCTGACAGGTTCTGATGACCTCACTGACTGCTGCTTGGGGAATTTATTGGGGCAGAATAAGGGTGGCCATCTAAAACCATATATTTAGATTCTGCTTTAATGTACCCAAACTGGTCACAAAAACTGTATTCCAGGAAGTTAAGAAACTGAAATTAATGTTTTTCCATGCTTATTTTAAATAATGGATGTGTGGAATTTTGAAATTGGAATTATTTTAAAAAGTCATGGCAATAATGGATGGGGCCTGTGCTTCAGTTTGGAAATGGAACTGAAAATGTGTGTCATCATGAAATGCTTTAAGTTAGATCTACTTACCTCAAGTGTGAAACAAAGTAGTGGAAAAGAATGTTTACTATATAGAGGTTTTTATGTATTCTATTCTATAACAATTGGACTAGTCTTCAGAATAAATATAGGAAGAAGGTTCAGTTTCTCAGTAAAATTTACTTCATAATTTTCTATACTGTTAATAATTTTATCTGAATGTCTCTACAGAAGTTTGTAAAGTTCATAGTAGCCTTGACTAAGGTCCATGCACGACCCCATTCTTTGCAGGTCTGGGTATGACAACAATTTGCTAAGAAAGGAATTAGGAAGAAATGGTGATGTAAATGAAAATAAGGCATCTCTCTGATTTAATGGACATAAGGAACAAAAGTAAATAGCAATATCCAATAGCACTAGACTACATTGTCTAATGAACTTTTAAACTAAAAATATAAAATAATTCCCAATCAATGTAGCAAGAAAGAATCAAGCTTGACAGTACATACTGCTGATAATGTATAATATATAACAAAGACATAGAACTAAATCAAGAGTATGTGATTTTTAAAAAATTATTTTAAAAAAGTTATTTCTTTTTTTCCTTATTTAGGTTGTCATTGAGGAATAAAACAGAGTATAATCTTGCTGTTCTAGTTTTGGGCTTTTATCTTTTTAAGTTTTTTTCTATACAGGGAAGATGAAGAAGAATTGCTTTCTTTTCAAAAGATATTTTCAAAATGACTGCTGCCTCCTATTTTTCTTTTTAGTCACCCTATTTGATTTTTTTTTCCCCAAAGCAGTGGGAACAAAGTAAAGTTGCCTCCAAGAGGAATTACAGAAGCTTTTGACACCACGTGCCTGAGAGAAAAATCAACAAAGAGCAAATGGGGACAGGGACTAGTCTTTGTTAGTATGGACTGTTTTCCACATCCTATGGAGAAATGATGGGTGATGACAGTTATTTTGGAAAAGACATTATGAGTGTTTAGGGCAGATGTCTCTGTCCCACTGAAAAACTAGGACATGGCAATGATTTTGAGAGAGGATACATTTTTTTAAATGCATATGGTGTGCTAGCTTCTAAAGGAGGAAATTTCAGAAGTGTATACAAGCAAATAAGACACTCTTCCTTCCATATTTTCTCTACTAAGGGTCTCAGATATGAACAATGCACTGTATTTAGTAAGCTTTGATTGCATGGAAAGTGTTGAAAGCCTGTAATACTTTATGTGATAATTATTAGGGGTTCCCCAAAAATCTCATGTTGAGTGACTAATTGCTAGCAGCATACATATTTCTAATTAATTATACTCTCTTTCATTGTCTGAAAATTCGTAAGCTTTGCCATTTGCATATGCTCTTTGGCCCAAGGGATATGTTAGTGCTGGCAGTGAAAGGAAACCAGGAAGCACTTTTGTTAAAAGGAGAAAGGAATGATGCAATCATGTCTGCTCTCTGATGTAGTTTTACTGACTAACTGAAAACACATGCAATCCTGTATCTCCAAACACAAAACAAACCTGGGTGATATTCACACTCACAATTGCGAAGTTTGCCTTACCAGTCTGTTCTGTGCCCCAGAGTCTTTTCCTTTCCTCTGTTCCCTATTAAAGCCAAACAAGCACTTGTAGTTGGTGAACTCAGAATTCTAATTAGTCCCTAACATGAAGCCTTCTGCTAGTGAAGGAAAGTCACAGTCTTTCCAACTGTTTCATTTGTATAAAGGGCCTTAATCAAGCCTTCCCTTCAGCCAGATTTAGGGGTGTTTAGCATCCCTAGCTAGAGCTACAACGGCCTAGAGATCACAGGCTCACTTGACAGAAGCCACTAACACTTTCCAACACAGCAATATTCTATCCAGCTACAATACCAGGTATGATTTAATTTCAAATCCCTTTTGTTCCCGCAGGGGTCCCATCAAGCAAAGCATACACTCAAAGTATAAATTCATAGAAAACACTGGCTCCCTATGTGGATAAGAGATACGTGTTAAAAGGGGAAAAATGAAAAGGAATTATATCTGGCCTGCTGCTTCTGTGTGATCTTCATATTTATTAGCATAATCACACTTATCATTATTCTTATGTATCTCTTGAGAAGCACAGTTGCCAATTATTTAATTTTTTAGTGCTTAAGAAAAGCACATCTCTTAAGCATCATGTGACAAGGGCAAGAGAACCCTACCCTCTGTGCAAGGACACTTTGGATGAGCCAGTATCTATGACAAGTATATATATACTGGAGTACATTGGAGACCCTGAAAGGCGAGCAGTCCTTTCCTTAAAGAATTAGTAGAGGCAAGGTTTGCATGCTAGATTTATTCACTCCCTCTTCCCCACAAAAAAATCCCACCACATACTTACCTCCTGAAAATAGCTGCATTTTTGATGTGTTCTTAGTCCCATTTGTTATTTCCTGGGCAAAACTGAACTGTGGCTCACCCTCCAAAATAAAAGTAGACATAGACCTATAAAAACTATCTTGCTATAAAGGACTCTATAAAACAGTATGTTTTAATTGCTTCCTGGTTTCAGCAAACTGTTTTATATTCGAAGTTAACATTAGATTGACACTTAACTTCCTTGGACTTTTTATTATTTTAAAGCATAAATTATCAGAAGCTATTTATTTTAGCATTTGCTTTCATGAATGGAGGTAGCATTTTTGTGACTGATTAAGCATTTAAAAAAGAAGTACAACTCACCCCAGACTTTAATTAGTTGCACAAATTATCACCAAGCACCGTAAACTTAATGTCATCTCTTCTACAATAACAAAAAAGATACTGAGCAGGTAATAACACATTTGTATGGATCAACTGAGTATCCTGTGGATAGGTTGCTCATTTGGGATGCAGGAAGATGGGATTGAAGAAGTTGCCCAAAGTGATGCACTCAACTAATGGTTTGGGTTTTGAAACAGGGAGACTGACAGTTCAGGAAATGAAGATGTTTGGCTTTGTTCAGAGATGACCAGAGCTCCCCTGCCCCCTCCTACCAAATAGTTTAGGAATACAAACATGATCAGCTGAGCAATTACTGCCTTTCTCGGAAAAAAATACATGAAGCAGCCTCTGTTTGCATTGTATGTGTCTAACAATGTTTTGGTGCTCAGCCAAGTAAGTCTTTCCCTTAATAACCTGTCTTCTTACAGATGTTAAGCCTGTAATATGGCTACTAAAATATATTTAAAAGGTTTATTAACTTTGAGACTCTTCAGAAATCTGTCTCACAACAAACTGATATAATTCTGGAGAGAAAGACATACCGTAGCTTCTCTAGTGAGATTCTGGCACTGTTTATCTCTCAAATGAGATATTGGCTCATGAGGTTAAAAATCAACCAAGTGAATTTTTACATTATAGACTCCCACAAGAATCAGATGAAAACTGGTGACGTGTAAGAGAACCAAAAGCACATATGCTGCTAACAGTGCAATCTAGTAATTAATAGCCTGCTCCCAGGTATCATGTGGTATCATGGCTGATCTGTAAGGACAAGCGGGTCACTGAGTAGTTTAAAATCACCTAGTTTTTTAAAAAAAAAAATTCCAACTGAGTAGTTTAAAATCACCTAGTTTTTAAAAAAAAAAAATTCCACCTTCTTCCCTGTGGAGGATAGGAATGCACAAAGCCAAGCAGTATGTCACTTAAAGGTAAGTCAGCATCCTATGAGAAGCAACAAAAATGAGACTGAATATTTAGCCCTCTTCCTGGAGCAGCGAAAACCTTATAAGCCACAGCAGAACCAACAGAGAAACTCTGCATCAGTAATAATCTTTTTCCATAACAAGTGCTTTTCCAAGGTCATGCATTTAAGGGAACTAACAGATGAAGTCTGACAAATCTAGCTGCAGCAATTTAGGATGTTATTCCCTGTATTTGTCTGGACTCACCTCTCTGCCTTGGATTACCACGGAACACAATGCATGCAGGCGCTTCAACCCATCTCAGCATTGTTACTGGAGGTTTGTTCTAATGTGGCAAGCTGTGAATGGAGTTGGCTGAGGTGCAGACAGGCACGCTGTTCTGCTGCCCTTGGTGCTGTGGCTACAGCCTCTGGCAGAGGAGTAGGCGAGCTATGCCTTCCTTGGCTAGATCTGCCTCAACTTGCCTGTTGAATTCACTCGGGTGCACGACAATTCAGAGGCATAACTACAACCCCTGTAGATAAGATCTTTCAGCTGCCAAATATTATCCCTGATGGGCTCAGCAGCCTATGTCAAACCCTGTGAGGTTGTAGTTACTATCATGCTGCAACCATGTATCTGAACTGCGGGCTACAGCTGCACCTTAAGAGGAGCAGCGCTGACAGAACATAACAGAAATCTGTCTGGCGTGCAATGCTATCTCTTAACAGCAGATGCCTGGAGCACAATAGAAGAACACAGATACTTTTAAAGCCAGAGGTTGCATCACAAACTCCTCTTGTAGGAATCTAGCTAATTGCTTTTGAAACTCATATACTTCTGACTTTTACAGGAGGAGATCCAAATTACAACATTTTGTTAAAAAGCATCTCTTATTGTTGCTTTCAACCAGCCATTTTCTAGTTCCAGTAACAGCATCTATCTCTTGTGTTGGAAAAAGCAATAACTCCTTGTTCACTTCTCCATGTATCTCACAGGTTCACAGATTTGAATTGTCACCATCTTTGGTCATTGCTTCCCCAGACAGAACCATGGTAGCGTAGTTATTTCTCATCCAGAAGTCATTCCCTACCGTTGCTCACACTCATAAATTTTTCTCCATCTTTCTTACTCTGCTAGTTAAGCAGGGGTAGCACTGCCTTTGTGTCACAAGAGTCAGAGTGGCCTGTGGTATTGGCAAGCAGACATGAGGAACAGCCTAAATTATGGTTCACTGCCCAGCACGGGAGATGGCCATGGGCCTAGCAGCTCCAAGGATAATGTGCACTTCCACCTATGATGTGCACCTCCATGCTCCCCACTCACTTGTAATCGTATACCCTGGACTGGGTATATGGGGGTTGTAGGTTTACTCTGGCTGGATTTGCAAGCCTCCACAAAATTGCTAAAAGTTGGAAGAGGTTCACACACACAAGACAGACTCGACATGAGGATAAATATCAAAATTTATTACTAACAGGATAGAAACTAAACAGTAATGAAATACACAGTATTAAACACACTTAATCACCCCTTGGCCCCCTGCATCAATGCAGGAGGAGAACTCTCAGGGTGATAGCTAAAGTCTCTCTTCATCGGGGTGCGGGGGGTCTCTGCACCCCCTGATGGTCCTTCACGGGCTGTGGGGGGACAATCCGCTTCACCATGATCTTCACCACGGATTACAAGGAGTTAAAGCTCTGAGTCTTTTCCCTGCTATGTGGGGTCCCTCCCAGGGGAGTAATTTCTCGGGAGTCCACTCCTTCCCCGGGTCGCAGGTTCTGGGGTCCAGCTCAGTTTCTATACCCCGATAGTTTTCATTAAAGTCCTACCCTAAATAAACTGCTTCATCTTGGCTTTTCTCTCTCTCTCTCCGAGTTGCAAATTTGAGTGGTAGCAGTAGCTGTGCTCGCTCTCCTCTCCACTCCGGGCGTGGGCTCACTCCGGCCCGCCTGGTTCGCTGCGATTTTCTCTGCCCCAGTGTCCTGGGCTGGGCTGGGCACAGTGGGACGTCCGGGCTCGCTGCCTCGCTCGGAGCTACTGCGGGAGCTCGGCCCCCTCAATCGGAGGCTCGGCCAGACTGCCGCTGCCCCTCCCCTGCTGTGGCGGGGGAGGCGGTGAGGCTGGCCGAAAAAGCCCCCGGCCAGCTTTTTTTTCTCCCTCTCTGGAATTTCTTCTGTGCTCTGCTGCACACCTCGGCCAGGGCCCCGGTCACGGCCCTGGCTGCCCCCTCGCCTGCGGCCACCGCTGCCTGCTCCGGGCTAGCAGCTGCCACGGCCCCAGGGGCATGGCCGCCACCCCGGCCCGTGCCGGCCCAGCTCCAGCGCCGTGCCTGCCCCCAGGCCAGGCCCACAGGGGCCCGGCGGCTCCCTCTGCTACTCTCCTGGCTCCAATTTCTTCTGCGCAATAAGCTTCTCTTCCCTTCTCCTTAAATATGTCATTCGCAGAGGCATTACTAAAGCTTCTAATTGGCTCAGCACCAGGAAATCCGCCTGAAACTATCCATCTTCAGTTCCAGGGGGCTAGTAAACCCACAACAGTGGGTTCGTGAATGGTTTTATAATCCTCTCAGGCCTCTCCACCTCTTACCTTTTGCAAAGAGATGAAGAAACCTTGCAGAGATGGCGACTCAGTAAATAACACTGCTCAAGTTAAATTGTAAGTTTGTGCTGGTATCAGATTTATCAATAGTAAGAAAAATTCTAAGATATAACTACAAATACTTATTCTACTCTTCTGCTGCTTGACCCATTCGATTAAATTCACTAAATTAACAAGATTACTTTCACTCAATTGAACTATCAAACAGCAAACAAACAAAAAACCCAAAATAAAAGAGCAAACAACAACCACAATGAAATCCAGAAGTATTAAGTTGGGTTCCAAGGGACTATGAGGCTTCATTGCAGATTATGAGGTTAGAACAAAATAAATAATCTGGGATAAATATTTTAGTAAAGAAGGGATTCTGCTTTCATGCTCTTTCAGCAATGGCAAGATGAAAAAGATGACTTTTAAAAAGAAAGCTAGCTATCTGATGCCAAAAGCAACAGCTTGAAAAAAACCCACATTAATAAGTTGTTAAACCAATGAAGGAGTTCTAGGTGATGACATCATGATTCCAGCCAAAGTCCAAGTCACATGGGATTTCACTTGGCTTAGCATTTTTGAGTTTGTGAAGTTAAAACTAAAAGATTCAGCTCTTTGCAGTAAACTAGTGAAGCAAGGACAGTTGTTCAGTGTCTTTTATTAGTTCAGGTAACAGATAGTCTGGATTTTATATTCACCTTCAGTATATTTCATGTGACTTATTTTCTATATCCCCTTCCAAATAAGGAGAAAATACTTTTTGAGACTGGCAACACATATTCTGGGAATGATTGTACCTTTGTCTTCGCAGCCTCAAGAGGAAACTGTACCTGGTGAGGAATTTGTATCTAGTAAATTCTCTTCTCAGAAAAAGAAACATGAATCTGTGCAAACTGTGAACGGATTGCTGGAAAAGAGTGCAAAATAATTTCTTTGCTGAAAATAAACAAAAAACCCCAACCCAACACCCCACTCCCCTGCTGAAAACCCAAACAAACAAACAAATCCCCCCAACCAAATAAACAAACAAAACCCCCAAACCCCCAGAACCCAAAACAACACAAAAGAAAGACATTGTAAGGAAATTTTAGCCATCAAAGAACTCTAGCCATCTAATTACAATCAATACAGTCAAGCTAAACACTTCTTCAAAGCATTATTTTAATAGTATTCATGGTAATTCTTGATCATAAGTTAGCCATGTCTTATTACTAAGATATTTTAGTAGGAATTCCTTGGTCACCACAGGTCAAAGTAAGCCCTTACTTGCCACTTTTGTGACATTTCTAAATTAATAGAGATGCACAATCTAGAAGACAAGGCGTGATTTGTCATGCATATTCAAAATGAGTCCCATCTTTTCTATATTAGACAAGAGTATATTTGCTTTAAAATAATAACTCAACATTACTCACAAATTTGTATAGATCTCTCCTCCATCATGTCAGAAACTGGAGAGAGCAGTGAATCTGTACTCTGTATGATTTATGTATGGAAAAGTAAGGTTTGCTTAATTCCCACCTTCCCCAATGCTATGAAGAAATATGAAGTGGAAAGTCACAACCTCCAGTTTTCTCAAGCTTCTCCAAACATAAAAAAAAAATTATACCTACAAAAGTCTGTAAAATAATTAAACAATAAATAATATTAACCATGGTATCAGACTATATTATTGCCTTTAAATACAATATTTATTCTTGTCCCCAGAAAACATATAGTATTTTTCATTGGAAGTGAGGGCAAACACCTAATGTATGAAATACTTCAGAGCTTCTTAATTACTAAAGGAGAAATGTAATTAGCAGTAATAATTCCTGGGATCAGTTTATAGTCAGTCTTTCTCAATTAAACTTGCAGTGTATAATTTTCCTGGAGGAGATACTGAAATGTCTCAGATCTCAGCAGGCTAAATTCTGTATGTAAAAAAGCTCTATAAAAGGTTGTCACAGAGCAAAACATGAGCTCTGTTTAAACTGAGTAATAGTTATAGTAAAAACTGTAGTAATGTTCAGACTTTGCAGTTTGCAGTAGAATAACTTTCCTAGAGATCATGTGCAAGGGTTCTACTGCAGCCTCTTCCAGCTATAAACTAGACTTGAAGAAGGAGTGCAAAAGGAATGTATCTTCACCCGTGTCCATCTCTATCCCTTGACCTCTACGCCGATGGACACTTGTCTCTACGTGTAGTTAGCTTCCTGGACTGCTGATAGCCTATGTTGGAAGAACTCACTATTTATATATTGCCATCAGTTCTAAGAGTAAGAACTTCTTACTGCAGGAAAAGCAACTTTATAGTGAATGAAAAAATATTGTAAACCATGGTAGACTATGGGCCATGCTATTCTACAAAGGTATAGAATAGTTAAAACCTTTGCAGCTTTGATAAGTGTGGAGGAGGTGTCTTTTGTCCTACTTTATCTATAAGGTTTGTCCATCTAACAGAATCACAGCTACATTCAGGAACATAGTCTAGAAATGCATTTTACCCAGAACTGTAACTAATAATTTTGTTCATAGATGGGGCACTTTTCAGAGTATTACAGATTAAGTTACATGTCTGTTACTCCTCTTAGTTCAGCATCCTAAAGCATTAACTTCTGAGACTTGTGAAGCAGGAAGGCAACATTTTCCTCCAGATGACATATGAGACATTTAATAATGTGCAGTTATTAAAACATAAATGTTTGATCATACAGTATGGTCAAAAGCAACTATAGATGGTGTACTATGATATACACCATGTACAGATCCTTGTAATTATTTTGCAATTATTTTAAGTTAAATATGCCTTGATTTCCTTTCAAAAATTTTACAGTAACTTTGCAATCATACAAAAAAGTCTCATTGTTGCAATAATACAAGAAAACAATGCTGCAATCATACATTGTTTGTGCCCATTGCCCCTTGCCCTGTCACTGGGCTCCACCGAAAAGAGCCTGGTCCCATCCTCTTGACATCAATACTTAAGATATATTTGAGCATTGATAAGATATCCTCTCAGTTGTCTCTTCTCCAGGCTGAACAGGCTCAGCTCCCCCAGTCTTTCCTAAGAAGAGAAGTGGAAGAAGATTTGCTGATTAATATTACACAAACTTGCTTCCTAAGAAGAAGAAGAAGAAGAGAAGACTCCTAATCATCTTTGTAGCCCTCCACTGGACCCTCTCCAGGAGTTCTTTTTTTTTTCTTGAACTGGAGAGCCCAGAACTGGACTCCAGAAATTGCCTCACCAGGGCTGCGTAGAGGGACAGGATCACCTCCCTTGACCTGCTGGCCACACTCTTCCTAATGCACCCCAGCATACTACTGGCCTTCTTGGCCACAAGGTCACACTGCTGGCTCATGGACAGCTTGTTGTCCACCAGGACCCCCAGGTCCTTCTCCACAGAGCTGCTTTCCAGCCAGTTGGCCCCCAGCCTGCACTGATGCAGGGGGTTATTCTTTCCCAAGTGCAGGACCCTGCACTGGCCTTTGTTGAATTTCAAAGTGTTCCATTCTGACCATCCCTCCAACCCGTCAAGACACTTTTGAGTGGCCACAGAACACTCTGGGGTATTGGCTACCCCTCCCAGTGAACTTGCTGAGGAGGCACTCCATCCCTTCATCCAAGTCACTGACGAACAAATGAAACAATACTAGACACTAAGTATCTGTGTAGGCAATATGTCTGCGTGCAAACAGTCCAAGTGGAATTTTATCCTGAAGTGCCTCTTCTTTAACAGAATCTCCATTTTTGATCCCACATAACTTCCTCCTCCTCCTTTGGCCTCTGATTTTGGGAACAGAATTTTCAAAATACCAGTTATCAGAAGCACAGTATATGGAAGAAAATATGGGTAATTCACTCAATCTCTCTATCAGTGTGCTTGAAGCCTAGGACTCCAATACTCAGCTCTCTTGGTCAGGTTGAAATTTCAGATATTACTGGGCAGCTATCTGAATCTCTTTGCATGTTTACGTGGCCTGTCCCCACATGCTGACAGGTTCACACCTGTAAATCTGATTAGCAGACAATGTTTGACTTGATTAGTCAAGTGCAAAGCTCAGTGCAGTCAGACATTTGGAATTCAAGATTTCCTGGAGCTGTGTTAATAGATTTGAGACCTGAGCAGTGTGCAAATGAAGCAACAGGAGCCACACATTCTTACAGTGTTTCATTTCTTCATGCTCAGGGGGTACTGAATCAGGAACTGTCTGGAAGTGACATGTCCCTCCCTGGCTAAATGCCTTAGGACAAACAGTGGTAGCCATCAGAGCTTTTCTGGAGCTTCTTCAAATGGAAAGTAGCAAGTTTGTGTAATATTAATCAGCAAATTCCAGTCTCCTACTGACTCCTGTCTGTGCATTTGATGACCTCTAAAGACCTACAGGCTGCTTTGAGATTATTCCTTCACATAAGAAGGAAGGACTATATTCTCCCTTCAGACTTTCAGAAGGCTTACCTATTTGCAGTCTCTGAAATCAACCTCTTGTTTTCTAATTGCTCTTCCATTCCTGTGAATCCCATTTTTACTCAAATTAATGCCAATGTAAAACCTTCTTTCTCTTCTAACACTGTCTCAGAAGAGCATTTGTGATACCAGACATTATGGATGCTCTGTGAAATCAGTTTCAGAGTAATGATTAGCTATATATTCTTAGAAATGCATTTATGTTTCCAAATGTCTCCTTGCATATTATTAAGGTTTGTGAACCAAAATAATGAGTTCTGCCACCATAAGGAGACCAGAGAAGAAGCACACATCACTATCGGTCCAGATCAGTCCTAATTAGTGTGAGAAAAAGTCATGGAAATGTTGTCATCTACTATTTATACCTACCCACTACGAGCATGGTATTTTACTATCCAGTAACAAGACATGGATCCCTGCCTCTTGATCCTGTCGGTCCTGGAATATGAGAGGAATTCACACAGCACTGAAGAAACTTCAGTATTGCAAACCCCTAATACTGACACAGTTTGTAAGCAGCAAAATAAGATTTATTTTCATGCAGTGCACTCTATAACACATAGCAATAAGTAGTCTCAGGAGCAAGCTCTACTCTCTGGTACCACACCTGAATTTCTGTATTCAAACTCTCAGAATATTGCTGTAAACCAGGTCAAAACACAGTACAAGAATAACAGGACATTATGACAGGGCATAGTAATGGTGGAGAGGAAAAAAAAATCAATCAATTCAAAGAAAGGCTGAAAACTGCTTTGAGGTGAGTAGAGTTATTCCCACAGAAAGACTGTTTGCATTGATTTAATTTCTGACATACTTTGTTTTCAAGACTCATAATGAACTATACTATTACTGTTCATTCTGAAGCATTGTCAGAACAAAGTAAAGAATAAACAAGAATGGAAATGAAAAATTTTACTGTTTCCATGCCATCTGTGAAGGGCAGGAATCACAGGCACTAAAACATGAGCTGGATAAACAGAGTGGGCAGAAGACTGAAGTAGAAGAGAGTTCAGAGAGCAGCAACTGAGGTGAGAATGGGGGACTTGCAGGAAAATGATAGACACAGTGCTTTAATAATCATTGACCTTGCACTAAACAGCACAGGAAAAAGTCAGTGCTCCAGTGTTTTAACATGGGCAAAGACAAGAGGACCAACATTAAACAGGTTTCTCTCTAATGCACACTATTTTCCTATCCATTTCTCCCTAGCTATATTAGCTATGTCCCTTCTCCAGTACCGTGTCTACTCTCCCCTTCCCTCAGACAGCAGTTGTCTCTCCCCCAGCCCCAAAACTCAGAGGCCTCTGAAACCTGCAAGGGTAACATTTATATCCAAACCAATATTTTCTTTAATATGAGAGAACTACTTATCAAAGAAAATTCATAATTTTTGAGAAGACATTAAAAAAAATCTGAACCCTAAAATTACAACTCTATATTTAAACTGAGAGAGTTCATGCAATAGCTGGCTTTCATTTTGTGCTTATGTAAATGCTCAAATGACTATCAAAAGACTTTTTCCTATACCATTTGCTTTATCGCAAAGCAGCCATTGGGAAACTTAGTGAAGATTTCAGTGAATTTGCATCAAAACCAATGTTACACTATAATTTTCCACAGCACAAGGCAATTTCAGAATTGGTTTATTTTCAGAGCAAAGTACTCCTTGCTTATGTACTCTTTCAAAATGAAGCCCATATTTTCACAAGAAGGGAGTCTCGGGGATTGACTGCCCTTCTGTCATTCACCTTCACATGTTCTGCCTCCTTTCTCACATCTTGCAAGACACATGTGAAGGCACTGTGGTTTATAAGGGTGATGCATCTGGTGCCTGCTGTCACAGAACAGGAAAACAAGTGGTGCACCACTGCTGGAGAGCATGAGCTTGCACACTGCCACAATATCTCTCCTCGTCTCTTACCCTACATATTGGGTAAGTCTGCTTGGTGGATCAAAGGAGGAAGCGTGAGTGCTGTATGGTGCTCCATAAATGCATGCGATGTGGTGGTATACTGAGGCCATGTTTTTTAGGAATTGGAACATTCTGTCTTCTCAGATCAAAATACCGGCACGCACACATTGCTCCTTCCACTTCCCACCTTGACTGACCCGGTGCCCCTTTCATAACTCATCTTTCTCCTTCTACAGGCGATGTGGGAAATTCTCTCACCCTCCCTCTCTGTTATGTGGACCCCTGTGTCCCCTTCAGAAGAATTCTGCCTATGGTCCCAATGACAGGAGATACAGTGTATACATGCACACGTAGAGTCTGTGGGAAGGCATGAGGCAACCTACTGTTACGCTCAGCTTTCAGTAGAGTTCTAGCCCTTTGGCAACCACTAGCAAATGCTTACAGGAATCATTAGGACAGCATTTAACACAGGGTTGCCTTCCCATTGAATGCACTCACTGGAAATAAAGAGGAGGGAGCAAATCACAACTGCTTTGCAAAAGGAATGCAAGGGCCTCCAATTTTGGGAATTTCTGCCTCAGGAATCAGGCAGTGTGAATGGTATTTAAATGTTACTGGGGAAGGGAGGGGAAGGCAGGTGGGAGTGAATTTGTCTCTCATGACATGCCTGGTTGCCAAGGCTAGCAGTGTATGTCAGCTGCCTGATCTGGAAGGGTCACCGCCATTCTGCTGCTGCAGTTCGTATGAGAGCTTGGGTCATCTGATTCAGGCAAAATCAGCCAAGCTAGTGTAACCCATTGAAACATGCAGTGTGAGTTTCCCTGGCTCATTTTATTTGAAGTGCTCACACAAAAATGGCTGCCCAGCAGAGCCGCAGGAAAGGGGCAGCAACAGGCAATTGGGAGGTAGTGAAGACTTAAATCGGAGCTGTATGAAACATGAACATCTGTGGTTCGGTCATTTGTCAGTACAGTTGGTGTTTGTCAACGTGGTCAATGAGGTCATTTGTCAAAACAAAACTCCGCTGAGTTCCCAGATGCCCCGTTCTTTCACGTTAACTTCCCTGACATAAGTGCAGGAATAAAAAGAATGTTCTTGTCATTACAAGAATAAATTCATTAAAGGTTAGAGTGAAATCCCAAACAATTACAAGGAAGCATTTACCTCTCCACAGACAACATCTCTCTGTTATTTTAGCCAGCAATTTGGAAAACTAATTAAAAAAATGGATTATTGTACTCTATGTTTTAAACTAATCAGTAATGCTAGCATTTGCTATTTCCTATAAACACTGTTTTAAAAAGCCTTTCTAAATTGATGCATTTAAATAAAAATTATTTTCTTGCTCTTTTTGGTTATCACAGGTCATTGGGCATGGGTAGCTGAGGAGGTTTAATAGGCCAGAGTCTATTTTCCCACTAGTTGGATCCAATTAGGCTTAGATAGCAGTGACTGAAAAGTGCTAGCATTACAGAGTGACTTGACTCATTTTCTCCAGGAGAAATGTCTCTGATCCTATGATATTGATGTACAAATGCAGGTTCATTGACCAATAGCAGATCCCATTAACTTAAATGAGGCTTTATGCAGGCATCTGCCCTACTCACAAGAATCAAGATCTTTACGATTGAAACCTAGTCCCTAAATAACAGGAGTTTGCATCTCATAAACTCTTTCCTCCTCTGTGCCCCAGTCCCATGTTGTCATGCTGCCAACAGTTTCAGAAAATTTAGGAAAAATAAAAATGCAAGAGTTCACTTTTAATCCATAGACTGACTCTTCACCACTGTGACTGAAATATGTTTATTGGTAAACCCTGAAACATTTATGATGCAACTCTGTTCAGTGGATAAATACTGGGACAGGATCCCCAGGAAGGGAAGATTTTAATAAAACTTTTTAGATATCAAATATGTAATGTTTTAAAGCCACTGACCTTCCAAAGGGTCAAGCACCTTTAATATGTCTCCAGGTGAGTGTCGGAAGCAGAAGTCCACTGACCTAACAGTCAGGTCTGAATACCCTGCCTCAGGGTGTTTTTCACAAACAATACATACACATACACTCTGCTCATAGCATCTGTTTCTTCCACTTGCCTGAGAACAAAAAAACCATATAAGGGAAAGAGATCCTTAGTCAAGCTATGAAAAATGAATAGTTATTCTGTGAATTGAACTTTGAAGCTTAAATAACAGAGTGGTAAAAGTCTGGGAAAATGAAAGATGTGCAGTTTTAATTTAGTGCTACCCCAAAAACTCAGTTAAAACATTTAAACATCTTTCTTTACTTTAACTAGAATCTTCAATGGACCAAAAGTGCCTCTGGGGAATCAGCAAAGCGTTCTGCAAGATCTGAAGAAGATTCGGGGGGAGGAGACCATGGGGGGAATTATCTGCACTTCAAAGAGTTTCCTTCAATATCACTATTTCAGATGAAGATTTACAAAATGTTTATTATTTATACATTTAGTTATTTAAACAAATGTAATGTGTTACTCAGATGAGAACAAAAAGAGCTTGAAAACTTAATTTTTATGCTGTAGAAAGAATAAAGCCTATTGGACTGAAGTTCCCTTTGACGTTCCTTTCTCTTTTTAAAGAGACTTTTTGCAAACCAAAGACAAAAATAGTGTCAACTTCTCACCTCTCTTTTGAGGTTCAAAGGATTTTCTCCCCTTCATTTTAGTATTATTTTGTATGGACCAAAATACAAAGTATTTTGGTATCAAAATGAAGGCTCTGTTTGCTTGAATTTCAATAAAAAATAAGATAGAAGTAAGAAGCAGCAGCAACTATTCCACACCAAGAGCGCTGCTTTCTACACTTTTGATAAAACTACTCTAAAAAGTCTGCAAAAAGAATAGAAACAGCAATAAAAAAAAATGTAAAACACCTATACTGAAATAACTTTGCTGTTTCATTATGTTGCATCATTTAAAACGAACTTCAGAAAATAGGAAACTGCTTTCTAAAGCCAGGGTATCTAGACACATTCAGTGGCTGTTAGCTGTGTGCAGAAGGATGGCACAAAAATGCTAGGCAATTTTTTTTAAGTTTCTGTGTGATACAAAAATTCAAGAAGTCCTTTAGAGCATATGATGAACATTCAAAGATATGTTTACATTCCATTTAATGTTATATGACTTTAATATGTGCTTGACCTTGTCCTGAGGTGGATTTGAAGTCTGCAACAACCTATCACAACGCAACTTTTTTGATCGTTTTCAGGCCTCATTCTGTACCTCGGAATCATTTCTCTTTCTTTAGCATCACAGATTAATTAAGCTAACCTTCCAAAAAACCTGATCTGACAGGTGAAACAGATTTAAAAAAAAAGTGTTAGTAAGCATCTCTCCCGTGTCCCCTGGGCCTTTGTGAGACAGGTCCAGGAAAAGCATGTACACCATTGCTCTCACTCCATCAGTTTTCCATGCTGTCCTGTGCAGCCAGAGGTTCTTCCTGACACCCCTAGGTCCTTTGGGAGCATTTCTTTGTGCTAATGGACACCTGCCTGTACCCAGTCTCACTGCTGTGCTGGGCCCTCTCTACTGGCCTTGAGAGCATCCCCCCAGCTGATCCTGCTCAGCATCCCAGGGGCTCTGCTGGTTTGCCCCAATGTGCTTCAGTGGCTGCAGGTGCTCAGGCTGTGGGCTCAGTTTACAGCATGGGAGCAAAACAGCTCCCAGCAGCTTCCAGGCCAGTGGGGGAGCTGGGTGAACAAAAGTTTCTATGCAACCTTTGACTGTGAAGGTGAGTTCCTACAGCCTACCTAAAAGGCAGCAGCAAAACAGAAGCATTATAATGGCATGTTGCATATTTTAGCATAACTTCAGTACAATCAGAGGCTGTTGATTGATTTTAAGGCCATACGAATGTTGTCAGCTAGACTAAAATATATGGCAGGCCAGAACTGAGTTAATGTGCCAGTAAGACAAAGAGCCTTTGCCAGCAGGGAAATGTAAAGCTCTGAATTCCCTAAGGCTGTAACTAGGTGAAGCAAAGGTATGGCTGGTTACCTACTGTTACGCTGGTATGGCTTACACAATTCACACAGCTCATGAGAAACTCCTAAAAAAATGGAGATGCCTTGGCAATAATGTCCTTAGTTCTACTGAGAGTTTTGTAAGGATTGTTTGCCTTTTCTTTGCTTGAAGTAACATTTGTCATTGTTTAGGCCACACCAATGGCAGGGGTTTTTAGCAAGGTTCTCCAGTATGTTGTCCTTTATCTCCTTCTGTTATTCCTATCCCTGCTGACAGCTAGTCAACACAACTCTTTTTTCTAGTAAAGTTTGTGTTTTCTCAGTTGGGGGCTAAACTTTCACTGCAACGGAGACATTTTGCAAAAAAGTTACTGCTTTCAAATATATTTTTATTAGGGGAAACATTCAGAACAAAACACTTGAATTTACTGTTTTGTTTTGGTGATGTCTAATACCTTTAAATAGTTAGTTTTGACAGAATGTTGTAGGTTATTATTCTGATTAACTTCCCATCATCTGATGATGATGATGGCTAGGCTTTGCAAACGAAGATTTGGGAAGGGCTCTACCACATTTGCTACAAGCGCGCTGGTGGCTAAAAAAGCCAATATGAGATAGACACATCCAGTTGCAAAAGGCACAGCAGAAAGACTCCTTGGATGGTATCTGCGAGACATGGTTCTTTCTGCTTTGTCTTTTCTCCTTGAGAGTGATCCTGCATGTGATCTCATCCCATCATTTAGTATTATATTAAATATCAAAGCAATGTACTTTTACTTATCATTGTAGCAAAATTACAAATCACCGTGTAATCTGTGTCTTAATGAAACTACCTCATGTACCTTTACAGAAAACTTGCTTCAAAATTTGAAAATACTCTCTAGAATCTGGAAAATAAAGTTAGAATCATAGAAATCTCATTTCAAGCTATGAAAATCTGTCGTTGAAACCTCTGTACTGAAAACTCAGCATAGTTATTTCTGCAAATATCAAAATACTGTAAGATTTTGTTTGTTACTATATAGTTAATGGGGGAATGGTTTATTATTTATTTGATTATTTTCAAAATAGCAAAAAAATTGTAAAAAGATTCTTCAAAAAATGTGAACATATAACACCATGCATTTTAGACTTTCACTTCTCTACAGCTGATAATGCTGATACCAACACTAGTAAACACAACTGCCTACAAACTAATTAGAAAATGAAAGTTTATGCTTAGATGATTGTTCTGCTTGCATTTTTCATAATTGACTATAGCAAGAACATTGTTTGATCTTGAGTACTGCATAATAAATGTTATCAGTTAGTTTTTCTTTATCAACCAGAGAATTTTTGAACAAAAGATATTTTTTCGACTTCTTTTTCCATTAAAATGAAGAGGTGTGTCTTTAATATATCACTGCACCACTGAAAGGGTCTTAAAATACTACATATTACTAGATCCCTATAAACACGAGGCGAGGATTGCAATTTTAATAGTTTAGGGATGATAAAGTGGTTCTTTCAGTGAATGACTACTACTCGTATTTCTTTCAATATAAGCTAAAAGATTTTTTTTTTAAATTAGAACAAGCTGATCTAGTATGTGCTTAAGTTTGATATAGTATGTTAATTGCTGGATGACCAAAAACTGATGACAAAAGCTTTGGTCATAAATAGAACTCTCATACATACACATCCTAGTGAAAGGAAAAAAAATAGTTCATATATATATGTGTGTGTGTGTGCTTTTATATCCACTTCTCCTGTCCACAAGAAAGATGGAGAGAGGCTATTTACAAGGGCATGTAGTGACAGGACAAGGGGGAATAGCTCTAAACGGCAAGAGGGCAGGTCTAGATTAGATATTAGGAAGAAATTCTTTACCATGAGGGTGATGAGGCACTGGAACAGGTTGTCCAGAGAAGCTGTGGCTACCCAATCTCTAGAATTGTTCAAGGCTGGGTTGAATGGGGCTTTGAGCAACCTGATCTTAATGGAAGGTGTCACTGTCCATGACAGGAGGGTTGGAACAAGATGCTCTTTAAGGTATCTTCCAACCCAGGGTATTCTATGACTCTGTGATTCTATGATTTTCATAGAATCACAGAATCATAGAATAGGTTGGGTTGGAAAAGACCTCCAAGATCATCAAGTCCAACCCCTGATCCAACTCCAATTACTATATCATGGCACTATCTCTTTTTAAAAACCTCCAGGGATGGTGAATCCACCACCTCTCTGGGTAGGCCGTTCCAATGCCTGATAACCCTCTCTGTAAAGAATTTCTTCCTAACATCTAACCTAAACCTCCCCTGGCAGAGCTTGAGCCCATGTCCCCTTGTCCTATTGTTGGTTGCCTGGGAGAAGAGACCAACCCCCGCCTGGCTATAACCTCCCTTCAGGTAGTTGAAGAGAGTGATGAGGTCGCCTCTAAGCCTTCTCTTCTCCAGACTAAACAACCCCAGCTCCCTCAGCCTCTCCTCATAGGACTTGTGCTCAAGTCCCTTCACCAGCCTCGTTGCTCTTCTCTGGACCCGCTCCAGCACCTCAATATCCTTCCTGAACTGAGGGGCCCAGAGCTGAACACAATACTCAAGGTGTGGCCTCACCAACGCAGAGTACAGGGGAAGGATCACTTCCCTGCTCCTGCTGGCCACACTGTTCCTGATGCAGGCCAGGATGCCATTGGCCTTCTTGGCCACCTGGGCACACTGCTGGCTCATGTTGAGCTTCCTGTCAATCAGCACCCCCAGGTCCCTTTCTACCTGGCTACTCTCCAACCACTCTGTCCCCAGCCTGTAGCGCTGCAGGGGGTTGTTGTGGCCAAAGCGCAGGACCCGGCACTTGGCCTTGTTGAACTTCATCCCATTGGAGTCAGCCCATCTCTCCAGTCTATCCAGATCCCTCTGCAGAGCCCTCCTGCCTTCCGGCAGGTCGACACTCCCTCCCAACTTGGTGTCATCTGCAAATTTGCTGATGATGGACTCAATCCCCTCATCTAAATCATCGATAAAGATGTTAAAAAGGACTGGGCCCAGCACTGACCCCTGGGGAACACCACTAGTGACAGGCTGCCAGCTGGATGCAGCACCGTTCACCACCACTCTCTGGGCCCGACCCTCCAGCCAGTTCCTGACCCAGCACAGAGTGCCCCTGTCCAAGCCGTGGGCTGCCAGCTTTTCCAGGAGTATGCTATGGGAGACAGTGTCAAAGGCTTTGCTGAAGTCCAGATAGACCACATCCACAGCCTTTCCCTCATCCACCAGGTGGGTCACCTGATCGTAAAAGGAGATCAGGTTGGTCAAACAGGATCTGCCCCTCCTAAACCCATGTTGGCTGGGTCTGATCCCTTGTCCATCCTGTAGCTGTTGTGTGATTTCACACAGGATGATCTGCTCCATAACTCTGCCAGGCATCGAGGTCAGGCTGACAGGCCTGTAGTTACCCGGGTCAGCCTTGCAGCCTTTTTTATGGATTGGGGTGATATTTGCCAACTTCCAGTCATATGGGACCTCCCCAGTGAGCCAGGATTGTTGGAAGATGATGGAGAGTGGCTTGGCAAGCTCTTCTGCCAGCTCCCTCATTACCCTAGGATGGATCCCGTCTGGTCCCATAGACTTGTGAGGATCCAGATGACTCAGTAAGTCACTATTTCCTCCTGGAATACAAGGGGACTATTTGGTTTCCTATCTCTGTCTACCAGCTCCAGAGGCCAGTTGCCTTGAGGGCCACCTGTCCTACTGGTAAAAACTGAGGCAAAGTAGGTGTTAAGTACCTCAGCCTTCTCCTCATCTCTATTAACTATGTTTCCCTCCAAGTCCCTCAAAGAATGGAGGTTTTCTTTGCCCCTCCTTTTGTTATTAATGTATTTATAGAAGGATTTTTTGTTATCCCTAACAGAAGTGGATAATTTAACTTCAAATTGCGCTTTTGTATCCCTGATTTTCTTTCTGCATGATCTAGCTGTCTTCCTGAATTCTTCGTAAGTAGCCAGCCCTTTCTTCCACAGTCGGTAAACTCTCTTTTTATCCCTGATTTCCTTCAGAACCTCCCTGTTTAACCAAGCTGGTTGTCTTCCCCGGCTTGCCTTTCAGCACACCGGTACGGCCTGTTCCTGTGCACTCAAAACTTCCTGCTTGAAGCACATCCATCCCTCCTGGATGGAGGACGCCCTTTTGAGCGCATCAAAATCATTGATTGATTCTGTTCTCAGTGTGGAGAAAAATAAAGTCAGATTGCTTTTTTTGGGAACTCACTGATGGTATCCAACTGATGATGCTGATTATAGAAGGTATACAAGGGCTGCTCCATACTTGTGTGTTAGGGCACTTGATGGCACGTTGCGGGCATGTGGCTGCAGGAGGGGCTCCGCAGCAGCTGGTTGCTTCCCTTGGGGTGTACAGGGGAGCCCACAGAGGAGGAGGTCTGCTCCTACCTCACCGACAGCAGTGCTTCCCTTGTGTCAATAGACTGGGATGGATTGCAGGAACCTGCTAAATATTGATTCTGCTAAGGCTTGGAGTTAATTTAGGTAGTACGTGTAAAAAAGGATTTTATGAATTGATTTCAAATGACAAAGAAGTATTGAAAAAGCATTAAACCTAAGTGCTATTTTAAACAATAAATTTAAGCTTATGGTAATTGCATTATGTATTTGCAGATGAAAGAGTAGGCTGGAGGCAAATACACCTTGTGCTGCTGAAAACAGGCACTCCTTTGAAAGTGTTCTTAAAGTAAAATGCTGTCCTGGGTGTAGAGGGGCTGCATGTGGGATGGTGGCTTGGCTTCCCCAGCTTCTCCCACACAAACCTACAAGGCTGCTGCTGAGGGGATGAGAGTGATCTGGAAGGTGCCAGGAGGGCAGCCCCTCATGGGAGTTGAGGCAGTTTGGGGGGAGGCCAAACTGCCCGGGATGGCTCCTGCTGAGCTGGTTTTGTACGTAGGACAGAAACTAGCAGGACACAAGAGGCAGGTGTCACATGGGAGGGAGGGTGGAGAGTGACCAGAAGGTCAAGGGAGATGATTATCCCTTTCTACTCCACTCTGGTGAGACCCTCACCTGGAATGCTGCATCCAGCTCTGGTGTTCCCAGCACAGGAAAGGCAAGGACCTGTTGGAGCAAGTCCAGAGGACAGACACAAATATGACTGGGGCCTGAAGCGCCTCTCCTAAGAGGAAAGGTTTAGAGAGTCAGTGCTATTCAGCCTGGAGAAGAGAAGGCTCTGGGGAGACCTTACAGAAGCCTTCCCATACCTAAAGGATACTGGAGACTGGTACAAGGGAGCTAGAGAGGGACCTTTTACAAGGGTGCCTGTAGGGTAGGAAGCTGTGGATGCCCCATCCCTGGAAGTGTTCAAGGCCAGGTTGGATGGGGCTTTGAGCAACCTGGTCTAGTAGAAGGTGTCCCTGCCCATGGTAGGGTGGTTGGATCGAGATGATCTTTAAGGTCCCTTCCAAACCAAACCATTCTATGAGAGCAGGGCCAAAAGGAGCTCTTGGCACAGTCCCATAGAGAATGAGGTTCAGCGTATCAGATGGGAGGAGTTATGGGTGCTTCTCTCCATGTATCCTTGTCACTTCCCACCAAACTGACTACTAAATAATTAAAAATTGAAAGCTGGGAACAACCCTCCCTCCAAACCCCACCACCATGTTCTGTCCCAAGGTAAATTGCTGCTGATGGAGAGGAAATATCAAATTCATGCAAATTAGGGGATTCTTGGCTTCTTTCCATGGCTGTTCAGTGATGGCACTGCTGCCCAAAACTGCGTGCATGGCCTTTGTGTGGACTGATGGATTGATTGCCTGCTGGCTGATCTGTGCCCAACACAGAAGGGAAATGAGAAGTCTTTCTTGTGTTCCTTTAGTAGAATGTATAGTTTCATAACTAGCAGGTCCAGATATTATAAACTAAGCAAACAGTGCAGATTAGACTTCCTATTAGAGGACTTTAATATCAGTTAAATGTCCTTGGATAATGATTTACCAGTATATTTTGTAGTGCCCTTTCAGCATGACTTATCACTCCAGCACCACATCCTTTTCCTGTACCTGGGGCAAGAAGCTGTGCTGCTCTTTGTGCGGTCAGGCTGAAGGTCCAATGCATGTCAGTTCTCTCTTACACTAGGTTTTGAGATGCTCTGGGAGGTAAATCAAATCTACTGGCTTCTGGAGAGTTTGCAGCCAGCAACAAATCATTGTCCATAGTGTAATGGGTGAATAACTCTGTGAGTGTACGGTCATAGCAGCTGTCAAAATATTCTGGGTGGAAAAACAAGCAAACCAAACACCTGAACGCATTAAGTGCTTAACCTGCTTTGCCTGCACTAGGTTAGAAACAGTACCCTAGCAGGAGTGCTGCTGTGTTTGCAGGGAGCTAGTAACATCTAGGAGGTGCAGGCCAGGAATGGTAACCTCCTTGGCTAAGGTCACAGCCAGAAGAATGTACGTAGCTGCAGCTGAAGATAAAAGAAGCTAATGAAGTTAATTTAAAAGTCTCCTGCTTAAAAGAAGGTATTTAATGTATATCATCTGTACAGACACATTATATATTGGTATATTTTCTTCCTCATGCCATACATAAGAAACAAAATATATCTCAGCTGTTGGCTTGCTAGTCAGTGTTTTGGTTCTGCGAGTTGCCTTTCCTAGACAAGATATACATGCTGTGGAAGGCTGGCATATTCTAGGCTGATAAAAATGCATGAGCCACTTGAGGTACTGAATGAGCTGACATTATAGAGGCTATAATGTTATTTTCACAGGGTACATTGGTCATACATCTGGCTTTTGAATGGGCAACTTCATTGATATTTAAAGAAAACTCCCTTTACTCAAAATACTCTATGTAGTAGAAAAGCTGAGGAAGTTATAGTAGCTGACTGGAAAGGTTGGCTACTTATGCTTACTGTAAGTAATATGCCCATCTTTTGAAGGTGTAGAATGTCAAACGTGTGACTTGAAGATTTTTTCTCTTCTTTACCTCCCCTTGGCAGATCTCAACCACCTCCACACTACTAACACTGGGAATCCCTTGTAGTCAATTTTCCCTGCAGGATAAGAACCTTTGGGAGATGCTACTGTCTCAAGAAGTGGGGACACAATCCAGCACAAGAAGAAATCCCTCTGTATACCAGAAGGTATAAATAATAGACAAACCCTATGCTATTCAGTTATTTAAAAGATCAGGATTCTGTATTTGGTACTAACGCATCGTGGAAAGGAAGGAAGCAACCTGAGAGGTTTAGGGAGTAAGTATTAGGAAAAAAAAAAAGAACAAAAGAGAAGCACAACTTCTCCTGCACTATGTTATGAGACATATGCCAATGAAACCTGCATGACTATACAAAAGGGGTGGAAATACACCTTTTTTAGGTGGGTTCAGGATACTGATACCAAATAACTTGTTGTTAGAAGTCTGTCTTCCCTAACTGCGTATAAAATGTATAATGCTAGTTCTGCTGATGAAGCCTTATGCTTAAATCTCAGTATTTCTCAGTTGTTGTGTTTCATTTTGTACAGAGCTTCATATTTAGTATTCAAAGACAAAAAAAGAATCTTCTATAAGTAGTCCACTGTGAGCTTTAGTGGTGGTGATAAAACTAGTGGAACATTGTTTCTTTTCAAATTCTCTTGGAGGGAAAGAAATTTAATACTTGATTTTGCAGTTTTGTGTTATACTTTGACAGTAAAACGTACTAGATTAAGTTATTTTTCTTCTCAGTTGCAGATGTATACATAGAACTGGTAAGCAAATTTATAAATGTAAAGCAGAATTTCATCATGGAGTATTGTAAACTTTTCCTAGCATGTGTTTTTCACATTAGATAAACATACATCCTTCTGCTGGCATGATAATGTATCAGCTTGCCCTTAAAAAATACTCTACAGTGGAGCAAAAGTCAGAATGTTTGTCATTCAGGAGACTCTTTACAGACCTGAATAAACATTGCAGAGATGCCTGACTCATTAGGGATTTGCTCTGCTAACTAAGCAATTCTACCACATCACCCTTTCAATGTAAATAACCACCCTTAATTAATGGAAATGCAATATATACTAAGTCATGGCAGACCAAGTAAATTAATAAGTACAGGAGAAAATGTTGTAGCTCTGTTGAAGGCATCAGATGAGGATCTTGCTACTTCATCTCATTAGTTGAGGCCAGTTAAAACAAATGTGAAGTATAAACCTGCATTTTTTTACATGGTACAACAGCACTGAAATGAAATACATTTTAGCTTGTGTTAGAATAAGTAATTAGAAGTACAAATTGAGTCATTTAGGCATGTGAATAGCTGTATTTAGCATGCAGTCCAGAACAGCTGCCTCTTGTATCCACAGCTACTGACAATCACAGAAAGAATGGCCAGACTTTGCAAACCCATTTCTGACAGTGCACAAATAAACATCTGGGGCTGGATTTAAAAATGCAGACAGTATTAATCCTTCCCCATTCCTGCTGTCTTGGGAATTGGAAAGGTAAATGTAATTAAGTAAAAACTAAATTTACCAGTCTGCATGTGGAAGCTCCTATTTTCCTTCCCTTGGTCCCACTACCACTGAAAATCTTTTTTTACTTCCATTTTACTTATATCAACTACCAATGAAATGTGAAATTCACCTAGTTTGGTTTAATTATTCTTTTTCTTGGAATGATCCAAACGTAAAAATAGAGCAATGTAGCAGGGACATACGATGCTTTTCTTTCAGCTCTGTCTTTGTGTTCTGCCTCCCGTTTTCCAAATGACCATGCCTTTTCGCCCTTTCCTTCATCAGTACTTTTCTCTCTCCTTTCTTCAGGCTCAATAATCCTTAAAAGGAATTTACCACGGGAACTGTTAGATTGCTTGAGAAAACAAAGTGGAGAGTCCCCTGAAATTTCACAAATTATCCTGAGGAAAATTAAATTTGCAGGCGTGTTTTAGATCCCTGAATTCCACCCTGCTACAAGAGTAGGACCTGCCTTTTCAATTTACTGTTGCTTTTGTTTCCATTTTCTCCTCCTTCTCCACCTGCAGTTACTTGCTCATGACTTGGAAAATAAGCTTTTTGCAGCAGCGACTGCTTTGTGGTTTTGTATGTGAGCATGGTTTCCACATATTTGACATTACCATGTTGATGGTGATAGAAGTCATCTTTCTCGGGAGAACTCTTGACTCAAAATTTGAGACTGCTCCGAGTTAAAACTCCAAAAGACTGACTTCTGTGATAGTGTTATTACGGTGTTTGGGCAACAGGTGTGTATTATTTTTAGGTACGTTATTACTACTGCCTGCAGAGTAAGGAACCTACACACAGCTTCTTGAAGGGTTAACTAGCTGTGTGCCACCTCAGCTCAGTTCCCACTTTTCAGTTCAGTTTCAAGTTTGCTTGGGCATCTGCACTATGAATGCTTACAATCTTCCCCCCTTTTCTACAGGGGGGAACAGTGGAGATGACAGTAATTTTTTAATTTCAGTTACACTCCTTTATTACCAAGAGGTACTTTCATATTATTTGTGAAAGAAGAGGTGTAGCCTGCTTTGCACTGTAGAAATGTTGTCGAGGAATCGTTAATGTGTAACACAAGCATATGCTTTTCCTACAGTATTTCTCTAAGTAAATCTTTCTTATGGATGCATCCAGACCAAAAATATAATGGTCTCATGGTAGTGGTGGCACAGGTTATGATGTGAAACAGCAAAAGAAGATGGAAGAGAAGGTGCATAGGCTTTTAAACACGCGGATGAATTTTTCTTCTCCATTCTTCCTTTTGGGTAGTTGAAAATATAGAGTTTCTGAGCAGGATGTTTTCATGTGTTGGTTTTTGTTTTGTGGGTTTTTTTGAAAGAATAGTGTAAGAAATTATGTTAACAAGAAACAAAACTGTTTTTCTCTGCCAAAGGAGATAAGCATTTAATTCCTGAAGTGATTGTAAAGGTTAAGATTCATTGATGCCCTTTCAATCCTGCAAGTAATTAGTTGCTTGGGTCTGCCAAAGAAACAGGTACATCACTGATATATGTATATATATATACGTATATATGTGTGTATATATATATATGTATGTATGTATGTAAGTCAAATATTTGTGTTTGATTAGTGCCTAAAATACTATTGGGCTGCTTTCCCCTAAATAACTCATTGCAGTTTCAGAATTTCAAATATTGCACCTTCTTGTTAGTACTACTATCAGCTTCCCTACAGAGTGATTGTCTCAGCATAAAACTGTAGAATTTGATTTTTAAACTGAAAACCAAAATATCTCTTGTAGGAACCATACCAACAGCAGCTCAAGCTTGTTCAGGATTCAGTTAGAGCATGTTAAGTTCACAAGTCTCATGAGCAGGTCTTCTCCAAAGGTTTAGAGAACACTGTTGGAGAGGTGAAATCATACAAAGACAACAGAGGGAATTGGAGTTCTTATGTGTCACCTTTCTTCTAATAAATGTGCAGCAGTACTACCCAGTGATTTAGACTGTTTACTCTTACTGTAACAGAATAAAATCATGTTCAGGCAGAGTCTGTACTATTAACCTTTTCCTTCCATTTTTGTGGTTCCTCAGCTAGTTCTTGGCCCAGCTGGAAAAGTAGCAGCAAATGTTACATACATATGGATTTTATGTGGCTGGCTGAGTAGTTTTTTCCCCCATGTTGTTTAACCCGGTTCAGAGCAGTCTTGAATAACATTGAAGTGCTGCCTCTGACAGCTCAGAGCATTTTGACACAGGTGTAGTTTCCCTCAGGGGACTCTGGCTCTGAAGGCTGAAGAGAAAAGAGAATAGATGTCCTTTTTTGTCCTTGCTCAGAAAGGGGTGCATAGGGTTTATTTAACAGCTTGCTTGTATCCATGGGGCAATATCAAGCAGTAAAATGTTAGTAAGAAATACATTTAGCAGGGGATAGATACTACTTTCACACTGCCCAGTAATAAGTTGTAAAAATCATCCTTGAAATATGCCTCCTTCTGTGATGAAGAATTACAGGTGGTTATAATTCACCAGGCATTTCTGAAAGCAGTGATATGCAAGAGAAAGACAGACCACTGCAGCAGGTGATGTGGGAGTGATTACTGAATAAGAAAAGCTAGAAGGAGAAATTACTTTTCATGACAGTAGGGAGGCACATTTCAAACTTGGCTTATAATTGTATATACCTTCCTGTCTCTGAAATTCTCTTACATATATTAATGTTATAGCAATCTATATGAACAAAATGGGCAGTATGCCAAAGGGGGTTGTAATTGTCAAGTACCTCGGTATTGTTATTGGAGAGGGGAGGAGGATATCCACTAACAGTGTAATTACATGGCAATTCCAGGGAAATTGATTATTATTAGCTTTTTATGATCACACTAACAAAGTCAATGATCCAAGATGAAATAGCAAAAATTAGTGCTTGAACAATATTCAGAAACAAGGTATCACCAGGTGAGATGTATCTGAAACCAGATAATTCCTGAAATGGAAATGGCCATCTCCCATCAATTATAACTATGGATGTGCTCTATTAAAGCCTGATCCACCTTAATGGGGGACTCCCAGCATGAATGGCCACATAAGTATGCAATGACACATACAGGATCGAGAAGTGGGTGGGTGTTTATTCTAAATACCCACATCACTGGGGTATTTGCACCTTTAACCAACAGAGAGAATTACAGGTAGTGAATACAGATCAATTTCTTCAAGTTGGTTATTGCTTTAACAAAATCTTTTGTCACTTTTTCTAACATCCATCTTCAGTCCCCCAAACACAGCATGGAGACTGGATACCTGCATAGTCAGAACTATCATTTGTCAGCCATGTCTTCCCCTTTGAGGCTCTGTGGTTTTATATATAATAATTAAAAACACTTCTCTATGATGTGAGAAGGCTTTTTGAAAAGGAGAGCAAATTGCTGCAATACAATAGCGTAATATTTTTGAAGGTCATAATAATAAAGTAGGGGAAAGAGAATAATCATTATTGCTCTTTCTTGTAATTAGTTTGCTTTCCGATATCCCACACTGTAACTAGAACATTATTCAAGAACACCCATCACAGTGCTTAACAAGATTTAATGTACATTTATTCTTAACATGTGGAACATATAAAGATTTTATACTGAATAAATGAAATTCATTAAGCCAGAGGAAAAGGAGGAATTTACATCAAGTTTTTTTCTTTTTAACTACATTATCTTGAAATACAAATGCAGATTCTTGTCACTGAAAAATCTTTGAAGTTGTGTTTCTTCCTTTTTTTTCCTGTATATATTTTTGTTGCCTGTAGACTGGTAACCATTTTCTTAAATCAATCCATACGTAACCATTTCCACACCTTGATTTATAAAGCAAATTGTGATCGGCTGCTCTCCCGAAATAGAGCATGACTTTATACATACAGAAACTTGTACATTACCCTCAGTTGTTGGTTTTCTGTGTTGGGTTTTTCCTTTTTTCTTTTTTTTTTTTTATTATTTTTTGGAGATATGGCCCAAATGAAAGAAAAAAATAATTCTACTATCACTTTGTAGATACCACATCATGAAAAAGAAACTAAAAACTTTGTACTAAAAAAAAAAAAAATGAGGGTATGTTTCATGTACAACTTCTATATACATCACGGCCCTTAGGCAATAAAAAAATATTTTAAAAAATGATTAAAGGAATTATGAAGAACTGTCATTGTGGAAGGTCAAAAAAAAAAAAACAACAAACAGATGTAGACAAGACAGTTCTGGTGAGGAAGCAATTGATGTTTAACTTCAGGTTTTGTTTAAAAATCTTTTCACTTGACTTTTTTGTTTTGTTTTGCTCCTAGCCTAATGTAACCATTTCTCCTGAGGAGAAACCAGTATCGTTTTGGATTTTGACTACTGACTGACACCCTCCTTGATCCCCTACACCTACATCACTAGAATCTTCTATTGCACAGAGCTTTGGGTGATGGTATACAAGTTTTTTTTTATTTTTTCCTTATTTGAAAAAATAAAACACACAGGAACTTGGTAAGTTGGTTATTTTTCACCTTTTTGTTTCAAAGTGGTGAGATTTTTTTTCCATCATACAATGGTTTGCCATAACATTTTTAAAAGTCACTAGTTCGCTTCCCAAAAAATATGCAATACAAACATGGAAAAGAACATTGTAAAGGATAATCTATGGAAAAAAAAAGTGTGACCTTTGAATGTACTAGACAGCAACTTTGGTTAAAAAAAATAAAATAAAAAGTTGTACTTATACACATAGACAGCAAATATTAATTTTATAACTGTTCAAATTAATAATTTCTTTAATTCCCAATTGGTAAATAGTGAATGGGGCAGAGGAGCAAAGATTCTTTTTTTTTCCTTCTTCCTACATTGGATAAACAAGAACAGAAAACAGCCAGTTATATGTGACCCTCTAATCTCCACTCACACATGCTTGGCTTCTCACTTATGTCATAACTGCCCAATCTGAAAAAGTACATCACAGATGACAGATGCAACCAGAGAGTTCAGGACAGCAGATATTGAGATATCCAGCAAACGACCCTCGTGCAAAAGGAACTCTGAGCGGTTCTCGTCCACTCGAGCCATGGCCAGCAAGGCCTTGGCTGCCCTGCACATCATGTCTACGCTAGGCGGCTCCAGAGGCGGAGGCTGCATGTGCATGAGGTTATGCTGGCTCTGCTGGTACTGGGCCATAGTGACCCCATCCTCCAGGAAGCTTATCAAGTTTCCGATACTTCCCTTCTGCACAGCTATTGCCCTTGCTGCTAATGTGTCTCCCTGGGCAAGGTTCGATAAGAGCGCCATGGACATTTCTCGGCAGACCGGGTTTTTGCGGTCCCCGACGTACCTAACTAAAGTAGCGTAGAGTTTCTCCTGACGACTGAATGGGGGGGTGGCCAAGATAAGGTCCACATTATTGTCCTGGATACTGAGCTTACATAGGGTCTCCAGCACAAGTCTTTGAGGCGAAAGAACTGAGTTGGGCCCCACGGTTGGAAAAGGATCCTGTGCCTCCGCAGACGGGCACACCATCCAGTGCAGCAAGCCATCCAAAATTGGCAAACAGATGCTTTCTGTGTAAGCAGACAAGTCTAGCTGCCCAGAAATGTTGGCTAATGTGACCAATGTATTATCCCTCAAGACCTCGAGGCAGTCCCACCACCACTCATCCTTGCTGCAGGCCACCCCTTTGTCCTCCTCTTCCTCTTTCTCGTAAGTCTGCGGCGCTCGCTTTCTTTCCGGATGCTCGTGGTGAAGAAGGATCAGCTTTCCCAGGATCAGCACCAAGCCTGGATGTTTGGACATTTCGGTGTCATTGCCAGGCACAAAAGACAAGCTACGGACAATATTTGACACACAGATGCAGCGTTTGGCCAAGGAGTCTTGCCAGTGAGTTATGGTGCATAGAGGAGTCTCATCCCGGCTCCTTGGCTCATCCTCTAGCAGTTTAATATTCCGGTGGCTTTTGGCTTGATGGATCCCAAAGGGAAATTTACTGCTCTCTGTTTGGGAACCAGAGTTTGAGTCTTCAGGTAATGCTCCTGGCCGAGCTGAGAGGACATCATCAATGGTTGCTGTTATACTTTTTTCTTGTTGTTCCTCAAATTCACCTTTCCCCTCGAGGTCCTTCTTTTTGCTTGGAGAGTTCAAGGAAGGAGGGGCTTTCCTACGTGGAGGAATCTCCATCTTGCTTTCGAAGTGAGTCTGGATATGCTCAGTTGTGTCACCACCACCAAGCTGCCAGTGGAGAAGTCCACTATCAAACTCCTGTACGCGTCCAAGTTTGTCAGATCGGTCAACAACAAATAGATTATTTTTCTTTACAATCTTTATTGGCAGCTTGTCAAATTTACTGGCTTGTTTTGGCCTCTCACTTGGATCAGCAATGGCACCAGGAGTGGAAAAAACAATGCTCTTTTCTTCTCCTTCTACCTTTTCATCCTCCCCCTCCTCCTCATCTTCATCAAAATAGTCAATACATTCGTCATTCTCATCTTTTCCAGTATCCTCTGCCAAGGACTGACTATCATCTTTCTTGGCTGCTTTGTGATCAAGTGCTTTGTGGCCTGGATCGCCCACTTCATATTCCATAAGGATTCCAAAAATGTCAATCAGGCATTTTCTAAAATATTCTACTAAAAGCTCAAGAAATCCAGATAACTGAGGGGAGAAGAAAGAACATAAAAATCAGATAAATATTTTTGTCTGCATAGAATTTTATTAGGAACACTGATGTATACATGCCTACATCCCTCACCCTGCTGTGGACTTGTGGCTAGGTCCTGCATTATGGAAGTTAAAAGAAACTCTTCTAGTGTCTGTCTAAACAGTATATAATGTCGAACTATCACGGCTCCATTTGCTTGAACTGTAACAGCTATAAGAAGCACAGAACTTCATTCACATGTCTCCTTTAAGCCTAGTAGACGTCTTAGCCTAGCTGTTCCATCCCCTTCCAAGTGCCTCTTATTCTTGTTTATTTGTACAGAGTACTGAAGTTCCTAACTCAATTTTTCTGATTTGTACTTTTATTAGACATCTGAAGTTTACAATTCTCCCTCTCCTTCTTTGTCTCTGCAGTTCAGGGTCTGAGTACTGACAGCCTAGATTAACATCCCAACTCTATTGAATAGCTCCCTTTTTGCCTGGCAATAGTTAAAAATTGTTATTGGAGCCTGGTGTTTTAAGTCACCTTTCAGAAACAGTTTTCATTTCGGTTTAACCTTCTTAATTAACTTGTAATCACTTTCTTATGGAAAGGCAGTAGTTGGACTTGGTATTAACTTACGCTCAATGGCTTTATTATTAAAAATTCTTTGCTGTTATGATGTGTTCAGCCCCATTGTCAGGCTTTTAATTTGTTTGGTTTTTGTTTGTTTCTTTTGAAATTGTGGGCTAATAAGTTTTCAGCAAAACGTATCCTTTTGTCCATTCTAGATTCTCTTATGATTGCCAAACCCTTGAACAATTAATAACAAACTGATGCTTATGAACTGCATGAATTATGAGTCATCATATGGAGTCCTGACCACCACTGGAAACAAGAGTTCAAGGCCAAAGTAAAAAAAGACTATTTATTCAAAAGAACATATATATTTACAATATGCCTGGTATTCTGTGCAACTTGCACAGGGTGCAGTAACACAATTTCTAATAGAAATCAGAGGAGGTTCACCTCATTTAACTTCAAACACTGTACTAGTTATACACCTAACCTAATTGTCTAGATTCCTTTTTATAATCAATGGTCTTTTACAGGCCATTTCTAGAATATGATTCATCTGACCTATTTTAGATCTCTTCTTCTACATGAGATGAATCATGCTATAGATACCCTAGTTCTAAAGTTAGGTGGGATGAAATGTACCATTTGTGTCTGCATTTTAAAAAAAAGTAATTATATTTAAAAAATTATGAGTTATACTATTAGTAACCAGGGAAAGAATGAAGAGAGAAACTGAATATTTAATTTGTACAAATTTTAGATAATGTGCATTATCAGCATGCCATTTATTACTATCACCTAACAGGCCAAAGATTAGAGCAGGGCTGGGAGGTAGTGAGGCAAAAATCACACACAGTTAAATCCTGTATTACTTGCATCCTATGGACAGATAGTGGATATTAGCCTTTAAATATCCTTTAAATTGTCACTCTGGTATTTCAGTGAAAACTTAATTCACTGGAAGAAGAAAACAAACAGAAAATAAGCAATCAAAAAAAATCCCACAATCTCGTATGGAACTACTGAAGAGGGACAAGTCATCACCAAAAGACAGCTTTCAAATCAATTTAATATGGTTTTGCAAAGCCTTTTATGGAAACATAAATTAAGCAAGATTACTAACATACTGCTGTTTTCTGGGACTGTGCTTGTACTATGTGAATTTATACATTAGTCTTTCGGCAGTGCTAAAACTCCTATATTCCTACATGCTCCTTTCAACAAGAAACCTCTTTCTTTCAGGCTTATAATTTCCCCTATTCGACTTACATCCACCTTGTTACTCACTGTTACCAATCATTAACAAGTGGACATTTTACAATATTCAAATTTATGTTGATTAGAAGAAATTGTGAAGGCCATCAGCATTTTGTAGGTATCTTATTTCAGTTCTCCTTCCTTGGAAAGTTGAGAAGTATACTGCTTTCCCACCTACCTGAGAGAGGTTGAAAGTAGCAACAGTGCTGTCATCATACAGAAGAATATTAATAGTGTCTAGCGCCCAGGTACTTTCAGCCAAAAGACCAGATTTAAGAGACATCATCACTCTCCAGGCCTCAGGAGTTACTGGAGAAAGAAGGAGAAGCAAAATGGCATTAGTGCATCCTTGAAGACTGTTAATGAGTTCCTGCAAGATTAAACTGTGACATTCTGAAAATGCAAATTTAAATTAGTTACTGAAACACTGGTTAAGACCCTACTTAAACCACTTAGTTCTGTTCAGTTTTCTCTAATTGCTGATCAGCCTTAATACTGGAGAATATCTTAACATAGCCATTCTTCTTGACTTTGCTGAAATAATCATAAAAACTTCAGGAAGCTGACTAAATGGAATAATCAGTAAACAAAGGCAGAATACTCTGTCAGGAGCGTGGAAATCTGAAGTTTGAGAACTTGAATGTATGAAATGTAACTGCAATTTAAGACAAGAAGATACTTGGGAAAGAATAGGGGGAGAAACAAACAGGACAAATAATATGCAATGAATAAATGGACCATTCAAGGGAGGCAGAGACTGTAACTACACAGCAGAACAGCATGAGCTTCCGTGGAATAAGAACAGAGAAAGCTTTGCTCAGCTAAATGTTGCATTGAGGACTTAAAGGACATTCTGAAAGACCTTTCAACACATCTCATTTTGAAATCTTGAGGCAAGCTTTGTTTTTAATGCATTTCTGGAGACCTTAGGTCTCCATATAAAATACTGCTTTATTTCATGTCAGACTGTCTGGGATGAGTTTTACCTATCATCACCACTGATGCATATGCCATTACCTTTTTATTGGAGACAACCACATCGTAGTTACCAAAGTTCCCTATTTGTCAAAAGTCTTAAAATGTGAAAAAAAAAAAAAAATCAAAATCAGAGTCCCCTTTTCACAGCTTATTTTGGTTATTTAGCTTTTGTTTTGATGCTTACCAATATCTTTTGAGGTAATCTTTCGCCTTGGTTTTAAGACTGGTTGGGATGCTTCTACAGAGCCCGGGGGGAAGGTAATTTCTCGCCTAATCGGTGGTGGTTGGGTTGGAGGTCCCGTGACCTGCGACACTGGAACTGTGGGTATAACCTTTTGCATCTTCATGGAGGGGAGGAAAGGAGACTTGCTTGGAGACATACGGTTTTCCAAAGAGCGCTGGAAGGATGCTGGACTTGGAGCTCTAGAGATGTGGTTTGGCATAGAGGGTGGTGTCTGGTAGGATGACTGAGGAGGTCTAGTGATAGGCTGCATGGAGGCTGAGGATGACATATAAGAAGGCTGACGTTGGTTGACATGAGAAGGCCACTGACTCTCGTGGTTTATCCTCTGGTCAGGTACCATCATATCATCAGTGCGATTCATCCCTGGATACGGTGGGGCCTGTGCAGGGCCTCCTGGACCTTGCCTGTTCTGGTAAGGGTAAGGCATATCATTTCGTGTCGGCCACATGTTCTGCTGAGGACCTTCACTGGAGGATGACGACTGCATAGGGCCACCAATCATCTGGGGAGGTATTCCATGCTGCTGCATTTGTCCTGGGCCCTGCATCCTCTCCCTGTTATATGGATATGGATACTGTCCCTGCATGGGTCTCCTGTCAGGCCCTGTGTAAGCGTTGCTGTACTGGTTATACATTTCCTGTTGCTGGTTGCCATACTGCATGTTATACATATCCCCTTCATGGCGTTTGGCTGGAGGCCCATACATGCCATCCATGTGTCTTTTATAGTTCTGAAAAAAAATTTTCGAAAGATGTGTCACTTTTACTCCATACACAATACAAATACACTGGCTGAAGGCTCGTTAAAAAAGCTGGAGGTGCTTTGTTCTAGAGGGATTGTGCTGATTCCAGAGTCAGGGATGCAGTGGTACTGTTAGCCTTTCTTTTTAAGCCTCTGTTTTGCTGTGCTTGCAACCAAATACTAAAAGGAAACTTATCCTTGGGCTAAATTTTCTTATGCTTGCTCTAATTTTCTCCCTTTCCCTTTCCTTTCCTATCTGTCAGATTAAATTCCACTGGTCATTTCAGACATGCATGCAAAGGCAACAATCCTCACTAACTAAAATATCTTCACTTCTTTTTTATGCTTAGTCTACTTAGAAGAAAAATCTTAAAAAAAATTCAGAACCACCCAGTGAATCTTTTCAAGAGACAAGCACTGAATAAGTTCTTAAAGTAACAAGATATGCTGCAAGCATGTCTGAAACATTGGAGGACATAGGCTACACACAGTAAATTTATTAGTAGGAGAAAACAATTCTGCTGCATTTGACATTCTGGGTAATTCCCAGGAATGTCTTCTGTTTGGGCAACTGTCCTCTTCCCAAATCATCCTAATCAATTTAATTTACTGTGAGAATATTACAGCAAATGGTCACATCCAAACATTCTATTCTAGTTTATGCAGGTTCTTACCCTGCTGTTCAATAATGACTTAAGCAATGTAACTAAAAGCTGCCACCTATGGTTTATTCCCTCTTTGTTTCTCACCCTCTCAAGTGGGGAATGTTGTGTGAGGTAAGCTATTTTACCTTGGGGAGAGCTGAGTGGTTTTTAAACCATATAAGCTCGTATGTATTTATGTTTAAGATGGCAAAACAAAAAAAAGACATGTTGCTGTGTGAGGGGAAGGTGGTAAGGTTCTAGTTCCTGTGGGAGATTGTTCCATAGTTCAAACCACACTGAGTGCTCTGAAGCAAAAAAATGGGAATTAAATGGGTGATTTTTGAATATATGATCTATGGCAAATTCAAAGTTACAGCTCCCCTGGAAACTGTAGCTCAGTCACATTGCACAATGTATACTAATGCACCAGAGTTAAGATCAGATAAAATTCTGTATGTATTCAATATGGGAAAGTTAAAACAGCTCTGGGATTCATAAACTCATCTTCCAACTTTGGTGCACATAAACCCACAACTACTGTATTGCATGGAAATTATTTTTTTTTCAAACTTGCAATAGAGCTGTCTGGCTATCTGAGAAATACCTGTTTCCAGCCTTACATGAACTACTGTACTAAATTCCACCCTTGGGAGCAATTTATACATTAAGAAATGACTTGGCAGTTGCCACACCTAAAAAGGCGGTGTTTCTTTTGCCACAGTGACTCAGTGCTTACAGTAGTCACTTGGGAATGAAGCATGTGCCTTTTTAAAAGCACTTCAGCACTCTTGTATCTGTAGTGGCAACAGTCCTAATAGTACCCAGTGCTGAGGACAGTGATGGGCCTGAGCTCCCCCCTCCTGTATAAAGGTTCGGCAAGAAACTAAGGCTGCACAACATGTCTCTCTCTCCATCAGGGATGTGGAATTCTGAGACCTCACAGAACACAAAACCCCACCAATAAGGTCACCTGCTGCATAACAGCTCTTGGGGTATAAGCATTCATACAGGAATTGAAAAACCTGGCTCGAAGTGTTTCATTAGCCCCAGGAGTTCATGCTCCAATCACTTCCATAGCAGGTCATTCCCTAGCCTTCAGGTTGGAGATAAAGCTTTGAAAGGGTCATTTTTCACATTCTTCCTGTACCACTACAGAGTAAGATTTAGGAAATTGTAAATAAACTAGTGGCAACCAAGTCTCTAGATAAATGAAGAAATGGAATCCTCTGGGGATGGGAGGGAGAGGCCGAGGCCGGTCAGGATCCTTGTCCTTCATTCTTCACTGCTTTTCTGCATTAATGCATTTTGCATTCAAGAATCATTGTACAAAGTATATAAACAGCACTAAGGACAGGGCCAAATATATTTTTAAAAATTCTAGCTGTCTCCTTGCCTAAATGAACATGTAGTTAATATATTCCCTGCACGTGTTAGCATGGAATATCACAAACTGTTCTGTTATGTATCTTTGCAATTTCCCCACTAAATCACCTAGACTGCTAGCATATGCTCATCATAAAAAATAAAACAGTTTTTCAATTATGCTATTTTTGAGATGTTATGAACCAAAGAGATAAGCAACAAATTCTGAAATTTATTTATATATATTTTTCATACAGTGCAATTTAAGATCTCTTTTGGGTTCTCCCCACAGCACCCTCCCTCCCACCCTTGCCCCTGATTTCCCCCACCGAAAAGGACTATCTGAAAGTGGCTGAAAACTAGTTTACATTTTAGTTTTTTTATAATAAGGAAATAGCTTCTATTTTGGAAGCTAACTTCAAGTATTGTATGACTAAAAATAAAGTAGTAACATGCAGAATGAAACTGATCCTGTTGAAGTCAGTGGAGTTTTGCTATTGACTTATAAGATGGGATTTTGCTCACAAGGTATGAATCATATACCTAAGAAAAATAATCTTATACATTAATATAATTTATATTTTTGAAGTTATTACAAAGTTAGGGAGATTGGAATGTACAAACATTTAAACTATTTTTAATGCCAATAATGTTCTCTCTTATGTATTTGTACCATATTATTAGTAGATAACATGTAGGAATATGCCACCTGATCTATATTAAAGATAAGTATCTCATGTGACCCAGCACAGCAGTGTAAATAATTGAGTGTGTTGCACATTTTACTTTATTCCAGTTTTCTGTTGGGTTCACTTAGCTGCATGACATTAAGTTAAGGCCCTTCAACCTGCCAGCCAAGTGGCTCTCCTATTTGTTTCTGGAACTGAGGCAACATCACTTTACTTGTCTATGCATTATATTTCCCAGTCTGCTGGTTATTAACTTGGGACAATCGCTTGATGCACATCCAAACCCACAGAACATCTGTTAGAATTTACACTCTTCCAGTGTAATGAACACATTTTCCTATAGCTGCACATACAGTGCTCATCCATACAGGCTATGATTTTGACCAGAATTACAGTGCTCCTCTGTGCCAAAAGCAATATATCATATAAAAAAATTTTTGAATGTATACAGAATTTTGGGGTCAATTTTATTAACCAAAGGTTATGAATATAGCCATCTTCCCCTCTCCTACCTGCTGCTGTGGATACATGCCAGGTTGATGTCCTCCATATGGTGGCTGTCCTGAGGGAGGTCCTTGTCCTGGATACTGCTGCCCATATGGTTCATGCCTAAAATAAAGCATTCAAAGCAACACTTAGAGCTGCTGGAACTTCCAAGCCACCAGGAAAAGTAAAATACTCTGTTGATCTTGCAGCTTGAAGGTATTCGCCATTTGGAAACAAAGTGAAGGTATAGTATGGTATGATCCTGAGCTTGATGTAGTAAGCTCTGCTGGAGCTGGTAGTGGGAAGAAGGAGATGAAGTACAAGAAAGCAGGAGCAGTGAAGATGCAACAAGGAGGTTTAGAGGGAGCAGTCAGGTATGGGAACAAGTTAAGGTCAGCAAAGAGGTAAGAAAGGCAGCTGCAGCTGCTGAGAACCCATCTTCGGTGGAAAAGTATCTGATGTACAGCTCAAAGGCTTGCAAGTAAAAATTCTTGTGTTATAACATTTGCAACATGCCAGTCTACTAGCAAGCTACTTTCTGGATCATTCAAGAATATAATCAATAGCTGACTGCCAATTTAAAGTGAGTAAAAACAGTACTCATAATTTTGCTAATGTTCATGTCATTGTTAATTAAAGCTACATAATGAAGCATACACATAAGAGACAGAGTTGCATTGCACTTGGAAACTTACCTGTGGCCTTTAAGACCTCTGAGGAGCACTACAGTGTAACTGCAATATTTTTAGCACATCTGAATGAAATTTAGGTTGCTGAAATGAAGTACTTGGAAAGTATTAAGATTGATAAATAACACTGTATTGCAGGCCAATATGTCAGTAATTCCTCTCTGTACACTACCAGTGAGAACACATCTACAATGAGAGGATAATTATGGAAGTAATATATCAGGGAGAACCACAGAAACAGAGGACTGGAGAACCTGACATATTACAAGATCTAATGGAACCTAATTTTTCAAAAAGCATAGAAAACTCACTTTTTTTTTGGAGAGATGACCAGAGTGAAAGCAATAGCAGTTCAGTATCTTCTAAAATTATGATGTGAATGGAGAGAAATTCTCTAATGCCAGTTAAAAGAACAATGTAAACTGATGGGAGTTGCCTATAGCTGTCCAAGATGGTACAAGCAATAAGCTAAAACTGAGCAAAGGTACACGTATGTTATACATAAGGGAACATTTTCTAAATGTTCAGTTTGTTAGCCACAGGATAACCACAAGCCAGGTGAACTTGTGGGAAGCTTCAGAAGTGGTGTCATTTAATGCTGCTCTGAAGAACCTGGGCCCATAAATTATATTCTAGTTCAGTGTCGGCAGGCAGATATACAAGGGAGGATGAACACTCCTTTTCTAACATCTCTGATTCTATGACTACAGAAAGTCAACTGATTCACCCAAGGCTCTGTTGTCCCCCCCCCGTAGACACTGAACCAATGGTAAAAGCCTAAACAAGAAGAGGCAAAACAGAAGTAACACACCAAGAGGTGTCTATATTCTGTCTATGTGCTCTCACAGAGGCTGCTAGCACTCACTAGCTGGTTATTGTGGGTATTACAAACAGAGAAATCAGTGTTCACCTTTGCTGGCCAGGGTAACGATTAGGAGAATACATGCTTGGGTCACTGTTTGAAGGCACCATGTTGCTTTGACCAGGTGGTGCCATACTGCCTTCAGGACCCAGCCCATGATCCGACCTAAAAATGACAAAGGAAACCTCATTCTGTAAAAAGCACTTATTCTCCAAAGTTGTCAACAAAATAAAACAAATCATGCCCCTTAAAGAAAACATTCTCTTATCACTTTCCAGTGGAACCCTTACTCTCACTGACTCCCCAGCAATGTGACCTGTTGAACAATATGATTGTATCTGTTTTAGTTTACACATCTACTACTTAAAACTTCTGACCAAAAACTACTCTGCCACACTGCGCCACTCTGTCTACCATCAGGAAACAAAAAGTGAAGCTAAAGTACAAAGGCTCGTGAAAGAAAAAGCAGGAATACAGCCAGAGCTGCAAAACCTACTAGAATACTTAATATAATCCAAACATTCCCAGACCATTCTGTTTGCTAAACCAATGCTTAGACATCAGTGGTTATACCGACTTTTTTTCCAAAGCCTTTCCCCAAATAAACAAAGGAGGACCAAATTTATTTTGTGTACTTCACTGAAAGACCAACTTATAAGGGCCCTGATGGACACGTTGCAAGACTGATGTCCCTACAGCTCAGCCAACAGGCTCCAGACTCTTCAAAGGCAATTCACGAACAGACCACAAATCACACATGTTTAGACTGCGCATTTTGTTTTCATATAAAAAGCCAAACGGCAACTGTTTGGGTGAAAACATGGCCAGAAGACGAACTCAAGTGCTACTTTATGCCATCATAGCCCAGCCCCGTCCAGCTGCCAGCTGAAGGCAGCTGTCAAACACACCCACGAGCTGATCTGCTGCAACTTGAGTGACTTCTAAGGTGTGACAGTTCCTCTTTATTAATTTCTGTGAACAGAAATTAATGACTCAGTCATCACCAGTGGTTTGACTCGCAGTGATTCAGTAAGATGCTGTAGGAAATGTAGGCTGCTATGTTCTCTGCAAGGTGCAATGAGAAAATGAGAAGGGGAGAGACGGGATCATTTTCACTAATGGGCTTTGCTTTTTCCTAAAGATTGACTCACCTCCTGTCATAGCCACTTCCATAAGTGAACTGCTGTCGCTGGCTCATGCTCATGTTGGACATTGCTCCAGATGGACTCTGGTTATACATATCTTGTATTCCACTGTTAGGCATTTGTCCAGGGGTCATGAAAGGCTCATTGCTTCCAGGCACTGTAACAGTAAGGGAAATTAAATTTATTATTCTGGGTGTTTGAAGATCTCTTTCTATTAAATGAAGTATTTTAAAAGAATGTTCAGATTCCTAACACTGCCAGGGAGAATTAGCTGGTGTCTGACAAGCTCTCTGGGGTCTGATGAGAACACAGGAAGCAGCACCACAACCAAGATGATAGGTATAATATTAAGGAGCTGAAAGTGAGGAAAGAAATCTCATCCTATGGAACTGAGCTGATCGGGCACCAGGCAGCTTCTTCCCTCTGGTCTTCGTAGCTGAAGATGAACTTGCTCTTGTTCTTTTCACCCCAAACAATGCTAAATATGAATGCAAACATAAGCCTTACAAAACAGATGAAAGCAAATCTCCTAGTTTGAATTACAAAGCTGTCAGAATCAGGCATTCATCTCCCTCCATAAAACCCTCATATACATATATACAATAATTTAATTATGGAAGGGATACTGTATCCTAATGTTGCTTCTCAAGCAGGATGGGGATATTCTATGGGTTCAATAAAAGGCACACTGACTGTTAGTGGATATAAATCGTCAAGCAAATAGAAGAGACTCTAGCCTTTAGTCCCTCATAGTAGATACCAAACAGAGGTATTTCTGTTTCGACAGGATAAAGTGAAATGTATGACAAAGTGCAATACACCCACTTAATCTCACACGTATATAAAACCTGAAGTGAATCTAAGGCAGTGAGCGTTTTCCCTTCCTTCAATGGTGTTCTGTGTTAGTGTCCACAGTACAGGCAAAATGATTTAAAGGAAAGGCTTTAAAAAAATCACATCAAATTAACAATCTCTTTTAAAGCATCTCCCCATTTCATCACATTGCTCTCTTTCCCTGATTTCTGGGCCTCTTCTTCCCATTCTTCCCTTTTGCTCCCTTTTAGTTTACACTTCATCTCCTCCACTTGCTCTTCTCTTTGCAGCCATTATGAGCCCTGCTTGTGTTCTTTCCTCCCACTTTCCTATATATGAGGCATGCAAGATTGATTCATTTTAAACACATTTTACAATATCCACAAAACCATCTGTAGATTAAGTGCCTAAAAGGACCAGAGTAAATTTTGACATTAATTTAAAATTTTGCTTTCTAAAAATAAACAAACTTTTGAGTGTGTTTATGACCTTTTGTCAGGGACTGTCCGAATGAGAAAAAAATTAAGTTTTACTATTCTGAAAAGTATGTAAACTGAGACAAAGAGCATTAGGAGACTTGCTCAGTTCCACACAGTAAATTCCCAGTTTGGTCCTAGTACAACCAGGCATGTTGCTTCACCACTTCACATTTTAACAGTGAAGTCCAGGATCTGATTTACAGAGTGGCTAACCAAGAAACACAAAATCTAATCCCATGAATTTATGCCACTTCCTAATGTATTCCTACAAGCATTTTTAGGATTCTGTTAATTCCAAAATAAGCAGTATGACTGAGTGGGGAAAATACGACCAGACTAGAATGAAACACAATTGCACTGCACCTCTCTTTTTGCTACTAGGATACCAACAACAAAATCAGCAAAGTGAGAAAGCCCATTCTGACTAGAACATGGTGATTACACAGACGCAGGGAAGAACACTTAAGCTCCCAACAAAGAAAATACCTTTTCTCATTCCACCGAAAGGATCTTTATTCGGCTCATATGGCATCCTTCCCATCATATCTGGCATGTTTATTCCCTGCTGGTATGGTGCATTTGGCGTCATGGAGTTTCGCTTTGGGAACGCTGAATCACTTACATCAGAAAAGGGATCATGCACACTAACTGCGCTGTTTCTACCAGATGAGAAAAAGGAGGCATTAACATCATCATGTATTCATAAGAATTGTGAAAACAGACTGGACTACAATACAACTAGCCCATGATGCTGTGGCAGTGATCAGTGTAGGATATATCCAAGGAAGATCAAAAGACTTTCACAGCAGACAATCATAAAAAAGAGTCTATCCACTTCTTCCCCTGGCTTCTTTGTCTACTTACCTTAGAGATCAGGGCTTTTCATCAAATCCACTGTTTGTGCACTTGTATTATTCATTTAAAAGTCTAAACCTTCCTGAAATTTCACTAAGCTGTTTTGCTGGCTTTTACATAGTGAAAGAAAACTCAATCTGAATAGAAGATGATTAAAAAAAGGTTCTTGCTATCCTTAGTATTAGAGATGGAGAAAAAAAGAACCTAAGTACACTAAGTTTGGAGTGGCCCTGTACACAGCCCAGAGCTCAGTTGTGTTCCTTTATGCTGAGAAGTCATAAAGAACTTTTTTGCTGGACTTCAGTGGACTAAGGGTTGTTAAAGAATGGTAAGAAGGCTTCACTTCAGATTAAGTCGGTCTGTGTGACTTAAAGGACACAGAACTAAAAGGGATCTCTTGGTCCATCCAGTTGAATCCTCTATCTCATATTGTATATGCTTTCCATAATTTGAATTTCAGTAACACCTTAAACCAACACATTTCTCCTTCCTGAGCATGTCTGGACCTTTATACCACAGGAGTACGGGATAAGCAAGGTTGTGGTTCTGTGTTGGTGCTGTTGGGTTTCACCTTCCTCTCCACGATTGACATTCACGTACAGTCCTTTGCACTGGTGCGTGTCTGATGCTTCCCTGGTGTTTAGAAAGCTAATGCACCTCCTCTTTCCCTCTCTCCTCTCCTAAAATAACTAATTTTCTTCCATTTTTCAGTCTCTGACTGGTTCACCAAAGAATCAGTTGAGTGCCTAAGCAGCTGGGAAAGACTAGACTAAACTGCTGTAGAACTAGAGCCCAATAAAAAATGAAGCAAAGTCCTTTTCATACCTGCCACCCTGCATAGGTGTCATCTGTCCATGAGGTGTGGATGCTGGTGTTGGGGGCTTCAAATCGCCTGGCACTTCTGTCATGGAATTACTACCAGTGGACTGTGGAGTCTGTGGGCCTTGCAAGGAACCAGAATTAGCTGGGAAATTAAAGAAAAAGGAAATATTAAAAGGTAGCAGCCAAATTCCTAGGGAAATAATAATCATCAAAGAAGGAAACTGTTTCTTTCCTCCAGAAGCCTATGTATACCTTATTCCATCTCAGTACTTTATAAATTCCCCAAAATCCTCTGAGATCAGGGTATGCTGTGCAGTAATAGCCATCATCTTTCCTAGAACTATGAATTTAATCTGCTGCCTGAAGCAACGTGAGTAGAAATCATCTAGATGAAGGATCATTTAAACCAGAGGTCAGAGATACAAAGTTAATTGTCTATAGTTTACAACAGAGTAAATGAAGGTTGTACTTTTGCATAGTTTCTTCATATAATCACTATCACAACACACGTTTATAAGGCAAATTTCAGCCAGAAGCTTTTAATCACAAATTTAAGCTACTATATTAATATAAATTCATCATTTCATTTAGCACTAAAAAGCAGACATTTCCATGGTGAAAGATGGCCAATGATTAGTGGCACACTGATCCCTATGTCAACTTCGAGATAGCACAAGAAAAGCTTGTATTTCAGAAATGCGAAAGGCAATCTGAGATCACAAGAAAATGCTCACTGAAAGCACAATTTGAACACGAGGCTATAGCTAACACTCCCAAGAGAATTACAAAAATAGCAATGGACACTTTAACAAAATGCAGTTAGGGTCAGTCATTGTAAAGCATATGTAACAAGATCAAGTAAATTCTGCAAAGCATTCTACTTAATCTGCAAAAACATATACGTCGAGATCTCGGACAGCAGTGGAGTATCTGCACTAGGGCCTCCTTTAACCACTGTAAATAGCCTGATATTCTCAATTCAACAAGCGTAGAAAAGCATTTACTTTTGTATTCTGATGAGACTGAGCAGCAATAAGGGCATTAAATGTATACACCATATAAGCTACTGATAAAATACATCCAGACCAGTCTTTTACAGTAGATACTGAAGTTACTATTTTCATATGACTATTGAGGAGAAACAGCCCTCAACTTCAAAGATCTGATGTAATAGTTTTATGATTTAGAAGGTAGTAAGTGGGGATTAGTAATGCCATCTAAGCTTTGGATCTCACTGGCCTTGCAGCAGAAATTCTACACAAGGAGAACTTGCAGGATTCAAGTCTTCAATTGGGAAAAAAATTAACAACAGAAAAAAATCACAAATCTAACAGACTCAGAAAGATGTGGGTTTGGCTTGAGAGGTCCTTCTTTTTTATGAACTGTCATGTAAACATTTTATAGTGCCTGACTATATACATTCAACAACCAATTAACAAAACTTTATAAATTACTGTTAGAGGGAAAATTGCAACAAGCAGTATGGGCTTTTCTTCTGTATGTGAAAGAGAGAGTAGTTTATAATTGACTCAGAATCCTAGAACACTCATCATCTTGACAGGCAGAGCTTGTTTTTAACTGAAGAACACCTTTTTTATATGTGTTTCATTTATATCCATAACACATGTTCCCCTATCCGGAAATCAGTCTCAGTAGCAAGTACATATGTAAAATCCACATTGTGTAGACCACATTGTTCTTGTCCTCAGCTTTCTGAGGCATGTTTGGATTATGCTCACATAATAATGAGGTTCTAAAAAAAGTTTAAGAAAAGCTCTCTGATTGCATTAATACAATAACATTTGCAACAATTAATGCTACAGTTAACTGAAGGCTTTAGTGCTATAATAAAATAAAATCCCTGTGATAATCAAAAACCCTCATCATAGTCACAAAAAATCAGCCCTTTGTATATATGAAACCTGAGCGAGCCAGGATCATTCTCCCACCCTTGAGCTTCAAACACAATTCTAGATTCTTCTAGAAAACTTGAAAGCATTTCTGAGTTAACCCACACATTGTCACATACCATCTTGCTATATTAGAAACATGTAAGTAAACATCTCAGTGTACCCATAGACTTGCTGTAAATTCTGATAGTGCCTAACCCTGCACATTTCTCTAATGGTGGGTTATTAAGCAGCAATTAAGTTCTTCCCTACCCTACCTGAGCAAGAGCTTAATTCATATCCCAAGTAAACCTAAAGAAAACAAGTAAAAGATCTTTTTGGTATTCATGGGTTGCTGGAATGCAGAATCTTTATTATGAATAACAATGTGTTTTATATAATCTTATATAAAGAAGGGTTTAAAAGCAAAAAGAATATAACCAACCGAAAAGCTACATGTCAAATTTCTATCTTCTGGGTGGTGATTACAGGGTTGGTTATTTTTCCTCAGACTCTTTCTAAATGACTGGTTATAAAGCACTGAAAAAATGGAAGGCAAATGCTATCACAAGAAGTGCAAAGTCTCTGGTACTGCTTTGTTAATACATTTTGCCCTTGACCTCCATTGGGTCAGGTACACTTCTACAGAATTGGGACTGCAAGTGTTTCAATCTCTGGCTTAGGACACCATCTTCCAAGAAGAGCCTATATTTCATATTTCACCATAAATTTTACATTTGCTAAGCTGCACTCTGCAATTTTTACATCTATATTCACACAGTTTTTATCATGTTAGAGGTTTAATTTTGATTGTGGACATCCTGAAATAGAAAATGTACTTTTTAAAGTGCTTCATAAGCTTCAGTATTAAACAAAGAACTAAGAAGGAAGACAAACAACAATGTTCTTTTAGGAAAGGTAATCTCTGCTTACATGATTCTGTAGCTGTCTTGGGGTTGGTCCAGGAAAATCCCTGTATGTACAAAGCTATTGAATTCCTCATCTCACATCCACATCTAAACAACACTTGTCTTTCAAGTATCATAACAGATTCCTGAGACTATATTTTTAACAATAGAAAATGCATAAAAAATTAAATACAATTGACATCTCGGTCAGTGAGAAGGTGAGGTCCTACAAACTCTTCCACAGTTCACTCAACAGCATGTATTATTCTGTGCATCATGGAATTATAGTAGTGGCATGGTTTTTTCCTTGCAAAGCCTGCATGGCAGCTAATACTGCTTTCAGGAAAGACCCTGATTTACCAGAAAAGAAAAATGCAGCTGAAAAAAGATATAAGTCTTTCTCTTGCCAGCAACTTTTTTCCATTCAGGAAAAAAAAAAAAAGAAATGCGGCCTCTTGAAGTTCCATTAATATGAAGCCTGACATGCTCTCTAGGATATCCCTACCTTTTGCCAGAAGCTACAAATGTATACTCTAAAGTAAACAATAGAAAGGTTACCGAAGGTTAAGTACATTCACATACTTCAGAGTGAACAGCCAGACACCATGCTGGGTAGATAATTTACACAGCATGAACCCAGTGCCCCAGTTAGGCTGGGCTGGTGGCCGGTGGCTACTGCAGGGCTCCCCGGGCAGGCATGGATGCAGGCACAGGGGTACCTCTGCCTGTGTCCTCATCCACCCCTCCCAAGCCCTCCCCCATCATCAGTGGGGATTCCCTGGCTGGCCTCATGACACACTCCATGACATCACCTGCCTGCTAATAATAGCACTTCAGTCAGCCACCCGCCAGCAGAGATGGATGGGTTTGGTTACAGATGCACTCACTGAATGGCTGTGTGGTGCTGTGTCGTGTCCACCCCACCATCCCCCTCCCCAAGTCTTGTTTCTCTGCTGCCAAGGAAACGCAGGGAACACACTCTTAGCGCATTGTCGCTCCCTTTTCCAGCACAAGCGCACGATTTTTCCAGGTTTGCTGTAATGAAATCTCTATTGACATCAGGGCCAGCTGCTGAGTGTTACTTACAAGCATCCTCAGCTGTACTACTCTGGCTATCCTGTTCATTCAGTATAGGATAAACTCTCAGATGGTAATTTTGAGAGTCTTGCATATACAATCTCACACTGCAGCTAAGAACTGAGAGTGTCGGAGTACAGCAATGGAAAAGAACTCCTTCATGCTGATGCTCTTCTGGAACTTGTTCTCCAGTTTTCTTTAGTGCTTAGTGTAACGGCCCCAGAGTTCTTCTCAGTTTAGAACTTGCCACATAATTTGTGCATAGTTTGGTCAAAACTATCAAACACATATAACAGAAAGAGCATTCTATCTTTGCATCCACTTCTGAAAAGCACTGGAGCAGTAGAAGGATGCTTATGAAGACCTATAATGCCTCTCTCTCTATAGAGGATTTTCTACACAGCAGAAAAGTCACCAACGGTTGACATGGACTTTGGCACAGACCCAACGACCAGGACTTAAGGCCAACAGGGGTCCTCTAATAGTTAGCCTGTCATTAGGCATCTGCTGCTGGTCTTCACTGCTGATGACATTACCTGACCCAGACAGGCACTAAGGTCTCAGCCTACCACAAGCATATTGCCAACTTGCACAACCTCAGAGCAATGCAAGGCACACCCAAACACATTCAGGCCCCCAGTTCTCCCCAGGAGCTTTATCAAAGAACAGAAGAGGCTCTGACAGTGATATGAAGCTGAACATTTATTAAAATGGGCACCTAGTCCTAACCCCAACACCCTGGTTACTGTGCAAATCTCTGCTGATTAAGGCCAACCAGCCTGTCACTTTGCTGTTCTACTCTCACTCCTTTTTTCAACTTCTTGTAAGTTCTGACACTATCATGAATTGCACTAGCACTAAATTATGCACTCCTTTACGTACTTTTTACCTTATTAATTAAGTTGTAAAAAACAGAAGTGATGGGACAATTCCAAATGTGCTACAAGCAAATGGACTAACACATGGACTTAGACCACTGTCTCGCAGACCCATAAATTTGATGTACACATTGCATCCTTTCCTTGATTGTGTTCTTCTCTATCAATCTCCTCACCATGGTTTGTTGCAGTGTTTCCTAGCATTCCCTCTATGACTGCATTATAAAGATAATCTGTGAGGCAGCCACTCCTTGGATGTGAGACATCTGCAAGAACAGATTTGTTTTAAGCTGCACTTCAGCCTGCTCCCATCTCAAGTAACATCTACCTGGGAACTACGACGACATTGGAACTAAATTCTTCTCTGTACCAGAAAGGCTGCCAGTCCTGACGTATTCTTATGAGCAACTGAAACACTTAATTTTGAAAGTTTTATGAAGATTAGTTGATTTTCAAGTTTGCAAGACTTGTTGCATAGCATCATCTGGTTGGTATTGGACAAAATACAACACCCTCCACTCTGAGACGAGTCTGTCTGCTTTTCTGTCAGAATTAACTTCAGCCATAATACTGTAACTAGTTCTCTGTGAATGGATTTGTCTTCAAAGTGGCTTTGCCTACATTGAGCTAACTGCACAAGAGAGGCTAATGGTTAAAGTAAGGACTTTTGGAAGCTACTGCTTCTTGTTGTATTGGGCTCCTGTTCCCTCTGAATGCCAAAGAGTAACAGATTATCTAAAGTACGTCTATAACTCTGCTTCTTTTGTGAAGTTAAAATGTTAATGTTGGTATATACTACAGGAAAAGGAACAAGAAAAAAAGCTGACTATTAAAAAGAACAGGCTTGTACTCTCTGAGGCATCTATACCTCAGCAGGATTTCATGTACTAAAGCTGATACACACTGGGAAAGCCTTTCTCTGTATAGAAGTGCAGTCCCATTCAGTGACACAAGCTCTTTTCTCTACAACAAAACAAACCTTGAGATCCTTGCTTGCTTCCCCCTCTTCTAGTCTCTATGTCCTGCTGTGTTTTTATTTTAGAAAAATAGTTTCAGTTCTCCTCATAGACAGCTTGCTTGGAAGTTATGATAAATTTAAATTTGGACTTTGCCATTTTCATCTGTAGCGTCAAAAGGCAAAAGGACCCTGTAAAAGTGGTACATCTGACATTTCTATTCCTTTGTTTCATGTTTACATATTTAAATAATGATTCTTCATCTCAAAATTCAGCCAATTTCAGTGATCATCCCCAAATCAACTACTGAGACCAGTGTTAGAGGAGGAGTGTAAGGGAGGAGAAAGCAAAGTAAAATACTCTTTCATTTTTAGAAACAGAATAATTTTCACCTCAGTGTCCTTAACAAGTCTAACAGTTTCAGCTTCCCTTACCAGTCTTCTCAGAAGGTGATGGGTACCTCCAACATATTTTATTTTTTCAGCCGTGCACATTCAGGACATTCTGCTCATTTCAGACAGATAAACATTTGGACTATGGGCTTCACTTGCAGTACCAAATGTTTTTCTCCATCTTCTAAGCTGGCACTGCAAAGTAACCTTCTCATCCTCTCTATTAAACAATCACCCCTGGTGTACCTAATAACCCTAGATTTTAATAAGGTGAAGGAAATGTTTAAGTCATTACACAGAGATGTACTTAGGAAGATTTTAACTAAATACTCCCCCAAATCCTTACACTGAATAAATCAGTCTGAGAAAGATTTAAGCCTTATCACTGTTAGCTTTTCTGTACTGACAAAACTCTATTGTAAGAAATGCTCTTGGAAAGGCCAGAACTTTATTATATGATTATAAAGGTCTTTGCAATTTTCTAGTATCCACAATAGGGTACTGGAATCATGCAGTTGCAAACTGTCTGCAGAGGTTGCTGGGTCCCCAACTCTCCACTTCTCATTTTCAGCCAGTGAACTGCACTAACAGAAATTGAGTGAATACTTTTCTAAAACTGCCTTCTAATGCAGGAAACTGCTGTAAACATTCCAGGAATTATATTCTCTTGGCAATAACAGATGTTGGTCTGCCTAGTAGTAATTGTGACAGTAGTTCACAGATTTTGTCGAATTATTTTGTTGGTCAGAAAAGCTAATAAGCAAAGGAATAACCCAAAATAATCAAACAAAACTTTTCCTCTTCCACGGGTAGTCCAGAAGTCAACATCACAGACTAATACTATGTTTCTACTCAAGGACTGTCCTGCCATGAATATCAACCATGATTATCTAATCCTGAGAATCTTAAGTTAAATGAATTTAGAAAGAAAATAGTGGTTCCAAACATCAGACCATACATGAAAAAAAGAACAGCTAAAGTAAAGTAATTCCGGTTCCAATTTTTCAGATGAGAAGATAAAGACAGTGATGCTAACGACTTATCTGACACACAGGATTAGCAACAAAAGAACAGAGAGCGTGCCTCCAAACTATGATGTCTGGCAGTGGGGATGCACCATACTCTCAGCTCTCCATCTGCCACACATTCGACATGAGCTGTATCAGAGCAACCATCTGAGACCCACTGTTCAGTCCAGCATCTGCCATCCTGACTCCAACTGAAGCCTTACTGACCAACAGTTGTGTTGAAAATGCAGCTTCAGATTCACAGCAAGGAAAGTGTAAGTACCAGAGTCTTATCTTTAGACAAATGGATGCTCCTTTAAGGCTGCTTCCTGTTCTACGGTGCAAGCACATCCATGCAGAACACTGTTCTTTTTATTATGCCAACATAACTCTGAACATTATGGGTACAATGTCTTTGTATGTTGGAGTGAGCAAGGACAAACCAGACACATGACTGCAGATGGTCCTTCAGAGTTAAATCTGACTTGACTCAGCTCCAAGTTTGAGAACAAGATGCTAGCAACAGATTTATCGTTGTCGTTTGTCCAGCATTAGCAAGACATACTTCTAAATATATAAAGCGTAACCTAGTATCTTTTGCATTCAAAAAACGGTTGTGTAAGAGGCTGCAGTTCATTTGACTTACCAGGAGATGGCGGCTGAATCTTAGGTTGTTTCTTGGTATCTCCAGTGCTGAAGACTTCTGGAGGGGGCTCCTCCCCTCGCTCAATCTTGCACTCGAAGGCAAACAGGTACTGAATGTATTGTTTTTTCAGGGAGCTGGCTGCGCTGCTCGAAGTGCCAACGTTCAAGGTGGTTGCCAGCTCACGCCACTTCTTGTTTTTATTAACCTAGCAAAGTAAACAGCAGAATCATTGGTTTGCAGCAAAGTGTTTTGCTTAAGTCGGGAAACTAAAAAGGAAAAAAAAAAAAGCACTTAATGTCCTGGTTTACTTTTTTTTATTTTCCTCTTTTAACTAATGCTCATTACTCCCACACGCAGTAATGCACAGACAGCATTTACAGTTATAAAACCATTAAGGAACCTGCTGATAGCTACATAAAAAGCTTTGCTTGTGGAGTCTTCTGCATGGTGCATCCTTTAAATGTCTAACACTCTTCCAGGGTCTATGCTCTTCAGTTTAGCAATCCATTTCCAAGCAAGTTCCTGCTCATTCTCTCCCTCTCTGACACCCACCCACACCCACCCCATTCTAATTAAAAAGCAGCTTCTAAAAACTAATTTAGAAAGCAGTAACAGCGTTACCCTGCAATTAAAGTGTTTGAGCATTAATACGAAAAATAAATTTTTCTCCCAAATAGCCACCAACTGTCAAACAGTTCAGCTTGTAATTCCTGGTTCAAGTCCTTTCACTTTAGTCTGTCTTGCAGGGACAGATCGATGATCCTCTGGCTAGATGAGAAGCATAGTGAAGCCAGGCCCCTAATTAATTAAGGCAGACTTCAAACACACATGGCTAGTCCAGCAATACTCTGTATTACAATGCTGCCTACACAACTCCACTGTGAGTCTTGTTTGCAGTGTAAGGCTGAGAATATTGAAAGACTCCGCTCATGAGTTCCTCAAACACAGCTGATCTGTAATAACAGCAAAGTTCATTTGTCATCCTGGATGATGCCGCTGGCTCACTCAGCTGTACCACTCATAGCAGCCAGTGTTTTTTCTGTAATACCCGATGCCCCCAAGTTCATTCAACCAGTTATGCAATTCCTAGGTATGATCCAAGAAGAGGGGTCAGCACCAAAATAAATAGGCTTTAAACATCCCAGATTTTGTTGAGGAACAATCCTGATTCCATGATGTCTGCTACTTACCCTGAGGCCTGAGATTTTAATGACTCTTATTTAACTTGTATAGCTAGAAAGGTTATCATTAGCCATACTGTTCCTTAGTCTATGTGACAGCAAAGGAAACATTTTTTATGTTTCTCTGTAACACCGTAACTGCTGCCAGTCAGCAAAGATTTTTCGAGGATGGCATTAATAGCAAACAGGTTGGGATGGCTAAGTGTTTTTATTTCTCTGGTACACCCGGAAGAACCCAAGAGTTAAAGAAGACCAGATTTTCATAAACTGCCCCTGTTGAGGCTTGAAATTCAGTTACACAGCTCTTTGTTCCTACTGGCTTACAGCTAAGTGGTGCGTAATGAACACATTGCATAATGCAAACAGAAACGTTCATGTCTAAATGCCCAGTATATTGGCATTTAAAAGAAGACTGCCAACAGCTGGTCTGTTCACGTTTGGACCCCATCAACTGCAACCATTCAGACAGAGAATATGCACCACTGCTGCACAGCTTAACACTGTCACTCTCCAGGCAGAATCATGAGATGTGGAGTGCAGCAGTTGGAGCAACAGCTTTTTAGGAGGGCATCACACAGATGTATTTAAATAAAACTCGGCAAGCAAAGCTCTGCACCTCTCAGTAACTCTAAACAGATAAACATAGCGAACATTCATGTGGGCACACCAGCAAAACCAGGAACCTTTATTCTAACTGTAAATTTTTAGCAGTACTGAAGCACATGCATTTGTAACTCAAGCTCTTTCAAAAATCAGTCTAAGTGAACAGTATCTATTCTTTGGCAAAGTATAATGTCTGTTGCTGAAAATCAACACTGAATGTCCCAAAATAAGGTAAACTTCCATAATAAGAAAACATGAATGACTATCTAGAATATCTCATCTGCCCCTCATCTTGCTCAATTTTTGATGCTAAGAATCATACTATGGGCATAATCATGCTGTATGATGCAGAGCAGCTGCATGACATGATTTACCTGTAATAAAGTTTCTGAACAAAAATTAATCAAATCTGTATGATGCTGGGGGGCATGACCAGATCACTAAAGATGTCAGGATAGTATCTCTTACCCATATACAGCATTTAAGAACGGGCAAGGTGAATTATATTAGGTTTCTTTGCCTTTCTTTAATAACAGGAATAGCTAAAATCCCTGGATTTGAAGGGCCAAGGATCTAATTCAGTAGTCAAATCCTATTTTGTGAGGTGTACTTTTAAAAATAGCTTTGAAAATGGTACTAATTGATGTTGGACATTCCTTTCTTGAACTAACCACACAGATTATTAAAATGCGTTCTTTCTGAGGATCTAATTTGCTTGCCATGTTTTTGAGTTAATAGTTTGTAATTAGTGTAAAATTGTATCTGTTTTAATATTACATGTTTTATATTAAATATTGCACAGATATATTTATCTACACAGCCATATGTAAGACCTCATTTTGCAAGGCATTAAACATCCACAAATGTCCCTAAATCCACAGAAATTATGGATCTCTGCACTTCACAGTAGTTTCTAGCACCTAGCCAGAATGATCCCCCAGATGCAAGGGATACTTTGTAAAAGCATCAGGCAAGGACAGGAGACTTTGAATGTTGAATCTAAGACTTCAAATACCGACCGTTTTCTCCTGCTTTCCCTTTTGATGGTGCTAGACAATTAAACATTTCATTTTGCTCTGTGGTGGTCAGTCTTATTGAACTCATGAGTAATTTCCAAACATCCCTTTGCAAAACTTCTAGTTAACTGGTGAGAACACAAGCTAAAGCTTCTCCCTCCCATCTGTGACAATTTTTATTCTCAGCTCTTCCTGCTTTCATTTTCCTTCTACTCATTTAAGTAATTTACCTTTTCCTTGTAATCATTATGTTTGCAAGGCCACCCAAAATATCCTGTAAGCATTTTCCCAACACAGGCAAAGCACAGTCTGTGTCTAAGAAACAAATGTACTACATACAGACACTCAGAGATGAAAGGTTTAGGATGAAGGACTGTAGTTTAGGAATATATCTGCAGCTTCTCTGGAGAGATGAACTGATTTGTCCTAGAGGCTGTATCACTATCTGAGAAAGATGGATTTAAAAATCTCCTTTCCTTTTAGCTCTATCATATGCTTCTTACTCATAACTTTGATTCAGTGGCCTTTTCTTTTTTCTTCTCTTAGTAGCATTACTAGATTCCCCCGAACAGGCAACAATTTAATCTCTCTATAGCAATGGTCAATCTTGATTCAAACTCTGAAATTTTAGGGCCATTATACAGCCCAAAATGAACTCCAGACAGATATTAAAGCATGAAACTATTTTCTTCAACAACACTGTCAAGGCTGAAAACATAATGGTGTAACCAGCAGGAAATACTCTAGAAAAAAAACGTGCATTGCCTTTTCAAAAGGTTCATTTTCAAACACTACTTCTTACCTGTGCTAAACCTCCAATCTCTTTGACGCAGACATAGAGCCTGAACAAGTCCAAGGGCTTCTTTCCCACAGCTGGCAGACTGGCCACAGGCGTGCCCCTCTCCTCCATGAATGTCAGGTACCGATCCACCCACATCTTTCGCTCCGGCTCATTTCCTAGCTCATAGACTTTAGTGATCTTCTCACCAGTTGTGGTAGAGGAACTTGATTTCTAAATCACAAGAAGAAAAGAAAGAGTTGGGGGAAGGGTGGGAGGGGAAGGGAAGAGAAAGTAAGAAACTCACAACATTGAAAAAGAGAAGATGTCAAACAAACTAAAGCTATCACACAACAGTCAGGAATGAAGGCTACTAGTTCAGGCACAAACAGTACATTCTGTTCATATACGGAAAAGTACCTTTCTAAATAAAGGGCCCAAACTCCCCGTTTTCACATTTCTTTCAGTGATCTGAACTTTGGATCCCAGAAGGCAAGTTTCTGATGTTGCCTCATGTCATTTTAAGAAGAGGTAGCTCTCACACAGTGCTTCTCATGCACTTATCTCAAAGTGCTTTGCAAGCAACCATTTTGGTAAAATTAAAAACAAGTTTGTCCTATACAAGTTTAGAAAATCCTAAAAATGAATAAAACCAGTCCTCTCTTCTTTGCCCTCAAAGGGGGCTAGAAAACTTGAAAGTGATTCTCCAGAGCAGGAATTACACAAAAATAGTCTAAAGTGTGAACCATGGCAAAGCAGCACAGGGAGGACTAGTACTCTCTTCAGAGTCACAAATGGTTACTTTATTACTTCTTCACATCGCTGCTGGCCAATAAGCAAGATGAGCAAGGGTGCCTACAGGAGCCTACAAGGAGATTGGTGGTGATACTCTTTATGAACTGTCAATTACCTGCCTGATCCAATTAGGCTTACGAGTAGCTACTACCCTCCTCCCCTGACAAAGGACAGAAGATACTCATCTCACCTGTCCTACCTTGCAAAGAGAATGTGTGCAGAAAACCAAGGATGGGCAGCAACTAGAGCTGAACCACTACCAGGAAAAGCAGAAGAGCTGGTAAGAGCAGAATTCTGTCTCCATGGCAGAAAGGCAGCAGTGAACCTGTTCTCCCGCTGCTCTTTGGGCTTAACAGCTAATGAAAGCTCATATTATGTTTGATCCCCCCCCCACCTTTTTTTTTCTTTTTAACTGTGGAGACAGGAGAAATCACAGAGGCTGCTACAGAAGCTATAAATTCTCACCCTTTTTTTCTGTGCAATATAACCCTGTGAGCTAGGCTCTATGCCATGTGTGGACAGGCCTTGTTGCACTCTGTACTCGAGCTGCTTCTGATCTGACAGCAGAGAGGGGCTGCTGCCGCAGGAAGACCCTCCCACTTGCAAAAGGTGAAGTGATTTGCTCAGCTGTGGAAGATGGGAATGGTTCAGAATCAAACACAAGGGAAAAAGACTGACATACAGCCTTGGGAAATGATCCAAATATGTGAAGGGAAACATATCCTTTATGTCTGTATAGTAAAATCCTAAACTTTGTTGTTGATTGCAGTAGACACTTCTTTAAACTCATCTAGTCAATCACTCTTTCCTTCCTTTGCCTTTTCCTTACTTTGAACAGAAAGAAGACAGTGCAATTCTCAAGTAAACAGAAACTCATTCCTAGTTGAACATCTTTAAAGAAGACCCTAGCCATACCTCACAGATGCTACAGAAGCACCCACTTCGCCCATGCCCCCACACAGCAGTGGTGAGGCCTGGCACTAAATGCCATGAAGGAAGGATTCAGTGGGGTAGAACCCCACTGCCAGGATTTTAAAAGCATTCCCACCATTCATCGTGTATGTTAGCCTGGAAAATATAACGGTCTCTGTATCTCCTTCCAGCCGTCAGCTGAAACTTGGCAACGTTGGAAGAGAGTCAGGAGAAAAGAAACATGAAGCCAAGGGGGGTGACCTAGTAGTTCCATGAGCCATTGCTGTTCTTTCCAGTGAATGGATATTCATTTTAATTAAATAAATAGCCTCCTGTAAAGTTTTCTGCCTTGCTGACACTGAAACTTCTTCCCAGCAGTCCTTCCTACAGATAGATATGATTACCTTTCTTACTTAGAAATGAGGTGCTCTCCTGAATTTACTTGAGCCAGACTCAGCTGCATTACAACTCCTACTGAAGTCAGAGTCAAGGCTGAATTTGTTTTACTAATACTAAGTGGCTGGCAGGAAAGTACTTTGACATGAATCCTGCAGATTATGCAAAGAAAGCACAAACTGATTCTGTAATGGCAACCGGTTTACTCAAGAGCATCACTTGCTATGTATCTGGGTGTTTAAGAAAATCAGTTTAACTCTTTGCAACAAATATACTTTGTCAAAGTTTGGGCTGTTGTTTGGTTTTTTTGGGGGGTGGGTGGAAAGAGGGAAGCAGGCAAGTCACGTTGCTACTAATTTGTTTTTGCAGTGAGAACAGATATGTGATCACACAGGCTTGAATAGCTGAATGAATTGGAGCTACCCCACTACCAACTGCAGTAAGTATGAAGTTACTCTACTACTCACTGGCATTAATTTTAATCTGACACTTAAGATCTCCCAGAACTGTAACAAAAATGAAGGTGGGAAATTTCAACTTTCACCCAGAAAATTTTCTATGTGCTTATATTCTAACATATGAAGCAACAGAATAGTTTCTATTTCTCTTTTATCATAATTCATGATTAAGAAACCTCAGATTTACCAATTTTAGGATTTCATTTTTGTATGTTGATTCATTTTTCAAATCCAATTCGGAGCAGAAGGGAAAGAGTTAAGAATTTTTCATTCTGTGTTTTTCTACTATACATCTCAAATGATGCTGCTTTTCAGCAGTGTGGCAGCAGGCTCTAAAATGACAGTATAATCTGAAAACTTTTCACAGCTTACAGAAGGTAAGAAGTGTTTCTTACTGTGTGAGCTTTCAGGTTGTCATGCTTTGTAAAATGGGTGCAATTTTCTTCTAAAATGAAATGTTAACTGTAGAAGAATGCACTGGAAGGAAGAATGCTATTCCTCAAGAGTAAAGATCTTTTTCTCTTCTCTATTTTTATAAATGTAAATGTATAAAAATGACAGGTGTGTGCAAGCTAGTCTACACACAAACAAACTTCAGTTTCACACGGGCAGGTTCATCTGGAAGCCCAAATTTGCCTGTAGGTAAATATTAACCATCAGAAAACAAGGGTTTATAAGAGAATGATCCCATTGTTAACCAAAATGAGCACATGTCAGGCAATGCTGGAAGAATACAGATCATGAGCCTTTCTTCTGTTAAGTTTGTTGATCATTTTGGTGATAAAAGAATGTTATTCCAAGCCTGTGGTACATACCATTATTGATTTAGTTGTATCCTACTCTGCCCTCAATCCTCAGCACTCTTCCACACAGTATGTCTGGCCATGTTTAAATGGGTGATTAAAAACACTCCACCAAAGTATGTGGATACCAAAGCCAATTCCCATACTAAGTCTGCTGAACCCTATATTAAACCCCTCTATTAAAACTGTATTATATACAGACCCTTGTATGGTGAGTCTGCAGAATCCTTCAGAGCAACACAAATTTCTGTAGGAGTTCTTCTCACATGAAAGGCAATGGATAGTTGTTTCTGTACATATCTTTAAGCATCTATATTTATAGAACTATCTACCATTCACTTCTCCCACTTCAATGAAGAATTTGCCAATTTACTACTCTTTCACTACAGAACAGAGTGTGCATACACAGGCAGCAAAAACTGCCGAAGTCCAGTCTCTGGCAGAGGCTTTTGCAGGACACAATCCTCTATCAAGATTTTCTCCTGAAGGACTCAGCAGCCCCCTCACAGATAGCACCATGGAGATGTAGTACTATTCAGGTGTACTCACTGTCATGTTCCTGAGTACCTATGGACACTGAACAGCATATTATGGGGTTTTCATAACCTACTGTTTTATTCATGTTGCAGTGACCCTGCACGGTTCACACCCATGCTTGGAATGTCTCTTTTAAAAAATTTTAAAACTACCTCACTGCTGTCAGAGATGCACATTACATGCAAAATTTGCATGGCAGAAGTGTTCTTTTACTGATGTACCCAAAGAGGCCTCAAAACATAATGTTTAACAATTCCTTCTTCCCATTTTCATATGCCTCTCTTCCACACAAAACAGCTGAAAGAGAGGATCCACTTAGTAGGATCACAGGGATATCCTGAAGTGAATCAGACTATTCACCCTTGCTTTTATCCTTTGCTGGAATGGAGAAGTTGTAGCACATGAAGCAGCTTTGGGATTTAATGAACCAATTCAGGCTGTTTTCAAGTGTAACGAAACGCCTGCAATCAATCATTCCACTCTATGTCAGGCTGCTGTTGATGTCGATGAAGTTATCCAATCCACTGGCCATCACAGGTAGAAAGGGACCAGCTCATTCACACCACTTATTTCTCTATCCTTCCAAAGTACCGTATGTATCCACATCTGTGTACTAAGAAGCTAACTGAAGCTTTTGGACAGAAGGACAGTCAGAAGAAATTGAAAGCAGAAACTTTCCTCATTTATTTTTTCCAATGCTATACTTTGGCACATTTACATGGAAAAATCTTCACATATGTTCATGATGGCTGTAGGATTTGCTACACAGTTTATGCAATGAGCTCAGGAATGCATTGTTGTTTGGTACCCTTGTAGAGGAAGCACTCGATGTGTTAGACAGCCTGCGCAGTAACTCTCGTTTTCCTCCAGAAAACTGCCCAAACAAGCAATACCCAAAGTATTCTTTGCTACAAAGAAAGCTAACAGAATTTTTGGTATCATGCTTTCAGAAATGCTGTGAAGAAAAAGAGGAGACTTTGTGGGAATAAGTAACATCAGCTGCCTTCTGAGACTCAAAGTTGCTGTCAAATAAATATCCAAAGATTGAAGTGGTGCATTTCATGCCATGCTGCCCCTTTGTTTAGGGGATTCACTAGATGCCTGATTTTTGGATGGGTAGATCTTTCCCCTCCGATTGGCCTTCCTCTGTTTGCCCTGAGACATACACTTCAACGTATCACTTTGGAAAAATTTAGTTGTTTATCACTAACATTGGAGAAAACACCCTTTATACAAGAATACGTTTCAGTATTTTACTACGATCGTTCCTACTTTTCATAAAAAGAAATAAGAGAGGAACAACATATATATTTCTAATTAAAAACAAAACAAAACAAAACAAAAATGATCAAGTGGACATTTGCTCCCCATAGGCCGTATCAGCTTATGTCTTCATTCTCTTTTCTATATATGTATACAGATTTTCCATGTGTATATCTATAGATAGATAGATGATGAAATTGAGTTTTAGCTCCACACGTCTCTCTCAGGTTTTTCTTTACAACCTGTATGAGAATGATTAAACATTATTCATCTAAAAAATAGTTTTCTAAAAATGTACATGCATCAGGGGCTTTTTTCTACTCACAATCTGGGTTATTTCAAAATAACCCAATGAAGCAAATTAGAAACATTTTTGGTTTAGACTGTGCCCTGATAGCCTAATGGCTGTATTTCCAGATACACAATTCAAAAATAAAAATGTTTCAAAAACATAAATGGCAGCTTTTTCGTGGTGCTGAGTCTGTAATTTGACCTAGTTTCAATAGGGGAGAAAATTTCTCATTTTGTTTTGTTTCGTTTGGTTTTCTTTCCCTAAATAATCATCATAAAGACAAGTGCAGCAACCAGAGTCAAGTCAGTTGTGTGAAGGAGTTTGGGCCCAGGAACAGAAATGGAATTGTCCTTAACAACACAGTCGGCATGCTTGGAAGCTGATGCATTATAGGAAGGACGTTTTCTTCACAACAACTGCTGTTTTACCAGACAGCACACTTGCATGATGCACGCAATTTTATTCTTTCTTATTTCAAAGTACTGTTGGGACAAATTTTGCCCTTGGATAAGCATGCTCAGGCCCCACTGAAGCCAGGCAGTGGAACTTACAGTCATGTGTCCGAGAGCAGAATTTGTACCCAGTCTTACAGAGAAAGAAAACTGTTTAGTGGATAAATAATGAAGAAAAGGAATTTACAAAACAAACAAGCAAGCATTAAAATATAATTAATTACAAAAAAATAAACAAAAACCAAAAAAACCAGAGCCACTTACAGGGCTTGATGGAGTCTTTGGCCAGCCTGGGCTGCTAATGCTATCACTTTCATCTCCATGAAATGAGGAGATGCTAGCAGAGCTTGGGGACATTGGGGAAGGGACTGGCAGGTTGCCTGGGGTTGGGGGCTGAGAAATACCCTGAGAGCTGTAGCTATCCTGTGGTAGAGGAATAAAAAAAAATAATATGACAAAGGCAGGGCAAACTTTATTAAAAACAAAAAAAATACATCCATTTTAACAGACTGACCAATTTTTATATATAAAATATATATAAACAGAGAGACACATACAGAAAACACACACATATATAAATATATTTATATATATATAAAAGGTATTAAAACAACATTGTTAATTAGTATAATTTGGAAAGTTTGCTGGATGCTTGGCTAAAGTCACTAAGCCACCATGCTTACTTCAAGCTCACATGAAATGCTAAGCATGGGTTTCCCATTATGAAAGAAAGAAAAAAACAAGCTGTTCACCTTATTTTATCAAATAAGGCAGGAAAGCAAAATATTAAAGTATGTTGCTGCTGCTGAGGCGGCCAAAACAGGAAGCTATAACTGAAGGCAGAGAAAAATGGCTGCAAGGATTAAAACCAGGCAAGACCCTTCTTTCCCACCCACCTGGCACAGCTGAATCCCCACGCAACTTTTGGCTTGGGATGCTTTGCCCCCACAAGTTAAAATGCCATAAGAACTAGTAACTTTCAGATCCACACGATGAAGGAAAAAAGAAAAAAAATAAATAAAAGAAACAAACAAAGAGATTGCACGTGAATGGAAAGGCATGCAGGAAAGAACAGAAGTGGGTAGGCCAAAACCAGAAGATGAAGGACAACACAGCAGACTTCTGCAGGCAGAACCAACACCACGTGCGGAGGTGGTAAATACCTTTGACTTGCTCTCGGGTTGGGGTGGTCCTTCTTCTTTGCCATCTGCTTTGAGAGGAAGGGGTAGTTTGGACTCACCAGGTGTCATCATATCTGCAAGACCCATAGGTGCTAATCGAAAACAGGAGAAACAGTTAAGCATGACTGTGTTTGGCTTTGCAGGAAAAAACACGCTTCCTTGCTGCAAGACTGTGGTGCCATGTGAAGGAGAGGTTTTCCCACCTCTGTCCTGTTATTCTAGCCTCTGGAAACCTGGAAACCTCTTCAGTTGAATTGAGGAAATAAAAGAGAACGAACAGGAGAGAATACAAACACCATGCAACAACAACCACCACCACTTTACAGAGCAAAATTCATTCTTTGTGCTGCTGGTACTCTTCAACTGTCTCTGCATTTGACCACAACATTTTAACAGAAAAACAACGTATTTTAATTACTGTATTCTCCCTTTAGCAACAGACAAACACAAATGAAAACAATACACATTTTGCTTGCCGTGTTGAATCCAAGAAAAAGGCTGAATTTTCCAATTACGTCTGTATCAAGGTTGGTGTCCAGCAGATAATTCCTGCCCCTACTGACTTTGATATGAATGGTTCAGCCTCTGTGACCCTTAGCTAGAGAATTACAAGCTGTAAACCGTGCTCTGTTGGAGAACTTAGCACTCAACTTCCTCCCTCCTGCCAAAATGAGGTGGGACTATAATGAATGCACAAATGTCTTTCTCTGATAATGGCATGCAGTTGCTTCCCAGGAGTGCGAGGAGTTTAAGGGTTTTTTATTTGAAGATGCAAGTGCTAAGTATAGTATTATTGCTGCAGAGCTGCTGGGTTCCTGGATTTCTAGAAAGATGCAAGAAGAAACATCCAGATAAATAGACAGAAAATACAGGGCAGAGGAGATGCCAGGAGGTGCCATAACGCTGAATCAATGCAAATAACCAGAGAACAGCAGCAAGACACCAGGTGATTCTTTTCCTGCTGAAAACCATGTGCACACCATTTGTGAAAGACTGGATTACCTTTCCTTTCTCTCCTTTTTTAATCTCCCTCATGTCCTTCTTTCAAAGAAGGATATGGGATGATAAAAACACAGGACAGAATAACCTACAAGACAATAAAAAGGAAAAAATACATACCCCAAATCTAAACATCATCATCATTGTCATTACCAGACTAGCATGCCTCTCACAAAACGATAGTGCTGGCTTGCACTAGGCAGCAGGCACACTGCATAGCAAGCCAAAGATAGGAGGGGGAAAAGAAGCTTTAAAAATACTTCACAGATTGCCCACTACAAAATGATTATTCCACATATTCATGTATTACTATGTTTTAGAAAATAATTAGTTTTAATTACAGCAGTGAGAGCATGAGCAGGACTCTAGCGAATACTCTGGCAAGCTTTGCAGTGCTAATTTGCTAATATCTTTAGCATCACTGCAGGTTGAAACTCTCGGTCTGCCAAAAAAACCTACCCAGCCATGTGCCATGTGAGTTTACAACTGTATGCTCAATATTCAGCTTTGAACTGCCGGTGTTTTTCATGGGCACATTTTCTTGTTTTTTCAAAGCACATTTGTAGCCCAATCAAGCCCTTAAAGTCATCACAACACACAAATCATAATTGAGATTTAAAAAAAAAATTACTTGCAATACTTCAGACTTCAAGAATTGGAACAAAAAGCCTTTTACAAGTGATGCAGCTGCAGAGAAAAATCTATTGGGATCAGCTAAAAATGCTGTTATTTTTATGTATGTGTGTGAAATCTCAACAAAACATCCAGTCAATATGCTACTGGGAAGTCAGCATCCACTAAGCATTTGATTTGTATGCATTTTGCCCTTATACTCTGTTTGCAGAGTTGGGGCAGCTTGTGACCATTCTCAAGTGAAGAATGGCAGCCTAGCACATTTTAGTTTTCAATTCCACAATTAAAAAAGTTATTTTTCTTTTAGAGATTTTTAAAAAAATATGTATAAAATGGTCAAATATATGCCATGGTCTCGTTTCAAACTGGGATGCAGAACTGTTAAACAAAATCCATTTTATCAGTTAGCATATTTCAAGCGTGAAAGTGCTATAAAAGAAGTCTTAGTTTTGGTTTCAAAGCAACCAAAGATGGCCCTTCCCCTCTAAAGCCATTTTAGAGAGGTCAAAAAAAGTGACGTTAACAATCACGCTTCTTCACCAGAATTCTGCACGTCTAAATCCTCTGCTGATATCTCACTGTTATCTAGGTTGGCACACTGTATTTCTATTGCTAAGAATTTAAAACTTGTGTCCACTCCTGGTTAGTTTTCTTTCCATCAGAACTCCCTTATGAATCTCTTTTCCAGAGGGGTTTAAGTTAACACTTCACGTAAAAGGGCTGTGGTAATCTCCAGTCTGGAGATTACCACATATATTCTGACTGTATTAATCATGTTTAGAAATGTAAAAATATAGGCTCACTTTGGCTTTTGAATATTGCTTGCTGGTATATGCAAAGACAACTATCAGGAATTAGAGACAATTATTAAAAAAAGGAAAGTTTCCCAAATTCTGTTTAATTTTTTGTTCTAAATTATTTACTTCATCTACATTCTTTCTTTCTACCTCAAAGAGGAGAACTGCAAGCATTTTACTAGCAAACTGCAAGGCTGTCTAGTTTCCCTATAGCTTTTTACCTAAGATGTTTCCACAGCTACTTTTCTATCTGCTGTTGAAATGCTGTTTCGTAACTTCTTGCAAACATACTCTCCAGTGATTTGTGAGCAGACGTTCTTTCACTTTTTTTAGCTAAGAGGTACAGCAAGAACATTGTTTTGACCCTTTCTGAGCAGTGAAATACTGTTATTGTCACGAAACTGCTAAAATAAGACCCAGTCTCTTTCTACACGGGTACTAATAATTCTTCATGTGAAGTGCAAACCTAAGGATAAAACATTGTAGAGAGGAGGGTAACAGGGAAAACTTGACTCAAATAGTGTTACGGCATACTGTGAACAGGTTTCAAGTACTAGCCTCTGGCTTATTATAAGAATTTAAGAGCTAGAATGATTTCAAAAAGCAAGTATGGGTCAAGGTCCTGAATTAACTATTCCACGCTGAATTTCATGTACTCAAAGGCGGATATTGACGTGAGTAAAACTGCAGCAAAGTATTATTTTTTTGCTAAAGGCTGCTCTTCTAGTCCCAGAAGATGATGAAATACTGTAGGAGCAGCAATATACAAACATTGTTTTTCTCTTTATTGCTAGTGCAATAACAAATCATGCTCTACAAAACAGAATATTCTTTCCTTTGTAAGACATTCCTTTCTCCCTTCTACCCCTAGCACTATCCCTCTGCAGAAAAGAAAGAGAAGAAAAAGCAAAAGCAAAAGCAGCGAATTTGTGACTGTGGAGTTGCAAAAGGATCCCCATTTCTTTTATGCCCACAGAGAAAGTGGAAGAGGGATAAGAGCATTGCCTGATGTCCTGCCAGGAATAACTGTTTGCCTCTGGGGAAAAGCACAGTACCAGGTGCTTAGGGACCTTATCTGAAAGGGATGAGATGGCCACCAGGCATCTCAGTTATACACCTCCTTTCTGCTGACCAAGTCTTGTCCCAGAGATGACAAGTACAAGCAGTTTGGGACACAGGCATCTCTATGCCAGGAACTGACTTGACTTACAGTCAAACAGTGACCATGGGATCAAGGTCATCACTTGTTTGGCATATAGGTGGTGGGACACCACAGCTGTTACCAACTACTGACAACCTCCAGAAAGTTTATCTAAATGTGCATTAATAGCTCCTATGAAGATATGAATTAGAGTAAAACAAATAGTGCAATAAATGGAGGTTTCCATTCTTCAGAAAAATTTTTCTTCAGAAAAATTCCATTCTTCAGAAAAAAGCTGCAAAATGGAGAAAGTTTCTAAAAAATACTTCACATGCATAAATACGACTGCTTTTCCTATCAGAGGTTCATCCAAATAGATATGAAGTCAAATATATATAATAAGCTAAGTATTTTTAATGTTATTTCAAAGAACATCCTTTTAATTCCTTTCATGCAAATAATTTTTCCTAGAACTTCACGTTTTATATAAAATATTACAATGTTAAAATTCATTGGTAATAATAATATCCAAAAAAGGGAAGGTTTCAGTAGGACAGAGGTAGTGAAATTACGAAAGGATCCTTGTGGCAGTAAGGAGATTAATGCCTTTTTATTGGTTTGTTCACCTCCAGAGGTAGCAGAGACTGTGAATGCCAGTTTCTGTGCAAGAACAATACCAAAATCTGTGAGATCTAAACTCCATATTGCTTTGTTTTAAAAATAATTTTCACTAGAATTAACAAGGCTCACAGCATGAAATTATTTTATTTCTTTTGGAATTTGTAAGTTTCCTGTTTACTAGATGCATTTTTAAATCTGGAATTTGAAAAATAGGGGGGAAAATCTAAAATATATATGGGAAATGTGAACTCACATAATAAAAGGACAGTGGAGGTTGTACAATTTTTCTGAACGGGCAGCTTGTTCCATAATTGTGAAGGGATTCTGGCACCATTTTCCTGAAGTTTTTTTATTGCTACGGATGGGATACTCTATCAGAAGAATCTGTCTTTCATCTCATAATTTCTGTGTTCCTAAACTGCTCTACATCAGCAGAAGCTGGTGATCTGCTGTTTGATCCACAGTCACTGTTAAAGTACCAGTATGTGTAACTGCAGCATGATTTTCCTTTCGACTGTGATATTAGTTAATAAATAAAGGGGGAAAAAAAGAATCAACTGGTAATAAGGAGTTATAAATCCTACTAAAAATGGGTGGCAAGACCAGTGTTAGACATAGTTGTACCAAAGCTCCAACACCATATGAAAACAATTCCATCAGTATCAGCAATCTTCCTCTGTTTTAGAGTAAGTGCATTTGATTTAAACAAATGTATACAGAACCCACCTTCGCCCCTCAGGAGGCAACACAACTTCACTCTCTGAAACCCAGTCAACCAAGAAACTAACTTCTCCCTACTGCTTACCTTAGGTTTTCATTGGCCTCTAACTGAAAGCACAATTGTTCATGCTCAGTGTATATGAGCAAGTTAACTAATGCCCACATTTAACTCCATCAGCAGCCACTCAGTTGTATTTGGTTTAGGCCCTACCCATTGACTGAACACTGGTTTATCCGACAGATGTGTGACTTTACAAAGTGTGGTGGGGAGGAAGGGGAAGCTGTAGAGTCAGATAGCTGAAGTGATCTTCACGTCACAGAAAATACTGTTTTCAAGCCCATAAGTAGGTATCACCTATAAGTTTTCCACCTCATCAAATGCAGCACCAGAGCTGACCCTGAAGTGCTCTCTCAGCTCAAGGCATTATCATTTTAAGAACTGTATTTACACTTGCCTTAAGCTCAGACTTTCATTTTTTTGACCCAAGCGGAAGGATGGGGATAAGGGGAAATTAAGTATTCACACTGCATTTGTCCTCTGCAGTGTATTCACACCTAATTTTCTCTTTTTGGTGTTGTGTGTGTCCGTCTCCTCCCCAACACCATCTCTCCTGGAGGCTGGCTCCATAAAGCATTCTAGATGCGTGTCTGCTCCCAGACTAAAAGAGGTGCACTGAACTCCTTTACTTCAGCTCATTCTTACTTTCCATTGGGTAATCTCTGAATTAATAAAACCAGAACAAAAGAAAACCTCACAAATGCACTGGCAGAAAAAACCTTGATAAATGTTTAAATTATTCAAAATCCAATATTTCAGAATGCATAACACAATAAAAAGAGTATGACTACCCCATACAAAAGACTGCTAGGATAAATGGTCTTGCATTGAACAGATTTCCACTGTATGAAATAACAAATGGCTGAATTATCTGAACAAAAAAACCCTCTGTGAATCTTCCTTTAAACTGGTTATTCCTTAGGAATATATAAATCTTCTTAGGCAGGGCACTCTGCCATCTGTTTGCTGTTGGTTATTTTTGCAGCTCTGGGGGCCAACGGAAAAGGGGAAAAAATTACTTCTGCTAATAGCAAAACAAAATTTATAGCACAGTTTCAATGCTCAGAAGTAATTTTATTTCAGCAAGCCAGACAAAACACATAACTACACAAACAGAACATAATATTACCTGGGACAGCTCTGGTGGGGGAAAAGCAAGCTATTATCTAATGGTCTTTTCAACAGCTTGTCCCTCTTCATCAGATGGTGCAGTGTGCTGCCTGGACTAACCAACGGCTTCCAAAAAAGCCTTTTTTTTTTTTTTTTTTTTAACTCTTACTGATTAGAAGCTTCCTTTCTGTTTCTTCTGCTCACTAAAACAGTAAGATAATATTTTTGAAATACAAGACACTGCTAAGTATCTCAGGAGTTCCTATGCAGAGGAAAGAAACTCTCTGGACATACTGGACGCTAGCATCTCACAGTGGCCATTTTCTTCTCAAGAAGCAGAAACACATAAAATTGACACGAAGGAAACATAGGGGAAGAGGCAAAGGATGAAGAAATTAAACAGGCTAAGAAGAGTAGAGAAAAAGATACCAACAAACAGGCTCTTGGTAAGACACAATTCAGGTAGTAAGGCATTTCTAAACAAATAGACAAAAGTAAAAATAAAAACAACCAAGAAACAACATCATATTACCTTAGCACAACCTATTCAGCTTTCACAAAAACTTTAAAAACACCAACATTTCAAAAAAGGATAATGTAATCAGTAAAGCAGGCACAGAAACTCCATGATTGGAGTAAGTATTTGGGAGGATCCACTTCAAGGTCATTGAAACTTCATCCAAACACACCCCAATCAAAGAACTGATCTTTACTGAAGTATTATCTTGATGGAGGATAATAGTTAGGAGTTAAAGATGAATACGGACCATAAAGCACATTTGTGCAGAACTACATTCACTTGCCTTCAAAGTCATACACAAAGCTGCAAGCAATTCTAAACTCATAAGTCATGATATGAAAGATAAATCCAATCGCTACATTGAATATGCTTTTTTTTTGCAAAAGGAAGTTATAATTAAATTTTATATGATATTTAAAGACGTAAATGAGGAAAACCCTATATGAATTTTGTAAACAGTGAATATGGCCTATGTTTTCCGAACAGAGTAATTATGTTAAGTGCTCAACTTTCAGCATCTTCAAGTCAGAGCAGGTGCACATCTCTTTTTTTTAAATTATTACCACATTAAATATCTGAAATTGCAGCCTTAGGAAGTAAGACACTGAAAAGCAATAGCAGCCTCTTAGATGAGGTTATTCTCCTTCCCTCTCTTGCAGTCACATACACAGAAATATACATATACTTGCTGGTCAACACCTACATCAAACTGAGTCCGAGTGTTGCTGGAACTGTTCAAAACACTCTACTCATCTATGTGCTGTGCAAAAGGACTTAATGAAAAATGTATGAGTTACATTTTTACAAAAAAAAAAAAAAAGTGAGCACCTTAGCTTAGTTTTGAATCACTCCAAACCACCCAAGAGGGGTGAATTAAATGAAGAAGGTTGTTCCTCTGCCACCAGTCCAGGGCTGATGCTGCTAAGACGATTTATGGAGGAAGGTCACTGCTGAAAGTTACTCACCATTACCTGCTGAACTGTTCACCATGTTAGGTGCCATGCTGTAAGGAGGAGCCTGCGGGTTCATCAAGCCAGAGCTGTTGTTCATCGGCTGAGTGTAGGGGGAGCTGGATCCCATAATACCACTCTGATTCATGGCAGGAAAATTGCCTTGCCTAGGAGAAGAAAGCACACATACAATGTCTCATTACGTACCTCATTGCTGAAGATGCTGTGGTTTGTCACAGAGTACAGCTCCTATTGTTTGCAAATAGCTAAGGAGAAAGCACGCAATTAGTTCACTTTACCAATATAGGGAGCTTTGAATTAGTCTTGAACGAGTTATATATATCTGAGATAGAACTGGAGTGAAGACTATTCAAGAGAGGTATACAGTGTCTTTATATGCCACTACCAATCAGCAGAAAAATACAACTCAGATTATTCACCTATAGTAGACAGCAATGTGATTAGGAGTCAAAATTAGAACCTAGCATTGGCATGAAAAAAAAATCCAGCGAATTGCCATTTGACCATGTAATAGCAATCTTTACCTGCCATAGCTTAACAAACAGTGAAATGACCAGAAGAAAAATGGGTACCACAGACTCAGTTTCTGATTTCTATATCTGTTGTTATTGCACTGAACACAGTGTTCATTTGTACATGCCATCTATGTCCAATCTTTCATAATACACTTTGTTGAAACAATAAACCTCAGCAGAACTATTTTGCTTTTGAATATTAACCACATATTTGTATAATGCTTTTATAACTGAGACATTTATCTGAAAAACTGGTGTAAATTAAGCCCTTACATAATTCTCCACATGTTCAGATCTCCAGACTAAATATTTTTAAGGACTAAAAATTATATCCTTTTAAGTTCTTAAAAGTATCTAAGTATGCTTGGCACTTGATTTATCAAATTCTATAGATTAATTGAGGCACAAGGAAGAAAATAGTCCAATCCAAGTAAGCCGAATAGCCCAGTGTAATGCAGGATTCAGCTTAAAAAATAACCTTTTATTCTTTTAATCCATCAAACAATTATCTACCTTTTCTTAGTATAGCTGAAGGCAGCACATATTACAATATTTATAGGGGTAAGGCTCATACATATAAAATCATATATATAAATAAAACCCCATGCAAAAATATACTTACTTGTATATTCATAGACTACATAGGAAATCCAAAACTCAGACCTGTTTCTTCTGTGTACCCCCTGTAAATTTATGTTGTTTTTCTAAATAAAAGAAACAAGAAAGCAACCACCCCTTTACATAGCTTTAGTACCTGTCAGCTTTTATTTCCTTACAAAAAACGAAGCATTTAATGCTATTCTATGGGCAGGGAAAGCTGCATGTCCTGATAGCAAGATAGAAGTTTTGGTATAAATTCTACTTTTAATTACTATTCAGTATTCAAACAAAAAAGACAACACCTAAACCAAGAACCCTCAGTAACTTCAGTGGCTTTTTGTCTTCTTGAAACTCACAGCAGATTCTTAATGCAATCGGTAGGAATAGATTTCTTTTTTAGGAGGTACAGGAGAAAGACCATTAAAGCACTATTTGGCCTAATTTTTCTTGACACATTGTGAATTTCTTCAGAGGAAAAGAGAACGTGTTATCTAAATAAAGCATCTTTTTCCAAGTCAGTTTTGTCCTTTGCTCTCTGAAGACAAACTTTTCTCACTCTTGCAAAGAGGCAAAGGCTTTCTTTTGATATGAAGGAGACAACTGCCATACAATGTCATTTCCCTGATGAAGCTTGCAAGGAGAAGTGGAGGGAAAAGATTTAAAATGCACGGTGGTGCAATGCTCCAAGGGAAAATTACAAAGGGAAAGGAGAAGAGCAGAACCATTTGGCAACAACTTTAAAAGATTTCAGTCATACAATCAAGCTTTTCTTATGTAAATACTGTATCTCAAACATCCCCACCCCCCTTTTTTAGCTGAAAATTGCTGTATTTCAACAAATGCAGTTAACTGAAAAATTCTTTCTATGCTGGATAAGCAAGATCCTTTCTGTTACTGGATAAAGTTACTAGCAAAGATGAAAAAATGTGCAAGTTTATTTTTACACTTTAAAATAGAAGTAATAGATTTTGAGATGTTCTTTTATGGAGTAAGGCTAGGATTCTAGAAAAGGTGAGTCTCTACAGGTATCTATCTCTTCGATATCCTTCTTTTGCTTTAAAAATACACAGGAGATACACACCTTGCAGGTAAGCAGAAATTGGTCCTTACCTACTAATATTTCAATACTATTACTTTCTATAGCATGCATATCTTCTAAGCTGTGGGGTTGTTCGTTGTCTTAAATTGAGGTACAATCTATTTCATGTTACCTAGTATGGACATCAATCTCAACTGTAGCTCACAAAAGCATACTGCTGTACAACAGCTTTAAATCAAAAAGTAGGAAGCTGTTTCCAGTTTAGACAGAAAGCAGAAATTAAATAAAAAGAATACACTAGCTTCAGCCAGGACAGCAAGAAAACAACTGAAGTCTAAAAAAATTGCTTCTGTACCCAGAAGGACCTGAATGGCAGAACCTAATTCTGAAATTTCATCTGGCAAGGCAATAACTATTCCTTTCATCCTCCCATGTAATGCCACACTTGGAACGGACACAGCTCTCCATCTCTGGAAAGAGGCCAGCAAGTGAAAAGACTCAGCACCATCCCTGGCAGGACTTTGTCCTTCCCCAGCCCCCTATCAAAGCACTGCCCTCAGTACGCATGAGCAAATTCAGTAACGCTGAAAGGACATCCTGTAAGAGTAAACGTTATTTTATCCTGAGACTGGGTGCAGTGAGCAGTACAGAGCTCCTCCACATATTATTTTGCTCTATGATGGCTTGGAATGGAAAGTTTCTTTAGGGAGAAATAATCAGGTATTACTTCGGCCTTTAATTCTCACTCCACAGTGGGCGTCCTTTGAGTAAAGACTGCCGACTGTGACAAATTGTGCTGCATCAGTGCTATAATATGAAGTGGAGTCCATTAAGAACTGAGCTGAGATCACCAAACTCATTTTGATTAACCTCCAGGTCACTAAACACTTATAAATATGTTACACAGCAGCTGCTAAACATATTTATATATGCTTAAGGTCACAGCATCATCTGTTGGTTGTTGGACTTAAGTCAAAAATCTTATGTTTCCTTCTGTGCTGCTTTTAGTAAAGGCATATCCAACATACTGTTTAAGAAGTAGATATCTCAAAGCATAGTACTAGACTCTCTCCTACATCTCCCAATTCTCTCCTCCATTCTTCTGTATCACTAAATAAAAATCAAGTATTTTAAAAACAGTCTGGTGTACACGTAGTGACATCTAATGGCAAAAATTCAACTGACCGGCTATGAATTCTACAGCAGAACAAATGCAGTTAAGTATACAATTTTACAATATTTGCCACACAAACACAAAGGGTTGGGTTGCTTAGGGATGATGTAATTAGGAATAATAGGAAGAAATTAAGAAAAGAAGCACTTATGTTGAATATAATGAAAAGATGCCTTCACAGTGTGATGCAGTTACCCACCAAGGGAATGAAGGAAACTCCAGTACTCGACACTTCTACACACAGGCAACACATTACGAAATGTACTGGTTAGAGAAATCCTGCATTGCATATGAACTAGACAACTAGAAGACAATATTGTGATCTCAGATTATGTATTTTTCCCCATTTAGAGGAAAAAGCAGCCAAGTCAATACAAAGTTAGGATTATGCTATCAATTTAAACACAATATCTAAGCCTACACATTTCTTTTTTCTGCTCTACTGCTACAAGTAGATTTTCAAGAATTCAGCAAATGGAAGAGATTAAAAGTGGGAACGGGGGAATCTACTTGCTTTCTGTGGTTTATTTACTCTGTTGACAATTTAGCAAGGCACAGCACTTGCATAATACCAGAGCCAGATGTTATGCTTGAGGAAAGGGCTGCCACCTCAGGGGATCTAGGCAGGCTGGAGGAATGTGCTGACAGGAACCTTATGAAATTCAACAGGGACAAGTGCAAGGTCCTGCACCTGGGAAGGATGAGCCCTTTGCAGTGGTGCCAGCTGGGACTTGACCACAGGGAAGAAGCTTTGCGGAAAAGTCCCTGGGCATCTTTGCAGACAGAGCTGAGCGTGAGCCAGCAGACTGCCCTGGCAGAGGTGCAGAGCTGGGAGATCTAAGAAACTGGTCAACCCTTCCTTCCTCAGCACTCATTAGCCTCTATCTAGAGTATCCTGTCCAGTTTTAGATCCTCCAGTAAAGAAAAGATGATGATAAACCGGAGTAAGTTTAGCAGAGGACCCCTTAGATGGTCAGGGCTTGAGCACTCATCCTGGAGGGGCTGAAGCAGGAATGTTCAGCTTGGGGCAGAAAGAGCTGTCGACAGGAGTCTACAGCAGTCCCCTAGCATCTAAAATGTAGTTAGCAAGACGATGAAGCTGGGCTTTTCACAGTGTGGCACAGTGGGAGGACTAGGCACACTGGGTAAGAGTTAAAACACTTCAAGTTCAGACTGGATGCAAGGAAAACATTTTCCCCATGAAAACAGTCAGAAATTAGATCTGGTGGCCCAGAGGGATTGGGAAATCTCTGTCCTTGGAAGTTTTGAAGACCCAACAGGATAAATCCATGAGCTCTAAGCTGAGCCTGATGAGAAAAAGGTTGGACTACAGACCTCTTGAGGTTCCTTCCAGCTTGAATGATCCTGTGATCCTAGCCTGTCAGCTTCATTGTGCTGCTGATAGTCTAGTATACTACTGGGTCCAAAATACAACTGATCAAATTCAAAACATTTCCTTTTAAGAAGGTCCTGTTCTGCTCTTTTGTTTTCCTTCATTTGCAATCTACCCAAAGCTTAATCTGTACTTAATCTCTTTTCTCTGCAAACAAGTAGCATCAGATCTAATTGTGTCTTCTGAGCTAACGCAGAAGTCTGTGTTTTTAAAAAGAGATGTCATGCAAGATCTGGTCATCGTTAAAAAGCCAAACAAAGAAATTGTAAGGAAGAACAGCAGTGACAATACAAAGGAGCACATGAGTGATCACAGTTGCCGAGCAGTGTCTCTTATACGGAGATGTCTTTCTTTCATTGGACCCGAAATCCACAGTACGTTCACGTGTTGTCTCCAACTGCTACACAGCAGTCACTCTACAAGCTCTTGCACTTCATAGTTGCTGATATATGACTTAGTACCTTCTCAGTGTTGTCACCTGATGCAAGAGTTTTAGTCATCTTCCTCTCTCCTTATTGAACAGATATGAATTAACTACAAGACTGAGTTTAGAGGTAGGTGTGGTTTAGCTGTGGACAGCAACAGAAGTGGATTATGTTTCTCAGCAGGACAAGAAATTAAGACACAACTTCTCATACGGAAATATGTCAAAGCTTAGGTTTTTGCTGTGTGCAGAGGGATCAAGTTCTAGAACTTTCTGTGGATTTCCTAAGAGGCATCTGACATTTTGTGCTTTCCTCTCAATCTGCAACACTGGAGCAAAGCCCTTCCTGCTACCAGAAAAAATGATCCAGCTTCTATAATGAGCCCTGTGGCAGCCTGAGCACAGCAAGCAAGTCCAGCATGGAAATACGTAGGAAACAGAAGGGTTCAGAGGTAGAGAGTCTAGAAGGGATGGAGGTGAGGAGAGTTTGGGGCAGAAAAGATGGAAATGAAGGAGACAGTAGACGGAAATTAAGAATTAAAAATGGTTGGGAGCATCCTCATTAGGTGCCAAAGGTTTTTACACACAGGATGATGGGTGCTCAGGAGAAGGGAGATGAAACAGAGATGGGGGAGGAAGAGGGAGGAACATACAGAATACTGCTACTCCCAGGGTAAACACAGGTTTTGGTCCCTCTAGCACAAGTGGAACCTTTCAGCCAGATATGCCTGAAGGAAGGAAGGGATACACAGGGAAGCTTCAAAGCAGGGTGCTACAAGAGATGTGCCTTCCCACAGCTCCTCAGCTCGTGCACCCTGCCATGAGGTAGGGCCAGGCTCTGAGGCGGCCACTCTGGCCAAAAGCTGGGCGAGTCCCAGTCCAACAGCGTGGCACAGTGGGGCAATGCTGAAGGAGCTACAAGGATGAGAGCTGGGATGGGGCACACAGCCCAGGCAGGTAAGAGGTGGCATTGAGTTACACTGTGCATATCCTAGTGGTCACAAACTTGCATCAGTTGTTAGTTAGGCACTTCAGCACTGTGCTTCTCAACACTTGCCACAGTACTCACGTAATGTAGGGATTCCTCCCAGTTATCCTGCCCTAGGCACTGGATCTGAAAAATTATCCTGTTACTGTGACCTGGCCACCTGAGCAATTGGTTGGTGAAAAAAAATGGCCCACAAGTTTGCCATTTCTGCTCCAGATCTTTAACCTACATCAGTTTTGCAGCAAATGCACTGCAGCACCTCAGGGGAGTAATTTGTGTAAACATTTTAAAAGGAACATTTTTTCTTTTAATGCTGACACACTGCTAAGGTGGCTACTTGATTACAAACTGTGAAAATGACTGAGTTAGGCTGCACTCACAAATCACAGTGTACTGACCAAATTGCCCTGTGCTTATCTGTGCCAGGTCTGCAGCATGACAATATTTCCTCTCTCTTTTAAATGTCAAAGTATGATTTGGGTGGTTGTTATTTAAACACACTGACCTGCACAATAACCAGAAGTACTTTATTTAAATCTATCTTGAGCTGGGACTAGCCTTAAGCGCTTATAATCTGTCACACTTTGACACCAAATGGGTTATTATAATGAGAGTAATTCAGAAGTGAGACCTGTGAATGCTTTCTCCCTGGAGAATTTACACATAAACATGTGCAGGCAGATACATATGCTCTTTTGTTATGGATTTTCCTTCTTGCTACATTATGGGCTCCCTTGGAGAAATGAAACCATTTCTGTCATCAGGGGATATGGGAGAACTGAAGGAGGAAGAATAGAGCAAGGGAAAATAAACCGCAACATTGCTTACTTTGCTGGAAATTCACTGGCGCATCAGCTCTGTTAGCAAAGGCCAAGATACACAAAACTTGAATATTGGCTTCAGCAGCTATAAAATGGCATTGAAGGCAGTTCCCATGTGAATAAACCAAACAAATTTAGGATCACTACATGTGAAAGTGAAGTATCCTCTTCTAGTTAGCTGTTACTATCAGTGTACTAGCCTGGACTTACATGTTCTCTCCTCTGTTCAGTGGGGAAGCTTGCCAATCAAAATAAAATTTTAGAAAAGCAACCATAAAAGCTGGTGACCTGAAAGGTGTTAGGTCTGCTACAAGATTTTTTCTGGATTTCGGGGTAAAAGGAAAAAGAAAATTTTACAGTTGTGCATGTGTATGTGCATGAAAAGGGGAAGCCAAAGCTCTGAAATCCACTGACACTGACAAAGCCCTGGGAAACATAAATGAAAAAGCATCCAGATTTGTTCTGAGGTGTGTGTGTGTATGTGTGTCTGCTGACATCAGGCACACAGAACCAATGCAAAACTGTTCTTCTCAACAACCAAATCTAATTGACAATGCTAAAATGGGAATAATTTTCTAGCATCATAATTATGTGATAGTGCAAAACGCCTTGTAATCCACTGCAGTTTGAGTACACTGCCTGTTTTCTTCGTCTGGCTGATCTAAAGATTATTGTGCAAGACACTTTTTGAAAGAATAATAGAAATAGCCTTTCTACATATATTATTTTTCCTCTGATTACACAAATACTTATGCCTTTAGCATCATTACCATTACTTAGACTTTGCTAATAAACAACCGAGGAAGGAGAAACTTAAAAATTAGTTGTTTCTACCACACTGATTCAATGCTGAACCGCTAAGAAAAGCAGTCACAAAAACTTATTGTTTGTTTACAAACTATTGTCATCACATTAACCCTTTTTCCAGTGAAAACATCTGTCCAATGGGCTACCTACTTGCTAGTCATTTAAAGCCCAACAAAACACAGGAATGCCACACCACATCAAACATGGGAAGAGCAACATAAGAGGCACACGTAATTCACGAGTAGTGATGCTAATAACAACACAACTACATAACATTTGCACAGTTGAATGCATGTTGAGATCAGAATAAATCTCCCTATCCCATTTTACAGAGAACAAAAACTGAGGAAGAGATCCAAGATTAATAATGGTCTAAAATATGGCCAGAAGAATAATAAAGTGGTTGAATACAGTGAGAAAAATATAGCATAAGCCTGCAAAAAAAAAAATCTTTAACTTCATTTGATCCGAATGACAGAAAGGCGTGTGAGTGAAAAACATCTAGCGATAGTGAAAAAGGGTTTCCTTTTTGCTTGTTTGTCTGTTTTTTTAGGTTGAAACGATTTGATTTTGTTTTTATAAAGTTCCTTTTGTGTTAATAAGGTGTTTATGGTCTGAATTTCTTGGTGACCACAGTGTTTGGTCACTGGTTTTCAAACCCACAAGGAATCCCTGAAATGCTGAATAGCATTCTTAGAAGTGCAGTGACACCTCCATATTTTTATTTATTTGTGTAAGACCAAACTAAGCTCTTAATACTCAGTGCAACGTGTACTGGACAAATACAATTTATCCCATGCTGTGTGACAGAAAACACAGAACTACTGAAAAGTAGGCCAAGTCAAATGGCTTGTAATCCCATCGAAGCTCTGCTCCTGGCGACCTCTGCCTACCTTCCTGACAAGGTGGGTTTATACAGCAGCTCTAACAGCAACTGCTTGCACAACTGTCCCCATCAGACGTGATATCTGAACACTGTGGAGATACAATTCTTAGCCCAAATGGAGTGTGTGATAGGTAGAAGAGGACTGCTGTAATCTGCCCAGGAAGCAGAGCATGCATGAACTGGGTTTATAGGGAAAAAAGGAAAATTGCCCTGTATGCCATGACAGAGTCAATTTGGACCAGAATGCCAAGAAGGGCGATTTAGCCTGGTGTGACTCGGTATCAAAATGGGAATGACTCATATGACTCTCACTATGCACCTTCTATTTTTGTGCATGTTTATAAATAGCTGTATTAAAAAGTCGGAAGGCCCCATGAACTCTCTCCCAGAAAGATTACTTGAAATTGGGTAAGAGTCTGTTCCCAGCACATGAACAGCCAGAAGGTCACCAAAGCGTGGTGCTAAAAAGCTACAGGAATCAAGGACACACTGTTTCACTGACTCAATTTCCTGTGGTGGGACACTGCTTTGGGAGAGGCTCAACCCCCGAGCTCCCTTCTCTTCTACCTGGGGATGCTGCCTCTCACCCCCTCCTTACCATATTCAGTCATGTTCTCACACTGCTTTTTGAGCACCACTGCAACTCCATAGAGCTCGCTGTGCTGGCAACGAACTGAAAATCTAATAAAATCCCGACCGTTTCATGCCAGCTCTTCAGTGTATCTTTTCATAGTAAAATGTCATCTGGTTGACAGCAGTACACTGAGAACAACTGTGCATGTGCAGCAGCATGGCAAGGAAGTTCTCCAAAGGGATTTCCCAACAGGCACATTTTTACATACCTATCTTTGCCCAATGGCCTGGAGCAGTTATGTGTTTATTGATACTATTACCACCACTATTACCATCCGTCTCAGCTCTTTGGCACACTGAACAGTTTCACAAGAGCAATGTGGTGCATATGTCACCACAGTTTCAGCTGGCTCTTCACCTTTGGCTCAGAAGGTACCTGAAACCGGTTGTGACAACTGTAACAGGTATTTAATGTGATTGCCACTCGACACTTAAAGCCACTTTTAATACCATCATTAAAAAAATCTCATTGCTGTTATGCTATTTAATATGATTCTTACAAGGTTACTTATATGTCCAGCTAGAACTGATGCTTCCATCTGAACTCGCCAATAAAGTGAAGGGCTCTTCCCACTCATATTTTCCCAGGCAGCATTGCTAAAAAAAAAAAAAGTTTATTTTTCTCTCAAATACCACCACTGTAAACCAACCTAAAACCTTAAAAGCCCTTTAAAACCTGAAACCTTCCTACCATTTTTTATGTCTCTCCCTGTCACAAAAATCTTAAGCTGTTCAATCAGTCTTGTACTTGCACAGTGTATGTGCCAAATCACAGAGAGCAGTCATGGAATTAGCTTTCTTCATGAGTCCCATTAAAAAGATGGTTATTCCACTGTTTTGTTTTGCCTTTCTTTCTTTTTTCCCCCTCAATGAGTTCTGTGACTTAAACTAGATCTTCTGAGAGACAGTATGAAAATTCAGTTTCCTCATCTGAAACGTTTCTTGTCATCCAAGAAAGATTACTCAATCTAAGGTCTTCCCTTATTCTTTAACTTTATACAATAACAATTAATGAAGTACTGCATTCTTAATGTCCTAAAGATCACATTTTAAAGTACAGAATCTCTATGTAACATCCAACCCTGAGGCAGAATGTTAATAAACTACACAGAATCCTACACTGCAATTTTGTTTCAAAATAATTAGCATTTCTACGGAGGGCAATGACTCTCCTAAACAACCAAATCGAGCCAAAAATAATCTTGACACAATAATAATCAAATTAGAAGTGTCTCTGAGGTGAGTGAAAATTCTCATGCATGACTAAAAACCACCCTTCCTTCCCAACACACTCTTGCTTTCACAATTTGAGAATGGTTACTCTCTGAAGGAGGAAAGGAGTAGACTCTTGAGGTCTGTGGTTAATCTCTAAAGGCATGTACAGCATACAACAGTCTACTTGATTGATGAGTAACCAAAAAAGAAAAAAATGCCTCCCCAAATCACTGGTTGCCTGAAAGAGCTCTGCAGCATAGTGACAACCAGGGCTCCAAAATGATGGATTTACCTTTTAGTAAAACAAAATTCCAGATAAAAATATATTTCTTTTAGTCTCCCACAAGAAATGGGTTTGGTTAGCTCAGCATGTAGTTTCTTCCAATCCTTACATGATTTTATCAGCAATTTTGAGCTGATCCATAAAATGCATCTCCATTTAAATAAAATAATCACAAAAGATTTCTAGCTTTTCCCTTACTATAATAAAAACATATAAGCTGAGCTGTACTTACCCTCTCCTAACACACTGTAGAAAAAAGCCATACATGGTTCTGCTTTGAAAAGCAAAACATGAGGAAAGGAAACGCCCTTTCAAAAAAAGAAATAATTAAAAAATCAGCTTGATACAAATGACTGTTTCTCATGAAGAGGGAAGATGCATGGGTCCTTTAAAAAAGAAATATGACAATACTGGTTAATAGCTCCCTTAGAAATTACAGTTACAGTAAGCATTAGTATTTGGACTTTCTAACCCTTCAAATCACACAGAAACCTGGTGTGGAGAGAAAATATTCCAGCCATTACTGAATCACTACCAGCTTCAGGTGGAGCAAGCACGGTAGCTCTTTGGGCTTCACAGAGACATTCTGCAGTCATTTAGGCCAAGAAGCAATGCCACTTCACTGTGCTAAAACTATGTGGACTTTATTTTGGAAGCCAAGCGTGGTTTCATGGACTGAAACAAACTGCCTGGATATTCAAATGGCACTAATCAAAAGCAAAGTGGCACTCATTGTAGCATGATCCATCAGGATCCCTAAAGGAAATCTGTGAATGTTTGGAGGAGTTGAGCAGACCCCTCTGACTAGACAGTTTGAGACTGGAGAACTGTGAATGGCCTGAATTTGAACAGGAGTAACTCCTTCCATGTGACTGAACTTTAAATAAAAGACCCGGCAAAAAGAGCCTTTCTGCTAGGGGCTTATTTCAAAGGCCACAGATAACATACGGCACTGGCTCCAATTATGGCTACCAGTCCTATCTTAGTCTAGTTTACTTTGGGGATTTCACAGCTGGCAGCCTTTCATCTAGAAGTAGCCTGGTTTGAATAAGCAAAGAAACTTGAATGAGTACTTAACCTTCCTGCACTCCACTGAACTTCCCAGCAGAGAAGAACAGCACCTCCAAGCTTAAGGGGAAAAGGGAAAACAATGGAAAATATATACTCTGACTAGGGATTACAGAGGGTAAATTTTACTGGAGCATTCAAGACTTCCTGCTACAAAATTGCAGCTTTCCAAATCACAATTAGAATTTTAAACCCAAGTTTCAACATGAAAAGGGCCAGATTGGAAAGTACTACATAGAAACTGACAGGCTCTAGAATGTAAAACACCTAAAAAAGTTCTGGGTTTTATTTATATTATTATTCTTTTTAAAAAATTTATTCCCTATTTCCGCCTTGTTCTTTTTCCTTTTGACATTTTAATGCATCATGTCCATTACGATATTTCCTCACCAGTACCTTCTAGTCCATCAGCAGTGCTGCATTACCCTGCTGTTGGAGAAAATAATACGGAAAAAGTGCTTTGCTGGCACCAGCAACACAGAATATGAATTATACATACATAGCAGGAGAGAAATGCTAATGGAAGGTTAGTCTGCCTGTATGTGTGCAAGGGTGTATGCGCATGTAGACACAGACATACTATAGAGAAGACATCTAGAATGCACTTTTTAAACTAATTTACACTAATTGTGTTTCTCCGTCCAACAGAAATTCTCTAATATCAGTGCAGTTTTTCTAGATCAGTTTTACGACTGATTAAGAACTTACATAAATTCTTCTGACCACACTACAATAAGGCTGCAGTATCTAACCAGTTGGTAAGCATTTAGAACAGAACCATATCCTAGAATGCCTAAAGTTATGGCAAAGCAATGCAATATCACACATTACTGTAGAGACTGAACACCACTTCTCAGGTGTCATGGGGATCAGTGGACAATAACGTAAATATCCACCTTAATTTAGCAACCCAATGGGAAGGTTTTAAAATGGCCAGTGGTTGCAAATAGCTAAGCTGGTTCCCAATTCCTCAGTTTAATACACTACTATGTCTAACTCATCTCCTCTAAAATCAGCGACACTGAATTCTAAATTCATTCAATCTATAAAAAAAATTGCTTTAATTTATAAAATTGCAACACGCAATCCTGAGAATCATGTTAAGGTACACTGAGGTTAAAGAGACTGCCTTCAAAGATAGGACTGCTTCTCAAGTATGCACATCGAAACTTATTTTATTGTCATTACTTCAGGTATTGATAACTGCAGTTGCACCAGCAAAAAGCTCATTTCAGCATCCAGTTGGATGCGCATTTTACAGCCAGCTAGCACTGAATTACATCTTCTAAGGTCACATTGCTAATAGCATACAAGACAGCTATTTTGCAACTATGTCTTTACCTCTCCATATACTACAGTCCCACTTCCAAATGCTAAGAAGACATACTCAGAATGACACTCACTGCTAGCATGAGAGATGCTGAAAATGATGGTGACAAGCATCTAGCTCTGAAAACACCTGTTGACTTCAGGTGTTAATAATCAATTTTCAAAAGTCTGTACTGGGCATTTGCTATAGGAAACAAAAGCTCACAGACAGTGCACACATAGTCCTTGAAAAGTTTCAAGCTGAGCATCCACAAAGTGAGAAACTTAAAATTGGCTGGTACTAGAAGATACTGGCTAAATTTGCTGCCTTTGACATCAACAGGGAAAACACTATCTCATTTGCTTAAAATGGTTTGTTTTTACTGAAGGCTTATCGTGCTGTGGGTCTGTACAAACAGAAACACTTATCTATCACTATAAATACATGCACTGCTCTAAGAACCACAGCGTGATAAAAGACTTCATCTTCTGGAGCCACCTGGTTCTTGAAGGCCTCCACTGGGTTCTAGTCTCCAGCAGCAGAACCACCATTGGGGTCTCAGTCAGTGTCAGCCTAAGTTATGAAGAGTCTTTTCTTCCATGGATATGTTAGGTCTTCAACATCTAGTCCTAACTACTCAATGCTAGTCCTAACTACTTATGCTGAGACTAAGATAAATATAAAACCGGAAACACTGCTTTGCACTTTCTTTACACCGTCTTCCTGAAAATAAAGTGAATTACTGCATAGGGTCTTAGAGAGTTATTTAACATTGCCTGCTGTAAACTGTTACCCAGAGCAAGTTTAAACACCCTGGGTACTATGAAACAACAAAGAGGTTCAATGAAGAGGTCTTAAAAACACCTTTCTTTAGCCTGACTAGCTCAGTATTATTTGGGAAACACTGGCTTGCCTGCACAAGACAGACTGGCACATCACAAGATTTTAGGTTACAGGGAAGGTATTATGTAGCTGTAGAAATTAAGCTAAGCTTAACAGAAAGCAGGCCTCGAGATGAGGTCAAAGGCTAATTCAAATGGTGTAGACCTAGTATCTTCCACAGCCACCACTCTTTTATTTATATGATTTTTATCTTCTCTAATGAAAAGGGTGATGGTCTGCACCGAGGATGATACCTAGCTATAACTGGCTGACACTCAGATCTTGATCATCCAGCCCTGATTAATGAACATTGATTTTGTGCCCCAGTGGAAGTGATTTTATTCTGATGCATGCCATTTAAATTCATTTTACATAGCTGCTTAGTGTGGCTTGGCGAGGCAGAGGCAAACCAGCCTTCTTTGTCTAAATGAGACTGCTGAGCTGGTAAAGGACAGATCCTGTGGATTAACAGCTGAAGATAAATTTCTCTCCCCTATTGATACTTGGTTACTGAATCAACAAGTTGACCTTGAAGGGGATCACAACCAACTTGTACAGAAATACTGCTGTGTAACCATGACTCTGACACAACCATTTAATTTTCTTCTTAATTCTACATAGAGGAGTGTGTTTTACAGTAATAAAAACCCAACCATTTTTGAACTCCACAGCTGAAACTTATAAACTCAACACATTAGCATATAAGAGTGGATATCTTCCCAGTTAGGCAAAACAGTATGGTGGGAGTGCCCTCCTATTTCACTATTTTTTTTGGTTTTTTGAACAGAAGAATCAGTAGACTTGTGTTCTAATGTTTTGCATTTCTTTCTATTTTTTCTATGCACATAAATGAACGATATTATTAAGGAAAAGACCTAACAAGAGCATCTATAGAAAACTGGTAATTAAAACTTGTTAATTACCATAAAGGCAGTAGTTATTTGGGTATTACAGATTTCCTACAGAGGAACAACTGAAATGACATGATGGCAGGGAAGTCCATAAAGCTCAAATCTCAGGTGAAGATGAACTTGGTTGTGAGGGAGCAACAGGCTGGGAGCCAGAGTAGATACCTTCTCCCAGCTCTGTAATTTGTGGTATGGTTCGAGAAATGTAATAAAACTTCTTTGAAAATCCCATTAAGAAACCCTGTAATCACTCTTGCACTACAACACCTACTAGAAAGGGATCATACTTTGGATGTTGCAGTTCACTGCCTAGGCAGCAGTGACAATACCAGCAAGTTCAGCACCACTGTGAGACAAAAACACCAATGAGGAAAGAAAGATGATGCCCTGGGTCAGGGGGAGGACAGATCTCATTCCTTCTCAGTGATGAGGTTCTTCATTTCCCTTTTAGGAGCAAGGGAACAGAGCCATGTCAAAAGCCATGCAGATGTGTGAGTGAGTGACATGCAGATTTTCACTGAACTGTCACAGTGGCATTAGTAAAAAGAAAACAAAAAACTAAAAACCCCTCTACAATGCAAGTATTTCTCTATCTTTCAGTGATCTTTATACTCCTTCAGCACTCAGATGGCATGTTTATAAACAAAAAAATCCACCAAGGTCCCACAGCAAGTCCAGTTTACACTGCTACCTACCTGTACTGAGGCTGGTGCACCAAGGGAGCCTGAGTGCTGCCATAGTTGGGGTGCTGTGAAGAAAACAGGGGCTGTCCACCAGCCCTTGACTGGCTGGGAAAAGCAGGTGACATAATATTTGGTGGTCTAAAGCAGAACTGAAGAACAGACTCTTTGGATTTGCTCTGTATCACAAATCCAAATCATTGTTGAGTACATTCCTTTCATACGCAGGCCTGGAGGACTTGCAGGAGTCACCAAAAGCCATTACGCTTTCTCCTCTACAGTTGACTTGAGATCAAAGAGTGTGTTTGCAACCTACTGACATCAGAGCAGTGTGACAAGTTTCTCTCAATTTGCAGTTTATAAACAGCCCTTTCGCCAGTAATCGCAATAGAGCTTCAGTGATTCCTCAGCCCTTCCACAGGTGCTGGATCACTGGAATTGCCAATGTGTGATGGGAAGGCTCTGAAACAGCACAGTTTTGTCCAGGTAAAGCTAAAAACAAAAAGCAGTTTTACAAACTGACTTGGCAGGAAGGTGTGAGATAGGAATGGTAATCATTTAACCTAGTTTTTGATCAAACACCACACACTATGCCCAATGTGTAAGTTGAATCACAACCAAATTCTTTCCACTTAACACAAAGTCTTTTCTTGCTGTCAAGACCAACAAACGTGAGCTTTACCTTTCGTTCTGCGATTACACAGAAATCCTGCTCCTACAGCTGCAGTGATGGCCTATTTATTCCTTCGTGCCTGACCTATCAGCTTATAGCCTAAACCAGACAGAGAGAAGCAGACTTCCATAAATCCTACTAGGCAGGTCTGTTAACCAACAGAAGCAAGAGACTGCTGGTTCACAGATATCTGCTGGAGCATGGTCTATTTTAAGGGAGTCTGTTTCTATTTTACTGAACAAGAAGTGCACTAAATTTACTGTTATTGTTTTAAAAGTTTGCTGCTGCTTATCACTAGTAGCCACCTGCCTTCCACACTCGCAAAACAAGAAAGCAACAAATACAGGGACACGTTAGCTTCCTATTTCTTATTTTACATTGCATCTTGAATAATAAATACCTGTATGAGTATATGTGCATCTGCGTACACATATGCATAAGTGCAAGATGTGTAATACACACACATATAAACATGTTCACCAGAAGAGTCCAACTAGCTTTGTGTAATTCTCAGATATGATGGAACTTCTTGCAAGAGAAAAAGCTAATAAATATGCCAGAAGTTATTTGAGTCCAGAGAAATGTGGAAATTACTTAATCTGAAAAACTTCACAGAAAATCTAATTTAATTGCAAGTATTCAGGCATCTTAAAAACAAGCATGGACAGACATATATCCATGTACAAACAGCAACACTGCTCAAAGGGAAGACAAGAAGAGAGATGATGCCTCCAGTCTCTACAATCCTGTTTGCAGGTTCTCTCTTATGGATGCACAAGTGGCAGGTATCAACTCCAGATAACTACAGCTTGCTTTTCTCCTTCTGCCCTTCCCCTCCAGCTGTTCTCCTCAGCCTGCCCTCCTCTCCCCCTCTGCATGCCTGCTTACAAACAAGAATGTCCTGCAGAGGAGAACCGCAACAGCACTGCTGCCCAATATGTGGGTAGTAAATGCATGAGCTGATGGGCAGATTCATAAGCTTCCTTACTCTATAGCAGAGGCAAGCTGTCAAGGACATGTCAAGGCCCCCTCTTTACTGGAGATAAAAAAAATATAACCAGCTAATCAATTTGAAGTTGCAGAGGGCTTGTTTTTGACTCCTAATGTCACTGCAATCCTGCTGGTTTTCCTAAAGCCTGCAGTGCCAAGAACTAAGCTGGAAGTGGCCATCATCTCCATTGTCACAGCTGCTTTTTGGGAGAATAATTCAAACACACAACAACATGCTTTCCCCTTATGTTTAAGGAAAAGTATTCTCCCCACACATTATCTCCTCCCAGAGATAAGGGCACAGCTAGAATATGTATAAATGCATATTCACAGGCCTATACAGTGCGATTATTTCAGAAACGACAAACATTCCTACTTATTTAAACTCCTTTCACCTGAAGGCATACCTGCTCTGAGCGGAGTTTGCAGCAGCCTGCATCACTGCAGCAGCTGCCTCCTGTGCCTTACGGTTCACAGTTGGCATAGGTGGGCCCATCCCAGGGCCTCCCTGCTGAGGCATGCCAGGAGAATTGGGGGTCATACTGCTCATGTTTCCAGGAAATGGTCTGCTCTGCATCCCAGCTGATGGCATCCGTCCCAGGGGCATGGTACCACAAGGCTGGCTTGGCCCCTGTCCATGCATCTGACTGTTGGCATTTATACCCATGCCAGGTCCTGGGCCACTGTAACTTGTGTTGGGTACACCACTGTACGTCGGTGGTCTGGAGTAGTTTCCTGAACAAAATGATAAAAGCACAGAGAAAAACATTAAAACTTCTGAGCAAATATTTCTGTTTAGGAAGTAAACAGCAGCAGAACTTATGCATGTGAACTAAAGTGAACCATGCTGGCCTCAAAGTCGAGACAATTTTTTTACATTGAGGACAGACAAGCAGTGGAACAAGCTGCCCAAGGAGGTTACTCAGACTCCCTGCTTGGAGGTTTTCAAAACTCAGTTGGATAAAGCCAAGACTAACCTGCTCTGATTCTTTATCTGACACTAATTTGAATAGAAGGTCAGCCAATAATAACACCTGAGCACTCTTCCAACCTGAGTGATCTTATGAATCTGATTTTCAGGTACCCTCAAATATTTTCTCTCATATGTGTTATGAGGCAACAACAAATACAGAAAAGCACAGCCTCCAGAGGGTTAACAGCACAGCACACAGTACACAACCCCCTTCTGCAGTAAAGAGGGACGTGGCATGTAAGGACCCCATTACATAAGCTCAAGGAAGAATCTTATTTTTGTAATTTCATGTTCTCATTCCTTTGTCTTTCGCCAATTTCAGCAACAGGCTTCTTGCTCCTAACTGTTCTGCCCATTTGTGTCAGAGATGATTTGGCATGGACTGGTGAGGATGGCTGTTGGGCTCCAAGAAAGATTCTTGCTTCCTCCTGCCCTATCCTGCCTTCCTGGTAAGTTCAGTTTGGCTATGCCAGCAGAAGGGGTGGTAGCTTACAGTGCACCTTCTCTGGGAAAACTAGTATTAACATGAGTAATCAGCAATAGTACAGAGATGCTAATATAAGCAGGTGCCTTACAAAGGATGGCATGAAAACCTGGCTGACCTCAATCTATGTTGTCACTAGAGTAAGTGCTCCACTTGCAGCACCTTAACTCGTCTGAGTGCTGATTTTCCTGTCATGTTGAAATCTCAAGAAAAGGCGAGTTTACAGTTGCAGTGTTACAGAAACAAACCCAAGCAGCATGAGAAAGAGAAAAAAAAAAGAAAGCTAAAGATATGATAGAAAACTATTTTAGGAAATGGATCACAGTCATCAGTTTTGACTTGTCTTCATTTCCATCTCATCCAGAATAGTGGAAACACGACCCATTCCCTCCCTGTGGGATGCCACAGAGCAGAGTTTCCTGAATACTCTCAGATATTCCCACGCTCATTTGAAGGCAGAAGCTGTTGGACTCTTCCTCTGAACGTGGATATCAGCCATGTCTCTCCTCAGGCCTCAGCTACCAGGCAGAGGAGTTGGTGGCATGCAACTCCTGTTTATATTTAAAATAAATATATTCATCCATCATTTGAATACACACATAATTAACTAATATGCTCCTGCTGCTGTGCTTTGGCTAATCTTCCTCTCCTCCCCACCCTGTTACTGACTCACTCTGCTACAAGATCTCCTCGATGAGAAGGCGTGAGACCTATGCTTCCCAAGGAAGTGGAACAACCATTCTCTTCTGTTTTAAAAACCAAGTTTCCACCTGGGGGTCCTCCTAGAAGGATTCTCAATGTGTGGTTCAACAAAGATGAAAGGCTCTAGATTCAGCTTTATGCTGTTTTCAGACTGCCCTGTCACTTCTTCTCCTCTTCTAGGCTTCACTGCTGGCAGCTCACTATTCTCTGCTCAGCGAGCCATTGCTCCCAGACAGAGTTTTGCTTGCTGAGACCCGCTTAAGTCATGCTTCTGATCCTACATATGTGACCGCACACGGAAGGGTTGACTAGTTTCATACTGCTCTGCTATGTGTTACAGGCGTAGCATACAACTTGGATGTTGCTCTGGTTTTCCAGCTGCTTTGCGCAAGAAAAATGTAATGCAGCAAGACGGTGTATTTGTGCACTCAAAGATTAGGCACAGCCAGTTAATGCATCTTATGTACATGTAACAGCACCCAAAGTGAAGCAAATTCCCTCCCTAGACTAGCAGACCTGATAACCATAATCACTGGGAGCTACTGTCAGTCCAATTTACATAAAGCCAATTTGTTTTGTCATTCGGGGTCTACGAAGTACAGTTCAACAGCATGCTTGGAGGAGCAGACACCAATGCTGAACACTCTTGCTGTTTTGATGCTATTTTGAATTGGGATAGAAAATCTCTTCTTTCATGCTTTGGCTTTTCCAGTATAAGCACAACAGAGAAAAAACAGTGGAATCTTCTCCATAAAAATATGTGGCTCAGTTAAAATAGCTCCTAATCATTCATCTCCAGGGATACGCATCCAAGAGTACAGGGAAATCATCTTTTCAGTAAGGAAAACAAGTTTCTATGTTTTTTCCGTGTTTTTTTTTTCCCCCTAAGCATTTCCTCAATACCTCAAGTACTAGCTATTTTCATACCTTTCAGATAAAAAAAAAAAAAAAAGGAAAAAGAAAAAAAAAGCGCAAAATAAAAGCCAAACAAAATACAAAAGGAATTGCCAGGAATGAGGAGCGCAATCTTATTTCCATGTTTCTCTAATAGATTAGTAATTTGTTGGCAGTGGCTTTGACAGAAAACAGATGGATGCAGCATTAAACACAATGAATGCAGCAGATGCTAGGCCAGCCCACATCAGCTGGACGTGTCAGGCAGCCAAGTCCAAGAGCCCACACTTTTCAAGTGGGTACAAGCCTGGCAACAGTGGCTGTACAATACCACCGAACAACTCCTCCCCTCCATATCTAAGGGATTTTTGATTCCAACTCCCTCTTGGCAAAGTAGAATTGTACCCAGAGAGACAACATCTCAAATGCATGAGAAAAACCAAAGCAATAACTGGAATCGGGAGGGGAAAAAAAAAAGTGTAATGAAGATAAAGTAAAAAAAACGCTGACTAACAACCTGCCAAAGACAGATGTTCATACTTACCGCTGAAACTCTGGTCCACTTTGTTCAGGTTTGCTGAACAAAGTGCTCTGATATCTTGCCATTTCTAGGCAAACTGAAAAGAGGGAAATTTGAGAACTGACTGCAAGCTTTGCTTTCTGCTTCAGAGACATAGGTCAGATTCACAGTATTAAAAATAATATCTTAAAATAATTTTAGAATTTTTTACATGTGCATTTAACCATCAAGTTTTTCTTGTACAGAAAATTTAAACATGTTGTTCTGAATTCCTCTGAACTATTTTACCTGGGGGACTTCAGCAAGATATAGTTGATATGTAAGTCTTAACTCCACAGGCTGTTGCATATGTGGGTCTGGATTCAGTGGTCCAGACTCTCAAGATACTTAGGGAATCTCATCCTTAAGATGCTAACATTTTAATTAAAATCTAGGATTAAAATCAGTGGGAGCTAGATAGCAAAATGCTATTGTGAAGTGAGTCCAGCATTGAAAGTTGCAAAGCACAAATACTCAATTCATACTACTTTACCATTAAAAAAGGGGGTATAACTTACTGTGAAGTTCTGGGGTTGTGGTTCAAACATACTCAGTAGTGATTTCTCTCTTTGTTATACCCAAACAGAACACTTTTACTACTGAATTGAGTAGGAAAAGTTAGGGAGACAGGATGCATTTCTGAAATGTTCTACTGATTCACAAGAAGTTTTTCTCTGCCCCAGCCTTAAAAGATCCAACTGACTACAGCATCTAACTGCTCTCCAGAGTGCATTTAAGGGACATTTTGCTGTGGCAGCAGTCTGATGCTCAGGTTATAGACCAGAGCTTCATTAACCCCCGAGCTAGATGCTGTCCAAATACAAATCAAAGACTGTTTCTTTCAGTAAAAACTTACCTTCTTGCTCTGCTTTTGTTTTTTACTCTTGAGGACAGGAAAATGCTGGGATTTAATAAAAAATTAAAACTAATGTTCTGTACTGCATGCCCCTGTTTTGTATCCCAGACATAAAAAATGTGGAGCCAAAGCCATTTATTATTTTTGTAGGAAATGGTTTCACAGAATTGGACTAGGTCCCCAGTACAGAACCGCTTCCTGGGAAAATATATTCTGTTCTTATTATAGATCTAAGTGTCATGTAAACACATGAAAATCAAATAAATCAACCATAGGCATGAAATGGATCATTCTGCTCTCATGAACTGGGGGCTAATTCTTCCAATCCAAACCTATTGGTGCAGTCTTACTATGGTGAGCAATTCCACTGCACTAGAGGACACTAGCCTTGAGCAACAGTTTTCAAGACAGCACATAGTGAAATCCAGCATTCAGAGCTGGATCAAAAGCTTAGTGTCCAGATATAAAAATACAAGTAGTCCTGTCAAACTCAGCCTGTGCTTAGCAATGTTATGGTGGAAGGCCTATGTGAACAAAACGTGGAAAACAAATCAGATCCTTGAGAATGACTTTAATAATTTAAAACTTGGGTGCAACCCAGGTAATTTTGACATATTTGTTATTTTGGCAGTAAAAGGCAAATGAGGTAACATTATTATATATTCATCATTGCTGGCATATGATTGTGCTTTGTAGGAGGGTATGTTAAGAGTTGCAATTACAGATTACTTTCATTAAAAATGAAAAAATGCTATTAAAAACTTAAATTCAGGTAAATACGTGACTTGTAAATATCATCATCTTCATCCCTGGATTTTATTAATGGTCAGATTAGCCTGGTGAAAATGTAGTATTCTTTTAGTCTAATTGTTACCTACAGAGCTGAAAGTCTGCAAGGCTCTAATTTTATGATGACCGTGCACAGGATCACTAGTATTTTCTAAGAGCTGGCAGAAGAACACACTTTTCATCCATCACACTATTCACCAAACCCTTCTGAAACGGACTGTTAATGACAATGATGCTCATTTTCTTCCTGTCCCTCAAGTTCACTTTTTAATAGCAGTTTCTTCCTGACCATGACCCATAAAATCATTACACAGGCACTTTCATCTACAGAGGGAGGAAAAGAACTGCTGAACTCAAGCAAAAAAGAAAGTAGTATTCAGCGTGTTACTTAAATGCATTGATTTAGTACAAAAACCCTTCCATTCAATCAGTGTGGATGGCTAATGTTTTACTGCACTTGACACCCACTATTCCCATGGTTTGGAATCTCAGCAGCAGCAGTACAGCTGGAAGTCAGGACAGCACATCATAAATCCACTGGAGTTTTTACCAGTTAAGCTAGTTGCTCACTGTGCAGATAAAAATAAGCACTTGGACAACATTTTACGGCCACAAAATGGTTTCCAAATAAAAGGAAAGCACCAGTCAACTGGAGTTAGGTAATTAATCTTCACACATGGCTATAAGGCATTACTAGCCTCATTTTACAGTTATGGAAAGCGAAGCAGAGAAATGAATCTACTTGCCTAAGCTGAAAGATGATGTAAAAGGCAGAGCCAAAATCAGAAACTGGGAAATGTTGGCTTGTAGCCCTCTGCTCAGAACACTAAACCAAATGCTATCCAGAGACGGAAGAGAAAGGAACATTACACAGGGCAGCAAGGCTCCCTGCAAACAAACATCAGAACTAGTTCTCAGAAACTCTGGAGACTAAAATAACCCTCCTTGCTAGCATGGGCAAGTCATCAAGCCCTTACAGAAACTCCCACTGCTAGCACCAGTCCTTTTTGAGGCTTTTAAGTAAGAAAGTAATAGTAGGAAGCGCTGAAATCGAAAAGCTTCTTTATGTACCTTTGAAGAAAATACAGCCCATTATATATTCCATGGCTTGACTTCAACTTCATTAAACCCTTAAACAGATGCATACTTTATAAAGGTTATCCATTAAAGGCAAAACAATAGACAAGTTCAAGGTTGTCCAGGGGCAGAAACTGTGTATTCCATTTTTGTTTTACTCCCTCACCAATTCTGTCAAACAAGCAAAATAAAAGGAACGGTCTCTCTCAGTCTGAAGGGTTAGTTAAGATTCACAAACCATATGCATTAGAGCTCAATACTCTATTTCTACAGTAGCCACTGTATTATTATGCTTGTTAGAAGACTTTACCCTCACAGTTACCATGCAATTTCAGGTTGGCCTTGGGATTTCATCCAAGAAAAGAAGTCCTATTTTGGAATCAGTGTTGTGACCCTTATTCCTTGCTTGCTCAAACGCAGCCTCATCACATAGATGACATGCTTGGGCTCCTAAACAATAGAACTGGCAGTGCCACAGATTCATGATTCCCTTGCCTAATTTAAGGCCACTAATTTTATGCAGAGGAAGGTGCTAATAATAGAAACAACTTCTTCCACAAGGTGCAGCAGCTCCACCTTCATATGACAGCTTTATTTGTTTAGGATTTTTTTTTTAGAGAGTGTGTTGTGTGTGTGGTTTTTGTTGTTTTTAAGGAATCACCTACCTAAGTACACGATACATCTATAGGCTGAAAAGAAATATATAAATTATCATATCTATTACCAGTGAGCATTTTACCTTGTGGTCCATACTGGCTCATCTGAGGCCCATAAGTACCACTTGAATTACTCTGCTGAAAGCTACCCATTCCAGGATGCACTTGGCCTCCAGGTGAGGGGTGTGGTGACATGGAAGGTCCAGTTTGCTGAGGTCCATACTGTGACATTTGGGGGTTCCTCTGTATGCCTGCCATAAAACCTAAAGGGAGAAAACGGCCAAAACAAAAATTAATATTCAGGTAACTATCCTTTATTTTTAAGAAATCTTTGGCATTAAAATAAACCAACTCTCTTTAGTTATTTTCAGACTCAAAATACTCAGAAAACTGCTGTTGTTCATACAAACAGAAACAAACACATCTCCAAGTCAGCAAAGCTCTCTCAACCACAAAAACCTGCACGCATGGTTCCAAAACCCGTACTTGTAAAAGAAAGACAGGGCAGTCCTGCTTAGTTACAAATGGTTGTTAATTTTAAAATTAAAACAATTTTTAGGAAAAAAAATAAGGCAATTATCTGCATTACTTAATTAGTAGTAGGGAATTTGCCTGATGACTTATGGTGGGAGTATCACATTTTCCAAAATTATATGTTGCTACCAAAATGCCTAACTTCAGCATATAGAAACTCACTGTAAATACTTCCATTGCCCACAAAGTCTCCAGAGCTAAAATTTACCACTATGTGAAAACTAGTCATACCAGTCAGAAATAACAGTCGGTTTGTTATGTATTTGTGCTCTAGGTCCTTCTTCTAGTCTGTCCCCAGCACACCTCTACTGTATTCTCTTCTTTTTCCCTTTTGTAAATGTATTAATGAATCCCAATTTAATTCGAGGTTCAAAAGCTGCAGCAAGAGATCTAGTGAAATGCTCTAAAATTTAGAAGCTTCATATAAAGAAACAGAACCAAGCCTATAAAATGGGAGATGAAGTCGCTTTTGTGGTGGGGGTTTTTAAGTTTTCATGAACTGAGAAAAATCGTGCAATCCTGCCCATGAAATGTCTATGTAAGGATGCTGGCTTTCTAATGTTTTGCACCTTGAAAGGTTTTAGTGCTGCTTTCAATGTTGAAGAGGATGTGCTGACAAGATGGTAAGGTTTTTTTTTCTTATTTCTGGAGGAAATCCGCTTTCATTTCTGTTCTGCTTGCCTGTTTAATTTCATCTTAACCTTTCTCTGCAAGGTAAGCCACGCACGTACCGCAGGACAGTGTCCACTCTGCTGCCACTAAGCCTGGTGAGGAGAAGACATGGCCCCAGAGGGCCAACGTGCCCTAGCACGGCTGCCTTGTGGCCCATGCTGCAGCCAGGTCAGACACTCATGGTTTGGGGCCGCAGGGAGATGAAATGTTACTTATGAAAGGTGCCTCCTCCACTCTCCTCCATTAATTTTAGACATTATTAGACATATAGAGACACATGATCAAAATCCTAACTGAAAACACTGAGGTGCAGGTTGTATGGAGAAAAACCATGAGCTGAGATGACCTTGTACCCCCTTGCACCCAATTCTTTCGTGCTATGAACAGCTGTATTGTGCTAAAACTCTTAACAACTGCCAGATTTGACAGAATATGCATCAAGTCTTCCTGATCTTTGTGCAAGCCCCAAGACAAGGAACTCGATTACACCTGAATTACAAAGTCAGAACCTGACACTTGCTCTGGAGGGAGCCAGAACGCACACACTGACACCCAACATGACAAATAACTGAGTGTGAAATGGCAGCTTAGAAACTGGTCTCTAGTGGTTGGAAAACTCCACACTTCCGCAAAGGAAAGCTTGCATGACCTTCTCCACTTAGCTTTGTTTTGAAACAGACCCCTTGATTTTTAAAACAGTTCCACTCTGTGCACAAATCTTATCACAAAGCCTATATCTTCTGCTGATAGTTCTGTAAGTAATTTAGAAACCTAATACAGTCATATGTCTGTACAAAATAAATGCTTGTGTTCCCAACACACAAACACCATATATATCATGCTTGTGAGATCCATTTAAATGAAAAAAAAATCATACTGGTCACACTAAGATTTTTATTATAAAAATAGTAAAGTTACTCCTGATTCTCGTACAGATGTGAGGTTTTTCTGTTCGCTGTGGGCCTTTTAATCTATACGAACTAACTTGCCAAATACTGTGCTAGTGATTAAGGTTTTTCAGCCCAGTTATTATTGCAGGCAGTACTTAACACCACAAGGATGGATGACACACAGAAAAGCTACCAGTACAGTAATTTCCAGTAGTGATGCAGAGGGACTGCTGGTTGTTGAAGCTAAAGGAGAACATAGACTAATGTCTAACGAAAAACATGGAGAATATTACTTTTGGCCACCCCTGTTGTTGTCAAAAAGGCTTCTGGAGGGACCAAAGTAATAAGTGAAGTAAGTGTTTCTACTCAAATGACCTCTTCTTCAGTAAACTTCTCATCCATTTCTGATGCTGTGGAATGGACTGCATAGCTACAAGTACAGTCATAAATAAAACATGCCAGAAGGAGAGTGGTGGCTCTTGTGTTCCCACAGACAAACCTTCCCACTCAATCCTGTTAGTCTTATCTGTATGACTCCTGTGTACAGTTCCTTGTCCTGCCTTATACATGCTCTGGGCTGTAGCTCAGGGAGTGCTCACAGGCATTGGCCAAAACCATGCCATGGGCATGCCAGTCATTCAAGAGTAGAGACAACTGTCTGATAGCACTCAAACTCATGTTCTAGCCTTAGTTTACAGAGATGTTGACTAATATAACAAGAAACGAAAAGACTTCTTAACTACTTTTGACGTGAGGCATGAGTTTCACCATCCCAGAGGGTGTAAGATTCCTCTCAAATCAAGGTTGGCTTTGCTATCCTCTCTTGAAAGAAGATAAAAAATTAAGACAGGTAAAAAATTAAGGAAAAGGAATCCTGAAATTCAGGAAGAATATCTGTGCTGTCTTATCTTCTGTTACTGTCTGTACAGTATGTTGAAACACGGTATTAAAACAGGACATGCTCCAACTTCCTTCCAGAGAGCAGAGGAGTCATCTCACCTACACTTGTGATGGGGAGAAGGTAAGAACAGATTCTTACTGTGTTCTGGATGCCATTACAACATAGAGGAGTCTCTTGTCATCAACCTCCATGAGAGTCCAGTGACTATTCAGAGATCAGTGCATGAGTTTGAAATGTTTCAAATATTTGTAGAAAGCTCAGATGTCTTACAGAGAAAAGGGTTCCTGGTCAATACATTAGCATTCATGCATCATAAAGAGAAAACAACATCAATTCTAAAAATCTTATCAGGAACGAAAGGGAGCAGCTGGCATCCATTCATTTTTCCTTATTTACACACATTTTCCCTAGTGTTCAACTTCATTTTATAGCCAATACAAAAAGAAATAAATTTTCTTTCCAGAAAATTAGATCTAAGATAAAGTTTTCTTTTGTAAAGAAGGGAAGTAAGATTACATTAGTGCTGCACTGGAGTAACGGTAGTGGAGTGATTCAACAGCCAGACTGCATCTGACATGTCAACCTCTGTGACAACAAGGTGGGTTGTTTTGTCTTTTAAATAAACTGCTAGGAAAGAGTATGAGTTAAGACTTTCAAAACTGCAATGGTAACATGCTGCTCATCAATGAACAAATCTACTCCCTTCCCTTAATGCTAGTGATAAAAAAGAGGTAGAAGTGATGCTTTACTTGCCATCATAACAAGACATTACTTATTGAAAAAACACTGGAGTAGGTTTTCACAAACTAAGCTATTTCAGAAGCAGCTGAATTAAGTGACCCTGACAGAAGCATTTTCTTCCTTTTTAGTTTTTTTTTATACTACACTTTATATTATTCATTTTATACTATACCTAAAGAATGATTGTCTTTATTAAAAACCATTTTAATATTGTAGTCATCTTTGCTTTTTTTTTCCAGTTCTAAATGAAGCAGTACCATACTTTTAACAATTATCACACCATAACAATAATAAAATATGTGTACATGTTCAAGTATAACATACATACAATGTTTAAAAATGACCAGGTAGCTCTTTATTTTTCTTCTTTCTTTTTAGTAAAACACAGAGGAAAAATATAAACTGAATAATGCTTATGACAGAAATGTTTCTGTTCCTTTGATGAAGGAAAAGAAAAAAATGAAGCTTCTGTTGTCCTAAGCAGCACTAACATCTGTTAATATACATCATATAGCTAATACCCCTTATGATGCCTTTTAAAAAACATTTAAAACCTTTTCTTTCCCTTAGGCATATGTACATACAAACCGGATAAACAACAGTAAATTACTAAAGCTTCACGAAATTATGCAGTAAGGTTGTATTAATTATATTTGTACATTGACCAATAAAAAAATCATGTGTTTCTTGAATACTATCTCCTTAGCACTAACCATGAAAAACTCCCACCGAATGTGCAGGGTGCTGCTATAAAATCTCAAATGGATTCATCTGATATTTTAAAATCTTGGCTTGAATATGAAAAAAACTTACAGAAAAGTAGAAGCAAATACAAAGGAACTGACTGCAAAGGAACAAGTTATTGCATATCAGTTGATGGACAGTAACTGTCTACTGGCACACAACGCATGGTCAATAAGAGGTCTTTTGATTTAGCCATCGATTTTCATGAATGAATTAAACCTGAAAACACGTGGAACACTTACTCACTTTAAGCTCACAAAAACTTTGGAGTTTACAGTGATAGGAGATCATAATTAAAGTACACATCCAATAAATAAAAAATGAGGAAAAGTACAACATGCAACAATATATTGTAAAAATTAACTTACGTAAGGAAAAAAAATACACTGGGCTATGGGTCTTTCTAGAGGGGCACGTTTAGTGACAGAGTATGGGACCAAAACAACTAAAGAACCTTTCTGAGTAAGGAATAAGGAAGTTTCCCTTGTTCAAGGGCAGAAACTGAAGAAGGGGCTAGACAGGCTTATTACTCTGAAAATCAGGGAATGAGAGAAGCAGAAACAGATTGGATGCATGCACTAATCATCAAATAATTAGAGAAAAATAACAGAAAGTCCTCTACTTATGAATCAGCTCAAAAAAATTAAATAAGCGAAGAGATATTTTCCACTACCACTAAAGGAAAAACTTGTGTGTGTGTGTAATCACAAAATTTTCCAATGCTTGGTACCTTAGCAAGGCACTGGTCAGTATCCTCGAGAAAAAGAGCAAATGTTTGTGCACCCATGACACAAGTTTTTGGCAGGCTTTCCTTCCTCAAACAACAGTTTGTGTTGTATTGCCTCTTTCAGGATTTTCACCACAGAATACAACAGAACTCAGACGGACCTAAAGCAGTGAGTCCCAAATCTAGCTCATCTGTGGATAAACAACACTGAGATAGAAGTGGCAGGGTAAAGCTAAACAAATGAAAACCATTATTCTGCGCAGTGAATGTAATAAAATTTGGCAACCTTTTAGCATGGCAAGATGATCAGGAAGATCACAGTCAGACTGAAACTCTGCCTAGCCCACCTATTCAGATGGCAAGGACAGCTCAGGAAGGCTTTGGACTGATGAACTATGTCTGGGTTTTTGCCCAGCTAAACATGTCCACAGTCAGCACCCCAGAACACTGCAAGGAAACATCCAACAGAACACAACTCATACGTTAATGAAGTATTTTAGTAATTGAAAGAGTTGGTTATTCTCACATAAGCCTGTGACACCAGAACCCTAAATACACAATCAGGTTGTCTGCACAGACTGTTGATGGTACTGGAACCAGCATCTTCGTGTTTGTTCTGACCATGGTGTGGTCAGACCTGGAGATGGGTGGGTTATAGATTGAAGGAGCTAAGAACACACTGTTGTCCCATTGCTTATAGGGGGCCAGCACTACCTGGCCATAAAGTACTTACTGTCACTGGCAAAAAATGGCATGGTACCTACCCCTAAGGTGCTACTTAAAATAAACATTGAAAAGGACACAGTGAAAGAGATTTAGGTACTGGAAAAAAATCTAAGCAGACAAAAATGCTGTACAGGTCTAAACAAATAACAGCAATTAAGAAACTGGGGAAGGTTTGACCCATGTACTAGAATAAAACCCACGTAAATCAAGTGAAATCGTGTGGGTGGCATAAAAAAACTTGGCTTCTAGAGCAAGCAGGCACAAGATTTCTTTGCATTCAAGATACCTCAGATCTCATTTTCACTTTCCAGAAACCAGCCTTACTAAAATATGTTGAGCTAGACTGGTGACAGCCCATATAAAACCTATGTTTGACACACATGAAGTATCTGACAGTCATTTACACTATAGGATGATGGGCTAGTGAGCGTGAGTAGATCAGCTTACAGTGCCAATGTCATTTAGATCATGCAAATAGTAGTTCTCAATATTCTTGTCCAGTTAATAGGCAGGTAAAAGAAATAATGAATCAAATAAATGAACCACCTACACTGCAGCCATACAGTATCTTTGGATGTCTCTGGTATGAACCTGTTAGATGTGTCCCAAGCAGCACCACTGACGTGCACAATATTTAGACACCATGTCTCTGCTAATATACCTGATATTGAGTGAACACTTAGGCTGACAAGCAACTTCAGCAACCGAAGGGTAGCAGCATAAAAACATGTACTGAGATCACTGACACAGGACAAATTCAGAAGCTTATTCTTCAGCTGCTAAAAAGAAGGCTAATAATATTTCTGATAATCAGTTTTTAACTCCTATAAAAGCTAAAAAAATATTTAAAATTTCTCATTTCTTTCTCCAATCACATTCTATTTTTTAAAAAAGCCCCAAAGTATTCTTAGGAGAAAGGTCTTCTTTGAGAAAAAAGAGCAAATGTTTGTACACCCCTGACACAGTTTTTGGCAGACTTTCCTTCCTCAGACAGCCGTTTGGGTTGTATTCACTCTCTCTTCTTCTTTTAATGAACTGTTCTTCTAATTAGAATTTCTTCTTCTAATGTTTCTCCATTAACCATGAAAACAAAAAATCAAGTTTCTACATTGAGCTCTTTTTTTCAGCCCACATAAAACCTTGTCATCTTCTCCAAGTCCATCAGGACACCACTAAACACATTTGAAGTTCTCTGGGCTAGAGTAACAGCGACATGATTTCCCTTTGTTATCTAGACAATTTATTTTCACATTGGCATCTGCTAATACCTTCAGTACAACCACCACATTTCTTCACACCCATTCAACAAAGGATGTTTCTTTGCTTATGTGAAACAAACAGTAATGGAAAACACCACTGCAGCGAAATTAGGACTTCCTGCAAAGATATCTGCAGTACTTCTCCTTTTCACAGAAAGATCAACGTTTAAGAAAAAGCTCTGGATTGGTTTTATTTTTCTTTAAAATTATTTTCTTATTACGCTTTAATATCTATCTTGCAGTCTCCTCACTGTTTATTTGTCTGACTGCTTCCCTTCACAACGTGAATAGCTTTGGGGAAGATGGAAACTAATGACCTAGCTAAGGTTTTAACCCAGACCCCCTGGTGTTTTACCAGCTGTGCTATTAGGTTAACTGGCTGAATCTCCTCTGCTTCTCTCTCTGATATTGCAAAACCCAGTCTATGTATAGCATGCAATAATGTTTAAATTTTTCCCACCCCTAAACCTCCCTCTGCTACTGCCTAGCCTTGAAATTCATATAATCTATCATTGATAAATTAGAATCTGGGGAAGGATCAGACAGATTACCCAGATGGTAGCCGGGGAAGAAATATCCAACCTTTTCCTAATGCAAACCTTGCATAATGCTCTCTGATGCAAATTTTAAGTGCTATACTGAGGACAGAGAAGGAAAGACATTTGTGGAGATGTTGATGCACTGGCTAAACAAAAAAACATTGCTCATCCACCATGTTACACATAATTTGTTATTGTAACATACCTTACACAAGATGATTTTACTATGGTGCTTGAAAAATCAGGGCAACAGTGACTTGTAGCACAAAAGCCTGCCCTCCCAACTGCCCCCAAAGCGAATCCTTAATTTTAGTAGGTAGATTGGACTGCTAGAATTAATCTCAGCAGCAACAATAAAAACCTGAGGACTATGTCTGCTTTGTACAATCAACATTTGTCCAAGTTTGCCTAATAACATGCATACTTAGGAAAATCACGGAGGAGAGCAAAGAAGGAATGGCATTTTTAAATGTATAATATGCAAGGCCTGCAGGCTTAACAGTCTAAATTTCAGGTTTGAAAAATTTACTCTCCCCACAGACTGCTGTTCCAAGGTTCCTTGGATCAACTCAGATCTTCTTTTTCATGAAGTAAATATACTGAATACCATGATATATATACACACACACACACACACACACATATATATTTTGTGGACAAGACTAAAATACACGATGTGTCTTTTCTGTCTTGCACACATGTAAAATAAACCATAATGTTTTTTCAAAAACACAAAATCAGTGTGTTTTCCTCAGTCCCCAAATGCCTTTGTATCAGTCTTATTTTTACTGTGATTTATGATTTTACTGATTTTACTCTTCCTTGTTTTGCAGCTGTTCCCTGACGAGCATTTATTCTGCAGCCTTTTGGGATCCTTTGTGATAGAAAGAACTATCCAGTGTTAGCTATTAATATATATATTATATAGATTTCAACTCGCTGTCCTATATATTAACTTAAAATGACATAAAATGTCTTAGATCAGAGGTTCTTTATCTATAGAGAAGCTTCATAAAAAGGTTAATTTAGTTTCTAAGGGAGTAGAGTGTCCTGAAAACAATGGTGCTGTTGAACAGGCAGACCACAGGCAGCTCCCAGTTTATAGGCCACCACGGGAAGCTGTCCCAGGGACAGGGGTCATACCCAGTAACTTTATATCAAGCCTGGTGACAGCAACATTGACTGTCACTTTGTCAAGTTCTTCATCAGTAACTGCTGTGGCTTATCTTGCTCCCTGAGCCCAGAGGCAGGGAATTTGACAGCTGCCTAATGAAGTCAGTGGAAACTTCTCTATTGAGAAGTCTCTCTGCTGGCAACTATATAAACTCTCTCAGAATAAGTCAATTTTGCTCCCTAATTCAAAAAGAGAATCCCCACTTTAGTTTAAAAAATGAAATAAAGATTCATCCTCAAGTATAACAAGATTTTACATCAGCAAGAAGAGTGCAATGACCATCTGCTAATATACAAAATGTATTTGTTGAGACCCGACTCTGGGTTTTGATGGTACAGATAACTTCAAATCCTACTTCTGCAGTTTTGCTGTCTCCCAGTGTGGTTTATCACATGTAAATCATACCCTTTTCTGCTTCAATTCTTCTTGCAGATGGCCAGTACTGCCACGTATTTAGTGTAGGCCACAGATCATATCAATCTAAAGCTGAGACTGGCTGGTGTATATTTGAAACCCAAGTACAGTCTGAAAACAACATCCTGAAATGGCAATTGATTTCTTTAACAATTAACCTGTTTTGGCAGAGTAACATAACTTCTAATGCTCTTGGGCAAGAAAAGCAGATCTTCCTGAAGTGCCTGAGAGACAGACACAAACCTATTCACTCCAGAGCTCAGTGAGAAAAACTGTAACCTTTCAACCCAGAAATGTTGATTACTAATTAAAGTAGACATATTGTGGGTTTTTTGCTCATCACACTGAGACTACATTTCAGTGCACTTCTACTGTCAAATTAAAAATACAGAGGTAAAAACGAACCATGGCCTGATCCTTTTTAAAAACTGATGATAAATTTAGCACTCACTAAATTGAGAAACTACTGTAGTTTTTTGAGTCACCAAAGAAGTTTAGCGCACAGTTCTACTGCTTGGCTTTGCCATCACATATAGATCTGCTCTGTGTACTTGTATGCATCATGTTCCTACTTCATCACGTGACTTGAGATGAAAAAGGTATGTTTTACAGAGTTAAGTGTGACAGTTTCAACTAAAACCTGCTTTTCCTCCTTACGTGATGCACTTTTTCTGGTTGTTGAGGGCATAATTCCTCTAACCCCAGTTTTCTGGGCATGAAGATTTCCTCCCAGCCTGGCATAGTGTTCCTACATACCAGGCAGAGCTCAGCTCCTCCGCACTGACCCACTTGGAGCGCTATGTGCAGAAGAGGCACTCAAAAATACCTGAGGCTTTGCACTCAATGCATGTCTCAAGCATCTTTCTTTAAGAGCCTGAAACACTTCAGTCTGCATCATGTAAACTTATTACCAAGTCTGATTTAACCTTAAGTGGTGTCATCGTTAACATGGCAAGCAGAAGAATTTTAATGACAAGAATCATTTTATTCTCTAGCTCCTCAGTGCTCTGAATAGATCCCAAAATCCCCAAATGAGAGCAAAAAACGTATTCTCAGGGAAAGTCTTTTTAAGATCTAAAAGCAAACTACAGTATCTTTTTTGTTACAATAAGAATTCTTTGATCTATTTTCTTCCTTTTGGTTTGTCTTTTTAAGAAGAAAATAGATTTCAGGGAAAAGAATCTCTACCATTGAATGTCAGTATTAAGCCATAAATCTCATCAGGAATTGTAGGCGCAAAACACCCAATTGGTATTCTGTGTCTTCCGCACAAGTAAAAACATTTATATTTTGTTAGAAGAAAATACATGACTGTAGAATTTATGTGATGACTGTGTACAAATAAGCATGCCCAGAAAACAGTTAAAGGGGAGAAAAATACCTATATGAAATCTAATGAGCAAATTAGGAAATTGTAGTTACAGGAATTCAGTTGCTACTTAGTGTTTATAGGGAAGCACAAAGAGAACATCAAAATGCCCGATCACATCCCATCTGTTACTACCTCTTGCTGGATAACATCTTGGCTGCCAAAAAAGCTATTTAAATTTACTACATTACAGCTACTGATAAATATCACTTCTGTGAAGATCTAATACTAAATAAGGACAAGATCTGAGGATAAACCTTACAAGCAGTTGTGTCAAAAAGATCCAAATTTTGCTTACTATAACACCTGTACTCCTACAAGCCTGCAGTTTCTTATTCCCTGTCTCTGATATGTTTTTAACAGAGCACATAACTGTACAACAATCCTCAAAAGCTGGATCATGTCAACAATGGAAAGAAATAAAGCTCGAACAGTAAGAATGACAGAAAAAACTAAAAATGAAAAACTGCTGGGAGAAGGTGATGGAGAAGGTGGCGACTTCTATTCAACAATTTTGGAGGTGCTTACTCTGGGCACTGTCCACATAGATCTGACAGAATGCTGCCATGAAAATGCCTCAAGCAATGGAATACATTTTCCAGCACATCACAGCAGCTGCAACAGCAATTCTGCTTGCAATCCATGTCCAAAAAGAAAAGTTCTCAGTGGTCCTATTTCAGCATATCTCAAGGACTAATTAAATCCTCATTACTATCTTCTAATTATTCCAGTGCTCTGGGATTTCACTCAGCAAGTCCCCAGTGGTGCATTAGATGAAAAGGGTTAAATAACCTGTGTTGATTTTGAGACTCCAGATCTATTTCAGACCTTTAGCATATCATCAGCATTATCATGAATATTTAACTATGTACCGCTGTGAAAATTATAAGGGGAAAACAATTAAAGATTTTTTAAAAATTAATTCTGACCCATATACATTTGCACTAATAAATAAGGCTTCTTTAAGTATCCCCATTATGAGAGTGCTCGCCAGAGTAATAATGTGAAGTCATTAACTGTTTCCATTAAATTCAATGGTTTTTAGGAACTCCCAATTCACTATTTTAATATAAGACTGAAACCTGACATGTACATACCCAACTGCATAAGCATGAAAAATACTACTTAAAAGCAGGTAAGTTTTCTGAGCTTTTTCAAAATTAGGTAAGGAACCATTCATTCCTGCAGGGGGTAAAAGTGCCTATTTCAACATTATTGTGACACATATTCATTCTCCTAACAGTGCTTGAACAGGTGAGTATTTGTATAGGCAGATGGAAATCTCCATTAGTTTACAAAAGTAAGAATGGGAGTATAAGCTAAAGGCCAAGACAAAGGTTTCTTTTTCACACTGCAGCTTCAGGAAACTAATTTAGGGTGTTAATTGGGATATGCTGGGTTTCTATTTGATCCCTAGAAGTAACTACTAACTCATTGAGCAGTTCTGGCTACTAAGGACATCCTCAAAGTGCAGCTTCCAAAACTTAAACAAGTGAGTAGGTACAGCTGAATATAAGGAACTCAAGAGACTGTGTGTACCTCAACTATTTGCCGAACGGTCATGACAGCTGTGGTATCATTGCTGCCCTACCTCTGGGCCTGATGCAACAAAAGCTTATAAAAAGCTTTGAGTTCAATAAACACAAAAATTCAACCCCCTACTTTTGATCATACAAAGAAAAGTCTGGAGTAGATATATCAGAAAAAAAGAGCAAAACATGCATCCTCCTTCCCCCCAAAAGCATAGCAAATTTAAATGACTACCTCAATTAGTCATGACTACATTGCCATTATGGTATCCCCAAGTAAAGGTAATTGTTGGGATTCAGCAGCAGTTAATACACATGCAGGTAGAGCAGCCATGGCCACTCCTGCTTTTCCAAGAGACTTCTGACACCAGACCTACACAGCCTGCTCCCTCTATCCCCAGAGCTGTCCAGCTCTGACAGTCCATTATGATGTATGGGACTTACTTCAAGTCCCAGTACTTTTAAAGACACATGAGCTGAGACATAGCTTATGTATATAAAAGTAAATATAATTTCTTGTTACCTAGGTAGACAACCTTTGTTTGTAGAACTAAAACCATTTCACTGATTTGGCATCAAACAACAATGGCCAGTTACCAATTCTGGGACAAGAACAGAAGTCCCTAGGATAGCATGCTCCATTTACACTGACCAGGTCCAAATGTCCTACAGCTCGAGCAGGAAACGAAAGATTTTAAAATTATTTTTAAAAAGTAAGCATTTTCATGCTTATTACAGAAAGCATGAAATAAGCTATATAAAAAAAAAGCTGAAGAGTACAAAAAAATCCAATCCCCCAAGAAATTTCTATTGCTGTACATATGAACAACAATACTGCTCCTCTCCTTCTGCACATAGAGTGTACATGTAAAAATATGCTCACTGCTTCATGCTGCACTGTATGACAGGGAATGTATACTCTCAGGCAGGCAAACATAAAAATCCCTGCTGGGTGCTGAGCAACCATGGAATGCAGGGTAAAATACAGTCAAACACTAAGGTAAGTGTAAACTTAATGGTTCAAGGTAGTGGTTTAGCATCCAAAAGTGTTAAAAGCTCAGACTCCACCTGTCAGTCAAGCTTCATGATAGCTGATAAATAGCATTTTTTTCAAGTATTCAGAGCAGAAGATTTTGCTTAAGAAATGAATACTAGTCCTTTGTTTATCCAATTCTCTCTCTAAACAAGGAAAGAAATGCTATACAAAGTGCAAACCCAAACAACATTACCTTATCGAATGTAGTGTCACTGGGGTTTTTGTTTTCATTTTCATTTATTTTTTTCTTTTCTTTTTTTTGGAGAAAGTGTATCAGTAAGCCGAGAGTTTAAATTACTGTAAGGATCAGGTGTCCTTAGCAGCAACGATTTTCTGCTCAGGTTTTTATCAGTAAATGACAAGCACCTTCCCTTTGAGCCCCCATCATTCCCCCTCCTTCCTTTCTTCAAGTTCAGTGGAAACCAGTTCAAGAAAGCAAAGGAATCAACTAATGTAACAGCCTTTTTAAAAGGTGAAGTTTTCCATTTCAAAGGAGCCTCTAATCAATGACAGTGCACAAAAGGGAATGCACGCATGTTTATGTGCGTAAGGCACAGACTTTAGAGAAGCTTTGGGGAACATGTTCTGCAAAATCAATATGATCCAGCTAGTTACAAATTTTGAATCTCCCCCATGAACCAAATGGACTTCTTATACAAGCTGGGTCACAAGATCATGCACATTACACCAGTTTTTGCATATGAAGTGTTCAAAAACTGCAACATTCCCAAAAACATTTTCTCTAAGAAAATACCTACAAATCTCACTGCAGAGAATAAAAACCAGACTAAATCAATCTGTAAATTTTAATTCTTTCACTGTTATTTACTTGTTTGATTTCCCAGTTATAGCACCTGTCTTCTCTGTTTTACTTCTGAATACCCCTCTGCCTCTCCTGACCATATAATGACCCCCAGTTTTGTTCTACAGCAGAACAGAGAGGTTTGATCTTTCCAGCTCTGTCAGACCTGCATAACTCATCCCCCAAAGTCAGGTGAGGAATACGCACTGCAGAAACAATTGTTACTGGGTAATATAACATTTTGTGCCAAGACCCAGTTGTGCCAGGAAATGTAAATATCTTTGTGAGATGTTTGGGTCTTTAAAGCCTCCATCTGATCCATTCTTGCTGCCTTGTGACATCTATCACACAAGGCATCATATACTTGTGTTGGATACTGAGGCCATCCTTTTTCTCACCAAACATGCACAGTATTCTAAATTTTTTAAAGGGGAAAATAAGTCTCTGCACTAACAACCGAGTATAAAGAATGACCGGAAAGGAAACAAAACAAATGAGCATGGAATTCTGTATTTCATGTTCTCATTAATCAGCAGTCCTGGAGGAGGGGACAATCAGCCCAGAAAAATAGCAAAAATTAAGACTCTCTGCTCTTCTTTGTGAGTCCTCTTAGCTCCTCCTGGATGCTATCCCAGAAATTTGTCATTCTGTGAGTTCAACTTGTTTCACTGCGAGAAAACTTCTAGTATTTATGGTATCCCCATATGGTGCTACTTAGGATATTTCTGGAAGCAAGACATTTTAGGAGGGGCATTTCATAAATAACTCCATGTTTATCACAGTTACCATGTGTCTGTTTTGCAAGCCTGTCACTGGCACATGTTAACCACTGCATGGACAGGATGCCCAATTTACAGCAGTTGATTGTATGTACGGCCATGCAACAAAGCTGTGACAACTATCTTCCATGAGCTAGGGAGGAAGGAGGTGAAAGGAAAAAGGCTTAAAAGTTAAAAAAGGTAACATTAATTTAAAAATGCTCTGTTTATTTTTGTGAGCACTTGCTAGGAAGCACCCTTTTAGAACCGTGCTGTTGCCTACAATGTTTTCCCTTGCAAGATTTCCAAATGTTTGAACCATTTGACCTAAATATTTGATTTCCTTTTATATTTAAAGATATTTTTATCCTAGAACTGGATAGAGGACTATCGTGTCCATGCAAAGACAGAGATGAGAGTTTTAAGAACAGTAGCAAAACTGTAGTGCTCATAGTGAGCACTATTTCTGTATATCTTAATTTCAAGATAGACAAGAATAAGTTGTATTCTCTAAGACATGACTCAAGTATTTACAGAAACTGCCTTTATACCCTGGGCATTCATTATATTTTGAGAAAACCTTGTTTTCAATTATAGTTTGGTAAAACCTGCTATTCCATTGCTCTTTCCCCATCGAAGGAACACCCCCCAAGCCTCTTACAATGAAGACTGTCATTATTTTCCCTGGGAGAAGAAAAGAAATACCAGGAAATCTCACATGGCTAATGTGCATCTGAAAATGAAGGTTGCATTTGACACCGACTAAAAAAGCCCCAACACCTAACAAACCTCGGTCCTGTGGCATTGGTGACTGGCTCAAGGCAGGGTGGGAGCTGGATTCTGACTGGCTGCCAGGAGGCTGCGGTGGCATCTGACTGCCTGTAACACACAGAGAAAAAAGGGAAAACAGACTTGCTTTTAACATTTCAATGCACAAAACCAAGCCTTGCTGCATTTTTCAACCACTCAACATCAAAGAAATTACCAACTGTATAAGGTAAAGGCAGAGCTCAACAGGTCAAACTTTTTTCATATTTTTTTTCTTTTATTTTTTGAAACCCATGTAGGAAACATGCACAAACATATTTAGCAACAGGCATGGTGAAATGTTCAATTTTGTATTGAGCTAGTTCCCAACCTCACCAATATGATCCAATTTATAGCTGCAAATCTCCTGACACATATTTCTGTTAGAGAGTTTAACAAAATCCAAGTCTGCTGAACAATAGGGCTCATCCTGCTGAGCTTAAACTGGCCTCCAGCCAGGCAGACATGGACTGCTGCCAACAATATTACCAATGAAAAATTTGGTCAATACAAAAATGACTAATAACAACAGTTTAAAAACTATTTTGATGAATCAGTGGTTTCAATATTGTTTGAATGTCCATGTAGAATATGGGAATAAACAATAATATGTAGGTGCATGTGGTGAAAGTGAAGCATGTTTGAAAGAGATCAGAGAGAAAAGGGGTATCTTATTATTCAAATAAAAGCAAAGGGAAGTTATTTATTAAAATAATTAGCCAGAACAGACAGATCCATTTTTATTACTTCGTTCAAAAGACATCCAGAGAATTCATCCACTGCTGTCTGCCCACTCAAACAAGAACAGCACTCACAGTGCTGTCTGTGAGGCTCAGGACACAAAATCTTCCCTTTCAATGTTAATGGATAATAAAGCAGGCTTTTATTGCACTGATACAAGTCACTCCTCTGGGTCACCATTCAACATCATGTGAAGCAGGGAGGTCAATGCTACCACCCTCCCAATGCCCCAAGGGCCTTGTGCCTAAGAGTCAACTTGTCACAGGAGTACAATGAGACCTGGAGATCCCCTAGGACTCCTCTTCACTCCTGGTCTGAGACATGCCTACTTGTGACAGCCCAAGAGGCTTGAAGACCACCTCAGATTAAGCAGCAAATATATACTTTACGCATTTAGACACTGCAGTGATGAGCACGGTATAAATAGCAGGAGACAGATTTATATCCCTCATCCTCAGAAAGTGTTCAGATTATTTTCCGTTTGAAAGAAATGGAACGAATAAAAACAGAGGCAATAGATTTGTGCCTGCTGAGACTCATTTCCTCCTGCTCAGCAGCTGCCCCTCCGCAGTGCAGGAGCAAGAATCCTGCGGGCAGTCCTGGCGCTGGGAGCTGGGCTGACAGCGGGGCAGCAGGGCCTGCTCTTTAGAGCCATGAAGAGCCCCAAGTTGGACATAAAAGCAGGAAAGCAAATGTGTCTGCTCTGCCCTGTCCCCTTCCCATCCTCAAACCAACTGAGTCTCAGCACCAACTCTGAAGAAAAGCCAGACGGATAGAGAACAAAAAGAAAATCTATAAAATGTGGAGTGTAACCACTGCCTAGCTATTCAGATGAGGTGCATTTGCACCAAAAACATGACACTCAACATTACCAGGAGCAGCTGTGACAACTGTCTCAGAGATGCAAATACTGGACTAGAGGCAGAATTGTACCTCTAAAAGACTAAACATGCCACTCAGTGCCTGAGGCTTTGGCATCCATGGCCCATTCACGAACTCTGAGGCATATGACAATAATAATGAAAAAACCCAGATTGTGTTTTGATGTCACTCAAGAGCAGGCTGGGGAGACAGTAAGTGCCTTCATTATAATGAACGCTTTTGGCTTGACAGGAAGTGACTCAAAAACTGTAAACAAACAGCAATTCCATGTGAACACAGGGCACTGCCACTTCCACTGTGTATGCCCGAGGCACTGCTATCAGACAGAATACTTTAAGTAGATCAGAACCATCTAAGATTTTTGCAAACACTTAAAAATATTAATAAAGGCAGGGTAGTCATGACTGCACCACACAGCCCTCAGCAGGGTCCCCCTTTAGGTGGAGGCTTGACAACTTTGAGAGATGCTATAGTGCATAGAATAACTATGCTAGGCAACATATTTTGCGTATTATACAAGGTCTCTATTTTTTACATGGATAATAACATCAGTTCTCTGTCAGGAACCTTATCCTGCACAGGCAGATGTGCAAGCATAAACCACGAAAGTCAAAGCCCAGAACCGCACACGTACAACATGATGCAGTTTTATCAGACTCCAGAGTTTTGCAAATTTATTGAAATTATTAGCCTCTGCAAACACTAATGCTATTTTATCAGTACACTTTTTTACATTTACTTCTGGTTTTTTCCTGTATTCAACAAGCTTTAAAGCAAATTTTTTGCTTCACAAAGGAAAACTACTTCATAAACATACTCTAACGACAAACTTTCAGGAGAAGTATCTGCTATGCTAAGTATCAGTGGGTACTACAGATTATCCAGATGCTGGACATCAAGGTATTGCATCAAAATGTTTTCAGTCAAACTGCCATTTTATTCTTAGAAGCGATCTGAAAGGTAAAAGGAGGCTAAGCACCCAAATACCTTTGAAGACTTGAACTGAACTCTTAATTTGGGTATCTAACTCCTATTGATTGGGAGCTGATGACAGGACTTTAAAAACCTTTGAAGATCCTGTCTGCCATGCTTTTTAAGTTTCTTTGTCATGAAAAGAAATGACCTTAAAGATTTTCCATTTCTTTCCTTTAAATGATAGTAATCCTTCTCTCTTTCAACCAGTACTGCAGTTGTGATTCTTGGAAGACACTTTAAATAATACATTAACAGACTTTTGTATTTTATTAGGGAAGGGAAACTTCGACAAAAGAAAAACAACCTCTCTTCTTTTTTAACATAAATTCTACAGCTATTTAAGAGAGAAAAAAAAATCCAATAACTTTTTTTCACTGACAGACTACTGCCTCTTTTGAGCCAATGATACACAGATGGAAGTTTAAACGGGGATGACCTTTTCCCCTGTTTTGTACAGCACTATTGCCACATTGGTGAGATACTCCACCTGCCAAAACTTATCCAAAGTGAATACTATGGATGTTTCACAATATTTTTATTATGCAAAATCACAGAAAATGCAATAATGTGCATCAAAAGGATAGAAGCTGCCACACTATTTCTTTCCCCTTTATTTAAAAGACCAAAACACTGTTCAAATATATATAGCTATCTAGTAAAATTAGTTGTTAAAGCTACCAAAACCAGTAGTCTATGTAATATAGTGTCTACTACTAAAAAAACCCCAACGGTCAACTGAAGAGGTAAGAAAATTTAAAAATGCTTAATAACATATTTGTAAACTGGTTTTCTATTTTTAAAGTATGTGAATTGCTTTTAAACATTTTGCACTTTGAAAATCTACACTTCAAATTGAGTCAGGAGAGACTGCACAGCACCTTTGGAAGAAATGGACTGACAAAAGCACTAAACAGTGATTACATTATGACTACAGCCATGCAGTTAAACTGTAAAAGGTAAATTCCTCAGAGCCAACAAAGCAAGCAAGAGCAGACCTTTGATATACTGCTGAGGAGGGGTCCTTACAGTCAATTACAGTCCACATCAGTAACATTTTGAAACAAGCTGAGGGCTCTCTGCTCCCACCACTGTAATGACACTGGAGGATGCTCAGCTGCAATACCCTGTACCAGCTGCATAGCACCTCACAGAACTATGCCTGAACAATTGAATCAAGAAAGCACTTCAGTGCTAACAGGTTCTCTCTGGGAAATTACTAGTTAAGGGGGGAAGGAGGGATATCAGCATAGGAATTTTAAGGTGTGTGAGGAACTAGCAAACAGGAGGGTGGGGGACTGATCATAGCCTGTGTTAAAAGGGGAACACTAGGCTGAAGGAAAGGCAGAAATTAAAGATCTTGTAGCTTGTCTTTGGGACAATTCCCAATATAATTTAGGAATTAAGAGCTAGAACTGGATTTAATGATATTGGCTGATCACAAAGTAGGGAATTTTAGTCAATATAAAAGATGATAAAAATACTACCTAAGAAACCCTTTGGATCACCTTTCGGGTTGGAGTATCAAAAATGCAAACATTTATATTCACAGAAACAGGCCTTTTGTAATGGAAGAGCTGTAGGTTATAAGGTAGAAATGGGAGAAGAAAAGGAAGGAAAAATCTGACCATATTTTTTGACCTAAAATGGTTGTAACTTACGAACAGTTGTAACTAACCATTTGACGTGCCACCAAAAGAAACAAATTTATTACTAGGATGAATTAGGAGGACTGTTTCCAGTAGAGATAAGACAACACAACATCCTTGCTGATGTGTCACTGGTGAGCCTTCATACAGACAAACGGAGAAAGTTTAAAAGTTAGCTGGAATGGGAACCATCTACCAGCATGACATAACAGGAGGCTCAAAGAGCAAGTATTATTTAGTATTACAAAAACTGAAGCTGTGATTTTGTGACTTCTTTCTAAAAATACATTTGCAGCTAAATATCAAGGAGGAAAAAGATCATGATGTGTAGGATGATAATCAAACCATTACTGGAATTTGAAACAACTTCCTTTTAGGAATAATGAGGTCCTGAAAATCTAGTGATTAAGATGAAATCTGATAAAATAATGGGATAATCATCACACAGTAGATGTGACAGTAAAGGCTTACACACCAGAAGGGACATTCTGGGTCTCAGATCCCTACATCAGAAATGAAAGAACATAAGTAGGCTTCTATATGGGAGCGTTTCAAATGAGCTTTTCAGGAAATTTAAAGTGAGGCAAAATGACCTCAAAGGAAAGAAATTTTTCTATGGGTAGCGTAAAGCGAAACTGGTCATGTGTTTTGTGTTATCTCTTCATCTCACAAAGCCTATGACCCCTTAAGAATAAAGACGATTTTCTTCCTTAATTTATGCATTGTAGCCAAGCTTCCTGTTGTATCAACAGCATTTTTTAAATGACTTATTCATTCCAGTAAAAACCAGGGGCTGTCTGCATATCCTGTCAAATTAAGACATAGAAAATATTAAAACTTCCTCATATCTATGCAGTAATCTGAGTGCAGATGTTTTAAAAGGCCTGAGACATGAGGACCCTTTCAGATACAGCAGCTGTGGCTGTGCTGGGATACAGAGAGTCAAGTACACTCAGACTAAACCTTCTGGCTTTGCTCAGTGCCATACTGAGTAGGAAGTGAAATAATTGTTAGTACTGCCTGCACTGACAATGGGCTTGGTGTCAAGGGGCAGGAAAGCAAATATATTGCCCTCCAGGGCCAAAGCTCATTTTGCTCCAGAGGGGAAGGGAAAGCAGCAGCAGACACTGCCAGGAGGGTCTGTTTCATCCATGCCCCATCCAGAAGTCACCTCTGCATTTGGATCAAAGTTAAGCACTTTCTCCTGAGATTTTGGAAACAAGCCCAAAGCAAGCTGTCAATGGGAATCTTCAAAAAGCTGCGACTCACCTGGATAATGAGTGGCTTTCCAGTAGGTTATAGCAAGCACCTGTCTGCCTGAGGACTATTCCTCTCCAACAAATTCCAAAATCTTGCTGCAAACTGTGAAAGCACTAGAGCTCTTCAAAATTAAGGATGCACCATTTATTTATTTGTATAAGTGAAGACATAAGTCAGTTTAAATCTAGGAATCACTGCTTTTCTATCCTCAGTAACACCCACTCCAGACTTGTAATATCACTTTACAGTTATGAGAAGTTTCATTTGGAGGAATGAAATTCTTTCTGCTTTCACCTCTGCCTAACTCCCCAACCATTTAATGCATTATTTTCATTAAGCTTGGGAGAATTTCCAGCCCAGTGTATTTCTGCTGGAGGCCAATCCAGCATGGTGCAGCCCAGGATAGCAACCAGTTAAATCTTTTCTAATCCCTGCATTCAGAAATGGTGGCTCACAGCAGCTGGCACACAGGAACTGAATAGAGCAGGCAAGCTCGTATTTCTCTCACCAGGCCAAATTAATAAAAACAAAACCTGATTTCTCCTTCTCATTTTCCTATTCTTCCTGCTCCCCAATATTTTTCCTCTTTCAAACAATTTTTTTTTATTTCGTTTGAGAAGCCTAATGTTTGGCTGTCTTCTGAAGAAACGGGCACAGTGACAGATGAAAGGCCGTATTCATCGCCTAATTCAGAATAGGAAAAAAACGACTGCTGTGCATTTAAGATTCTAACAACCTTGCAATTTTGTAGAGCCGTTTTCCCTTACCCGTTCTTTTGAAGAAATCTGCTTTTATTCTGTTAATAACTAACCACAGTTGCAGCAGCATGGATCCGATTAGCAGTTCTTACGCTACAAAGGGTGGGGGGGGGAAGGCTGTGAACAGGGTTGCCAATTTGTCCACTTGGGTCCCCAGGAGAAAGATTAGATGAGGTGCTTGCTCCTTTCTTCCCCACTTGCTTGCTGCTCTGCACTAGACAGACTTCTTCAAAGCTCAGCCACTGACTTAATTTCTTTTTTTTCCCCCTCTAAAGTCTCGTTTAACCACCCCTCCACACATTTTGCACTCTGTGTCACCACGGCCCTCCAAAGAGACGGCGTGAATTGGTACGAGAGGGGTTGGGAGAGGCTGTGGCCGCAGCTTGCCAGCACCATCTCTCACACCTCTATGGGGCCTCTGAACTGCTTTTAGATTTTGTAAATTATATTTTCTTAAATTTCTGCAAACCGCTGGGAAAGTGTCTATGTTCTTTAGGGAATGATCCAAACCCTGTAATCATACTGTGTTTTCTTCACTCTGTCCTTTTAAGCCTTCCATAAAAATGGCAGTTTTGCTTGCATTTAGACTGAAGTAGGAGATTGCAAAGGGTTGTATGGATTTAGTAATCCGTAATTACTTGGGACGTATCATTACATGTTTGTTAATGCAAAAAGCATATACTTCAGCTAGTGAAAAACCATTCTCAATTTCTTTATGTCAATTAACCAGAATATAAAATTGTAACTGATGCAAGTGTTAAATATCTAAAAGCTCCTAACAAAGCAGACAGTAGTACTTCTTTCTTACATTTGGCTCATTTCTTCCTTCCAGAAATGAAACCTACCCTGCCATACACCTGAAACTTAGAACTACAGAATTCCACTCAGGGATTTAATCCAAGTTCCAAAAGGAAGAATTTTTCATTAGCAATGCTCATTCTCTAGACTACATTTATAACTATGAGGAGGTTTTTTTCTCTAAGCTGTTCCTCATGGTGTCAACTGAATTTAAGAGCCCAAGAAGCACAACAGATGTAGGAGACATACACTTCTAATATTTGCCACCTAATAAAAATCTTAATTCCTAACTTTAACATTGCCAGATCCTAAACAAACCATATGTCAATTTTCATTTGTGATATCTGCAGCGTAAATACATGCAGAAAAGGATGGGTGAATGTGAACTGAAACTGCTGTTTCTTATCTGTATTTCTTTTCCCTTGATCCAGCTACATGTAAGAATTTCTCAGAATAAATATTCATCATCAAGCAGCATTAACTCGGAAGACCATCAATGATGGAGTTTGAGTCCTCCCTGCTCTTCCTGGCTCTCTCAGGTTTAGCAAGCAGGTGGACATTGGAGCAGCACTATGTGGCAATGAACTATTTAGCTAGTCCTGCCTGTTACTCCTCATACTATGTCATTGCCTGTGATTAACGAGTGTTTTAGTAGCAAAGTGTATGTGCTCTCACTAATACTACCCTCAAAAGGAACAAACTCTTAGCTAATCTAGTTTTTCTTATTGCATTATATTGCAAATTACACAGCCCTGTTCTCAATGGTTCTCAGGGACAGGGGAGAAAAGGGCAAATTGAATGCATAAAGGACAAAAGTACCTTGTGGCAAACCTGCTTCCAAAAACCATTTGGTGGGTCTGATCTCCCTAGAAGACAAGATCTATCATGCCATATTTCATCTTGCCCGACAACGATAAGCTCCAAAGACTGGTGCATAAGCGAAGTAATTCTTCATGTATTTTTAATCAACCGAGAACTTTCATCTGGCGAGCTCCCTCTACAAGGTCACACGTACCATGCACAGCCACGTGCGTCTCAGGCAGTTTGCAAACACCAAGTCCTATGTCAGCTTCTGTTTGGAAGGGGGAGTATCAACATTAGCAAGCCCTGGTTATATCATTTATAAACATGCAGATGTGGATTATTAAAGATTAATGCATTTTGGGATTGGTGTCGGCATTCCGTTTGTCTCACGCCGAAACCAATTCTGTTCTTCATTAGTCAACGACAACCTACATCACCCTGTTGTGGAAGAGAAATCAAAGGTGCAAGCATGAATTGAGAATAAGTGATGAAACTGATTACTAAGAAACTTAACGGCTGTAATCAATCAACACATCACAACAATTTGAGTCCACTGTTATCTGGAAATGGGGAACAAACAGAAAAGCTTGCCAACGGAGTGAATTGTTCTTTTGTGTTTGCTTTCTAAAAACCTACTTTGCAATTTGACTTCCATATCTACCTACAGAGCAATGCTGTCAAAGGGATGCTCAAATCTTTCAAGCTGCAGCTCAAACTGCATGAATTTCGTCTCTAAGAAGGAAAAAGGATACCTTGTTTTTCATTCATTTTTTTAAAAAAATGTTATTTGGAGGTAGTGAAAATGCTCTTCTTTTGAAGCTAAGTGGCTATTTTCTAGCTGGGACAGAATTAATTCAAGCCATATTTTTAATTGTTCAGATTCCTTATTCTAAGGAGGGACACACCACGTATCCGTCTAGCCAAGTCTGACACTAACTATGAAGCATGAAGGCTGCTTTAAATATCTCTAATGGCAGTGATACATAGTCCATTGAAAAACTGAAAACTGCAACAGCCTATCCCATCACAGAAACCAAACCAATTACGACATTTATGCTCTATTTTATCTAGGTATAACAACCATCTGTCAACAACAACAAAAACACACTGATAGAGATGTGAGAGACTTTTCCCATTTGCTCATCAATCACTGCTTAGTATTGCAAGGGACGAGGGAGTGAAAGACAACCTTTTCACTTATGATAAAACACAAATTAATGCCCTATTTGCCAACACAAAGAGAGACAATCCATGTTTGTGTAGCCAAGTAATGACAGAGTAAAAAACCCCAAATGTTCAAAAACAAGTACACGTCGTTTTAATTTTCTTGACAAAAACATATGTGGGTTGAGCAAAAAAAGTTAGAAAGAAATGAAAAGGTTAATGATCAAATGTAAACAATAATTGTCCAAGGATGGCCTTAAAGCATACATCTGAAACTAACAACAAACATACCTGTAAAATCTTGGTGGCTGTGTTTAAGTATATTTGAATTTTATTATGTGAAGCAGAACACATGCATAATTATGCAAATATTTTAATTGGATTTCAACAGCCCTCATACTCTAGATGGATTTAAACAAGCACGGTGCTACCAATGACTCACAGAGCTACAAGAAGTGGCCTGTCATATGCATGCTGCCAGAGTGTCCACAGCAGCAGATGCCCTGCCATGCTGGCTGCTCGGCCATTGCCAGGATGATGAAAACAGGTCTGGCAGGAATCAACAAAGAGGACACACCAGATATGGGGCAGAGCACAGCTATGGGGATGTGAGCACCACTGATTTGGCCATCTGCTGGAGGTTTACACGAAGCCTTTATAAGGTGCTGGACAACTCTCAGTGCTGTGCTCCCCAGACCCCTCAGGAGGTTCAGTGCATGCAGCAGAAATGTTTGTCTCCGGCTGACACAGAGATTCACCTATATACCAGATATGAAGCAACTGAAACTACTTAAAACTAAAGCCCATAAATGACCCCTAAAAAATAACCACCACAGGGCATGCTGGTTTTGGTGATTTACTGTTTTTCTATCTGATGCTTAACTTTGGGCCACTAAAAAACAGCAGGTTGATGGTGCCGGAATAAGAAACTCTCTGTCATCAGGAAAACCTAACAGGAAGAACTTGAACAGTGTGTCTCTGTCTTCTGCATCTGTTCTGGGAAAACCACCTTTGCAGAGAAGGACACCTCTTTGATCTCTGTGGCCAGACTGCAAGTGTGATAGGAGTGCCTTTTGTAGTATCGGCTCTCCTCATGAAACTAAACTGAGACTATTTAGTTAATTCATGAAGGCTTGAGACAACCGATTATTCATCAATTGTGACCTGGGCTGAATTCTAACTGGTATCATGGGTTAGATGCTCCCATGCTAGAAGCAATGCCTTGAGCTAGAGCGCCTTATAATATGCTTATTTTTTTCATCCTTTGAAAACATAGAAAAACTCTAAATATTGTTCAAACCGTTCAAAAGAAAGGGTTTTAAACTACTACTATGTGAAACATTCACATATTTCATTTGTAAGCATTCTAGATTTCCAAAACTGCTGAATAGATGTTTTGTGCACTAGCAGTGATTAAGAACATAGCTACGTCAATGGCATTTTGTGTTTTGTTTTTTTCTGGTCTGGATGCCAATGAACAGCATGCATCTTCCTTGCAACAAGCTGTTGCAAGATTTTTGCCTCCGGAAAAGCCAGGGGGGAAACACTGATAGATGTGTTAAAATAATCTTTCTAGACAGGGGTATCATATCCATTTCACAAGGATATAATTCCCTCTGTGGTTTCGCAATTATTTTAGGATATCTAAAACTTCAACAAGTACATAGTATTACAAATTCACAGAATCACAGAATTGTTTGAGTTGGAAGGAACCTTAAAGTTCACCTAGTTCCAACTCCCCTGTCACAGGCAGGGACACCTTCCACTAGACCAGGTTGCTCAAAGCCCCATCCAACCTGGCCTGGAACAGTTCCAGGGATGGGGCATCCACAGCTTCTCTGGGCAACCTGTTCCAGTGCCTCACTACTCAGCGAAGAACTTCCTCTCAAAATCTAATCTAAACCCACTCTCAGTTTAAAGCCATTCCCCCCTGTCCTTTAAAACATGTCCTTTTAAACAGTTCCTCTCCAGACTTGCTGTAAGCCCCCTTTAAGTACTGGAAGGCTGGTATAAGGTCTCCCTGGAGCCTGCTCTTCTCCAGGCTAAGCAGCCCCAGCTCTCTCACCCTATCTTCATAGGAGAGGTGCTGCAGCCCTCTGATAATTTTTGTGGCTCTCCTCTGGACCCGCTCCAACATAGCTTCTTCTTGTATTGTAGTCCCCAGCACTGGATGCAGCACTCCAGGTGGGATCTCACCAGAGCAAAGCAGAGGGGAAGAAGCACCTTCCTTGACCTGCTGGTTGTGCCTCTTTTGATGCAGCCCAGGATACAGCTGGCTCTCTGGGCTGCAATGCGCATTGCTGGGTCTTGCTGAGCTTCTCATCCACCAACACCAAGTTCTCCCCAGGGCCAGTCCTGATTCATTCTCTGTCCAGCCTGTACTTGTGCTTGTGATTGCCCTGACTCAGGTGCAAGACCCTGCACTTTGCCCTGCTGATGTTCATGAGGTTCACACAGGCCCACCTCTAAAGCCTGCCCAGGTCCCTCTGGATAGTATCCCTTCCTTTCAGCATATTGAACCGACACACAGCTTGGTGTCATTGGCAAACTCACTGAGGGTGCACTCGATCCCACTCTCCATGTCACCGACAAAGACATTAAACAGCATTTATCACTTTCATATGGTAGTCTTGTCTCCCTCAAACAATGTTTAAAAGGAGTCTGTGACATATAATATTAGAGTAGTGGTGGTTCATGGGGTAAGTATGTGGGATAGCTCAATCCCAAGGAAAAGATTTTTCCAAATTCTTGTTGAAAACAAGATCTGTCCTATTGGTTTGTGTTACTGTAGCAACTTCTGAAAACAGTTCAAGTCTTAGGCCTCTCTTTTTATGAGGCACGAAAGAAAGCATCACTCCTCTTCAGATTTTTGCAGTACTATGTCCCTTTGGACTATGATTGACTATTGCTCATGTTTTTCTTTTCTCAGTATTTAAATCACTCTAGTCTAGCCACACACTGACTAACAATCCACACCAAGGCAAGAATTCCTGTTACCGTTCTCTCTGGGTATCCCATTCCCATTCTTGCTTCTTTTTTTGCCTGGAGTGCTGGCTGTAATGCTGTAATTCTGACAGGTCCTGGAATTCAAGCCATCTAGCTGATCAATACAGGTGTGGAAGACCTCCAGGTTTGCAGAAAGTAGAGCTGAACATTGAATGGAACACATCTGTTGACTCATGTAATTATCAGAATTAAACATTCAGGGTATTTTTAATCAGAAGAGGGTACTGACCACTGGTTAGCATAAATTAAGAAGACTAGCAATAACATTCCCAAGCCAGAGTATCCACAAATGGATTTCTTTATGAAAATTATAACTTCATTCGTATCCTCAGTGAAAGAAGATATCAATCGTAATAAAAACAACAATGTAGTTGACATTTAACAGAGTGAAATTAAGGTTGTTTCTTCAGAAAGTACATGTAACATTAAAAGCACAAGTCAAAATACTAATCTCTGTGAAAAAAATATATTTACATATTTCTAAAGGCAGCATTTGCTATTCATTCTTAGTATAGCACACCCTTCTCTTCTATACAGGTAAAAATCACTGTAGGGGTTTAAAAATAATAGAATCTATTAACTTGTACAAAATGTGCTTGTCCATCATGGGTTAAAGGATTCCTGGCCTATCAGCAATCTTCCACAGAACTCTTAATATTAAAAATTTTTGCTGCTTACACCGCAAGGGAGAAAGAGCTGACAAAAGCCTTTGGTCAGTGAGATCAAAATTGGGGATGGGGGGAGAAAGGAGAGCTTAGCTTATTTACATTTTTGCTTTGTTAGTAAACTGGAATGGTTGGAGCAGGAGGGAAAAGAAAAAAAAAAAGAGAAAAGTGAAATTAACAGCCACTAAATCTTCTGGCAACAGCAGTGCATTTTGATGATGTGCTGCATCAGCTTCCACTAATGGTTTAGGGTTGAATCAGGCAGTTCAAGACCCAAAGCAGTGCAGGGCATCTTGGCTCATTCTCTGGAAGACCATGTACCCTAATTATAAAGAGGGCTACAAAATAAAGGGATGAGGATTTCTGGCAAAGCAGAATAATGATCTACTTAACAGGAAATCACAATGTCATTTTAAATCAGTAAAAACCATAGAAGAGTAGGATTTCAGCTCTGTAATGAACGCGTGTCTGAACAAGAAATGTTACCATTTTGAGAGAAAACTACCTTTCTGAACAAAAGCCATCCAAGTTGCTTTTTCTGCTCTTAGGACTTAATCTCCTCAATCTATTCCAGTAACGCGAATGGAAACAAAGGCTGTATATGTGTGTGCCACTTACCACACAAAATATCCATCCAGTATTTCAGAGAGCACAGGAAGGAAATGCCCACTGAGCTAGGGACGTGCCAATGTCAGTGCTGCCTGTGCCAGGCTGTTCCTGTAAAATTTGTGGTGTGCAGCAGAAAGCAAAGAGGGGTGGCAGGGTTGCGGTGGGGTGCAGAGACAGCTTAAACAGGCAGTAGAAGAGAATCAGCCATTTGAGAGGTTTAATAGGGGGCTGTTTGTTTGTCTGCCCTTTTGATGTTAAATTAGTCTTCAATTTTGTTGCAAGGAAGGAGGCATCGGGAAAAGGATGCTTCTCTTCCAGTAAACCCTGGGAAAGCAACACCTTTCTTTTAACGGCCTTCCCACCAAGAACCCCCTGCAACATTTTGGCTTTCCCTAGCCATAGCTATCAGCAACACAACAGCTGCTCATTTTACAATGACTTGCTGGAGAGAGAATGATTGAAAGAGCCAATCTATGTCACATTGAGAAGCTGTGGCACAACATTGCAGGAGGTAATAGGAGAGGAATGAGGTCAGAGCAAACAAGGGTAGGGTGAGAACGGAGAGGAAAATAGCAGTGAAAAAAATTATTAAAGGCAAGGTGCTGTAGTACACAATCTATGTTTAAAAACGGCCACAACCTGAACACTGCAAACAGCCACAGAAATGCAAACAAGCTCTGTGCTACTTTTTCATAGGGTCTCATGAATTTGGCTGATGACAAAAGCTACCAAAGTCCTCATGATGAGCACAATGATGGGAACACAGGTGAAAGCACAGTCTAATTCATACAGCTTGAAAGCCCCAGCACCCAGTGGCATGCCACTAATCACAGAGTTTTAAACAGCAGCCTTAGTAGTGTCATTTTGTAGCTCGAGAAACGCAGCACCAGCATCAGCAGTGATGCCACCGCAGCTGTCCGTCTCCTCTCCAGAGAGCTCCACGTTAGCTCATGCCTGGGAGTTCACCTCTAGCAGAAGAGCTGCAAAGACCAAGAGCTGGTCTATGACAGGGAAACAGTGGCAGGCGATTTTGATTTAGCGCCATTCATAAAAATCCTCCCTGAGAAAGAACCGCTTTTGTGTTTCCGCAGCAGACTAGAAAACCACTGTGCAAAATGGTGGAACAGTTTGTATGAAGAGGCAATGCTTTTCACTAGGAGAGTTACAAAAATGACCTTCTGGGGCTCAGCTGAAATGATGAAGTGACTCTGACCTGACCTCTGAGCCCACATCCCTTCTATTTTTACCCCATAGGGATTAATTGGTTTCATAAAAGTTATTACTTTCCCCTACTTATTTCCCATTGTCTTATTCCCATCCTTACCTATCACGGCTACAATAAAGATATTTTCAACGTCTCAACATTCTTTCCCTATTCAGTAGTCAGGCTGCTAAAATGACAATCCATTTACTTGCCTGAATCTGACTGTGGGAAAATGTCACCTTTCCAGGTGGACTACCTGGCTTCACTCAACAACAGGGATTGATTTCTGCACCATATACTGGGAACTACCTTGCAAATGCAAAGTTACCACACTGCATATAAAGCAAATACTCTAGTCCTGACTCTGTCCCCATTATTCCTGCTCCACCTGAGAATGTGCTGCCAGTCAGAGTGGCTGGAGACGGAAGAAATAACTGCAGGGTATGCACACAGTATCAGGGCTTGACATGCTCAGGCCACACTTAGCGTGCAACATTCCTGTGTGTACTGAGTTTACTTCCCTTGGCTTATCTAGTTTAAACTCTGTATACAAACAGGCACAAACATTTTACACAGATACCTTTGTATCGAATACCAAAACACGCACTACTCACTGAATTTTAATCTGCACTTGGTTTACAGCAACATTCAAGTCATCTAATGAAAAGGCACCACTGCTTTTGTTTCTTTTAACTGAGCTCCATGTTTATTATTTTGTGGTTTTGTCAGCAACTGATGTTATCCCTAGGGTAATGTCAGCACTCTCGTACTCTTAGGAATTCCCCTAGTATTCACAGTGTCAGAAAATAATAAAAAACTTGAGCATCAAAAAGAGAATAAACTCATCTGAAACACCAAATACACATTGTTGCCTGAATTCCTACAAGTAACATGCCAGATGGGTAAGAATTGCAATTAATGCATGCAATTTTTTTTCTTCTGGGTATCTTAACAGATTTCCACAAATTTCTGAATGTACATGAATGTTGCACAAGAGAGCGAGTGGCAAGCATGCCACTGGTATTCCAGTTATTACTGGTGGGGTTGAATTCCTAGTAACTTGCTAACCTTTGCAAATATTAAGAAATATCTCCTACAATATTCTGTATTCATGTCCAAAATTACACTGTCGCAATATGGGATTGGAAAATCTCTACCTTGTCCTGCAGGTCTGTAACCACCATACAAGCTCAAGAGTCAAACCCAACAAAAAATATACAGTTAGAACTGAAAAAGGACTCTGTAAATAATAGAGAGAAATCTGTGACAGATGACACACAAACCAAATACAAAAACTACAATCAAGTATTCACACTTGTTGATGATAAAAACATTTATCAAACAGTTATGTGGAGTCAAGTTCAGAACTTTGAGCACTCTGAGGGCTTGGCAGCTGAAGTTTAGATGGAATTTACTCCTGCATTTTTTTCAGAAAAGTGCCCTAAAAATGCAGGATTCTTAGAAAATAAGTTAACTTGGAATACAGGAGTATTTATTTACGTATTTAATAAACCTATTAATTGGTTTAATTTTGTTTGTTGGAACGAACTTACCTGGAATACTTGCTGGAGAAATAGGACCAGATCTTGACTGGTTGCTTCCAACGGGTGAGCCTACGGGGGAAGGCGAAGGGCCCCCGGGGATGCCAGAGAGATGTGGAGAAGCATGAGGGGAGAACGGAGACTGTGCAGGGTTGCTCTGCTCCCCTTGGCTGCTTGTAGAGCCTGATGCACTAACAGCTGAGCTCAGGGTTGCTTCAGTTCCAGTCGGCAAGTCGTCAATTGATCCAGATAAATCCTGAGGAAAAAGGAAAAAGGAACATAAGTAGTTGCATGACCTAATACTCAAGGCCACAGGACTCAAGACTGGCATGGCAATGAGGTCCATTCGTTTACTTATTGCAGCAGATAACTGAGAGGTTGTCTTTAATGTTGGTTCATGTAGTTAAATGATGGCAGGAAACAAGGATAGTACGCACAGTTCTCCACTTAATCTCTAATTCTTTTGAGAAAAAGAACAAGCAAAGGCAACAGATGAATTGGAACCCAATTCACTCAGCATTGAATTTAACCTTTTCCATCTGGATTAAGCTTTCAAAATTAATCCCACAAATTCTGCCTGAGCATACCAAAACTAATGAAAATGATACATCAGTTTCACTTTAACACAGCATTTAATTTTGTGGTTTGCTACCGTTACAATCACAGCTTATACACTTCACTCTAAGCCATTATCACATTGAGAGAAGGGTGTAAAATACGCAGCCCTTCTAACGCTCCCATGCAGCTCCTTCGCAGAGACATGATAAGAGGCCCTGTTCTCAGCAGCAGGACTGGACCTGCTGGCCATCAAGGAGCACTGAAGGCTGCTTCTACAGGTCCATCAAATACCAGTGTACAGCTCACAGTTTCTCTTCAATTTCATCTGAATACACTGCTAAACAGTTACTCCATTTCAGTTCATAACTGCTGCATTTTCAATAAGGAATTTCCTTTGTAGGTCACAGTACCACTGAATTCTAACTATGATCTACTGGACATACTCCCTGAAGCTGTAACACTGGAGTTATACTGGTCTCTGAATCTGTGGGAGTAATTTGGTTTTTTAAATAATTTTAAGATCAGATATGAAAAACCAACAATGCTGCGACAAAGGAAGCACATGCTCCCCAAATGTCAGGAAAAATGTTAATTCCTAAGTATCACAGAAAGAGCTCATACAAACTGAGAGTGCCGATAGCTGTGCTTCTGTAGCTATTGGTAAGGCACAAGTTAAGGAGCATGTTACTATTTCTATTAGCAATTTAAAGCACAAACGAGAGACAGAGAGCTACCTCACATGTAAAACAGGTCATTAAATGACCTCTGAGGCTTCCAATAACTGGGATGACAGAGTGTGCTACTTTGGCTGATATGGACTTCACTTGTTTGGCTCAAAGAAGTGGTTGCACCATAGACAACAGGAGCCTTTGTCCAAGCAGCATAAAAAGAACTGGGCTTTGCCTGAGCAAAAAGCTCAGGAAGCAAAGTCTTAGTGCTGCCTAATTTTCACAACAAAAAATAAAGTTTTTTAGAAGTGACAGAACATGGATGAAATGCACATGGTGTACTTTGAGTTAGAGTCCTGCCAGATGATGACTACCTCCATTAGGAGGGAGGCTCATGGCCAGTCTGCCACAACAGACAGACATAGTCTTCCAAGGCATGGGAAGAGAAGGATTAAGGGTTTAAGCACTGATAACACTCATTAGAAGCCACCTGGAATACTACATGTTATTCCTCCTTGTCCATTAGGTTAGTAAATATGGCCTACCTGACTTAGCTCTCTGCAGGACATCTTGCAGACCTTATTTCCAATGAATTTCCACAAACACTTCAAGAACAACTCTCACCACAGTTAAATTTTGCTTTTTCTGATGAGCATGAAATTGTACATGTATTTCATTAGGCACAAGAAATGCAAAAATTAAATCTGAAACTTCGGTCTATGTGTGGAAGCTGTATTCACTCGAGAGTACACTTCCAAATCCCTACAAATGGAAATTTAATTGTGAAATGGGCAATATACTATTTTCATTATTTCTTTTTTGAAACTATTAACTGTAGAAAATGTAAACAAGAAATAACACTACTTGGTCCTGTGTAGAGCATCACTAGACATTTTTCATAGTAGAATGTATCTGGCAAACAGGTAAGCAATTACTGCTTTTCCATAGATGATATGGTATTCTTCTAAATGGAATCAAATCGCTGCTGTCGTGATGTGTAACAAATGCTGCAGGAAGTGCTGATAAAACAAATGCTGCTAAAAAGCATGTAATAAGCCCCTGAAAACTGAAGGTAGCAGAATAGAGCCTATTCTAAAGGAACAAAAATTCTGTTTAAAAAACCAGATAGGCACCCAACTGATAGAAGATATAAAAAACACACAGGTTAACATTTAGAGTAACAAAGATTTTAAAAGGATGTGGAGTAAAGCCTTCATTTGTTTCAGCAAGAAACTTCTGGTACTTCAAGGTACTTCAAAAAATGAATTTGCCAGGATAATGAAAAAGCCATGAAGCAGCACTGTCCATGATGAAATTATCTGCTGTTCCCAGACTAAGGCAAAACTCGGGGACAGGAATGAAATTCACTTTTCCCATCAGGTTGCTGATGTTCTCCAGCCTCTTGCAAGGGTGAAGTGACTGATGAGTTCCAGGCACTTCCTCAAGTGCCTACCTTTCAGGGACTTCCTCATCCACCTGATGCAACTCCTCCACAAAAGTGGAAAAGAAAAACTTGCATGACGCCAGCCTATTTAAAGAGTGAAGCCATGCCACCCTCCGCTGCGCAGGCTGAGGGAGCACACTGGCAGGCTCAGCACACCCCCAGAGCCTTGTGTAAGCACTGGGATTTCCTCCCAGGAATGGGGAACTTCACAATCAGCTCATCTGCTGAGTATGCTATGGTAGTGTTCACTCATCAGACCCATCAAGAAAGCCAAGAATGAGGTTGCTCTCAGGATGGCATGAAAGGTTGTTGCCTCTCTGGAAGCCTGGGTTGTGCTACACAACCTCCTACCTTGTATTACAGTGGGCAAAATGAGAAATATCAGCTGTCCTGCACAGAGTGGTTTTTTGGTTTGGGTTGGGGTTTTTTTGGTTGGGCTTTTGGTTTTTTTCCTTACATACACTTTGAGGCCTCACTTAGTCTTCTGATGTAGAAAGCTTGAGTAGGCGAGCAACTGGGAAACTTCCAGCATACAAAGGCTTTAGAAACACCTCTGTTATCCATAAAAACTAATTAGGAAATTAAAGAGAAGCAGAAGAAAGACTTTATGTGAAACACCCGGACAGAAAGAGCAGAAGTCGATTAACTGTTCACCTATTATTAGTATTTTAATGCTTGCTTTTACCTCATTTTAACAGAACAGTAATGAAGTTGTGCAAATTCCACATCATAAACATTTATTTATATATAAAATACTATACATGTACACATTATATCCGTAAATTACATGGATACACTTGCATTTACTTAGCATATCCATATGTAAAGCTATTAAAAAGCCTACTAATAAGAGAAATTCACAGCGGTTTAGGCATACAGCCTAGTTAACAAAGAAGCTCTGTAACTAATACTCCTCCAGAGGACAATTTAGTCAGCAGGGCACCAACTCTATTCTTCTTTTATAAGTACTATCAGATCTATGATGCCTGTAAAGAACAGAGAGACTTTACTTACTGCACCTCATTCAAACCAAGGCACCTTCAAGCTACAGTGCTTCCATTTATCTTGTTGGAAAGTTGGCAGGTAGGTAATTGCTGGGATTCTTTTAAGGGGCTGGAGTCCCCTTTACCCTAAGGCATGCCTTAAATTTTTTCTCATTTCGGAGGCTTTTTCTGGAAAGCACTCATTTCTTCTAGTAAGATCTAGCAAGTTTAGAATTACCAGAAATCTCATGTTTCTTATAGATGTTCCTTGTAGAGTAACCTTATTATTCTTATCTATAGTATTATTATGACCATATTTTCAAATGTGACATCAAATCTAAGAAAAAAATGAAGGACAAAATATTCCCCTCCGTCACAAATGCATACTACAGTTCTGTATTTCCTATGTCAGCTTTATAGCCTGATAGTATTATATTCAGGACACCCCAGCCAGCTTTCAAAGTTCATTTCTAGATAATACCTTGATTACAAACTGAAATGTCCCCATGCAGGATTTATCTCTTTTAGTAAAGTGTTTTATCTCCAACTATCTTCACTTCTAGCCTCACCTTCCACCTATGCATGACCTTTTTTCTTGTCCCTCTGACAAGTACAAGAGCTGAAATGAACAGTATCACATTGTGCTTGGGATTATAATGTTATGCCTTCCTGGTGGTACGATCTTATCAGACTGACAGAAGAGACACTCTTGAAATAGAACACCAATTTACTATTGCAATGTGGGCAGCAAGGGGTAGAAGGAAGCAAACTGCTTATATAGAGCCAGTAAACCCAGAGTTAAAAAGAAAGCACAAGGAAAAAAAAAATACAAACACCCATATGAAATAGAATAACATTAACCTACTCAAGGAACATGCCTAGATCCAATAAACAGCAAAAAGGAGACTACAGTAGCTCAGTAATACCACCATAATTTTACACTCTTGAGTGTGACAGGATTACAGCATTCACCATGGAGCAAAAATTTACACCACAAACACTTCATGAACTTAGCAGCTTTGCTCAGCAGTGTCTCAGCAGACATAAAGCAAGATTTTACTAAAGGGATCCCTTGCTAAATACTTACAGTTTAGAAAGCATAAGCACCTTCTCTGAAATCAGTAAAAAGAAAAAGTGTGGGGCACCTTGCTAGAGGAGTTCCTATGCCACTAAATTACACCCCCAGTTCACTAAGAAGTTACTGCAGCTTGGGGCTCTCTTGCAGGGATTGTGCAGAGCACATACTACCTGTGATTTATTTAGATTTTCCAACTACTGTCTAACAGTTCTTTTATGCTCAGGGAGTAGAAGCAAAACAGAGGTATTCTGCAGATATTAAAATTAAAGACACACAAAACCTCTCCGTCTCCAAGAAGCTGAACCCCCCAGACTTTACCCTACCATCCATTTTGCTAGCATGAATCCCAGCGCTATGCATAGGGAACTGCATCAACTGACTGGCTGCAGGATCAAAGCCCTGCTCATTCCATTCAGGCCTTCCTGCAGTATTTCATTAGGATGGAGGATGGTGCTGCTCAAAAGACAGGATTCCTGCATGAAATATCCATCTCTTTAACATGAATCACCACTTTAGAAGTAAAATTATATATACAACCAAACATATTTTACATGTAAGTATGTAAATATATATTCAAGCAGACATACACTCTGGTATTGTTTTGGAGCCATGGGGGATTATGAACAATATGCTCTGTAATTGAGATTAACTTTGAACAAATGATTTGGCTGACAAACACATATACACACACAAAAGAAAAACCCACAATAGCTCTGCTTAAATTTCAAGATATTTGTAAGACCTCTTTTCATCACAAAGCAGCCTATAATAGCATGTTTCAAGAAGTCTTCCAAAGGCCCTGCTGGTCATATTGTGGAGGCAGCGAGTGAGCTAACAGCCTCCCATCGCCTACACAACTGGAAAAACGCACGGGCACAGCAACGATTGGGACACATGGAAAATCCTTTCATTTTCAAAGGCTGCTACCCCCTACATGGGAGTCCTCCTTCCACACCAGATGCATAACTACCCTCAGCTAAGCAAAAGCGTAAAAACATACCTAACACACATCGTTAAAAAATTAACAAGAGACAGCAAGGCTGCCATTATATTTTTGCCACAGTGCTGAAATTAATTCTAGGGGAGAAAACAAGGTTCATTCTCTGATCTTGCTAATTCAAGGTTTGGAGAAGGAAAAATAGAAAAGATCCTTCTAGTACAAACACCTCCTTGACAAAAAAGCTCAATTTCTATTGACAAGCACAACTCGATCTCAGAACATGCTATAGTAAGGAGAGGACTTGTTTCACTTGCAAGACAAAGACAAACTTTGACAATAGTTGGGCAGAAGTACTTCTTAGTTACTCATGGTACCTAGAAGTCTTACTTAATTCTGTTTACTATACGTTTCAGTGTTTTTTATCAGATTTTTAACTTTAAGCTCTATGTGGTAAACTATTCACGCAATATTCTAGATGAAGGGAATTCTAAGTATATGATAAAAACACTAGCTTCTTGCACTAAATTTAGTGACAAAACACCACTTGCTGGGGAAACACATTCCCTTCATTCTGTGGACCTCACATGCTTCCCAAAATAACTCAGTTACTGAACTGTGTTGCAAGAACTCTGATCAGTATCACATACTTTCCCTGAGAAGTTATACAGCCAAGTCCCTGAGGATGCAAAAATCTTTTTCCCAAAAGCCCTATATCACTCAAGCAACCAAGAAAAAGTGCAATCAAACAATGCAGTGCCAGTGCCCTGTCCGATGTCTTTTCAATCTATGGGATCCTGGAATTAAATCAGCCTTCAAGAAACTATCTACAGAAAGCTGACTTGGAAAAACAGATTCAAATCACAGCTTACTACCTAATATCTAAGAAAATTACTGTTCTGGATAGTTCTTACTTGTAATTTGGATATGAAATTAATTCCCAGTCTGAAAAATTCTATCTTGATTAAAAGTGCACAGAAAATACTGTTTCTAAGAAAAGCGTTAGTTTAGTCCTAATAAATAAATACTTGCCGAGAGCGGGGAAAGACTAAAGGAAGGTTTGTTTTTTCTGTTCTTTTTACACAGGTTCACTAAACTAGTATGAACTTTGCTGCTGACTTTAACTGATTTGGGTTTTCTCTAAACACTCAATGGGAACGTCTTAGTTGCTAACTGTAAGGGATCCTAAGTGGACTCACTGTAAAAATCAGAACCAAACAAATAAATATACCTATTTTTCCCCATTTCTTTTCCTTTTTTGGGTAACTCCTGGTCCTATGAACACCAAAGCATACACAGTGCCTGGGTACAGAGTGTCACTGGCTCAGATCTCAGGTTAAGGGGCCTGAGCTGTTAGGACTATGCAGCCTGGGCAGGAGAGGCTGTGGCTGAAGACACACCTCCTTGCACAGGTGCCCGCAGCCTTGCACCTTCATCAACAGTGAACACCACTGCAACAGCCCAGCCCGCCAAGGTCAAGTCATACAACTGGCCTTTCCGACTGCCACCCTAGTAATGAATATGATTTTGTTCTGCTGAATATGGTATCTCACTGTAGTATTCAATTCTCAGTTCATCTGAACGACAGAGTAATTTCTTACTACATTTGTTTAACAAGCAAAGGACCCGTGTTTGTAAGACAACCTTAACTAAAAATAACAATTGTTGACCTGAGGATACAGGAGTCCAAGAACAGAACATGAGATGCCCGTATCCATCAGACACGGGATGAGAAGAAGTTACTAAGATGGTACAATCACACTTCTGTGCCTACACTGATCCACGATGGGATCTTCTTTGCTGTCCAGACAAAAGATTTACACCAAAACCAACTCTGGGCAATTAGAAATTCAAAACTGACACTGTAGTTGTCGAGGCACCAGACGAAAGCCCAGACAGCCACACATCCCCCTGCCTGGGCTGAGTGCCACTCATTACAGGGTCTGCAGCTCCCTGACAGTTACCAGGAAGGGGGCTCCTCAAGTCTACAGCTGCATCAAGAATCTCCTAATGGCATAAAAACAAGGCACTAGTTTATAAACACTGACTCCTGTGTATGAAATGATAAATACTAATGACCGAGGTGCTGTCAAAGCAAATTGACAAAATCTAACAAGGACTGTAAAGAGGTAGGACACAAGCCTGTCTGACAACAATACTGTTTAATATAAAAAATAAACAGTAAATCTCCAGAATAGAAAAACAATAACAAGGTATCTCTCAAGATACAAACTTCACTGTTTATTTCTGAAGCAGAATGCTTAGCACGTAGAATTTCTGGAAATAAAATTTAAAACCAAAAAGTCATGAACCCTTAGGAGTCATTTGTTTCTTCAGTATTGTAGCAAAAAAAATTCCCAGCCAACAATTCTTGTAGCTACATCAGCCATTTATCATCAATAAATCATCAACATTTAAAACAACCAAATCAATGAAAACCACAACAATAAAGAAGAAAGAAAAGTTGTATTTGTGTAACAGCAACCTAATAAAATTTAGTTGTACTCATACTACTTCCCATACGTAGTACCAATCTTAACCACTCCCAAACATGAAATCCCTTCTGTTAAACTTTTTTTCATATAAAGAACTGTGAGGTGAGACATAACAACTTCCCTTTTATTGTGTCTCTTTGGATTACAACCATTTTCTAGATCATGTAGCCTACAGTTGCCTCCCCAGGGAAAAGACAGACTAAACTGGCAGGATAAAACAGAGAGAAAGCTGACTGAAGCAAAACATGTACTGATACACAACCTTTAAAGCTCTCTGGAGCTTATTATTTTGGGGACCGCTATCCTCCTTCCTCTATGCAGCAAGCTTAGAATTTTAATTATCACTGCATGACCACCGTGCTCGCCAGTCCAGACTTTCCTGGCTGTGCTTCTGGCCACGCTGAATTCAGCATCACAAAGCCATAGGGAAAACACCATGCACTTGCTATTCCTCCTCCCATTACCTACTTGTTCTACTTTCACAGCTGATGTAGAAAGAAATCAGACAAAGCAAGCAAGGAGAGGAGTACCAAATCACAAGAACAACAAACACAGATTTGAGCAAGAGCATGATTTGAGATTTGAGAAAGAACATGACATTACCAATAGAACATATGTGTCAGTAGATCTGGAAGAGACCAAAAATTTTAGCAAGAGAAGCAGCAATATGCACTAAAAAGTACTGCTTACTCCCTTTACTCCACTTATTCTGGCCACCACACTTTTGGAAATTTGCAGCACCTGCAGTCAGACATGGATCATCTATCCTTGAGACTACATATTCAAAACCCTGATATTTTGCAGGTGTGGCTCAAGCAGAAGGGAGTAAACAAAACTTCAGATCACCATAACATGAAATGTGGTAAAATTCACACCATGCCTGTCCTGCAGTACACCCACATGAGACTGCAGTGCAGAGATTCTCAATAGGTCTGTGCAGGACAGCTCATGTAGGAGAAGCTCTTTAAACATGACCACACAACCTCATGTGGCTGAATGTACCTTACTCTTTACTACTACAGACATACCCTGAGTCACAACACGCCTATTTTGCAATTATTAATTAACATCTTTCTACGTGTGCTTCTCAGACTATCCCACATGGCATTCAGAAGGCATTAGCCATGCTTAAAAGTTTGGACCTACAATAGTATCTGATTTGGAGACTGCAGTTGAGAGAATAGAAAAAGTGGTGGTCCAACAACTACCCACCCACTGACCTCCAAAAGCAGATCTTTCATGCCACAGTAAATCAGGCAAACTGGTAACAAGTGAGCTCTTCTGACAGCCTATGGCCACCTACGCATGGAGCACGGCAAAGGGCTGAAAGAACTGATGAGCCTACACACCTGTACGCCCAAGGTTTAAAAACTCTTGATCTACAGAACTTGCCTTTTTTCTTTTTTCATATTAATACCTTTTGTAGAGCTATGGTTTGATAAAAAAGGATGTCCCAGCAGGTTACCGTGGGAATAAGGATCTACAAAACATAGTTTTTCATTAGCTTAGGGCTTGTGCATGCATCATACTGCGTCTCTTTCTTCTCTCTCCCACAACACCCAGTAACCAAATACCACAATTCAATGAGATGGTAAATAAGTCTCAGACACATCTTAAACTTCAAAAACACAGGTGCTCTGTTAACTTTCCATCTCTTCCTCTTGAATCAGAAGCAGAAAGGAGGAGAAAATGTATACATCAAAAACACTGATAAATGTTAGAAAGACTTAATTTTATGAGGAACTGAATAAAGTGACTTCCCTCAGAGAACAACATTAATTAATGAATTAAGTCTCATTTAAAATACTGGATATGCATGTTATATTGGGGTATCAGGCAGAAATGAGTGTCATAAGGTTTACTTCAGTAAATTCAGCCTACTTTGCCACTCCAGGCTCATTCTCTCAGCATCACGCAAGAATCCCTCATCCTCCTCCCTCTTTCTCTGTTTATTTACTGAACCCAATGCCACCCAGCAGTGCATAGTTCAGCGATCAGCAAAGCACAAATGAACAGGGCTGTGACCACTCTGCCTCTGCTTTGCTCCTCATCCCCCGCGCACACAAACTGCTTTCTGTGTGTGCCCCACACCTTCTTTCTGAGGTCTGTGGGCCACAGCAGCAAAACCAAACAATTACCCTTCAAGAGCTGTTCACTCAACCCCTCCCACCTCTACATTTTCCAGTAACCTGGGAAAAGGTTGGAAAATGAAATCCAAGACAGCAATAAAGCAGAAAATAAACTTTCAGATTGTTTCTCACACTTGCCAGCTAGAACCAGACTCCCTCAACACCCGAGATTCTGGAATTCACATTTCCTTGCAGTAATTCAGTGCTTGCTGTGCACACTATTGTGCAAAATAATTGAAGGAAAACAATTGCAAGGAAACACGGTACTTTGAGATGATATGCCTTTAACAAACTTGTGTAGAACCCAGGTTTCAGAAACCTCTACATAAATTTCAAAAGGCTTTTGAAATTCTAGAAGAGGATCTTGGCCTCAGTTTTCTTTTTGAAATGATGCCTTGATTAGCCTAGTAGGAAGGATAACTTGGAGCGCTTCAATTAAGCATTAAGAAAAAATTCTGAAAGGCCAATACTCTCCCCTATCTACTGCTAAGCTTGCTGTCCCAGCCACAGCTTACAGACTTTGGCCCTGGGGTAGGAAGAGGTATCTCAAGGCCAAGATAATGGCACGGTTGTCTCGATCCCTGAATGAATTATGATAATCTTTATCCAACAGGTTCATAATCTTAGATGCACTCCTGAAATCCAACAAATGAGGAGACACGTGGAAGTGTCACTACAGAGATGTTAAACCATGCAGACTATGCCATCTACTGAAAAAAAACCCAACAGACCAATTATTACTATATTAATTCTTTAATTAATGTATCATACAAATGAAAGACATCCATGGTGAATTACAAAAGCCAGCTTTTTGTAATTTTTTTGTGTGCCTGAGCATGCTTCAATTTTACAGTTTTTCTTAATATACAGAGGACAGGGAGTCCCGAGATCTTTTAGATAAAGTTCGTAGGGGGTTGTTCTTCCAAAATTTTCCTTGGCTTTAAGGGCGCAGGTTGGTTATCCTTCCCCAACACCTGCCAGGCTATGTGTCTGCTGCAGCTCCCTCTAGCAAGCACCACTGCAGCAGTACCACAGCTCACACTGCTGCCATTTGGAAGCCACTTGTATAAAATGTTTGTAAATGAGAACTCTTTTCCCCACTGATCTCTATTTTTGTTGCACTGAATTTCAATAGTATTCATAAGTGGTGTGAAAAAACACATCAGGTAAAACGACACAGGCGGAAAAAGAAATGACTGCAGGTGGAAGCTTCTTTGAAAGAGGGTTTCCCAGGATCTTGTAAGGCAGTGATCCTTTGCTCTCCTCTCATGCTGCTGCTGTTACCCCACAGAAATCCCCCATCACATGAAGCAGCCTGAGGAACTGCATGTGGGGCGCTAGTCAATGGCCATGTCCTGTTCCTCGCAAGATGAAGCAAGAAGAGACTTTAGCCCTGCCAGACCTTCAGGTGCAGCCCCACCTATTTATTGCTGATTCTCCATCCTCCAAGCCTATCTGAGCTATGTAACACTGCTTAGGGAGCTGGGCCAAGAGGTTTTCTGGGGAATGCATCTGACAGAAAGATGGGAAAACAGCCATCTGTGTCAAGGTATGGTTTGTAAGTGCTATAGCTTCACAAGGATATGATTCTCAAATCTTATGAAGTTTTGAGACCTACATGGCTTGTAAGGTCGTTGCTGTTTTGCAGCAGTTTTGCCTGAGCTCCTGTCCCAGTCCCCTCTTTGCAGTATTTTGTCCTGAAGACTACAAAAAGAGCCAGTCTTTCTTTAAAAAGCCCACTACCTATATCACAACTTCTAAGAAAATCTACCTGATGGAACTATCAAACCACAGCTCATTTCGTCCTGCAAGTTATTCATTAGATCACCAAAAAAGAGAGAAAAACTCCCAAATCAGTAAGTTGGATCTTCACAAAGTCTCAAAATACTTCTAAAAGGTGCTTGTCAGAAAAAACAAATGTACCAAAGGAAGAAACAGCTTTATGAATTAAGTAAAAAAATAAATAAAGGGAAAACATATGAAAATTTCAACAACCATGCCAAATCTGTTGCGAGCTGTACCCGTGCCAGTGGGCGGCCTTGGGGCGCCGTAGGATTCCTCAGCGCAGTGCCAAGCTCCAGCAATATTGTTATGGTTAGAGAGGAATTTCTCACAAGAGCTAACAAAGGCAGAAGGTCATAAATAAACACAGCAGGATCGCCTTGTCAGTTCTCATTATTAGCGCTGCAGGCACTTGCTTTTCTATGGGCTGCTTGCAGGTTCATTTAAGTGTAAGAGCTCCTCCTCAGAATTTCACATGAACATAAATAAAGGCAACATTTCATAAGAAAGAAGGGCACACCTACTTTTTTATTTATTTTTTTTTAATGCACACAGGGTCACACATATGCTGGAGCCACCTATGCTGTGTGCAGCTCCCCTATCCATATACACCCATGCGAGCTCCCTGCACTTGCTTACGCTCAGCTAACCCAGAGAGGCAACATCCTTCCTCGCCGGCCTCTGTGATGCCGTACAGGCCTCCCTCAGGCTGTGGCTGTAATGAAATGAGGAGAGCCTTACTACTGTAATAATGGTCACCAGAATTACATCTGGGCAGGAAATGAGGCTGAGCTTCTAAACTGATCCTGACATGCATTATATAACTAGCAAAGCACAACTGTGTGATCATTACTGCAATTATAAAGTGACATTTAGTGTTAACTTTCTTCTCTTACTGAATTTCAAAACAGAGAGGGAGCAGAACCAGTAACTCGGGGGGTAAAACTGTGCAAAGAAAGGAGGGAAAAGTTCTTAACGTCTCAAGTGTTGGCTCTTCATCTCCTGTCAGAAGTTAACTAACAGCTAAGTGAAAACAGCTCACATTTCCCATATATATGTCCACCTATCTATTTATATTCACACCTGTATAAATGAGTGAAAAGTAAACTCTACATAAAACTAGATGCAGTTTAAACAAATTAACACTGTTATGTAATGCATGCCGATTTCAAGGTGCAGATGTAGTGCTTTTCAGAATATTATGGGAAATTTAAGAGATCGGCAATGCTACCTCTCAATATTTTTATTTTCTATGTATTACTCTGGAATAAAAAAAAAAGTAAAGATGTTAATACAGCTCAAAGGTTCACGACCTCGGAAACACCACCAGTAAATTAAAAGTAAATAAAATAACAGGCCTTATGTTATACAGGGGATGTCTAGCAGCAGTAAAAGCACTTCTCTGCCACCATCCCTTCCAACACAAGCGAGGTGGTAGAGAACATAATTTCTCACCTGCCACCTCCTCTTGCCCAAAACACTGCTCCCTCCTGTGAACTGTACTGAACACCAGTGTACCAGTTCATTAAATGGTTGTGTCTATGTTTCTAGCTGGCTATAACCTGACCAACATTACTCTTACTATAAATTCTAATACCTTTTAAAGCAAAAAGTGCAAGACTAACAAGGAAAAACCCTGGTGCCTTGCATGCCTTCTGTGAGAAACTCAAGAAAATAATGTTCCTTCCAGTTTGCTTCCTATCCCATCACCTGCTATCAAGTCAGGTTGTTAGTCCTGACGCACCACAGCAGAAAAGCCATGTTCAAAGAGCTGTTTCTCTGAGCTGCACAGCCCTTCATTACACACCATTCATCATTATCAACACCAGGAGTTGCTGGAATAGCCTTTGTGAATGAAAAATCTCCCTGTTTAACTTTTAGAGGCTGCCAACTTCCTCCCTTTTGCTTCTGTGCCGAGGTAGGGTTTGTACCTCAGGCAGCGGGCTGCCGGCCATGCTGCGTGTGCCCTCTCTCCCTGCAGCCCACCCTGGCAGAAGGGCAGCAGCCTCTCCCTTCCACCAGCAGGTACGCACATAGCCACTTTCCAAATGGCTGGCCCTATCAAATTGGCTTCTACCAGACACAATACCAAAGCCACTAGGGAAGCCACTTTCTTTCTGCACATCAGTGGTGTGCTTCTTGGCTCCTTTAGAGGAAAGAGGTGCCAGAAGTGGAAGGAGCCGGACAGTTCACAGCTGGTTCAGTTCCTCAGTTCCTCTTGATCAGTAGGCAATGTGCTGTCAGGGCATAGGGCATGCCGTAGTCCCTTCTACAAGTACAGAAATGGAGATGCTCTATTTCTAGCCTCTTCCCTCTCACTCCCCATCATCTAGCTTTGGGCACCCAGCTCCTGCACTGTCACCATCCTGGCAGGCGGTTCCTTTGTCATCCCTGGTGACAAAGCTGCTGCACAGCTGCACTTCCAGTTGCAGGACAGAGACCTGTGGCACCACCAGCAGTGGGGAGCACTGCACAGTAGGGTCCAATCTGCAATCTAACATGGTTCTCTTCACATGGTCTGTCCCTCACAGCTGGAGAGGGTGAGCAGTTCCGCTCCTGACTTCTGTGGATCTCGAGTACAGATATGTACATGTATCTCAGAAGTACAGGTATTTCTGAGAACAGGATACCCCAGTCAAAATAAGAATTATATATTTTTTTCTCATTTTTTTCTTATTAGTATTTTAAAAACATGTATCAGATATGTTGCAATTATCTTCCCTGATCAAAACATATTTGCTTCTGTAGAAACACTCCTCTGCCATCCATTTCAAAAGAAGAGATGGGTTTCAGCCCACTCACTCAAACATAGGTTTGTGTTAATTCTTGCACCTCATTAATTATTTCAGAAAAGGAGAATTCCCTACACAAGGCAGAGAGTGACCTAAACCTACTAACTGCTGTTTGATGAATGGCGGTGGACAGAGACAAGGAGAAGGATGTTTCTAAGGGGTCTCTGCAGTGCTTTTATGTCACAGTGAGGACTTCAGTATTTTGTTCTGCAGTGTTTTTAGTTGTATTTCAGTAGCATGACATCCATGGCTTTTTGGCACTTCTGATATCTTAAACTTACTTTACATAGTTACACACTAAGAATTATAGAAAATATAAAAATGTTTCAAGGACATCAAATTTCTAAATTAAAGCATTAAATATTTTCTCATATTCGGCAGTATATTTCACTGCCATAGATGCACTACTGTGGAGTTTTTCCTCTACGAGCAGGAAATAGTTCTTTTGTACAGTCTGAAAAAGGTCATTTTACATTCATTACGAATATGAAAAAATTATGCAAAGAACAGTTGAGGAAAGGAAAAAAGAGGAGGACGTATATTTTTCATAAGAATTATGGAGGTATTTTCTTGTCACAAAATATCATTTGTTATTTTTCAATCAAAGAAAACTGCAAGGAAACACTAAAAAGGTTGAACACACTACTCTAAAAAATTATGATTCTGCCAAAAGATCACAAATAGCACATTAATGTCAGAATGTGGGCTCCTGTTGACTTCTCAGCATTTTAAGTTTGCTTTTTAAAGGGAGAAAAGAGGAGAGAAACAGAGAAGGCATCATTAGACTAAATCCATCCTGCCTAGCCCTAACTTTTTAAGCTAAAACCCCCAAACTATGTCCATGGTCTATATTGGTTTGTACCTGACCACTTCAGCTGTCCCTGACACTTGACCTGCTTCGGAAAAGTAAGAAGTCCAATTTAAGTCGACGGTCCTACGGGGAGGTAATGGTTTGACCCTTGGTCCCTCCACTGCAACTGTTCCAATTCTCTAATGATTTCCCTGCAGGGTTCATTTACCAGTTCTGGGTCAAAGACCAGCACATCCACGAAGGCAAGGGGCAGCAGAAGCACTGCATGATGGATTTGAAAATAAGTGCATCGTAAAGGAAACCTCCATCAATTAGAGATGGCCTTTGAATTCAAAACAAAAGGAAGCAAAGTGCAAATCATAATGTCTACTCAGCTCACTTTAGCGGCACACAGATACATACGATGAGAGATGCATTCTAGCCTAGGTGCGAAACCAGCAATCATCCTGGGGCAAACAGTCCCTCATTCATCCTCAGAAGAGATGGCCTTTTGATCACTCTGAGCAACTGGGAAGTCAAAGGGATTCACTATTTGATTCCACACTAGCTTTTGGTACAACTTAGTACTTCGATATTATACGCACCATGACTATAACCAGGAAGATTAAGACTGCTCAAATTATGAAACAAAATATTATTCAGGTCCACTTTCACTTTCTGGAATCTGTGGTTTAATTTACTTTAGCAGGGAACAGCAAAACTACCAGTTACGAGTAAGCCTTTTTCATCCACCCATTGTCATGCACACATTAAAACAGCTGCAAATTTCCTTTTTCTTCCAGTAGTCTTCAGCACTGAAATGGACTATGTGATTTTTTTGGAAAGAAAGGTATGAGAAAGTATATTTAGCAGTACAGATGGAGATACAATAAGAGCATAAAAATATGAAAAATGAAGAAAACAAGGTAAACCCTGTGTTTGTTCCTAGTGAAAGATGGAGGGGGAAAAAATATGTCACTTATTACCAGAAAACATGCAAATTAAAAATATATGAGAATGCTAAAAATAACTCTTAAGGTTTCCTGTGTGAAGTGACCAGGCAAAGACATATTAATAACTCTGCTGATGCTAGAAGCCATGGCCACGGCTAGTGGTCACTGAGCTCTCACGTAGTGAATTCTGCTCAGTTGTAACAATTAGGGAGCTACATCCACACATGCAACTCTTTTAGTACTACAGTTATAAGACCATCAGAATTAAAACATGGAAGAAATATTGCAAACGGTCTTTTTTTCCTTCTTTTTTGCACTGTGCTTTTAGTACATCTAGGTTTCCCTTCTCTATTCATTTTTCAAGGACAGGGGAAACCAGTTTATCCAATATGCAAAATGTGTTTGTTATCATGCTTCTTGCCAAGACTTTTCAAAATTAATAGTGCTTGAGATCCTGTAAAAATACTCTAATTTTCCAAAAGTTCTAAGAAGCCTGAAAAGAAAGGACTTCATAGTGTTTCAACACAGGATCTGAAAAACATAACTTGTTTTTCAAACTTTTGCCCACCTGTGTGCATAAATATCACACACTCTCTCCAATATTCTGCCCAATACTAATGTGTCCGTATTATTTTCCAGCACAAGAAGCACAGAGATCTATATTCTCACTAAGACAGAAAGAAAAATGTGACTCTCTCCAACAACACTTGTTTGAAAAAAAGGGTATGACTGCTAAGACTGAGAACAGTCAAATTTAAACTAGGAGCAGAGAGATAAAATGATAAGGAAAACTTTGCAATAGACAAACTTTTTAAATCGCCTTCTCGTCACAAATGCAAAATTTAGAAGCTACGTAAAACCCCCAGGACTGAGCCCATCAAACTTGCTGACCTTGAATCTTGTGAATTACTTCCCAAAGCCTTTAGTGTCCTCACTTCTATTTTGGCAAAAGTGAGGGATGGGTAACAGCCCTGGGATTTGAGTGAACAGGGTTTGTCTACGCAACCAGGCTGACTGAGAATAAGTTCTTGCTGCCAACCACACCATATGTGACAGGAAAACTTTTGTTAATAAAGACCATATTGATGTACTTGTTAACGACTTCAACAGCCCAGTAATTGAATTTAAACCAGTTAACTATTCACCAGGGCTCCATCAGCCCACCTCCTTCATCTCCTCTCTCCCTCTGTTATTTCAAAGCAAGTGGAAGAATTTTACACCATCACTACCCTTCCCACCACAACCCTTTCACCATTATGTGAGCTCCGAAAGCCTAGCATTTGAGCAGCTCATTTGAAGTGCTCTTAACTGCGTTTTTGAAAGAACAAAGCAGTTTTATAACTCTCTCTATACAAACAGAAGGCACTTATCTGAGAGGCCCTCTTATTTTCAGTCCATCAGTAAGTGACACCGATACGTTACAACTGGCTACCACCATGGAGACAAAGTGTGTCCGTCCCTGACCTCAAAGGGATCAATCACATCAATGTTTCTGGGAGGTTTTGGGGTTTTTTTATTAAAAGGGATCAAGGAAAGAATCAAAGACCCCACAAAGTACATAAAATGTTTTAACACAGAAGTTTTTCAATGTCCTCATCAGCAACATTATTTGAAAGCTGAATTACTAAAAGGTTGCAATTACAGAATGACAGTTTTCAGTATTTTCTTTTTTTTTTAAGTAGTAATTCTTTAATTTCTTTTCTCTCATTTTTCATCAATTAAATTTAATTTTCCTGTGAGCCAACACAAGGCAGCTGACAATAAAAGCCTGATGCAGTAAACTTTTCCGGAGGCCCTTAAGCCAAGTGATTTCAGCTTATAATCAGCATATGCTACAACTTGTATTCACAACTACCCTCACTATGGCTCCACCTCTGCTCTAAAGTGCGGTTTTGCAAAATTTCTTCTGGGCTGGCAACATTTTGCTTTTGCAGTTGCATGCAAAGAATGGCTCACTAGAAACATTATTGTGAAGAAAGGATCGAATTTGTTTATTTTTACTTGTATTAAATTACTCTGCGCACCTCATTTATCTCACACAGATTTACTATTGCCATTTATTTAAACAAATTCTGCATCTGATGAACTCCTTATTGGTGAGCACCTATAAAAAGCAAAGACATTTCTCTCAGAACAGTCCCTCTTTCTCCCTAAATTCAGGTGGGAACTGTAATTAACTGTACACCGGGTCTAAGACCATACAGTAATCATACACATTGCAACAGATTTGCACAAGATTCGGGCAGCATCTCAATGGATTGATAGCTTGTCTGCAGAGATGTGAACTTATCAAGGTTCTGCTTAGTGTAGATATCCAGACAAGCAGTTGGCAGCAAGGTTTCTTCTGCACTAATTACATTCTTTTCCAAAAGTTCACCCTGCCTGGGTGTTCAGGTAATTGCAATTAAGGCAGGAATCTGGTAATTAGAAATTCAAGTGCCCTGCCAAGAACAATACACTTCCTCTTAACGTGCTGCCCAAAGAACTAATTCACTTGGAAAGGACAGAAGCTGATGTGAAGTGGCAGAGTAGATGTTGATTAAGCAACAACCACAGAAGTAAATTCCCTTCCCCCTAAAATAATTTAGACTCTGAGAATATGTTTTATTACCTTTGAAACATTTAAAACAAATGAGAAATCAAAATTTCAGGCCTCCGAACAGCAGCATTTTCTGTTCCTCTGTCTGCTTAGAATTGTTGAAATGCCTTTTTTTGAAGCTGAAATTACAATGCTGGTCATACTCCCCTTCAATCTCTCACTAAAAAGCTAACTATGTATCATGACTCAGTAATTTTGGCTCATGGGCGTTATTGAGTAAATATCAAATCGCTTAGTAATCTTTGCAATAAATTTAATATAGAACAACAAATAGATTTTTTTTAAAGTATAAAGCAAAGTCACAGTTTAGTGCTCTCACTGGATAGAAAGATACTACACTGTCCTCTAAATTAAAAAAATTTTAATGGTATTGTCAGCTGGAAACGAATGGTTATTTTTTACCCTCCCCCTACATTTCTTTTTGACTCACAGCTGTTCTTATCAATTCAGAATAACATCTCTATCCCAAATCTTGGGCCTAGTCTCTTATACTTTACACTGTTTTTTTCTTTCAGGAAACACAAAAGGCCTTTTTCCATTGGCGTAAGAAAACTCTTATTGTGTGTATATTGTGTACGTGTGTGTGTGCGCATATTTACACAGTTACATGAACACAGAGGTTTCTGTCCAAACTGAAGCCTTGGAATCATGTGCCTGGCTTTACACATAGCTGTGTCTATTAATTTTCATGTAGCTGAGCAATCTGAAATTCAAGGATGGAAGGCTCTGGGATGATGTTTAAAATTATTTGAAAAAAATGGGGTGGGAAAGGAATTCCCTCCCTCTTTCTGAATAAAAATCTGTACCATGTCCATGTTTGTGCCAGATGAGTCAAAGAAAGTGCTCTCTCCAGTACTGCCTCTGTGGTTCCCAAATAGCTTCTTCTGGATGACATCACTACCTCTTCTAGTGCACTACACAGGCACTGTCAAAGGAGCTTCTGTTGCCTTGTCTCATGTTTCACCCACTAGAGGCTTCAATAAAATCCCATCACTGGGATTGATCTAGGGATCAAAAACCACCACAAGCATCATTCACAGAATCCAGAGTGCGCTTCACAAACTGAGCCTAGAGCAGCACACAAAATGTATTTAGAGCCCTGATGGAAAACTATGAAAAGGAAAGGATGCTTTGAAATTTTCAAGTTCTGTTGTTGGTTTGCTTTCATAAAGCATTATAAGAGCAGTTCTGCTCCCCTCCCACCTCCAGTGTTTTTAAGTCTAAAAAACTATTCCATTCTCTCCTGACCTCTGTTTCCTATTGCCTTAGTGGGTTTCCAAGATATCTTAGATCATACCCAAACATACTGAGATCATCAAAACCTTATGACTGAAACACTGAAAACAAAATAAAATGTACAGTTTTCACTGCTCACCCCAGAAGTACATCAAGTGCACAGTAAGAAAAGCCTATGGCAAGAAATTACCTCTCACGTGCTGCAGCAAAGCCTCAGGAGCCAATAATACAAGAAATAAAACTGCTGTTTTGATTGATAGATCTGTTAAAGTTTCTTATCGCTTATTTCCAACAATGTCAGTCAAATATGTTTCATCTTTTATAAGTAACAAAATAAAGTTATTTTCACCTGAAAATCTAAATTACAGATACTTACATGTAGAGAAATAGCAATAAGCCAAGTGACAACTGGGGACTAAAGTTTTGCAATTGACCTAACAATGTATTAAAGAAAAAACTTACAAAGATTAACTATTATAAACTAACACTCTATTCTTTCCTATAATTCATTTCAGCTGATCATAAGCAAGGTGTTTAGTTCAGTTATATAGGGTGTTAATTTAAGTAATCTTCCCATCTGTAACTTTCATGGGTACCTCTTCAGGCACAGCAGAATAAGCCGAAATCCTCTGACAGATACACATTTACATCACAATACAATACAGAAATTAACTGCATGGATTCTTTGTTCATGTAACAGATAAATTTTACATGTGTTACACATGTATTTACACGTATTTACATGTTTAAGCAAAAGCACACACTTTTATATACACGATACATATAACGACGATGAATCTTTGGTAAAGCTGGGTTCTGAAAAATGGCTCGTTCTCGGCAACACTTTGCTGTTGTATCATAAGTGATTTTTATTTTCCTGGATAAGTTATAATTTATTGTTCAAGGAGTAAGAAAACACTCAAAATTGCATGCTGATTTCATAGTTACAACATGCTGAAAGTCATTGGATGCTTTGTAAATGGCATAACAATTACAGTAGTGCTTTGCAGGGAAGAGCCTGAAAACAGTTAGCAGCCTTACCCTCAACTGTATTCACACGTACTTACACAAAACAGATGAACTGCATACCTGCAGTTGGATAAGATCATTTCCCAAGGTGCTGACGCTATCTGAAAATGAGCAGGGCTGGGCCCTATTCCCTTCCTAACTGCAGGGGTCCATCACAACCCAGAGAACAAGAGAAAACTCTAAGAGGCTACAAACCACAAAAACGGCAGAAGGATTTAGACCCTCAAAAAAGGGATTTGTCATGTCAGAAGTTACTAGGCTGATGGCATGTGGGTCCATCCTGCTGATTCTGAACACATGCTAGAGGCACCCACTACCACCTGGAACCCATGGTGAGCAGCAGCTCCCTCACTTCTTTCCATTAGCCTCTCCTCATCTGTGTGCTGCTAGACCAGGACCGCAGCTTATACTACACTAGACCATGCTATTACAACGTTATCTCTGATCAGTTCTGCACTGATGTTAAAGACCCCAGCAGTGTGCCAAGCATTAGCCATGCTCCCCAACACTGGCTGCTGTCAGGGGTATCCCACCTTAAGAAGCAAAACTGCCGGGGTCTCTCTCTGGACCAGAAATCCCACTTCTTTTACATGAATATTTTATTTTAAACTAAATCATGTAGAATAAACTTTCTCTTGTAATATCTTTAAAAATGGTTAATAAGGGATTTTTAAGAGTTAAGATTTTTCTATATAACACTCCATAAACCAATAAAATTAGAACTCTTTACAGCTTCTTTCTTCAAAGATGCACAGCTTTTCCGAGAGCTGTATCCATTCAATTAATGGAGAGAAGCCAAGGTGCAACCAGAAGCATTCACATTTTGAAATCCAAATGGTCATTTTAGAAAATTATACTAACCAGCAGATAGCAATATAAATTGCTCCATAAAAGCAGCAGACTGCCTCATAAACTGCTCTTTTAAAACTAACTTAAGAAAAAAAAATTAGGTTAACAATAGCTACAGTTGTAAAGTAAGTTGCCAGTCCCCAACTAAGATGATGAAAATCAGCCATAAAATATTTTGGTGAATGGCAGAAAGTACAAGGTGACAAATATATGTGGGGAGCGATCAGGCCCTGCAGACTCTAATTCAGCAGCAGAGTACGTACCTACGTACCGCATCCATCTCAAGCTGGCATCTAGCTCACCAGGTATGGTACTCTAGACAATTTCATTATCGTTCAATAATAAGGGCTCAAGAGCCAGTATTTTCTGGAAAAAACAAATGTACTGCAATGGACAAGCAGCAGTCTGCCAGCAGTTAGACAGATTTGGGGACAAGTCAACCACACTGCAGATAATATCCTCCATTTTATAAAGGTTTGGTCATAATACAGACAGATACCTTATTTTCCTAACTGCAAATTGGAAGTCCTTTCCAAAAACCTATCTGACTCATATCTTTATGGAACAGACTCCCAATATTTTTCTGAACCACAGGTGAAGGCTCGTGTAAATGAGAAAAATGACACAACAGGAAAATTACTGGTCGCCTTCATTGTTTTTCAGTAGTTAATTTTTTTTTTCTTAAAGAAGATACAGTTTCTAATGACCTTCCCACCCAAAGGGTAAAGAGCTTTGTCACTTGTGAGTTATTTGTATACTCTTGCTAATTGTATCGCTACACTCCTCCAACCATTATGAATATTCATTTTATCTCACTTCTCTCTCTGTGCACTTATTAACTGTATAACACATATACTCGAGAGATTTTGTGTGTGTGTGTATATATGTATGTGTGTGCCTGATATTATTTATGTAAATCTATAGCTGACCTATGTACACAAAACACTGTTCACCAGTGGTACCACAGCCCTTGGAAACGAAGTTTTAAAGGTCTGAACTGCAAAGGAAATTGAAATGGTTCCACCTTTTCACCTCAAACAAAACCAAAGCTCCTTTTACAATGATTTTCTTGGCAAGGATATGAACTCACCGAGCATTTCTTATCATTATTGTTACTATTATTTACTGAACACCAAAACGTGTTTTGTCTTATATATTTAAATTAAGAGAGTAAGCTGCCTAAAAGACCTCATCTTGTTGTGTTTGCTTCTATCTGCTGCTACAGTTTTAAAGCACATTTCCCTTTATTTCACTTTTCCACAAGCCATAAAAAAACTCATTTCTAATTCATCCGTTCGTTCAGCTTAACCTCTCTTCTCAGCAATTAAAGCACTCTGCGCATCCCTCATCTATCACACAGCCAGCTAAATAATGCATTGCGTCCTCCGCTCATCTTTTATCATCCCAAATGACAGGTATTAGCATATCTCCCCAGTCAATTACAGTGCAGCGGAATAATCACAGCATAATTGGGCGAAAGCCACTCTAATCACCAACCCTGCAAACTCGCAGAATAAAAACTGAGTGGCAGTTCAGACAGGCCTTGCTCTTGTCCATGACTCCAGCCAACAAGCTTGGCACGTCTCCATTTCCTTTTGCCTTTTGAAACTTGTTCTTTGGGGCTAAACTTCTCGGCACATACGCAACTGGTCTGGGTTTTCTTAAAGCAAGACCAGTGCATTGATAAATACTACCCAAAGACTATTTGCTAACAAATGCGAGCCTGGAATACAGCACAGCTGTTTTCTGCCCTTCAGATCATCCAGAGGGGCTCTGCTTTACAGACTAGCTTTGACAGATGGGTTTGTTGCTCGAGGTAGAAAGTTTTACATTTCATGTTAGAGCAAGCAGAATTTCTTTTCCTTTAAGTATAAAGGATTTATGAGATCTAACACAGTTAGGTACTGCTTTAGATGGTGCTGCTTACTGCAGGCATTAGCCTTCTGTTTTTCAACACTAGCAAGATGCCCACAAAGCATAATTTTTATTTGTTGTCTGTTTAATACATCTAGATTAAAATCCTACATATATATTTGAACATAAAATGAATGTTTCATTTGCCAAACAGAGAGACAAAAGTAAATTAACATCGCATTGTTGTCTCCTGTGCTCAATCTGAGCAAATGAGAGTATCAACAGAAATTCTCCACGGCCATTAGACCAACTTAAGGCTAACAGGCTCCTGGATGTACACTCTCACTCACAGCTCTCAAACTGGTAGTGCAGGCCTAATCCCAGGTGAGCTACCTGCTCCGAGACCTCCCTGTTCTGGGATTCAGAGCCATGTTCCGATGGAAGAGATACTCATGGATGGTGGTGGGACCATTCCAGGCCTGTGTGTGCTCCTGGGATCTGCTTACCCGGCAGGGCAGGAGTGTGTCAGCTCTACACATTCTGGGATCCTCTCACCAGTAGGAAGTTTGGGGCATGAACAGTGTCCTGGGAAATCAGGATATGAACTCAAAAGAAGATTTTCCACAATACTACTTCAGCACAGTTGAAATTTTCGAAAGTATTACAAGTGGGGGAAAAGTCTTCTGAAATCTAACAGTCAAATTATCTTCTTTGAAATTCTAAGTGAGACGTACAAAATTTGTGCTGTCGTCATCACTGATAGCAGACTCAGGTTGAACATATTTTCTAGGTCAGCCCCAAAGAGAGAATGAAATGCTACCAAAGAAAAAGGTGAGTTAGAAATACAACCAGACCATCAGCGTAGTGCATTCCTGCTGTTTGGTTAGCATTACGTGTAACCACAGGTTTTACCAAATATAAGGTTAAATGGCACAAAATGATAAAAAATCAAGACTTTCTGGAAGCAAAGTTTAGGCAAGCTCCAACTATTTTGGTCTAAAGGGAGGGGGTTGCTTTCATCTCCTTGTACGAATGCCTGAGAGCTTACACATTATTTTAGCTAGAACACATCATCATTTTAAAATAGCTTTTAATGTTTCATCTTCTTCCTAACCTCTTTGCTCTGCTGTTTTCTCTAAACCACTTCCAAATTTCTACCCCAGCATAATTTCTTTTTCATTGGCAGAGTTAATACCAGATACATTTAATCAGTGGTGATATTCCATCCTTGCTTCCCAAAATGGAGCTGAACAAGATATGGAGGGGTTTTTTTTATTAAATTCATCTTGTATAATGTCTCATTATATGGTTCTGTGTGCCAGCAGTGTTCCATACAGAGCAACTAAGGAAACAAATCACTATTAAACCACTGTTGCAAATTAATAATAAAAAGAATAGAAGCTTGTGTATTTGTATGACAAAGACAAATACCTTCCTTATCCCATGTGTTCCATAAGATCTACACTACTGATCTTCCACACACAAGCTGCTACAGCCGCTGCACAAGTGAGAAGGGGAAAGCGAGGCTTGAGGCTGTTTCATGCTGGAAATGCCGATGCAAGATCTGTGTTTTCTTCCCCACAACGGATCTGTGTGTTCACAAAGATGTGGCAATTATCCAGCTTTCCGTGCTGCTTCTTTTTACTGTGCCACAGAGGAATTTACCAGGGCCAAAGCTTGTTTCTTCTGCTAAGAGCCGCAGAACAAAAGACCTACCACCTGTACCCTTCTAACACCTTCGATCTTAACTCATTTCCCATTTGAACTTTTGCTTAAAAAAAAAACCCGGTACGGAGTTATACAAATAAAATTTTCACTGCTTTAAAATCCTGGTGTTACTCTGTTGCATCACCTTTCAAGCTGCTTACTTCATACAAATAGATGGAGGACTCTTTCCAAATTCCAACTTATTAGACCTTATAATGTCAGGCACTGTGTTACTCTCAACAGATTCGCTGAAAACGATGTGACTTGGGACGAAGCCAATCAACAGGAAAAAGAATCCATTAAAAACTGGCTTTAAATCTTGGCTTTTAACTCATAGAAAGACTTGAAAAAAAATTTAATTTCCCTCCTGTGATTGCTGATTTCACTCCTGTTCAGTACAAAGCCCTGCAAAGTGAATGAAGGCCAGTCAGCTAGGTCATAACAGGTTTCAATGAAAAAACCAGTAAGTTCAATGCTGTTACAGGAACCTTTATAAAGCCCTACAGACATCACTTTTCTTTCTGCACTGCATTTACTACTCATAAGAAGTGTTCAAGAGGTATTCAGGTTTCTTCATGTCTGCAATCTAAGGGAAGCATAGCGTGAGTCACTGAACAAGACCCACCAATACTGCCTGTCACGTCGCCATGTGCTAAGAAACATTTCTCTCTGCTTTTCTTATCTTTCTCTTTTCTTGAACACCAACATCCAGCTTTATGAAATTAACAACTCTCTGTGAAAACCCAGGCTAAGACCAAACCCAATTTTGCAGAAGTGTGCGAGTCTCCCTAATTTCTCAATGGATACATCTGGTAAAGCCAAAAGCTGAAGGATTTGGCAGCCTGTTATACAAAGCCTTCCCAGGAACTGGTGAGTTATTTCGAGGTGCAAACAGCCTTGTTAATAATTTGTTTCACCTACAGGGGCCAAGGTGTTTACAGGCCAATTCCAACAGATCTTGCTGGGGCAGGTTGGAATCACAGAATCATAGAATGGTTTGGGTTGGAAGGGACCTTAAAGATCACTTAGTTCCAACCCCCCTGCCATGGGCAGGGACACCTCTCACTAGACCAGGCTGCTCCAAGCTCCATCCAACCTGGTCTTGAACACTGGCAGGGATGAGGCATCCACTGCTTCTCTGGGCAACCTGTTCCAGTGCCACAACACCCTCAACTATAAAGAATTTCTTCCTAATATCAAATCTAAATCTACTCTCTTTCAGTTTGAAGTCATTCCTCCTTGTCCTAGCACTACAGTTCCTGACGAACTCAGGGTTGAAGGATGAAGGTTAGGGCTGTTCTGTCTATCTCACTGCTTTGCTGCTTTTACAGAAAAATAACGATAAGAGAACTTTCACCCAGATACTCTAACTCAAACTGAGTCCCATAGTTTAAATACGACTGGCTGGACTACTGCAGTATATGTACATCTGTTATGAGGTTCATAACTTCTGGTAAGTGGCTAGGACTAGTTAACAGCATCCACAGTAACATCCGCAAGATAAACCGAAGAACTGATGGGAAGATTTATTCTCTGGAGTAAGTGGGTAGTAGGGAACCATAAGCCACTACTACTCAAACAAGGACTTAAAAGACTATTGAAGACATGCAGATTTACAAAGTTTACTCACACAGCAATTCTCTCCTGGATGCAAACTTTTCATGTCCTCACTAAGGACAGTCCTAGAGAAACAGAAAGAAACACAATCCCTTCCTTCACAATTGCACTGGTTTATGTTTAAAAAATAAGGCAGCAGTATCCCTTTATCACTGAACTTTTATCATCAGCGCAGTACTGTAATTTATTTGAAAGTCAGGTTCACATTTGTTTTGTAGATCTTGAAGGATGTTAAAATACTGACATTTTTATTAAAATACTTTTATTCCAACAGATCTCACAGCCCTAACTCTTATTTATCTTTTTCAAGAACGCTCTAATAGCGTAATAATTATGACCTATGTTCAGTTGACTTGACGACTAATGAGCCTTCTGTAACCCAAGTAAAAATCCTATAAGCTTTGATAAATTGCACAGATGTAACATTGCAGCAACACTCAGTCACTACTTTTCCAGAGTGAAAGAGAAGCACTAAGAGAAAGCTGGGACGATAAATGCCTTCCCTAGAATGCCATTTTCCTGTTTTCCTCTTCCTTCTTTCTCAGGGGGCAGGGTCATGAAAATTTGCATTATGTTCCAGCCACAAAATCCTTAAATCTGATCTCCTTTAACGTAAAAGATTTCCTACACTACACAGATTCTACCACTAACAAGAATGACGTCTCATTTTTTCCACGGATCTTTCAGCACAACCACACCTATGACACCGGGATACAAGTGTCGCCAAAGGACCAGCATTTTCCATTCAAGGGAAACTACAGTTGTGTTAAGTTCTTATTAGAGTGTAATACTCTGCGTTTTAGTTACTACTTGGAGGATTATAAGAAGAACATAAATGGTCTCAAAAAATAGGATTAGAGCTCCCTTATCACAAAAATTACTCTAAATATATGGGAAGCAATCAGTTCTACACACAGCTATTCTCATTCCCTTGTTATACATGCATGAATGAAAACAGGCACATGTGCTTATTTCACTGCTCAGTATATGTACAAAATCAAGGAAATTACATAATCTTTGATTATCTAGGACTTTCAAATCCACATTATTAAATAACTTACATCATCTTAAAGGCAGGTTAGTAAAATGTCACGGTTTTCTTCTATAAACAATGTTAAAGAAATGAGACAAATTAATAAAGTAACTGAATTCAGAGAACAGTCACAAGAAGTGCTTTCTCTAAATGAATTATTTAAACTGCTTATTAATTTATCCCTGAAAAATATTCCAAAACCTGGATAATGTCCAAATAGTATTTTGGAATTAGACACCCATTCATCACATCAGCTACCTTACAATTTCCTTACAGACTGGTTCTAGTTATTAAAAAGCCTTCTTAAGTCTGGAATGACAAGATACAACTACAGAACGAAAATGCTAACATAGATGCCCTTTAAAACAATTTCTGTGTCAAAATACAGCCTCCTTTCTGATTTGCAAGATCATATGTAACAATTGAAACCATTTGCAATCCCTTTAATAACAATTCCTTAATAGCCATTTACTACAGATACATAAATATGAATTACTATAAAGCATTCTGAAATCCAGAAACAACACATCACAATTTTGAAAATTAGCATGCCTAACTAACTTTCAAAATTCACTTTAAAAAGCTATCTTTCCACTGCTATGCAATGACTTGAAAATGGGAACTTTTCCCCTGCGCTCAGCTATGGCTCCTCTGGGACAGAGGAGCCCTGCACCAGATGTTTGTGCAGCCCTTTTGAAACTTCTGAAGACTGGCACCCGCAATACCACTCCTAAATTTATTATGCTTTTTCTTATAGCAGTGACACATAAGCAACAAGTGGAGCTGTGAGTAATCTACAGTGACAATCTCGGGCTCATTTTATTTTCACCGAAGTTTACTATTGCTGCTATCCATACTGCTAGTATGCACAAAATGGACCCAAGGTATAGAAAATCTTTGATTTTTATTACTTCCAATTGAGCATGTACAGCTCTACAGATATGCAGTCAGAACTTCATATATATGTAAGCCTTTTGCAAGATGTCCTCAATGAACACATGAAAATTCAGAGTGTATGCACAAGGAAATCTCAAAATTGACAGAAACTGAACTTCACTTTTCCACTTATATCTCCTAGCACAACCTTTACTGCACAGTAGGGAGTCGTAAGTTTGAAATACTAACACATAACATTGCATTTGAACCTTATTTCCTTACCTGCCTTACTTCGAACCTTATTTGGGGCCTCTTACCTAATTTTTTTTTAATACTAAAATTACAAGGGGGCAAAACCAATTATAGAAACAAGGCAACCTGCTCTTATATTGATTGGCGTAGATGTCACAATGGTCTTCACTTTTGCTGAACATCCTTCCAGCAAAGCAAATCCACTCTCTTCTAGACCAAGTGTCATATGTAAGTGTACATATGCAAATATGTACACTTCAATCTACTGACTGGAGTTTGATCAATTTACATAGTCAAGTGGCTCACTCAGACTCTCTGTGCTTTGAGGTTAGATGTCCCAGAATGTACTGAGCTTGTTGGCATTTAGAAAATTAAATTTAGAAAAACGTATTACTTCACAGTTCTTTCCCCCAAGTTACTAAAATATTTAAGCATAAGATATTCTACATCTAGGTAAGGGGATAAATCAAAGATCAAGACAATGAACTTCCATTCAACATCAGCCCTTTTCTGCACCTTTCATCCCCTTATCAAAACACAGAGAGATGAGCCTTAAGGGAAGCAAGCCCTGAGTGAGACATTCCAGGCGTGCTGAAGTATGCAGTGCAATGGTCGCATGTATTTGAGTGTAGCAAAAACCATCTTTCACTTCTAAATTTGAACATGCTGAACTCAAATAACTTTGCAGAGCAAAACTGGAAGTGCAAGACTAAAATAAGAAGAGACAATTCTAAGCAGGAGAAAGAGCTAGAAATCTGTCCAGTCCTCATAGGCTTCCCCCACCCCACCACCTTAGAGACGTGCCAGTAGCAAGCTAAGAAGGCGAACTCTTCCCCTCTGCTGAAGCACAGCAATCATCTGGGCCTCACTGAAAGTTCATTTCAGATTTTGCACACTGTGGCACCCAGTTCTGAGGAGACTTCAGGCTCCACCTACCTCTGCTTTTGGAAAGCCCTCTAATGGATGGCTCTTGACATATTTAAGGTTAAAGAGGAGCATACTGCCTAGTGTGGCACCCTGGCCTTGACAGAGCTGTGGCACCCAGCCCACAGAGTGCACAGTGTGCTCAGACAAGCCAGTGCTCACCCAGGTGCAAGGTTAATGCTGCAGTTTAGCACATAATAACTTGCATTCTGGAGATGTAAAGGTAAAGCACTGATATCCTGGCCATGCCACGAAGTGACAGGCATTCTTGGTATTGTTGCTTTTTATGTGTGTGCACATTTGGGATTTGAAATGTATATTTTATCAGATTTAGCAGAAGGATGGTCTTTGCCAGAACACGATGGAAGGGTATGTATGGAATGCAATCTCCAAATTACACTGTTTGTCATAGTTTAGAGTATAATTACTTTAAATCACTGTATAATATCATAAACTAACTCCAAATCTTAGTGAGCAATGCTCTTTGGCAAAATGTATATTCACTGTAAAGATCAACAAAAAGAAATTGTGGCAATAGCTGTAGCAGGAAAAAAAAAAGAATCAGGTGCTGCCATATAAGCTGTTGTTCGTAATTACTTGCAATTATTTCACAAGTGAATCCAGTATTTTAGAAATAACTGCAGAAAGAATTTATCAGATATTTTTGAAACATTTCTATTCTAGACTGAAGATTTCATTCTGCCTGGTAGTCTGAAGGAAATAAGTGGCAACGAGCAAAAGAAAACCTTCTCTGGCTTCACTTACTGGGTTTTAGTGATGAGGGATTAAAAAATGTAACCAGCCTTTATCCACCTCCCTGCATGTTAAGGCAAAATAAACAGGACTTAACTCTCAAATGTGAAAAGGACATAGTTCTCTTTTTCCCTGTTAACACAAGTTTTCTTTGTTTAACCAGGACGGTATATTTCAAATCTGATGGAGATACGATCACAGCACATTACCCATGCACAGCTTCTCTCCAATAATCCTAGAACACTACAAGCATAGTCCATGTCAATGAAGGCACACATTCCTTCCTAGGATGTATTCCTAGCTCGATCCCACTGAAATCAGTGGGGGTTGACCCATATTGCCCTGCTTGCTGGCCACGGAGTACCAACTTCATTCTCTGCACAGTCCTATCAAATATTATTTTCAGCCCAACTCTCACTTGCTGCGAGAAAAGGGTGTCTAAAATGAACCCTGATAGTCCACTAGCTACTTCCAGTAATGCTGACTCCCTGGTAAAGCCAATGGAAGAATTGTGGACTAAGTAATTTACAAACCAAATAGTTCTGCACATCTCAACCAGCAACTGGACCTGTGCCACAACGTGCATGTGTGTACACATATGCCTCATGAAAATGTGATCCACGCGATTCTGTATTCCTATATTTCGACTTTAAAATTATGACTGCCATTTTGGCACAAAAATGAAACGCACAAAACGAAGGCCCAGAAGGAACTATAGCACCTGGGGCTGATCCCGGTTTTCTGCAGGGAGGAGTACTGCAGTCACACTGAGCTCTTCTGCTCTCCTTCACAAACACTTTTGCCCTGAACAAAATAAGCCTAAGAGAAGGGACACTAATTGCACCTGTCATTATACTTGCCCAGTGGCCTGAAAGGCCTGATCATGTGCTGTGGAAGAGCCTTTTCTGCCTGCAGTTTACAGGAATTGAGAATTCTGCCTGCCTGCCACCCAGCTGCCAGCACCTCCCCAACAAGCCTATAAATACTCTTTGTGATCACAGGGGTCTAAGAGTCTGGAATTTGGGATTTGGAAAGGGTATTACAAATTACCCTGTAAAATCGAGAAGGTACGATATAGCTTAAGGTCTACAGCTACTATTGGAAGGCACTGCAAGTACATTGCTTTGCTGTAAAACATCTGAAGAAATGACTACTAGATTATTTTACTTTTTTTTAAATAAAAATTTGGAACGAGATGGAATGGGAATAAAGAGTGTATCTCAATAATTAAGAAAAAATATACTCTGTAAGAGAAACTGTGTACACCGGAATAATCCATTGGGTGATCATGTGCAACTCTGAGCTGCTCCCAACTGTGAAGGGGCCCCATCACCGCCTGGCTGACAGGAGGGAAGGAGAGCAGTCTGAGGTGAGCAGAAAATCCTGAGAAACTCTTTGCAGACATTACAGGAAGATTTAGTGCACAGGTATGGTAAAAAAACAAAAAATGAAAAAATTATGAGATCAGCAATTATCTCTGTTTTCAAGCCATGCAAAAATCCCGCCAAAAAAGAGAAAAAATCCCCTATGTAGCTAAACATACACACATAAGAAGTAAAATTATACACATATATTTAAATACACAGCTTTGTGTATATGCATTTTATTTTTCCATGTGTGTGTATAAAAATACAGTTTTGAGTATTTTAATAGAAGTGAGCACAAATTGATTTAAATTAATCTCTGAACATAGTGGAGACCCAGTAATTAACTGTGTTATTTATTAATTATTATAACCATACCAACTGTCCTTTCTCTTCATCTTTCCAACAAAAACAATTCATCTCTAATCCACTACAGCTGCAGAAACTTTTATGAAATGTTAGCTAGGGTAATAAAATATCTCCACTCTTAGGTCTGCAGGATCCATTTCTGGCCTTCGATCATTCATGTCAGATTATAATCTCCACTGAAGAGTTTGATGTTATTTCAACAATCCAATACCTCACTGGCACATGCAAGCACACAAAAACCATTTTCTTAAAAAACCTTTTACACTGCAATATAGTCTGAATAGGAAATCAGCCACTGAACAAGCTAAATCTGCATGAAGGCGAAATACTGAAATTCAGAGTGGGATAGGGGTGGGAGCGTGGAATGTAGTGAGCAGTATCAGAAAAATGAACATATAAACGAAAAAGGAGGAGAGATCCTAGAAATGAACCTTAGATGAAAAGGTTTCTTTCAATATCTGCTGGCACTTTCTTTTTATCTGTACAACCAGTTCCCTCTGTTATTCTATTGCAGTCAATAGCTTGAGTGGGCATAAAATAGAGATTTTCTCATGGTTTAGATCAACACAGGATATAAACCACAACTGAAACACATTTCCATGTGCTAAACTCAGCAATGATTATTGTAATCCAATTGCTTATACAGCGTACTTTGACAATTAAGGTGGTAGGTGTGGGGAATACAGAGCAAAAAGGAAGGCAGGAATACGTTGGTTCAGATTACTGCTCTCTGAATCTACTTTTGTTTTGCTAAAGTATTTTGTTAAATCCTTTTTTGTGCTTCACAGGAAGATACACATTTTGAAGATAGTCATAACAAGTTCTTTATTTTGTTTTTTGTTTAAAATGCCTATAATTTGCACACCCTGACACCTGCTGATTTCATGCCCTGCCTTTTCCCGTCAAAGGCCCTTCTCGGCTCTCCACATGAGGAAATCTCATTTATCAAAATTCTGTTAACGTAAGGGGAAGGGCTATGCTGAGCTGAGCCGTGGCCTTCATTAAACATGCAGAACATAAACTGCTGACACTAAGCACAGTCAACTTGCAGCATGGCAGAGGGGGGGTGGGGAAAGTAGGAGAAAAAGAGCAACGAGATAGAAGCAATGATGTGATGTTGAGATGGGAATAAAAGCCACAGTTTTGCAAAGCACCTAAGTCATAGTGGAGTCAGTGAGATTTAATCAGAGACCTGAAATTAAGCATGTGCTTAACTTTGCCAAACAGAAATAGATCACTAAATTATGAATGGAACAATCTATTTCTGTTCCCAGGAACACGGACACTTTGTTCCCCAGACCAGTCCCTCAAGGAATGAAAAAGGTGAGGGGGAAAAATGATAACAAAATTGAAGAAAACAATCCCTTCTTCAACTCAAAAAACTGGTCCAGATAAAGGACCCATACATTACCCTTAGCATAACAAGATTAAAAAGGCTGGTATCCATCATTTGGGTTCCAGAAGACAGAAAAGAGCAACTGCCATTACAGTCATTAATTTCAACAGGGTACCTCTGAATAGGAAGAAAAATTTGTAAATTTGGAAGAAGCAAGAATGAAAACAGAAATGGATTAAAAATCGACATTCTGGCTGAGGGGGAACAAAGTGGCTTTCTGAATTTTCCCTTCACTTACTGTTCTTGATATTTTTTCCCCTTTAGTTCTCACAGATAGCAGTGTAATGCTGCCTACAGTACAAACTTGAACTTAATAGGCACGAAGCAGAAGGTGTGTAGCATTTTCCTCTGATCACAAGGAACAAGCACTTAGCTGTAAGAGATCCACAATGAGTCACTGCAGGGAGGAATCAAATGCATCACAGGTACATGCAAGTCTTGTTTATTATTATTGTACCGACTGAAAATGCATTGTAACATACAGCCTTAAGAAAAAAAATCAATTTCAAACCTCCTAGTCCTACAAAAATATATAACATCCCAATAATATATGCCTGCATTTACACAGTTCGAGGAGAGCTAAGGCAGATGTCGGGGGTGGGATGTCAACATTTCCTCTGTAAGTTTTTCTTGGTATTTATAAATAAGTTGAGATAATAATTCCAAGGTGAAACTGTCTCAATACTTAAATGAATGACTTACCATCAAGTTTCAAACAGCAGCTAAAAGTTATTTTAATATTCATTATCTGAAAAATAATATCATATTAACATTTTCTGATACTTTGACACCTCTTAAAACAGTTCTTCAAAGTTAATCTGGAAGTAAGTATTGTAAAATTAATGGCAAGATTCTGTAACCACTTCCCATTCTGAATATCACCATATTCCAGAGAGAAAGAACTTAGCTCTGATCAATTAACTCTTAAACTCTTAAAATAATACTAACTTTTCTTCCAACTTCCAGGGTTCTGTGTACATGTAGCTTTGACAGAAGAGAACAGAAAGGAGACACACACTTGTGGCAATGGGGCATGCACACTGATCATTCCGCAGAAGTAATTTCTGTACTTTTTAAAAAAAAAATAATGTTGTATACATTTAACCAAGATCAGCAGCTGCTTTCATAGTGAACAAGTTGTTTTTCTTAACATCACCTATAAAATGGAACAGGACAGCCCCATTCTTCTATCTTCTCTTCGGATTTGTAAACAATGCATTATTATCACTGTTTTTAGTTTTTATTCTGGTCAACAAGGTGCTCCAGCCTGCCATATAAAGCTGCACACCACATGGCACCATTCAACAGTATATCTAGGTCAGCTTGCATTTTTAATGTGCTCCATTAGCTTTCTCTTGCTCACTGTATCAAATTTGAACTTCTCACTTTTCAAACCTCTGTATAACTAAGCCAAGCAATGCACAGGATCCTAAGAGTATGGTGACCATCTTCAACATTCGTTCCACCAAAGACTGCAGTTCTAATCCTATTTCCTTAATTTCATGCTGCTTCCAAGCCCAGCATCCCCCAATTTCTCCTTCAAGATCCTTTTCTACAGCACTGCTGTAAAAAAACAAAAGGAGGTTACTTAAAAAAAACCCCAACCAATGCTTTACCTAACATAATTCCTTTCCTCAGTACTATTTGAGGCAGCTTAACAACTTTGACCTTGGCAGCATTCTGCACACACCACAGCTAAAAAACCCTGCAAGTTAATAAGCATATAAACAGCCATACCTACATTACTGTAAAGCTTTTGCAGCAATCTTACGTGCTATAATGGTATTTAGTTACTTAGATGTGACAAAAGCCAGTTCCACATGATTCACTTCATTGCTTTCTTTCATAAACAGCACTTAACGCATTTCTGAAAATACATTTATGAATTTTTAAATTAGCATGTATTCTAACTGCTCTTCACACAAATGTTTTTAAGGTGTACATCCCTCCACTGGAGCACAGCCCTTGCACAAGGACTAAAGTTGTAGAACCATGCTAGGTATAGATTTGTAAGGTAATCGGTACATCAGTTCTGACACAAGGAATAACACTGTGAGGAAGTTTTGCAGGAGGCTCGGGAAGATCTTGATAAGGGGGGGTCGGAATTGGATGATGGAATGAAAACAGACAATCACGTTAAATTGAACGCTACAAATAATGCTTACTTTGCTTCAGATTAAAATGATAATAAAAAGACTGTAAATCTGTCTGTTGTCTATTTCAGGTAGTAGCAAGGATTTAGTAGTAAAATCATAAAACACACAGAATGACTGTTACACTAGAAATTTGTCACAATTGTTTACATGTGTATAACATTAAACAATGTAAAGCATTACAACAGTATGAAAATCATGCCAAAGTCACCTGTAATCTTGATCCTCCTATAAGACCCTGTATAATTAACTGTTCACCAAGAAAATCAAAGGCATGACCTTGAAGAACAAGATTTCCCCGTGTCATTGTCATCTAACAAAATTATCAATATCCCAATTCACTAGAAAACTCTCTCACAAGAAGGAATTTTTAAAAAAGCAAACTAAAATAACTGAAGTTTCAAAGTTACAAAATCACGTCTTCTGTAAAAGAAATGCACATTCAGTAAAAAGCTCAAGATTCTGCACTATTGTTTTTTCCCTCTTGAAATCTGCAACATGTCAACAGCACTTCTTACAGCAAAGCACAGATATGAACGATGATACACACCTGACCTTGTCTCAGGAAAAAGAAAAGGGGGGGGGAGGAAATGAAAGCCTAAATCACATCTGTCTACCCAACAACTTTCTCACGTTCCTCTTTGCAATTCCTATTCTTCAAACCTAGCATTAGTTTTAACAAGCCGGTTCTGAAATCAGGGGAAGCAGCCACACAGCAGAATTCTGAATCTTTTTCTATATGTGTATTTCATGCTGTTAAAAAAGAATGCTACACAAGGAAAAAAAAAGGCAAACAAATTAACAGTAGCTTTGTAAAGAAATAAATATTTGTGGAGGCTTTGTTGTTGTTTTTTAAGCTGCAATCTGAATCAGAGCAGGCTTCCTGTAGCAAGGTGGGGTTGGTTGCTGGAGGGCATAGTTCTGGTCCCACCAGTTGTGCAATCAGGTAGAATTTAAAGAAAAAGAAATCTGGTCTAACCTGCTCTCCTCATCAAGGAGGAACAGCAAACTATCTGCAAATATTCTGAACTGCCCTCTTCCCACCCCCAAACAGACCACCTGCCTCAACATTTATTTAAAATGTGCAGGTATTTACAAGCAAACTTTGTGTTCCGATTGTTAGATGACTTCTTGGTAAATCCGATACTCCCTCAAAGTTCAAACCAGGAGTATAAATCAAAGGGGCCACACAGAACTCTAAAGGACCCGCCTGATCAGGCAAGCATCACCCCCGGTTACATGTCAACAGGAGGCAGCTGAGCGAGGGAGGACACTGAGCAGCACACCCAGCCAGACAGCTCAGGCACACCAGACTCAGGCTGCCTAAGTGCACCCACCAGTTAAAAATTTAATGAGTAACAGAAGGAAGACTGAGAAAATAAATTCTTTTTTTTTTTTTTTTGGTAGTAACTTAAATCGCTGCAATGTAATGACTGGTGTGAAATGGTGAGTTCAAACCCTTGAGGTGATGCATATTCCCACCATGAAAGCAGTATCAAACTTTGCACTCTTCTGACATTTCCATGGAGTTTGTAAAGGGCAAACCATACTACAGACTACCTCTTCATAAAAGCAGCAGGGGGAAGCATGAACTGCTGCTGCTTGCTGCCGCCACAAGAGCTGGTTGCAGCAGTTCATTTCAATACAGTGGCAACCTAAATTGGCATAGAAGAGGGATACTAATTGACCAGAAAAGCAAAACTGCTTGACAAGCCTTTACTGTGAGGGTAATGAGGCACTGGAACAAGTTGCCCAGAGAGGATGTCCCATCTCTGAGTGTGGAGTGAACACTTGGAGTGTTCAAGGCCAGGTTGGATGGAGCTCTGAGCAACCTGGTCTACTGAAAGGTGTCCCTGCCCCATGACAAGTGGGTTGGAACTAGATGATCTTTAAGGTTCTTTCCAACCCAAATCATTCCATAACTCCAATTTAAAGACATCACTTGAGCAAATACTAAGCAGTTGCCTTGAATTGCATACGCATCTGCTTCTGAAAACTCCACACTGAACCAACTCTTATTACAACATTTATCTAGCCTGTCTTGACTTTCTCACAACTGCGGGCTCTCAGCTAACACACAGCTTTTTCTTTTTCCTGTTCTATGTATAATTTCGTCTTTTCTTCTTCATGCAAGATTGTTTTGAAATTGTCCAGACCCACCCACTGCACAAGGAGGCATCACAACCTGTAAGAAGTCTGCATTTTTTTTTTCCATCCTCCCACAGAACTTTAAAATCCTCTCCATATGGGAAGCAGGAGCAAGCTGTGAGGAGTAGGACACCACAAGCAGGTGCTGTTTGGAATCACCCTCCATACTCAAGGTGGTTAGATACACTCCTCTACAGCTGCAGCACTCAGGATGAAGCTGGACCACAGATGGGACTGTACAATGGATTGAGATGAACTTATGGCCACAAATATCTTGGTGTGGACCTCTTAATTTCTATAAAACTAATTGGGAAAAAACCACCACAAATCACAGAGATATTTATTGAGACTAAACTCACCAGACGTAAAGAACTAGTGATTACGTAGATAAAATTTCTAACACACAACCACAATTTCTCCGTTTCGTCTGTTCTTGGATTGTCCCAAATCACATTGCAGTGATATGCACAGGTTCAGGCAGAAACACGTTCAGGTTATTGCTACTTAGTCATAACTACCTCAAAACACTTTGACACATCTATCAGGGGTGCCTAAGAATATAAAAAGAGCACCTTGTTTCCTGCTATAATGTCTCTACTCTTAGAAAGCACCCAGCACAGAGGGCACTCAGGAGACTTCAGCAATCCAAAAACACAGCTTTAACAATGCCTCAAAGAAGGTTGGAAAATGCTTTTAGTCATCTGAACACCTCATATGAAACAACTCCACAAAGAAGTGAACGGAACTGGGGAAACGTAATCCTAACTCTGCTATGAGTAGCAAAACAGAATTTACTGGAGGCTAATATGAATATCTATTTTTTTTCCTAAGCTGAAACAAATCCAAAAACTTATTTACAACCTCCAGATTCCTACGTTAGCCAACAGTGCAAAGACAGATGTAAACGGGGACTACTTTCTCTCTATTTTCCCATATACTAAGCACACACACAGACACTCCTGGTGTCAACATATCAAGACAGAGATAATTCAGACACTTGAAAACATCCTCTTCTGAAAAGGATTAATTGGCTTTAAAACAATTTAATTTGGCTTTGAAGGTGCAACTTCTATTAGTAACCACCAGATGGCAGGAGCAGAGGCTGCTTAGGGTCTTCAACAAAAGAAAATGGTTTTAAGCAAGGCAAATGTTAAAAGAGAACAATTTTTAATCTCTACTTTTTTCTTCTCCTTCAATGGCTTCCTTTTCTTCTTCTTCCCACGAAGTAAGCACTATTTTATTGCAATCAAACTAACACAAATTCTAAAAGAAATAAGAAGGAAAAAAAAAATCTCTTGAGAACATGCTTTCTCAATTTTATCACATGGCATCTCCATCTCATAGCTCAAGGGTTCTGTGTTGCAGATACCGCTAGAACAACAGTTTCCTCCTAGGTTTGCATAGCCGTAACTCAGTCAGCCACCAAATGTATTCTCTTTGATGTCCTATGCTTGGAACCAGGAAGCTGACACATAGTTACACTGTGCAGCTCAATTTCCCCTCGGGATTTGAACTTCTACTATCTGGGATCATGAAAATAAGTGGACTATAGAAGATGCACCACGATGTGCTGATTGTTGCAATAATGCAGCATTTGCAAGGTGGAGGAAAGCAACACCCCTCCACCAAAAGTACGTACTCCCCCCTCCGAAAAAAAAAAAACCCACACAAAAAACCCGAAACCACCTTAATAAACTCAAGTAAATGCATGTTTGAGAGGGAAAAAAACCCAGATATTTTAGTTCTAAACACATTTGATTCTTAAAACCCTGTATTGTGTATCGGAGAAAGAGCATTTCAAAATGCAATCTAGCAGCTCATACTTAAAAGACTTAGGAATAGACTCTCTAAACATCTTCCGGAGTTACTAAATTATGGAGACAAGGTCACCACTTTATGCCGTGTCATAAAACAAAAATATGTCTACTTCCACGAACAATGCTGGAAGCTCCACCACACAGACACATCCACATCAGAAATGCCACCCTTGCTGCATTTCTTAAATAGAGCTGTCTCTCCATTATGCTGATTTCTCGATCAAAGAGAAAGCTTTACTCCCGTATTTGTCTTCCGCAAAGGAAATGTAAAATCATTCCTATAGCGAACACATCCATCGGGAATGAGATTCTCTTTCCTCAACCCTAGCAGCACACAGTCCCAGAAAAGAACAGGTGAAGCTTGCTCCTACTTCAAAACAGCATGAGATGCAGTTCTGTGGTTAATTCTCCCTCTGTACATTAGCAAACACGCCACTTGCAAAATATGAAAGGCTTTCTTCCCTGCCCCGTTTTTAAATGACACCTGCAAATCACTAATCCAGTTGCCATTTATTTCCATATGTCAAATTACAATCTTAACTTGTGCAAAGCAACATAATAGTAATGATTAAGCCAATTACATCACAACACAGCTTAAAACGACACACAATGGAAGGATTAAAGCTCACTACCAAATAAGAGAGTCCTGTTCTTGGTGGAGCTCCCCCACTGTGGGAACATAAGTGTCTCTTTTCCTGTTGCACAAAGTTGTGAGCCTTCTGACGTGTAGCTGCTGGACTGCCATTAACAAACTTATTTATATTAATGCAGCACTAAGCTGGGATCACTGCACCTCAGCATTAGCTGCGGCAGGCGGGCTCTGCGGCCGTCACTGCAAACACAGTTTATGGCACTCTGCAGGTCCAGACAGGTCGAGACACGTGGACAAGGTGATCTCACCTGGCTCAACTGAATGAAGCCTCCTCTACTCTACGCTATTTGGGTCAGGTAGATGCTGACAGTGAAAGCCTTAGGGAAAGGAGGGAAAGGAGAGTAAATCAAGCACAAATATTTAAAAAGTCAGGCATCTCACTCTCTAGATAGGGTCAGACACCATGTGCAGCTTGTCTTGAGTACGTGCTACTGTGTTCGACACTGTAATTTCAACTGATGCCGATATGTGGCTCCTATAACAATAAAATGTGGACTAAATCTTTATCACATAACCAACCTTTCAGACTAAGATTTTCATTTCTACCTCAAGGACTAAAAGGTTCTAATGGAAATTGAGCATCTGAATGTCTTAGGAGGATTTAAAAAACTCACACACTGTTATTTTTATTTGTTCTTTGCCATGGTCTTTAAATTGGTCCTGTGCACCTTACTTCTTTTTCTTTTTTTTTTCCATGTTTTTGTATTTCTCCTAATTTTCTCTGCCATCTGCTAATATTGACTGGTTCTATCTGATAAAATATATCTTCACACTCAGCTAAAATAAACACAAAATAAGTTGGTACTGTTAGTATTTTACATGTCATCATTAGGCTTTAATAAGAGTAATGGGACTCAAGGAGTTTACAACTTTGAAATACATTCCTGTGTTGACTGCACACTCGGGCAGATACCACTCCATCCATTCACTCTTACTTCATGTTAATGTCTCACCGACCACAGTTCTGAAGAAACTTATTTTTATATATATATATATATATGTATAAAAAATAATTATTATAATAATTTTATCCTCAGCAGAATTTGTATGAACCAGGCATAACTGTTAAGTCTGTCCCAAATCACCTATCAGCTGTTCACGATTTGCTCCATGGCCATCTCCCCTAAATCTCTCCATAGGCAACCATGCATACATAACCCTTCTATAAATTGGAACAGAAGGATCAGTCAAAAGCTGGAAGTTTTTTTTGCTTTAAGAAACAAACATGCATTCAAACACACACACAAATGCATGTGTAAATTAAACTGAACACCACATGTACCATCATCGACAAAGCTGTTACAGCACGCTAACAGCTTCCTCCTTCTGGAAAATTAGTTGCAAAGAAAGCTGAATGGGTTTGCTTGCTTCAAGCAAAGGAAAGGTTTGCACAGCAATACAGTCAAATCTATACATCTTTATACTTATCAAAAAACAACTTTTATTTAAACTGATTGAAAACGCGCTTAGATTTTCACGGCCTTTTAAAGAGTACCGGTCTCACACATGTACAAAATGGAAATTAAAAAAGTTCACATTAAAATGTCATTTTTATTCCAACAAATGCCTTATATTCTACATTTGTTTGGGGAAAACTGTTTTCTTACGGAAGAGATGAGATGGAGGAAACATTTTTAAGGACTACTATTAATGGTTTGCAATTTGCACCTGTTCCATGGAGTAAAGATAGGATTTGGTACTTCAAGATGCCTATTCCCTGGATATTTTGGCAGTGCAACACAATTGCTTTTAGTTTTATTTTCTAAAATAAGAATTGTTTTGTCCAAATCAATATGCATAACTTACATCAAAAGCATCTTGTAGCTGATTTCTACACACACTTTTGATGATGATCATCATAACCAAAGACTCAACATTTAAGGGGCAGACTACATCAGTCAGATCTTCACTTCTCCGATGATTACTACAGTGAAGCTGAACAATGTTCTGACATCTCATTCAGAACCTTTTCCTGGGAAACAGTCCCATTTCCTGTAAGTATGCGTATCTACCATGAGACTGAAATCATGGAGAATTTAAGAATAACAAATAACATTGCAAGTTCTTTCACCACTCTAGAAATAACCTTTTTAAAAAAACCAGCATTCTTCTATGTATCTACAGGCAACAGAGCCTGCCATCAAGCCTAAAAGTAGCAAGTGTCTAAGCACAGGTGGAATAGATGTAGTCAAAGGAGGAGTCATCCCCTGCAGCAAATTATGCTTCTGATCATGGATACAGAGGGGTCCTACAATGTTTCAAACTGAGGCATACGCTACACCAAAAAATCCAAAAAAGATAGCTCCTCTCAACAGTCTGCAGTAGCCCTGGAGGAAAATTCAGGCTAAAAGCAGGTACCAAGGAAAACATCGTATCATGCAAACTTTTAACCTTACACTCTTCTCAACTATGTTATCTGGTAGTCAGCTTAGGTTCTAATTTATAAAATGAACTATTTTTCATTTAAAAAATTGTCCTTATACATATTCTCTGCAGGCATACCAACTCATCTGTTAATGTAACAGAGACACTAATATTTGTCAGTGAGACAGACAGTGAGGGAAGCATTTCTTAGGGGAGAGGAGGGGAGAAAATACTTTCACAGCATGTCTAAATAGACAGCAAAAATGAATTCTCAGATTAACAAATTTAGGATGATACATTTACCTTCTTCTTGACTGATAAAAAGTACATGACATTCCTAGGCATACACAGTTCACTATATAATAGAAAGCTACTATTTTAAGAGACTTAAAAAGACCCTGTTGGTTCCAAAGATGAATCTTAGAAAAAAGTTGCTTAGGACTCTGGAGGATGATGTTATGAGTTGGCAACAGTACCGATTCTGTTTTCTAAAACTAAACCTTAGCAACAGAAAATTCTTAAAACTTTTGGTAATAAAAAGAAGTTTCAAAGGATGTCCATCAAGATGACTATAAGACATAAAACCACCTTGTAAGTCTAGCCATGAAAAAGAATTAGAAGCCTCCTCCACAGTGTTTTAGTTTTAAGGGTGATTGGCTACAATAATCATTAGTAATATTTCTGTTTACTCACATAGTCTGAAGGATTATGGAGATGAGTTCACAAGAGCTGACCCTCCAGGTTTATTAAATATTCAATGAATATTTTGTATGCATGCTGGGTATTAAATAAAAATCAGAAAATACTGCAGACTACCATATGTTATATACTTCAAATAATACTGGAGTAGCTCTGTTTTTTAAGAATTTATTTAAATCACTTTATCACATATCAACATTAAAATGTACAATACCGACACAACGTAAATTCCGGCATCACGAATACTCAGGTGCTTTTAAAGTGCTTTTTTTTTCCTGCTGGCTAATTTTATTTATTGTATTTCAAATAAACCTGGAGAACTTATTTATTATTCTCTTGCCTTTTTTTACCTTAATAGTAATAGCATTGCTTTCTTCTCACCTACAGTAGCATCACAGCATGTGGGCCTTCGAAGCAGGAAACTTCATTGTCATGATTTAGAGCTTACTGTTCCTACAATCTCCTTCTCCTCCCCATCCGCTCTCTTCCTAGCTAACTAGATATAGCCTACACACAATCTGCCCTGCTTAAAATCATCTGCTCAATTAAAACAGTGGTCGTGACCATAATGCTCACTGGCCAAAGAAACCTGAGCTCTAACTAGGACACTGCCCATCCATTTAGCAGAGCACGTCTGAAGCAGTCTCTCCAACAGGCACACTGCATGCCACACACTGATCTACAACTGAATGCAGGGTGATGCAGCTGTTCAATGTACTTTCTACTTGGGATGCACTGTGAAAAAGGACCTGAACAAAGTGGTTTGCTCAGCAGACCGCAAAGCAGACAACAACTGCAATTTTTCAGTTGCAAATCTATGGAACAAGAACAAATCCAGCATTTGGGCAAGTCCAATCTTAATAATTACTGCTAAGCTGATGTTCCATATTTCCACATGGGTTTCTGCAAGTAAAACTTGCTCACAGGTCTTAAACAGGATTAAGACAGCCTGTGTGCCATTCTCAGATTACCACACATAAGGGAGTTTCTGAATTGATGGATTCAAGTCACAGGACCCTCAATTCTCAGGTTGAAAACTGTCATTTTCTGTGGCATCACATCCAACAACCCATATTGTTGGGACCTACATAACAAAACTGCACCAAACTACACACCTTGTGTCCAAATGTAGCATCCTCGGAGGCCAAGACTTCAACCTGAAATTATAAGGAGAAAGATAATTTCAAATTTAGCCACCACCAAGAATCTCTCTCTCCTGAGCACAGCACCACAGATCAGGTAAAGAAGAAATCCGTAAATGAAGATGCCAGTCTAGGTTAACCCTAGGAAACCTACATAGGATACGATGTGCTAAGCTAACAGCTGACAACAGAAATCCCCAAGTGAGGAAACTCAGAAAGCATCCCTCGTGACATTAACAAGGTTCTCCACATAAATTTATGACATAAAGATTATCAGTCAGTGTCCCAGAATTTGCTGTATTACAGCTGAACATTTTTCTCCATATGAAGTTTTGACTACACCAAAAAGCTGCCTGAGCACAACCAGAATGATCTGTCATGGTAAGTCCTTGTAAAAAAAGGCTGGAAACACCTGAACTCTTCCCCTCCTGTTATCTTCTAACCAGGCTGGGTACTCCTGCACCAGCACCAAGTCAAACAGCACTAACAGCAAACTCTGCAGCTGAGGTCTCGCTTGCAAGCTCCTATCCTGTCTTGAGCATAGGGAATTCTTTGAAAACTGTAGAGCTCAGGGAACACAAACTGCCCAGGCAAAGAACAACACTAGCTGCCTGAGAGATTCAGTGAATATCTGAAAGCCTAAGAAAAGCAAGCTGCCAGGTCATTGAGAGGTGTTCCAGATGAAACTCCTTGCTGGTTGCCACACACAGCACAGCTCTAAGAGTTGATATGTGCTAATCTGCGACAACAGGAATAGACGCAGAAAAGCAGGCACAGTGATTTTTCATTAGACTCCCTAAAACTACTTCACACTTCAGCACCCTTCACCTGAGAATCTTGGTGCTTTTATGAATTCTAATTAATTAAGCTTCCCAATACACCAGTGAAGTCAGAAATGTCATCATCCCAATATACAGAGAGAAGAGTGAGGCAGAAGAGGTTAAATAATTTCTTAGTAGTCATGTGCCAAGCCAGGGACACGCTCATGAAAAGAATCCTGGATCTCTACTCCCAGGCTCAGAGTTTAACAACTAGGAAATTCTCTATTTCTCTGATTTACATCCTATTTAAAATGCCTACTGTTGCATTATAATTTATACAACTAGTATAACTATAACTAATGTATCTAATCTCCAGTTTAACTTAAGAAGAGTGAAGGATTTAAAGCAAATCAAGAGGGAAAAAATGAATGTGAAGTTTCAGCCTGAAGCATGTTATAATGCCAGAGTTATAAACCCCTGAACAAGAGGGTTTATAATGGAAACGCTGATAAACTAACAATGATGGCAGCACTTAAATATATTTATGTCATGATCTAGCAACATATGGTATTCTTTCATCTTTAAGTTAAAAAAGGGAGGCAAAAAAAGAAAAGGGGGAGGGAGATAAAGCATTTGTAGGAACTAGGAATAAATTAAGAAAATGAACCTGAAGTTACCCAATTGTGACCTGTCCAGCTAATTAGGAATGGCAGTAAGAGGCTACAAAATAGCATCTCATTCAATAGGAGGTACAAAAAAAAATCCAAGTAAATAAAATCAATCTAAAATGATATGATATGTATTAGCTCCTTATATTAAGCCACTAATCCTTTAGGCACTTTATAAATATTAAACAATCAGTCCTGGTGAGACTGATAAATATCCATAATATATTTTACAGATGAAGAAACAGACAGAGGGTTAAGTGACTTGCCCAGGGCCAAAAAGAATAATCAGCCATTGGATCGGAAATAACGGTATGACTGCTTGTCACAATACAGTGCCCTACTCAAATGCTCAGGTGGCTTCTGTAAAAAGTCATTCACTATCAGAAGCATCTCTGTTAGGGTTAATGTGGTTACCCATCTAAAGTGTGAATGCTCATTTTCATTCGGCTTACTGTTTTGGTATGACATACAGCTACTACCACTAGATAGACCCCAAAACTTGAACAACCTTGTTCAAACACATTCAGTTTTCTCTATCCAGTATTATGCCAGTCACATGCTTCCAGACTCATTAATCATAGAAACACAAAGAATCATAAAGCTTGGAAAAGATGTTCAAGACAATCGAGTCCAACCTTTGACCAATCACCACCATGTTCACTAGACCAGAAGCACCACATCCAGTTATTTCTTGAACAGCTCCAGGAACAGTGATTCCACCACCTTCCTGGTCCATTCCAATGCCTGACCACCTTTTCAGTGAAGAAATTCCTCCTGACATCCAACCTGAACTTTCCCTGGCACAGCCTGAGGCTATGTCCTTCTGTCCTATTGTTAGTTGCCTAGGAGAAGAGGCCAACCCCCACTTTGCTGCAACCTCAGTTGTTCTACCTTTCAGGTAGTTGCAGAGAGTGAATGCTAATAACCGTGCTACATTTCTATTCTGGAGATTCTTTAGGAAAAAAATGGAGCCTTGCTTGTGTCAATAGGTCCTTCTCTGACTCCCTCCTTGAATTCACCAGGGTTGCTGATGCCTTGCCAGTCTCAGTACACTCTACCTCCCTGACCGTGCTCTGTCCTTTCTTCCTTCCTCTCCTTCCCAAGGGCCTCAGCTGGGCTGATGGCCCCACTGAACCTGTCCAGGGCTGCCTGTCCTCTGCCCTGTGCTCCTTCAACACTACCAGCTGCAGGAGCACAATATGGATGGGATGGCACAGAACCCCTGCACGACCCAGCACAGATCAGGCAGAGTGTCTTTTCTTTGCGCTCCGTCTCATCCGCACCTCACCATGAGGCCACCTCACCATGGCAGACCTTCACTGTAGAGCACAGCTGCATTGTCAGCAACTGCCCCGCGCTAATGAAGCTCCCGCTTGCTTGTGGCCAAGAGAATGCTTATGATTGCCATAGTCCCAAAATACATGAATTAACATGGCACAATGACCAGCACACATATGAAATTCAATCCTCCTTCTTTTCAACAAGAAACTGAAAAGACGAACAAACTGTGACATCAAAGAGTAAAGCAGAAGTTCAAGTTGGTGTAACATACTCTTAGTCTCTTTCACATATAGAAATATTTTCTTTTATGCTTAGAAATATAAGGCTCAGAGAGACAGTAAAATGGTTTGGAGTGAAGCTAGTATAGACAACAATTCTAATTAAAAATGTTATTGAGCAGGTCTGATAACGCCACTTCTGCTTTTCCAAGAATGATCATACCACTTCTTTGGTAAATAATTGTTCTCACCTTGCACATGATGCAATGAAACATCCTCTATATTCCTCGTTACCACTGTGTTTAGCAGCATACTACTGTGTTAGTCCATCCATTTCGATTTTCACTTCTTTGTATAAAAGGCAGTTGAGTACGAGACAAGTAACTGCTGACACCGTAAGACACACAACACAAAGTACTGAAAAAAGATGTGGGACAACATGAGGTTTTCCTCATGCTGAGTTTCAAAAAAAACAAAAAAAGCCAAAATGCGTTACAACCTGGGCTGAGCTGACCCCCCTCTAGTGGGAATGCGTGTGTACTTCAAACACATCACCCCAGCAGAAGAGAATATTTCCTTAAGAATTAGGCAAGCATCATCCTTCTCCTAATCATCTTCAGACTATATCACTTCCATTCCAATAAATAAAAAAAAGAACAAGACACTCATTATTACTTTAAGATATTCTGATATTAATTAAAAAGATCTCACTATATACTTACTCATGGTAGTTAAACATTTCCTATTTTAGCTGGCTTTTCTGACTGTACACACGTAAATATCTTGGGAAGGTGGGGTGATTTTTCTTTACAGTGAAAAATTCACCGCATCACTAAAAAAAGCAGGTTTGATTCTTATATGAAGCACTGTTGATTTCATCTACATATATACATCTGTATCAGATACTGTAGCTTTCCCCTAGGCACTGCTCTAAATTTTTGCTCCAGTCCACCTTCCTTTCCTCACAGTACAGTTGAATGGGTCTGTTTGCCCTGTATTTTATTTCTACGTAAAAGCAACTTTTAGTCATTGTTCTTAGTTGTTTTTTTTTCCACTTTATCTAAAGAACCAAACACCTTTTTTGCTTCTAACAAACCAACTCAAACCATGCTAGCAGTATCCTGCAATTCTGGGCTAGAAGGCTATTGTAAGTGGTAAGGGGTAAATGAAGAGGTAGTATTCTAGGGAGTGTGTGTATTAACCATACACTGCTGATCAATTACACATGACGAAATTAGTGGTTTAAGCAGGAGTATCCCACAGTTGGAGCATGCCTGTCCTGCCTGGGAAATTCACTCCTCCTAGAGCCCGCTCCCATTGCTGCCCCTGGTCCAATCGCAACCTTCTGGGGCTGGCCAGGGTGGGGTCCAGAGGCCCTGTAGGTCCTCCCCAATGCATGACAACATGAACTTCCCATCTCCTGGTGCAACCTACGTGGTCTGCAAAATGGGCAGCTGTGGCCAAGACCACTATTACTTATATAGTATTCTATGATTTAATAGTTGAACAGAATAGCATTTAATAATTTATTTTAGAAGAAGAAATAATTCAAAAACATCATGTCAGCCTGGAGGACCCCTGATGAGTACGTGTAGAGTACAAGTTGGGGAGTAGCCCTGAGTCTCTTTTTGTCAGAAGTAATGAGACTTCGCTGGTATTTTTATTTTGCTTTTCAATAAAGGATTCATAGAGATCCAGTTTGACAAAGAATATTGCATTGTAACCAAGACACTTACAGTAAATTATACACAGTCATTTTTACCTCCCTGTCAGAAAGAAAAAGAGTTGAAACATAGATAAAACCCTTGAGGCACAATGCTGAACAAGACCTTTTTGGAACACAGTTATACAACCTAGTGATCAGATGACACAAGGAATTACTACAATTTGGTCTTCTTGAAAGCCATACTCAGCATTGGTTTGGTCCTCAGCTCAGTCCAGCTCTCTCTCGGCTCATCAAGGCTTTGTTTGAGGTAGGATTAGCTGAAACTAAGCAAGAGTCACAGGAAGTGGAATACCATTAAGAGGAGAAATTACAGCTACACCTAATGCCCAGACTGTTATTCAAACAACAGAATATGAGGAACAAGTACACAAGGACAAAATAACTAATTCACAAAAGAGGTCACAGAAGCCCTCTCCATCTTCTTTGGGGGAATCTGAAAATAAGCACTAATAATGATTTCTGATGCACGCCAATTTCCATATAATATCCTGTTAACACTAATGCTGAAAAGGATCATCAATCTACACTTAACTACCCAGGCAAAAACTTCCAACAGAGCACACGCTTAATGCTGCTCTGAGACTTGGGTCAGAGCTCCTCAGAGTTCACCTAATGGAGTTGCTATTTGCAGCTGGCAGGTGAGGGGGTTATAGCTACTCTGGCAAGGGATGCAGTAGACTGGAGCAGCTCTGATCAAGACAAAATATTCTGCATGGGCACGTACAGTTTCCGTGGTTCACACACGAGAATTTGCCCAGCTGGCTGCAAATTTTATAGGCTTTCTATTGTCATTTGTCTGACATTATTATTCTAGGAAAATTATAGCACAGGGCTTCTCTGATACCTAGAGGGTTTTTGCCAACTGCCTGCTTACTAAAAAGGTATGCCTCTGGCACTTATAAAATATGCTCAAAACAAAACAAATGTGTATGTTAATACTTGCTTTTTACAATACTTTTGTTTCCCCTGTTTGGTAATGATCAATCAGTATAGAAAGGACTCTCTTCCCCATGGTAACAAAATCTAAAAAGAATGAGGAAAGACAGGTGCATCCTCTTGAATTACTACTGTCAAATCACCTTCTTGCTCTTGGGGTGCACTTCTTGCTCAATTGTGCCAAGACAACCCCCATCACACTGTCCAGTTCACACTGTTTGGTCTTGCACCCAAGTCTGCCCTCTGACTTACAGAAGAGTTTGTGGCAGGTGGGGGGAGGCTCTGTAGTCCCAACAACTCAGTGGGCCTCCTTAGTCCAGATGCAGAACAATGTAAATGTAACTCCAATTACGATTTTCACACAACAATCTTGCCGAGCTGCCTATAAGAAATAGCCTGGATAGCACAAAACACGGAGGATGTTGTAGTGCTTGGTGCAGATATACCCTCATAATTCTTTTCTAGCGTAGAGTCTCAGCTTTTAGGGTTTTCCCATCAGCCCCAGCCACCCACGCACCACCAGTTCTGAACTTGTCTTTTAAACAAAGGCAATAGGAAGTTAATCTGGTTTTCATTTTTCAAAGTCCTTAGTTTATATCAAAGATAAATATGACTATATGCATTAATATCTCTATGAAACCCAGTTTAACTAGCTTTACTATCTCCTTCCTTTGCCTTCCTTTTCAAGTAATTTAGGATTCAGCAATTGTAGTAGATAGTTGTCTTTCTCACTGGAGCAGGGACAAACCTACATGATCAACACTGGTTTCTGGTAATTCTTCAAGGACTTACTGAGGGTGTACACAGCTTTAAATGCACATTGAACTGTGGGAATAAACTCTGGTAACTGCAACAGCCCTTCCTTCCCTTTTTTCTCTGCTTCTTTTTTTTTTTTCCTTCTCCTTTTTTACCTGCCACCACGTGGCAGCCAACCCACTACACACCTGTACTTCAGGCTACGTTTCAGGTCTATAGCAAGCAAGGATTGGGCATGTTCCCTGGGCAATCCTTGAATAAATACATCAAAGACACACCTTTGTTATGACCCTGAACCTATGCCTGAAATAAAGGCATGACAGTCAGTATAAATCTGATGAATTAAGGATAGGTCAGCTGAGATCTCCTCACTTTCTACACAAAGGCTGTTGAGACTACTTACTCAGGCCTTTCGGTTAAGGAAATGCCATCTCCTCACAGTCTGACCTGTGTAAAAACTAGAAACCATGTGACCCAGTTCAGGGTAATTATTCATTAAATCTGGCATCCACTTTCTCTCAGGCTTTCCCTTTCATTTATTTGCTTCTTCTTCATGGTATTAGTCATTTATCTCTTAGCTCACCGGATCTAGCAACAATAAAGATCAACATTTTTATTTTTGAATCCACAACTTTTAGCTTGAAATATACAAATTAAGTAACAAGATGATCCCTCTTTAAATGACAGAATAACTTTGTGTTAAAAAGGTTTGAAAAGATGTTTCAAGAAACTATGCTGCAGCTCAAATTGCTTATTAATTCTCCTCATTCTCCTTATTAGCATGTACAGACAACAAACACAGTGGCTCAAGGACGCAGCTCGCTGAAGCAGCTCTGTTCTTGGTCAGTCAGTGTTCGAGATAAAACACAATGATGCATCACGTTCTTAAAAGCTGATTAGCAGACCAGATCTGTCCTGCTCGTATTTTTAAACTTTTTCTTAAATGCTAATGTTTTTGGGGAAGCTGATTTACAACACTAAAAACAATGCCAACAAAAAACCACATTCACATCTCCACCACTGTGCCCAACACACATTGCTGGATGTGCTATTGACCGACCTGCTGGTTTACTCTCCCTTTGCAAATATTTTGCAAAATCCTGGGAACAAGGCCAACCCCTGAGAAGGAAAAAAATTAGACTCTAGATATTAGCTAACTAAAAGCAATAACCATCAGCCTTGTGAGATGTAATACTTTAAACAGAATTACACATATCAGAAGCAACTTGGTAGAAAAAAAGTGGTGTGCTATGGGCGGATTGGGGCAGTTTCTGTACAGTCAAAAAGACAGAAAAGTACAAAAATATTTTGGCTTGCATCAGGAATCAGACATTACAATTCCCAGACAAACTGACATTTGAGATTGTGTACAGCTCTGCTCAGCGCAGGGAAACCTATGAGACCTATCTGTGAACAACCTCCCATCCCTTACAACTCTGCCATAACTTATTGCTCCATAGGTACCATATCAATAGATTATCATCAGTAAATTCATGGCAGTAACATGCTCATCATTAGGATATGAAACAGGTAAGATATATATACACATATACATATACACATGCACATGTTTTCTCTCTCTAAGCACATATTCAAATTCTTTTATATTTTTCTGTCATACTGTTTTTCATATATATATATGCAGAAAATGTGTAACATGCAATTAGTTCTTTCATGCCAGAACACTGCATGAAACAGAGTAACTGCACTGAAAATGCTTTTGATATTTATTTGTTTGACAATGCAGAGATCTAAATGACTGTTGTACATAGACCAAAACTCAGAGCAGTCACTATTTAATTTCCCTTAAGAAAGGAGTGGTAGATATCATAAAAACAAAATTCCAACCTCATGCATTCTAATATGTGGGAAATCCGGAAAAACTGTCATTATACCACCCAATATAAGCACTAACAATTACTGCCACCGGTAAGCCTTTTATTTAGACATTGTGACTGCACCTTTTCTAATCCATTCGTATTTCTTACTCTGTTGTTCCAACACGGCGATTTCCTTTTAATTCCCCACTTCCAAAACGGAGAAACGTAAGACCTTGCCTACCAAAATCCACTGCAAAGCACCACTGCAGCAGTCGCCTTTGTGCGCTACCATACTGTAAAGCTGGAGAGGGGCAGCTATGGAAAACCTCAAGAAAGGGTTAAAATCACTGCTCTCTACTAGCAAGGCTGGAGGTTCCCACTGCTGCAGCCCAGCAACCCATGGGCCCCTCTGAACACCCTCAACAGTCCTTTTCAAAGTCAGGTTGCTTAGCCTAAATGCAAGGTACCGTCCACCAGCAACTAGGGGGTGGTACTGAACAGCTGCATTGTTACAATGCGTCTAGATACTCCAGAAAGTTCCAGAAAGGCATGTTTTAAAGCCACCCTCACCAGCGGGAAGGGTTTTTGCTGTTTAAGGCTGTAGCCGCAGAGTGCTCCCCCGCTTCCCTTCCCTACCTCTCTCTACATAATTACTGCACATACCACCTGTAAAATTGAAAACAAATACAGTCCTAGCTAAAACTGCATGTCTTAACAATCTTACCTAAAAGAAGTCAAACAATTTGCAGCAAAAATTGAAGATAAGTGACCAACGACAAAATCTTTATGGAAACAAAGCTTCAAGTTTCAACTCTACACCATTCTGTCAGCAGCTTTCTTATTTAATTGAGCCTATATACAACCAACATCAAAGATACAAAGCTATTTTGTGCTGAAAATATTGGAAGCATGTTAGGAAGAGGTGGCAAACAGAAAGGATCTGTCAAAGGTAACAGATGTATCAAGGGCACCAAGCACTGTGAAGAAGGCGTTAATTATCTATGCTGAAAACAAAAAGGTGTCTGAAAAACAGAAACTGTTTTCAAAAGATTCAACATTTTCCTATTGTGCTCAGGAGAAAAAGCTTCCTGCACCTTAGACAACATTATTTTGAGCATGTGGGTTAAAAGATTTTTTAGGTGAGGAGAAACACAAGGTAGGAAGCATTTCATTTCAGAAACATGGTTTTAACTTCAAAACCTTTACTGTGTCTTGCAACGCAATTCCAATCATAGATTGCATTCTTTATTCCCACTTTTCATGGAACGGGTAACTTGCACAACCTAGCGGAACCTTTTTCCGCTTCCTTTATCTGAAAAAAGTGGTGCTTTTTGAAAATAAAACACCAAGTGACACTGAGACAAAATTTATCACCGTAAGACCTACCTGCCCTACATATATCTTACGTTCTTCTATACTTGTTTTCTAGATTGTGTATGGTACTACTTGCTCACAACATGGTTCTGAGTCAAAAGAAACCGATTCTTCATTATACCTATGCTTCCCCTCTCCACCTTCCCTTGTAGGACTGATGAATCGGGACTTTCTAAAGCATGATTTTGAGAAAAATGGTTAACACAAAAATGATCATTTTCATCTTTAACAGAAAAAAATAATCGGAACAGATCTGAAAAGAGATGAGTCACTATTAAAAGTAAGGAAAGCCTACACTTTTACACACACAGAAAAAGATTAAACTTAATTCTCTGAAGATAATTAAAACATACTAAATGCATGTCTGATATTGCATACTCAGCTAAATCAATAATGTTCCCATAGGACTGTGATATGATCAACAACTGAACCACGGTGCCCCACACAGCTGTAAATTATGTGAGGAAATGACCTAGGCAATTGCCAGCAGGTACGTAACACGCTCTCAGAACTTGGCCTCTACTTTCCCAACTAGACTGAAACTCTTCCTGATGTCCCCTTCTCCCATATCAGTATCATGCCATATACAGTGGCTAATGGTGACAACATCTGGGCAACTCATCCGGGCATTGTCAGATCCAGGGCACAAGTTTAGAAGGGGTGGTTTGCACAACAAAGTTTCTGCGCACCTGGCTAATCGCTGTGGAGTAGGAATCCCCTGAGTAACATTCTGTGTTTCATACTGTAACTTGGAAAGGTAAATCTGCTGAACAAGACTCAGCTGAACTAAATTATTTTTGCCAATGACCTGAACTTTTCTCTTGAATTATTTTAGGATGTGCCCTCATTGCCTCCACATGAGGTACAAAGACTGATAAACACTCTGACCGGATTAACTGCTTTAACAATTATTCAGATATCACAACTGGCCAGTTTTTGACTCTTCTGGTATCAGGATTTAAGAGCTGACTGGGAAGGAATAAGCGCTCCAGTCACTGCCATAACTCCTCCACCCTCTTCCAGCTCACAACAGCAACACATTTCCTCAGAACTGAAGGAAACACTGGCTCTCAAACTAAGCAGACAAAAATGCAAGCATTCCTAGGAGTCACTTCAGTCCTAAGTAGGGCACATAATAACAAATGCCTAGATAAACTGACAAAGTGTTTGTGGGTTTTTTTACATTTTACTTGAGATCTCTAGCCATTGTAATAGAGAAAAGCAAACACAAGCCCTGAAAACATGTCCTCCAAAAACACTCGTTCCATGATTCACATACACAAAGCCCAAACCTGCACACAGGAATCGAACAATCAGGTTTCTCAAATGCTTGAACTACTTACACAAATCAGGACTTTTGCTAATCCAAGCAAGTGCACAATGTATGATTCTGCAGACCACTTCAGCATTTCACTTTTCTGCTATAGCCACAAACAAATAAAGAAAGTAACTTAAGTCCAAATTCTTCTCAAAGTTACTTCTAGCAAATAGTGGCTCACTTATAAAACCCTGATTAATTGCAGAATCTTGGCTTCAGAATTCAATTACATTTTAGAATATTAAAAATTCTAGAGTCCATAAACAATGATTATAAAATTGTTTATAGCATTTTTAGTATTTTATTTGAACACTGCAATATGAACTATAAATGTTCTTTCCCCTCCCCCATTTTTCTTGTCATTTGTTTGTTGCAGTGTCTTCATGCTAACAGAACGAGAACAACACTAAGGGAAAGAGGAGAAAGGATGTGGCAAGCTATTGACAGGCCACCTCCTCACAAACTCTGATTCTTCATTGTGCTTTATGCCTGTTCTGTTTTATTCTGGGTCTACAAGGGTACTTCCGGATAATTACAGGATATAAGCTAGCATTTTTTTTCCAGCCTGTCTCAATTTCAAAGCAAGCCCCCTCTTCATTCTTTTATTCAAAGTAAAGCAGCAAAACAAATCAATTGCTAACAGCCTTGTGCAGTTTTCCAAACTTAGCATTTCTGTATGTCGGTGTGCATATAAGGTAACCTGCAAGGCAGCAGTATATCTTCAGGCACAAGAATCTTGTATAAATCTCAAGCATCAATGATTACTTTTATAAAGATTTCTGTTTTATGCACATGTATATATATGCATGTGTATATATATATGTATATATACACACACACACAAATACACACTTTATTTTTTTTCAATTACCCCCGTAAAAATTTTCCTTGCAACTTTTCCTGAAGAAATAAATCCCAGCGCTCTGTTTGCCAATTACAGTAGCTGCACCAATTATAACAGCAAGCTGGCAACCTCAGACTACTTTTTATACTTATTTTAAGCTCATTATACTCAGAATGCAAAGAAAGATTTGAACTACAATTTCAAAGGTGAAAGGTTAGAGTTTTAATTTCTGAACGGTGCAGTCCTGGCAGGGCTTTTCAACACTTCTATGTTTTGTGGAGGCCATTTTGTTTCTGTATTTATTTCTACTAAGATTCCCCTTCTCCCTTAAAATAAAGAATATATTTACAAGGAAACCAGTCATGGACAGGTTTTGCTGCAGCTCGTTTGTTATGTCTCACTCTGAGTTTACAAACAGCTGTCCCGTGCATCTCCACTGGATACAATTTTAGTCTAGACAGGGGAAATCCAAGCTACTGCTGCCCAAACAACATAAACACAGGAAGATTTTCAATCAATCATTTCATTAATAGAAACACGTCTAATAATATAAGGGGAGAGTGTTTTGGAAGAAAGCCCATTTCAGAGCCTGAAACAGCATAATTGTGTGGTATTGTTCTTGTGCTAGGCAGGGCTATGGAACGACACTCACAAACCAGATTTTGGTGCCGTGGTACATTTCAATAAAATAAGCCTTGTTTCTCCAACACAAGTGGCTTTCAAGACCACTGACAACTTTGAATTAAATGGTAAACAGACTAAATAAGACTTGCACAGCACTGGTATTCATCTCCACTTTGATACAATCAGGTCAGTGCCCACACAAATATATTTCTAGTGTGACCATTATTTCTGGTTTTCTTCAGGCTGTTTTACCTGGGAAATACCATTAAACACACCAGCTACTAACATACGAATAACCTTCTCCTGTTCTCATCTGTGCCAGCCTGTTATCTGGCCCCAATCATATAAATGTCTAGAAATAAACTGCTTTGAATGCAGTTAATAACACGTTAATATGTTTTTAGAGAAAAACACTGTGGTCTCCCTTCTTATATTTGGAGCGTCCATACTCTAACTCCTCAAGAAATAAGATAAAAATGAAGAACACTGCAAGGGGAGGAAGAGGAAGAAGAAGCTGTTCTTTGGTCCACGTTTTATTTTTTATTCCTGAGTAATATCTACCCCTTCATCAAGAGGCTCAATTTACTATCCTGATCCCAGATCAACTTTTACCAGAGGGTGTCAGTGTAACAGTGCAATGATATAATGGGGGGAGGACAGAGAGGAAACACATGAAAAAATAAAGATTAAGTTTTATTTTTAAAAGCCATGTTTATATTAAAAGCAGAAAGAGAAAATGCTTCCTTTTAAAACCAATTTCACTGCAGATTTACTCTGCAAAGATCCTATAACTGTACGTGTTTGTGTTAACATGCTCAAGTAACTAATTTCAATTTTTGTTTTCCAAGCCTACGTATGTTGTGTGTGTGTACACACACACATGGACACACAGCAAACGTTTGGTCTATAAACTTTTTTATCGTTTTGACAAAGGGAAACTGTCTCTTTAAATCAAATTTCACAGCGAACAGTTAAGAGGCTCTGTGGACCCCAACTTATTAACCTGTGCCAATTTAACTAGTATTACTCAAGAGGTTCGAAAACCTAAAAATAGGTGTTAATCTGTGCAGACTTACAGCAACTAATCAGTATCTGCCCTGTCACAACTTCTGCCCCTCCTACTCCTTGAAGGAGGGCAAGTACAGCACATGGGGCAGCAAGGACGGACAGTCTCCGTGGTTTTGGTTGGGGTTTTTTTGGTGTTTGCTTGTTTGCATTTGTCTTTTCTGAAAGCAGAAAAAAAGTGTATTTGGTAGAGCTCGGCTTGAAAACTTATTTCTATACTAGCAAGCAAAGGCTTCCTGAAATTAACTGCTTAAATGCCTACCAAATAATTTTGTCGAAATGATAAAACCCTTTATTTCACTTAAGAATCAACATGCTTAAACCCAGTGGCCTTAGCTCCAAATCTAGTCAGAGACATCTGAAATTTTAAACGCGCAACTTCTGCCTTTTCAAATGCTGTTACATTAATTAATAACGTGGTTCCCAGTCTCTCCTCACCAAAGCACAAAGGTACGTGCCTGTGCCTACGCAGGTACGTCCTCTCCTTCCCTCGCCTGCTTCCCGACCATAAGCTGGTCCTGTGGCATGGAGACAACCCGAGTTACATGCTCACACTGCCTTTTTATTAACACAGAATTAAACGCTGAGTGAAAAGCAGCCCAAGTTGCAGATCGCAGCTGCAGCCCTGCCCCTGGAACCAGACCCTACAGAAGTGGGTTAAATAAAGAGCCGGTCGGGACAGCTCAGTAACTAAACTGTAAAATTAAAAATAAGCACCGAAGTAGGTTAGGTCTTTCCGTATATAACTCGTATTGCCTGGAATATACCGGGTTCTGTTAAAAGGGAAGAGGTATCTTTCCGAGTGAGCCACCACGGGGCAGATTTGCAGGAAGTACCAAAATAATGTACAACAACTCTGCTGAAACCATTGTTAACAGAAGGAAGTAAACAACGCTGGGATAAGGGCGCTTGTGCGTGGCTGGAAAGGGGAAACAACAGAGGAGCCCCTGCCGGGCCGGGCCGGGCCGGGCGGACTCGCAAATGGCGGCGCCAATGGCGGCCCGCGCGCCCCTCCCCCGGACCTGTTTTTGTGCGCGCCGGCGGCCCCAGCCCCCCCGCCCTATCCCCCGGCCCCTCGCAGCCAGCAGCCGCTCGTCCCAATTACGCTGAACGAGTCGCAACTCATCCAGCCTGAAAGTTATATATTAAAAAGAGAGCGGGGAAAGAGGTCGTGAGGGACGAGGGGGATGGAAGCCGGGGAAGAGCAGCGGAGGGTGGAGTTGCGGCCGGCGAGGGCACGGCAAGCGGCGCTCCGCGCCTCCACTGGCCCTGGGACCTTTTATTCTGGGCTGTCTCCCGGGTCAGCAGAAACTTCCCCCCTCCGTGTTTCTCCCGCTCTCCCACTCCTCTCAGGAAACGATCTGTATCTTGGGTGCCTATCCCTTTAACACGACCAAAAAAAAAAATAAAAAAAAGGGGGAGAATCTCCCAAAGGCCAAGCGGCCCCTTGCCGCCCGACGGCGCTCGGCCCCCGGGGGGATGGGGGGGACACACAGCCCAGAGTTCTCTCTCTCCACGAGATCCCAAGTTTCCGTATTTAGGCCGCTTCCACGTTTCGCTGCTTTTCAAGCCACTCCGAGGAATTAAAGAAGAGCCACTAACAGGCAGGGGCTGAGGGAGGAGGACGGCCTTGGGCAAGGAGCAGCCGCCTGCCATTTGCCTCGGCCTCCCGCTCCTGCCCTCACTCGCCATCCTACTCCCTCCCTGGTGTGTGTGTGGGTTCACAAAGGCACATCTGTGCGTGTCGGAGGGCCGGCCTGACGTGTTCTCCGCTCGCAGCAGCTGCGGTTTCTGAGGAAACAAGGCTGATTTTCTAGTCAGGCTGGAAGGGCTTTTTTTTTTTTTCTTCTCCCCCCCTTTCCAAGCGCCTACGTGCGGGGGAGGGGGAGCGGGAGCGGCTGGGGGAGGAGAGGAGCAGGAGAGCCGAGCCGAGCCCGCGCCGCAGCGGAGCCGCCGGGGGAGGGGCCGCGCAGGGCCTGCCGGGAATGTGCTGGGAATGGCTCAGCGTTCCCAGGGCGGCTCACGGTGTCGCAATCCTGTTCTCTCCCCCTCTCTCCGCGCCGTTGGTTTGTTTTCTTTAAGGCTGCAGCCTTTGTAGTCGCGCGGCTGTTGCGCGAGGGCTCGGACCGTCAAGGGGCGCCTCGCACCCTTTGCCAAAAATCCGTTTAAATCCTGCCAAACTGGGGGGAGGGGGGACGAAATAAAAAAAGCTCCGCTCAACTTAAGTCCTCGCACTTCTCGGTGCTGCAGAGCGAGTTTTCACGCTCTCCTCTTCTGCTTTCCCGTCTCCTCGCAAGGGAACGGCTCTATCCGCACCACTCCGGCTTTTTAAACCGATGGTAGATCTCCGTCCGAGCGAGGGCTTGCCCTTCCCTCTCCCTCACACTGCCCGAGCACCCTGTTCAAAAACCGGGCCCTGACAACCAACACAAACAGATAAATTCCCTTGCCCATGAATGATGAGCTCCGGCGCTGGGCACTGGGGGAGGAAAGGGGAGCGGAGGGATGGGGGGGCACCCAGCGAGGGGCCCGCGATGGGAGGCAGCGAACGGCCTCCCCCCCCCCGGGGGCCCCGGACACATTAAATTTCGGGAGGTTTGCCTGTGGTACCTGCTCGTCGTGAGAAGACACGGAAATTAATTAAACTTAGAGGCTGTGGAACAAACCCGGAGCCAACAAGGACATGCCAGGCAAAAGATCAAAAGATCAAGAGTTTAAAACGAGCGCAGCCCTTCAGCTCCCCCGTTCCACCCGCCCCCAGTAACCCCCCCGCATAACTGGAAATTAAAGGCTCGGAAGGAGGACAAGAGGGTGGGAACAACTGCTGCTCTGACAAGGACGGGAAGAAGAAAGAGGGGACCAGGATAAAATACACATGGAAAGAGTTTTGCCGACTTCAGTAAATAAAGTAGTAATTGACTGTAATAGACAAAGGTGGAAGATAAACGTTTGTGCTCTTTGTTCTGATACTAGAAATGTCAGACAAAACTTTAATCCCTTGTAGCTGTTTATTTTTAAAATGTCCAAACATTTTCCTGTGCACACACCATAACAAATTAATTTCACTGATGTTTAGCACTGAAGATCACCGTAGACAAGCAAGGAATTGATTCTGAGATATAAAAGCTAATGTTACAAATTTTCCAAACTTGATTGCCTGCTATTAGGTACCTATGTTCATATTTAGTCACTGAAATAATTGGCCTAATTTTCAGAAATGATAAGCACTCACATTTTCAATTAATTTCACATCTCTGAAATTAGGCCATTACGTATCTAAATTTGACCTAGGTTTGAAAATTCTGGTTGTTTCTCTGAAACAGGAAAAAGCCCAGAGTGATTACAACCGAATTGTGGCATAATTACTTAACATTAAATATGGAAAGACTAGAAAGGGAAAAATATATTCATTGGGTCATGGTATCTAGTGCTATAGAAGGCATGTGACCATTGCATTAAAAACATTCAAAACTCTATCTGAATCTGCTACTTAGATTGGTTCGAGTTATTGCTATGGAAAAAAATAATATAAAGCCAACAGAAAATAAAATAATAGAAACCCCAACAGAAAACAAAGCCCACATTTATAAATTGTCAGGACTGACCCCAAACATTTGGCTATATTAATCACATTTAATGCACATTTTCCACAAATGAATTAAAGGGAAAAAATCACTTATGCTTTAAAGAGGAGAAAAGGCAAACTGGATAAAGACTGCATGTGCATATATTCTCCACTAAATCTAATTTAACTGTTATTTCTAACTGTATAAGGGCTGTTTTTCCCACAATTTGAAGTGAAGTTTTCTGCAAGTGTGAACAAGGCACAGGGGTGGCTCTAAAGAGGAGTATTAGAGGGAAAAAAGATTCTTGAGAAATGCCAAAAATAATCATGTTTTTTGCCTTCTACCAGAAATGGAATCAGTTTTACTAAGAGGAAGCACTCAAAAATCCCGTGTTTGGGCTTATAAGAAAGAAAAAAAGCTATACAGAACATGAAACTTCTAGTAAACAACTTTAGATTCTTTTTATACATCTTCTAGTTTTTGAACCTGTAGAGTAGGTGCTTAGATCATTATTCTCACGTCCCTCCCCCACAATTTTACAAGAGCTAAAAAATGCCCCCCTGCAAGCACTGGAATGTAGAGGCTGAAGGGTTTTGTTGTTGTTGTTTCGTTTTTCTCAAATTACCCAAGAAATAAAAATCCAGTCTCTGCTTATCCTCATCTCCTCTTTACCCTCCCATGAAAACCCCGAGTAAACTCCCAAGTCCAAAGACCCGGGGAGCAGGCAGCCGTGCTTCCCTGTGGCTGCTGCCTCTGCCTTACCCCCATGCAGGGCAGCAGCAACAGTGGTTCCTTCTGCCGTGGCCACCTGAAAAGGTGACCTGCTTAGGTAATATCTTCAGCTCGATCTAAATGCTTTATACAGGGAAAAATCAGTTGCAGTGCTTTCAGAAGTATTAGTGCTCCTTGTTGTTTGCAGGCCTCCTAGGTATATAGATTGCAAGAGAGAATTCATGGGTTTCTTCCAGGAATCCTGTCCCAGCCCTACTGCAGTTGGAGAAGGCAGCAAGGAAGGGCAACTTAAGCACTGCGTTTGGGGTGGCCAACATAAGGCAAAATTTCTAGCCACAGTCGTGTAGTTCTCAAATGATTTAATAAAGCTGTGAAATCCTTGGAGGAACCTAAGGGTTACCTCGACCTGCTAAATTGTTTGAAAAAACCCCATTATCTCGTCCTCATCGTATTACCTCATGGTAAGAATGCCTGCTTGCTAAGAATGCTGTTATTTGGTGACGAGCCCTTAAAGGCACAGTGCAGAATCTCAGACACTACTTGTTTTCCCCTTAACAGCTCTGGAAGGACTTGCAGGAATGAGGATCTGTTGCTTTGTGTGGCTTCTGCAGGCTCGCTAAGACAATCTCAGCTAATGGTCAGTGTTGAGGTCCAGGGGAATAAGGGGTAGGAGGGGAGTGTTTGAGGAACTGAAAGATATGGCAGAAGAAAAATCTAGTAAGCTTCTCTGGTGGAGGGGGGAAACCACAAATGAATGACCACTGTCTTTTGGAAAAGAACACCTGCACTTTATCAGTACTTTAATATGAACAAGTGTAAATTCAGATGGTATGACCTGTAAGCAGCAGATATGACTTTAAATATGATAGAAAAAGGTTATTTTTTTTTTCAGTTTTGTACTATGTGGACAGTAACAATTGGAAAATCACGCAACTATAGCTCATGTACAGAAAGCAAACGGTCTGTTTATACTTGGAAAAACCAAACATCTAATATGTAGACTATTTTGGCTTAACAACCTTTTCAAATGAAAACAGTAATACTTTGTATGCATGATCTTCTAGAACTGCCAACAAGACCATTCTGAGATACAAAGCATAAAAAACAAACGCCACACGTTTCAGTGCCTGTTAAACAGAAAGTGACCCCAATTCCTTGAAAATAAGCTTTCCAAAACTCTAGAAATGCAAGAAAATTTCCTTGCTGGTAACTAAATCTCTATTTCCAAATCTTCCAAGATCCAATAGCAACATTTAATGCACACAGTAACAAAGGTCTGAAAAATGCTTTTAAAGTTCTAAGACAGCCTGTACTGCCTCCTAGGAGTTATTCACATCTCTTTCCATGCTGTGGAAGACTTGAAAGGGAAAATAAGGTATATATGCATAAATATTTGACATACTGGTCCAAGCCTCTAAAAACATATGAAAATATAGAACATGTGAAAGGAGCGAACCCAGATGAATGCCTGCATGATTAGATGAGTGCTGCCTTCCATTCCCTTCCTTTTACCACTAAATGAAATTGTCATTAGCAGAATGTCAGGCCCAATATCATCAACTTAATAAAGCAAGATTGAAACAGGAGACTAAGCCAGTTAATGCAGTCCTCCAAATGCAACCCGTTGCAGAAGAATACTGTTTGAAAGGCATGGTGCTGCTTCTAGCAGAGGAACTGATAACTAACAAACTGGGCAACAATTCTTGAAGGAAAAAGAGCAAAGATACTTGTATCATATAGAACACTGAAAAGCTACATCTAAAAAAGTTATGGGTAAAGAAGAAACGCGACAACCATACAGAAATGGGTTATTTACAATTCAGTTTATGTCTCTCTATATAGTAATGAATGATTTACTAAGTACTACTCTCTAGTAATGAATGATCAGCATACAAGCAGTAGATCAGTTAGGCAGATGCAACCTTGGGCACTTTAAAAGACTAGCATTGAGATGAATTGCTTCTGCTCCTGGATTTTTCCCTTTTCCTCCCCAATTCGAACTGGTGTCATCGCCACTGTTCAAACGGGAGTAGGATACACCCTCAAAACAGAAACCATTTACATGCTGATCACACCAATCCACTATATGCATGGAAAATCCTTATACAGACTACACAGACTCCCTAACAAGGTCTCTTTGAAAAGAAACCTATTAAAGTAGATGTGGGCAAAAGTGAGAATGCATGGTCATTGAAGGAAGTTGAGTCTTCTCTGGGGACTGAAAAAACAGGATTGTTTTAATACTGTACAAAAAACCAAGCATCCAAATCCATATGAGGAAAGCCAAAGAAGTTCCAGCCTAGCAATTCAACAACCTACTGAAGTTCTCATCTTCTACCATGTATCAAGAGATTTACAGTGCAACATGCTCCATAGAACAATGGGACCAATTTCTGAAGCAAGAAACCTGTAACAAAGCTAATTTATTCCATCTGATTGAAACAACCTTCGTTAGGTTCTCCACAACCTTTCATAAACACAATTTTTATTTGAAAATGTTCAAGCATAAAATTCTTCAATAATTGTTTTTAACTGTGTTTTACAGTTTCAGGTAACTTTTCTTGTATAAATATTGTCTACATATACATTCTAACTGTGAGTGAAACCATATACAAGCACAGAAGGCCTATGAATTTTATCTTCTCAGCAATATCTGCAGGGAGGGAGACAAATGACCTCCCCTCCACGTGCCCTGTGTACACCTATGAAATCAATGGCATGTGCTCCTCCCCTCCAGGTCCTAACCTGAGAAAATTTTTTACTAAGGGACTCCAAGGAGAGAGTGGTTTTTTCAAAAACATGATGGTTTTTGTGAAAATATAGGACAAAATCACACTTTTGAGGCATAATGTCTATGAGTAAGTAACCTTTCCATCTCTTTAAATGCCTCCCCATGTGAGCTTTAAATTGTAATTCCCATGAAATACCGTTTTCCTAAAGAAGGATTCCAGAGTCCATGGGAGATCTAAGCTCTGCTCTCCCAAAACCACTATCAATCAGCCAGGCTCCAAAAGGGTGCAGAGCTTGGTAAACACAGAAAAAAACTTCTAGGTAACATGCTGAAAAAAACTTGTGAGAGAATATGTGCTGGCATTGCCCCAGCTATGATGGACCATGGCTGCATCATCCCAGGGCTTCCACTTTCCTAACTGACCCTCCCAGCATCATTTAACGCTCGACTTCTCCGTCTTGAGAACACCAGGCACGAAGAGTTTCTAATCAGACCTAGAAAGCCAAGGGAGTCCTCCTGACAGATTTTTGTGTGTGTGTGTGTGTTGATGAGGGAACATGTAAGATATAAAAGGAAGCCTCAAGCCCTTAGAGGAGAACAGGAGCAGATAAGGTGTGGAGACTCAAATGGAATTCTGACATCGCCTCAGGGGGAAACCTTGTGTCCTAGAAGTTACCTTGTCCTTAAAAGTACTTAATTAACAGTCCACCAAAAGGCCCCAGATCTCTCATTTTGGACAAGATTACATAGACAAGTACTGGCTTCTCTGTAAAAATAACAGAGATGGTAGGTGGACACTGGCTGTGAACAGGCAAGTAATCCAGAAGGTAAGCCTGATACTGACATCTCACTGAAGGACCTACTCCTCAGCCAGAGAAGAGATTGCACAGATCCTTCAGCAATCTCCAGAGGTTGGGGTGAATTAGCACTGAGAAAATCTCTACTTTTGATTTCCAGGCAGAGAGGAAGAGCAAGTGCAACCTGAGAAAACTTAAGAGAGGCCCACTTCTTTTCAGCTCAAGCAAGTAATCCGGAATACTGGGCAGAGCAACCTGAAACAGGGTCATATTTGTTTTGTTCCTCTGCAGATACTGCTGAGGAAATAAAATTTTCTGGCTTTCTTTGCTTGCATATGGGTTCACTCAGAATTTCAGCCACCCAGCAAGCTGAAAAATGTGGTTTATTTGGCTACATACATTCATTGAAGATCTATTCCGAAGCTTCAGTGATTTGTAATTCAAGACTTGCTGAACCAGAGGTCACACATCTTCGTACTAAATAGCCTTCTACTAATTTATCCAATCTTTCTTTTGAACTTTTTTGGCATCTGTAACATGTTTCAGCAAAGGTATCTACAGCTTAACTTACCTCTTTTTGTTTACTTTCAGCATGCTAGCTTGCTTTGAAAGAGACAGAAGCTGGACTGGACTTCACCGGTGTTTTTGAAATGGCACCCCAAGATAGGACTTCTGCACGTGCATATTAGATCCCAGAGTGCAAGAATATGAATGGGAGTCCCAAAGCACCCAATATCGTTCAGACACACACATACACATACACACACGCACACAAATTACACCTTTTATGAGCAGGGGACCTGTTTCTGTGCAGATGTTAGCTGGGAATCCGAGGATTCCAGGTGCAGCACAGTTCCTGCACCTGTTACTTGTTCGCGTTACTGAGCTGGGCCAGAACAACAATTGCCGACACCGAAACTGGCAACCTGACGTTATGGTGCTGCTGTTACAAGTGAACAGAGACCAAAACGCATGCCAAAAATTTGGGGGAAGGGTGTGAAGACTACACTTTTTGTACGCCCAGGAAGCCGCTAACAGAAGAGCCAGCCTTTCAGTCTTGGAAAGCACAGTTTGAAAGGTTAGGTCACATAATCTTAACATAAGCTTAAAGGGAAAAAAATATGCATATCAGTCCTATCCACTGAGTGACACTGTATAGAAGTTACAAACAGTTAACAAATATTATTTTTAACTTCACTCCCTCCATCCCAGTTACACTTTTATCAAGAGTAACTGCAATAACTTTTTATTTTGATAGGTCAAATTAAATAGGAAGGAAAGAAAACTTCCTCTGGCTCTTTCTTGTGTTGCTTGTCCTTAAGGAGGCTTGCTGACTATAAAGAAAATTACTTTAACCTAATCCTGTTTTGAAGGGGAAAAATAACTTGGGCTATGCAGCCAGACTTCATGGGCTAGTAATGAAGAAAAGCTCTTCAAAGCAGGAGTAACATACTAGACAACTTACCACAGAAATGGCATTAATTCAAATCCAACTATGACAGCTCAGAGCTACCACGCAGATGTCTTCTCACCTCCATAGCATCTGCATCTGTGTATGGGTCTATGTACATGTATATAAAAATAATTTCTTAATGCATTTCTTTAAAAGAAACTACAGTTCAATGCACTTCATGATTTAGACGGTCTTTTAGGCTGGGAAGGATGATGACTACAAAGGTGAGGGAGATGTATTTAAAATTTGGCTTTGGATCTCACACACTACCTTTCAGTGGAAAATCATCTCTGTTCTACAGGTTGCATAATTTACATGACACTAACTTTACAAATACAAGGCTCTGAGTCTCAATTACAGGAAAATTAACTCCATTTGGCCTGGCTGGATTTTGTTCCCTAGCCTTGCTGCCACCCACGTGTCAGTGCAAATTCTGAGCTCAGTCAGAACACAAATGGCAGCAAATGTTGGGTTCTTGGTAAAATGGCTTTCTTTATGTACACACAAACATAGAGTTCTTCTCAATAGAACTCAGTTAATGTGATTTACAAATGTTCACTTTTCACAAAACTTGTGTTGCGTTTCTCAGTACGAGAGTAAGTCCATGTTACCTTCACTGAAAAAACATCCAGGCAAAAATCTCAAAACACAAGCAAGCAAAATGAGATCCACTGAGTTCTGCAACAGAGATAGCATCATCTACAGTAACAAGCTGCAGCCTGCAAAGTATGCATGTCCCAGCACACAATGCACCTCCACACTGCACCTCCACACTGCACCTCTGCAGCATGAAAAATTAGAACAGCTGCACTAGACCTGCAACATTTTATAAACACCAGCAATTAAACACCATGCTTTCTACAGAGTTTGTATGTTATTGCCTTAATGTAAATCTGTGCAAAACTAGATTTTGTTTGCATACTAAAGGAAAAAGCATATTTCCAACTAATCAGAAAGACCCCAAATTATCTAATCCAGTCAGCTTTAAGTTATAGAGACAGGAAAACTAATTTTCGCAATTATTCATGAAAGCTGTTATGTTTAAAATAAGTGGTATTTTCAAAGTGAGATGCAACACATTAATGTTATTAAATCTCTTCATACCTGGCATTGCTTTTATGCTTTGGTATGTTTTAAAGTACTGGAATACAAGTTCATGAGATGTGATGATACTGAATTTTCCGGTTTATTTCTCTAGTTCTGTGTGTGTATGCACACGCATGCACACACACACCGTCTCTTCCCCCCTCTCCTCCCAGTGGTACTTGCACAGTTACAGAGTTCCACCGATTAAAAGTATGAGAAAAATTTCACTTTTTTCCTCCTCTACTTTCACAAGCATCTAGAAGAATAAAATGAGGAGAGAAGATTCTGCTAACGATTCAGTTTGCTTCAAGTCATCAACATCTCAGTTTTCATTTCACATCCACTCCCCAGCTGGTGCACCTAAGTGACCAGTACACAGCACCTAGTAAGACAGTCCATTAAGGAGAGGAAGAAAACAAAGAGAGAAAAGGTTAAGGAAAGACTGCAGCTAATTCACACTCACTTTCCAGCATCCGTTAGAAAATACATTCCCACAATCAGGGATAAACCCCTTATTTTTGGTGCAAAATGACAGGCTATCAGATAGCTCTGTCTTTGGAATTAACACTATAACTACAGTATCTGAGCTGTAAATATATGCAGCTAACAAGTGGAAACTTGCAGCTAATTGCTTACTTCTGAATTTTTTAAGTACTCTTCCCAAAGTCGTTTAGAGTAACGTTTCCCTGACAATCTCTATGCCTGAAAAGCTATCCTATTCTACGTTTTGCCATACAGCAATAATAAAATCAATCCTTCAGGGCTAAATGGTACTAATATATACCTTCACTCATACCTGCAGCTGCTACAGACTGACTTCCATGGTACTAGTCCTTGTAAATGCATGTTGTTTGCTGGAATGAGGGCTCAGGAGAGTGTTCTGTTCAACACGGCAGTTCTGTCTATTCTACACAAAGCAGCCAACATAAATCAGTGTCTTGCTGTGCCTTGGCTTCTAGAACCTCCATGTTCAAAAATTACAGAAGAAAACCCAAACCTATTTGTCCTCTATCAGACTGTTTTTTGGAAAGCTTTATCACCTACTTCAGTAACTTTAAAGAAAGAAGTCTAACAGAAAAGATTTCTCACCTTGGTATCTCCCACACAACAGCCCCCAAAGAAGTGAACTTTACAGCTGTGTTGTGTCAGGAAATAGGCAAGAAAATGAAAAGAGAATAGGGAGACAGGGTTGTAAGACACATATTGCAAGTACAAAGTTAGCTCCTAAGTGGCATGTTAGCCTTGGGGCCTTCCTCAGGCCCTGAAAAAAAACAGAGCAATTAACAGATAAAGGAGCTGAATGTTTTGTTTGCTTGTTTGGGGCTTGCCTTTTTTTCTTGTTGCTGTTTATTTTTTGATGCTCAAGAACAGAGATTATTCATAATTTGCAGATTTCCTAAAAAGCCAAGGCAGTCCAATAATGTAACATTGTTATTTGTACTTGTTAACAACAGCAGCAGCAGCAATAATAAAATACTGGAAGAGAAGAGACAGTAGGGAAAGGAATATGATGTTTCCTTTCTTCCCCACCATTTGGAAAATGGCCTGTAGGGAAACACCACTGATTATTTTTCATTGAAAAAAACCAACAGAAACCGTGCTTAGTCCCCCACCACTGAGGATTAGCTGCTCAGAGAAAAGATTTTTCATTTTCACACATGCACACGCTTCTACACACGCTTGGTTTAGATAAATTTGCACAAGCTGCTTTAACTAACCTGATGGGAAGCTTGGCTGCATCTGAAATACATGGTAATTCTCATGAACAAGAGGGTGGGTACTGCATGCACATTGTTCAGAATTAGACAGCAATTTAGGACGTCGAATTGATCTGGGAAGAACAACCATACTTTTATTCAGTGACTTACTATGAAGCCACCAATACTGTGGCCATGGTAATAACCTTGAATGCAAGTGTGTGCCCAGGTGAAAAAAGCAAGAGGACGTACTTTGATTATTTTCTCTTTTTAGATTTTAATAAACACAAATAACTATAATTTGAGCATGGGTAGAGCTGTTTAACTGTCTGGTTTGGTTCACATGAAAGGGTAATTCACCTTCTCTGCCCCTTCCCTCCTCCTCCCCTCTCATTTGTTCCCTCTTTCCATGCCATGCCTCCCGTATAGTCAGATTTGACAAAATGTGAAAAATTTATTGTAACATCTTTTAGAAGTTGTATAAGAAATACCTCTGAAAAAACTCCATGACTATGAATTCGGAGCTCACGGGGAGATCACTTCACTCACCATGGCTCACTCTGTTTTAATGTTCAAGTCTTCATTTCTAACTACAGTTATGTCTCTGCAACAATACATTTAAAAGGGAAAAAAAAAAGGAAAAAAAATTTCCAGCTCAGCAAGTGCCTTTTCTATTGTTTGCCAGATTTAAGCCTAGCTCAAAAAAAAACAATGGTGGGTTTAGGATAAAGAGTCCACTCATCCTCCACTGGCAGAAAAAGTCCAGTGGGATCAAATTGTGGGAGAGAAAGGAGTAATATCCTTGGAAATTCAAATACAAGCCTGATGAATTCTTTGAGACATGACTAAACTGCATTTCTAAAGAGACTTTTACAGACTTTTACTTACTGTAAGTCACATATGTTCTGTATTAAATGTAACAAAATAAGCTTTAATCTTTGTGATAGTCAAATGTAATATGTGAGACTGTAATCTTCTGTAAGAATCTTTTTGCTATTATACACATTTTGAACTCGTACTAGCCCTCCCCCTCTTGACTACACGGTATGTACATTTTGCTTAATTTTTAAAGTATTCCTGTTTGCATATGGTATTCCCAAGGAAGATTAATAGCTTCCTACAAAATACATAATTCAGCTCTCTCTTGCCATTCTGCAAATACTACCAACTGTACTTCAGTACACAATTTCTGAATATCTTAAAACTAGTGACATTCTCACACTTCACATTTTCCAGTTAAAAACAAAAACAAAAACAAAAACAAAAACACAAACCACCAACAAAAACAAAACCCAGTTTTGTGGCACTCCATAGAATCGTCTGGAGATTTTTAAGTTTGTGCAAAATCTACTATAAAATTTAAAGTAAGTATGTGAGAAAGGATTTTCAGAACAGTTCTTATTTCTGTAAATACTAATCTGTTAATTAACACCCCCAGTTACATAAATGCTAAAAACCTAACATTGAATGCCAGTGCAGGTTTTCTACAGATGAAGAAATTAAGATACCAAGAACTTCAGTGAAATGTAATGTTATAGGAAGAAATTAGTTGCTGCATGTAGACCTCTCAGTGTTTAAGAGCAGACAACCTTCCTCCTCGACTTCATAACAATGACAACTGCTGTCCAACCCCAAAGGAAACGGTTCATCCTCTCCCTTCAGTGCAAAAATTCCCAGTTCCCTTCTCAGGCACGCTGTGTAGCCTGTGTATCAACACACTGCTTGGGAGCAGTGTGGGACTCCCCTCCTGGAATCTCACAGCACAGAGTAACTGTGTACAACACGTAGAATGGAGAGAGAGAACCATACCTACCTGCCATGGTGTATTTTCCATTACATTTATTCATCAATAAATCAAACCTGGATGCTGAGGCATCCTCCTATCTTCTGTTCTAGTTTACTCCTGAACCCGTCATGACTACAAGTGGCCAGGACTTTGGTTTTACATCTCATCTGAATGACAGGGCCAGCAAAAGCTGTAGTGTCCCCTGATACACTGCAGGGGCATTAATTCAGCATGGGTTTAGAGAGAACAGAGTCACTTACTGAATCACAAATACCACTTGCTAGAGCAGTTTTTCTTCTATGTGTCACATCTAATCAGCATAGCACAATTCTCACAGCTGCTAGGAAGGCTGATAACATTTTCTTTCAAGGAACTAAAATTTAATTTTATTCAGGCAAGATACTAGCATTGCTGGAAAGAAAGGCTTTTACCGAGATTTGAAAGAGCATTAACAAAATGTTATAGGGCCATATGGCCTTCAGTAGTCTGGCCAAGCTAAAGACCATTTAGGGGTAGCTTGAGATGTGGAGGTAGTTTCATCACAATGGGAAGATCTCTCTTTGTGAGAGTGCAAAGCTGATGAATGCAGAGAGGGGTGACACATGCAGTGGCATATCCACACTGCTCACCAGATCACTTCTTTATTTTTTAAATACCCAGCATTTTTTTTATATTGAATTTGCTATTCAAAACAAGTTAACATGAATGTTCTTTTAGTATTAGCGATGAATTTGCACAGCCTCCGTACAGTGTGGAACACTGAATCCATGTGGCTAAAAAACTGGTTATGCAAGCAAGGCATATGCTTGAGGGAATGAAGAAAAATTGGCAAGATACAGCTTGCCAAGGCATGCCACACATTAGTCTACTTTAAAACTGTTAGGAAATTTCAGCATTTGCAGTTCAGTTTTCTCTACAGATACACAAAATGGGAAGCATCTTCTTTAGAGAATCATCATGAGATGCTCTCCCTTCCCTGTTTCTCTCCTATTTTGATCACATCTTCTCTTTGAAATTAGTGGCCACCTTTCTCAGATGATGTTATCTCTGAGCTAAGAAACATCATGTCCTTTACTGTTTAAAATGTGCTATTAAACAGAAGCAAACTTTTTTTTTTGTAAAGCAATTACTGCACATTTGTGCAGCATACAGTATCCTTCTTGGAAATGGCTTAAACCATTTCCATTCTTAAGGAATCGATATCACCTACAGTGTATCTTAAGTAAATATCCTACAATAACCAATTAAAGAAAATACGTTGTATGTTTTTAACATGAAAAACACCCTAAAACATTAGAAAACTGTTAGGTTTCTTATTTACAAGTAGTGCAGAAAGTAGGTATTTTGCATTGACCCAGTCTATTAATATTTATCGTGGCCTAGTGAAGTGCAAAAACCTGTCTGGAAAAAGAGGCTAGAAAAAACACAGAAAAGGAATAAAGGGGTGTAGGAATTATCTGGAAAATACACAGGAATTAGAATAGCAAAAGATGAAGCATCAGATTAAATCACTGAATAACAATGTTTCATTCTTGCCTATCTTAAAATGATAAAATTTCCAGAAACTTTTAGAAAAATTCTAGATTTTTCACTACGTACACTCTGAAAAAAGTTAAAATGAATCTAAAATAATGAATTGGTAAAAGTCCTGTTCAGTGTATCCAGACTATGTTCTTCCTCCTCAAGGTTATTAGCTTGCTCCTAGCCTCCATCCATGCAGTTAGCATAATTACTGAGCAGTGTTATTTTTAAGCCTTTATATATGGTGTCCATATATATGTAGAGTGTTGCACCTGGAACCCTGCGAGCAAAATAGGAAAAACAAAACAAGCCCCCTAGTGTTTTCTATTAAAACACTGCATTCAACCAAATTCCCCAAGTTGCTTCTGTGCGTTCTTCTATTTTTTTAATTTTTTTTTTTAAGAGGTAAGTTAATTTCATAAACAGTAATGATGTAGATCTTCTTTCTCCTCCCAGTCTGCCATTATCATTCTTTTGCATACAGATGCAACAGTTACCGTGAAGCAGAGGTTTTCCCCCAAACTTTCTGGAGTTCCACTCAACTCTAACTCCATAAACTTACACTCCATACAACAAAGGATATCTTCATATGATCCCATTATTTTCTCTCCCAATATCTGTTCATAGGAGACAAAATCGACTCCATTTAACATTTTGGGGGGCTACAAAGCTATTATCCTTGCTAAACACTCAGCAAACATGTCATTTACTTGGCAGCATTAGACAGAGTTCAAGCTCTTGCTTAACATGCAGTTACTATCCCAAGTCCATGACACTTCCATGCAAAGCAGGCTTCCTGAGAAGTAAACTAATGCTAATCAATAGGTCTGACTCAGTGAAAAGCCTCAGACTGATAAAAGAAGGCATAAAACATGAAGACAGATCATTACCTCCTCTAGCACCTGTCTATCATATATAGCAAGGTGCAAAACTTTTTCTTAAAACATCACTCTAACTCAGTTCAAACTGAAACACCATTTCAAAAGCAAGCTCGGTGGGTTTAGTGCCAGCATTTTACTCAAATTGGTTAGATCTCATTTTGCAATTGCCAGAAACCATTGTTATTAGCACTGCTCAAAATAATTCTACAAAGGCTGTTTTAAGTCTCCACAGAGAGACATTTGGATATCACCTTAAAAGTCAGGTACTTTAAAGGTTAAAATAATAATTTTTAAAAATCTGTAGAAAGGCAAAGAGTTTCTTCCTTTATAAAAGGCTGTAGTCAGAAGTGATCAAGTTTTCTGCTTTTGCTCTATATAACAGGTGTTAACAGAGACAGCAGTTAACCCCTGAGCCCACATTCATTCCCGATAGAAGTATTTACTTCAATGAGTTTTCTGGAGCACAGATTAGTTCAGCTCCCCCTGTGAATAACAGCCTATCAGTGGAATATTTAAGATATTTAAAATTTTTATTAAGAAGTGAGCTATATTAACATTTGGAAGGAAGGGAAAAAAAGCTTGCATGAAATCCTACCTCTTTTATAAAAGATTTCTTTATGTGCAAAAGTCATATTGAAATCTGGTATCAAGTGAGATTCATAGCTAGCTTTGAAAACAGTACCAGTAGGTCTAATAATTATGTTGAACACCCAGCTTTGCCACCCTCAGAAAGTCTTTTGGTAACCTCATTCATTGTAACTTAAGCCTCTATGTCAGTTTACAAGCACCTTCACAGAAAGAGCCAACCAAAACTGAAGTTTTGCAATATAAATGGTTCTCGTGAGGAAAAATTTCATGTATATTTGCTTCAGACTGCAGTCAGCTTATTTCAATGAAGCCTTCCCTCTCAAAAGAAAAAATACACAAACCTCAAGATGTGTCATGATTTTTAGAATATGAGCACTGGAGGTCATGGATGAAGTATGTACTCCGTGAAATTCAGGCTGTTTTTACAACCGCTCATACAGTAAGGATATTCTACGTTCTTCCAAGGTCAGTTATTTTTACACCACTATGCACAGAGCCCTGTCTGTTAAAACATTATATTAGGTCACAAAAATAGGATTGAAAGTTAAGATGTGAAAATTGAGGTTGCTGATGTCAACTCAGATGTGGTCTTTTTTCCCTGTCACCTCCCATTTGTTCATGTCCTAGTCCTCTACCTTTCCCATGTGAACCTCTTGGTCTGAATCTGAGAGCAGATCTAGGGGCTTCACTCTCCTTTCCTCTGGACAATTTCTCTCTCAGCTCGCAGCTGCTTTCCCCGCAGTCCCATCCCTGGGGACCAAGGCCCCGTGCTCCCCCTGCCCTCAGTGTTCCCCATCCTCTTTCTCTGTGTCCAGCCTTCACTGCCTTCCCTAGCACCCACATCACCTCCAAGCTCATCTCCTACTCACTCCTGCCCTACCACAGTGCAGCTCCAGCCTCACCATGGCTCCTCAATAGACCTCAGTTTCTTCCTCCTAGTTCTGTCCTTTCCTCCAGCCTGTCATCCTCTCCTCTCACCTCCATAATGTGTTTTGCTCCCTTCCTGCTGTTGATCCCTCTAAGGATCCTTCTGTGCCGCATCCTCAGCTCAGGTCTTACACCTCACCTCAGCCTTCTCAGCCTGCTGTCTCCACTGCCAGGCAAGGCCCAGGGCTGCTGCAAGCACAGATGAGACCACGATGCTGGAAGGCTCTTTGAGCCCTTTTAGGCTCCTGGACCGAGCAGGCGGCATTACGAACTCAGATCTGCCAAGTGTGGTAACACTGTCAGATTTATGGCAATGGTAAGTGACCTACCCTGCATACCAAGTGCAGCAGCAGTTAATTTTTAAGTTTCTGCTAAAAACAATGGGACTGCAAGGTCTGCTTAAAGAGAAGAGGTTATGGCATGGTGTTTTTTTGCTTTTCTTTCTTTAAACCCATTTTTAAAAAAAAAGCTGAGCTGTTTTTGTGGTATTTTCAACATTTTTTAAAACTATCTGTAAGCAAAATTTAAGGCAGGCTTTTACAGTAGGAAATGTCAGACACCCTGAATATTAGTGCTATCATGCCTTCCCCTAATAATTTCCAAATTAAATTTAGATTCTATGGTATATCTTTACCTAAACAGATTTCCATAACCACCAACCAGTAACTCTTCTTTTAATTTAGGAGTGCTGTGTTAGATGAATTTGTTCCCAGACTCAGACTGAGGCTAGCATCCCAAGAGACACTCCCACCTCTTCCTGGGGATAAACAAGCCAGCCCTGGGAACACGAAACAAACAGCAAGAAATACTATTTGACTCTTATAAATTTTAATAAACTAAAACACATGATTGAAAGCTTTAAATTTCTTTTTATTTACTATTACTCTGAAGTGAAAATAGGGGGAAAAAGGGGGACAGAGTATTTTTTGCATGTACTTTAAATATAAAAAGATACCTTTTTTGCCATTCAAGACACTTTCTATCTCCTCATCCTTTTTGGTTGACTTTGCTTTTTAAGCAGTCTGGTATTTTGCAAAAATCTTTTTTTTTTTTCTTTTTTTTTTTTTAAATTGACAAGAGGAATATATCCACAGTAGGCTACGTAATCTGGCAAGTATTTTTCATGGTCATTCTTCAGTTTGTGCACTGGGCAATTAGAAATAAGTTGTGTCACTGCCATCGCCATTTTGATCACCTCATGTGAGAAGTTACTGTTCTACTCAAAAACTTGTTCTGGAGTCTGTCCTTAGCACTGCACATTACTTCCTTCTCTTCCACCATTTTTTCTATTATTATAAACATTAATCTTTATACTTATAAGCATTTTTTGACATTCCTAAATACTTAAGTTTACAAAGGATATTTGTAATTAAAAGGGCCATCTTAGCTCATTTTATCATTGCATCACTAATGCATATTAGTAGCGTATTACACAAATAATGCTGTGTTGCACAAATGTGCATGTAACATATGTACTGCTGGATGGGAGAGGACAAAGGGGAACATAAGGATCCATTAAATATCTTAGAGAGAGTGAAAGCAATAAATAACACAAAAATTAAGTATATATTGTTGAGAATGGATTTGTATCACTTTTTGAAATCCAGGAATTGCTCTATCATATAAATTGGAAATGAGGGAGCTGCAGGTGGATAATTGCTTATCTGACCTTCACCTTCCTGGGTTAAGCAGTCAGAAAGGAAAACTGTGTAAATACCCTTAGTAAGAATGCAACAAATCTGAAGATCCCAAACTAGTCTAGAGTACGCTGGGCCTCCAGTGACCCATACTGGAATTTGTTTTTTTCCTGAAATGGTCTATCTCCACCCATCTTTCACAGGCTCAAAAACCCAGGGAAGAGAAAAGAAGAGAAAGCTGCCATCTCAACATCAGTACTTGAGCTGTGTTTTTCTCTCTTCATTCCCCCACTTATCACTCTTCATTCACTCCACATGGTGGAAAAGAGTCTCATCTCTTTGAACTTGTCTTTGCTATTTTTGAAAGAGATGAGGGGCAGCGGAAGAAAGAAGAGAGAGAGGGAAGAAAAGAGAGAAAGAAAAAGATAGAGAGGACACATCAAGGTGAGTTACATTTCCACATCATTTATCCTACAAGAAAGCACATGCTTTAATCTACCCCGAGCCATACACGAGCATTGTCAGGGTTGCATTTAGTCTACAAAGCTAAAGAAGTAGTGAGTGTAATATTATGCTCCTGTGTCAGTCTAGTTTGACCAGTTTCGCAAGTTAGCTAGAAAAGGAAGTGTGACATTTTAATTTAAAAGAACATGAGCGAAGCTTAAAAACATGGCTAGGCATGTTACAGTAAATGGGATGGTGTGTTTCTGAACAGGAGAGAACGTTGTTTCAAAATCAACTGAGCATTTTAACAACTGATGACAGATTTGCCTGAACTTAAAATCTGAATGCAGAAAAACTTCACTGAAGATAATGGGAGACAAAGAAGAAAGAGATTTCAAGAGGAAAAGTTATATATTGCCACTTCGGTTACAGGTACACTCCCACGACAGGTACAGAAACACCCCGTCACTCAAGAACAGATGCCTTGTACCAGTACCTGTCTGGCACACCACTGTGGTCCTCCCACACACTTTCTCTCCTGTGGGTGTAAGGCAGAGCGTGCTCAATACCATGCCAGTTTGTAATTCAACTGCAGTATCCCAAAGACAGGAGTTTCTAAAGGACTTTCAGGGGGCAGAGTGCAGGAACGGGAAGAGGAATGCACTCCATAAATGTTCATGTGTGCTGCTTGTTGCAGAGAACATCAGTTACCAATAAGTAATGTCTGTTTTCAAACCTGGGGGTTTGCATTCATGAAGGGCAAATGCAGAGAGGTCCAGGAACAAGCCTCATTCACACTCACAAACCTGACAAGAGGTCCAAGAACAAACCTGTTGGCATTGAGGATGCAAAGAGAGGCTTTGGCACAAGCAGGTGGCTTGGCTAAAACCACAGATTTTTAAACCCACAGCTGGGTTTAAGAGGAATTAAAAAGCCACCTTGCAGTAAAACTCCAAATGGGGTACAGGAGCATCCTGTCCAGTCTTTCTTGGAAACATCATCAATAAGGCATGGATTTCTTTCACGTTCCCAGAAAAGGTGCTTGCAAAAGGAACGTCATCTTCCCAGTAAAGTGAAAGAAGAAAATATTCTTGTGGATTGAAGGTCAGGCCGAAGAGAATTGAAAGAGCTAAACTGGAGTCGGGTTTATCCATCAGCACACAAACAATATACCTTTTAAAATAAGCTGGAAATGCCTGTCCCTTTCACGCGATCTTGTCATCTGCTCTCTCAGCCCCATGTGCTCACAGCCTAAATGTGCTCCCTTGTTAAAAATCAAGTATCTGTCACAACAAAACAGAGAAGAGAGGCTTCCAGTGCTGGGGCTGTCCAGCCCAGAAGAACATACTTTGTGCTGCTGGGATGTGAACCAGTTGCCCATACTAAAGGAACCAACCATTGCTCACAAATCAGGGAATACTCTAAATGCAGGATTTTAGGTTTCATGTCTGTTTATAAAGCTACATGGTTTAGAAGGGCTGCTCAGAACCATATTGACTGAAAATAGTCAGGACAACATGACAAACAACACATGGTCTAAAACCTATGCTGCTGCACAAAGACCTTTGAGCTACTGAATCCAGATTCTCTGCAATGATCTTAGAGGCCTGGATGGAGCCAACTTGTTGCTTTTTGGTGTTTATCATTACACCTCCAGCTCTTAATGCATAAAATGCTACTATGGAAAGGCTGTAAGATTCTTTGATCAAGCAGTTGTTCAGATAAAGTAAAGAAGATAGTAAATTCCCCTGAGGTAGGAACATCTTTGTTAAGGTGCTCACTGTAGTAGACAAGGAGACAATTTGGAATTAGAAATGGTTTTGCCTGCCCCAAGACAAAGAAAGCATCAGTGGGATGTTCTCATAGCTGTATGAAACCAGAAACTTCAAGATCAAAAGGCACGAACCAGTCTTTTACCTCAAAAACTACAAACTGGAGCAGCCAGGGTCATATCCTGGATTTAAACTTACAACTTATGATGCTTAGTTTTTATAAATACAAAACAAATTTAAATCTGCTATTTCTGTTCAGTTCCATGAAATACGTGGTTTAGGTATCTCACACACTTTGCAGTGTATGAGAATTATCTGCAGGACAACCTAGCATCAGCAAGGTAATTTATCAGTTATTGAAGTAACTTTTAAATTCTCAAACAGGTAAAAAAAAAGGTTTTGGGAGACAATCCGTAGAGAATGATAATGGTGTGCTGGACCCTGAGCCTGGTATTGCACGTGCTCCTCAAAAAACTTGGGTCTCCAGTGATAAAATCGGTGTATACTTACTACACAGTATCACCACAGGGGAAGAACGAAGAATATTTATAAAGATGTATTTATTCATATTTAATCTACATCACTTCCCAAGGTATAATAAATTTTAAAGGTTTGGGAATCAGATGCTATAGATAACATAATACTCAAGGACAGCAGAAAGGATGTCAGAAGTTGACCAATTCTGAAACACTGGATGTTGCATTATGAATGGTTTCCAAAACTATTTCTACACAGACAGCTACACCTAATCTGGAGAAAAATTAAGACTGCTGTATTTTATGTCTATCACTAGTTACAGATGAAGCATACTTATGAAAAAATAAACTCTACAAATTAAAATGATCAGAAGATAAACATGACAGGAAAGGCAGCTAAATAAGAGAAAGGTCAATCTGGCATAAGCAGAAATGGGTAAAAACTACCAATAATAACTGTGCTTTAGCTGGAAGTGAGAAAAAGTTCCTAAGTAATGGCTTGACCTTCTAGTCAGGGAACCAAATGCAAGAAAGTCCCTGCTTGGAGAGAAAGAGCACAATGTGCTATTTGCAGAACCAAGTAACAGATCTTGTGTGATCTGTGATTATAGCATAAAGGTTCATCCTCTGTCCCACATGTACAGCTATTCCATCATCAAGAAGTGTGCCTCTGGTGTGTAGCTGACCTTGCCATGTTTATTTCAGAGTGCATACACAAGCAGTAGCCAATTAACTATGTTTTCTTGGTTTCTTTCTCCTCTTCTCTCTTATTTCTCCCTTTTTATTAGGGGTGGGAAAGCAGGTGGAAGGGTAAGAAGGTGGCAGAGAAAAAGACATAAGGAAAGACAAGTTAAGAAGATATTTTAAGCAAACCTAGGAACATAAAACCTGAATGACAAATATTAGTTCCAGTACAGAATATGGCTGCCTATATGTCTAAAGACAAAAATTTTTTTTTTCAAGAAATATTGAAGCAATACATACAACTTCACTCTGTCTGTCCCTCCTCAAAGGCATGCTGCAGTCACAAATGGATCCTCTTAAAAAGTTGTGAATGGTGAAAAGATCTGTCTTTCAGCCTCAGGCTAAAAACTGATCTATTTCTACTGTATCAGTTTCCTTTTAAATATCAATGAACACCGTGAGTCCTGGGTGACTTCCTTGCAAGCCTTGCTGTTTCTGCTTCTGTTCATCCATTTATGTTGTCTATTATATTTCAGGCTAAACACATTTTGTTAATTATGCAGTAGGATAGGATATGTCTTCCATTCACAAGCTTTTAATTAAAAAACAAACACAGCAATAGGTTGGTCTTTCTAGTTTTTTAAGCCTTTAAGCTCTGGTCAAAGCCTGCCCACCAAATGATGCAATTATGTTTTATTTCCCTGCACCTACTTCTTTACTGCAAAAGAAAAGCTGATGATAAAGTTTTTTTTTTCATACACTGCTGAGGAAGGAGCAACTGTAAGGCCACAAAAGAGAGCGCTGTCATGGCTCAGAAGTGCACTAAACATGAACACTCATATGTAGTATATCCCAGAGTTTAACTGTAAAAATGACCCATACAAACACAGGAACATCAAAATGCCGCTATAAAGTATGTGACAAACACTGCCTTCTGCCTTGATGCAAACTGCAAACATGTCGTTATTTTCTTAGTGAAATCAGTTTTCATCGCACTCCATTTGGTGAGAATCCTGGGGCAGGCAGCACTCAGCCATGACCACTACCAGGCCATGTGGCCAGCTGATGGCAGGTCACAGAAAATTCAATGAAAGCTCTGGGATGCAAGCACTGGTGGTAGCACAACAGGGAGAGGGTTCACAGAAACATCTGAAAGGCCAGGGATGGTGACAAAGAATTACCCAATATTAGAAAGCTATCGTACGTAAGTCCTCAACAACAGACATACAATTTATTCCTCCACCATGTGGGAAACAAAATTACTTGACAACTTCAGCAACTAATACCTCAACTGCCATCTCTCCTTCATCAGCAGGATTAGTGAGCATGTTTCACCATGTTCTCATCTTTATTTTCACCCTCCACTTTTTTGAAACAAACTTCTGCTGATGGACCTCAACGCAAACCCCCAGAAAGCCCTTTGGGCTTCATCAAAGATCAAATCATTCCCATCCTCTCTCATCCACCCCATCAGCCTTCTTCCTCAACCGTTTTCCTTCTGTGGCTTCCCATTGTCCATCCCCTCCCAGTGCTAAGCCCACCTCCAGTAACTTCTGTGTGCTCCTGGGAGAGCTGCTTCTCATCTTCTGTCATCTCTCCAAGAGAGATCTGTTAGTAGTCTTGGACACAGTGCTTCACACCGAAGATTGATGCCTTGGGAAAAGGAATACCACTGAGCCAGGAAGATAACTGAGGTAAGGAGAAGGCAGCCAGTATTTTTAGAAAAACACATAACTATCAAGCTGAATTTGTATAAATCCTCCGCTTCTCATAGCAGACTCTCTGCAGAACATGGAGCACTTGAAATTTAATCCTTAGCATTGATACCCAAGTAAAAGCCACTGTCAGAGCTGCTGCTCCCATTTCAGTCTCACTGTAACAGAAGGTAATGACAAATAAGGCACATGGACAAGCCCCCAAAAGAAAAGACCTCATGCACACGTATGAAAAGATGTACTGGGAGCTGTCAAGTTATTAAAAGGGAATAAGATAATACATCCTTTTAGGAAGCTATTTTCAGTGGGTTTTGAACTTTTTTATTACTTAAATAGTGTATTTCAGCATCTGCAGACTATGCAGGCTTGATTTTCAGTAAGTTTCTGGAAATTCTGAATTACTGGATTAATCCAGAAAAAAACTCCTCTTGCATCTCTTTACATACCTCCAAAAATATTACTGTTTTAAAATCCTAAGTCCTGATATTGGAATGTTTAACAAAAAATTCACTTCTACTGATTAAACTTATATTTCAGTATGAACTATGGCACTGCTTCCACAGTGCTATAATAATTAGAGTTAACATAATGAAAACCTAGTAAAAAGACTATAAATTCACCATATGAGCACATATGGATGTGAAAAAGGAAATCAAACAAGTTCTCCAAACTAAAATTAGAGTCAAAACAGAACAGCGTCCCACAGAAATAGCACAGGCCTAAAAAATCTATACAGATTTACTATGCCAAGTCCAATTTTATCTAACGTTCCATTTCATCTATCCATGCTTCCACAGTGTATTTAAGGTATTGAGAGTTTAACTGTTCACGTAAGTCTGGATTGCAGTGTAGCTACTTGAGATAGATTTTCCTGATTGAAGCAAACTAGAGCTGGGCTCATTGCAGAGCTACAAAACCATGGAACCCAGTCTATCAAATTGTGAATGTGATTTTCCTAACGAAGCTTTTGCTACGACATTTTACATTGCATGCACTATTTATGCTTTCTGTACAATTGAGTCGTCCTTTCTGAGGATTTCAACACAATGATTCATTTAAAATATGCCTCTGAAGAGGGTTCTCATCATAAAAAAGGAGAGCAAAATCCACTTATTCTCTGTTATTGTATATGTATTCCTTTAAATATGCTTTTAAAGCAATTCATCTGTGAAGATGAACCACCTCTCAGTTCAGATACACACAATTTTGAATATTATATAGCTTTTTGTGTAGCCTCTGCAACTTCCTGCCACAAAACTTTGGTGTAAAAAGCTTGTGACAGAGCTCTGAGCAGTTTTTGTTTTGTTTTCTTTACACTGCATCCTCGATGTCAGTTCATATTGCTGTGTCCTGCATCTTTTAGTACGTCATATGCACTGAAGGTCATGTCAGCCATTGATTGGGGAATCAAATCAAGCAGCAGCAGTGTGTCCATTTTGCTTCTGGACTGCCTCAGAGGTGTTTGCTGCAACAGATGCCAATCATTAGATCAGGATTCTCTTAAATTCTCAGGCATTTCTTTTGTGGGATAAAACCAATTTCTTCTGAGCTGTTTAATTACTTTCTGACTTCCGGGATTTAGCTTTTTTTTTTTTTTCAAGGGAAGTCATCAAATAAATAAAATGCTACACATCTACAGATGCAGTTGCAAGAGACATGGTAGCTGAGGATGCGCTGGATGTGCTGCTTCTATTGACTGGGGAACCATGACAGGGGACAAGCCAATTAATCACTCCTTCCTACATCTTTCCGTTTTATTGTTTCATGACACGTGGCCACCCTGTGTTTCACAAAATATTCAGGTCTCCTTTAATAAAAGAAAGAACTGCTATTCCTAATGGATGATTTGAAGATTCCATCCCTCAGCTACAAGGTCGTACTTGCTGGCCAATTTTACAGCGTTTCAGCTCTTACGCTGCTCTGCCACACGTACGCTCCCCTGTCATCTTTCTATTCCTGTTCTCTCTCTGAACTTCTTATCTTCTGCTGTGTCTCCCATTCTCAGCAATCCTCCTCTCAGTCCTTCCAGGCTCAATGACAGATTTTGTGCACAAAAGGCTGTAAATTTTTAGGGCAGGAATTATCTCACTACTTTTGTGAGTTAACAAGCTATGTAGCCTTGATAGGGGAGGGAAATGCAACCTACTACATGGTTTTAAATAACCACTACCCTCATAAATTATTTGTAACAGCAATAATACGCCTACATCAAAAAGCAGTAGGAAAGATCACATACAGTCGTGGTCTCTCACAGTCGTCGGTGCCATCTGGAGCTCCAAGCAGCTAACTCCACTCAGCAGTCTGTGCGCAATGAGTTGCACGATACGCACAAAAATATTCCAGGACTTCGCAATTCCTCCCCAAGTAACACATTAATAATGATCTTCCACCCATAGCTAGCACTTCAACTGCAAACACACTGTTGTTGATGAAGGCATAACAGGTCAGGTGGGAGAAGAGCGACCGGCTTTGTCCCCGGCACAATGCCCTACAGCCGCCACACATGCCCCTCGCTCAAGTTGCGTGTGCTCTGTCATTATACTTGCTGCCAACTCCAGGGGGACTGCTCAGAGGCTACGGCAACTCTCCAAGGTCCACAGGCCACCTCCTGATCCACAGCCGGGATGAATGGATTAGCGGCGAGCCGAGCCAGCTGCCGTGAGCTTTATCAGCACGCAGCCCCGACAGATGGGAGCCCACTGGAGAAGCCTCCTGCTGCAGCCCGCGTGGCCCTCGCGCCGGCCTTCTGCTCACCCCGCGCTCGCTGACACGAAAGTGGATACAAAACACGCAGAAGGGGCAGACGCACATTTAAAAATATAGGCACCCTTTTTGCGACGCTGCTTAGGTCAAGCAACACCAAGCGAGCTGCTCTGGGAGAGTGAGCTGGTTCACTGCAGTGAAGCTGCCTGTGGTAAAATCCTTCATTTTGGTTTAAATTTTCAGTTGGTAGGATTTCTAATAGATGAGGCTTGTTTCCACAACTGAATTAGCTGCTGACGTTAAAACTGCATGCATCAGTACTGTAGTAAGAGATACATAAAAGACAGAAGAGACTATAAACTGTAGAGATGAATTCAAACTCATTGAGTTTCTCCTGGGTTATCTATCCATATATAAGGCACAGATATCAGAAAAAAAGGCATAACCCAACTCAATCCAGTGGAAACTGGGACTTCCATGTTTCAGACAAGGCAGATAATGTCCATTTGACTTTTAAGTCATGAAGCTTGCGCCTACTCTAGAAGTATTTGTTATCTGAATCAAAGGGTTGCAGCAGAATCAAAAACATCAACAATTTTTACTGTAGCAATCAAATATCTTTCAAATCACAGAAATAGAAAATTGTCAAAAAAGGGAAAACACCTACCTAATTACTGCCAGAGAAAACACACTTTAATCTTGACCACCACACTACTGAAGTACCTACTACACTTAGGAACAGCAGTATAAAAAAGAGAAAACCCCATTGCTTCTATTTAAGAAACTCTCTTAACAGCTTGTTACACAGGCAGATAAAAGCTCAGCGGAGTCAATGGCAGCAAAGGACTTTGTACCAAACATTACATATTGATACACATAGTTTTTCTCATATTACATCTCACAAGTCTACAATTCACTTATTTTTCTGTGAGCACAAATGTGAACAATATTTAGAAAGAAATGCTACCATTTGCCAGCCTGGCATGTAAAAGTCTCAATTTTCCTTGTCTGTTGCTTCTTGAAAGTGGTGTCACATAAACCTGTGTTTCACCGTAGGAGAGAATTTTGCAAAAGCAAAAACCTGTCTATTTCTGAGCAAAGAAAGTATCTAGAATTTTATTTGCACAAGTTACACTTGTGCACCATGGAGAGTATCAACTTTAATTTATATTTTACAGGGAATATCCTATTAGAACTCAAAATCAACCTTTTAACAACCGAGACATCTTTGCATCAGCATTCTTGATTTACACCACTAATCCCAAAAATATAGTCCCAAACGAGTTAATGCAGTTAACTAATTTCACAACTTCCTTAACTTGAAAAAATATTTAGTGCATGAAAGTCAAAATATAACATTAAGAAAAAAGCAAGTTAGTAACAAGTACTGCAATGAAACTTGTCTGAACTTTCATTGAGTCAAGATGTCTAGAAGAGATTATAAATACAGTTCAAAATTGGCTATTTTACTTACATTTAAACACAGTGATTTGGGTATTCTAATATAAGTACATGTTGGGGACAATGTTTTTGTGATGCATTTTCCAAAAATTAAATTAAATAACTGTCTTCAATATATGGAAACCAAGACTACAAATCTAGTTAGGCAATGTCCAACTCCATAAGCAAAAGTGGCCAGTACCTACTTCTAAAGACAAATTGATATTACTTCAGGAAATTACATTAAAATGTATACACAAAACTTAGCAAGTATCTCCTGAAAAATAAAACCTGTTTCTCATTGAGAGTTTCCAGTAGGCATAAAATCAAGATAAAGAAGTAAAGAATTTATTGTCTATCTAAATCTTAGACCTGAAACAGCAAAATTCTTTATAGTATGCTCAAAATCAAAAGCAACAATTAAATAAATAAAACCACAGGCATCTAAAGCATAAGTAAATAGCAGTTGAAAATAGTGTATTTTTATAAAAGAAACAGTCTTTCAAGAATTGTTTTCAACACAAAAATGTGTTCATCACAAAAACAACCAACCAACCAACCAAAAAAGTTGAACGGTAGTATTCTCCGAAAACTTTGCATTATTTCATTGCTGCAACATGGTCACTTCTGTATCAGGAAACACAAAGATACAGGCGCTCTCAAGATGCTCTTGTTCTTTGTTATTCAGTGAGGGAATTTGTTTTGAAATCCTAGTTACTTAAAACCCCCCCTAGAACTGATGAAGACCAGTTAAAGAAGGTAAACGGTGACTAGGAAGTCCCACACTTACACTTGGGGGACTTCATCAGTTAAGCCTGAACCCCACGTTTTATAAACATATTTCTAAATTATGTGTGTCATTTACAGGTGTAGTTTCTGATACGTGACTAAACACTCATGACTACGTGACTTCTGAAGAAATACGTCATCTGTAGATTTCAGTCATTCACTTTTTAAATTCTACAACATAAAGGATATTGAAGGAATTTATGAATACTACCAAGGAAATAACTTCAAATGGAAGGGTTTAGGGTTGGTGGGGATTTTTTTATCTGGGGGAGGAAGAGGAGGGCAGTATTAGGTGCAGGAGACATCTGTACCTCTGCATTTCACACCAAGTAATGTTTGTAGTACACTGGCCTAGTTAAGTCTGACAGCAGCACTAAGAAATATGGCCAACAAATTCAACAGAGGAGGAACACACATCTTTCACAACAGAACAAAAACAGAGCAACAAAAAAAAAAAAAATACAGTAGCTCTCACTCACTGAAACATCAAACATCCAGAGTTGACCAAGACGGTTGCACCATCTAAAATGCTCAAAGTCCAGATGCACTCTAATTCCCACTTGTTATAGAAGCCTAATTAGTGTTGACAGACAACAGCTCACAGTGAAGGCTGCAGACAGTCTACTTCAAAGACTAATACATAGCAAGAACAACAAAAACACAGAAGAGATGGGTTCGGGCAAATACTGGAGCAGCTATCCAAACAGAGCAGAGCAGGTGCAGGTAGGGCAACCAACTTTAAGACCGAGTTCCATCAGTCTATGAAGAGACCTATAAGATCTACCTGCCTACAGTGGTTTGTGGTTCCCATCACTCTTCTGCTACAATAGCTACTTCAACATGTCCAAACACGACGTTCTCACGCTTGACTGTCTAAATGGATCAAAACAGGCTTTTTGTGTCATTTTCATAGACTAAGCTTGTGGAAGATCACAAGGAGAAACAGAAGCAAAATGACAGAGAATGAAATTTCTTCAGGCAGCTCTAAAGCTGCTCTGTTGTGTGGCAACTTCATCAGATGTTCCATCTCAACCAAAACTGTACAACAAATAAGCAGTGGCAGCACAAAGTTCAGTGTGCCTTGTAACTACATCTGTATACAAGAATCCATACATATGATCACCATATCATATGGGGTTTCCCAAGCCCACTCACGTCAAAACCCTGAGTGAAGAACAGTTGGTGAAAGTTAGAGTCAAAATGCAAATATGTAAGCAGAAATTCAACCACAGTTGAAATTACTGATGGATAAAGACAATGAATGGACAGAGAGAAAACAAATGAGATTGTGTTTAGTTGTTCTGCTTGGCAAATTTTGGAGTATTTCTTTCCATCAGCACCACATCCAGGTGTCCTGAGGCAGCAGAATGTTGCTGCTGATGTGAAGAAGCTTTATGTGCAGCCATTTCCCTTGAAGTGAACAATTTACCAGCTGATTAAAATCCTGTGACAATCTCAAAGGTTGCTAAAACCAGGAAAAGTAAACATATGGATTGCTTTACAGAAAAACTAGAATCCTGACTAGGGGGGACACACTCCTTTTGCCAAACAGTACTCTAATGCGTCTAAAATACAGCTGCCACTATCATTAACAGCTGATGGGCATTAATGCAATCCAGGTGGTACATGGCACTCAGGGCAGAAAGCACATCTCTCTGCCTATTCCAAAGGCAATTAGAAGCCACCTAACTGAATTCAAGTGCCCAGCTCTGGAAAGCAAAGCACAGACACATGAAGAAGTTGCTGCGCACTTGAAATCTCTCACCCTCCTCTGTTGAGGGCTCCAGCAACAGTGCAGGATGGTGACTGTGTGTCCAGGGACAGTAACTACAGATTTGCAAACCCATCACAAGCTCATCCCTTCCGGTACACTGGTGTGCCTGCATGCGGCAGCAGGGAGGGCACAGATGTTGAAGAGGCCACTGCTCCAGCAGAACCCCTGAGCTGCTGCATGCTGCTCGCTGCACCTATGTGACTGTAGCAGCAACAGATTGTGGTCAAAAAGCGCGTTTTAAGGTTTGTTTATTCCAAACAAGTTACTGATGCAGAGAACAGATGGGGAGAAAAGATAAACAGTTTAAAGGAATAAAATAAAAATTAAAAAAAAGGTGTGGGGTAAGCCAAAAGCAATGCCAGCAATTATTTAATAAAAATGAAATATTTAAAGTATGATGAGAAGAAAAACTTAGAAAAAGCAAGGTGAGCAAAAAAAGTATGGTTTTGGTTTGCAGTGCAGATGTTTAGGATTTACAATCAATATGGTTTGCTTTTTCATGCTATAAAATGCATATATAATTATGCCCAAGATGTGTGTTAATGTTTAAATATTAAAACAAAACAGATATTCTGTATGTTTGATGTTTGTTTTTGAAAAGAAAAAAAAATCTATTTTACAAGGACACAAGCACTAAAGTGAAATTAACACAAAACAAACAAACCAGTGTAATAAAATAAAAAGCTCAAAACCAAGTTAATCAAGGTCGTTAATGTCACTTAAATGGCAAAGATCGACGTTAGCCAATGTTTAAATATCAATTAAATGGGAGAAGACTGCCTTGTAATTACACTTCAAAGATTTATTTCTACTTCTCCTAGGTATATATTGTCTCTAGCAAGCATGCATTTTTCTATACATTTCTGAAGTTTAAATTTCCTTATCTAAATTGTCACAACTACTCAGAAATGTCAGATTTCCTCCTTTTTGCCATTAATTTTTCTAAATATTCTGGAGAATGATAGCATTGATCTGCTACGTCCTACCTACCTCTTCCAATGGTAAATCTGTAACTAGTTAAACGGTATGCTGAACTTCTCTATTTGAACAGGAGACAAAGCTCTTGTCCACTTCTTCACTCTAAAAATACCCCACAGCTTAAAATCTTGAAACGCTAAGGCCCGACATACATTAGCATGAATTCACAGTGTTTTGCTGACCATAAAAAAAGGTCCTTGTATGGATGGAAATGGAAGTTTGGGAAAAAAACAACAAATGTATTTGGTAAGGAGATTTTTTTATGCCCTGCCTCCAAGTGATACTGCTTGGATGGAATTTACAGAGAGCCACAGTCTAAAAATACAGAGGCTGAGAACAGCAAAGCAGCTACATGGATTACACTGAGCTCTTACAACCCTTTGTAGTTTCACAGGAAAGCCAACTGCTGGAGCGCCCATCAACAGTACAGTTCTTTCTCCTATCTTGGAAAAATAGTAACAATTTGAAGAGAACAGGTAAAATGTACCAAATACAGGAAAGCAAAGTCAAGTGCTGGCCTCTGTAGAATGCCCACATAAAATATTCATGCAAGGAAATGTCAGCACTGAAAAGTGCTCACATTATATACACAAAGATAAACTAGTGGAAACATCTCTGTGTAATTTTTTTAATTACTATTATTTATTTCTTTTTAATACAAATTCTTTTTTTTTCAGCCTAGAGGACGTGAAACAGATGCAGATGATAAGTATTTTATGTTAACAATAGTAGGGGAAGCCCAGCAGCCTCTGTGCTACTGACACAGAGCTATCTATTTAAATAAACATAAATTCTGATTTTTTCTAACCCTCAAAAGATGATGAAAAAGGAAGGTTTGGGGTGCTTGGGTTTTTTGTTTAGTGTGTTGTCCCCCCCTTACTTCATTGTACTAGGTAAGTTTACCTTATGGGCCCCACACACATAGGATTGTGTCAGAGCTCTTTACAAGGATTAAGGCACAGCATGGGAGGACTGTCTTTTAATTGAAACAAAACGGTGCCTACTATATCATTTTTTCAAAAGGTCAATAGAGAGAGAAAGGGATTTTGCTAGCAGTCCTGGCCTTTTCACTTTTCTATTTTCATAAACAGGTTCAACTGCCAAGTTACTTAAACTGCGAGTGGAAATACAGATCTTGCTTACAACTGTGTAAGCAATCCCCTTTCCCTTTCCTGTTGGTCCTCGGGGTGTGAAGTTTTGGGAGGAGCTGGCTTTTCCGTTTAAACACGCTATCATCTAAACAGGTAGGTTTTAAAAGAGTTGAGTACCTAGGTTTGAGGTTATTGATTCTTTTCCTGGAACAGGAAGGTTCACATTTGTCTAATACAGAGATGCAACCCAATTTAGAAAAGATGTTCTTGGACCCTTTCTTGGTTTACTTACATAGACACACTACTACCCCGCTGAGCAAGAGAGGATGTTTACACAGTCTCTGTTTCAAGGTGAGGAAGATCCTTTGAGCAGCATTGAGCTTGCAAATGTCAAGACGGAGATTCCCAATACCCTTAAAAGACAAATCAGCTCAAACTGTCTCTTTATCCTCCCGAACTGAAATCTGTGGTCAGATAAATGTAAACCATATGAACCAGAAATGTATTTTCAATGTATAGTTTCTGTCAGTCTACTGGCAAGAAGAGCACTTTGCATAAAAGCATATTCCTCTCTCAAGAACTGTATCATGGCCATTGCAAAGCAGTCAGTTAACTCAAGTCCGTAGTCAGTCACTCTTTTGCCTTTCTCAATGAAAATGCTGAGACAAAGGTACCAAACCTTCACTGGAATCACCAACTCGGAAAATTCACAAGGAGGAGAGCAGAGTGCCTGTGTTTCAGTGAACACTCGTAAGGCCTGTCCAAAACGGAATTACTAATATTGGTGATAAATGAGCTCTCTACGAACAGACACACAAGAACTTTCTTGTGAAATCCATCACCAGGCCCAGGCAATCAGGCTTCTAATTTTCTTGGCCATCAAATCAATTTGCTCAAGATCCCACCTTCTAGGTTACATGGTAGAAATCATCTGATGGGAGTCTGGCAGCACAATTGCCCAGCATTGGTGTGAACACCTTGAAGATAAGGATCACACAGTAGGGTATGGAAGAAATCAGGCAGACCCACCACCATGCAGGATTGTCAGAAGACAACCCAAAGAGGTGTGTAGACAGATGTACTTTACCACAATGCATTTTCCCTGAAAACATACCATAGTGTAGTTTTATCACTTATCCAAGATGCTTCAGAAATGAGCTTAATCATTTCAAGCTTTCCAGAAAAACACCAGTTTTTCAGGATTTTTGAAAAAATACTACCACCCTCAGAAGATGGCAAAGAGATTAAGTGTCTGTAGTACAGAGATTTCTTTCAGCTCCCACTAACAATGCAGAAGAAGACAGATACACAGTAGAAGTCCAAACAGGAGTCCAAACAGTCCCCAGCCCTTTCCAGAAAGAAATACCACTGTCTCTTCAAAAAACAGAAAATGGATTTTGTGCAATGCTAACTGTAATTTGATGTTCCAAAATGTGGGAGTATATAAATCAAACACACACAAAAAATCTTTATTAGGTGTGTCCTCACTGGAAACAGGAACTTGCAAAGGAAAAGCTGACAGTTACCAGCCTGCTCTGAAGGTGAGAAAGAGGAAGGAGTTGCGAGTCACCCAAGCGTGCATAATAACCAGTACATACAAGCATCGAGTACTGTATGAATACAAGAAAGTATTAGTACTGGATAAGTAAGCTAATGAAACTTTTAAATGCCTGGAAATTAAAACATACAGGTTTTCAATGCAGATATTAAACCAGAACTATCAAATTCCTCCATCTCATTCTGCAATTTATGTAGAAAGCCTTGCTCTTTTCCCTTCACCATCTGTCTAAAATTTAAATAAAACACTCAAATCTAAAGATGTTCTTAAGTTCCAATGAGGAAGGTTTAAGCAGTAAATGAAATCAAATTAAGAGAAAAAAAACCATAAAAAATGAGTAACATTTTTTAAAATAATTTATTTTTGTGCCGTTTATACAAATAATTTCCTTTCCATGGATTCAGTCAGTAATATCTTCGAACGGTTGCAGGTACAGTGCTTTTTTGAAAGCAACCTGAAAAATTAGGTTAGCCTAGTAAGGGAATTCCATCTGTCCTGGTTGTCATCAGTAAAAGATACCTTTTCACTTCCTTTCAAGCATATAATCTAGTACTCAGTCCAAAACAGGATTTTAAAGACTTCTCTTATCAGCATTTAAGCCTTACTTCAATAAGAAGAAAATACACAACTTCACACTGGTGCTCTACTGAAATTAGAGAACTGATTCCACCACCACCCCCCCCAAAAGAAGAATGGGTACAGATAATACATGAGGTCGATGCAACAACAGATGTGGAGAGAACCTAAATACTTTGCAGTCACAATAATATTTACCACAAGCACTTGAAAGAACCAGGGCATGCAATTTGGGGAGGGGAAAAAAGGTGTTGAATGATTACTGCAGCCTAGGTTTTTCAGTGCCTACACGACTGTGCTTATTAAAATAAACAACATTTATCTGAATATCAGATTAAAAAAATCTATTTTGCATATGGTAGTGTTATTTCAGAAATATGCTCATTTCATTGCAAACATGGCATATGAAATTTGGGGAAAAGGTTGCTACCTTCATAAATAGTGAAAACTGAGAAAGCTGGTGCAAACCCACAATATTTTTAAAATTAGACTGACTTCTTCAAAAAGTTTCCAGGATGGTGCTGTTATTTACTCAAGACTATGAAGATGACAATGGCTCAAGCTTGTAGTGAAACCTGTGTTATTCCCTACAATACTTACAAATTTCTCGTTTCAGTAGGAATCTTTAGAAATGGAAATATCTTCAACGTCAGTTAATTCTAGGATTTGACAAGATGATATCACACAAGGAATGCAAAAACTGGTTTTCTAGCTCAAAAAGGAAGGCAGTATGAATAGCACACTATATTCTGCCCCTCAATAGGTGAAGTAAATTCTTTAGCATTTCAACACTACTCGCACACCCAGACAAGTCCTGAAAAACCTAGGAGGCTATAGAGTGTACTCTACAGTTTTTACACTTTCCAAGATTTTAGGAGGAGTCAACATCGCTATATATGCAATTGAACCCAGGGGTTTCACCTGCCTGGTTATAATAATCAAGATTGGATGTTCCAGAAATTAAAATACACACAAGCAAAACAAAGTACAATATCAATTATTTGATAAACTGCCATTCAAAGCAAAGATCACTTGGAAAGATGGTCATGCCAGTGAGAGGATGAAACGTCACAATCTCTCTCACAGCTTCACAAGTGCTTACTGCAAGGATGAGGCAGAGGTGTACTCAGCAGGGGTGATGGAGTGGCAGCGACAAGGAGCACCTACAAGGAGGCTTCCAGCACTGTGGCCACCTGACAATGAGTCAGGAAGAGAAAAGCCACTGAGATTGGTGGGGGAGAGCAAATTGCAGTGCCACGACTGAAAACCTCAGACTTCAGCAGCCCTCCTTCCTTGCCTCTTCACACCTGAAGTCTCAGCCTGCTACTCCAGCCTCAGTCTTTCAATGACTACAGTGTTGCTGCCACTCACTTAAGCATAATTTCCTTTAGACAGCCACCAGTAAGCACCTTGTACAATTTATAACTGTACAGTAAGAAGGTAGAACAGAATAACAAAATTATTTTAAAAAAAAACCAAACAGGTAGGATGAATGATAGTGTTTGAGCACTGCAGGACTGCAGGACAGCTACCACTAATGCACTTCAACTAATGAATTTATCAAACAACATGACTGGATTTACTCAAATTTCATGGTCATTGAAGTATATGTTATCAAATTAACAAAATGACTGGGATTGTCCGCAGAATGGTTTCTCTGTTTTTAACACACCATTTGGGGCTCGATATTTACTTCTTGTTTCTTTCAAAGCACAGAATCTGTAAATTCACCTTACGCTATTCTACTCATTTAATGGGGACTGAAACCCAACTAGGATTCTTTACTGCTGTAGGTTCCCAAGAAAAGCTCTAGTATGAAAAAATTAGTCAAATTCCTAGCTATTATAAACTGACTTTTACTCATGTGAACTAAGCAACTACTGACATACGAGTTAATATGAGCATACCAAACTTTATTTAGGGAAGAGAAATGGGCTATTATAATTGTATTTGATTCCCATTCACTTACCAGATCCACTCTGGAAAATGAAATAAACCATGCCAAAAGACATTAATTCCCTGCAATGTATCAGAAGTACTTTACAGAAGCAGTGTAAAGAGAAATAGCTATTGTTCTTATTTTATTTCCAATCCCCTCATGCTCCTTACTGTTATGAGGATCAAATTCAAATACACCAAGCAGCTATTTTGAATGTTTGCAGCCCTAGTGAAACAGAATATGAGCACACTGCAGCTACATTCTAACTTGCCTGCCTGCCATCCACCCGTCATTTGGATGGGTAATTTCTCCCCTCGGGACCATATGCAGTGCTTAAAGCTGAGTCAGTTTGCCGTATGGCATTATTCTATAAAAGCAAGACGGCTTTGCTGGAATCTGACCTAGGAGGGTAAAGGCTTCTACATACTTGGCTCAGTAGTTGCTAGACATGCTAAAGAAACAAAAAGATTTCAAATCTTAGTGTAATCCACTTGTTTTACATGGCATTTTTCCTATCAACAAGTACAGGCTTTACATCATTAAGAAGCAGAGTTGTGAACATTATTCTTGTTATTACCTACATCAAATTGCACACAAGAAATTAAAAAATACAGAACGCACAAAATAATTACATTGCACTGAACTACTGATCTACAGCCGAATTATATATCCACTGAATGCTATATCTACTGAATTATACAGAACTGTTTTATACTTTTGTTTCATAATTTGCACTTCTCATCTCTGTCCAACTACGCTTCTTTTCTTTCCAAACATTTTTCATTAATAATATGAGAACACTGGACATCAAAGGCTTCTAATAAATAGTTGGTGGATACAGGACTAGCATATTAGAAATGTTTACTAACACTCGCCCCCCCCTTACTTTTGTTTTATTGCAGCTACCTATTTCAGCCTTTTACTGAGTAGTGGGAAAGTAATTAGTTCAGAATGCTGTAGACAGAATCAGTCTTTCTTTAACCATGTTGTTCTTGAGCACGATACAATAAAAGCAAGCCAAGGAAGCAAAAAAAACCCACCACATGACAAGGAGGATTCCTTTACATGCTTACTCTTGATTTGTTTTCTGTTGCAAATGCTGCTAACACTGTTCAAGATCAACAGAAACAAAAAATATTAGAAACAACCCTCTTTACAGATGCTGGCAATTCTGCTGCTGTGCATTTGCCAATCTGCATAGAAAATGCAGTATTAGTTTACAATCACATCAGACATCACAGGCAACAGTGGCTTGCTAAGATGATTACAATAAGAGGTCATGTATCATTACCAAATTCTTTCTGGCCTCTTCTTTTTTATAAGTTTTACTATGTACACAAGAAAAGGAAGAGAGGACCATTATAATGTACTTGTTAATGCAGACCTCCGCTACGTTTCCACAACTGGTGCTCAGAAGGGGTCCAGCCAAAATGGAACATGTGCATGTAGTACAACCCACTGGCCTTAGCCACAGTTATTAAAATATTCATATCTCCTTTCAACGTCACTTGCATACAAACAGCTTTTCCTCCTCCTTTGAAACATTAACCTTTGCCCTCCCAGGTGATACCAGTGGTCACAGAATTAGTACTGCCTTTCCATACAAAACCACCACTGAGCTAAGCAGGGAAGTGCCTGTCAGGCACTCACTTCTGTCTCCTCTGAGCTCAAGTATCTATTAATTAGAGCCCACCCACTCCACCAGGAGATGGGTCAAAACAGATAGATGGGGGTGAAAGTGTAAAGGTCTGCCCAGAAACAAAAGGAAAGTGGCATTGTCCCCCTGCCCTCAAACTTCATCCCTGGGGTAGCCACTCCCTCCTTCCCCTCTCCCTGCTGTCTTCCTGCCATGGGCATTCACCACCAAGGCTCTTTGCTAGAGAAGTTTCATTTCTTCACAGAATGTTTTATTTTAAAATGCAAGGCTCCATAATGCCTCCTTTGTGGCACACTGAGGAATACGAATAATAAGCTGAGGATTCATATGGCTTTATTATTACAGGGCATTATAAGATAAAACACCCAGAAGAGTCAAAACAAAACAAGAAACCTCCTACTGTAGTCAATCTGAAGTGCTTCGATTAGGAAGTTATCCAGATTAGGTATTTATCTTTTTAACATAGGACAGAACTATAGTCATATAGGAGTTTAAAGGCCAGAATGATGCTCATACATTGACCCAAGTGGGGGTGGAGGGGACACTAAACCAAACCAATGAACACCTCCCCTCACTCCATAAACAACCAACAAATAACCAAACCCACTCCCAAAACCCATCCCCACAAGCCAGACACTCCCAGCCCCTGAATGAACAGGAACATTTTGGAATATGGGTGTCCACTGGGAAATCACATCTGTATAAGCCCAGAAAAATATGGGTGGAAAGTATTTACCAGGAAAATTCTGTTCAAAAGTCAGCTTAACTCTGGCTGTGATACAGCTACCTCATGGAGGCAAACAGTGGAAGGAAATGGTCTCTTTAATGCTTTCACCACCACTACCCATGGAAAGAGATACAAGGAGCATCACTTCTGCATTTTGCTTTTTCTCAAGCACAGTTGTCACAGTGATGGATGCATCAGAAACATACATAAACCAATTTCACCATTGAGAGCGTAATGCTCTCCCACAGCCATGCAGCAGGCTAGTTGCTATGCTGGAAGCAGCACTCGGGTTGGTAGGACCATTAGAGCTCTCTTACTATAAAAGCCTGCAAATAAATGTAGGCTAAAATAAACAGCAAGTCAGATGTTTTATCTGGGGATGTTACCTCATTAAAGGCTATATATGCCAACTCCAATTCAATTTGAAGTAACCTTACGAGGGAAGACATCCTCCCCCCAATCCCCCCCCCAGCTGGAATTAGATCCACTTGATCATTTTAATTATACCGCATTGCTCTTTTCAAAAGAGTCCTGCGAGCCTTCATAGGCTGCTGTGCTCCCCTTTGAAATTAACAAATTAGGCTTGGTAATTAGAGAGTCAAAATGGTGTGTTATATTGTTTGGGGTGACAAGGGATTTAAGAGTGTTTCATTTTAAGCTGTTTTCAAGGTTTGAAGGTAAAATACTATCACTAATCATGTATGTTCTCATTTTCCACCTACGCTGATTAATATCTACACAGTGCACTGAGATAAATTTCTTTGCATCTTAATTAAGAACATTTCAAGGCAGATTCCTCAAAGTTCTGTTCTTTTGAAACGACACTGTAAATATCTTTTAAATGCTATTTACCAAAAAAAAAAAAAAAAAAAAGTCAAACCACAAAGAAAAAGCTTCTAGGGTATAATAGTACATGCTAATTTATTCCAGAAATTATAAATTACTATTTTTTTCTCCTTAATAGACCTGTCATCAAATCTTAAGCATGTCACTGAAGCCTGATACATCAATTCAAGGATATGGCTGAGTCACCCTTCCTTCTGAAATCAGGCTGGTGCACTTGCTCATCGTCAAACAAAAACTTTAATAATTTATGTTTCAGTTTGCATATGCTTCAAGCCCTAAATTGATTACTATTAACCCCACTGCCTCAGCAGAAGGACTGCTGTGATGTACCACTTCAGGGACTGATGTCTGTCCAGATTCACTGGACAATGCCAACTTCAGATCTAAGCAAAGTGTGCCAAAACTTGTGGAACGCTGGCCTGAGGGGCCATGATAGGACATTTATAGCATTGCTTCTTTCATCTCAGGCTCTCAAGCCTCTTTACATGCACAACAACTCATGGGTAGTTAATTACTTCTGTCTGATATACAGGAATAAACATTTGGCAGCATTGCTCACTGATCAGGGCACAAAGAAAACAGAATTGAAGGAACCCTGATGCCTCCTACCATTGTCCACCTGTAGCAAGTAAGGTACAAGTTATGTTTTGATATGGAAGTTTTCACTTACAACAAATCTAGAGCTGATGTTTTATTCCAGTTTTCAATGTTTGTTTTTCAGCAAAGCCACTGACTTTCTGACAGTGTTCGGAATAGACATAATATAGCAGGATGTCTCACAAAATTTACAAAACCTGAAGTGTAAGGTCTTTTAATTCTATTCAAAGTTTTAAAGCAGAGTATACAGACTTTCTTCCCCTGAAGTACTCTTCTAAGCTAGCATTGTATAACAGTAGGTGAAAATGTCAGGCAGAAGGAGGGAACTTCCCATATATAGGATCAAAGAATATAAAACATAGGAGACAATAAAAAGAAAGCGAACAAGAAAAAGGGGTATTAAAAAGGCATGATGAATGGCATATACATCCTTGTGATAATTCCTTTCCAAGCTTTATTGCTCAGTAATGATCATACAATACTATACTTCATTGATCACCGCTTGAAATCTAAGCTTCATTTCCTTCACATACGTTAAACACCTTTGACTTGAATTCACTTCATGTAACTTTTCAGTACTTTCTTTTTAGTGTAAAGAGAAACCGAATATAAATACTGAATGAAGAGAAAAAAACCATTCTACATTATTGTTCTCTATCATCTATAGAGCTAGGAGATGTCTTTGAGGTTCAAACGTGTCTGTGGCAAAGCAGGGCACCACATCAAGGCACTCTATATATTAAGTGTGTGCCTCGGGCTAGTGATTGAAAACCCACTTTGACCATGAGCTGCAAAGAGTGAATGCAGATTTCCCCATAGCCAAATCATTCACTATCTAGACAGGAAAGAGGGAACCTCCTGCATGGTCCTACGAGCACTTAAACCTTGGGGGCAGGCCAGCGTCTTGGCCAGTCCCACCAGCTGCATCGCATCCTCTTCTCTTACAGGGCTCACAGCCAGATGAAGTCCACCACAAGAAGCCCACATACCCGTAGTATGTACAAGGCAAGCGGGTGCAGACACTTACTACAGACCACTGCCTAATGCTTTTTGACTATGCACACGTCTTCAGATGCCGAATGAACAAATAAGGATGCTGGCAGCTCCTTTTACGCAGATAAACTACAGCTGGAAGGATGTAATTTATGAGCAGTTCCTCACTGCATACACTTCCCTTTTAATCAACTGCTACTGGTCACTGCTGTGCTCCCCTTGGACAGCCCCATCTCCTGCTTGCTGTGGAGCACAGTGAGTCTGAACACATGAAAGCATATAATGAATCAACACACCACTAACAGCTAATATTCTTTTGGCAGTTTAATCCTTTATTGTGATGAATTCTCTGCCACAAAAACATTGGGGGAAAACTATATTAATTAAATAAAATAACTGAATGTCTTTTGCTTACATTGCATTGTCAACATTCAGATTTACTTGGCCAAACAAAGTGCAACTATCTATAATCTTAGAATTAATATATATTAAAGAACAGATGGCACTTAAACCTGAAGTCCCTAAAAATCCTTTTTCACTATGTTTCTATTCGGGACAAAAGCCACACTGGATGAGGAGCGTCAAAAGGCTTTTAAGACACAACATGAAGACCACCTAGTAAAGCAAAGAAAATCACCAATATTAAGGGTTCCTGTGGTTAAGGAATCTGACCAGGATGCAGAATATCTGGATGCAATTCCATATCTGCTTCTCACTTCCTCCATGACCTTGGGCAATCAATTCATCTTTCTGTGCCACAGATACTCAGCAGGGACTGTAATAATACAACTTCCTACCTCTCAGGACTGTTGTCAGAAGAAATTCGCTGATGTTTGTGAGGTCAGCACACTCCCTCTTTGGTCATATAGATTAACTCTATTTTGTTTATAACATCAGAGTAGTAACAGCAGAAACCCAACACTACCTAATTCTGAACAGCAAGGCAACTATTTTTGCAGATTGTTTTATGCACTAAAAACCATGAAATTCTGAAGAAACCTGAATTCTCCATGTGACAGTGTACACTAACGGTGTATTGTGGACTTGCAGCTTATGACCACCAACCACATAATAAGAGTTGAAAGAGTCAGGAACTCCTGAGCCTTTATCACATGTCTATTTGTGAAAGATTCCAGAGTCCTTTTGAACATTACTGTCCAGTATAGAGGAGTACCTGGCTGGAAAATCCCCTAAAATACTCCTTCTAGGAAGAGTATCAATTGTGTGCAGCTTTTAAATTCAAACCACAGGTTTAGGACAGGTGGGCACAGGCACAATGAACTGCACTGCTCTCAATTTCAGACTATCTTGTGCCTCATATATATATGATTAAATGAGTTTTAGAAATTTATTGTTTTCAAGGAAAAATGACAAATACTATGTTCTGTTGGCTTCAAAGTGCACTGTGAAATATATTGTAAAGTATGAGAACAAAATAGCTAGACAAGAAAAATAAGGAGTCTGTCTAGTCAAAACAGCACTTGATATTTTTATAAATATTTCTTTTATTGCATACTTCAAAGAAAAAAAAATTTAATTTTGAACGGACTGGACAGGTGAGTACTAAAGGAATTCTTGAATAAAAGAACAGAAAAGAAGTGGTGAGGGTGCCTTAAGGTCAACTTTGCATTTCTCATATTTTCAAGCCAGTTTGACCCGTTAATATAATTGAAAACCTCCAAGTTTGTTTAATTTTCATCCATCTGCCAAAGTGCTCAAAGAGATCCAGAAAGCAGTCATGATCCAACTTAGCATGCTACAGAAACTCCCCCAGTTCAAGGTCTGAAGGCTATGTAACAGGGCAATTGCACCACCTTGTTGCTATCCAAAATTTGCCCTAAGCCAGGACAGTGTTCAAATACTTATACAAATCACTACAGAAGTGTAAACGTAGCTATATATACCCTCCACCTTCTCAACTCTTCTAGCAAAAAGAAGCTGTACTAAAGGCTAATCAATCAACCACTTGCATTTTTTATAACTTTCATCATCCAGTAACAAAAAGTAATAAGAGAGCACTACAGCTTTGCTATATCACTAAACAGGATTTTCTAGTAGTGGTAGAGGTCTCTAACAGTTGTGTTTTCATTTTAAATTACATTTAAAATATTTTAAATCAGTCACAAAAGCTGCACTCAGCATGAAATAAATTAGAACGTTTCAAGAATTTCGGACTAATTTTACTAAAATTTCTGGGTTCTTCCTAGCTTTCAGCCACAAGATTAGCCACTTGTCAGGAAACATTCCCAAGTATTTTCTTGCTCTTCCATGGCTGAAAACAAGAATAGGAGATGAGGGGAAATAAAAGGAATTTAAAGCTGCTGAAAACTAACATCTACCACATGAGGCACAAAATAAGCACGCCATTGTATATTTGATGAAAAAATAACTGTTATGAAATATTCATTTGAAAAGTGATTAAGCTTTGCAATTGAGAAGCTAACCCTTCACAACACGAAATAATCATGCAGCTTGGGAATGAACACATCCTGTGTCCTCTGGTGCTCATTATAATATATGCAACATCTCTACCCCAATACTTTGGTTGCTTAGATTTTTTTTTATTTTTTTTTTTTTTAATTTGAAATGAAAGTATCACTAGACTGGTTTCTTACAAGCAGGATTCAAACTCAAAGAAGCAGATTTACTATCCCCTTACATTTCCAGGCAAGGAATGGTACGTAACATCTTCTCTGCATTACCTGCTGGGGGGAGAAGGAGGTTCTCCAGGCCTCAGCACAGGGGCCCCCAGGACTCAGTGCAGAATCCCACCTCCTGCTCCGCAGCGGGAAAAAGCTTCTTTTTTCAAAGCTATTAACAATTTACTCACCAGCACAACGTATGATGTCTCTCCTAAGGGTTAAAACGAACAACCTTTCATACAGAACATGCAACCTATTCCCTAAACTATGAGGGATTAATCCACTAAGCAAAAGAAATGTTTTATAATCCCATTTATTCTAAATATATTTCTTTGGGGATATTTAACTTTACATATGAAAGCTATACTTTATACATGGTACACATGCAGACACATTATTTATTTACAAATCCCAGGCACAGAAATCATGAGTCCAAAATTTTCCTTACAATGAGTTTCATAATTAGCCCTGCCACAGTCAAGGCACATACAGAGATCAGGGATTATTCATTAGAGGAAGGAATTAGCAGGATTTTAGGCTTCAGTGGCCTGTACAGACTATTAGCTTGCACTTGGCTATTAGGTGGGTAAGCAGAGTGGTCTCTAAAGCATCAGCAACAGATAACAATAAATTCTTGAAATGAGACTTAACACCTGCTTTCCTAATCTTGAAGGGAAGGGGAGAAACAAGCCGATTCAGCGATGGTCCCTTCCAGCCGCCCAGACTCCCGGTGTCAGGCTGGCAGCACCCTGATGACTCCCAGCCCTGGAAGCCAGAGGTCCCGGGATAAGCAAATAAGCCAGGCAGCTGAGACCATAGCAACACGAGGCCCCAGCATCAAGCAATGTCCTCCGGATCTACATGACAGCATGCAGGCTCCGCCACTGCTTCCCTCCAATAGAGGAGTTTTTTAAAATGAAACAAAAGGATGGTACATGGGGCTGACTTATTTGAGGACTATCAGCTGGTCTCCTTCCATACTTTCCAAGGTCTGGATCAGAGGTGAGAAGAACACGGGAATTGTGGATGGCTGACAGAGACACAAGAGCAGGCATGGCCTATCTATGCATTTTATTTATTCTGAATGCCACCAGGACCCTTCAGCTTCTGATAACACAAACCACCAGCTTCGTAACACCAACCTATCCTTTCCTTTTACCATGCTAATACATTGCTTCAAAGCAGATGGGAAAGATGAAAATAGTCTAAATACGTTCTCTTTTTTTTTCTTTTATTAAAGGTAATGCCTTCAAAGATGAAGGACAGAATAATGCCTTTACCAAAAATACAGTGCAAGACCCTCAGGACCACTTTGTTTGGCTACAGGCAGCCGTAAATACTAGAAGACCGAGGAATTTTCATTTTAACTTTCCTCCCCACTCCTTTGTGTTTCCAAGGCACACAGAAATAACTGCATTATATAGAGCTCTTAAGAACGGAAGTGCTGACAGATAAGCAGCATGAACCCAATCAGTGAAACATCTCACAGCTTAGTACAATATTTCATCCTCACCTGGATCAGTAGAGTATTTCAACCGGAATAAAAAGCACCATCAAAAGTGCGACCCTAATTCACCACTACTGCAATTTTCTATCAGCATAAGTTCAATGATTTCAAAATAATTACACAGATGTAAAACAAGAATAACTGTGATAAATCAGTCCCAGTGCAAATTCAGAGGAACTCTTCCATGCACATGTACAAATAAAAGTATTAAGACAAAACATTACAGAAAGACACACACAATTACATATAATTGTAAATGCATGTTCTATTAGATCCCTGCGTCCAACAATGAAATGGAGCTATGTTTTGTTCCTAGATTGCTTAAACATCATTATTACACCTTACACCTATTTTGGAAGGAAAAAAAAGCATAGAGATTTAGGGAAGATGAAGACTAAGTCAACAAAATAATACAGTAAATAAAGAAGCAGAAGTTCAACAGATCCAAGCTGTCCATGTTAATTTGTTAAAGCAGTAAGTTGGTTTGTACCTCACATGAAAGGATTCAGAGGAAGGAGGAAAATGAAAGCTTTTCTGAATACTGATCAAACACCATTTTACATGATAAAAATAATGTAATTACACACAAAAAAATAGTTTGTAAAAATTCTGGACAAGAGAGAAAATGTCAAGGGGGACATGTGAGATACAGGGAAATGGAAAGAATTGGTAGTTTTGTTATTCCAATTAGTAGGACAGTGAAATGCCTCCTATTCCATCCTTGCTTTTAAAAACAAACTTGAGGGTTTTTTTTAATTAATGCTGGTTTTAGACCTACGGCATCACTTAATCTCAAAACACTATTAATACAGATGAACGCTGAGTCTTTCCTTCCTCTCTCCCGCCTTTTTACTTCAAAACTGTGAACAAAGTGACTAGTGGTAAGAACAAGGGGTTTACCACACGATTTTGAGAGGAGTAGACACTTGCACTGTGCAGATCTCTCCACTGCTTGTCAGTGCAGTTCAATTCATGACCCAAAACTTTTCTGCTAATTTCAACCTTGGACCTTACTTCAGCAATGAGTAATAATTTTCTGACATTTTTTTTTGACAGGGACAAAAGAATTCCAGGAGATAGCAAGAAGCTCACTTCCACTTGAGAACTGATCAGACTATTTGAACTCAGTTCTTTAAAAGGTAACATTTTCTCATTATAGAAAAATCTCTGAACATCCCTTTTCAGATCACAACCAAATCATTAGGGCCTGCCACAAAGCCTATTAAAGTCAATGGAAGTCATTCAAAGACTTCAAAGGACTTTGGATCCAGACCTTATGTAAAACATCCAGATGCAGCCCAGCAGCACCTCATGCTGAAAGGGAAGGCTATGCCTGCCAGAGCCAGCCGTGCGGTTCCACAGGAACTGGCGCAGGCAGGAGAGCTCAGAGCTGAGCACCTGACACCCAGGCTGTACCCCTGTTGGAGGGCTGTTTTTTGGGCTAGCCCAGGGACCAAGTACCCACTAGCAGCTGGAGTGCATTAGGCAGGCTCCTGGGGCACATTTTTCAGTTTCGTTTCATCCAAAAGGAATCCAGCTCTCCCCCTGCCTGCTGGGTAACGTGAATCAAATGGAAATAGTGCTCAGCCAGGAGAGTCGCTTCAAAAGCCTTGGCCTGATATGAACTAACACATCACTAATACAGTCCCACTCCAGAATCGGACAGCTTGAGCAGCCACTGAAGGAGCAAGGCCAAGTTTCTGTTTCTTAAGGTCCTAAGAGGAACTGAACAGGTTTCCAGAAAAACTGCAGACTTCAGAAGCCGCAGCACAGCAAGTTCCCTCAAGGAAGAGTTCAGTTTACAGTCAGAACTACAGCTTTTTTTCAGTGCTGATCATTATCTGTACTCAGGATGGGTCCTGAGCTTTCATATGTAATTTTAAAAAAAAAATGGAATACTACTGTCCAAAAAATTTTAAATCTAGGACTGAAGTTAAGTGAGATTACTTTCTATGAGAAACTAAGTCTAACTTTCAGAAGTTTCCATGGTCTGGTAATCGAAGATCAGTGGCATCCTTATGCTATTTCAGGCCTGCGCACAATTTTCTGCAATTTTTTTGGATGGTTGACTAATAAATTATCTAAGTTCTCAGCAGCTCATATTTAACTTTGAAGTGTCTCACTCAGTGTAATTCAAAATACAAGAATACAAACAAAATATTTCAGTGCTGTCTTTCCCCAAACTGGCTGCAAACCAGTTTTGCTTTCCAAAAGGCAGAATTTTTAAATTCAGCTGATTTATTTTCAATGTGTAAACAGGCAAACACCCAAAAATTTTAACACACTTTATACAGATTAATTTTATACTGCAAATAAGAGAAACTAAAAAGTCTTCCCTGCTTTAAGGAATTATACATATTCCACTGATCAGGCCTTCCCCAAGTTAAAACCACGTCTGGTAAAATGTACTAAAAGGAAATTTGTGATGAACTAGAGTGTTTACTGATGTTCAACACTGGTTTAAGTAAATTAACCCTAGAGTAACTGTTAATTATTTTCATAAAATACATTATTATGTTCTGTATCCTGAACAATCACATTCTAATTTAGGATATAGCTCCTTTTCTGAGGTATAAAAGCAAACCTAACATAAAAAAGACATATTAGTGTTGTCTTTTCATTTGATAAGTGAATGAAATTAAAATACAATTTCATTATGGCAGTGCTACAGGAAACAAACACACAAAAAACCACCAGAGCAAAACCAACTACACGCTTAACCTAGTTCCGAAAGGACGTATCAAAACAAAATGACAGTGTTATATCACTATTATTAGCTTTAGAAACGAAGCTTTTAGGAGTAATTTCAATTTTTAGTCCATTACCCTAAATGATGGCATATGTAAAAAGAGCACATACAGAAATGCAGTTTGGAAAAGATTAAGAGATTATTTTAGAAGCAAATCACTCCATAAATAAAGCACAAAAGGAACAGAGCATCATTCAGGAACGGACATCTGTCACCCAAGCAGATACCACATCACACATTCACAGCTTAATTCTGCAAAGTGGAAAAACAAGACTTAAAACAACACATAGAGTCTTACATGCATTACATTTATTTTTAAATTTCTAGTTACCATAAATATCCAGACATCATCAAGAAGTATAAACATTACATAGAGAGGAAATGGTGAGGAATAAAACGAACAAAGAACAGACGAAAAGAAAATGTCACATGGAGTTGGAAAAATCCAGCCCTATCCTGAGTAGTTCTGCATTTCTTCTAGTGGGGGAGAGAACGAAGAGGGAAGAGAAGTCACATTCAATGTCATCTTGACAGCGACCTCTTATTCAAAAACTATTATTTTTCCATCTTGAATAAGAGAGAACCAAGTGCTCTTCATAATCACATAAATGACCTACCACTCTCTAAGTGCTCTCTCTTAGATCAACAAAGAGCTATCGGAAGCAGAAAGTATTACACACTACTCCCCTGTCGTGTCAATCCAAGCTGTCAGCACAGTTCATCCTACTGTAAGAGAAACCTTGAAAGGCCAAAAGTTTTAGGAAATACACGCATCAGACTACCCCTTCTCCTCGAAGCGATCCTTTTAGAACTTTGCAGTGTTAAAATTAAAAGACATGGGGGAAAATGAAAGTTAAGAGCAGGAGAGAAGCATGGTGGGAGTTAACATTTATTTTTCTAGGGGAAGGAAATCAATAGTTTTAAACTGGTGTTTAACAAGGTTTGGAAGAAAGATTTCAGTTGTAGACCATTCCCAAATGTTGCATTTTCAGATGACTTGTGCAATTAACTAACTTAACATAAAGCTTCTTACTGTAAGGCACTCCGCACCAGGATGTAAACTGACAAACTCACCCTTCCCGCCTCTCTGGGTGGAACACAAGAGCCTGTCCCCATAAGGTCAATGGCAAGGCTAAGGATCTTTACTCGAACAGAAGAGCTATTTTGGGGTATTTGTTATGCGTTGTTACGTTTTGTTTTGTTTTCAAGGATGATGGGAGAAATCCCATTCATTTATTTGTCTCCAATTCTTTCTGTATAATTGAACCAGGAAAGTACCCAGAGAAAAAAAATGAAAACTGTATCATGTGAAAGAAAAAAGGGGGAAAAAAACCAAGACACCTCTTTTAGACTACAGCATTACCAAACACACAAGTATCTCTCAGAAATGTTGTGCTGCTATTTTGAAATCCAACTGCAAATTACATTAGTTTAAGAAAGAAAGAAGGATCTGTTGACTGACTGACTTAGCACGTCAGACCTCAGGTAACTCACAGGGTGGAAATAAGGTGGTAGCCCACAACCCAGATATCCTGCCCTTGTTAATGCAACTGTCCCAAAACATTCCACAACCTCCTGTTCCACCTGTGAAGAACAAGGTGATGATCATGTACGGCAGGGTACTTTTTCCCCTTGGTCGCCCAAAAGCTTAGTCAGCAGTGATGAAAGATAACCTTTACCAGTCACGTCAGCCTGAAATACTGACTGTGCAAGAACTTCCATTCATCCATCCAAATCACCCAAAAAGGTGCAAAACAAACTATTTCCAGTAGATGGATTTGCTGGAAATTCAAATCCTCTCAAAGAGAATGTGAGAAACACTGCTGAGAAATGTCATTTGTTGAAATGCTCTGTGTTCACAGGCTGCAATACACACTCAACACTAACTGAAGAGCTGAGGAACAAGAACCATGGCAAGCACTGGGATGGCTCAGAACTCCTTCAAAAACTACATCCATAAATTCACCTCTACCACTACCATAAAGCAAAGGGATTAAGTTTACATTATCAATAGGAGGAACCAACAGGCCATAATGCTTTCTTCTGTTTCTGCGAGGAGAGAGTATAATAAGTCACATAGGAAAAGCAAACACAAGAAAACCCTAGGAGAATCCTTGGATCTGACCTTCTCTCCATTTTCTCCCTCTGTCATCTTTTTTTTTTTTTTAGCTTCCTGCACAGCTAGCTGTATTGCTGACTGCAGAACACTTAGCGAAGAATGCATAATTACATCTCTTTAACCCCTTACTGTCACAATATATATACTGTGCTTGGATCTGCTTTTTTAATGTTCCCCTTCCCCCAGCAAAAAGAATGAAGAGAATTTGCCAGGCTAGCAAGTTCCCAAAAATATCACTAATATGGTACTATTGCCAAAGATTCCAACCCATACAAATTAAGCCTCTCCACATTATTTCATCACTGGATGCTCTCATGTATTTCTCCCTACTACGCTTTGTTTCAAACTGCTCAAGTACATACACAGTAGAGTCAGTAAAATGCAAGAACGTCACCTGAACAAAGGAACATTTCAGGCCCAGTAGCTTCTGTTCACATACTTTTCCATATGAACCTGGCAGTGTTCAAGTGCAGTAAGCTCCTTCCCTTCCATGATATCAATCCCTACTCTGGAAGAGCTTGAGAACCTACTCTTACCTTGGCGACAAGATCTTCCTATGAAATTTCACTCTTCCTCCAATGACTAAAGCAATAAGAAATTCTTCAAATTAATAAGTAATTATGCATTTTTATGGTATTGGTATGCAATCTCCGGCTACAGTGCTTGTCCTTTCCAAAATTCAAGAACTGACATACTTTGAAACAATGTTTTCTCATGTAAGTAATAAGTATTTTTGTAGACCCTAGTTGCTGATGGTAACAGGACAAGAATTTTTTAAAAAATAATTTAAAAAGTGAGAGCTGCAGTGTTTCAATGGACAGGAGACCTGAACTAATAGGCATACGTGACCATAGTGGCAGTCAGATGAAAACAATGGAAAAATAGAGATCCTAACCTAAAAAGACTTAAACAAAAAACGTTCCATAGACTGTAAGCTAATGAGAAGTAGGAGTTTTTTTCTCTAGTTAGTCTCTATTTCCAGCTAGTCAGAGGAATAGCTGGAGGCTTAGAGGTCTGAATACAGATACTACTTACATATGTAACACTGTTTCTAAACAAATTTTTCTTCATTTATGTATGGTTTGCAAATACCTTGTTTTCAGCAAGGCTTCCACCTGTGCTGAAGAATGTGATTATAGCTCAGCAGAAGACTGCAAATGTTACCAAGGAGAGCTGTATTTTCTGGTCGCTATAGGTACAGCATACACTGCTGTTTCACAACAGGTTTACAGACTCTGTCCAAAGAAAAAGGCTCAAAACAGACATTAATATGAAGGAACAGTGTGACAGCTGGGTAGAATGAACATTAAGAATTTCTCAGCTTAATCCAAAGCTCACTGAAATCAGTGAAAAAGACTGACTTCAGGAAAGTCAGAAATGGGTCCTCAAAGAATAAGGAGATAAGGAAAAGTAGAGGGGAGTTTATACTCATTAAGAACTGCTGTTCATTGACTGATTTGGTAATAACCACCTGTACAGAAGAGACGCTACTGATGTTTAAGTGTGAGACTGGATTTTGCTTCCATGTGGTATTTTTCTTCTAAATAGGTTCTCTAGTCTTTTCTTCTCATTCCAAATTGTTGGTATCAAAGACTGGTATCAGCTACAAACAGCTAATATAGTGTTTGACTGCCACAGAAAAAACTAATACAACATACAGAGCTTTCTGATCTCCTATATATCTTCTATATGTTCCTGTGCATCAGGCATGATTATAATTAAAGTTGAACTGGTTTTAGTTAAAGTATTTTATGTAAATTGTCACAGTTTTATGAAATTAACGGAGATACGACAGCTTACAGCAATGAAAGGTTTAGCCAAAATATCTAAAAAAGAAGAGAGAAAGTGAAAATACCAGGAACTGTGGAAAAACTTGAGGAAGGAATAATTTTAAGTTGTTCTGAATTCTGCAAATACAGCACTAAGAAGAACATTGAGTACCTAAATAATTAAAGTTTATCCTCCTTATTGAAACAGTCCATGTTTGAGAATTCATGTGAGTGTTAATGTTTAATTAAGGGATTTAAACATCGTTTTAAGTGAAAACTCTGTGCAACCTTAACTATGAACCCATGAGGTCACCTCCATAATATATTCATGTTGGGAGATCCAGGACCTGGCTTTTACATAAGCCAGTTACTACAAACACACAGTTCAAATATCAGTCACAAGCACGTGAAAAATCAATTTACAAGGGGATGAAAAAATAAATGTTCTAGGAGATAGGATATGCTAATGAAAATTAGTGTAGTGTGTTTGCTTTTTGTCCACATCCAGGTTTTGGTTTCACATCCAGCAACGGCTGAGACATGTTTATTTAGTGATTAAAAAAGAAAAAAGATTAAGCAGCAACTTTAAAAAGCCCTGTATAGATAAAGATACGCCTGTTTTATAAGCAATTAGTAATTTCTTATTCATGGAATGTAAACTGTTTTGTCTAATTTTCCCAGAATTTGCAGATTTAAGGGGAATGCAACTCAAAAGATGAAATTCATACCCACAAAGCCAAGAGAGGAGAGTAAGCCTCTAGTCCAGCCTATTTAATCTATGCAGTTGTACAATGCCGTATCCACACTTGGAGTAGATTTACCATGATTGCTTTTTTATATATATATTTAGACAGAATTTTAAAAACTTACATATAAAAGAAAAAACTTAAAAATGTATGTTACTGCCACATTCAACAGTACAACACACTAACTCCAGGCTGGGCTGCAACACAGCCCATAGCTGCTGTTGGCCAGGAGTAGAGATGGGCCTCATGCAGGTCTCAGATGGTCAGGATGTTGGGAACGACTACCCATCTTTCATCTACCCCAGGGCCTGCCTGAGGTAGGAAGTACATTTCACTTGAGTTTTAGAAGCAGTGATATTTACCAAAGCTGTCTGTGGGAGTTGCATGGGTGAAAAGTGGTGTGCAGAACAGACACAGAGCTTTGAGACACTGAGTGCCGAAGGTGGGATGTGGGGTGGGAGAGCAGGAACCCCACACACGCAACCTCCCCACTCAGATACCTGAGCACAGTCTGCAGAAGAGCTGGATAGGGGAAATACATCTCTATGTTTTGGTCCACTGTCCAGAAGTTACAGTCCATCCCACAAGTGGTACCATTTATATCAACATTGCTACATATCAATAAAAACAGGACAAAAAAATGAGGAACATTTGCCTTTTCCTGAGATGTCCTTGGAAGCATTTAGGACAGCAGTATCTGTAATAGATACAGATGGACAAAGCAAGGTGCCAATAAGCACCCCATAACAACAAAGTCACAGTTAACAACCGGGGGGGAACAGGTTGGGGGAAAATATGAATTCCAGGTTTGCCTGTTAGCCTCCAAGTTTTTAACAGAGAGACCATTTGTGTCAGCAGGGATGACTGAATCCCTGTATCCACAGCACTTGACTGCACTTGGATATATGCCTCCTACTAGAGACTAAAATGAAAGCTATATTTTAGAGCACTGGAAAAGTGAAACAAAGCCTGCAGCTTGTGTTTATAGCAATACTTCTACTTGTCTAGATGTATTACACCAGCTCCATATTAAGAAGAAAGGTGGTAGACATAAATACTGTGTCCCCAGGACTGTTCTGGATTTTTTGGTCCCCAGTCCTTCAACCATGAGGTGCATCTCTTGAAGGCTGCCAACAAAAATGCTACATGTAAAGAGTGCAGGGTGACAACACTAAGGGCAGAAGAGAAGATGGGCACACGAATTAAAATGCAAAACTCTCCACAGCCTTACCAAGGCTCATGTGTGCTGATTTCAGCATCAGCTTCAATTAAATTACAGGAACAGACCCATCTGCATTGCCTTCTCAAATGCATCAAAAAAGCAGAATTGTTAAAAAAATAGTTAAAAAAAGAAAAAGAAACCCTTTTGTTGTTTTTGAACACATTAAATGGAAGCAACCAAAACTGCTAAAGGCTTGGCTCCAAGTTTTTGAAGACACGATCAAGGAGACAAAGGGTTAAGTCCTGAAAAATAAAAGAGCAGCAGAGCAAATCTGACTACATGTTTGAAAGGGCCTATAAAATGTTACAAGCAAAACAGGAAAGCTTGTGTTAATAATGCATAAACCAAAGGAGGGGGGAAAAAAGCTACCCATTTAATGGAATAATGCTTTTATCCCCGCAGTTAAAACGAAATAAACCATGGCTATTAATCTGGTACGGCCATGTAAAAGCGCAGTTTTTAAACATTTTCTGAGAGGGGGCAGCTCACTAACCGCTCGGGCGAGCGGGGCCTTGCGCGAGGCCACGCTCGGCGCTAAACACCAGGCTGGGCTCGGCGGAGGCCATTACCCGCCCGTCGCCATGGCGACGCTAACAGAGCGCCCGGCTTCAAAGACAAAGCTGTAATTTCAGACTCACAGCAGCCAGAGGGAGCGGGGAGAGCTCCCTGCCACCGCACCAGCCATTTCAGAAGTGCCCAGGACGGTGCCGAGGCGGCTCGGTCCGGCCAGGAGGAAAGACAACCCGAGCTTGCTTACACTGACACGCTTTCGGTTTTATAGTGTCATTCCAACCACCCCCACAAGAAAAGTCGTTTTCACTTTTTCATCCCCTGTGAAAAGAGTGGGGACACTTGTGAGATCATCAGTTGAGTGGAGCAAACCCTCAGCGGGAAGAGAAAAGCTCACTCCTAAGTTTTGCCGCTCTGTGGATACTGGCAATAACGAGTAATGGTAGTGCAGAAATAACAGACATTTACTCAGCTTACACACTGTTGTCTCATCAACGTGCTCTTATTAAGCATGACAAAAATATCCACTTGGAAATCAATCTGTAGAGCTAGCAACAGTTTAGTGTGCTGCCCGGGAAGCCATGGATTCAAGCTCGGATGCACTTTTAAAATCTGCTATACCGAGTCTCCAGGAGGGAGTACAGTTCTTCTCCTAGGTGCCATGTTCCCCACTGCATCACAGCCATGTGACAAAACCGATATTACAGTAATGTATTCCCTTTCGGTTTACTAAACTTGAGTTACCTTGCAAGCCTCTTGGAGAGGAGACAGAGAAGATGGAAAAAAGACAGATCCTTGAACAATCCAACACCTTGAAGTATATTTTTTTTACATTAACACATAGAGAGAGATGTATATAATCTAAATGGTATTACAGCTGTAAGTTGGTTACTATCTAGTCTGAAAGAAACCTAACCCTGTTCTTCAGAAATAGAGACACTTTTTGCTTCCCTTTCTCCCAGTCACGAAAGTACTGTGAGTTTTTGTATCCTTACCAGAAAGGCGCCCTCCCCCTGACAGAGCCCAGAAGTGTCCAGAGACACTTCTAATACTAAACCCCAAATACAGCAGCACAAAGCACACTAGTTAGCTGGCAAACAAACCACCCATACACACACTTCAGCCTATGATGCCGTGTCAGCCTTTGAGCTGACTGGGCCATGGGTGCTGCCAGGCGAGCAACAGCACACCCCACCACACCTTGTCCCTGAACCACGTTCTCCCGGTCCATTGGGCTAGTGTGGGCCAGCATTTGTCACTCACCCTTGTAAGGCTGGGAGGTACATACTGCTCACAAGCTCCAACTGGATCCTGTGCATGACTCCGAACCAATAACCCCAGATTGAACTTGGAGAAGCATAAAAGCTGCCCAATCTGCACTTGTTTAATCATGAATCTCTGAGTTCTGGGGGATAAAACACTCAACTTCTGACAAAACTGAGTCCATGTTATTCAAAGTAAGCACACAGCAATTGAGAGTCTGCAGGAAATTCAATCATACATAGAAGTATACAGAGAATGTTTTAGATTGCTGGAAAAGTAGTAATTTTAAAAAGAAAGAATAAAGCAGGAGGCTGGGGTGTTTTTTTGTTGTATCTTCTTTTAAATAAACTTTTTTTTTTTTAAAAGCGCCTTTGCATAGCTGATCACATGTTTTGTTTCCAAGTTTCATCTTTAATGGATGTGGGTGGTGGGGAAAAAAAAGTGTCAGACTGTAACTCCTTTAATTACACTTCAACTCTGTTGAGTTTCACTGCATGCTGTAAGTGAAGATAGTCCTTAGGCCATGTGGCTAGCTGACTATAGCCCTTCATGGAAATGAAAGTCAAGTGATCAAAATTATTACAAGGAGGGGAAGGTTTGTTTTCCTGGCAAAAATAAGGTAAAGAATTTACAGGACTGACTTCAGTCTGACCTGTACTACTGTGAATATAAGCATTAAAAAGCAAGCATTAGAAATCACTGGTTCTAATCAGCAAAAATTAAAGAGCTAAAATGTTTGTAAGTATCTGCAAGTACATGCACGGGTGCATTTCTCAGCATTTCATAGGATCTGATATATAACCTCTGGTTCTTTGTAGAGGAGAAAGACAACTCTCTAGGTAGCCTGAATGGCCCCTCTCACACTGAGCTGTGGTCTCAGCGCTGGAATAACCAATCCTCTGGCCAGAAGCAGCCAAAGACTTCCAGAGCCAAAAAAAATCCCTGTATTTCATCATACCTCAGAATAGGAAGAAAAATGCTGTTATTGTGATTTTTAATGGGGCAAAATGTCTAACGAGCCACGCAGGAAGGATCAGCAGTCATTAAAAAACACCATTGGTGTGTATGTGAAGTCTCCCTAAGTCGTCTTTAAGGGCACAAGCAAAACAAAGGAAAGGAATTAATTCAGACTGAGAAAAAATGGACTATAAGAGAATCCAAATGAAGCTATGAGGTGTCACTTAAAAAGACAAAACAAACAAACAAACAAAAACCAAAAAAGCCCCCCCCAAAACCAGATCCCATAGATTTTAAAATTCTACAGCCTTGTTTCAAAAAATTCTGAAGAGCTGTGCTGAAAATTGCACTCAACTTTGCTTTTTTCCCACTTTCATACAGGATGGAAAAAATGAGGTGTCTACGAAGCTTTCATTAAGCCCTATTTGACATGAACTCTAAGTTAAATAAAGAAAAGAAATAATCTGGAGTTTTTCTTCCATCTCCACTCTGCATTGGAGCATTGTAAGAAAAAACTGGTAAGGCTATCAGTTATAAAAGTCTAAAACTAAAAGATAATAGTTTGCATGAAGTTTTATCCCATGCCATAATTAATTAGTTCACTAGGGTCAATGTCTGTATTTAAATCCATACACCATTTTATCTACCTATTTAATCTTACTAAGTTATTTTGACTGTAACAAGTGAGACTAAAAATTTCAGATCACTTCCAGTTCCTTTATTTCCATACTTTTCAAAAGCAAGAACTGGCAATTGTATAGTTTGTAGTTTAAGAAACAGTAATATTTTAGATTCCTTTCACTACCTTTTGTGCAAAATGCATTGGGAAATTTCATCATCTGTGATACTGTAGATGTACATGTGAATCTATGCCTTATTTGATATCATGAAACAAGCTTTGTTCTTTAAACTAAGTCCGTTACTGTGTATTCAGCAAACCTTACTAAAGCTGACTGATGCACAATGTATTACTACATGCAAACATAAATACAAATGCTCATATATGCTTATCTTTATATTACTTTCCAAAATGATAACTTCAACAGGAAGGTGGAAGATAAACTATTATGTGAACCTCCGCCTTGAAGGGAAAAAACAAACCAAAACAAAATAAAACTGCCAAACCCAACACCACACATTGTTATAAATTCATGCCATTTAACTGTGATATGAAACAAATGATCCAGGGTGGCGTATTTTCCTATACTAATGCAATTATTCAAATGTGCCACAAAATTCAGGTCCTAATTCTAATTTAACGCAGTAAGACTCATTTCACAGGTTAAGATGATTAAAAGGGTTATCTACAATTGTCTGCACGGAATGAAAGAGATCAAAAGCCTAAACACTGGGAACTGAAAGTAGCCTTTTCCTGGCATTATCAGCTTTTCTATCTCAATTTCAACACACTATGAAGCTTCATCCTCCAAAATTACATTGCCAATTCAAACAGGACCATCTTTATAAAGTCCCGTGGAAGCAGAACTGTGTTTGGAATTATGTGAGAAATGGCACAGTATAATCTGCATGGTGTTAAAGAACTAATGCAGTGGGTTAAAATAAAAGTTCCTTCCAAAGGCAGAAGCCCCCTCATTTTGTGTGTGTGTATATACTTTTTTTTTAAAACATAAATTGATAATGGAAACCTATTTACATGAAACACTCTTCAGAAGCACTTCTCACATACAGCCCAATATAGCATAGATTCTATAAAAAAACACCATGTCTCATTGTCTTCAAGAGAAGACTTCACAGGGAACCTGAGATGTATGGCTCCAGCAAAGGAAAGAATGTTTCAGCGGTCTAAGAAGTACAAGACATTAGGTTTAAAGAAAACACATTTGAGAGAAATTTAAAAACCTGTTTCAAACCTCAAAAAACCCTCACACCACCCCATTGCCCCCCAAAAAACAAAACAAAAACCCAAACCAACAAAAAAACCTTCCATAACCAAAAAAACCCCACTAAAACGTGAATAGCCTCACATACTGCAGGACTGACTTTATCATGATAGTCATAGTCCTATGAAACAAATAGTACATTACAAATACTTCCAATTTACACTGTGATGGCACCTAAAATCCCCAGCAATTATGGACACACCATAAACAATCACACAAAGCACTGTGAAACCTGGCCTAATCTTAACACTATTGACCGTGACTGCAAAAACATCTGCTCACACAGAAACAGCAGCTGACCAGCACCACTCAGGAGTAAGCTTCACATCAAAGACTGGTAACGTTTTTTTTTAAACATGAAAGCTGCAACAATAGCACCAGAAACCAACACATTCCCAGCAAACAGGAGTGGATGGAGGAAAAAAAAAAAAAAAGGCATCTACTGCTAGGCTTCAGATGTTGCTGGTCAGAGTGAGTTACTTTGTTTAGCCAAGGTTATGAAGTTGAGGTCATACTTCACAAGGGTTGGTAAGCACAAGTAAAGGAGTCATTTGGAAAAAAAATCCTATCTTACAGGAATACTTGTGGCAAAAATAAAAGAAAGAAAAAACATTTACAGTGTCTCAGGTACTTCCTGAAATAGTATTCAAGTGAGTAATACTTCTTTGTCTTACTTTCTATGTCGTAATCCCAGTGTTCACACAGGCATGAACAAAGACATGCACCAGTGAATACATTAAGCTTTGGAATTTATAGTATGCTATCAACTCAAAATTTACAAATAACCAAGCAGATAAGACATGCATGCTTTTATATACTATATATGTATGTACACACATTGTGTAAAATGTTCAAACAATAAAAATTAATCCCCAAATAAAAAAAACAAACCCCTGCCATTTTAGAGATAGATTCCCAAATGCAGAACCTAAAGGCACTGCCGTGGAAATTTAGGCAGATTAAAAGGACAACTAGTACAGTTACTGCCTCTGCAGCAGGTACATCTGAGCCATGCATGCAGAGGCATCCATGCTACTACAGTTTACGGACTTGCATATTAAAGTAACCTCGGGGGCTTTCAGCTTGCCTCTCATTTCAAGCTGCAGGCTTTGGTGGTTCAGGGGCTACCACAAGCACGGTTCAGTCGCCCCTGGCTAAGGGGGCAGCACCCTCTCTGGAAGGGATCAACCTGAGGCAGGGGGCGGGAAGGAAATAAAAAATTAAATCCTTCAACCACCCAAATCAAACCTAGCTTCTTTAATTTCTGAATGAACACCAATACTATTCTAGTATTTGGAGGTATATGACGTAACTACTCATAGCTTCGAAAGCACTGCAGGAAAAAAAAGCTACCAATACTTCCAATATTCCACTTAGGACAACACTGGCCTATTTGAATACAAGCTTCTGCAACCTTAACCACTACTGGGATCTGTAATTCCTTAGCAGGTTTCCCAGGTAAGTTTCACGTAGAGGTCAGACTAAATATTTCTTTTTGCATTTGTAAATTTTTTTTGATCATAAATTAGCAATTTAGTTATTACAGGGATATTGTAAACATTGTAAAGGTAAAGTATTTTGAAGCCAGTAAAAGTAATGAATAGCTAAGGATTTTTTTACAGTACTTAGCGAAATTACTTTTTATACTTCAATAACAACCTAAAACTGTTCTTTTAAATAAATATGATCAATTTATCAAGAAAAACCAATTAATTCTGTGAAGCACAAAACATAAATTAATAACAACAGGACCTTCTCTTCACACTACCAATATTAAAATTAATATAGGAATACTTAATTCAAGCATCTACAGTTTTGGTTTCAGTGTTTCAGTTTATGCCCAGGGCTGCTCTGCGCTGCTTTAATTCTACTTTTCCCCAAAAATGGGACTTAATTTACAAGTTGACTCTAGGACAATGAATCACTTTGATCACCTTACATGAAATCCTGGTTTAACTGAAGTCAAATGTAAAATGAGCATGAACATTTAGTGGGCTAGGATTTTCAACGACACACACAAAGTTCATGCCCCCAATAACATCACTGATGTCAGTGGTGCTGCAGTGGCTAGTGCTGCATTTGACCCACTATTCTGACTGGCAGCAGGACACAAATGGGAGGCCACGTAAGGAATCTGTATGTGCACCCATAGCAGCTACAGAGCCTGTTTGGCACCTCAGAAACACACAGAAATACGTACACTTGATGTCTCTACACATATGTGTTGTATGAAACTGGTTCTACCTACAGGTTTATTACAAGGAATGTCAAGAAGAAAAAAAAACCCTAGCAGCTGCACTTGATTCAGAATTAAAATGACTTGGAAAAAATAGCAGCTTCTTCCAACTCTGCGCATAAAGGCTAAGAAAAGCCTTTGAGATAGCTTAGTCACTTCTTTGCAACTTGAAGCTTTTTTCCTTTTATTCCAAGCTTAAACAAAGTTCAGTGGGGCATCAAACTGCCTCAGTTTTAAATTACAGTCTGTACTTTAAAATAGAATGCATGCACCACATGTTCCTGAAGCTAGAGGGTGGGAGTGTTATTCACTGAAAATTGAAGGCTTTTTGAGTCAATAATCTTCTTTCACAGAGTAACAATTTTCAGCTAAAATTTCTTGACCCAAACAAAGGAAAACAAGATCATTCAGTTATTTTACAACATTGCAGAAAAGAGAAAGAAAAGTGGGAAAGAGGCACACCAGTTTTATCCTACTTGATGTAAAAACAATGGACAATTTAATTCACAAATATTACATACTCACATTTCTTTCTTGTTCATGGTTTAATACACTCCCAAACAGATATTTTCAGGCAGAGATGCGAATAACTAGAGGACAGATTTGCTATCATGTACTACATGCATCTATCAACTGGCAACAGCATTTGCCTCCCAAGAATTATAAAGAATCCATTTACAGAATTTTTTTCCTTTTTCTTCTCAAATCACAAGCAATACTCTGTATTTTTAAAATAGCACTTAAATTTAGATCAGGCTTTCTAATTTGCTTACCTGCAAAGAATTCAACAAGGATTACAAAAAAAGGAAGGTCGCTGCACTAGGCTCTCTTTTAGTACTGGTTTGTCCTTACCAGAAGGGCTACAGTGGTAATCAATATTTACATTATGGTAGCATCCACAAGCCCGATCATGATTAGTGCCTACTGGACTAAGCTGAGTATAAATGTCACCAGAGTCCCTCATCCCAGTAGTTTAATCTCTGAGAAAAGAAGAGTTACCTCCTGCTAACTCTAAACCACATTTGCTCAGGTAATGCTGGGAAGTGTTTTCCTGTCTATTGACTTCAGCCATTAATGTTTAATTGTTTGGGGAGTGCTGTTTTTTGAGATGGGTTCCCAGATACTTCATATTCTAGAAGTGAGACACAGAATGTAGACTCCCCAACCATCCCACGTATTTTCCTCATAACCTACACCTGTTGAGATCCATATGAAATGATGATGTTCCATGAGCCAATTATATCTAATCTTGAATTTAGTTTACTACTAGTTCTCAACAGAGGTCCTCTGAAATCTAATTTAGTACCCTCCTTCTACAACAAAAAAGGTGTGTCAACCAGAGGAAAAAACTGTTCAGCACCTAAACATCTTTCAGGGCTCATTAAAAATGAGGTAAAACAGAACTATGAAGCATTTAATAAAATCAGGAAGGGATTGCTGATATGCTGTTTTCCACAGTGCCAAGCATAATGAAACTAGGCAACTGATATCTTAAAAAAGTTATCTGCTTGGCACTGAAGCTCATACAACTACAGAGATCGTAGAACCACAACCAAACTTCTCAGATCACAGCACTGCACAAGATACAAGCGGCATTCTATCTTCACTGGTGCCTACTATTTTGTTTTGCATAGGAATTGCTCTGCCTCCATGGAAAGACCCAGTGAATAAGTGATGTCACAGAATGAATCCATAAACTCAAAATTCTGAATGATCTAGTAGAGTAATGATTCCCTCAAATCCACATACAACCTTCCCCCTTCAACACTGGATGACCTCCAGTAAGCACAAGATAAACCTAAGTTACAAGACTAAAGCCACATTTTCCCTACAGTTTACATGGATGCAAGTGAGGACCAGCACAAGCCCACCTTGACTGTGGCCTCCAGCCATGCATGTTCACACCTCCACGCTTATACACTCATGGATTGCCTTGCATAAAACAGCTTAGGGATGGGAACTGGCAGAAAACTTACCTTACAAAAAGAAGTGAACTGTCTTCTGTCTGTGGCTCTATGACTGCTGCAGGGCCTGGTTGTGAACACTGGGATCTGCTGTGCCACTATGTCTCAGCTGACAGGATAACAGCATCTTAAGCCCTTCCAGCAGGATCATACAGTCCTTTCGGCTGTGGCTAAAATCAAAGCTGCTCTGGTCCCCACTGTCTGTCCCCTTTCCCATCACAGCTTCTGATTCCCACCTCCTCTTCTGAGGTACCACTGATGCCCACACAACTGCACAGTGATTCAGTTAAAAACTAACCCAGAAACAGAGAGGTTATTTCCCATCTGGTTCAGTTCCCCAGATCAAATCTACTGGCCAGTCCCAGGAAAGACAGTGGAGGACATGGGACAGCACAGATGTGGGGCACACAGCAGGACTGCAGCTGCCCGGGCTTTAAAAGGCTCAAAGCAGCCGCAGAGCTTTACCTGCAGGTTGCAACAAAAAAACATTAGCAGAAATCTGTCTTTCAAAAGCATAGAAACCTTGGATAGGCCATTCAACCTCACACCTCAAACAAGCGCAATGGGCAAAAAAAAAAGGGCCTTATTAAAACAAAACAAAGTAATAGCAAAACCACCAATGCCTATCTGAAATGACTTTAATACTCATACCAATAAAAAAATTAAATTAATTTATGTTTTCTGCACCTCACTCTATCAACACAATCCAATGTGAACATTTACAAACGTACTCATTAAAGACAAAATAAAGGATTAGTCTTTATAGACACACACAGCCTACTGCTGACACAAGCTCCTTTACCGCAACAACAAATCTGCAGATGTATCATTTGGAATTTTTTTCCTGTAAGTCTGCTCTAGCTTTCTCACAATAGCAGAAATGTGTATTTTACTATTATCCCTTAAGTCTTGATAAATATGTTCTGTAGTAGCTGTTCTCCAGACAATTTCATTTAGGCCTCTTCCCCTTTATTCCTCTACTCTAATAGAGAACAATTTCTGTTTATGACTTCCTTTCCTTCACAGAGTACCTAACTCCCTGTTTTCTCAAAAGCTTGAGATTTCCTTCTAATTGTGACCCCAGCAAAAGTGCTTAGAGCACTATTCTGTGCAACTTTTCATTTGGGCTCTCAGTGACTCCACACGGTCAGAGATCCACAGGTCAAACCCTCCAGATATCAGAGGAGTTAGGAGAAGGAAAGCAAGCATTGTATAGAATCTGACAGGCCATTAGAAGTAGCTAATAAAGCCATATTTTGTTTTGTAGCCATTTGTTACCAACCCACATTACAAATTCGTCCGCTTTGAACTTTATGGGAACATTCATGCCAGGACTTTTATATACAATGTGTGAAGGAAACGGAACAACTATTGAGCTGTTTAGCTGCGCTTACTGTGTCACAAACCTGCTGAAAAAACTCCCCCCAAAGGGTGACACAAGCCAGCATTCAGTGCTGCAGAAAGTGGCCAGCTCCTCTTCGAATCTATCAAAGGGAAACTCTTTTTCAAAGCCACATCAGAGAAAACCATTCACCATTTAGTATTACATCTCTTTTGTTGGTTTCTGACACTTGTATAAGCTTGCTATGTAGCTGCTGTGATTTTACACAATGCCCTTAAGAAATAAAAAGATAACGGGCAAATAGTATAAATACCAGAATACCATGAAACAAAACATAACTAAATTTTATTAAAAGCCTAACACCACTGCTATAACTTCAAGCTTCACTGTACAAAGACAACTTACTGATTACTACCCTGAAGAACCACATTACCTTGAAAACAAGCTTCAGAAGCCATATTTAGTATGCCAAAATGAAGCTAACTAGGAATGCTAAACAAGGGATAGTGATAAAGGGTTTTCATAAGCAGTCCAAAACAGAATATAGAACTCTCCTGTTTCAGGAAAAAACCCACCATGTTCATATATGATCAAGCCATCACCCAAAACAGACTTATATTAAAGCCTTTATCTTGTTCACCATATCTTGAATGTATGGATTATTCCTGATTTCTAAGACAACTTCCTTGGATGTAAGATGACTGGGAGTTTGCTGACATGATCAAAAAAAGCCTTTGTCTCTATATACAAAGGACTGCAGTTGTTTTTAGATTGAAAAAGAAAACAAACAAACAAAAATCCCACACCAAAACCAAAACAAAATACAAAATTATAATATACTCCATTCCCCTCCATATGAAAACGGCAGGGTTTTTGAGTATATAAAGTGCTCTCTGGTTATGCATCAACGCTTTTCAGTAACAAAGTGTCTCAATAACAGCATTTGGGACCAACTTAGAGTTTAAACTATGTGGCCAAAATGGTTAACATTCACTGTTAATACTACCAGCTTACCCATACCTAGAATAATTATAAGCTACTAAATATACCAAACACTCAGGGACACAGATAATACCCAATACTCTGCTTAGATATCATAATGCTGGAGATAGGACAGAGCATGGATTAAAAGTAGGACAATTATTTGAGAAAAAACACAGGCAAATAGCAGAACATTAGTTGATAAATAACTTTACTTCTCCTTACCCTAATAAACACTGTTCATGAAAAACTGGGAGGTTAAAAGTCTCTTTTAATATCTCTGCTTTTTAAACTAGGTAGTTGTTGCCAAAACAGTTCAATGTCCACAGTAGCTACTATTTTTAAGGTAAATGCCAACATTCATTTCTGAGACCTGTTCAGAGAAATTAGTCTGTTTAAGAAAGGGTTCCTGAAAACCTGTCAAATTAATAGTAGGTTCAGAGCAAATTGGTACTCTTCTTACACCAGTTTCCATAGCTTCTCCTGAGACATGCATGTCTCACATGTCATGTAAAGAATTTGTGGCACATACACTCTCCTAGGTGCCAAAGATGTAACTTTGAAATACTATGTTTATTTCCCTATTTTTAGGGATTTACAATCGTGCCATGTGCCAGAGGTAAAATATACACCATACTACCAGATTTCACAAATACATTTGATATCTTAATATGGTGAACTCTTTAGAGAGATCCAACTGCAAATGAATACATATCCACTGAACTGCAGGAAATATCCTATATGCTTATGATGCAATATTCCAAGCCAGAGCACATAGTTTATAAAGTTTATATAGTTTCATCATTTAAGCTGAACATATTCTAGTTGGTTTAAATTCATACTGGTTTTTAGTACCAACAAACAAGAAAATCCCCAAACCACAAGGGGCACACAAAGACAAAGCTGAGTACTTTGTCTACTATAGTGAAATAAGACCTTCAAAAATGCAAGTAGCTGCAATGTCTTCACAAAGTATATTCCTTCGTGCCCCTTCACCCACAGTAGAATGTGTAGAGCTCAGAAAAACTAAGAAATATTAGTACAAAGTAATCTCCTAACCAAAAGATCAACCTAGCCCAAGTATCACTGTCATTCCTGCTTCTACATTTCCGTAGTAATAGATAGTAGCAGAATTAACGTGCCAATCTCATTACTGCTCAGGGTTTGGAGCAAATAACTCCTGGTTACAGTATTCTAAACCAGAATCTACTGAAAACATTTGAAAAGAGCACAGAAAAAAGCCTCCTCCTCACCAGATTGGTTTGTGCAAGTATGGAATTCCTAAAGCTAAAAAAAAATTAATCAATCCATTTCCTCTATACAAATATACGTGTGCACAAGCACAAAATATGCATGTACATAAATAGTGCTGCTTTGAACCAGAACAAGCCTAAGCAAAGTCCACTCATATATACAAACTGTCAGTTCTCACATTTTTAAAAACAATTTTTCATCAACTTTGTTTAAGATTTCTTCTTTCAGTATTTCTCATCTGCTCATCCGAGATACAATGAAATGCTATGTAAAGTGACTTCATTTTAAAATACTGAAACAAACATTATTTTCTTACTGGTAAGCTTGACGGTCTTTCTTGCTGGATTAGATTCAAGTCTTCATGGTTAGGCTTTCCTGGTGCCATAGGGGGTTGAGATCTGGTTCCATAGCCTTCCTGAGACATGTCCTGCAATAACAGTTGTAAAAGAATTATTAACTTGACTCAGTAATTACAATTAAATACACATCACAGAAGGGTGAAAATATAACAGCTGAGTGATGATGGTTTCTTTGGTCAGAAGTGTTTACTAGTTAAAGCTTTTTGATAGAAATATCAAGCCCACACAGGTACCACTATGACATATGCTGTTTGTAAAGAAATCCAGGGAGCTGAGATGCATGCCAGCATCCAGAAGGGACTCACACCCCTGGAACAGGGGGAAACACACAAAACCAAACCTCTTAAATAAACAACCCCCTTTTACTGTAAAAAAATAAGTAGCAAGCATGAACATTCATCCTACTCTGAGGTATATTCTCAGGCGTTTTGATGAAGTACTGAGCCAGGTGGAAGACTAGACTTGAAAATAAGATTGCAATCACGCTGTGTAATCAGACTCCTGTAACAACCCTGGATTTACCATCGCTGCTACTGGCGCAACTTTCAAACACTGGCTATCAGGTCATAGCACACAATGCAGCCGCTGCATCTGCTGGAGGCATGCTGCATCTGAAGGGTTAGAAGGCAAGTGTATTTGATCAAGAATAGCTCCAAAGCCTGTACCAGTAACATGGAGATTTTCCTCCCTACACGAGCCCAGGTAGGCTTAGCTAATGGCCTAACACAACATCCACCATACACAGGCGGGGGGAACAACAAAACAACCTCCCATGAGCCATCCCCCATCCTCCAGCACAAGCTTAAAAACCACGCAGAAATAGTTGCCCATTGCAAAGCCTCAAATTCAGGCTTCATTTTAGCTACTATAGCAGCTTCTACTGCAACTTCTTCAAGGAAAACAACAGAAAGCACAGTACTGACTTCAGCATGTGTTACTGGCAGGGAAAGTTGAAGAACCAGTTCCTGACTGCTAGAAAAGATATCTCACCTTTTTCTTTGTTGTTTTTAAATTGTTTAATTCTCCTCTCCCTTTCACGAGTTTACTACCAGTTCAGCTTGCTTCAGCCATCCTCAGACCTTTAGTTTTCAGGGATACCTAAAGCAGGTGGGTGCTGCAGGCACAAGGGGCAGGGGAAGCTGTCCTCTGCCCCACCCCACTATCACCTTGGCTGCTGCCTGTGTGGGGCTGCTCAGGCAGCCCAGTGCCCACAGCCACAGCTGCAGCTCACGCAGAGACTCCAGGAGGCAGCTGGCTGGCAGAGCAGGAAAGCTTTCTGTCTCTGGTTTTAGCCCAGCTTCTGACAGAGAGAAATTTGTTAACAACTGTACCGTTTCCATTCAGCCCCTCCACCCATCTGGGACTCTCCCAAATTATTTTAAGGGATGCAGAAAATTCAATGGGGCTAATAAAACAAACCCCAACAAACCTGATACAATATAAACCCAGCAATAAATGATCCTATCCCTAAGCCTGTGCCAAGTAAAATCAAGAAACACTTAAAAGGCCAGCACTTCAATGTGGTTACCAGCAGAGGGTAACAATTAGGCTTAAGGGTGACAAAGGCTGATGGCTGAATGATTATTATCCCCTGTGACCCCCCACACTCCCCCCCGCCCAGATTTCCACTTGTCACACAGCTCTCCTGCTGCGCACACCAGCAGGTTCCTGTGGATTAACAGTGAGGTTTAAAATCAACAAATGGCACAAGGCCTCCATTCAGCAGCCTTCACCCCAGTACAAAGGAGTAGAAAGGTGCAGGACAGCTTCACAATAGGCAAACAAATGAGCAAACCTCTGCTTTCCTTTTTATTTAAAAACGCGCAGGCACATACACACACACACACACACACACACACCCCACGCTCACGCACGCTGGGGGCTGTCACTGCGCAGGCATTCATAATAAACCTGGCAACCCCAGATTTCAACTTCCAGTTCAGCATTCGATGTCATTCTTCCTAATTCTTAAAAAAATACACCAAATTAAAACCATTTGTCAAAACAACAACAACAAGAAAACCACACAGAAATACCAAGAGTGGTGAAAAAGGATAAATGGAATATTCAGTTTAGGAGATGTCATTGTAGAAACACAATTGTTCCTTTTCCCAAACAGACACTACAGGAATTTGCTGGGGAGCAAAACGTGTTTTGTATTTTGAAAAATCAAGAGCTATCACTTCCTTATGAAGTACCAAGCATTTTTTCCCACGGGTTTACAAGATTTTAACCTTACTTCCTACTGAAATTTCCAGGGACACTGGCGCAGGAGAGGGAAGAGACAGCATGCTTTCTCTTGAGAAATACTGCAGGTTGAATGGAATTTACTTTTACCTGGGTATTTGAAGACTATGTATGAAATGTCTTTCCTCACACTGAAGAGCACATTAAAAACTTCAGACATGACACTCTTTGTATTTTTAAATGCACATTTTTATAGTCTTCTTTCTGACTGTGGAAAAAATCAAATCCATTTGCTCTATTCTAGATGAGGTTTGGAAACATGCAGAAATTAGTGTTTGTTAATGATGCAGGCACCTGTGCATTCCAAATGGGACTGAGATCACAAACTCATTCTTACATTCTCCGTAAAGCTGTGTAGATATGTTGATCACTGGAAACTTGGAAAGCAGCTCTTGAGAAGTAAAGAATCAGTTTGTTCTCAGTAAGCTGCAAGCATGGGAATCTCCCGGATGAAATATGCATGGGACTGTGTGTATAATTTTATGTGTTTATACATATGCATTGTCCAATAAAAACAGTCCATTTATATACTAAACATAATGATTAAATAATAGCATATTTCACTAAGAGGTTGGCTTCATAACGAAAATAGCGCTTAGTATCATTTTCACTGAAAAACAGAAGAGAGAAAATCCTTACTGCCTTTCTTCAGTTCCACATTTGGAAATACTGTTAATATACAGCGTATGACAGAATAGCTACAACAGATTTTGAGAGATAAGTAAGAAATAAGGACAGCAGTATTAGGGTAAATTGTCTGTCATGGAAGAAATGCGTGGTATTGGCAATTCTCACCTGCATCTTTGAAAGGTCATTTTTCTTTCTAGCATCTAGGAATAGATTTATTGGGGACTGAACAGAGGGAACATAAGGGGAAGAGGAACATGTTACCATGTGTTGTTCTAAGTCACGGCTGAGGAATTCCCCATTGATACTGGGATTCCTGATTTTTTTTCATTTGACTCCCAGTATTTCATCCATCACTAACATTGGCTTTCAAAGCAAAGCTTATGATTTTTTATGAATCACAGAAAATTCATGTACTTAAGAGAGAAATCCAGGCTTTTATAAACAGAAGGCTACAAGTTTCCACTCAGAACTTCCCAACTGGGCACAAACCCAATCATATCATAGCTGTTACAGCACAAACTGTCAACAAAGTTATTTTATAACTAAAATCAGGGTTTCCTCCATCAGATTTTAGAAAAGCACAAGGACAAATAATCAGCAAGTCATAAACACATACTCAAAATAGCTGACGTTTAGACTTTTTCACACTTTTCAAAACACATTTATTCTGTGAAACAGGTAGACCAAAAAAAAAAAAAAAAGGATTAGACACAGTCTAAACCCCATGTATTGGGTAAGCTATTCAGAAATCTATCCATATACAATTATTATATTTGGGTGGTAATAATAATAACAGCAACAAACTGCTTATCATCCACAGAGCCAGGACTAGTTATTCATCTCCTATTCACATACACTTTTAGCTTGTTCTGCAAATTGTGGTAAATGGAGCTCAAGATTTGTGAAGTCTGAGGAGTAAGGGAGGAAATGGGGTATTTTCTTCCCTCTTATTCTCTGTTACTGTATTCATCTTACAGACTTTCAAAGTCTAATTCTGATGTGGTTTAAAGCGACTGAGTGAGCCTATGTACTGGCCCACAATAAAGTCAAAGGCTCCTTGGTCCTGCCTCCCACAATTCTTCCAGCTGGACACATCCCTTACTTTGTATTAGTAGTCTTTATTAGACCATTTTGTTAAGTGGTGTTAAGTTTGTTAAAACTTGCCAGTTAAGTAACTCCTTTCCTCCAGCTTTATCATGGGTTACTGAGTAGAACTGGCCTCAGGAAGGGTTGGGTGAGCAAGAAAGGAAGGAAATCTCCCTCCTTCGGCAGCAGCCAGCCATGAGCCTGGCTCCACACTTCCAGCAGTCAACTACACTGAGACCACTTTGGAGCAGGCCACTGACAGACAACCTTTTCCCTTTTTCATGTGCAATGCTAACTAGTGTTATGCTTTCATGCTCTAGCTGGTCCTATCCTAAAACAAGCAAGCCTGTCCACATTGACATGTTCTCTGCAAACCTGAATGAAAATTGCACTGATAATGCTGGAAACCATGTAGATGAAATGCACATTTGTTATAAGATCTGCCAAAGACGATTAAATCTAATTATTAAATAGTTTAGATTATTTTTAATAGAAAATGAAGGCATAGGGAAAATATTACTATTTGAGGGAAAACCACATTTAAAGAAGGGCTGGGTGAGAAATATCATTCAGGCTTCATCCACTTCTACTGCAGTGAGTTTCAGAGGGATAACATGACCACCCAGGAAGATAAGTACCATGATGGTTAAATAGAAAGAAAATAATTTATTGAAAATAATATGCTAGACTTCAACTTGAAAAACTCATTAAAAACTATTTTAGCTCATCTTCTTGATTCAGTGGGTTGATCCTTAGAAGACTTCAAGTGTGAGAGCAGCAAATTCTACAGCAACATGACAACAGCACAGTTGAAAGCAAATTTCCTCCCGTCCCCCAGACCACTTGAGAATGGAAGTTAGGAACCAGTATAGCAGCCAAGAGCACTGCACAGCCCTACAATACGAGATTATTTTACTTATCTATGACGGAATACTACTGAACGTAAAGAAGCCAAGTGATATGTTAGGGGCTATAGAAGGACATTCCTTGTTATGACTTAACCAAGCATCGGTTCATTCTGTGTAGATAAATACATATCAATACATCTCCACTATTTCCACCTTCTGCACAAAAAGGCTACAATAAAGAAAAAAATTACTTACCAGAATGGTGGCATATCCCTAAACAGCCAATTTCTAGCCCAACTCTAATACCTAACATGTCACCTACCAAGTTGTTTACTCTCTGGCAGCACAAAACTGACAACAAAGGACAGCCAACCTGTTAGAGGAATACTGTAGGTAAGGCTGCATTCAGAAAAAATGTTACGCCCACAGGCACAGGCAACACTGAGTCTCACGCAAGCAGCCCTGGGGGGAACGATCCACTAGGGCCAAAAGAGCAGAGAGGTTTGCTTGAATCTTGGACACATTGTCTGCAGAAGTCCTGCAGTTTGTCGATGGACTCTTGCAGAAGATCCTGGGTCAAGAAGAAATGCATATATATATGTGTCTTGAATTTTATGAATCAGAAATGAAAAAAAAAACAAACCAAGAAAACCTAAAAGCCTTGAAGAAAAGAAAATTGCTATCGTGCAGATGGAGAGCATTGTGCACAAACCAGCAAGAAGGTCTCTTACTGCACAGAAGGAACAGGTGATTTCAGGAAAAAAATTGTTCTGTAGGTCCCAGCACCTATTACGCCAACAAAAAAGAAGAGAGCGCTAACCACCGGAGCTGGATTACCAATGTAGTCTGGTAATCCTCTTAAACACGCTAGTCTGTGTTTATGTGATGAACTGAATAAACCCTGTTCACAACCAGAGTACGTAAATAATTTCAAGCCAACCCTCTACCACAAAAACCTCAATGGAGACAAGGCAAGCAGCTGTCCTGAAGTATGGCAACCAACAGGCTGGCATCTACCTCAATATACTGATGCCATTTGCTGACTGTTGCTTCAGTGGGACTTGCAAGCAGTGACTGCTCCTAGTTCAGGTTGTTATCGTATGCCCGCAGTCAAGCCAGGCCAGAAACAAAGATGATGCTTTGCCTCACCAAGTTAGTTTTGGTCTTCATCTTCATTACAGGTACCAGAGGAAGGGAAGAACTTTAGAAACATGCCAAAGCAAAAAGCCCCTTTCCTTTTCCAAAAGGAGAAATTCATCCAGAAATCATACCTAACTCCTTAAAGGAAGATTGTCCCATTTATGTGGAGACATTTGGCAAACCTGCCAGTTTGGATGCCTCAAGTGTAGACCAGTCATTGTCAGTAACACACCTCATTGTCTTCTTCAATGTTATTAATACCTTCCATTCCAAGATATTTGCAATTTCTTTCTAAAACTTACTATTTCCTAGGTACCCTTTGTTAAGCTAATTTAAAAAAAAATTACAATGGGAACATAATTTTCTTCCTTCAGGACCCCAATTATTATGCAATGACATCCAAGTTAAGCCATATGAAACTGGAGAAGGAAGAAAAAAAGCATACACTTTACATAGCAGGCAGCAGTTGATGCAAAGGATCAAAAAAATAAACTTACGTAAGCAAATATATTATTGATGGTCAGTCCACCAAAATTCTCCAGAAGTTATTAGAAAGTCAGACTATCTAACTATGGAAGGTTTTTCCCTCAGAATGTTTAAAACATTTTAAACACAGATAGGGTCAAAAAAAGCTCTCCACATCTTACAGGGAGATTTGTTGTTTGGACAACATAGCTTCTAGTCACATATTGGGTAATCCGGTCCAACTAACAAGACAGAAGGGTCTCTCTTCCTAAATGCTTTAGTCCATTTTCACATGTGTCTCGCCTATATGGCCTCCAGGACCCACATTAAGCAAGTGATGCAGGAAGAGCTCCAAGATGAAATCATTCTCAGAAACCCTTATCTTGCTATTCTCTTCACCACTATTGCATTCCATGGATCACAGAGCATATCAATAGTGGATTTAATCAGAAACAAGACATTTCTTCTGGTTTTCTTCTGTCATACTTGTAACATGCCACATGAAAAATAGGCGAGTTTGATGTTTGTATTAAAATGTGACTGCTGCACACTGCACAGCCTGATAAACAGCTGTCAGCTCTTCCTTTACAGGCAAAAAAGTAGATGTAAAGTTCCACTGTAAATAAAGAGATCAGAGAGAATTCAAAGTAGTAATCTGAGAAATATAACTTGGAAATGAGGGGAAAAATGAGCATTTTATTTCCATGCATTTTCCCATGTTTACAGAGCTTTTTGGACTTTTCCTAAAAAGCTATACAAGGCTCAACAGTCCAACCACGCTTTCATTTTCTACACCCCTCCTTCCTCCCCCTGCCCATCCTTTCACTGACAAAGCTTATATTTAAAACAAAACAGAACAAACATACAAAAAAAAAGTTTTTTTAAAAAAAGGAGGACTGGCCAGCTTTGCATGTCCTATTCTTTATAGTCACTTGGGACAGACTACCACGTTAATGTGATGACTTACAGATTTTGCGCCATCCAGCATCCTGCCCTGCCACACTAGTTCTTCCTAAAACTCCAGGAGGAATGCATCACTTCAGCAGACCCGAGATGGGAATCTGTTCTGAGAAACAAGCTCTGCACCCCAAAGAAACAGCTAAACAACCCGACGAAAGGTGGGAGAGGGGCAGGATTTAAACCTGCCATTTGTTTCAATTTGGGCTGCTGCAGAGGCAGGGAGCTGGGGGGCTCTGTGCCCCAGAGGGCAGCAGCCTGCCCCAGACTGCCTGCCGCCTCCGAGGAAGTTCTCCCAAGCATACGGCTCGCTGGCAGAAATGAGGTCAGAGCACTGCCCGCAGCTTACAGCAGAGCTGAAAGCCTGAAGCCAGCTTACCGAATAAAGAGAAAAGCTGCACCGAGAGCAGCTGCTACCTCTAGGCTAATAGAGCTAGGTACCCAAGGATGAGACATCCTCACTCGAGACCGAGACCGGGAAACATTACTTCAGTGTTTTCTTAGAGGCACATCTGTATCTGTGCTTCGAGGTAAAAGCCAGGACTTCATCTAAAGGCTCATGAAAACCCGCAAATTGGTTAGGAAGGGCTGCAAAACATCACTGAGGCTGCATTTAAAAAAAAGAACGGAGAGGTTTGTTTCCTGCTCTCCATCCCTCAAATACAAAGCTGCATTACATTATAGACATTTATATCACAGTCCAGTGACACCTGCTAACTTACTCCCTAATACTCACACATGGAGGTCTGTTCAAAATGAAAACTGAAATGAGATTTGCCTGCTATTTGATCAACAGTACAATCATAGGAGAAGGAATCGAAGCTCAGATACAAAAAAGTCTGTAATAAACTTGTAAAGAAGGTATTCTCACCTGGTGTCTACTGTTTCTGTTAACTTAATTTTTCAGTATGTGAAAGGGTTAGTATGTTACCTTTGGGACTACTGGAAGTGGAGAATTAGTTGCATTACCATCCTCTTTTTCTCTGCAGTCTGTTAAAACACACAGTATGTGTGCAAAAATTCAAATCCAGCACCAGCAGAAGCAATTCAATGGACTGCACAATACACCAGTTTAAACCAACAGCAGCAAACTATTTCTTTAATCTTTTGAGGTAGAAAAGTCTTCACCACCATAACCACAACCACAATTTTCTCAAAAGAAAATATTCCCAACTGGACTGGTGCTGGGAGTGCCAGGAGGAGGGAGTAAGGGGATGGTAAACAAGTGAAAGAAGTGATGAAAACTTTGAGAACAGACCACTGAATAGTCTTTAATACAGTAAGGAAAACAGAGTGACTTTCATTAAAAGTCACCTCTCTTTATATATTAATCCTCTCCTTATTATATTAAAATTATCCTCTTCTTTTTTGTGAGGGTGAAAGAGGACAATCTTCATGAATTCTGTAGGCAGACTCAAAATCCAAACACATATAGCTGGTTATTTAGCCTTCCACCTAAAAACGTGCATGTGGAAAGACAGCTTCTTGGCAATCAGGGATAAGCACGAGGAAGACATAAAGAGAGACTGTGCTCTTACAGAACTTGATTTATTGAGGGACAGCTCACCAAGACCAACAGTTGTTCTATCTCCCACAACATAAACACCAAGCACAGTTTTGTCAATACATAAAGGTAAACTTGTTTTTTAAGTGGTATCTTACTTATTTCAATTTGCTATTTCATTCTTTGTTGTACGCATCTGATTGCAACAACTAAAACACCCTGTACCAATTCAGCTACACACTCCAAAATCTATTCGAAATTCTACTACAGTAGGAGAAGAAGGCAGTAAAAGGGAAATACTGGAAAGGATAATGAATACATATAAAATATATGCTGGTCTATATTCAGATAATACATTGTCTCAACAACAAAATCCCAATGCAAAATACAGAAAATAAAACTAAATATATGTACACTGAACATCTTCAATTATTAAAGAAAACACGGGCAGCCAGAAAAATGCAGTGGTAAATTTTATGCCAGGAAATATCAACGAACTTATTTTCTTACCTCTGAGGAAAACAATGTATATTAATTTAAAGGCCATAAGAGAATACTATATAGTTGCTATATTGCAACTGGCCATGAGGTGTAATTTACAAGACCACTAAAATTTGGAATATATACTGCTCATACGGAAGTAAAAAAAAAACCCAAAACAACAAAAAACCAAAACCAAACCAAACCAAACAACAACAAAAAACCCAACACATCACCAAAAAACCCTTACCAAACAGATTAAGTAGTACTTTTCAGACTTGACAACATGATCACTTAATTCTAAATGCTATTCTATTTGCATAGTAGAGTTTTTCTTATAACAGGATTTGTGCTTTTATATTCTAAAACATTCGTGCAGACAACTTTGTCTATGAACAGCCATCGGATTAATAAATCATAAAATACATGACTATTACATGATCAGGTATCTTTCAATAAACTCACTATTCTGTTTAACTTACTGCTAAATTTCAAAGGTACGGATAAAATTATTTCTGGGATATTAATTTAGCTCTCAGAATAACATTAAAATAAAACCAGCATTGAGTAATAAGGAGAGTGGTAAGGGGAGCAACAAAGTTACGATCACTAATCTCCTATAACAAAATAGTTTTTATCAGCCTGCATTCCAATAGTTTTACTATCAAGCTAATTAATTGACTCCTATGCCAATATCTAAATGCCAAGCAATTAATGGCACTGAACTATAAAAGGCTTTGTCTTTGCTCTTGTAGAGTTATTTTATAAAGCAAATGCAATTCTGTCACTTCGCTGATTTAATGCAGGCTTTGTGAGGTTAATATTCCCAGGCAATTGCAAAATAAAGAACTCCTTTAATTAACCTTCTGTGATTTAAATACTGAGAGAAATCAGAACGAAGAAACTTTAAATAATACCACCATCATAACAAAAACAATAACACTTTATGGATAAAAGCCAAACCACTGATTTGATAACTTTGAGAAATACATCTGAACACGTGTATCTTACTGTATTTCTAAACTCATTAAGAAGACTTTTCTCTAAGTATAACATAATAAATCCATGGTAGATTTTACATAGTTTTTGAAGTTGAGCTGAAAAATGTTTCCTTTCAGGATTATTTACTTATAAATACCGAAGATTTTCATTTGAAGAAATGATTCAGCATCCCCACCTTTTGCACTAGAATGCTTCGCAGAGATTTTTGTTACAGACACAGGACATTGCCTGCTAAATCTACCAACTAATTGCATGTAAGTAACTGACCACTTAAAAATAAAGGAGCAAAACAGGACTTCCCTTTTCCTCCCAGACTAAGTTTTCTGTCTTTCCAATTTAGGTGAAAGCAGGCTTTTATTGCCAGAGTTTCTTTATTATATTGTACGCTAACTTCATTTTAGTACATGAAAAAATCATCACGACTCAGGCCTTTCAGCATTGTGCACTTACAAGCAAAAGAGCTACAATATGTCTGCCAGGTTCAGAAAGATACAAAAACATGGGAATAAAAATTAAAAACCAGCAGGGTACAGGTGGTCATGAATATTCCTGCCAAACAGGTTTGCAGCATGCTCTGACCTATCTCCTCCGACTATCCGGTCAGATATCATCAAACCCCCATCAGCAGCAGATGCCTCAAGAGGTGCACTTGCTGGTTTCTCAGGAGAAGAAAGCCAACCTTCAAAATTCCTCCTTCAAATGGAAAAGTCTGCTTTCAGCAGAAAACCATTAAGAGATGAACACACATACTGCGAAAATGTTTAACTAAAATGAGGGAACTTTAAACCGAAGGTGCCATACAGTTGTTGAGACAACTCCGAGGCAAACAAATACTTTCACTGACAGTCCTTTGGAAGATTATAAAACAGACGTATAAACAAGTTTGCTACATTTTATACATGAACAGTAGTACCACTTTGCAAGATAAAGTACTTCTCCTTTCCCAGTAATATTCACTTAACAAATCCAAGTTACTACAAAGACAGATACGTGTAATGGGTAATTAAACATGCTAACTTTAACAACTTCAGACCTAACAGACTGGAGTTGGATTTTTATTTGCATAAATTGATCACCATGTCTGTAAATACTTTCTTTAAAATAACAGGGCCAAGAAAGTCTTCTCTAAATCTGAATACAGATTTCTGGGTTTGGTCAACAAGCCTTCAGCAAAAATAAACCTGCACTGCTGTGAGTGCTGCTCCGTGCTATGCCCTCAATTTTGTGTTTGTGCTCAGGTGTGAGTTTACAGACAATTATACTTGCTTTTTCTGCCTGACTCTATTCTTGGTAGTTACTTGGCTCTGGAAGATTATTCTCCAAGTCTGACAAGACAGCACCTATTATAATCTTATAAATACAGAGAGAAATCGCTGAAAAAAGAGAGAAGTTCGACACATTTCCTGGAGGGATATAAGCAATGCTAAGCAAACAGAGCAGTCCCCAGATGGGCAATAATCAGCCATTCCCACTATTGGGAAAAGCTGTAGCACAACAGGAGTCACAGTTTCACTGAACTCCTGAGCTGAATAACACACACAGATAAATAAGCTTACGCTTAACACTTATTTGCTATCCTAGTAGCATCATGATTATGAAATACAACTTGATAAAAGCAGAAATCTAACTGGCAAAGAATTCAATCAGTAGTCATTGAACCTACACAGGTTCAAACATCATTTGCCCTTCACGAAAATATCATGTGCTTAAGAAAGGCTCAAAAAGGATAAATCAGTTTTATGCACAAGATCAGTATGGTTCTTAAGTATTTCAACAGTTTTTAGGTCACTTTGGTGTTCAGCAGGTGCTGGTCACGCGTGGTTTGTCTAGAAGCCACGATTTAAGTCATGATGTGTGAGTTTGGAAGACAGTTGCTGAAAACTGGCTCCCCTTCCCTGCTCACCCCAAATCCAGTCAAGCTTTAACCACAGATGTGAGAAGTCAAGATTGTGTTCTGCCTTTTAGTATCTACCTGACCTCTCTGAAGTAGGCTGGCAACAGAAGGTTCAGCATGCCAAAACGGATGCTTTCACACAAAGTTACACTGTTGGTGTTCCTTGTTTCTAGTTTCAACCCATAAAGGAGGCTGAAAAGGCTGGCAGAAGTATATATATCTGTATGAGTTCTTAGTGTTATAAATGTGGGGTTGAATGTTTTAAAGGAACCACTTCTCCCCTGTACCTCTTTACTTGGGAAAGAATACAATTTCTTCTAAGCTAAAAGCAAGTCCAGCATTTCAAGACAGTGTGAGTATACACTGAGCACTAGGCATCTCTGTTCCTGAGAGGATGAAAGCCATGAAGGTTTTATGGTACACAACAAGTAGTGGTGTCAGCCACTGCTGCTGATGGCAGGCAACAATCTCTTCTGAACATTAAATTTGATTATGAGTTCTCATATAACTGTAATAACCAGCTTCCACAAAGAATGCTTTCCTATATGCCTGGCAGCAAATGTCAGATTAACATACAAGCTTGTTCTTTTCCAGATTTCCTGTGGTTCATAACACAACGAATATTAAGTGTAACCACTCATCTAGTGGTAGATAATTACAGACACAAAAGTTAAAAGGACAGAAGGACAAATGATTTTTATTATAACTTTAAGACATAAGCATCTGTATGTTACTCCTTAAAACAAGTTGAAATTAAATTCTGCAGGATTTGAGACTAAACTACATACAGTACAGACTGCTAATTCTGTGCCAATTTCTAGTAGCTTAAGAGTGAAGATTTTATTATAAAGAGTAATTATGTTGAGGTACACAACTTAAATCTGGACTCAATGAGGACTGTCTGTATTACTTACTAGCGAATTTGGTATTTGCATGTATCCCAGTTATTCCTAACATACATTTTCGTATAGTGTTATACCCCAAAACAGCTTGACAATGTTAATTAACATGCTGCTTACTATACGGTTAAAGGAACTTTAGCAGCTCACATTGAATTTAAAAACAATCCTTCCTCTTCATTGTACCAAAATCACTTTAATAATTTGATGCATTTTGCCACAATACAATTTGTTCTGTTTTCATGACAGTCTTACAGCTTGGACATGAAAACAGATTAATTAGTTTCACATTTTGTTCACATTTTCATAGACTGTTTCAAATTGGGAATTGTTTTAGCTGTCCTACCTTGCACTGATTCAACACTTGAAACAGATGTCTATGAAAGAACGTTCTCATCATCATCTCAGGCTTGCAACTGAGACTAGTTCCAACCATCGATCCCAGTTCAGGGAAATGGAGAGAGGTCACAGCCCCTTGCGGTAGTATCAGTGGTCCTCAACCCTCTGCTTGGAGACACTGACTGAGGTGTCACCAGAGATGCTTCCCACCTTCTCAAGTACACTGCCTTCCTACTTTGGATGCCTTTCTACCTGGGACTACTAAAATGAGTCACAGATTCTTACTGGCCCAAACTGTGTTCGTCCCCCTGGCCCACTTTCAGAAAATAAAACCACCGGTTACTCTACTGTTTATTCATCCTGCCCAATTTGCATTGGCAAATATCTCACCAAGATCAGTAGGTTATGTATCATAGTGGGGGACAAACAAGGTTTTGGCCAGCTTTAAGAACATTAAAATAAAACCTGACAGTGAGGGAGTCTTGCTTGTTTGTTTATAAAACATTTTCTCCTTTTACATAAAAGCAGAGTAAAGATTGAGCCTGAACTACTGGACTGTTCCTTTAAGGCATTTAAAAAAAACCCCTAGTAACCACAAGAAAATGACGTAAGAACACACACAAAACCACTTTGTGAACAGTTAACCGGAAGGACCAATGCCCCAGAAAAGGGCACATGCACGCTCCACCTCAAGGACCTGCCACACTTTTCCCCCTCTTAATCTCATGCCTGCACGTGAGAAAGGAGATCAGCACGTATAATCCCACTCTGTTCTGGAAATTTGCAAGCAGAAAGCTTCCAGAAATGTGTAAAACAAAGGACAGCTTCATTCAGAGTAACAGTAGCAGGTGTAGAATAAAATCATTACTTTTGTTTAAGCAAGAGTGAGACCATAACTATTTTTCAGATCCATTTTATCTGTGAAAAAGTGATATGGTCCCAACTCATAAAATAACACAATAAAGCTCAAAGGCATGATCCTCTCTCAATATATGTGAACACATGCTACATAAAACAAGAAAATATATAAACATGGCTGTTTACAAGCCAGTTGTAATGCCAGGAAAGCATAATAACCAAAAATATACATCACACTATCTTAACAAAATAATGTTTAATGATGACAGTTTAAGTTTGCAATTACATGACATTCTTGAGCAAAATATCACTTCTACTTATGGCAAAATATTTAAAACTGCAAAAACAACTGAAGCATTTATTCATTTATATGCGATTTCAAGATGAAAAACCCTGCCAAGGGCAACACCACAGTAGTGGAGCACATCTTTCTTTCTCTTTTTTCTTTTAAAGAGCAATAAAGGTAAAAAAGTTTTAAAAAAAAAGGCAGTATCTACATCTACTGGCAATATCTACAATATCTAATGATCAATGAATCTGCTACTGCAATAAATTTGCTTAAAATAAAGCTCTTCCTTTAATGGTTTTTACACAGCAGGCTCCTGATATGAAGAGGGGATGACTGATGCTGGCTTACAATATGGCTCTACAGTAAACTGTGCCAGTATTACTGTCAAATCACCTCTTATGAAACTCCCTTTCTGCCCACCATGCAATCATTTTAACAGACATCTAAACAACTTAACAGTTCAAACATTCAAACAAATCCCATTCTCCTCCTTCCCCTCTATGCTTATTAGAAGAATGAAAGTCACAAGTCACTGGAACAGTCCCAGAAATTGTTTTATCTGTTTACTTTTATTAGACAAGATTGCATATTGAATTCAAGTGAGTCAAGGAAAAGCAGCAATGGTTTCATACTTCCACAATGTCTGAGAAATGAAGATGAGTACCAATTCTAAGGCACAACACAGAGTTATACCTGACTGCAGGAGCTCACTCACATTCTGCCTAAAAGAGCAAAAATAAAATATTATCTGTAAGAAATTTTGCATCAGTTTTCTCCCCATAACAGAACACCCAGAACATCACACTACAGGGTTTTACATAAAAGGAAACCAGTGGCAAGAAAAAGTCCATCATCCAGCCAGAATTAACACTACTTTCTGCTTTATAATCTCCAAAACGAGTAGATTGACATAAATCTACCAGGGAAATGAAGAAAATACAGTAGGGAAAAGAAGGCAAATTAGAGAAGCCCTCTTTCTCCAATCTGGTATCTCCATTCTCCATCCTGAAGTAAAATCAGTTCAATCACACTTACATCACAAAATCAGCATAGAAAGACAAAAAAACAGTTAATGAAGAATATATAAAACATGAAGGAAATTCATTTGCAAGCTGGAAAAAGCAAGCACAAGTAAGGATGACAGACAGAAAGGATGACAGATTGTATGACTGAGACTACCTCGGTTTCCTAATTGACAGGATTATATAAACAGGATGTACTGATATTTTTAAGAGTAGAAATAAGAAAGATACACCACCTGGTGCAACAGGTAATATATGATTCTGTAGTTTATTTTTATACTGTATTTAGAATGTATAAAGCCAGTATTAAGTCACAGCAACACAATCACATATGTTCAAGGAGACCTTCAGAGGGGGGTCATATTGTCAAACCTCTAGTTCAAAGCAAGTCTAACAAGAACAGGGTGCTTGGGGGCCTTGTCTAGTTAAATTTCTCCAGGGATGGAAATTCCAGTCTCTGGAATTTTGTGTGTTTTCTCATTCTCACGTTTGTGGGCTTATTTTCTTTTACCAAGTTGCAACTTCCCTTTTCCCAGTCTGTCCCCACTGTCTCTTGTCCTTCCAGTGTACCCCTGAGATAAGTTTGGCTCTGCTCTCACCCACATTCCCCCACTTGGTGGCTCCTAAAACTGTATGAGTACCTACTCCTACTTCTCTTGCTAAAATTCTAATCAAAGAAATTCTAATTTTTTAACTATTTCTGAAAGGTAATCAGTCTCATATAAGCAGAGACATGTATGCTTAAATAAGGACAGTTTTTAATTTTTTTTTGTCAGCAGAAGAATTTGACATATGCTCCCAACTTTTTTGTTACCTTGGTATTAATTTTTGGTTTGTACACTGGTTACTACTTGACAGTAATTCTGCTACAGATTATCGTCAGATAAAGAACACTGCTGCTGAAGTGTCAGAAATATTGACTTCAATTTTCTTGTGTCAGGAATTGGTTTCTAGATTAGCAGTTCCCAAAGAATGGGAAAGCACACAGTGGTGAGGTTTTACAGAGAAACATTAGAGAGGAAGTGTTCACCTCATGACTCGGCTTGAGACAGGGGGATGAGCAGCAATGGAACCTATCTGGAGATAGGGAAAGAAGCAAGCCCCAAGGTGTTTGGGACTACTTATTATTTATACAAAATAGTCCCATCTACACACAGATACTCCAGGAAAAAAGCCCATATAATTGAGAACCTGGGATCGGAGTTCAAACCTTAAGAGGCTGATCACTACTGACAAACAGACATTCACAAACAATCAAGAATTCGGGTGAAATTCTTTCAGCTAAGGATTACCAACTGCAAGGCTGTATTAGTGAGGACCTAAGGCATCATCTCAACTTGCAGATTGAGGCAAAAACGCCTACTGACCTTCAGATACCTGTGTTACCCTTGGAGCCTGGATTTAGACTCTCCTGCAAAATCCTCAAAAAAGAAATTTCAGAATCAAGAGAATATTCTGAGTTGGAAGGGACCCACAAGGCCAGACTCCAGCTCTTAACTGAGTGGCCCATATGGGGATCAAAACCATGATCTTGGTGTTATCAGCACCATGCTCTAACCAACTGAGCTAATCACAGGGTCATTTTGGCTACATCGAGGCTGGTATCTTCTACCTGTGAATCTGTTCTCACCTTTCTCTTCATCCCAGTTCTCTGAAGTCCAAAACATAGGGAAGGCTTTACTCTAATTTTGCCTTTATCCTTCTATGATACCTCTCACTTCACTGCACAAACCTTCACTTTACCAGCTGTGAGAGAAAATTATGTAATTGGAACACCTATCAACAGATAAATCAGTACCCTGTTATACTTTAAGTCCTATATATAGTTGGTATGTTTTGTGTATTTTTTAAACCAAAATACTCAGTCCATTCAACTGACAGTATTTAAAATGAGGAGGTGTCCAAGACAGCAAAAAAACCCATTTCAATTTCACAAACTGTGATATGTAGACATTGGAGCAGCTGTGTTTCTTCTATCTCATAGGCTGTATTACTAGGACTTTATCTGCCAAGACTTTACTAAGATGCTTATGAACAGTATTTTCAAGTCATAGAGAAATCAAGCATTTAATGGTAAAGTAAAAAGGAAGAAAATTAAATTTAAAGACACAACTGTAATCTTTAAAGTTGCAGTTACATATAATCCAAAAGATGGAAAGTGGTGACATTTACAAGAATATCATAGATACAATTAAGAATTCTATTTCATAAACCATCCAGCATTTTAATGAAAAAAGTTATTCTCAATGGAATTTTAAAATGTAGATGAAGAAAAATTAACATGTAATTACACAGTGAAATTATCATAGCTTTATTTTAAAGTCAAAGGAGGGGAGCCTCCAGTATCATTGCCACTTACAGCATCTTTTGTTAGTTTATTTTACACACTATTTTTATTTCAAGCTAAGATTTCTACACTGCACTAGCATTATCCCAAAATGTTAATCAACCATGCCTGACAAAATTCCCCAGTGATCTGCAGCAAGCACTGATGCTTCCACTAATACCCAATCTTGAGCAACTCACTTTTGTTAGATTTCCCAGGATGGTGAGTATGCTTTAGTTTCATCCTTCCATTTCCAGATCACCTCTCCGTGATTAACAGACCTGAGACTACAGATAGAACTGAGCCTACACGTTCAACTGCATCAGCTACGCACATCCATTTTGTTCAGCATCTAAAATCTGAGTGTTTTTCCAAGCTCTTGGAACCAGACCCGTACACTATCACTTCTGATCTCAGTTAAAAACAGAATCACTTTAAATTAATTTTAATGGTTAATATATAAAGCACAATTCAAAACCAGCAATGGATATCAAATTATGCAGTTTCACTAACTCAATGTGCAAACTGACAAGATTGAAATTAATAGCTGTAATATCCATTTAAAATATCTTTTACGAAGTTCCCTTGACAAAGCAGCTCCGAAATGCCTTGAACTCATCTGCTCTCAAATGAAGTAACAAAAAACCCAAAACAGTAGTGACCACATTAGATGCAGGAGCTCTCAACAACATGTGACTTTGAGGGGAAAACAAAATAAAAGCAAAAAAACCCTTCAGCCTCCACTGACATTTCATCAAGAAACTGTTACTTCTTTTTAAAACCAAAATTAATAGTTGCAAGGGTATATACACTGGTTTTATATGAAATAAAGCCTGAAAGTGTGTCTGTATTTGTGTGCATATCCCTAAAGACTCTTCAGAAGGATATGGTCTGATTCCATGTTTATTTAATTTTGCTTAATTTATTATTTAATTATTGCTATTTAATTAACACTGTTCCCTCAAAAAGGTAAGGGGCGGGTTTTGTTCATGTCACACAGATCATTTTTACACTTCCACCTCCGGGGCGACTGTCAGTAGCAGAGGACGGCACTTACCTGCTGAGCCTGGTACCTCTGCTGAGCCTGCGACAGATACTGTGCCTGGGGCGGCAGGTGCTGAGGCTGCGGCTGCTGGTTGTAGTACGGCTGCTGGCCCTGCTGGCAGTAGCCACTTACACCTTGTTGACCATACTGAGGCGGGATCTGTCGGAAGAGCCAAGCAAAGCAAATGCATGAGTTGAAACTGAAGGACATGAACAGAAGGACTATGTCACATCTGTATGGCAGCCTCATCAGAAGGGGTATCCTGAGCTGTACACCTGACCCAGTGGTCCCGCTCTTACTCAGCAGTTAACGCGAACCCTTACAGCCCCTTGCCTGAGCAGGAGGAGTAAGCCCAAGTGCTCTTTATAGTTACTCTTTTCAGGAACAACTTCTAAGGAAAATGCTGTGCTTCGGAACATCACAATCCTGTAATGCCCAGCCTTAAAATACAGAGGCAGTTATTTTAAATGTTTGCTCTCCATGGGCACACTACTGAGGCAGATCGACAGAGGAATCATTCTGATGCACTGACCCAAAAGCATAATTTGGAAAAAAAAAGGAAAAAAGGCAGAACTCTAAAACACACATTGAAAGATAAACACTTTTTGTCTCTTTTTTTTTGAGCAATCCAGTACTAATATTTATTACATATTTTGCCTGCAACCCTTAGGTTTTTAGTGTTTGTGTGTTTAAGCCTTACACAAAAGTCTTGGGGTTTAGCAGGATTTTGGTTTCGTCAACTTCAATCTCTCTCAATCTCCTTCCCCCCTACTAAGATATATCTTTTTTAAAAAATAACAACAAAACAGCAGTGCAACACAAAACAACCTGTTACACACCAATCAGTACATGTATCACATACTGAGAACCCACATACACCGAGAATTTAAGTTAGAACAAAAAGCAAGTCAATTACAATGTCAGAGGAGTTTTCTACATCAGTTTAGGATGTAAGTCTTGTATCAACAGACACTGCCATTTTCTTGAGATAATTGAAAGAGCACACTTTCAACAAACTCCTGATATTGTGTCTATATTGCCCCAATTTTAGGTACCTGTACTTTTCCCCACACTCTGGAATTTAGTATCATTTTCAGACAAATGACAGAGGCAGCACAGGACTTCTCCCTTCTAGAATGGACTTGTTGGTCCTGCACATCCCTGCCCTAAGCAAGTGTCTCAGATACCCGAGCACATGTGAAATGCTTTCATCTCTGAACTGCTCCCACCGAGTTTCTGATAGACGGATAAATCTGTTTACTCAACACATAAACACATACCTGTTCTACCTAATGTTAACTTACTAGGTTAATTCAACAATACAGTAGTATTTGCTGGGCAATAATAGTAATAATACAAAGTCAAGTTTAAATGCCTATTTAGGCTGTTTTTATTACAACTTGATCTGCTCTATTACTTCTGCCAGAAGCTGGCCGTGCTAACTCCTAAGGTCAGTGCTGTAACCCCACTTCTGCACTTGTTCTCTTCACTTGTGCTTCTGTTTCCTTTCACCATCATTTCACAGGCAGTTAGATTTTTCTGTGACCAAAGCAACCCTTTCTGATAAATAGCCTCTCCCTGCTGATGCATAAATGAGGCCTTTATAATGCAAACTAAGAAGGGTGTGTTGGAATATCATCAGGCAAACAGACAGCTGGAGTCTGGGATCTGACAGAAGACCACATGGTTATTTGCCCGTCAGCTGCAAAGGTCACAGAGCCTGGACTGGTTCCTAGGCAATGCAGAGGAGAAACCTATGTTGTGGTCCATCTGGGTAACACTAGTAACTTCCTAGTAACACTAGGAAGAAAAGGAAAGATATCCTGACAGCAAAATATGGGTTTCTGGAAAAAAGAAAAAGAGAACTTCGAATGTCCAGTTGACAGGATGGTGACAAAATAAAAGATCAGGTTCATGAAGAACCAGAATATTTCTAGAATAAAGATACTTGTTTAGGAGGGCTGGAGTTCACCTGAAGATAGGAGCCAGGTTGCTGGTACCTAAGGATCAAGAAAGTGAAATTTTAAAATTAGGAGAGGGGATTAGAAGAGCACATGGTTCAAAACCATGGCATTGCTATGCCAAATGAAGACACAGAGATTCTGGGTCATCAAGTGAAGATGCTGAGAAGAATCAAAGAACGAAAACAGACACACAGTGACTACAGAGTAAATAGAATGTTGAGAAGAAATTCCAACAACACATTGACTTCTACACAAAGAGGGGGGACTGGAACATCAAGCTGCAAACAAAAACACTAGCAACAGTCATATTAGAAATATGGTAGAAAGGAAACAATTAGTGGGTCACTAGTTTGCATCATCCTAGGATACAAATTCATAGGGAAGATAGCTGATGACAAAGTAACCTTATATGCTACATAGCATTTAGAAAAAAATCAAAGTAAAACTCCACCTCACCAAGTAGCAGAGGTCTGGAGCTTGGTCAGATCAGGAAAAGTCAGTGCTGGAACCACCAGGTATGGCCATACTACAGCAACGCTGACAGCAGCACAGTAAGCAAGATCAGTAAAGGCACGCTGCAAGATTGATTAGAGGGAGATTTCAACTCCTCCCACATAGACTGAGTAAGCATACTACAAAGCAGAGACCAAAGTATCAGATAACTGTCAAAGGTTGTTCCATGGAGCTGCTAGTTAGGGAACCTGCATGAGAAGCCACTGCCTTTGGCTCAGTCCAGAGCAGCAGAAATCGCCTTCTTCTACACCCCACAGCTGCAGAACCACTATGCACCAGTGACCATAATAGAGTTAAATTAAGCATCCCTACAGGAACAATGAAACCCAAATAATCTACTACGGTTGTGCTTAATTTCAAAAAGTGTAACTATATAAAAAAGAGAAAGCTTGTTGAAAGGAAGCTCTAATAGATAGCTACGAGAAATAAAATCTGACTGACAGCATCAAAGCTGCTTAACAACAACCACATGGAAAGCACAGAAATAATATTCGCCACCTATTCAGAAAGACTTGATAAGAGCAAAGGGACCAGCATGGCTCATTGTGGCTTTCTAGAAGCAAAAAGACATCCCCTTCAATAAGCCAGCACCAGGTCAGAATGAGGAAAACAGAAAAGACTGTAAACTCCAGCACTTCAAATGTAATAAGGCAGGCCAGAAAGAACTGGTGGAACAGCTAGGAAAGGGAATCAAATGAGTAATGATTCATTTTTTCAAACACATCAGAAGTAGAAAGTCTGCCAGAGAGTCTGAAGTGACAAATGATAATGGAGGTTTAAAAGGAGATACAGAGAACACAGTGCCATGACAGAGAAGCTTAACAAATTTTTGTTCTCACTCTGGAAAAATCTTGGGGGGTTCCCATGCTGGAGTCCTCCTTTGTGAAGAACTTGATGAATGTGTCTGAATCTGATGGGACTTTTTGTGGAACAAAGTGACGAATGGTAAGAAATAGTTTGGGACTATACAGTATCACTCCACAGGTCTAATCAAATTCAAAAAGCTTAATTACTAATGACCATACACAGCTGCTAAATTGGAGCTGCCTTTGCAGGAGGTGAGAATTGGAGTATGGTTTTAAAAAAAAAAAAGAAATTTGAGACTACACAAGACCAATCACTGTTCTGGATAAATCAGGACAGATAAAAATGAAGATCAGAATTAGGAAACATCAACACAGATTTGCAAAAGAAAATCCCTCTCTACAGACTTTTTGGACTTACTAGGAATGGTCAGACAAAAAGGTTCAGGGAAATACAACAAGAATCATCAAAGGTATGGAACAGTTTCCATACAAAGAAACTATAACCCTTTGAGTATGGAAAAGACACCAGGAAGTAGGAATAGGATGGAAAGCTACAAAAGCATCTTGTCCGACACAACGATTAGGATGCATTTGATGGAAGAAGCAAACTTCAAAACAAGTGAGAGACAGGTTCTCTAGTCACAGAGGCACCAGGTGTTTGAAACTCCTTGCCAAATTGAAAGCTGAAAGTTTATGTGGGCTCAAGCAAACACTGGACAAGTTCACAAGAGACATCCTCTGAGGGTTACCAAATATGTAGAGCCACATCTGGCTCAGGAAGTCCCTGAACTGAAAATAGCTGGAGGCTTGGAGAGCATTGGGGGAAATATCATATGCTTCCTTTATTCTGACTCAGCTCTAGGCATCCAATTAAAGCCTCCACTGGAGGTAGGATACAGGGCTACACATGAACCCCTGATCTGACCTGATAGCACCATGCCCATGTTCTAAACTCTCTGCAATAGATATTCAAGTCCCACAAGAAAGCAATGAAGATTTGGTCTGCAAGGTGATAAGTAACAAACATAAGCAACCTGAAGAGCAACAACACCTTGATTGCCAGAAGCTATTTCTTAAATATTTCCTAAATATTTTCCCTAGCAATCTGCTTCCAGACACTGGTTTAAAAAGGAATACCGGGCTCCTCTTCTGATCTTACATATCAGTTACTCATGTTGGCATTTTCCTCCATATCCTCCAAATCCAAACTGTTTTTAGAAAAACAACCAAACACCACCACCTAAAATACAAATACATTTAGATGCTGTACTCTTCAGTGCAGAGACCCATCACCGCTGCCTTAGCAGAGCACTCAGTATAATTTCTGCGATGATTTAAATAAATAACAAACAACTACGTGCAAATTAATCCTTCTGCTTTACTGATGGGGATCACAAGATACCGCTTATGGACAAATGTTTATTAAACAGAATGAAAAAAAAGCGTAATTAAAATCTCCCCAGAATAAAACAAACCTGAAGCCAATTATTTACAATGGTTGGAGTGAATGTCCCAAACATCCTCTTTCCTTATAAAGTAAACCCTCCCTCCCATTCTCCCTTACTCCCACATTCTTTGTGGCCACACAATGCAGGAGATGAGAATTTGGGAAACTTCATCATGCCTTTAGTAGTGCACACATTCTTGGGACGGTTCAAGAGAAAGCAGACCTAAGTTTGAATCTATTTCTAGGCAAGCACAGAAACTGTAATAATTACTTTGACTCCTATCTGACTTACACAGTACAAATAGCATTATTTTGGGAAAAGTATGACTGACCATTAGTGACTAAACCACTCTGAACACAAACAAAGAAAGAATGAGAGTAAAAGAAGAGCAAAATTGGCAGCCAAAATGAAGAGATGGGGGAAATCCAATTAAATCTGTAACTTAACTCATTATCTTTAATCCTTGTTTGAATAAAGGGTCTAGTGGCAGACATTCTTTGTCCAGGTAATACCTTGATAGTAATGGAAGTTTTAAGCAATTTTTGCATGCGCAATCCATGATTGATATCAAAGGATAAGCATCATTAGACAGCATTACAGTCATTAAAATAATTTTTAAAATTAAAATGTAACAGAATTAGTGTGTTAGCATAGGTACACTAATAATACCAGCGGTATGTAGTTACTGCACTTTTAAACCATCCTGATGTTGAGACGCAGTCAATAATGGAAGAACCTTTATGTGTCCTCTATCACAAAAAGCTCACCTGACCCACAGGAACACTCAGATACCATGACATGCTCACTACATAGAAAGAGTCTTGGCCCCATCGGTCATTGCTTCTCCCTGCAGTCTGTTTGGTGCCCAAAAACTGAGGCAGATCCTGGATGATACTGGTAGAAGACAACAGCACAATTTGGAAGCTGTGGACCGCAGTATCACGATCCAAAAATCTGGGGGAGGTGTGTCTGGTCTGATCAGTTTTAAGCCCTGTTACAGAGAGAAGGAAAACGGAACTCCAGAGGCAGGGGTGGCACTCAGAAGAAAGGGTGGCACTACCTGGTTCAGTGGCCTACTTTGCTGAGAAACATGATACAGAACATTGTGAAACAAGTACCATCCTCGGAAATGTAATTATCAGTAGCATTCCACTTTCTTAGCACCTATACAGCACCACTGTAATTACGTAGAAATTAGAGTAAAAAATGTACAGTGGGTGGGATTCTCAGGACAAAAAACCCCTACCACCTGGTACTTTACACTAGGAGTAAACAGCACATTCTTTCAGTTAACAAAAGGTTATAGTAAGATTTAATTAATTTAATTTTAATTTAATTTAATTATTTTAATTTTACAGAGGTCAATTCAGTAGTAACTATAAGAAAGCTGTCACACGGTTTCCATCAAACCTTCAAATAAAACTCTTGCAGTTTTCTGAAATATATACTGCTTCAGTCTTAGATTTCCAAAGCCAGACCTCTGCCAAAAACTAAGTATTTTCCCTCAGACATTCAGACCATGCATTTCTCCATACTTTCACATAGAAAGCTGTAATGGAAAACTAGCCCCCTGACTGTCCCATACTTAAAAAAAAATCTGGTTCATATCTATAACTTTCAAAGTCACAAAAGTCCAGGTCTTTATCTGTATGTTTAGATGAATTATAGAAAGAAGAAAAATATAATATCCCAGTATAGGAAAACCTCTGGCACATGTTCAGTGGAAGATGCTCATGCTTTTAAGGCAGCATGGTCTCCTTTCTCAAATCAACATGTTCAACCCCAGCGTTCTTGTGCACACACAATCTTAATGAAGTTACAAGTCCTCCTCACTGAACGACACAAAAAAAACCAAATCAAACCAAACAAAAAAAAACTCAAAGGAAAGCAGGTAAAAAGCTCGGTGTTAGTGTCAAGGCTATTAATCAGAGGTAAATCAGAAATCCTGATGCTAAGGCATTTTATTCATACATTCTATAAATTATATTACTTATCACTTGGCTTTGACCTTTTGACAATACATTGGTCACAACATTCACCTATGTTACCGTCTTTCCTAGACTGCTAGCCTTTACACTGGAGTAGGAACTTTAAAATCTTATTAAGAGTCTTTAAAATATTAACACTGGGCCTGATACTGGTCCACCCAGTGACCCAGAGCAAGGAAGCAAAAGGATAAAAAGCATGTTTCTGTGTCACAGCACAATAATCCCCATTCCAGAACTTGCAAGGTAGTAGATTTTGCAGAGTCATTAAATGTATGTCTATGTTGAAGACTGCAGTGCAGTACACAGATCTGCAAACTGGCTCAGCACTGGCAGGAGCCTACACCAAAAGCTGTGCTCGGCTAATTTGCTGTGCTCTACAGAAGGGTGAATTAGGTCAAAGGGAGATCCACGCTCTTATAGCCAGACTGCTTTTTGTACACAAGCCAGTTCATTTAAAAAGGCAGCTCAAGTATCTCCACAAGACGCAGTCTGCAATGCAGTCATACTCAGTACTACTGTTAATGTGCAGGACAGAAAGGACAGGACTTCAAACACATTCCTGTATTCCCCTTTTCCTCAAAAACTGCACAACAGCACAATTACACCACTTGCCAGTGCAATGTATACGGCATCACATATGTATCTGTCATGAGGTGCTCTCTATATATTGCCTTTTACTGCAGCTTAAATCAAAGCAACATGAGCTAACCAGTTATCAGTACAGGCAATTTTCCTCTCTTCTAAAAATAGTGGACTACAAAAGAAAAAAAACAAGGGAAAAAGAAAAGAATAATGTAAAAAACCTACTAAGATTACATGATTAAAAAACTCTCCAGTCAGAAAATACAGATGTTAAGGTTCCAAAAGCAACATTAACTGAGCCATGTTGCACATATATAGCACCTTCTCTTTCTGATTTATGTTGTCAAAGGCATTTCATAAAATATAGAGGATGTGAAATGTGGCTCAGTTAATGTGGCTGCTAGAATCTTATCATTTATGTTTTCTGACTTCTTAGCTGTGCAACCTTCACATCTTATTAACATAGCTTTTTGCATAGACTGTAGTATGGAATAGTACTTATGTTTTATGTATTGACATATTTTTGATGTACTGAGATTTTGAATAAGTTTGCTATTCTTCATGATGAGAGCCAAATAAATAAAGACTACTACCACAAAATAGTCAATCATTTATATGGAAAAGCAATATCTCTTCTTCCAAAAAAGAACACTTTGATTCCCTTGTCAGAAATTGATGAAAACTACCTCTGCTGTAAATGCTAAATCTATGCCACTATCACAACCACCTCCCACTCCCCCCTTCCCCTAAAAACAACAAACAAACAAAAATAAAAAATGTGCATGTTTTAGATGAGCTAAAATTAGTTTCAAGGGAGAGGTAAACAGCTGAGTCTAGAAACAAAAGGAAGAAATTTTTCCTACACAAGAGCCCGATAGTGTTGATTCACACAGTGAATTACAGTTAGAACTAATGCAACATTTGGTCTTTTCTGCAAATTAAGGGATGAAAATATCATAATCTCTACTAAGAGATTTCCATATTACTATATCCATCCCCTCAGACCAACACTATAGAGAAGACTAAAAAATTGCAATAGAATTGTTTTCAGAAGAGCTATTTTGATATACTGTATTACAAATAGAGAGAAATCATAGTGCCCATATATATATACCTACACACACTTAGATGAGTCAGATATCTATTCTTATACTCCGCCTTCCTTTCTTTTTTTTATAAAGTGATCAAAACAATTAAAAGGGATCACATAATCTGCTTAAGTACCAGATTTCCACTTTACAAACCAACATAAGAAAAAGCACATCAGAACTGTCTCAACCTGATCTCTATGGTGTCTCCAACAGTTGATGCTTCAGTAAAAACCATGTAGGAAACCTCACACCTCACTGCACTAGTAGGATGAATTTCACCTATGAAGTGCCAGCCATTACAGAAAAATGCAAAAGCCTATATTTAACCTGATTTTTAATCATATAACAAATAATTTATCACAGGGCACTTCTTGTGCATCTATGAATGGACTACACAACAATCCTCAATTTGCCATTTATTTTCCAGGAAATTTGCAATAATTTTGACCACTATTTTTCTCAAATGGTGGTTAAAAAAATATAGTTAAAAAATACCGAGAAACGTTTCTTCTGACAAGTTCTGCAGTGCCATTCAAACCTTCTAAAGCAGGGAACACAAATGAGAGGTATGGGTTGAGTCTGAATAGCAGGTAATCTAGCTGCATGAGTAATCCTCCATTTTTATGCTTTTATACACAGAGAGACTCCAAACACTTAACTACTGGAGACTGAAAAATCCCTCTGTAAAATAGCTTTCACTCTGCTTTCTTCTGGCACATGGTCTTGGTAGCTGGAACAACTGCAAACATTATTCTTTAATCGCAGTAGTGAGAAAAGACAGAATGTACACACACCCTGTTTATCATCAGTACCCCAATATCTTGCATACCCTTGAGTTTTCCATCTTTCTTACAGTCTCTTTTGAGAGAGAAGGGTGCTCTTTAATTCATTCATGTTCTCCTCAAAAGATATCAATCTTGATGGATACTGTCTTTACCATTCCTAAACTCGATGGCTTTCAGAGCTAAATCATTTGAGATTGTTCAAAGCCCTTCACTGTATCTCTTAAAAATAGCAAGAGAATATAAAAGATCTTCCACAGGGAGCGATGTCGTGCCCTCTTGAGCAAGTTATGCCCTTCTCTACTTTCCACATAAACTTGTCCAATTCCATTAGACTATAGGGCTTCACAGACCTTTACGGTGCACACCCTCTTTCCCTGACAGCTGCTTGTCTTCTCCTTTCTTTATTCCTATCCTGCACCTGGGGAGGAACAACCCCAGGCACCAATATATGGTGGAGGCCACCCCAGCTGAAAAGCAGCTTGACAGAAAAAGACCTGGAGGTCCTGGTGGACACCATGCTCAACATTAGTCAGCAATGTGCCCTTCCCACGAATGAAGTTAATGGTATCCTGGCCTGCATTAGACAAAGAAATGCTTCTGCTCAACTCTGGTGAGGCTACAACTGGAGGATCTGTGTCCAGTTTTGGGCTCCCTGGTACAAGAGACACATGGACGTACTGGAGAGAGTTCAACAAAGGGCCACAAAGATGATTAAGGGGCTGGTGCATTCCTCCTATGAAGAAAGGCTGAGAGAGTTGGAGAGCTGGGACCGTTCAGTTTGGAGAAGAGAAGGCTCCAGGGAGACTTTGTAGTACCTTTCACTATGTAAAGGGAATCCAAAAGAGAGATGGAAAGGGCTTTTTTACAAGAGCAGGTAGCGACAGGACGGGGGGAATGACTTCAAACTGAGAGTAGGTTTCGATCAGATATTAGAAAGAAATTCTTTACCGTGAGGATGGTACACGTTGCCCAGAGAAGCTGTGGATAACCCATCCCTGGAAGTGTTCAAGGTCAGGCTGGATGGGGCTTTGAGCAACCCAGTCTAGTGGAACCTGTCCCTGCCCATGGCATGGTGTTTGGAATTAGATGATCTTTAAGGTCCTTCCTTAACTGTTCTATGATTCTATAATTCAGTTTAGTAGTTTCTTAGTACAAAATTAACAGCCAAGGGGCACACGCAGTTTCTGGTCTTTAACAGAGAACCCCTCTGCTTTTGGCCCAGACACCTTTGAGGAGGTCACCACTTCTGAGTTAACCCCCACCGCTCTGCCTCTCAGCCTGACTCTGAAACAGCAGACCAGTAGGCTGCTGTTACACACAGCAAGTTATCCTCAGTTCCAGTCCCTCACTTTTTTAAGGGATATCACACACTTCTAATCAGGAAAAACTTGCCATGAACATGCAATGAGAGAAGAGATTTACAGCTCTTTGTGTTTTCATTACAGCTTTCAAACCTCAAATAGTGTCCACAGCACAGGAGGTCAACACACAAAGAAAAAGGCACGACCTCCCACAGCTATCATTTAGGTTCAGCAATTTCTGTGACAAATTTAGTCATTTGTACAGTCCAAATTCTGCTGGTTGCTTCTACCACTGCAGGATCAAAATCATACTTTTTATCTGGACACTACAAATTCCCCACAGCAAGGAATCCTGAGGCAAACAGAATGACTGGATGAACCAACTGGCTAAGAAAATGTGATTACTTGATTACCCACCCAGCATAATTTATCATCTTGCAGCATAGAATTAACTGCCTAAGATCAGGATCCCATTCCTGTGGCACAGTTCCTCAGCGTTCCTTCTGGGGTACTTACAGTGGCTTAGAAAAACAAGAAATACAAAGCAACTCCTATCAAAACCCCTTCTTCTTTAGATAAATTTGACCAAAGAGAATCACCAATAAAACCAAAACGAACCAACCAACCAAAACAAAACTAAAAAAGAGGAAGATATAAATCTTTTCTGGGCCAGCTTTTCTTTTCCTTTCTCTATTCGCAACAGATAAAAAAAAAAAGTCAGCCTCTAAATAAGAGTACTTACATAACAGCTGTGATTTCAAATATTGCTGGAAGTATTTTTAAAAGAAAACTTTCAAACTGCTCCTTATAGTCACAGAGTGTTCATATTTGATTTATTCCATTTCTATTATTTAACTTGACCTATTACTTAGCACTGGAAGACATCAAAAGAACCCTGACAGAAACATCAAAGACATCAATCTTATAAATTCACAGCTGAAACCATATACTACATCATAATTTCTTAAATAATTACAGTTTTACTATACTCAAAATAAGATGATTATTGTAAATTATTCCTCATATCAGTTACCACAAGCAAGTTTTAGAAACATCTGTTAAATGTAAGTATCTGGATACAGTTAATCCAATTCATGTAACATTATACTCGAAATGGAACAGAAAAATAAACAAGAGCCTTTAAAGTCGTAACATCATATACCAAAAATTATCTCTTTTGCTTAATTGAAAATAGCCCCCTTAAAAACTTACCAAGAATCAACCATCATGTTCATTCATTCTGCCAAACTACTAGAATTCTTTTTTTTTATTAACATTGCAGCTAATCTTAACTCAAATATTGTGCTCCATCAATTAATCTTTATAATACCTACTATTCTTCAAAGCATCTCCAGTATATCCATGCTTGCTCTTTCCCTTTCTTGAAAGCTCAAACCCCTTTCTTCCCAAGTCTGGTTGTTTTGAGCTATTATCTGAACACCTTTTTTGTTAAAGCATTCACAAAACAAATTTTTACACTCACAATAAAATGCTTCCTTCTCATTTATGTCCAGACTGAAATAATATCTGTACACAAAATTAACACACAAGTGTATAATTGTAGTTTTATGCTCAAGTGCCCCAATTATGCACTTTAAAACACTTTAAAGGATCCATCAGGAACATTCAATATCTCCAAGCTGTATAGTCTTGAGGAGTGTCTTTTGACAAAACAGCTACATTACAGGGAATTCTTTCACTAAAAACAAAGAAAGCAATCAACTTGACTTTTTTTTTTGCTCCAAGACATCTGAACTGTAAAGAATGATGGGATCTGTCTGGTGCAACACATCTTGCCAGAAGTAAGAGACAAGCAGGAAACTGAATAGTTCCTTTTGCTTTTGTGTAATAAAGGTGTCCCAGGTAAGCACAAAAGAGGCCCAGCATTCAGCTTGTTCGGAAAGGTGATTAAGGATGTCTGCAGCACCCAAATGAGGACCCTACACCTTCCTCAACTGCAACTCTTTATATATACTCAGTGAATATTCAGTCCTCTGTGTTCTCACTTCTCCTTACAAAATACTTTTAAGAAGCAGTCTTTTCCCAAGCAAGGCTGCAGGAGGTGACTGTCAACAGTTTTTTGATACATAAATTTCTCTGCCCATGCAGTGGAGAAGAGAAATCTATGTTAACCCATCTGACTTTGCACTGAAATGGGTTACAGGTGCTCACACGATGCATTACACTGTTTCACAAAGACTGGTGATAAACTTGCAGTATCCTTCATTGTGTATTTTCAAAGTGGTTTCCCATGACAAACACATACTCTTAATAAATAAGAGGTGAGGAAATCTGGAATAGTAAAAAACAGTGAGCACAACAAGAGGGTAGACACTTCATTACATTAAAAAGCAACATACAAAGAAAAAGGCCTCAGGCTGACTCAAAGATGGTTTAATAGGGAGGCCGTGTTAGCAAGGATTTTCCTCAATAAAACCAAGACATGGTAACTTACAGTGAGAAAGTGCAATGCTCTGTGCAACTCATATGGGATTTAGCATCAAGTGTCAGGAGCATATAGTCACTATTTGTTGCCTGTCCACAAAGAGATGAGATGAGATTAGCCTATTTAAGGGTCACAGTCCTCCAAGAGCGTTCACAAGCACCAGGCAGAGTGAGCCAAAATGGCAGTTGCTGTTGCAGTTCTCCAGAGGGGCCAACAGAGTGCTATGCTCTTCCGAAGGTGGTAGAAAAAGCACCTGGTCTCGGGAGGGAGCCATTCAAAGTTGTTCTAGAGGGAACACTCCATGCAGAAATGCTCCCCAGTTCCTCATCTAATGCACTGTGTGGATTCCTGCCTCACAGCTGCCCAGTGCCCACCTGTGCACATTGAGGACCTGGGGAAAGAAGAGGTCTCCTGACAGCAGGCATGACAAAAGTAGACACTGTGGAGGTTGTTCACCTTTCGTATAAGGCTCCAGGGGCTATAGCACGAAGACAGTTGGTCCACAGCTGCAAGTCAATCTTTTTGCTGCCACAAATGTCCCACTTTTGGCTTCTCTCTTCACCCAAGTTCCCTCTAGCTGGTCTGACCCTCTACTGAGCTGTTACACCACACTAAAACAGCAGAAAGGTAATAGGCAGCCTTCTGCTGACTTAACACACAGAAAAAACTCAACATGGTCAGATGAACCCAGAGGCAATGAGAGTCAAGTAACATTGCAGGTACCAGCTGGGTTGCTTTGGCAGCTGTTGAACTGCAGAGTCTCTGATTTTGGTTTTCCTGGGCTCTCCTCATCCTGTGAATCCAAATCCTCAATTCTCACTTTCCAAAAGAGCACTCTATATGCAAAGTAACAACTTCCAGCTCTCCAGAAGAGAGACCATGCAGAGCCCTTCTAAGAGAGAGGTGCCACAAGAAAGCTGCAGACCGACATGAAGCTACAAAAGAAGTCTCTCTCCTTGACTTTCAGGTAGGACGCTGGCTTTTCAGGTCTTCTTAAACTCAAGACACTCAAATTCTGCCACAAAATTTAACTCACTTTAAACAGAAAATCAATGCAAGCTCTCACCTAGAATGACATCCAAGGGAAAGTAGAGATGCAGGGAGGGGGATGCACATACAGTTCTTTCTCCCTTCCTTCCTTGCAGGAAGCAGAAACAAGTATTTAATGCATTTCAGTGACATTCTTTGCATGAAAGTAAAGTGGGTAATGCCCATTTAGATTAGTTCTTCAATATTGTTAGGACAATGATCACTTATCTATGTTGGTAGATATTTAAGCCTCCCGTTTGGTTTGGCAAATCGTTCTCTGAGTACCAGTTGTACTTAACTGGCTACATTATTTTTCAGGCATGAGCTTCTACGATTAAACTAAGCTTCTGATTTTGCAGTTGCATAACTATTTAAAATACTTCCAACAACAGGTCAATATTTCTCAGCAGCTGGTATATACCCTCCAGAGCACAGAGTTCACACATCCCGAAGAACAGGCATTTTAGTTTTAAAAGCAAGTATTTTCACTACTTAATTGGCTCTGAAGTATATAAATCTGATTTTTTGGAGAGTATAAAACTAGGGAGAAAAGCTTAGGAAGCAGCACTGTCTGGTTTGGAGGGAGTACTTACCCATCTGCCCTTCTGGCCAGAGGTTTAATAGATTTCTATTTTTATAAAGGACATAAGGGGAGGGGGTGGCTCCATCAGTTTCCTACAGAAACCCAGCTGCCAAACTGGATGTGCCAAAGGGGAATTTTAGGGAATTTTAAAGAGATAACCTCTGCTGAGACTGCAATGTCAGCTTTGTAACCTCATGACTGGAACATGTGCAGTGAATGCTGGATTGAAAAAGCTGTGCTATGGGAGTTAGAAGAAAGAAAAGGAGAAAACACGAACAGCACGAACTGGGATTATTACTCTGTGATGAAAAGAGGACTGGAGCTAAAAAATACTGTTAGTTCACTATGAAAAAATACATCTATAGAGTAAGCTCACTTTGATTTGAGTATTTATTGATAACCTATATGTGCTTCCATCCTCTCAGCCCTAATATAGTCTCTGCATTTTATGCTGATGCTTTTGTTCCATTTAGCTGTTCAGTTGCAGTGCATTTTAAACAACACATGGAGCCAAACTGACCTCTGGTTTAAATGTTCAGCACAGAAATTGAGGGGTAGGGGTTGAGCAGAGAAAAAGAAAGAGAGAAGAATAGGAGCACTGCCAATTAAAAGCAAACAATAAATAAATAAATCAAAGCATTAAATAATCTGTTCTCTTTCAGTCTAGTCCCTCAGCTTCTACTGAGCTTTTCTTTCATGTCAACAGGCAAAACTAAACTAAATCCCCTTAGTTTAAAATTATCAAGACCTTTTTTTTATTTTACAGAAATCTGATAAAGAACTATGGCATGTGCTACTATTTACTCACCAAGATCACAGTTTGAAGAAATTTAGTAAGCTAAGAAAGCTGTGAAACATTTGTGATTCAAAACTAAGATCAACATTCAAAACAGTAAGGGCAGACAAACAACCCCCACAAATACAGTAGCCACAAATACCTTCAAAGGTCTATAAAAATAGGGAGGAAAGAGCATTGAAAGCCTTAGTTGGGGATTAAAAAGGTGAAATTAGTGATTTTCACCTAGACAAGTATATTTCTATACTAAATTACAGAAGGGGAAGACTCTTATGGGTAAGACCCCATCACAAAACACTTCCAATGTCTACCTGTTTTCTTACTGTAAGACCCCATCACAAAACACTTCCAATGTCTACCTGTTTTCTTACTCGCCTCACATATAGCAGTGTGCTTGCAAAAGCATCCCTTTTACTATATTTAAAATAGATAGGAAAAGATGATGTCATCTTTTCACTGAGAAGAGAAGCAGTAATAAATACCCTTTTGCAGTGAAGGCAGGAATGCTTTATGATAAAATATAACAGCTCTTTAAAAAGAAACATTTCAAAGTAACAGGAATCTTAGAAAGGTAAAATAAATTAATAGTCTATGTTGTTAAAAACTATCTACAAATCTTTATAATCCAGTTCTTTCAACAGCTCCAATATGTGGTGAATGTCATTAAATTACCAATCTAAGAGAAGGAGCTGTCTTCAAACCTGAAGATATATATCCTGTTGAGCCTAATATTTAGGAGCGTTTAGAAAATATTTAAAAAAAAAAAGTGGTGGGGTTTGGGGAGTTTTGCTTTTTTTTCTTTTAAGGGAAGATGTCAACCCGTAAAACCAGCTAATTTTATAACCTCATACCATAAGGCATACAAGGCATACACTAATATATGCTATCTTTAACTAAATGTTAGTTTGTTTCACCAGTGTTAGTTCTTCTTTCTGGGCAGCACTTTGTTGAGGACCTGCTCCCCTAAGGAAAGACAAGCTGCTTCAGTGCAGTGTATCTCAACATCTCTCCAGAAGAAAAGGAACGTACTCAAATAATTAGCACCCAATGTAACCATTCTGTGTATCAGAGACAAAAACCTAGACAAGCATGTCTTTAAAAGCTCTGCCTCTTCTACTTTGTTGCCTGCAACTGATCTGAAAATAATATAATTTCATCTTCAAGTCACAAAGAAAACAACTTGTTACATTGCAAGTGGTTTTTCCATTGCCTTGCTGTAAGAAAAGCTTTGCCAAGTCGGAAGATTTTTGCTCTCTCAGAAAAAAGGTATTTCTATGATGTATTGTAAATCTTTACTTCCCTCAGTTGGGAGGTAGGTTTTTATGCCTTTCAAAATTTATTATGTCTGCTTGACTGTGCTTTCCTAAAGATCCCTTTCAGCTTCTGTTCCAACTAGTGAAAATTCTCTCAAGTGCAGTAATGCAAAGGGAGTAGGAAAGAAATTCAGCACATGAACAGAGCAGACACACAATGTAGTGCAGCGCTTTGCAAAGCCCTACAAAGCACATTACGGCTCGATTCATGAAATACCCTAATTCAAAGTACTTGCTATGTAGGTCTTATAACTTATTAAATTTGATATTATAAATAAAACCATGAAGTCAGCTCCAGTTGAAATACATACATTTCCAAAGAACCCCTACAAACCCAACAAACCCTTCAGCCCTTTCTATACATCTTTCCTGCCCACATCCTTATTTATTTCCATTATGTGTGATTGAGGTTCCAACTCTACAAACTACTATGCAATTTTAAATTTTAATCATAAGAATAGTGCCACTGAGCTTAAGAGGACCAACGCTACTAACATAACCAGTGATGCACAATGAACGTATGAACTGAGGGATTTATACTGCAATATCCTTGGGGCAAGGAATATGTTCTTTTATACATTTCACAAAGCAGCACACAATTTTGGTGGCAAACAGAAAATAAAGATTTCAGTTTTAAACTTTTCATATCACCAGTAAGCCCTAAGAGGAAAGCAAAAAGCCCACAAAAAGCTCTGCAATGTGTCAGATTAAAAGGATCTCCACAATCTTTTTTCTGATGATCACAGTCAGGAATGGTATAAGATATGATACAAGAAATTTGTGATTAATTGGTAAACTAATCAGGAAGCAATTTTTCCTGCTGCCATTCTCAGCTATCTTCTTCTTTTGTCAAAAGCAAAGGAGTTCCAATAAAATAAGAATATACTACTTCTATGAAAAAAACCAAACACAAAACCAAAACCAGTTTCAGCTACACAAACTATAACTTCCTTACATTTTTTCCACTGTTAACTGTTTTCTACTGTTTACTGACTTCTTCAGTCAGTAAAAAAGGGAAAAAAATTACACACAGAGGCACTATAAAATTCACTATCTGAGAAACAAGCAATAATTACCCTAGCAATGACTCTTTCTCTGATATTTTAGTATACACTGCATTAGACATTCAATACTATTTCTTGAACAGCAAATTTATCCTTCATGTGCTCAAAGTGCAGTAAATCCTCCCATAAAATAAGGGTGCAGGATAACCCTGATAATTTTAATTACTGAGAAGTTTGTCTTGGATCTACAAGGTACACAAAGCAAGTAAGATATACAGAAATGGAAGCCAAGGCTGTTTCAGCAAGATTACACCTTACTAATACATTAAGATTGCAGTCTTTGGTCTCGCTACCAAGTATGAGCAAGAGTATTTCACTAACTTTTATAAGATGAATTGATTATTACCATGACATTTCAACCACATGCAAAAAAGACAGGTAACACTACAGTGGAAATATGCTATCTGTTCAACAGTGGTGATTTTTGAGAGAGAGCTTTTCAAGTTTATACTAACAGGGTTATTTCATGAGCAGAAAATAGTTTTATTCCGTTATGTTGAATAACATTTATATATCTGTAATATGCACTATACCACAAAAAGGGAGACATGAAGAAAAACATGGCTTTACAGATATGACTACCCGCACACAGTATTGCTATATAAATAATGCTGAAGTAAACAGTATCTGCATATAAATAACCATTCTTGTACTGACAGAACCAAACAGCAGCAAAATGTTGCCTACTGTAAAAGTATCTGGGTTTTTTTTAAACACATAAACAAAATATTTATTTTTTTGTAACCATCAAAGCAAGCATCTGACTTTTGATTTTCTCTGTGAGGAGCACACGTCTATAAATAAAGGAAGAGAGGGGAGAAAAACCCCAACAGGGTAGGGGAAAAAAAGACACAAGTGAGCTCTTAACACTATTGACAAGGCTTATAATCCAGAAAAATCTGCTGTGTGAGCCAAGGCATGGCAACATAGCGTTTAGGCACACAGAGGAGAAATGCTTGTAAATTCCACTGGTCCAATGAGCAGAGACACAGTTTTCATAATTTTATCATTGTGCTCCACGGCTGAGCGGCTGTCAGGCCAATGGCAAGGCACAGGTTCCCATTTGAATGACATATGGGTTCACCCAACCAGAGAGATGTTAGAGCATTAAATACCACAAACAGACAGGACAAGAATACAAAAAGCCAAATTAGCGCTCGCGCAGCGGTGCGCTCCGGCAGGGACCTGGCTGCTCCTGCCCAGCGCCTTCGCCAGGTCCCTGGTGTCGGGAAAATTGTGTCCTCCAGATAACGGACTCTCGCCTCATAAAACTCAAAGACACACAGAAAAATTATACTTCAAAGGGTGATGGGAAAATAAGAAAACGTGTATTTTTAAAACACTGCGAAATGTAGACTTGGACATGTGGTGAGTGAGAAGTGAGCAGGTATTACTCTTTCCCACAGTAATTCTAAAAAGCACCATGGAAAATACATTTTACCTTTGTGGAAAGCTGTTCTTCAGACAGAAGTGTTTAACATGTTATATAAACATGTTACGCAGTGAAATGTAAAACACAGGGGGATTTTCATCACATTTATTGCATTTGTTAGCCAAAACACAGTAGTCTTGTAATCACCACCATTGCTGTAGTAAAACACTTCAGTAATATTAACAAAAAAGTGCTTTCAGCCAGGCTTGTTGAAGGGGAAAGAGATTATACTGAACAACTTGGACCTAAACAAAACAACAAAACCAATCAAAACCCACAAAGAACTGCAGACGAGAATGCAAAAGGAGAGTATGGGGCTGATTTCAACCAGCAATTCAGCATCCCCTTTCGGGAACAAAACAAACCCAAGTTACATAAATTACCAAATACTGCCTTAGACACAAGCTGTCCCCTCCCTGTGCAATGTGACAGAGCAACACACGAGCCACACAATAACACCAGTCCATAGGAAAGGTTTGGACTTCGGGGAGCTCATAGAGGAATTGCATTAGCAGTTTTCAGGCTTTGGTCCATAAATACAAGTCAAGAAGTTCACCATCATCGTGTATAATGAACACCACCTTTCCACAGCAGGATTTGCAAAAGCACAGGTATTTAGGCTGCCAAAAAGACCCTGCCTGTTTACAGGCAAATTTTCTGGTGAGGAACAGTGGGCACCCTCAACCCTGCCCCTCACCCTGCACCCAGTCGGCTGCAGCCTCCTCAGAGCTCCTAACAACCCAAGGATGTGCTAGAGATGGCACCTTCCACTGTCTTTAAAGGGAATTTTTCTTCCCAGTCTTTCCATGCTCTATTTTCACTCTGCAAATCTCTCTAGACATGGTCTCTTTAGATTTATTTTATAATACCAGGATCCTCTTCTGTTTGTACTGCGTTTTTCCTGCTCTCATGCGTTTTACCCTTTCAGTCCTAGCACTACCATCATGTCTATGCAGAAGACTTGGGAGACTTCACTAGATTCTGAAACATTCTCCATCAATAAACTGAAATGACCAGGAGGGAAGATTATCATTAGGCCTACATGCAAAGTAGCAGTTCACTGGCAAAAATACTTTTTAGGACAACAGTGAATTGTTAAAAAAAGCAACAACAAAGCCATTTTTTTCCTTAAAAATTCCAGCACCACATCACTATCTGCTACCTCTTATTTTTAGATCCCAGTAAACTATATTACAGGTTAAACTTTGCCCCGAGGTTTATCCCAGCACTTTTCACTTCTGAATTTGTTTTGGCTGAGAACTTCTTATTCCAGCATGACTTTCAACTGAACACATGCAGCTCATATCCTCTCATCTTCTTTTTCATAGTTAATCACTAATAACCCATTTCAGGACTATATACACCAAAATACTGAAAGAAAGCCCCTCTGACTCAGGAAACCCCCCAAGTTAATTTAAATATCTCCCTAACTGTTCTTATATAAGCAAGCTGTATGCAACCTGAAAGCATAGGATGAAGAGCAAATTAATCAAAGACTAGGAAATGTACTCCTTAGTTATTTTAACATCTAACAGCAGAAAATTATTTCAAAGCTAACCCATACATACAAAGAACAGTGCTGGCAAAACACAAGAAGAGAAGATAGGAAGCAGAATTGTCGGTGATGTTCTCCTTAGAACACTATCTCAGAGAACGACTCTCATATCCTCTAGGCTAATCCATTCCCATGCTCTGTGTCGGAAGATTATACTCATATTAAAAGATCCATCAAAGCCCGCCCTACCTTAGACAAGGGAAAAGAAGGCAGCACAGCTAATGGAAAGAAACCACCTGAACTGTAGGCAGAGCATCTCCTCCCTTGCCATTATCTCTCCCCAGTCTACCATGCTAAGGGAAGTTGGCAAACTGAGAAAGAATTCCCAATGCAACAAAGCAGGAGCTTTCAAAAAAGCTTAGGAAACGAGGAGAGTAAGGCTGAAGATTAATAGGGTCTTCAGAGCTTAGCAAAGTGCAGGACAGAGGGGAAAAAATAAAATTGATGTCTATGACATAACAAAATAAAAGAAACATGAAAACCACTTTTTCCTTAGAAGTTAATTATTTAATTATATGCATGAAGATTTCAGTGTCTGATATTGAGATGTGAAAACTCATGTGGGTTAGTTTAGGGTGTTTTGTTTTGTTTTTTAAATAAAGTGCAGTACCAAACATGGCAGAAATTCTTAAAAGTGGTTTAGGAAGTTTTCAACCCAGAATGAAAGCATTTTTACACATACATACAGAAAAAGAAAAAATCAAAGTCTGTCAAAACAGAAAACTGAAAAAAAGTTACAGAATTTGAATTTTTAGATTTGACTATAACTGCCAAGAACATATAAGTAACAACTTACAACTGGGAAAAAAACACTGAAAAGAAAAACAATGTTCTGGAAAAAAAAAAAAAACCCAAACCAAAATTAAAACTTTTCAAATACCACACAAATACTAATTTTGAAACCAATTGTCCTCTGAAGATATTTCAACTATGACAAAAAATTCATTGCCCAGCAGAAAACTACACTTGCCACAGTTTCCAGCAGCTCACAGATAACCAAACTAATGCACAGCATGATACTGTCCTACTTTGGTAACACGTGGAAGTCATTAAGCACTTAATACAAATAAAATGAATATGGACTTACAACAGACTTACACAGCACAAAGATAATAATAACTGAGTTAAATTTATACATCGTATTATAGTTTGTTTAATGTAGCGTTCATGTAAACCTGTAGGCAGACACACACAACCAAACTGAGTCACAGCGAAACATGACTTTCTTGGAGGTTAAGGTAATTTTAACATGAAAAAATGCTGTTCCCATCTACAGAGCTCCAGAACATTGATGGGCCTTTTCTAACTCCATTTCTCTGGAACATAAGCAACTAGACATCAATAAAATGAACAAATCATTCTCACAAAGGTAATGAAAATGAAGTTATGATTTCACTAAATCAGCCTGTATGCTCTTTTTCTAAAATTATTCTGAAACCGAAGGCTTGAACAGAACTGGTAAAAATGTTTTCAGTTCAGAAAGTAATGTAGCTTGATGCTCAATGTTTGGGTTGCACAGCTCAGGGATTATTCAAAGATGAGATTTCAATCGAACCCCAGGCTACGAGGGGAAGAAAGCCTCACGAGATACTGCTTCTCTCACCTGGGGCAGCAAAGCTCCTGCATGAGTATCACAGAATCACAGAATATGCTGAGTTGGAAGGGACCCACAAGGATCATCGAGTCCAATCCTTAGTCCTGCACAGGACCATCCCCAACAGTCATACCATGTGCCTGAGAGTATTGTCCAAATGCTTCCTGAACTCTGTCAGGCTTGGTGCTGTGACCACTGCCCTGGGGAGCCTGTTCCAGCACCCAGCTACCCTCTTTCTATTATCTAACCTAAACCTTCCCTGACACAACTCCACTATCTGAATTTCCAACCCAACAGGTACTACAGTAAATAAACACGGCTCCTCTAATATTCACCAATGCAAATTTTCAAAACAAGGCTTTCTTTTTCATATTTTAAGGACAATATCCACCTGCTCAGATCCCCTTCTACTCCCCTGACACAAGTTGTGTAATGGATGGGAATCGTAAGAGCTCCACCATTGTGATCAGTTGTAAAAATGAACAGCTGTCCTCATCCTTCATCTAGCTGGAAGCAGACACAAAAAAGTCAGGACTACATGCACTCCATCTTCAGTGGTTTTTCAACTGATGACGAAGCAGTACTTAATGGAGCGACAAAACGACAACAACTGCAGAGGTGGTGGATAGAGGGAAGCACGTTAATAAGGCAGTGATGGCTGTGCTTGAAACATATTTTTTTCATTTCAGTTATAAAGCTGTTTCTAGATTAAGGGTATACTTGGAAAAATACTCTGTTATTTCTGCTTTCAGAGCCAATGAGATAAACACTGAAGTCCTGCAGGAAGATAGGTAAGTCTTAGGCAATCACCCAGAAGGAGGAACGTTTCACGTATTAAGATGTAAAACTGCACTGAAAATACAGGCTAGGCAGAAAGTTAATGATGGTTTGATAGACCTGATTAAAAAAAACACATGGATAGATGGCAGTCAGTGCCTGTTATTGCAAGGCTTGGATGGGATTATTTTAATTAATGTTCTACCTAAACTCTTTTTTACTAATTACCATTAAGAACTACCAGCTGTATCCGCAGATTAAACATTTCTCCCCACCACAAAGACCCAATTTTAGAAGCTGCTTCTACAACAGATTATTTGTTATACAGTTTATGGTACCATAGAAACATTTACATCCTTCTAAATTTGTGGTAAGATTCTTTGATGTAGGTCCTTAAAAAAAAAATTGTTGACTGAACAGATACAAAACAAATGCCTTTTTATTGTGGAAGAAGAGTGTGAAAAAAGGTCATTATACTACACAACTCTATAGCAAAATTAGAAGACTTGCAGTATTTGATGCAATCTTCAGACTGACTTAAATCCTGTAGCTTTCTCTTTCTTTCCAAATACACTTAGGAACAGAGAAATAAGAAAGGCCTTGTCTTGAAGACGCAATTTTTTGTAGATTGATGTATTCTCTTTTAAAGGGATATAATTTTACAATCCCTCACAGGTGAGATAGTGGGTTTAATATCTAAAGGAAAGTACATATTTGTCTTTATGTCAATCTACATGAAAGAAAAATCACTGGTAAAGTAGCAATAAAATACACGCACTGCAAGGATCCATCTACATTCCTATTTTGTAGCTCAGATTTGACGTATTATTTGCCATACTCAGAAATGCAGTATTTCTGTATGCACACACATTAATCTTGACAAAAAGATCTTATTTCAGTCATGCTGATCCTATTTTAAAATTTATTTAATACTCAGCTATAAAAGGCAAATACTATTTTATAATTGAAAAGGACATCACAGTTGAGAAATATTCCTGATTGAAAACACTATCTGAATGGCTAAAAGAAAAATCCTACTGCCTTTCCTTTAAAAATCAATAGAAGATGACAGATATGCGCAGAGTTTGGAAAAACTAATAAACAAATTGCAATGAGAACAAAAGCCTTACCAGTTTCACACACACACACACACAAAAACTCAATCACATTTTTCCCCACTGTATTGTAAATTTAATAGAAACTACACTGTGTAGATCTTTGAGAAGCTTTATTTAAGAATTTTTATATCTGTTTATAGATATCCACAAATTTCAGTAAGCAATTATACAGGCTTGCAATTTAAAAAAAAAAAAAGAAAAAAAAATGAAAAATTCTAGTAGAGAACCCCTTTGAAAAAGAAATTTAATCTATTCTCCTGCAAGATGGAATCTCTCACTTTATATTGCTTAACTGAGAAACTGCATGAGAGCATACTGGTTTTGGTATAGACAAAACAATAGCTTTGTACAACTTAGAAAAACAGAAAATAAATGTAAAACCAATCAAACCCCGCACACCAATTATGATTAAAAAGTGACTATTAGCACAGCTACAATACTTCAGACAAATTTTTAACAACATTTGCTTTCTCCATCTGTCTTTTTTGAAGACTTACTTCATCAGTGAGTCAGATTTTGGACAACATTTGATGTGGTGCCATTTAAAAAGAAAGAGAAATAAGAAGGAAGAGATTTTATGAAATAAATTCTGCCAAAATCCAAGGCAGATCTGGAATATGACAACAAATTTGTGTCAAATAACAGTCTGCCTGATGTTTAGATTGTTAAGATTATTTAGGAAATGCAAAGAAAAAAAGTAAGCTTTCCAAACAGTCTTAAGGAACTTAAATTCTAATACACGTATTGTAACATATTATAAGAAAATTAATAGATACATGAATTTAATTAAAAGGTTCTGCATTTGCCTATTGCTGTTATACACAGAGGAGCAATCAAATGCTGGTAGCAGATCCGTGTCATTAGAATGACTTCTGCAATTTTTCTTTTCAATGTACAAAAGCAACTACACATGTACAAAGACAGTAGCAAGAGGGCCACAGCCCATTTTCTTTACAGAAAAAAAGATTTACTAGCCTATTAGGAGTGCCTACTTAAACAATACTTTTCTAGCAGGCTGCCAAAACATGCCAAATTAAAGCCACTCCTTGTGCAGTAACCTCATTACTTCTCACAAATGGGACTGTCGAAGAAAAATCCTATAGGTATCAGTCAGTCATCATCCTTCTGAATACCTCTGGTTTGAGAAGTCAGACAAAGCATCTTGACAAAACTCTGTTCTATAAAACTAGAAGAAAATAATGGAAACATATCAATTTCTTTTAAACATTTACTAGGTCCAGAGTGGGACTGCTGGACAGAAGAGCACAAGGCATCACCACAAAGCTCTGGCAGACCCAGTGGTAGCCATCAAGATACCTTGTTCAAGGATGTGAGCTTTATTTAGTCAATTAGTGCTTATTTTTAAATTATTCTGATTGTGGCAATGCAGCAAAGCAAGTTGATCTAACTGTCAAGTGCTAGAGATTCACCTTCTCTCCATCCTCCCGGCACACACTCCCTACTTCTTCTTTTGCATGGCCCCGGCACCAGCCTGGCCCTGAAATGAGCCATTTTAGCACATTGAACTTGCAGAAAACTAAGACTCCTCCCTTCCCTCCCAACAAAAAAGACCCTGAAAGTCTCCCTCCCACTCAGCGAAACACTGCTAAGCTTCATGAAAATTAGGAAGGTACTGTACTGAGCCACAGGGAAAGCAGGACATCCAACCTGAGTCACTGTGACACAAGCAACAGAAAAGTCCAAAATTAAGGAAACTGTTTCCCGGAGTCCCAAGTCTGACTCACATTTGTAACACCAGTGAAATGCCATGTAACAGCAATGTGACTGATGCATACTGTATTTGGCATCATGCAAAGCATAAAAAGCGTAAGAAAATCTCAGAAGTGTAAAAAATCGCTCCAACATCCAAGACATTAAATACATATATACTTATTAACACAGATGTCCTCACTGAATTGTTTGTAATTAGTCCTTAATCTGAAATCCTTAAGTAATTCACAATGATATATAAAATATAACAGTGAAGCTGACAGATATTATTACCTCAATAGAGACTGCATATTAAACCTTTCATTCAAATCTGTGGCAGAGCTATGAAGCCCACCACCTACTCTCAGCTCTTTGGAACAAGCTCTCCCCATTCAGAAATATATTTTGCCTGCTTATCGTCTCCTACCGATTTAGTTTGCTAAGTACTTTTTCCCAATTCCTTTCTTCCAAATACATTGTAACGTGTCTAGCACACTGTAGTTTTTTAAGCACTTGAGTAGTCAATGCACACGTATAATTCAGTTTTCAAAGTCATAACATGCCTTGAGGGATGTGAAAGGTGTTAGGAAAAATAAATAAGGCAGCAAGAGTTTTTGGTTCAGCCAACCAGCCTTAAGTTACATTTTTCTAAGTATTTCTGTGTATTCGCAGCCACTTTTAAGTATGTGTGAAAAGCACAGAAACAATAAGGAATCTGTAGTTTTTCAGTAAGCCATGAAAACCTCTGGAGCTCTCTGGTGTAAATGCAGAGGAGTAATGGGTGAGGTAGAAAGATGGTCACCTTCTTACTACTAACTGGATTTGGGTGTTCAGCTCACTTAAGCTCTGGAGTAACAACTTACTTCAGTGGCTAAAACAAAACCAATATTTAACAAACTCAACACATTTATAACAAAAGCTGCTGAAAGCACTGGCAGAGGAAGGCCAAAAATTATCTGAAAGTTAGAGACTGTACAAATTATTCTTTAAAACCCTGTTATAAGGATATTGCCAGCATTCTTCAAAAATAAAAGGCTGACATCTTATTTGTTCAGCTTGCACTCTGCATGTCTAGATGGTTACAAAACCAAACAATGACATGTTAAATATTTTTTCCTACAGTTTTTTATTTTAAGAAGAGTTTTCTGAGGGATGCAACTGCCTTGTAAGTGAAACATCTCCAAAACAACCCCCCAAAAATTGCAGAAAAACAAGGAGGGATGAAGGAAAAAGACAAGCTTAGATGTTCAAAATATTGCTATTACTAAGAATATCAAGGCAAAAACTGAAGGGATAAATTGAAGGTATGCTCAGTGCTCAAAGCACATTTCTGAAATACAAGATAACAATTTGTCTGAGAACATCTTTTCTTTATATCTACCTCAGAGGGTTGTAAGATTATTAATCTTCAGAGCACAAAACACTGCAAAACTACAATTCCCGATGTACCCTGCAGCCCATTAAATTATCTCAAGCACATGAGTCCTTGCTAAGAGGAGGCAGGTTAGTTTTAAGAAAACATAAACCTAACTCTACTGTGCAGTTCTCAACTCTTACTGTCTGGACATGTATTTTCCCTGTGCTCTATTCTTCTTGCAGAAAAAGAGGTAGAGAATTAATCAACTGAGAGAGGATGAATAATATTTTTGGTTTCCTGCGAAAGAACAAACTCACAATGATATTTCAAAAAACGTAACTGCTTCTGGAAAGGATTTTGGCAATGCCTTCAACACAATCCTATATGGTATCAAAACAGTAACCTCAGAGCAAAAGGGTATGTTACAAAAGGATTCCACTATCCCCCAAAATGCTGACCAACAGAAGAAAAAACCCACAAGCTCAAGTAATGAAGTGGCACCTGCAAACAGGAATAAAACTTTGCTGCTCTAGCTCAGAAAACAGGATCCATCCAGGACAAATCTGTGTTTCTCTTCTCTGAGTTTACAACTGTACCTGTGGTCCTGCACTCTGAAGCAGCTTTTACAGACAGGGAAAATGTCCCATCTACTGCTGTAAAAGAAAGCATGCACATGGCACACACATGCATTCATACATAAGGATACACAGGTGCATTCTTTCCAGGCCTGAGGTCACAGCTACCACACCAGGGGTTGATATCACATTACGATTATGACTAACAGGGTGCAACTTCAGCTGAAGCACCTCTGCCACATGGTTTTCCAGAAGGTTAAATGAGGGGGAAAAGGGAGCTGGTTAGGGGGAAATGTTTTATCCCCATGAGGTGGTTTGGCTGAGCTTCTTGACCTCAGCTATGCCCCACTGCCGGACTCCTCCACCCCACTCTCCAAGCTCAGGCAACTCAAACAAGTGCATTAATAGATGGAGCAGAGGGATGCCCAGACCACATATGCAGAAGAGGCCCTGGAAGTACCAACCTGCCACCAAAACCTCCATGGTGTCCACTGGTGCTAGAAAAGATGCTCCCACATGCACTGAAAGCAAAGATCCCTCCAGTGTAAGCCACAAGAACGCATAAATCATCATGTAAAAGTAACTAATTAAATGTATTGCATCCCCTGCTTCAGCAGCAGAAGAAAAAGAAATAACAAAACACATTGTACAAAAGACCACTGTTACTCTCTAGAAAAGTGGCAAAGATGGATTGGGAAGCACGCAGGGGAAGTGCCTGCCACCCCACAGAGAGGACAAGGGGGTCTCACCCAAGAGGCAGCCAACACCAGTTTGTTCCACCAGGGCCCCAGTGGGTCAAAACAAGTCGTGTAATAAACTCTACCTCACAGGAGATAGATATCTGGACCTTTGTGCCAGTTCCAGTACCCACCCCATTACCATATTAACCAGCGGGGAGGAGGCAGATAACACACACCAAATTTACTGCCTGGTAGTGTAAAACCATTAATTTATCTTACAGCTATTTTACTGGTACAACCCCTGCTCTATAACGGCGCTCTTCTCCTGACTATGAGAAATTATTGGGCAGTTTGTGCTAACTGCTTTCCTGTCATGTTTCATTTCCAAACACCATCTTCTGTCAGTTTATTCCCATTCAACCCAAAGTGACCGTCAGCATGAATACAGATGATCTGTTCATTTTTATAATGGTCTAATTTTTGAGAGCAGTCTCTACCTCTCCTACTCCTTGAACTTAAAAGACTAACCAAACCCAACAAAACAACAGCAACACAAGAAAAAAAAAAGGAAAAAAAAAGAAAGAAACAAAGAAAAACCCCACCAAATCACTAGTAGATTAAACCTGATCATTACATGTCATTGACCTATTTGTATTTCACTTTGAGAAAAGACAAGAAACGTGGAAAATAGAAAACAACCAACCAAACAAAAGGGGGAAAACTCAACCAAATTCAAAATCAACCCACCTTTACAATGTTTTATCTGCATATAAACAGTTTGTACCATAAATAGGCAAATTCTGGTTTTATATTCCTGCTTATTCTACTAATTTTAGCATTTTACCAAGAGGTGAGGCCCTTCTTGAGGGGCTGAACCCTCCCCTCCTAGCACCCACAAACTTGCATCTGCACTGGAAACACTCTTGAAAGGCAGCAAAATCAAGCAAAGACTGGGGGGAGGCATGGGAGGGTTAAAAGAAAATAAGGAATCCCTGGAAATGGTCCTGCGCTGCAATTATGTAACTCAATATCAAAGGTGCGAAAGCTAGAATGAAAATATTTGATGTGACAGCTCTTCACCTCAGTTGTAGCATGCCCTATCTAAATAGCAGGAGAGCAGATGGTAATTTTCAAGCACATTTAGACCAGAATGCAAGCGATACTTAAAAATAAATACATAAATAAACAAATAACAGCACACATGGAATAAATAAAGCAAAGCGTGTTTAGGGGGAGTGTGTGTCTTACCAGGCTAACCAATATCGCTGGGGAAAAAAATACTACCACTGCACACACAGTCGTACAAGCCCTTCTTCAGATCTGACATGTACAATTTATTTCTCAGCTTAAACCACTGACTTGTGGAGCAACACAAAGATGCATGCACTTGTCCTGGCAAGAGCTTTCAAAGTTCATTGGTATTAAATCTGCAGCCCAGTAAGCTGTGAAAACTCTGTCCTTTCAAATGAAGCAGCTTTTGAACACTTGCTTTGAAAATTTTAAGTGAATAAGTAGACTGCATAAAATTTGTTCAAACACCCACCACTACCTAGAGATTTATGCAAACGTCAGATGCACCCTCAAACTCCAAGTTATTTTGATGATAAGAAGCAATAAATCATTTTAGCATTAATAAAGACTCGTTTCAAAATGCTGCTTGCTTGCTCCACAGATAATTCTGAATAGTCTTCCAACTGTCTAATCAAATAAATCAATATCTGGGGTCATGACAGAGGGGGATTTGTGAACTATACATGCTCTGTATTTAATTGTCATAGCAAATCCCAGATTTAAAGCATCACTACAGCTGACAGAGCTGAGAACAGCCAGTGCTGTGACTAAGAGTGGCGCCTACTACTGCCCAGGAATCCATGCCATCAGGATGTTTCTGGATATGGAGATATAAATACCCCCGTATATATGTATATGTATACATAATATATTTATGTATACCTGTGTGTATACATTACATCAAAGACAAAATCTAACAAAATTGAAGTGAAGAGAGAGGACAAAAACATATAGTGAATTGTTTCCAAGCATCTACTGTTCACCAGTATGGCTGGTAGAAAAGAATGCCCACACTTACTTTTCCCAGTTCTCCTCATCTATACAGTAGCCAAGACATCTTTCTGCTGGTCATCTTTTCTATTCTGTTCTATTCTAAAAGGTCACAACCAACACCTGACAACTAAATGGAAACTGTTACAAATTTTAAGTTGTTGTGCTTTTAAGGAAAAAACACACCAGTTTGCTCATTTAAATAAAACTTTTAACACTGCTTTTACACATGCTATTTTAACAAGCTACATGTATATACAGCCCACTCCAGTATACCAATCTTTCGGGGTTACAATAACATCCTAAGTCAGTAAATCATGAAAGAAAACATATAACTAATTGTGCCTGAATAAACCAGCGAGCACTTTCACCTCAATAATCTTGACGTTAATTATTCCAAAGCCCTGACGCTTCATCCAGAGCAGAAGCACCTAAAATTAAAGAGTTTCTCCTGCCTGCATAGCTATGTATCCTATCTGTGCTCTTGTCAGTTCAGGTCACAGTCACTGCAACATTCTTCTTGATGCAGTCACACCAGCTCTGTACCCCACTGTCCTATACTCCTGCAGACACCTATCTGACTGTGTTGGCCATATCATCCCTTGTGTACGTCTCTGTTGGCTTCCGCTTTCCCTGTTCATACTAACTTTTAAAGGCCTCCCCCACCTCATCTCCAGACCTTCTCCTATGATACCACCCAATTAAGCATGAGGTGGTACATAAAACAGCAAACCCCCACTACTCTGAAACCAAATCTAGAACCCTGGTGCCAGAGGGAGGCACTTTCTCATGATGGCATTATGGCACATTTGACCTGACATCAACTGAGACTGAAAAGATTTCATGACTTGACTGCATTAATGGGGAAGCCAAAATCAAATTAAGTGCTGAGATAAAAGCAATTAATTGTTGCATCTACAGCATGAGTGTTTCCACCTGATGTGTAAGAGCACATTTGTTCATAGCAAGGTAGAACTCCAGCACACTGAAAACTCAGATTTCACTTCCATATTTTGCAAGAACACCATTTCTGCTCAATAAACACGATCTGGATAAAACGCTACTAAAATGCAGCACCAGGTAGGTATTTTATCATTTATTTGCAAGTATCATACGTTTTATAATAAATTAGCATAACAGTTCAGCAGCAGAGTCAAAATTTGCACCCAAGCATCCTAATTACCAGGATTCTTTCTATATTCCAATTCTGAAGTGTTATCTCATTTGCTCATTAGTATGTAGTATACATGCATTACTAAAAGCACACAAAACTGAAATTATCATAAATATGTAACTACAGTTACATTTCGATTAGGTTTACCAAAATTTGAAAAAAAACCTGAACTATAAAATGCAAAACTCACATGTAAAATTGTAAGAAATTGTGTCTTAAGTTCAATTTATTCTCCAAAATACCACAAAAATTTCTGAAGTGAAGATTTGTATTTTATATAAAAAGTAGTAATAACGGTGTATTCATTGTCTAGCAGAACTAGAGGTTACTATCTGAACTAACTTGAGTGCATTGTAACATGGCTCCCAGGTATTAAAAAAATATAAAGCCATTTATTAGGTATTAAGAGAGCCAGACTAAATTGATATGATTAAATCACAGTTTAATACAGTGTATAGTTTTATGAATTTGTTTAACTTGCTTCCTTGTGGTCAGTTTTGGAAAGTAAACTGTTAATCAATCAGTGTTAAGACCCTTACTCTCAAAGCACATCAAGAGAGGGAATAGATATACAGAAGTGCTTAATATGGGCACACTCACACACATCCTCACATGGAAATCCAGTAAGGTAAGCTTTTCTTTATTTGTATGTTTTTGATTTCACAACAAGCAGTGACAATGGCTAAACAACATACAAAATGCAAAAATCATTCTCCAGAAGTCCCTCATGCAAATGCTATAAAACATAGCTACAAGTCCGCACCTGACCTCCTTTCTTTGGAGAAACACTGAGTAACCTTCAGTGGGACATGTTTGGAACACAACAAAAAAACACCTCAAAAAAAAAAAAAAAAAAAAAAGAGCTTCACTGTTTAAATAGGCTTTAAAAGAGCTGGACCAAGTCAAATTCAGGAGATAAACTTGTGTGTGTCCCATTCACAGCCTCCTATTCAGAAGCTCTCCCTATGAGCTATGGTGAATCAGTGCTTCTCACAGCCATGCTTGCTCCTGCTGTGGAGACCACGGCAGCCCACAGGCTTTCCTGCCAGCTTGCCGCCTTCTTAAAAGTAAGTTTCTTTTCTGCACGATGGAGGTGCAATTCTGCATGATTCCAAGCAAGACAAAAAATACCATTTCCATGTCTTCTGAACTCCTACAGTTTACATGTGGTATTTTAGAAGAAGTAAGAATACCTTCCATCTCCAGAAGGTGTTTTCATACCTTCTATGTGCATTTCAAGTTGCCTGATGGGAAACATCTTGGGCTGAGAGAACGCACCTCCACAAAAAGCACTCACTTCGTCAGAATTAAGAACCACTGTACAGTTTTTTTAGTAATTAAAGTTCCTGGTTTCTGAAGGCATAACAATGTGGTACGGGTTTACTAAACTGACAACACTGTTGGAAGATGAGATTCACTACAGGAAGAAAAACAAATACTCTGATTGCAATAAGGCAGAAGGAAAGAGATTTCATGTTTACGTCACTCAATACTTTAAAGACCAAGTTAATTTTCAGATCTTTGGGGGTTGATTGTTTGAAGACGTACTGCAACACCTGAAGGACACAGCAAGCCTTACATGGTATCCGCACATAGCCACAGTTCTCCAGTCAATGGGCCTTCCTTGCCTGTGAAAGTACAGCCCATGCTATATACCTGTGCACTGGACTGAAAAATTCTTTAAAATTTCTGTTCCATATATTCAGTTATACACGGGTTCAGGCCAAGAGACCTGAATTACCTTCTTTTAACCTAAAAGGTTATTCAGTTCTTTGGAGTTCTTACTATTACCACATTCTCCAGTTCACTCTATGCATCCTAATTCTTTATATGAGCAACATCTCCAACTAGCCATTTTGAAGGACCAAAAACCTGATGCAGTTTGCCAGTATCATTTTCTTTTACTCAGCCAGATATCATATTAATGCTTTTAAACTGTAGGATTGCACAAGGAACTTGCATTCAACTGATTATCTACCATGACCTTCAAAGCTTTCTCTGTCAATGCTTTTCCAGAAGAAAACAATATCCTGTAAGCGAGAGCTGCATTTTAGTTCCTAGATCACAATGGATTCATTCAAACCAGAGTACTCTATATAAATCTAGTCTTATCTTCATTTAAACTGGCAAACAGGAAAATCTGGTATGAGTAATATATTTTAATCTTGTATTGCATTAATTATTTTTTTGTTATTATTTTAAAGAAAAGTTTAATCTCACTGATTGGTAACTATTCTGTTTTGGTTTATTATTAGCTCTAGATTTCACTATGCTTTTTTACTATGCTTGGCAAGCCTTTTTGCTAACCAGAAAAACGTATTTAAATGTCCACACACACTTATTTAAGCAATTATGTATTCGAACAAATATTTATTCAGTTCTTAAGTTTAACATGCTTATTATATTATAAAAGTGGCAAACAGAACACTTCTTTCTTACCAGACCATTTTTTTTTAAATTCACAATTAGTGCTCATTTATAGTTGAAGGAATTTTACTCCTTCTAAAACAGGTCCTCATTCGTTAAGGAAAGCACTTAAATAAATTTGATACGCATTCAAAATATTCTTTATAAACAAAAAAAAAGAAATTGTTTCAAGAAGCGAAGCTTCTAGTTCTAAAATTCTGACAGATGCTGGAGACAGAAAAAGCAGGACAGGACTAACTTTTTCTTCAATTATTTGTTTAGTAAAAAACCTTTAAGCCATTCCAAGCGTCATCTACAGAGGAAAAAAAAATCCCTCCCAACCTATTTAGCTCATGACCATTTCCATCTTTTGTGTTGCTGTCCCTCCGAAAGCAATAGACAAGTGTTTGTATATGTAAACAATATATCTACCAATCTATATCCACCCATGCTCACAGATTTTATGTTGTTGCTTATTTGAGCTCAGCTCTTTCTGCATACAACTTAGTTAAATCAAGCTATAGTCTTTACAACTAAAAAACCACCAATTTACTTCTGTAACTAGTTCTTCTTTATCTGCTTCTGAATTCTCCAGTGTGAGATACAGTGTTTTTCCAGAAAAATTGCTGCCTGCATTTACACACAGTTAGTTTTTAACACAAATTCCTAAGGGTTCAGTGCTGGCAGCAGGTGGTGGTCAGTCTCTGTACCCTGCTGCTCTCCCCAGTGCAGCTGACATTCTTAAAGGACTGGTCATCTTGCTTTTACTTTATTTCAGTGCTCTCTAGTGTGTACTAGCTAGTATCCTCACCTCCTGCCTTCTCAGCCAGGACAGTAACTTAGAAGCATTTAAAATCATTTGCTTTTGAGTACTCAGTTACTCAGAAATACATAATGTTCTTGATATAGAGTACCACTTTCCCTCCCCTTCTACCCATTCAATTCTCTCTAAATAGGTTATAAGCATTTACTTTAACATTCTAATCCTGTGAACCTTCCCACTAGATTTCAAGTAATACCAAGTAGATAAAATTTATAATTGTAAATGAGAAATTTTAGCTCCTCTTGTTTATTATCCTGGTTGCCAGCACTAGAGTATAGGCAATTAAATGTGGTGTGGGGGGCTCTGTGTCATGTTTGGTTCCTTGATCACTTCTGTTCACAAAACATTTCAATGTGTGCTTACATGTTCCTGTAATCTTATTCTTCACCCTCACTGCCCCAGTTCTGAGCTCTTCCACCAACCCAAGCCAAAGTGACCCCAAGAAATCACTTCTCTGCTAACTACAGGGAGCTCAGCCAAAGAACATGCTCCCTTCCCTTTGAAGAAAATAACCAGCTTCTCCAAAACACCAACAGCTTTCTACACACCAAATTATTCACCCTACCAGCAGGTCACTTCCAGGATCTTTGTTTCTGTACTGCTTATTGGGAAAAGGCCTTTTGAGCACATCAGCTGGATAAAGAGGCTTTTAAAAAGCTTCTGCCTCCTGGCAACTTGCATCAAAACCCTACCTTACTAATGTGAATTCTTCCACCAAAGCTGACTGACAGACAAATGTGGCTGGGGGAAAGGGAAAAGGGGAAGAGGGGAGGTGCTAGGTTTCTTGCACTAAATGGAAAAGGTGGGTTTTCCTCTACCTCATGGGATGTTCTGAAACCTCAGAATGTCCCTTGGTCATCATGTTCTGGGAATCTCTGCAGCCTCAAAATTGTGAGCCATATTTTCCCTTCTTTATGTCAGAAAAGTCCTGTTGAGGTGTATTTTCTGGTCAGTGGAACAATTCAAGCTTCAAAATTTCAAAGTTCTCCAATCCTACAGCATAGATTTAGTCTGTTTATTTCTGATACCCTGAAAATTCTGAGTTAGTCAGCCATTTTGTTCTATACGAAAAAAAAAAAAAAAGGAAATTACTGCTTCAATATGCAATATGGTTTCGATTCTAAATCAGTGGCACTGTAGGGTGTCCAAAAGTCCAGGCAAAGACACTAAACCACAGTAGCCAGCCACGTACCATTACCAGCTGTGTTCAGGAGAAAGATTATCAACATTTTTTTTTTTTAAGATTTGCATCTGCACACTTATTTTCACGTGGTAACTCTTTTATCAATAGTTATCATCAAATCACATCTTCATCCGAATGACTGCTTCGGCAAGATGTATTTTTTGGTAATACAGGCCCAGATTTTCCACAGCCCTACTGTCACTACATTTACTTTATCAGCTCATAACCGCTGCAGTTTTCCACTAACTCACCCTGTGAAGGGACAGGCTGCTGCAGGAAGGGCTGGTAGCCTCGCTCCCCCACCTGAATGGGAAGCCTCCTGTGCCTCCAGTTGGAAGCTGCAGTGGTAAGGGCAAAACTGACATGAACAGCAAGCAAGACCTTAGTCAAATTTCACTAAATATCATGGAAACCAATAGGAGAGGTAACAGCTAGTGGTGGCCTTCCTGAACACAAAGAGGGTTTGGAAGGGAGCCCCCCCGCAATACAGTTTCCTCAGCTAGTAGGGAGAGTAAGCAGAAGACTGAACAAGCATCTGTAACACCTCTATCCAGAACAGGTTTCAGGCTTTCATTATTCACTTAATTTTCCATGAGCAAATACAGTGTAACAAACAATATTAACGTAGCAATAAGGACAAATATGTACACCTCTGCTTCAGCTGACAAATATATTTGCAAGGCTCATTTCACCTGCAGCTAAACAGAGAAAGTTGCCCCAAGACAAGGAATCTCACAGAAGAGAAAAAAGACAAGAAAAATCCCTCAAGGCAACCACACACAACTATGCTGTTATATGTTGCTTGCTCCAATAAGCACTTAGACTGACTGCAACCACAGGAAAAATTATGGGACAAGAGTGAATTCACATCCTTTCAAGGAGTCCTGCCACCCAATTCATTCTGCCTTTTTTCAGCACAATTGGGATTTTCACAGCATATCACATTCTGGTGTCTGAATATCTCAATTCCAAAACAAGATGTTAACAGCGTAGATAAAGAACTCCAGCAAGCACACAAAACCAAGACTATGCTTTTTTCAACCACTGTTCAATTATCAGCTAGAATCTCTTGCCAAGTGTATGAAAATAACAAAGAAAAGGCATCTATTTTTCAGGAAAATATTAAGTCTTAGTTTTCTTATTGCATCTTTTAGGTAAACCATTCACAATGTTTGTTTTCCATTGTAATTTCACATACTGCACACCAGGTGTGTTAGTAGATGAACAGCACCATTGAAAGCAACACAAGGACAAGAAACATTTCATTTCAAAAACAAAGACAAAGCAATAAAAATGTGTGGATTTATGTTAGATTCAGTAAAAATATCTCCAGGCTAATCACGAACTGTTAGAGCATTCTCAGTATTTCCCACTGCTATGGTCTTACTTTAATGGGGGAGGAAAAAAGGGAAAAAAAGAAAAAAGCTGTGATTCAAAATGGAAGTTCAGTAATTATTCACAGCCCAGTATGTAATCGGCAAAATGACTGGCAAAGCTCTTAACACATCAGCTCAGATGTATGTAAGCAAGGCATTCCTTCCCCGCGGTAGGCAGCCCCATGTCAAGCAGCTATGTGCTAGAACTTGTCCTATGCTACCTGTTCAAAGGAAACTGTGCAAGAATATTTCAAGCTCTGACAGATACCACTTTGTGCAAAAACATCCACAGGAGTATTACAAAAAAAGACAGCACTGATGTTTCAGCAACCCCTGTGTCAAGAAAGGTGCTCTCCTGCATTTTTATTGACATGAAGGAAGCAGTTCCTTCTCTACAAGTCCCAGGCTCCTTTCCATGCCTTTTACCGAACTCTTACGTAAGACTTTGCACCCACCTTTTTCAGAGATGGTACCGAAAATGCCAAATAATCTGCAAAATTTCGCATCTCTAAGACAGCGAAAAGTACTCAACAAACCCACAATACATTTAAAAACTATCGTTTGCAGCATTTCATTCCTGCACTACAGGATTAACAACTAAATGCCAAAGCGTCCTTTCTTTTGGCAAATATTTATTAAAATATTGAGATCACTTAAGTTTATTACCTGAAAGGATTCAGGACACAGCCATTCCTGCCTATATCTGGAAGTGGAATACAGGTCGGGTCCATATATAAAAAATACTTTTCAAGTAAAAACATATTTTCTCCACTAAGCACAACATCACACGTAACATGGATCCTTCCATATTCTTACAAACAACAGCCTTACAACCAGTTAACTTTTTGTTGTTGGTTTTTTTAACCACATTTACAGAGAGCTGAAGGTTCAGACTTCCTGCAAGTAAGTCTAAAGCAACTCCAGTAAAAACACAACTCCTCACACATAAACAGGGTTCTGATATTTAGTCAAGCTTTTATTCTGCTTTACAGAATATTGATGCACACCAAGAACAGGAACATATTTTTAGTCAGTTCTACATGTGAAACACAAAAATGGGATGACAGAACACAAGAGAGAAAGAAGACAGAACAGCCTACACCCAATACACCCTAAGTATATCTGATCTTTTCCGGGAAATTCTTCAATTACTTTTTGTGGTTATGCTCCTCTTGTAACCCCAGTATTACAGGCCTAAAGGAATATTAGAAAACATTTTTTTTCTTGTAATGTATAAAATCAAAGAAGGAAAGGCCAAGTACCCCATACAGTCTTGGCATTTACTGAATCTACTCTTCACCACTTGCTGCAAGACTGCAAATTTACTCAGGTCATAAAACAAGCTCCAATTTGAGAAGGATGCATGGGATTTCTCACAGCATCACCTCAGAGGACTGAAAATCCACCTGTCTGCTCTCCAGTATCAGATAGGATTTTTTTCTTTGGTGAACACAAGGTCTAAAGTATCATTTTCTGCAGAACTTAAGGTTCATTTCAGAAATAATAGTTTCCTCCCTAAAATAACTTTCCAAGCATAAAAGGGCCATAAATCTATTAAGTACACACTTCCTAAATCTGCAGGGGGATATCTTGGCCTCTGATTTTCTTCAGTTTTGCCAACACGCAATAAAATGAAACCAATGAAAAACATAAACCGCTCAATTTGCATCTGTCCTTTTAAACACTCTCCAGTACGGTGGAAGAGTCAAAACACACACAAATTTTCAATGCTGCCAGCTGAGAAAGTTAGGAGAGACAGCAGAGGCGAACAGTAGAGTTTCTGAGGAGGGACAGGAGGACCTTAAAGCAGAGGTCCTTGCTGAGCAGCTCTGCCTGCTTCCTCCATGCACAGGCTCAATCTGTTCTTGGCATGGACTCTTACATATTTGTTTCTACTAAGCACCACTTGCACAGCATGAAACAGTTCAGAGAGAGACACAATCCTGTGAAAAGAACAAGGTGGTTTTGCTAACTTGTCCTGTAAAGCACGTCTTTGTCAACATGGTCTGTAAAACACACATGTACATAGACTCCAGATAACTAATGTTACTTCTATAATTAAAACAACATCTTCCCTAAGTGGTCATATAAACCTTGTTTATTTTGATTGGACTCTTGTCTCAAAAGGCAAGTTATATTAGTTTGCCAAGAAATATGCAGAAATCTCTTCACCACTGTTCTGTGAAAGAAACTAACAGCAAATACGTAATTTGTTCCTCTGATGTATACAATACTAAATCCACTCACTTTTCAAAAGGTATATTTGAATATAAAATTCAAATATATTTTCTAATAATGTCCAGTCATTGAACTGTTTGTTATCTGATACATGTATTGCTTTTACACTCAAATGCAAAAAGCATTACTAAGAAACAATGTTCAGAAGAGGAGGAAAAAATGGAGCGTACAAAGAAATAAAACAGACATTGATTTTTCTCCTTGTTACTCTTCCCCACCCCCAAAAGACATTATGAGATTCAGAGATGAAATACGTATCAGCAAGGATGCAAGCATTTAACACACTTGTTTTATTTTAGGCAAAGCAATGAAAAAGAAGCACAAATACCAGAGAAGCACCCAAAAATGGGGTCAAATCCAAGCCAGCAGAAGAGTAAAAGCCTACAGAGATTGCATGAGCTGTAGATTTAAGTTATTCCTTAAATTCTTAAATCATTCTTTTATAAGTCTTGAGAAACAACAAAACATCATAAAGTATTTACATTATCATCTTTATATGTGCCCATATATAACTACTAAGTTAGAATAGTTATAATGAGCAATGCAATATGTAAACAAACATGAGTTTTAGAAAAAAATACCTACAGAGAGTAAAAATAGCCTTTAACATATTTAAGATTTTTTTGGAAAGATTTTATGACTCATCTACTCCCACAAAAAGTCTTAATGTTCTAGGTGATAAAACAAGCAAAACTAAAGCAGGTTGCTGAGCAAGCTTGAATTATACTGCATGGAACTCATGTAATTTAAGACTGACTACCTTAAAAAGGTATGAAAAATGCTTTTGATTTTTTGCAGTACTTAACATGCTACTGTAAAACTCATTTTTGCATAAGTTTTGATGAAGTTAAATCTAACATAAATCTTAGTTTATCAAAAAAAAGCTGCTGTTAGCAACAGGATTCTAATCTTGAGTAACTGAAACATCAGGTATTTCTCGAAAGGTCTACTTTTCCAAGAAGAGAGTTAGCTGACTCTGTCCCAGGATGACCAAAGTAAAGGGTACCAATCTCATTTTGAAATTCTCTTCAATTGACTTAGAGGGTTAATTCTGCCTAGTCTGGTATCAACTAAAGACAAGTCACTCAACCCCAGCAACATGGCCCCAAAGTGAAACTGTAGCTCAAATGAAGTCACAACAAATTTCCCACTGATTTCAGGCAGGTTTCACCTTCTTATCTTCAGCCCTATTTTCAGCTGTGGGAAACACACTCCCTATTTTTCAAAAAGCACACTCTATTGCCTCCCTTGCTTCCTCTGAGCAAGTTCAACCTTACGGACAAATGATAGTATCTTCTGAGAAACTCATACCATGATTTAAAAAAAAACCAACATGCTGAGTTGCCCTAGGGAACATTTGGAAATATGGTTACAAAAATCTTATCATATGTATGCGTGATGGGTCAGGACATCATTTCAAAAGTTTTTGAGTGTCAGTTATTCTTTGATGAATCATCATCATCATCATGGCTAGGCTTCCCGAACGAAGATTCGGGAAGATGAATATTATTAAGAGAAAACTACTATGACTATTATACTAAGAGTAACAGTCCTTACCTACAATAAAACCCTCCTGGCACAGTCATTACATGGCAGCTGTTGAACAGAGTAATGCAGCAGCCTTTTCTTAAAGCAAGATGCTTATTTTACTTCAAATGTAAATAAACTCATGTCTCCTGCTGCCATGTAAAATGAGCTGTTCATAAGTAAATGACTTCGTACATTCCTAGTGAAGCAGCAAACAGCCCTCTGTTCTCCACTCCTGATCACCAAAATCTATTTCCTGCATAACTCCAGTACAGACTGCTAGCCAAGCTCCCAACAACAAAATAACTGCTGCTTCCTTTAACAGCAACCTTTTTCAGAACACCAACACAGAGAGCTTGCATGTTTTTCTCTCTCATGCCCCCACTTCCAAGCAGAACAACAAATGTGATTACAGTTATTAAATATTCCAACTGAATGACAATCATTTAGCAGTAACAAATACATTTTATTTGTCATAATACCTTGATGATTCTTGCACACTTTCTATACAAATGTTGACTGCCACTTACTCCAGTATAGGTGTAAAAATTAGCATTTACTGAACATCATGACATAGTAATTGAACAGACAAAAATGTCGACCCTGTCTCATTTCCGAGCTCTCATCAGCTGAAAGATCTGTTCTTTTCCCTTTTCAACTTCCATTTTTTCCGCATCGTTTCAAAGAAGTGATAGAAGCTACTGAAATGTTTCTATTTACCATAATAATGCAATTCCACTACTTTAGGGATTTTCTTTGGTAAACAATCTCAGATGACCAGCATTAAGATGAAGAGCTAAACCGCCATAAAGACCACAAACTTATGTCAAATTTGATTCCATGATTATCTGTAATCTGTGCTCACCTCCCTCTATAGAGCGAATTACACTCAATAGAAGGGATAATTCTAAAGGAGACAATACAACATAAAGCCTTATCCTGCCATGAACTAAAGTAGCAGCCTTTTTTTCAATTTAGTCAATGAGGCTTAGTATACCCAAAAGAAAGAACCATGCTAAACATTTTCCTACAGTCTGCACTAGCACAGTACTTAGCATTTTCCTAAATCTGAAATTTAAAAATCCCATTTCTTTACATGACAAAGAGCAGCAACTTTTCTTTGCAATTATTAACACTTGACCATCAAAAGACCCATTCTTAAAGATGACCTTACAAGGGAGACAACTAGCTGTGACTTCTTGTCCCTTTCTCTGGTTCAAGCTTTACATTCTCCAGGAAGCAGTAGTTCTACTTACTTTAGATTTTTTTTTTTTTTTCTGGAAGTTTAGAACAGTTCAACAGGGTGGCAGATATATCATTCAAAAAAAAAATTGTTCCTGAGGAATTATTTTAATTCAAAGTATTTACATGTTTTTAACAGAACAGGAAGTTGGAAAAAGATTAATCCTTTAGAGTTTCAACATTTCTGCTTTCCAGGAATTAACAAAGGAGGTCCATAATTTACTACTGACAGCTCCAGATAAATATCCAGTGAAAAAAGCAAACCAAAATAAATGAAACAAACAAACAAAAGCCCAAAATAAAACACACACACACACAAACCAACACCAAAACCAAAAGAAAAACAAATACCCCAAAAACCCTCAAGGTAAATCAAACAAAAATCTGGGAAAACATACTTCTGAAGCACATGCTGATCAAAGCCTCACACTCCCTTCTTATGTGTGTGCATCAAATGCGTCTATCAATCTTTAAGAAAAAGCAACACATCTCAACGTTTTGTCCTCTGCTGGTTGTTTTTGCCATTCAATCATATTGATTCATTCTCTGCTCTTACAAAATAAATAGACTAAGAAATGAAAACGCTGCTTATTTTCTGTGTCTGCTCCCTTAACCAAGACTAACATCAACTGTGCTAACACCTACTTAGCAGCACAAAAAACTGCAATGCATTCAATATCCTGTAGCTGGTGAGGGCAATCATACACACAGAGGACAACAAATGTATCACTTGACTAGTACTTGCTGTATGTATGCACCACACTTCAGGGTTCAGAGAAAAACATGACAGTAAGCCTCACTTTCTTGGCATACTCCAATCTTCTGGACTTAAAGTGATTTCAGAAAGTAACACACACACACAACCAGCCAACCAGTAGTAAACACGTGAGTTTGCTAGCTTTAAAACTCTGTCTGCCAAGCTAACAGCCAACTGATTTCTTTGGCGTAAATTCTACATTTCCAATCCAGGACATTACCCAATACGGGCACTGCAAACCCTCTCCTAAATGATGTAATCACACTGGTGCTGCTATAGTTCTGGTTGATTTGCAGTTTCCATTACAATAAATCCTTGCCGCATATTTCCAGAAGTTCTAGAATGTTTCTGCCCCTTTAAAAAAAAGGTATTCCAAGTTCAAACTTGCCACATAAGCCAAAACAAACAAAAAACCAAACAAAAGTATATATATTTTTTCCTTATGCCTCAAAATAATCTGTACATTAAAAAAGGAGGGAAAATGGAATGAATGCTTCTCTGAATATCTACAGTTCCATTCTTAAAACAATAAGGACACTGATAACATTTTTTAATTTTGCAAATCAAGAATATAAAAAAAATGTTAAAGGGACAAGAGATTAGCACCCTTTCATCTTAAAGTATTTATATAGCGAAAAAGGGAGAATGAATAGACAGAGGCTTAAGCCTCGTAACCGTCTTGCTACAAGCAGGCTCATGACTTCATGATCAGTACTAAAATGCTCCATTTTAAACAGCTATTAGGAATGGCTATTGTACATGTCCATGCAAATGTCTTTCCTAAAGAATTTACTATGCATTATAGCAACATGATCCTATTTACACAATAAGTTGTTGTTCCAGTCCATCAAGTACACAAGGAATTTTAATGGATGCTAAAAAAATCAATTAGGCAATGATCCTCTGATTAAACAGGCACATCACACCATTTAAATTCTTTCAAACATATTCATAAATCCAAAGCCTTCAAACTTTGCTGAAAACTTTCAAAATGTGTATGTGGATATTTCAAGTACATGATTTTTGAGTTTAATGGAATTCATCACAGAATAAGCATTACATGCTATTATCATGAAAAAGCAACACCATCAGATAATGGCAGGAAAAAAAACCCTTATTTTGATGGCTATTCTTAGGTATTTTTGTTTTTAGCAGAAATGTCTTTACAAAGCACCAGAAGGCTTTCCTACAGCACGTGGCACCAAAGGACAGAAACATTTTGAGGAGGCAATCGAACTAGAGCCAGAAGAAACTGATGAGGGCATCATCAATTGCTAGATGGAGGTCCAAAAAGGGTGGGAAGAGAAAAAGAAGTTAAATGAAAAGGAAAGTATTGTCTTTATAATCAGATATTATTATTCAGACAGTATTTCAATCATAGTGAAATGTATTGCAAAATCAAGCCTGAAGTTTGCAGGTGCCTGGTATCCCTGAATATTAGGATTTTCAATTCTGATATCATCTTTTCGTAATTCCAAGGGATATCTAACTGGAAGTTAGATCAGAAACTCAAAGTTAAACCTGAGAGTATGTTTTTTCTGCCTTCTGTTTCTACATACGTTCCCTGAAGTCCTGGGTAAGGAATGCTAATAATCCTAAAATTACATTCACCCCACGCAAACCAGGAGAGACAGTACCTGAGATGATGAGACAGTATTAAAGCCTTGTTGCAACTTGTGTTTCAATCATGCTGAAGACTGACAACATAAGCACAGGTCATCTTTCTCCCAGCTTTCCCTTGCCGCCTTCACCCCCTTTCCCACTACAGGTGGATGGGAAAGAAACAAAACCTCAAGTTTCCTTGGAATATAAAAATCCCTATGTAATTCATTCACCATATATATTTATGCATACTGACGAGAGATACATCAAGTATGCAATCCTATAAATTACACATATGACTCTTAGTATCACCTTCCTTTCCCATACCTCCCCTTTCATATAGGCATCAAATCAGCCCAAATCCTTTATATATTTATTTAACTCACACTGAGTTAACTGGACATGTCCTTAAAATTCTACAAAATGCTGCAGCATTCTTCAAAATGCTTAATATTTTGTCGCAGCAAGCTATCACCCATCTTCACATGACAAATCTAGATCTCTTTTGTAAAGTGTCAGAGAAAAAGGTGAAAATCTCAGGTTATCATTAGCTTTATCCCACATGTCTACTTTTATATCTCAATCCATTTATCTGTAGTTATATTAGTGCAAAGATATTGTCTCCATTTCAAATTTTGCTCCTCATGTATGGTTCAATGTGTTGTTCTGGGGTTCATCACTGGTAACTCATCAGAGATGAATTCCAAACCCAAACACTTAGGAGATCTGCTTTCTCTCTTCACAGTATCCCTTGCAGTCATGCCATAGAATATATCCCATACCTTCCATAATCACTTCAACATTCTGAGATTTCGGCACAGAGCATTAAGACAATCTGCAGGTTTATTTGCACCTTCCTGTTTGGTATCAAGCATGCCTAGACCAAGCAGCAGTTGTAAGAGAATGTCTGCAGCATTTTGTAGATAACCCTTTTACAACCGGTTATCAGGCTATGCTTGATATCTGTGCTGCAGATATGTAGACTGACTACACCTGATAACATTTCATCTTTTTCATCCTCTTTAATCTTTCACTGCTTATGCCAGAGGCCTCCCTTCCTGTGACAGAGCTCTTCCACCTCTGTGCTACAGGCTGGAACACACTATTCTCTGCTGCAGTATGACACAGATGAGCTAACTACATCAAGGTAATTATCTTCAATTCTACCATTTCCATTAATTTTAGCTCAATCTTTAGGGTGCTGTTTGTCATCTTTATTTTTTTCATTTGCAGTATCCTGCAGCAGAGCCTGCAAGTTAAAATCCATCGAGTCCCATAGTTCTAACCTCAAGCCACAATATTTGCTTACAAAGAGCCAGACTTAACATCTCAAGGTCTTCTTCAAAATTCAAAAATCTTCACAGTTTAACAGAGCCTTCTTGTTTCATCCAAGGAAACAGAACTGACACCCTCAGCTATCTTTGGACAACAGCGAACCATAATGTGAAATAAGAAAAACATCTCCCATTGATGTTTCCCACCCTTCCTACAGTATGGCACTTCCACCCTCCCACCTATCTACTCAATACTCTCTCTGCACAATACTTAAATCTGAGCACTGTATGTGTTTAAGGCCCAGTATTTTATAACCAATCAAGTTTTTTGAAGTGCCTTGCGCTTTTGATAAATTCAATGTGACACTGTAAAGGAGTCCAATTTCCAGAAAGTGCTGAGATTCATCTTCTGAAACTTCTGGCAATATTATTTATTTTATATATATGATATCTAGAAGTAGGTACATGCTACACAGTCAATTTTAACAAGCATAGCTGACTCTCCCTATTTAATATTCACATCACAGGAGTAAAAATCCAGCCAGGAATCAAACTGTGGCATCCTGTGCCAAAGACAACTTACCACTCAGCTGGTAAGTTGGCAATTCAATTTACAAACCTGCATTCCTGCATTCTAATCCTTTGTAGAAAGGTGGTAATATACGAGCAATATGAAAAGAACTGGATTCAGATCATTAGAGGTTCACGAACCAAACACACGAAGCCTTGGAGGCTGTCCAAAACAAAATCATGCCTAGGTGGTGATGTCCGTTCAATAAAAATCCAATGTCATAATTATCCTCTCGCTTTTTCCCCAAAGAGCATTAGTGCTCGGAGCTGCAGCTCAGCCGGTTACAGTAACGCTGAGGAGACGGACAGGGCCTGCAGCCAATGGCGGTGCCAGGTCACTGCCTGCTGACGGGTAATCTACAATTACCAAGCAATTAGCAAATGCAGTGAAAATTCAACACTCATCTCTGCGTAACACAGAATAACTCATTTTTAAATTAAATGTGTGTTTTAATAACTTCACTTTGGCTACAGCCACACAGAGAAAAATAAAGCCTCCTTTTTTCAATTTCTCCTCCCCTTTGCAACCGACAAAATGCTTTGCTATCTGAAACAAGCAACCAAATATATTGTTTGACATTTCTAAACTAAACAATCTCTTCCTCACCAGTAAGTATCTATTTAACAACAGAAAAGAACAAAAACTAAGACTGCTGCTAATGGTACTATACTATATTTGAAACTGTTATTTAGTTAGCTGCCTGATTAATATCTTGCCCTGCTGGATGGGTGATAACAAGAATTAGCCAGGCACCTATCTGCCAGGGAGTCCAAAATTTTCTTGTCTTTCTTCTCTATATTTAACAATAAGTGATATAAAAAAGTTAATCTGCAATCAATCAGTTGCACAAAACAAATGTCTTTTCCCAGTAATGATCAAGTTATTAATCTGTTGTGCTCACAGCACAGTGTAGAGCTCTCATCGCCTACACTCACATCCCTAATTTGAAAAAAAAAAAAAATTTAGCTAAACGTTAGCTTATTGATAATCTTGGTTTATCTCTCCCTCTAGAAAAACTGCTGTATCTTCCTTAGTATAGGGTATGCACATTAGGATTGACCTTCTTTAAAGGGGTAGGAAAAAGGCAGAAGAGGTCACCATCAACAGTGAAATGCAAGTAGATAAAAGGCGATTCTTACCTTTCTATACCCTCAGATAAAAAAAAAAAAAAATAAATCCTGACTTTAAAGAGCTGGTAATGGGAAAAACATAGGAAAAGCTACAGACTCCTATAGAAATGAGGAGAAAAAAAGAAAACCAACCACCACAACAACAAACAGCTGACATAAATATGTAAGGCTTTTGTATGCACTGGACAACACTAGCCTTGATGCACTGATGTCAGCCCTAGGTTTTCATCTTACATTTAAATGTATCTAAGCCAGAGAGAAAGAAAATATAAAAAAAACCCCAAAAAATCAAAAAAGCAAAGAAAATAACCAAAAAATATACAAGGCTACATGATGTCAATTGGGAAAAAAGGAAAACTCATGGCATTTGACATACTTCTCTCTCTCCAAAAAGATACCAGCAACGAACTAAATCCTTTTCTAATTGTATGGGATTTTGGAAAACATTCACACTGTAAACATAAATTTATTTAGTTTTAAAACAGTCCTCCATCCTCCTTCTGCACAAGAAATACTTATTAACGTGCTTTTTCTTTTGCACCCTCTATATTAACGAGGTGTCAGAAGGGAAGAGAAAGAGAGGAGGGAAACCAAAGCAACCCAGAAAAATCCTCCACAAACCTGTTGCTGTGGATACTGCATTCCTCCCATGGCTGCCGGGGCTCGGCCCTGCATTCCCACGGGATAGCGCTGGGGGCCAGGAGGGCCATAGGACTGCCCGGGGTAGGGGCTGCTCTGCTGTGCCTGAGAGTGAGGGTTATTGCCCATGCCGTACAGCTGCGGTCTCTTCATGACCATCGGATCCATTGGACTGCCCTGTTGATAAACACAAGCAAAAGAATATTTAAGACACGGAAAGGAAAAGGTCAGAATCATCGGGCTTATCGTGGGCAGACTATACACGTGTTTTCTCAGTGCTTTATACATCAAATATTGACTTGACTTACAAACTGGCAAAGTACCATAACCTGGTTCACATATTAATTAGATGAGGTTTTGAATGGTGATTTTTGGGACTTCCACCGCATTTAAAAAAAAACAAAAAAAACAAAAAAAAAAAGTTTTGCACTCAAGATTGTCTCTTACCCACAGATAAAGCAGAAAAACTGCAAATAAATTTCAGCTTAAAAAATAATTAAGTATACTGCTGTAAACTGACCAGCATTACTTTCTTCGATGATAAAACAAAAATAAAAACATAAATATATATCAAGAGACACAAATAATAGACAAGCCATTTAACCTTGAGAAAATGACTGTTTTCTTACAGCAAAAAAAGGGAAAGGAGAAAAGAGTTTCCAAGAAGCACAGTGCCTACAGAACACTGTATTTCAGTATTTTCATATTGTTATCGTGTGCACTAATAAGTTTTCAGATCAAAAGGCAAGTCATAACCCACATTTTACATGAAAGTTTATTTGCCTCCTTAACAGACCTCAGAAAATCCAAACTGCAACCGGTGATGGAGGGGGAGGGGAGGCAAGGGAGGGAAGTTTTATTTTTAGACTTTTTGGCAGCACTTACCAAGCACTGTAACAGTTTCAGGACAGGTGTCAACCATTGTGTAGTATTACTCTCATGTTTTATTACTGAGGACTAACTGAACCAGAAAAAATATCATACTTCATCAAGCGCAGCACTGTATTGTTAATATGACATCCATTTTTTAATTCCCGAGTGCTAGTTATATTCATGGAAGAAAACTGAGGTCAGGGGGAGGGAGAAGTTTTTTAAAAGCCTATCACAATTTCATCTTCATGAAAGAGACATATCCCCCCCTCTTCCTCCTAAGAAAAAAAGACATATTAATTCACCCCACCAGGAGCAGGGCTCCTTCCTGTAGCACATTTTGCACATGTTTTCCTGCAACGTACTGCTGATCAGTTTTATTTTAAAACCCCCTATGTAACACAACTTCTACAAGTCCTTTCTGGCTATTATATTCTGATGTAACAGTTATTATGACAATAACTAACATTTTCCACTCCCGTCCCTGTTTCTTCTCATTATTGCTCTGCATACTACTTTTTTTCCTCTAAACAATGTCCTCTCTAAAGTTGTCACTGCTCAACGAACTACTACTCTTTCCTTACTGCAAATAAAAAACCATCAAACCTCATCTTTTTCACTGGCTCTCTCAACCACTACCAATACCAACTTGCCAGGAATGTCATGCTAAACTAATAAAGTATTCCAAATGTGGGCACACTACATCTGAGGAGGTGGAAACAATAACCTCCTCCTCCTCACAGGACACCTCCATTCACTTCAGAAGAGGATCACCCTTTTTTTACACCATAGCAAACTGCAAAATCACTTCTAATTTTGGGTGAGTATTACTCAGCAATTTTCCCTTTATTATTTGCCTGTTCTGTAGCCAGAATAGAAGTTTCTATTTTTTGCCATTAAATGTCCCTGGGTAATTTCCTATTTATATTTCATTCTTTTCAAAATCAATCGTTCCCCAACCACTTCAGGTCACCTGACCCATAACAACATTCTCATTTTTTATTTTTGTTTTTTTAGGCCACCATGCACTCTCACCACAGTTTTAACACAGAGGCTAAGCAGATGAACTATAGATTTCTTGTTACAGTGTCCATGGGGACAACTTACATTTCCTCCTATAAATCATAATACTTTATCTATATTTATTTCTGTGTTTCAATGTTCATTCTGTTCATCACCTGTCATATTCATCTTCTCAAACACAAATCTTGTTGAAAGTGAGTCTCATGCTTCCTTCACAAGATTCTCACGAAGCCCAACAGTACTCTTCATTGCCACCATCTTCTGTTTCAGGGAATTATTTCCATGTCTCATCTTCAATAACATTTACTCAAATTCAAGTTTAATTAATTTTGAGTGTAGTATTTTCTGTTCCGCATCCAATTCTTAAATATCATTATAAACAATGCAGATAGCTACACAGCTAAAACAGTCTGACATTTTCCATTATTAACACTACTTTCAGGTGCATATAAACTTTGACAAACTTCAAGCATTTAGGCTGAAATTTTCCAGGCCATATGTATGCCTGAGGCTGAAATTCTCTGGAAAATTCAGCAGAAACAGTTCAGCTATGTCTAAGAATGAGGTCACAGAAAAATACATGGTTTATGTTCTCACATAAAACACTTGAAAATATGTCTTGAATACCAGGCAGAGAATTTTAATTTGCCAGGGTGACACTGGACATTCATGAAGGGTAAGGCTTGTTCCCCTGTCAGAGAGAGCACCTGAATGTCACCAGACTGGGAGCAGAGGAAGAAGAAACAGAAGCACAGGAGTGGCACGGCAAGGCTTCATCAGAGTTACTAAGTGTATGGAGGCAGCCTTGAATTTTCCAGAGAGAGGGACAATGGGTTAAAAAAAGCAGTGGAGACAGAAGTAAGGCAGGAAGAGCTGAAGGAGAGAAGAAGAAACAAGGTCAGGAGGTGACATGGATACAGGCCAAAGAGTCTGTCCTCTGGACTAGTGACCTCCAAGCAGCGGAACTTCTGCATGCATGTATGTTAGGAGAGTGAGCCTCACTGCCAATGCATCCTTCCTTCCCTTCTTCTCACCAGAGCTTGCCATCATTATGCTTCTCCTTGTCTTCTCCAGGTGAGCTCCTCCTCTTTCCCTCAGGTGACAGCACGCCAATTCAGACAGGTGAAGGGATAAAGATCCTGAGATATTGCTGTAACTCCAGTCACCGGGGGCTGCGGGTGACTCACACAACATTGAAATCGAGGGGGTTGTGGCTACTGGGTATGGGTAGCAAGGGACTTGGAGATACTCAGAACTTACTGTGCACAGTGCAAGTCAGGCATCCAGCGAAGGACAGGAGATAGTTGAACATGAGAGGGCTAGACTGAGAGAGCACTAAATACTCCTCCACAAATTACTGGGACAACCCCTAGAGTCCCACCCTAGCTGTCAGTGCTGCCTGTTCCCTCCTCCCTCCAAGGTCTCAGGGAAAGAACAAACAGTAGAGTGCTCTGATTGTCTCTAGGGTTGGAGAAAATGGACCCAGTGAGGAAATATCCCACGCACTGGCCCGTCCTTATGGAGACTGGCAAGTCACCACTGCTATTCCTGACTCCCTTCGGATTAGATCCCAGCCATCTGTGTGGTGAAGCTAAAGGTGAAGACATCTACCAGTGATTGTCAATATATTTCTGCAAGGCAAAACAAAACCAAGGAGCCAGGCAGAAATGGGCTCTACCTCTGCATCTACCACAGTATTTCACTAAAGCAAAAAAATTTCAAAATTTACCAATTTATTGCATCCTGGCTTGAAATTATGAGGCTTATATTGCAGGAATTGCTGTGTATCTACAACTGCAACTACTTTTAAATTTGATGAGAGATGTGCTCTGAAGGTGTTTCCAGAAGCTGTATGTTTTAAATAGTTGGACCTACAGCCCTCAAAACTAGGCCAAACTTTCTACAACAATGCCTCAGTTTCCCATCTGCAAAAATTTAAAAAATTGAAATAAAATTTTAAAAAATCATCTCTTCACACAGAGGTAATTTTAGAATTTAATATGTCCATAATCAATATCACTGCAAACTCTCTAACAAAAGAACAAATTTTGTTTTCAGAATAGTGTACAGTGAGAAAGACCTGCAGCCATACACTTAACAGAAAGAAAAAATTGCTGCTCATCAAATACTGTGTCCTTCCATATAGTGAAGGTAAAATTTCAAGGCAACTTTTCCCAAATTTAATTCATGTACATTTAATGCAATGCTTTAGCATTGTTTTGAACTTCCAGGTTTCATTTTTGTAGTAAGTGTTTCTCTCATCCATGACATTTTTGAGAAGTTATTTATAAGGAGCTGTTAATTGAGACAGGCATATTACAATCTTATCTGAAGGTTCCTTTAACGTTTATTGTTCCAGTATTTTCTTTAACATTGGTTCCAACAGTTTTCAAAGACAAGTTTTCGGTGACAGGATGATGATGACAAGCATCAACCTTTTCATGCTGCAGGGATCATAAGCCAACCCCTCCACACCTGCTCTCTAACATTTACCAAAAATTACAGCATTGTTTTAACTGCATCACATTCTTCTGAAACCACCGCACACGTTTGGCCATGAATGGATGATGTGTATATTTTCACATCTTCCATGCCTTTACTTAATTCTATTACATGCTGTACTGCAAAATTTTAATTACTTATTAAATTTTATTTTAGTATCATTGCAGTCATCAATATCCATTTGTTTCCTTTCCCTTCCTTTACAGAACCGTCCAGTTTTTCCTCTAGTGCTATTTTACTCCCAATATACACATTACCTTTTTACCAATTTATCTTGTGTTTGCTCATGTTATTTTTAACTGCCATATTATGCTAGGCAAGCCTAAATGGATTCTGCTTTTTGCTTCTTATTCCACACCTCCTCTTCAACTTGCCGCATTTCATTTAAACTTTGCGTAGATCTGCAGTTCCTCAAAATACCTCAGTCTTGTTCTTTGCTTCAGTCCACAGTAATGTTATAATTTATAACCCCTTTATTATATTGCCTATCTTGTGTCAGTATCAGATTCATTTGCACATGTACTATCAGGCTCTGTGAGAACAGAGCATTTCATAAGAGTTCTTGCCTATTATGTGCCTTGTGAGTACATTAAAACACCCAACAGAAGGTTTGCTAACGATTTCAATAGGGCCAAGGTTTTATTCCTGGTCTTTAGATTGACAGTCCAACCATTAAGGCAGGACACTGAAAAGCCTACACTGCCTACAAATAGTAACTGACAACATTTTTCTCTTACCTGCTCCTTTTTTAAATGTTTTGTGAAAAAGAATACATAAACTTGACATTCCTGCTATGCGCAGAAGTGAAAAAATTAATATTCTACACCCACTTGTAAATTCAGTATCACCACCACTTCTGCTCTCCTCCCATTCAAAACAATCAAATACATCACCTCAGCCTGAAGTACCCGGAGATTCCATTTTATCTTTTCTAAAGTGAGCAAAAAAAACCCACTACCATTTTCTCTTGCCATTTAACCAGTGTTTTCCTGGTTATTTCGTCTGCACTCAGGTCTGAGGCAGGTTGCACAACAGAGTAACTTGAGCAGCAGTCTGACCAAGATGTAACAGCTCTTCTTTTTAAGGCATTACTGATGTTATGTACACATTATATATATCCACTACTAAGTTATCAATTAGTGTTTCACCAAAATGTTTATTTGAAAGATGTTTATGAATATGAACAACACCAGTCACAGTCCCAAAATACAACTAACGTTTCCATTTAAAGATGCCACAAAGAACTCCCCCCACTGCAGTCTCAAGGCAGGGAGGAGTGGGAGACACTTTACTAAGGTCACAATGAGATTCAGATGTGAGGGTAGTGCTCTTATACAAGGCAGACAGAGCAATTCACTACAAGACAAGACTCTTCACATGAGAGATATAACTACTTTTCAAGTGAAAGTGTGCTTTTTTGTTTGTTTAAACAAAAAAAATTGAAAGAGGCATTGGTTTTGCTGACAACTGCAAATGCTGCGATTTAAAGCGACTATAAGCCACAGAGCATCCCAACTAATGCTCCATCATTTGTGCCTACAACAAAACAACATGAACTCAACACTCTCAAGTAGACTTCCCCTCAAACTTCTACAGCTACTGAATACAATAACTCTTCGTTTATTCATTCATCTGCAGCCAAAGCTTCTGTCTCTCCATACTAAAAAAAAAAAAAAAAAAAAAAAAAAGAAACTCCACCTCTGTATAAAAACAAAGCCTTGAAACCTCATAATAAAGACAGCTGACAATCAGTTACTGACATTCCAAGAAAGATGGGCATGGAGCTCACAACTCTAGGTCAGGCACCAAGTTACAAATTTATCACTACAGATAATCACAAGTATTCACTATAATACAATGACACAGCTGGCATGAGGACAGAACTGGAGAAAAGATAATCCATTCCTAGATAATGCCATCATTTGTATGAACATGTACAAGGACGCCTCAGCCAACATTTTTACACGACAAAAGTGGGAGTATCAAAACACAACTCTCGTTATGTGTTTAAATATCCATTTAAGAAAACTGCAACCAACTATTAAAAACGTATGAATGTACAACATTAAATTCTGACTTACATTAATAATAAAGTCCGAGAAGTGACTGGTGAACATGCTTCCTTATGTTTTTGAAATAGGAAATCTACTGTCTGTACTTAACTAAAATTTTTAATTAAAAAAGGCAGTTGCACAAACACAACAAGAAATAGGTAAAAACAAAAAGCCAAGTTCGACATAAGCCTATGATAAAAGACAATCCAGTGAATGAAGAAGCATACACTAGCAGAAGATGTAACAAAAATAGCCATTTTCCTTGTCTTAAAGGCTCTCCATACTGTCTGATTTCAGCTGCAGGCAGACATGACAAAGATTATTTCCCACTCAAAACAGAAAGTAATTAAAAAGGGGAAAGAAAAATCAAAGCTATGCCCCACAAAGAATCAACTACAACTGCCCTAGAACATTTACAAATAATTTATACAAGCAACTGTTTCTGCAGGATGGGGGAGAAAAATGCACTGGTTTTCAGTTTTCTTCTGGATCCTCTTTAATATAAGCCAAAAACTGGAAGGTCAGTGAGTCAGCCGTTCTCTGGTTATTATTTTGCACACAGATAAACCTAAACAACTACTGAAAGAACAACTCACAAAAAATATAGCAAAGAAACCTGTTTTTAAGTATACACAATCAAACTCTTCAGCTGCCACTACAAGTGCGTGCAAAGGTGAAGACAACATCAAAAAGCAATTATACACATTAACACATCATGATGGCCAAAACAATCCTAGGTTTCTGACAAGTTCACAGCTCAGAACTGCTGCCCTTCCAGTTGCCTTGTCTCTGCCAACTACTGACATACAGCTGATAGGTTGCTCTGAACTCAACCGAAGGTGTGTCATCTGTCCTCATCACACTTGAACACCCTTTCCTAATTCCAAACCTCTTCCAGGAAGTACTCGGGAATTATATTCCTGTTTCTAGATGTGTTTTCTCTAACTTGGATGCCCCATAGAGAGAAGACTTTTCTTTAGGCATGAAGAAGCTTTACTCTCCTCAGCATATTTGCAGCAATTTCTAATGCAGTAGGGTTCTTAAAGATATCTTCAGCGGTTCTTAAAGATATCTTCTAGCAAATGTATCTACAACTATAGGTGTCACTCATTCCAGCTGCTTTTCCTATGTGCTGCCAGACTGTGGCTACGCTTTAGTTACTTCCATCCACAGTCCAGCACCTGAATTTAAAACTGTCTGTGTCGGGTGGTTTTGCACCACTATGATAGCTTTGGCACTGGAGCACGTGAGACACATGGGCACAGCTCTCAGTCTACCATTTCTGCTATAGGAATAGCAACCTGCAGCAGGAGAGCAAGGCAGATAGCAAGGGAAAATAGTATCTCAAAAGTTCTCAGGCTAGATTTACCACTGGATGTCTCACAGCCCTAAGGTCTCCTCAGTAGCCAACACTACGGCTCAACAAGGAAGAGAAAATCCATTCATAAACCCAGAAAACTGTATGTTAAAAAAAGAAAAGCCCCACCCAGAATACCAGTTACTTCTATTTTGTCTGGCATTGAGGTTCTCAGCTTCCTAGACAAGTAAACACCTTCACTCACTGTGCATGCCTGCCATCTGGAACTCGAAAAAAAATTCCCTTACCTACTTTGTATAGCTCTTACACAAACACAGCGTTAGATGGACAGAAAAGGATGTACTAAAAATAGTGTCCCTCAGCCAAGGAACAGAGCACTGCCCTGAGTGGAACTAGGGGAGCTCTGCAGGAAGGCTCCCTGCAGAAAAGTATTGCAGGGAAATAGGAGGGGAAAATGCACAAAGTCCTGAATGTAAGTGATGGGGGTGGAAGAGATGTAAATGAAAGAAATCCCACCTCTACTTCAAATTTTAAAGAAAAATCTTCCTAAACCTAGTAAATATCCAAGTGAATCTGAATACACTTTTTCAGTCACTTGGCTTTATTCACAAAAATAAAATTAAACATCAGATGTATTTAATTGCTGGAGAGAACACTAGCTGAGAAAGTGACATTATGGACACTGCAGGAGGACAGGGTACCCAGAAAAAGGTATAACCAATTACATCTAGGTCACAAGCCAGAAGTACATACAATTAGCTGCACATTTTTTCCACTCCAAGTGTTATATATAGTTCTATATTAACACACACACACACACACACACAAAAAAAAAGGTATGCTGGTCATATATCCTCAGCATTTATGGTAAATTATTAATCAAGTCCCACCTGAAACAATTTGTTAAATTGATTTTAATCACTGGGCCTCTCATGTGAAGCTTTGTATAATCAGCATTTCATTTACAAAATTAATTGCCTGATTGATTCTCAAGAGGCAGTAGCTGTCATTACACTGCTGTCATAACTTTTGAGTAGGGGTGTCACAACACTGAATTCTGACAGTATGAAGAGCACTGCTATTTAAAAATTGAGGGTGGGGAGGTAGGGGGGAAACAAATACAGTGATTTCACAGAATTGCTCTTTAGCCCAATAGAATGTTAAAACCATTTCCCAGCAGTTTCAGCCAGCCTCCCCGTTTTCCATTCATTGAATAATGCACTACTCAGCTATTCAGTCTCTTTTCTTAGAGGCAGGTTCATTTAATTCAATTTTATCATAGTTGCGGTTGCATAAAATGAGTTTGTTGTTGAATATACAAAAGATTTAATCACAGGCCGCTCTTAAGGTTATTTGTAGAGCAGAGTTTGACTTTCAAACACATGGAACTTTTTTCCACATCCAAAACCTTCTGGAAAGCTATTTTCAATTAGATTTTGTTGTTGTTGTTGTTTCCAGACAAAGCAAAGCAAACCTTAACTTTACAGAACTTATCTAGGAGCTCCTTTAGAAAGCTTTTTTCCTCCCCCAGTATTTTAAGCTACGTATAAGCCTCGGAGCTCTGCCAAAGTTGGAAGCAAAGCTCCTATATTTGCTGTAGTTACTTCTATAGCCCATTGCTACTATATTCTTGGAAAAGACCAGTGCTCCAGAGAGGTGGCACAGCCAGTGGTTAGGGCACTGAGTCATAAGACAGGACTTCTATTCCTGGCTCAGCAGCTGACCTGCTATGCAAACACGAGCACAACACTTCACCTTTCTGTGACTGGGTTTTCATTCTCATAACAACAAGTATTACATGCACTTTTAACAGGGAAAGAGACATGAAGTCTTTGGGAAGATTGATGTCAGTTATTATCAACAAGAAACAAGACTAGGAGTCAGAGCGAGTAGGCTAAGGAAGAAACCCAAACCTCTAGAAGGTTCTGAAAAGCAGAAATTGCATCATAGGCTGTAAGAAGGTACTCTAAACTTTCAGAAACCTACTTTCGAGAGGAAAAAGGTGCCTGAAAACATCTTAAAAAGAAAACAAAACAAAAAAAAAGCCTTAAATTTCTGCTAGATCACTTGGAATAGTATTAATGTCTTTGGAAAAAAATCACCTATTTCTAAGATAAGATCAAAAATAAGCCCCCTCAACTGCTCAAATTCAACCTTATATACTAGATTTCATCAGGTGCTCCTGAAGGAAGCATATTTAAAATTTCTAAGCCATGCTTTGAGATTACACTATTACAAAAAAAAAAAAAAAAAAAAAAAAAAAAAAACAAATGACAACTCTTCAAAAACTGAATTATACTTACTGCTGGTATTTGTAATTGACCTCATCAGAATGCAATTCCAGAATAAATCAGAGAACACTGGAATCTACCAGATACTCTAGAAAACACTCTTCCTACCCCCCTACCTCTTATTCTCAACCCTGACTGCTGTCAAATATTATCTTCCACTCCTCTCTGCAAAGTGCCCTACCACTGCAGTGGCTTTATGCAATTTTGTTCACTTTTTGCAGGTGTCCAAGTTCACGATGAATAAAATCGGGGAGGGGGGAGACATGGACAGGGGGATACTAAAACAATTACCATTTAAAAAATCTGCAGGTTACAGGAAGAAAGAGGCACAAAAGGATAACAGAACGGAAAACTCCACCAGGCAAAAAGAAGTAGATAGTTGTTTTCCTTTTCTACAGCCATAACATGAAATTGCAACTAAGGGAGGTTCAGAAAGTTCTGCCCACACTGAGAAACAGCTGCCAGAGTTTTAAAAGTTATATCCTTCTGCCACACCAGGAAGAGAAGAAGGTTAGAAAAAGTCACCTTACTCACATGGGATAGCAGACTGGGACACTAAAAAGAAGTGCGAAGCACTGATTTTCTGTATTCATTGGTTTCTAGGCTCATAGCATTTTCTCTTTTCAAGCCTGACATATTTTTTTTTAAAATTACGTAAAAAATTGTCTTAATTAAAAATAAGAAAACACGGGAAAGCCTCTGGCTAAAGCAAATATATACAAAATTCCTAAAGGATATATATAGGATCAGGATAACTGGAAAGCAAACTTAGCTATAAGAGAAGACCCGTCACTTCTTCAAGTGCCAAGAAATTTCTTCTCTTGTAACATATTTTCTACATTAAAACCATTTCCTGCAGAGGCTGAAAAAGCTTGGTTGTAAATAATACAAAATTTTAATAGTTACCTGAAAACTAATCAGTTCATTTTTTTTATCATTGTTCCATAAGAATCTATGTATCATGTGGGTTGAACATCACAAAAATCCAGTGTCCCAGTTAGAGACACACCAGCAGTGTCAGCTCAGTCCAAGGGTCAACTACAAACAGATAAAAGAATCTGGGGCTACAGACCCATATTGTGGAACGGGAGCAACAGAATTTTGATTAAAATCAATCACCAGAGCAAACTACAGTTATGAGTGGAAATTTTCATTATTGATTTGAAGAAACAGTAAACTTAAGGTCAAAGCCTTTGTATTACTTGAGGGAACAATGTGACTAGAAACCATGAATTCACACACGTGCCTACATTCACTCCCGCTCTTTTGTACAATGTAACTGATTCTCAAGTATCATTTTACAATTCTGATTAGGTCTTACAAAAATCTTGTTTATTAAATTGCTTTCTTTAGGCATGCATAGCTGCTAATTTGTTTCCAACTAAATCATGTATCATCTGAAAAAGATTACATTGCAACAGCAAAATAACACTCATGGGATGAGGCTTCATCCGGATTTTGGAATTAAAAGGACAAATACTAAAGGAGTTGTAAATTTCTCTTTAAAGGTGGTGGTGGCAGTGGCAAGAACACTCTGCAAGTAATTCTAGAATTACTAGTGCACTTAGTGTGTAGCAGCTGTACTGAAAAAAACAGAGCAAGCCAAAACCTCTAAGTATTAAGACATCTGTTCATCTTTAAATTTTAATTTCTACAACAAAAAAAAGATTGATCGACATATGTGTATTTAAAAAAAGATATTTTGTAAGCAATATATTTTTTTACCATAATTTAAAAGCTGCGCTGATTTAAAAATATTATCAGCTCAGATAATAAATATCCACAGATTTTAAACAAACAAAATTTTGCAGAGATTTGGGAATGACTTCCAAAGAACTCTACAGAAAAGACCTCCAAAAACATATCTTGAGGTTAATACAAAGTTCATTGTGGCTTACTCAGGGACAAAAAAAAAAAAAAAAAAAAATCAGACCTGGGTTTAAACCAGGTCAAATTCTGGTTTAATCCTAGTGCCTTCACCTACTTCTCACTCAAAAGTGACAGAAGTCGCTAAGTCTTCACTGCTCTTTTCATAATCACTACAAACAGGACAAACTCTTCCACAAACACCAGCAAGACTATGAAATGTCCCAGAGCATCTCAGCACAAACACATGCACATAACACACAGTAAGGGCAGAAGTAGGGAAGTAGGATTAATCATGGGCACAAACACCTCTGCAACAGATTACGTACAATATTCAGAATTCAATGTGAGGTTTTAGTACAACTACTATCCAGAACTTTCAGTTTCTACACAAAGGCAGCATGTGTTTTCAATATACGATCATAATTTTCTTTTAATATCACACCATTTAAAATTAAATTAAAAATCAACATGTGAGACGTATCTGGTCTGAGAAATATGAAAGGAGAGCTGATCCACTTTTTCAGTATTTCTCATCCAAAAAACATCATTTAACGGGAAACCTGATTATGCTATATTCATAGAATTGCCTCTCCTCTCCCACAGCAGAAACCATTCTATTTTCAAATTCTCCCTGCCTGAAAACTCTTGGCTTCTTTCCACTTCTATGCCCACCTCTTATTTCCCGATCCTTAAGAGAGCCCACATCAGCCATCATGCAAAAACACCAACACAGCTTTCCAAATGCACTTCAAAGAAACTTCCTTATTTATTAGAGAGGATCTTCAGGATTAATGAGCCCCCTTTGGGCACAACCCAAGATAGAGTATTCCCAACTTCCCAAAATTACCAAATCTAGAAAAGAAATAAAATTAACAATCAGATTAAATGGGAAGAAAAGAAAAGGAAATCACTGCCTTCATTAACACTAAAGCAGCAGAGGTACTGGGAAGCTTTTCTGTAAATCTGAACAAGCTATTTCTGGGGTCAATAGCTGTTTGAGTATATTTACATCTAAACTTTCTCCCTTCTCCAAGGCGGCAACTTACATCAGCACCTTCCTGCAGCTGCTGAGGGCTGAAGACAGTTCATTCTGTCAAAATTACTTGGCCCAGTCAGAAGAGGTCATTTAGCAGCAAAGACAGATGTTTCTCAGCTGATATAACCAAAAGGCAAAACGGAGCAAACAAACCCAAAGGTTCGTTTTATCAACAGAGTATCTGCAACTCCAATTTTAGGTATTGTTCAATTTAGAAAGATGTTATTCATCTGACACTCATTTGCAAGCTTCAATTTAGGATTAAAGAGCTGCAGACACCATGTGTAAAATTCTGAAACATACACCACTTTTATTCTTCAAAGAATATAGATCTTTACTTAAAGTCACACTATTCACCTCATATCTAACCTGGCATTTCAGCTAAGCCCAGCTCTTCTGCCAAGTACTATCATTTCTTGAAGACATTCTTCCCTTTCTCACTTCTACACTCCTACCCACAGTTTTTTTTGCTAAGCTCTTTCACACAAAAAGAAATTGAACAAAAAAAGGAAAACTGAAACTGATTACAAACTTGAAATACTGTCAAGTTTGAAAAGGAAATGCTACACATTTTTAAACTAAATGCTCAATGTCAAAGAAAATCAGACACTGGTTACAAAGCCAACACAAAAAAATAATCATTTCAGGAAGAAATACACCTGAACAACAGACCATCAGATAAAATTAAAAACAAGCATTACACTCAAACACACACAAACCTCATTAGACGATACTGACAGAAACCATTAAGTTTCCAAAAACCAGAAATAACTCAAACTTCAAATAATCTCAATGAATCTATGTATTCTCTCACACCAATTCCATGTCAAGTTTAGCTTGCACCAAAGTCTGTTACTACTGTCAACATCTGCCATGAATGTTAGGTCTATCTTACCCTGTCTCAGAGCAGAGGGACAGATTAAATGACCTCTTGATGTCCCTTCCAGCCCTGCTTTTCTGTGATTTGGAGGTTATCACCTCTATTTTATTCTACGGTTTCTCCCATTTCTGCAAAATTTGAAGTCATAATCCTCAATTTCTAGCACAATAAGATAACAAGGACACTATAACACTACAAACACACTAGATACATTGATAAGAGAAAATTAAGAGGACAAAAAGACGTATGTTTTTCAAACCTGTCATTTCACAAGGAGTAAAAAAGATACATAACAAAAAGCGTTTCTAAGGAATTTATGTTGATACTTGCAGAAACCGCTAAAATACAGAATCACAGAATATTCTGAGTTGGAAGGGACCTTCAAGGATTATGGAGTCCAACTCTTAAGTGAATGGCCCATACAAGGATCAAACCCACAACCTTGGTGTCATGAGCACCATACTCTAACCAACTGAGCTAAATACTGTAAAAAACGTTTACATATTCCTATTTTTAGGGAGGTGTGAATGCAAGGATAAGATGTGCTGCAAAGGAGATACGGGCAGAAGAGAAGCAGAGAAGATGGCCAAATTCAAAGCACCATCCATATAAATACCTCTCTCTAGGCACCCACCTTTGACTGAACCAGGCACGAGAGATCACCCCTACCAAACATACCTTCTAGACATCATCACTGTCCTCTGACTACATCACATACCAGAAGGGTACCTGCACCTTCCCCTCCCTCTGCATCCAATTTGAGTTGCTCCTTGTACAACTTGTTCCTAGTAAGTCTATTACGGTCTTAACTGTCTTGTGTGAGATCAATAAATTTCAGCAATTCTCCAAACACTTTTGGAAGCAGGTTTTTCAACTTCATCAAGGAAGCTTCTCTCTGTGATCCATAGAGATACATGCAATTAGAGCCACAGCACAACAAAACTCAAGGAATAATGAGAAACAGGAGACAAAAAGTGTCCAACACAGAACCCATTAGACAGTCACAGACTATTCCACCTGTTGTGCTGTACACTGTGTACTGGTATAATCACAGAGGGTGAAAAAATGCAGATATATCCAAGCAGCTAGGAACATGAATTCTGATCTCTTTTGATACCCTATTGTTATCCACAACCCAGGAAGCTGTTAATTGGCCTAAGTAATTGGTTTAAATACCCAAGTCCCATTATAAAAATATACTATAAAATATACTATAAAAATGCTTAGACACTTATCACAACCAAGAAATTCTTAACTAAAGTTCAAAGCCGAAAAGGCACCAGGGACTTGTCTACACTAAAGGAAAAAAAAGCATAATTATACCAATATAACTAGCTCAGTGTGGAAACTTTCTCCAGTATAAGAGTACCCTTTCCCACTTAAGCTTATGTGGTTTGGAAGCAGAGTAAAATAAACCATGAAAACTCTTATTCTGGTATAAGAGTGTCTCCATAGGGAGTTATATTGGTATAATTATAGCATATAATTATAGCACATAGTTGTACTGTGTAGACAAGCACTAGATGCCCAGTCCACATATATTTTCTAGCAAAACAAATGGCTATCAAATTCCAATAGAGGTGCATAAAATACTTAGCTTTTATTTTTGTTTGATGAATCCTCTCCATTTTAAAGTGATGAATTACTTCAATTAATCTTCCTTGAAAATGCTTTTCTCTCTGCTATGCTATATGGTAATAGATAATTCTTCTGGTGGGAGCATCATAAACTAACACTTTGAGAACGGCTGCGATATCTCCCACACTGATTTAGGCTCTCACCATGTAAAGCAAGTGGTGAGAAATCAGGTACAAGGAAGGAATAAGGTGCTGCTTACACATTTGACTGTTAGACTCGCACCTTTTATAGTACATCCCCAGCCACTTTAAACAGTCAAGTGCTTCAATAATTTAGTCTCTATCCTTTTGACAATTTCATTCTCACCTCATTTGCTACAGAATTTAAAACATTTCAGTCAACCTTTGAGGAAGCCATGTTTCCTTCTCCTCCTCCCCTCGAACACACTGGGGGGAAAAAAGTACATCTGAAAATCTTGCCACTAGTTGAACTTCAAACTATAAGAGAGAACTGAAAAAGATACTTAAAGATACAAACTTTAAAAGATACAAACTTTAAAACTACAAAAGACTCCTCAGAATCTTTTGAAAACAAGCAACTTTTCAGAAGATACCCAGCTCCGAAACCCAAGCTTAAGCCAAATAAATTGTTCATTATTTGTGAGAAAGATCCCTTAAAAAGAGCGCCAACAAAAATCATTGCACCAGCCTCCAAAAAGTGGAAAGCACTGATGTCCTGGCACAAATATGCCAGAGAAATTATTAATAGCAATAATACTTCAGTTTGGGTATTTTAAACACTTTACTAAGAAAGATTAAGTGAACCTAGAGATAATTAAGGATTATGGTACCCATTTTTCAAGATGCGCAGGTAAATCTCTTTTGCAAAATGTTTTTTCCTCTTTAACTGTTTTGAAAAAATGACATTGCCAGTATGAGCTCTCTCCAGGACAGGCATTCCTGCGTTTTCTTTTGTCCTTCTGAAAAATTTAATCCCTCAGTATAACATCGGGTTTCCTCACCTTGGTTTTGGGATACATTTGTAGCAGTCCGAACACACCCTGTTTGCTTCCACAGACACCGTGTCTCTTGGAGGTAGAGATCCTTCGACTAGGCTGCCCCTTCCTTCCTCCCATGCCCTGCACAGCCCCTCAGCACTGCCAAAGTGCTCACTGGGTTTGCTGCCCTGTATAATGCCCCACAGAGAGACCTCCTGGAGAGACTATTGGGGGAACAAGGAGCACCAGTGCTCAGTGAGGAGCATCACCACAGCACGGAAGCTCCTTCCCAGAGATGCCCACTTCCCCACAGCTGAAGTGCCAGCGCTGGCTGAACAGTTTTCAATGGACTGTGAAGCAGCATCTACACAACAAAACTGCTGCCCTATTTCCAAATCAAAAGCTTGCATCTCTGTACAGAGGAAATTGCATACCTAAGCATGAAGGACAACTGATCTGGAAATTCATACTGGTATTTTTAAATTTGACAACTGATCTGGAAATTCATACTGGTATTTTTAAATTTGCTAGTATGCCTCATGTCTGCAAATATGCTTGGAAAAAACAAAACAACACTGACAGTTCTTACATGCAAAAATTTAATGCACGAAAAGAAAAACAGCAGTGGGAAAAACTGAATGGATATTACAAAAAAGACAACAAAACAGAAATGTATCAAGCCTAACAGGAAATGGGTATGAAAACCATTAGTTCCAATGGATCAGCAAAACAAGGAGAGGAAGCAAAGTTAGTCCAGAACTCCAGCACAAGTCTGGAGTCATTTGCCTGTATGATTTGAAAACACTACAAATAGTAGAAGGAATTAATTTCACCTGCCCTTTGACATCAACACCTGAGCTTACAGGCTTACACTTTCTTTAGAGTGAGGGGAAAAAACATGTAACTTTAGGAGTATGATTCATTAGACCTGCACTACACATGTACTCTAGGATGAGATGATTCACATCAAGAACTGACTGTTTCTTTACACAAGAGAGACGCAAAAATATCAGGTACAAATGCCTACAGTACATATGGTTAGATGAGTTCCACCCTTGAGATCTTAGATTTCAAAGATACTCAAGGCTTATTTGGACACTACAATCAATGCATTCTGTATAATCATCACTTCGGGAAAAAAAATTACTCTCTGCCTCAGTTTCTTTCCTTTTAAGAGAGGGATAACAATGATTCCCTGCTCCAGAGAAATGTTGAGAAATTGTCTGTCATTATTTACAGAGTAATTTTACACTCAAGATGTAGTCTGGTGAGGAGGTTAAGCTGATACAGGCCTGTACCACCACCAAAAGCGGTTGTCCTGCCCTGATCCCCACCCTTAGCTGAACTGGCCACATTCTCCCTTGTCTTACCTCTGTGCTGCAAGTCAAATCACCTCAATGATCTGGCTGAAAGCTAAACATTCGCAGGTCTTGTTAGGCAGGATTAGTTTTCAGGTAAATCAGCGAGCTGATGCGACTCAACACAAGGGAAGCAGCAGGACAGGACCGGTCTTTTCAGCAGTAGTGAAGTCTTAGATTCAGACAACCATCAGACTCACCCTGTGGTGTAGGATCTTTTTGCAATACAAAACTCAATAAAAGAGTGCCCAAGGAGTGAAACAAAAGGCTACTGAAAAATGTAGAAGTAAACAAATTAGGCTTTCAAGTTTTCTTCATCTCTCCCTAGAGAAATTCTGGCTTAGTATCTACACAAAAAGCACATGTCCATTTGGTTCAGCACATGCTCTCCTATGCGTTTATGTGTTACAACCTTTCTCCTGCTAATTTGCTCTTTGTTTCAGCCCATGATTCTCACAAGGCACAAAGAATAAAAAGCTGTCTTTCTGAGGAATACCCACTTGGACCTTCTGATCAATGTATACAGACTGAACTCCATTTAAAAAAATACTCAATGCTTATTCCCAAGCATTAAAATGACAAATAAAAGCATGCTACTGAATGCTCAGTATCAGATATGTATTTGGAAAAAAAAATAAAAAGTGAAAACCAAAAATACTCCTCATGTTCATTGTCTCTTCAGCTTACAACAGAATATATAAACTCACTTCTGGGAGGAAAATTACATTTCCACCTATTTCTGGCACCCTGGCTGTGACAACTTACTTGACTAAGACAGACAACCATATGTAAGATCAAGAATTTCAAGAAAGTAAAAATGTCACCAGAAATCACAATTATTTGAACCTTCTATTATGATGTCATGACTAGCTACAGCCTTTAAGAATCTACTTTCTTCCTCCATCTCTTCAAGGAAGACATCAACACCATGAAAAGAAAAAACCAAACTGAATGTTAAAAACCAGAAGTAAAGAAAAGAAACAAAGAAAGTAAATCAGACACCGGGGGTTTTTTTCAAGGAACAAAATTGGTGCAAATAAACATCTAGGTCTTCTTAGAGGCAAAGCAACAGAATTTAGAGACTATCATGCAGGAAGAAATTGGCCTCTCAGCTCTTTTTTGAATTACTAAGGTATTTTCTTATAACAATGGAACCTTAACTCACTTTTTAAACATGCTTCATTCACTATCTTAACAAGATACATCCCCTCAAATAAAATATGGCATGGTGGAATAACAAACAACGATCATTGGCAGCTCTCTACACCTCAACCTTCCGAGAAGAATTAAAAGGAAATCTATTAAATGAAATATCAAGTACTATGAAAATGCACGGACTGCATCTAGCACATCACATCACTACTTAATACAGACAACTACATGTAAAGTATTCCCCCTCCTCAGTTCCTCTATTTTCTACCCATTCCACATGTACAGCAACACCATACTTGAATTTTCATTCTGACATCTTTTCAAATATCTTTTGGGCAAATATAAATATATTTTCAATTACATCTGCCATACCAGGTAAAAAGTAAAGAAATTATGCACGTCAATATTTACATTCCAGCTCTGATTTGTTTCCTTTGTTTATTTCTCTCTTTTCTCTTAAGTCTGCTATTACTTAGAAGATCAACAAGAGAGGAATCTGAAACAAAAATACCAGCACCATCACCCATAGATAACTACTTGTATGAGTTTTACTGTTATACTGTCAAGTCTTGCCAGGATTTGAGGGCTTGCTTGGTTGGTTTTTTTGGCAGCTCTTTTTTTTTTTTTTAAATGCAACTTGACCTCGGGTCACTAGGAGAGTCTACACAGGAAGCTGGCTAGTGAAGACACTTTCCCTGCTGCCACTCTTTCCCCAACAACTTTTGTCCACTGGAAGGACAGAGAAGCAAAGTCAGAGGGACGGATGGGTACCAGAGTCACTAAAAAGCTATTTTCTCTGTGGATAAACGGTCACACTGATCAATCTCGCACTATTGTCAAAATGTCAGAAGACAATAAAGATGGCTTTTTCATCACTCCAGTGATCTGAAAACCTAGAAAGATAGGAATTTGAGGATAATATTTCGAGGTGGAAAAATAAGTATCACAAGACAAAGGAGCAAAAAAAGACTATGATGTTTGCATAAAACAAAGTACTATAACTTTGGCAAGGAAAGAAGTTAAACAGACACAAATAATCCACAAATAAATCTCTCACTCCCTGAAAGAGAAAATACAGAGGAAGACCATTGAACAGCCCTATCGTGCAATAGAGCTGACACATAATAATGTTAGAATCTCTAAAAAAGTAGAAGACTGCATCCAACATTCTGCCAACCACACTCTAGCAAAGTAACAGCTTACTCAGACCCTCCTCAACCTTCCTCATAATAAGAAAGTGTGCTGTTATTGTCACTGTTATTATTAAAATGAGCTGAAGAACTAAAAGGAAGAATGCTGGTGCTATGCAAAGTCTTCCTGGGACAAACAATCCCTCTTCACTGCTTGTTCAAAGTGCTGCATTTGGCAAGTTTCTTGTGAACAACCAAATCCCTAAATGCTAGTCCAATATATGAGACAACCAGTCTGTGTATCTTAATCTAAAATTTTTCAAGGGTCTCAATTCATCCAGAAAATTTTCCAATTGTTACTAGCACTCACATATAAAGCTCTCGACAGCTTAGGCTGTGGTAACTCTCAGATCCCTGGCTAATTCTTTGAAAAATCTTTAAATGTTGGCAACTACACCAACACCTTGAGTACTTCAAGAATACTGTTCTAGAATGCAATACACTTTGCTTTGGATGCTGCCCAATCAGTCCCTCCTCTTTAAAGGAAGAGCTCAATTAAATTGGGAACCTTTCTTCTGAATGATTTTAAATGAATTTTTTTAGTTGTGGTTGGGTTTCAGTTAGCGTAATTGCTATTTATATCAAAACATTAAAAGGTCTGGTTATGGGGTTTATTAGAAAAGCAAAATGTGTTTTTAATACTTAAAAAAAAAAACCACAACAAAATACTCTGTAGCACTATTTCCCCCTGTATTTGCATACCACATGTTCAACAACAGAAAGATCGTTCTACAGAGAGTTAAAAATCTCAGAAATGTCACTGAATTACTAGCTCCTACAGTTTGTTAGTAGGAAAACCAGCTCTATGCCAGGCTGGGGGTGGAGGGACGCTTATCACAAGGGCTGTATGTTAGCGCTTCAGGATTTAAAAGAAAAATATACATTGTAACCCAAAATGTAACATACAAGACATAAGAATACAGTATCTCTTTATCAGCAAAAATACAATTTTCAGTGTAAAATAATTGTCACTTAAAATGCTAGAAATACTCCCCACAGTGTTGTTTCTTAGATGTGAAGGCAGAGAAAACCTTCCAAAGGCAGTGAAATAAACACATTTCCCAAAATTCCCGGTCCCACCGGCGAGGGCCGGGGCATCCCGCCGGCCGGGAGGAACGCCCTGGCCCGCTGCCCGAGCGGCGAGGTTGTTGAAAAGCAATAGATAGCTTCTGGCAGCGGAAAAGGGGAAAATATTTTGGTCATGTGACGCCACACAAGCGAACTAGTTCGCTTCGTGTGTGCAACTTGTACAGACGCTGTCACCGGCCCCTCTTCCTCCCTCCACTTCCCTCCCTTCCCCGGGGACACCTCCGTGCCCCGCCAGGGAAATGCCTCAGTCAGTCACAGCTTCAGCACTAACAGCCAACAGGCATCTATCTACGTATTCCCAGCACGTTTCATGAGCACTAAACAGCGGGCACCAAGAAGTTACCTGCCTCACAGAAGTCGACCTTTCTGTTTATAGGAAGGACTTTCAAATATAAGTAAAATTGCCAAGTAAAATTATTTTTCAACTGCTGGTACACAGATAAAACAGCCTCAAAATCTACCTAACTCTATTTTTCCCAGAAATATTTCTTTAAATAGCCTCTATCTATGACCATCCATAAACACCTTAAAACAGCAACAGCTCTAAAGAACATGCTTCACTTTTCTTGACTTGGGAATTTCAAGCAACAAAGAAACACTAAATTAAAAAAAAATTCACAAAAGCACAGTTATTTTCCATAAATCATGCCTGAAAGTAAGACATAAATACTACCATTTCATATAAACAAAAAATCCAAAATATTCACAACATAAATTGTTGCACAAAAAAAAATACAGAACTCCATACATTCCACCCAAATCAAAGGCTGCAAATAAACCAGCATATTCCTTTGATGCTGTCAAAACAAACCTCCCTATCTTTATTTTTAACTTTAAAAGAATAAAATTTAAGAACTACAAATCCTGTCCTTGTGCTTTCAAAAGAAATTTTCAGAGATGATGTTTCAGTATCTTGCTTACAAACAAGTAAGTCTGACAAGCTAACCAAATAACACGATCAATGTTGGGAACACCTAGTTTCAGATCCCATCCAAACAAACAGATGAAGGTACAGTGCAGACTGGATACCTTCAGGTATAACAACTATTTAGGCTGCCTATTCATTCTGCATTACACTGTAACTAAAACTGCACATCAAACTCAAATAAATAAGGCAAATAATATTCTTATTTTAACGTAGGGAAACTAAGGTATCCATCAGTGAAACCAGCTACCTTTGGATCATGCAGCCAGCAGACAGATATCAAGAATTCCTGCACCAATCCTCTACTAATGTCATTTTCCTTAAGTCACATAATTTACTTACCATTCACTGATTGTTTAAAGAAGGCACTATTCCACTTCAATCAATCTGTGAATTAAGCCATGTCCACACTGGCAATGGCACACACGACTACAATTATGTTTTAAAACAGGATCCCTCCTTTTGGGATTTTCTGAACTGATTTCCTTTCTTTACTCAAACACAGAACAACCATGCTTCAAACTTCAGGTCTTTCTGTGAAACCCAGCTGTACTAGGGACTGCTACAGCAAGACAGCCCTCTCTTTGCCACGTAGCGCAGACCTCTTTGCACTTTTAAAACAAGACCAAAACATGTTGTGGAACTATCTACCTTCTGAAAAACTCAGCAAGGTACCTCTATCTTAACAGCCATACCTGTAAACCCCTCAGGAGAGGCTACTTACAAAGCCTGTTATTTTGCCACTGCAGATACACTACCACCCCAATGGTAAGCTAAATGCAAAGGGGTTTGCCACAACAGCTATTAGTCAAGGATGCAATTAATGCCCTGAACCTAACTATGTAGCTACAACAACAGAACTTCAAAGTGAATCTGGCCACATGGTCTTTAAAGGGCAAATAAACTGATTCAGTAACTTAGCAGAATCACATCCAAGAGAAACCCCTGCTACCAAAATTTATTTTTCAACTGGGTAGATACCTAAAATAAATACCAAACAAAGAAAAAATCCTGAGTGTAAAAATTTAAAGTAGAAGCTTAGAAGACTCTATCAGTAACACATCATTCCCTGTGCAAAAAAAAAAAAAAGTGTTTATACATCAAGAGTTTTTTCCCATTTTCATGATTATCCTTTTTTTAGTAACAAAAAAAAATCCCATGTACATCTAATTTCTTAATTTAAAAAAAAAAGGAAAAAAAAGATTAACAGAATATTCCTTCCCCACTCTCCAACGGTCAGGAAGAGACTGATGAGGGTGGCAGGGGAGATCAGTGACACAGCCATACAGATGAACTGTCAGAGGGCCTATCACTCAAATGGATGTCTTCATAAACAATTACCAGATCACAAACCTAAATTCAGTATCTTTTCAAATCTGAAAAAGCTACAACATACAGGTTAGAAGACAGGGCATTGCCGTGAATTCTTAAAGACAAGGCACAGCAATGAATTCTTAAAGGCAGAACACTATTTGGCAATCGTGCAAGTTCAGGTGCAAAAGATTAACAAATAGTTCTTGAAACTGGAGAAAGGAAACTAATAAATAGATTACAAACTTCTACACATGCTTAGTCCTTCTGATGTAGTTACTAAACCCACCATGACTCAAATGCAAAAAGTATAATGCAAGTAGATCACACACTGATAGGTCTGTGCTGAAAGCAATTCCTTACACACACTGCAGAACCATCAAACTCTGGTTAACATCCACAAATTGAATTGGCCGCTACCCATTCAGAAATTCAGCAGCCTCATGACTTGGATTTGTTAGCTTACAAGGAAACTAACGTTTCCACTATACACAGAGTATAAATGCATAATATATCAACACCCTTTCAAATCATACCTGCCAAAAACTTTTACATAGATTTCATATTGGTTTTGATAAGCCAATAATTTTAATAAATTAAAAATTTTGATAAAAGCATCAGGATAATGACCTTAAGTTTCACAATTTCCAAAACAGCTGCAAGTACCTTCAGATGAAGTAAGCATCCTATATTGAGAATACAAAGTTTGCTAAAAGGGTACTTCATATTTCCAGTAAGAACAATTCCCATATGAAAAGCAATCTTTAAACAAGACACAACAATTGTGATTTCTGCATCAAATCTGTTCATTCAAAAAACTGAAGACCATGTATCTGCCAGATAAAACAACCGGACTTAGTAGTAAGGAAGTCTGTGCATGCACCCCTGCACACATGCCACCTCCCTCCCCCAAGCACATACTGGTGCTTTGTGCATAACACTCATCAGAAGGCAAGTTCTGCAACACCAGCTAAGCTCCTGGGCACTCATTCAACTAAATTTTCCTCAGAGTTTAATTTCTATGAGAAATCTAATGCCTTTGTACAGATGACATTGCGTACATAATGACAAAACAGTGCAAGGAATACCGAAATTTTAGATTATGGTGCCTTTAGTTTAAAGTGACTGTACTGACATAGCAGACAAATCCCTCGTTTCACTCAGTTATTTGTCTTCGCACTTGCCTGAATAGATGCCTGTAAAGCTTAAGTTCTCCCACAACAGAGTGTGTTCACGGTAAAACTGGATTTATTCAAAAGCTAGAGTTTATGGCATCAAGACCCCAGCTATTTCCAAAAGATCTCTGTCTTCAGTTGTGCTAAGGTGTGCCTGTCTGAAGCAAAGTGGATGTTACGTGCCTCATTTTCCCCACCCTGTACAACAGGAAGAATCACTTCTCCCTCCAGCCCAAAGTACACCAAAAAAACAGTGAAAAAATCAAATGTACTTGGAATATTGTTACTGAGAAAATAAAGGTAATTAAGACCAATCCTGTACAAACTAGCCATCTACTGTCCCCACTGTTCACAGATTGACACAGGTACTCCTCGACTGCAGTAGAACACCACCCTCGATGGGTTTGGTTTTTTTGGTGCTGACATGTTCCTGGTGGATCACTGGATGCCACACTCTCAGAAATGGAAGTACAACAACAGAAATCCTCCAGCCCACCTGCAACACAAACTCTGCAACACTCTGCCAGCACATCAGCATTTGTGTGTGAAACTGAGCATGAATAGGTACGACTGGGTAAAAGAAACAGTAAAAGGGTAAGATTATGAGCTGAATGGCAAAACACACATCAGATGTACAGAAACCTTTCAGGTTTACTTAAAAATAATTTTAAATTTATAAGCAGGTAAGGCTTCCTTAAAATAAATTTTACTCTAATATGATTGGCTCTACAAGATTTTCATATATTACATTTATTTGCTTCTCTCAGCACCAAGTAATACAAAAACAACACCGCTTAGCAGCACTTTTCTATTACCAGTTTTCAAAACAAATTTGAAAACCACTAAGGTATACTTCTAATTTAAGTTTAATTAAAGTCCTCATTCAATCGTACCAAAACATATATTTAACACTATGTAAATAGCCCCAAAATTGAAAGGAAAAAAGTTTTTTTCCCAAGTACCTTAATAATCACAATTCTAAAATATATTCTAGCAAGTTAGCCTACCACAAACACATGCTACTGAATTCTGCAGCCTTGAGCATGCATGCACAGCGAGTGTGGCAACGCTACTTTACATATCCACAGAGAATCTTCAAAGCCTCCTGATAAATGGCACATTTTGAAAAAGTACTGAAATGTACTAGTTAGGACACAGGTACAATCTTAAGGACATAAGGATAAATAAACTACTGCCATTCTCACGCTAACAATGAGAACGTCAAAATATCTGTAATAAAATATTTGAAGCGCAAAAGAAAGAGGGAGACCTATCAGTAGCTACTTGTTTTCATTGCACAAATTTCATCTTGTTTTAACAAAGATACTACTTCAGAATGAACCAGCATCACCTAACAGACCGTGCTCAGTAATTTCAAAAATGTTATTTTACATATATAACTAGAAAATTTAGCTACGGACTAGCCTTAGTTTTCATCACCACAGATTCAGATCAGAATGTCAAAAAGACAGTTATTGACTGCTTAGTTGCAGAATCCTTACATGATGGAAGCAGTAATAGAGTAGACGGGTTAGCATCTCTCTTTCTTTATTGTATCTCATACACAGGGTCCTGCTGTTCAACATGTAGGCATAAGCACTACTACAGAAACCAATAACTGAACACCAAACCACAAAGTGTCAAATATATGGTCGTAATATATATATAGATGCTACTAACTGTGAATATTGCTATTTGCTACTTCTAAATAGAAGCTATGTGAATACTAAACTGTTTATTTGAAAATGCACAGGGAAAAATATATTTTATTCTCCCATTGAGACATCAAGAATCTATTCACCACACTAACAGTCATTTAATGGCTTTCAGGCACAGGACATGATTCTGCAGCCCTGACTTGGCCAGAACTCCCAATATGGACAATCTGTTTGGCATAAAAAGAGCTGCAGAATCAGGCATATTCAGAGTTTCTCCTGTGCAAAACAAATTATACACAAACTCAGAGCAGCTCAACTGATTTTTGCTTTTAAAACTTGCTGTATACCTTATGCTATACAGGTACTCCTGAAAAGACACAGGTTCTCTCCTTCTGTGTAGATGTATGTACATCTTACACATGTGCACAAAGAAGAAAGATTTATATAAAGCACACGCAGAGAGGCCAGCTAATGTGTTAAGCTACTGCAGTGCAAATCAGAAACGAAAAATAAAAGGAGCCTCATGACTCTAAATATCTGTACACTGCCAAGGATTAATCAATAATCAAAAGACCTGAATGACAAAGTATTGTACTAGCATCACACAACTTCCCTACCATCAAATCAATGTATCCGTGTGAGCAATATTCACCTGCTTTGAAAATGTGCATTTCTTTAGAAAAAAAGAGGCCTCTTTTGCAAGCTTACATCATGTCTCACAATTAGGGAAGGTAATTAAATGAAACGGAAGCCAAATTTTCTTAAATAATTTAATAGGCTGGACAAACACAGAAGTCAGTTTAGAGCCACAGCTCCGCATATTACAAAAATTACCCATGCGGAGGCAAGAATTTTCTGAACAAGCACCTCAGATGTTGTAGCCTGCTGTCGGTTCTTTTTCTCTGTTCAGAGCACAATAGTTCCTTATAGGCATAGGGGCCAATCAACATCTGCTTTGCAAATACACATGACGAGTGAGCATACTCTAATATACGTATACACATATAGAGAGTACACACACAGATGATTATTTAAAAAAAAAAAAAAAGAGAAGCCTCCTATTCAAATTCTGGACAAATATTCCAATTTTCTCTTTCAAAAAGCAAACAATTTGTCTACTTAATTATACAACACACAGGGTGATTGACACGTGGGAATTAAAAATAAATAACAATTTATTTATAAACCTGTGTTCTGTAAGTTACTGGTAAGTATTTTTAATTTGACACAACCCATTTTATACACTAAAAAATATTAATTTTTAGAACTAAGAAAATTTCTTATCTTAATCACTTACTGGTTAGATAGAAAAATCATATTATAAATAACACTGATGTCTTGCCTTTATAACAATTATTTTGAGGAAAAAAATAATAATGACTTGAAAAATAATCAAAGAAATTGTGGTCTTGCCAGACTATTCCTTCTAGGCTGCATACCAATCCTTATGGTACAAAAATAAAAAAAAAAAAAGAAGAAAAAAGAAATCTGTAAGAGAGGATGTAAACCCATAAATATAAGGAAGTATTTCTAAGGGTCACACTGAGGACGTAATGAATTTACTCTCACTCCTGCAATAAAAATAAATACTTTAAGCAATTTCTGCTGTGAAGAAACAGCACTCTGAACTAGCATGGACTACATCTGACAACGGTTTTCCTAGCTTTTAAAGCCAGAAATTCTGAACTACCCATGTTTAAAAGGAGAATATGCAAATATTTTTAAAGTAATTCTGAAAGGTTCTGCATGCAAGCCCTCATTACCTTATGGCTTCCACGGATCCTTTTACCATTGCAAATTAAAAAAAGGTAAAAACTAACACAAAAAAAAATCTTATTTCCCTGGAAGAAACAGAAAGAAAATGGAATAAAAACTAAAAACATGACAGGAGCGGTCTGTTGGAAATAGACGAACACACACCCAGTCAGCCCATCTAGGGTTTCTATTATATTTTCAGGATTAATACACCGTTTGCAACATTAAGCGGTGATTTCTCCAGCTTCTGTTCATTACTTAACATAAAGATCCAGCTGTTGGAAGTCCCCAAAAGCATACACCTGCATTTGTTCCTGTCAGACCTTGCTGTTAAAAGCTATTAAAAGATTTAACAGTTCTTAATAGGAAGATCTTGTTGAAGGGAAAAGAAACCCATAAAACTCTAATGCACTATTCCATTTAACACAATTCACCTTCCTACTGAGAATTCAACCCTAATCTCACACTTGTGTAGAAAAATGACATCAACAACTCCTGACGCTTCTTGAAGTATTCTAACCACAATTCAAACGCAAAAGCACGTTTTCCCCGAGTATCTGGATTCGTCGCAGAGCTGAAATAAACGTAACCTCTGGCAGAGAGGCTCCTTCTTCCCTTCTTTGTACAATACACGGCGTTTTCTCACCTACAGCAGCTTACATGCAAACACGGCATTTTTAAAAGGCATGCACAGGTTAGGCATCAAGCAAACAGACACATGATGAAATTAGTACTGGGATTATTTTTTTTTAATAAAGACCTAATCCCCTGCATAATATCGTAATCTGCAACACTACAAAATGCTGGGGGGTTTTGTTGTTTTTCTTTTTTTTTTTTTTTTTTTTAAGAAAGCACCAGCGTGATGCAAAAACCCGAATCCTCGTCCAAATGCACTGTTATTACAAGATACTTCCCCTACCGCCACCAATTAGCGCGGAATTAAAAATCTAAAACAAATAAGATAGATAGATAGATAGATAGATAGATAGATAGATAGATAGATAGATAGATAAAGTCAACGCCCAGGAAAACCACGCAGTGTAACCAGAGTGAAAGGGGGGACGGAAGGGGGGAAGGTGCCCGAGCAGCGGTGCCGGTGCCCCCCTGCCCCCGGTGGTGCCGGCGTTGTTTGCGGCGGGGGCTCCTGTGCCTGCGCCGCTCCAGCGCCTCTATTTACATCAGCGGCGCGAGGTGCCCAATGGCGCGCGCGGAGCCAATCAGATGGCAGATTAGATGTCAACTCGGAGGCAGCTGTCGGGAGACGGTTGCAGCCAGTTTACCTCCACAATTCAAATTCCCAACCTGCGGGGCGGAGGAGACCCGGACGCTCCTCCAAGGGTCGCGCCCGGAAGCCTGCATTCCTCCCGCACCGCGCCGCCCCGGAAAGGCGCTGCGCCGCACCCGCCGCCCCGCGATCATCGCGCCTGTCTATCGATCGGATCCATCGATCCATCGACGGAGTTCCCGGGGCAGGGGCAGAGGGGTGCGGGGGGGAGGGGGGGCGCGGCGGCCCGCTCCTGTGCCCTCGCCCCTTTGCTGACGCCAAGGACTTTTTCTTCTTTCTTTTTTTTTTTTTTTCTTTTTCTTTTTTTTTTTTTTATTTCGGTGTGTTGGCGGACAAGCGACGCGCTGTTACGCGCCCGCGCACCGGAGCGCGCTCCTGGCGGCGGGAGAGTCCAGGGAAGGTCACCGGGCGGGGGCGCCCCGCGAGGACTGGGCGCACACGCGCGCACAAACACGCGCGCGCTCTTCCCACAGGGAAAGGCGCGCGGCCGCGTTACGTGGATCTCACTGCGGTAACTCCAATCAGTGACAAACTAATTTGCCAAGAGCGCGCAACGGCGCAACTAGTTCTGATCGGAAAAAGAAAAAAAATACCGGGTAAAGAGAGAAGAAAAAAGGAGGAGGAGAAAAAGAAAAAAAAAAAAAAAAGGCCCCGTGAAAGATAATTGACGTTATCCCCCGGGAGCCCCCCGCGTCCGACAATCCGGTTACAAAATCACAACCCCCGCCCCCGTCCGTCGCGCGCTGCTTGTCCTCCCGGCCCTGCGTCCGTCCGACTCTGTTTCAAAGTGGTTGGGGCAAATACTTAATTGGGTCTGCGAACAACCTAATTTCGGTAGCGAAAAAAGCACTCCGGGGCTACAGCCCCAGAGGTGCAGCGCATTGTGCGCTGCTCAAACTCGCTACGGAGCAAGCGATGGGCAGAAATAGCCCGAAGAAGGGGGGGGGGGGGGTTCGCGGAGAGGGGAGGGAGAGAAAAAAATACAAGGAAAAAGAGAGGGATGGGGGACGAGGGGGGGGGAAGGGAGAAAAAAAATGAATTTTAAAGACACTAAGAGCCCGACACGAGCGACACGGAGGCACCAGCCGTCCTTTCACCGAGCGCGGGGATTTCCCTGGGTCCTGCTGCTGGCCTGCCCGGTGTTCCCGGGACTCCTCGCCGGTTGGTTCCTTTGTTGTGCCGCTGCCCAGGCCGGGTTTGCCGCTCCGTACTGGGCGCCCATGTCCTTGCCCATGCCCATGCCCGCTGCTGCCTGCTGGCTTCCCGGGTCGGCCGCCGCTGGCCGGGGCTGGGGCTGCGGCGGGGCGCTCAGGCTGCTGTAGTCGGGGTAGCTGCTGCCGTAGCTCCGCATCATGGGGCTGGGGGCCGTGAAGAGCTGGTTCAAGGTAGGGGTGGCCCCGGACGGGTGCTGGTTCTCCCCGGGGAACCGCGCGAAGCCGCCGGCCGCCGCCGCGCCGGCAACAGCATTGCAGAGGCCGGCCCGGCCGCCGGGGCCCATCATCATGCCGCCGCCGGGCTGCCGCGGGGAGCTCAGCACCCCGTAGCCCGCCGCGGAGCCCCCCGAGCCGCCGCCGCAGGCTGCCCCAGCGGCCTCCGCCGCCGCAGCCGCTACGGCTCCCGCGCTGCCGCCGCCGCCTGCGCCGCCGCCGCCGGGGCCGCGGCCGTAGCCCTGTTAGTGGTTGTACCGGGCTGTTGGGGTACCCTTCGTGGAAGTTATGCAGGGGGTCCATGCTGTTGGGGGCCGCCGTGGGGTGCATTATCCCCATCCCGGGGCTTTGTTGTCAGCCATGTTGCTCAAAGCAAGGCCCGGCGCGGCTCGCCGTAGCGGTGCTGGCAGGGGCAGGGGCAGGGTTCGCATAATAGCTATTGAACTCCGAGACACAAACAGCGGAGGGGCCGCCGCAGCATCCCCCGCTCCCGCCGCCGCCGCCGCCGAGGCCGCCGCCGCCGCTCCCAGCACTCGGGGGCGGCTGCTGGGGCTGCTGCTGTCCGCCCAGGGGTCCCAAGCCTGTGTGGTCGTAGCGGCCGCCGATGGGCTCGCCCATCTTGCTGGGCATCTCCTCCTCGTCGGCGCTTTTATTCAGCCTTTGCTGCGGCTGCTGGGGGGTTTCGGCCTGAGCGCCCAAAACACTGTCTTTTCCTCAATGTTGCTGCTGCTCCATGTCGGCACTGGGCTGAGCAGCGCAGCCACCGCCACCGCCGTTGTTGTTGCTGCCGCTGCCGCCGCCGCCGAGGCTGCTGTTGTTATTCTGCACGGGATGGTGCTGAGGCGGCGGCTGCTGCGGCGGCGGCGGCGGCGGGAATTGATTTAGCTGCTGCTGTAGTGCATGGTGGTGGTGGTGCGGGTGGTGGGCATGGTGGTGGTGGGCCTGGTGATGCGGGTGGTGGGTCTGGTGGTGGTGGGGCGGCGCGGCGGGGTGATCGCCTCCGACGCTCTTCAGCTTGTGGTTGGGAGGCAGCCCCGTCTCCATAGCCGAGGCCGGGTTGGAGGAGGAGGAGGAGGAGGAGAAAGAAGAAGACGAAGAAGATGAAGATAACGCCGAGGCGCTTCCACCTTCCTTCAGAGCCGGCTCCGAGGAGGAGGCGGCGCCGCCGCCGCCGCCGCCGCTGGCGTTGTTGTTACGGGCGGCAGCGGCGGGAGCCGCGTTATTGGTCATGTTCGGTGGCTCGCTGCGGTGGTGGTGGTGGAGATGGTGATCTCACTTATTCACGCTGCTGCCGCCGGCCAGACTCCCCTCGCCGACCCCCAGCGCGGGGCCCGGCCCGGGAGCCCCGGCCCCCCCCGGGCCCCGCTCCGGGCCCAGGCCGCCCGGCAGTCTCGGGGCTTTGCCCTTGCTGTTGTTCGCACCCGCGGGAGCCGCTGCGACTTGCGCGGCCATGATCATCGCAAAACATGCGAGTCCGGAGAAAATGGTGCTGCTAACTATGTTAAAAAAAAAAAAATTAAAAACATTGAACAATAACAAAAAATCGACCCCCACTATCAAAAAGGTGGGGCGAGCAGAGGGGTGGGGGGCGGAAGAAGAGAGGGGCAAAAGGAGGAACGGCCGGGGCCGGGCCTTGATTGAGCCAGAGTATCCCCTGCGGACCGCTCAGCACGCACCGAGTTACAGAGATTTCCCTCCCCGAGTCCGTGGTTGAGGTTAGAAATGGTAAGAACGTCTTCCGGTACGTGCCCGTTCCCGCTGTGTGATTTCAGGTTGAAAGTTTTTTTGTTCAGGTTTAATGACACTTTTTTTTTAATCAGCGCGAATCAACTAACCCGGATATGGGTAAACACACGTCTGCCGGAGCCTCGCTGGCCCAGCATGGCCTGAGCGCGAGAGCGAGCCAGCCAGCGCCGGCAGCCATCGCCCACTCCGCCCCGATCGCTCCCGCGCAACCGCAACACGCGGACTGGACTCCACGCTGGACTTGCTCCGGCGCCCGCTCCCCTCTCCGCTCTCCCTGCAGCGCTGCAGGCTGGGGGGGCGCGCTCCCCGCGGATCCCCCCTTCCCCCCGGGGTCCCGCCCGTGTGCGCGAGGGGGCTTGCGGCCCGCGGGGAGCGAAAGACCCGCGCGGGGGCCGCTCCGAGGCCAGCGGTCGAGGCGGGCCCCGAGGCGCCGCCCCGCGGCGCCCAGCGCCGCTGGTGCGGGGGGGGGGGGGGCAGCGCGACTGTCCCCGGTGCTGCTGGGCCGAGGGTGCCGCCGGCGGCGCTGCCCCGCGCGGGCCGGTCCGGCGGGAGGGCGGAGAGGGGCCCCGCATGCGCGCGGCGCCCCGCGTCCAACTGTGCCCGAGCAGACGGATCGGTCAAAGTAGGGGCCCGCACGCTGCCCCCCTCCAGCCCCTTATGCCGGGGTCTGCAGCCGCCTCGTCTTGCGAGGACAGGGACGCGTTTGCTCTTTCCTCGGAGAAATAAGACTTGTTTTAGATTCTTTCTTTCCCCCCACCTTCCAGCCACCCGCCCCCTGAAGATTTATACTGTGTGTGCAGACGGTTATAAAATTTAACCTAAAATTCTGCAGCGGTAGCATCTTTGCAGTTGTCAATATTGTCCAGATGTCTCCAAATTCTAACGGTCATTTGCACTGATGCTGATTTTCTATATAGGGCAGTTTTCAATATGTTCAGTGTACTTATTTGCAGATCCACAGGAGTTGATCAAGGCGAGCGAGGCGTTTTCGGTCTCATACTTGTTCTCCCAAACAATATAATTTCCAGTACACACAAGCCAATCATGAAAACGTACTAAACCAAAAACAAAAATATGTCCTATGAGCAACTCTTCCTCCAAATGGAAAGCTGCTGCTGACTTACATTTTTGAACCAGAACAATCTGAAGTTTTTTTTTATAACTACCTTAATACAAATGATACCTTAATATAACAAAAGGTAATAGTCAGACCTTATGGTCAACTAATGAAAGCCTTTGGGAGTTCAAATACTTGGCTATGAACAGAGCAAACTTGGATATTAACAAACCTTTTCCATACAGCAACGGTCTAAACCACGCTGTTTTAAATGTATATATTTATGCGCTCTGTTAAAGGTAAGCACACTTCCAATTTCACAATGGATAAACAGGAGATTCAATCATAATACTGGAGAAGAACGCCGCGTATCAAGCTGCTGTCCTGAATCGGTAGTCTTTTTTGACTCCACTGTGAAAACATTAAAGAGCAGAAGCTTCATGGTATAATGTTGAGTTACATGCAAAGACTATTGATAAATGTATGAACAGTGTGCTTCCAGTGTCTATTCATTTTAGTTCTGTCTGACGAGTCAGATATCTTCTGATTTCCTTTCTGGAGTTAGTTCTGAAACGTCTCGGTGTTGTCAAGTACATCTTGCTAATAGTCTGTTACAATTGTACTTTTCTCTTTTTTTTTGTACTCTTTCCACGTGCAAAAATGTTAGATGGATCAGTAAGAAAAAGTATTTAGTAGAGTGGGAAAAAAAAGGGTGAGTAATTCTAGTGGGGGGAATCAGGTGCATACCCAAGGGTCATTACCGGCTGTAACAACAACAAATTGCAATTCTACGCAAACTGCTAGAAAGGGTTATATCATCTTTGTAGGAGAGAGAATAACAGAACTGTAAGATGAACTCATGCCAAATCATTCATCAGCTTTTGCCAAGAGAATACTACATCTTTGTTAGTGAGCCTTTTTGACATTTTCTCCTGGATTTTCTTCTTTTCTATATTCAAATGCACCCTAATTATACACATTAAACCACCTAAGCTGATTTTTTGAAGTCTTTCATATGCAAATAAAAATATAGATGTCTCCTTGTGTGTATTTATTTACATGTGTACTCTAAAATAAAATATAAAATCAATTACACTTTTTACTTCGAGACATTTATATTTGAGCAAAAATACGTATATTGAAGATCTTCTGAGATGTACTGATAGTGCCTGGGCTGCAGATCGCAATACTTCCTGACATCCTCTGCAACTCTTTCCCATCGGAAAATAACCCGCAAAAGTTTAACGCAAATTTACTTTGAAATGTTTTCCCCCGGAAAGGGAAGAAAAAGGATGAGGCTTTAAACTGAAGAGTTCATACCTCTAACTCTTTTTCCTCCCATTTGTTTCAGCAACTCGGCTACAAGATTGGAACTAAGAGGCTATAAAATTGAGGCCCTCAGCACAATGAAATCAGTCTGCTATAAAAGGCAACACATGCCAGTTTTTCCTCCCCAATGGCAGATGCCACACCCTAAAGCAGACAGAAGGCACTGCAGTCTGTGCAAGGGAAGCACAACACAAAGCAACAACGATGGTTCAATTTTCTAGATCGCAAATAATGTTGAAATTCCTTTTGCCATCTTTGCTCAGATGATGAGTGGTAGTGTTTGTTAAATTCAAATGCTCCTTTCCAAAAGCTCTCATTGTATGCATGAATTATGAATTTATTATAATATAATGTAAAAAAGCTCTAATTGCCATGCACATTATCTGCTGCAAAGTGATTGCATTGATATTTGATATCGTAAGTGTGCAGTTTCAACTTTAGTTCCATTTTCATTGTTCCTTCAATTTAATTATTTTCTATAAACCAATGGTGTCCAAGTGCGGTTTCTTTCTCTGGATTTTTTTCTGATAAATTATGAACTCTGGTGCTCTGAGATCCCTTTTCAAGATAAACAACATAATTTTCTAAACTTACTATTGGTAAGTTTTTTATTCCATTGGCTACAACATCCGTACAGAACCCCTAGGCCACCCATCTGTAGCTCAACCCCATGGAAGTTAGGTGCCTTTCTCAGCAGTACAGCAGCCATCCTTCCATTTGGTCAGAGCAGCGCCTTCCAGATCATACAAAGAGTAACAGTGAAGAGAGAGACGGAAGACAAACCAATATTGTAATAGGTCCAAGGTGTTATGCTAGAAGTATTGGGAGAAATATTTAATTTTGGGGGGGGCGAGGTAAAAATCCAGTCAGAGGTTCAAGAGCCTGTTGGATTTGACCTGGATACCCGCAAGAGTCTGAAAAATCCCTGTGTAAAAAAAAAAAAAAAAAAAAGCTTTTTTGCTGTGTTCTTGTTGTGCTGTATGTTTAAATCCACTGCACAGTTTGATGAAACAGTTGTCAAATTCACTGTAATTCTCAGTTTCCTTCTTTTAGATTTGCATTAGATTTAATGAGGAAAAAAGAGAGAAGTATGTGGGCTTTTATTAAATTATCATTTCTTTTACTAGTTAAACATCCAATCGAAATCATTCCGAAGTCAGTGTAAATCTTTTAATTTATTTCAATAAGGCATAAATCACATCACAGAAAAGTAAGCAGCCAGCTCAGGGCTGCTTTAGCTTGGTATTTGGAGCTATAGTAATGGAATTTCACTTTAAAGATCCCTTACGAGGTCAACATATAAGTATAACATAGTGGTGTTTTCTTTATTGCATAATATTTACATTTCAGTCACAAATGTAGCATGTAAACTATTACCATAGATATCCAGGTGATAAGACAGAATCTCTTAGGTGTATAGCCTGTAGGTAAGTGTAATAATTTTATTTTAGCTGGTCATAATGAACTTAGAAAAAAAATGTGGTTTATGCCAACAGATTGTGGCCTAAAACATGTAGAGAGTGACACATTCTACCATTTAATTAAAATCCATTCTTCAGCAACCACTAATCTTGGGTAATTTAATCAATTTCTTCTGGCAATGTGTAAACAAAAGGACTTCAAAACATCACCATCTCCATCTCCAGAATGTCATACATGATTTTATTATGGAAATGCAACATGCTGGATTTAGACCACTTGAATAGAATGTTTAAATACCTCAATTTTACAAAAGCGAATCATCTATTGAAGTCAATAAGATCACTTGCTTCCTTAAAGTTAAGCCCTGATTAAGTGCTTCTGTGGACTGAGGCCTCTAGGAAAAAACAGCTCTTGAGTCTGTACTTTGGTGAGATAGCAACCCCACCGGTTTTCTAAATCAAATCAAAATCTCCCACTTGGCAGTAATAGGAGGGGTTGTTGATTTTGGGATTTACCCACCAGTGAAATCTGAGACTTTAAACTGAATTACAGTAATATTTCTGGATCCTATGTCATTGTTTGAGAACATCATTGCATTTTGGAGAAATTTAGAAAAAGGCCAGCTTTCCTTCGAGTTCATAATTTATGGTCACATTTATTTATAAATTAGAAAACTTAAATGAGAATCAGTATAACAGTAATCATAGAGTTCTCTGCCAAGTTTCTTTCCCATTCTCCTGCCTTTACAAATCTTTTCTGATGTGCAAGAGACACATGGGAAACCAAAAGAAATATTTGCTGTTAGCTACACATTGGTCGGAGGTCCTTCCTGTCATCAGTTGTAGCATGCAGGATTGACTGATACATGGAAGAAATAGTTGAACTGACAGGACACAGCTTTCACACCCATAAAATAAATGAGATCGGTACCTTAGCTGTAAACACACTGAATGTTCAAAGAAAAATAAAAAGCCTTCGTTTTCTTTCCTAAACTTTTTCCACTCTATGGTCGTACATTTTATATATCACAGTATTTATCAATTGCTGTTTCTAGAGACAGAATAATGTGGCCTCCATGTCTTAACCAAGTAAAATAATTTGTCTGTAGGATATTTTTATGTACAACCAGAAATGCAAAAATTTTAATAGGAGATGGCACAGTATTTTTCTTTTGCAAACTGAATTTCTTTTCTATGGCTGTAGTGTATATGCAATTCTGAATTTTTACAAGGGTGATAAAATTGTGATTTTGCCTGATGCACTCTATTTCTGACCCATTTCTGTAGTATTTTGCATTTCCAATCTTGAATACAGCAGCTCTAATTCTTTTAGTGGGAGCCTCACCTTTCTCCTTTGCTATAATAGTCTGTAATTCCCTTTTCCCCCCACCTTATCTTCATTCCCCACCCTTTTACACGTGCATGCATGTCTGCTCTCTGTGAAATCCCAAATTCCTGCAGCCCAACTTTCAGCTGCCTTAGACTCCTGAAGTATAGTCATGCTGTATCACTCATAAATATCACTCGTACTGCAATCCTGTCTTCCAAGTTCCAAGAAAGTCCACCACAGTGTGAATTTTTTTAAGCCCCTCTGCACATGGGACACAAAGTGAATGCTCCTGGGGACCAAAAGGAGAAGCTGCAAAGGCTGAAAGAGGATGAAGGAGGAGAGAGATGGGAGAGGTCAGATGAAATTATCCTGAGCCTTCTCCATTCCAACCTGGTACATCCTGTGCTTTCGCAAGGGGGCAACTTCCTGGTTTGAGAGCTGTTTCTTTGATAGATTTACCCTTTAAGCACTCCTGTAAACTGAGAAGTCCAGTTACTCCCACTTCGCCATTAAGGAAATGAGGCACAAGAGAGGAATGCCATGGCTACATGAACATCTCTTTCAGCTGCAGCACCAGCTCCAGCAGCTCCAGGTGACTGCCACAATCACCTGGCATGGACCTTCTGGGCGTTGATGCAATGGTCTGCACAGCTGTATGGTGTGCCAGCAACCCAAGCGGAGAGAAAGCAAGCCTATTTTTATCCAAATCCTTGCACTGACTCACCCAACGGCTCAAACAGTAGTGCTGGCATAACAGGAAGGGGGAAGAGAAGGGGCAGAGTGCACAAGGCTGTTACCCGCTTCTTACTGTTTGACCAAAGAGAAGGTTTGGTGGCAGAGGGAGATAATAGGGTCTGTTAAGCCAGTACTACTGCCAAAAGAAATGCATGTCCTAAGATTATAAACAGGTCCTCTTTTCCAAAGCCCAGCTGATCCAGTGAAAAAAGTCACTGTCCCCATTTTTTGTTGGCATCACCCCATCAGATATTAGTGCTCCTCACATATGTTAGTACAGTTGCTAGTATGAGTATTCCCCAACCCTTTTCAGATTAAACGAGCAGAGTTACCAAACTCACATATTTACACCGTCTGCATTACCTCAGACCCATTTGCCTAAATAAGATTAAGATGAAGTGAGCCAACAGATCTGAGGAGACAGCGAACTCCAGCAGAGGGGCAATAAACAGCTGGCAGGTGGTAGTAACCTCTTCAATAAACACAACTTCTGATGTACTGAGGGACTCCATCCATTTAAGCCCTAAATGTTGGTCATGGTGATGTAGAGGCAGTTACATGTCAGGAAAGAGAGCTTATCTGTTCTTTGCATGTCAGGCCTGGAGCGGTAAAAGCTTCAGGGTGTGGGGGTTGCCATCTTTTATTTCTTTATTAACTTCTTATTATATATTTCTGTTACTGCATCAATGGAACCTACACTTGTGAAGCATATGCTGAACCGTTGTACATCCCCAGAGTCCCGGGTTTGTATTATAACTGCTGGTCCATCATCCTTGCTCATGCAGAGACTCAATGGAGCCTGAAAGCTGCAAAAGCGAACTTGTGATTCTTCTCCGAGTTTCAGGTGGGAATGGTCCTTGCACAGGAGGCAGCTGAAATGGCTGCAATCTCTAGATTCACAGTGAGAGGTTAGCTTGGATGAGGTTGCTCCACACCAGCTGAAGAAGGGGCAGCCATGGCTTTGTTTCCAGGGAGCCAGCCTAAGAGAAGGCTGAGCTCCTGAGGGGTGCAATAGCTGTCAGTTACGCACGCAGCCCCCACGGACATGTGGAGCTTGCTCCTGTCCTCAGCAAACAGGACGTCACCACCAACTGCCGTTAGGGTACTTCACTTTCACATCCTTTCTGCCACAACATGTCTGATTGTCAAAGCCACAATCAAATCCTCATTGTGAGGGCAAAGTATTTCTCAAGAAGAGCATCCCCTATAGCTGGCTCCCTGCTTCAACTAAGCTAAGAGCTAAACTAAGGTAAGAGAAGGGTTATATATATATATATATATCTCCTGGATGTAAACTACTTCAAGATATGCAGATCTGAAAAATCTCAATATGCTACTAATCTAGGGCGTGATCCTGGAAATGCTTACTAATTCCTGTAGTCCTTCCTCCTGTTAAGCCATGAAATTTAGTGACAGACTTGAGCATCTACCATGTGGTGAGGACTGGACTGTTTAAAACATCTGTTTCTTCTTGCCTAAATTTAAAAAGAAATGTTATTAAAATTAGAAAGACCATTCTATTAATCCAAAATATCATCTAGTTATTTAACAAAGACTTAACAATGTGAGTCATCTGCATTAACAAATCCAGATGCTATAGTCAGAGGCAGCAAAGATTCAGGGACTGACAATAGACTTGCTTTGTATGCTAATTAATTTTTTGCTATTTGTTTTTCATTCCAAACAGACCATCCCTAATATTTTATCTCTCTTGGTGGATTCTAAGTGAACAGAAAAATTCTGGGTTCTCTCTCTTTCTTTAAAAATAATATACAAATACTATTAAGATTTTTCTAATCTATTCAGCGGACTTCATAAGAAAATGAAATGTGTGCATATCTTCTTGCTGTGTTACAGCTGTTTTCGTCTCATCCAGAGGACTGGACAAATGTGGTTTTCATTTGACCACATTTAAATTTAAATTGCCACACCATTCTGTGCTGGATGTAAACTTACTATGCATATGTCCAAGAAGAAAGGAGCCTCGTTTGGGAACCGTTCTCCATGGTGATTCTCACCAGCTAGAAATCAGGGACTGCACTCATTCTGGGAAAGGCCACATAATGTAAAGTCATCACAATCACCTTGTCTCTTTTGCTCTTCATTGAAGGGCTGGTCTCACTGAATGGGAATTTTCAAAGTACCTTGCAACACAAGAATCACAGTTCAGCAGGGGCAAAGTGAGGCCAGTACTAAACACTTTGCTGATTTAATTTTAATACATATAATTTTTATACAGGGATCTTATTTGCACAGCTCAATGCAGTCATGTATTTGAAGAGCATTGCTGATTAATTAGGTTGGTTCGGTATGAATGAGTTAGGTGATCTCTATTTTATGTCTATTTTGAAGTTCATTATTGTGAACTTAACCCCATTCAATTCTTCATCCTGTTTCAAAAACTTATTGCTAACTCTACTTGGGCAGGAAAGGGAATCATTAAAAGCACTATGCAAGCCTCTTGAGTATGGTGGGTCCTGTTACAGATGTATAAATCCAGCTTATTACTCAGCTAAGGGCAATTGACTTTCTTGCTAGGTTTTGAAAACAGAGAGATCATGAGTCGGAAGGTGTGAAAACTGCAGTTTTTATGACCAGACCTGAACCAAGTTCTCCATTTCTGGGATGGAGTCTGTACCAGCTTTAAAAGTAATTTGCCTCTTTTTGTAAATATATTACGGTTTTGCTCCTATTCTCTTGAAAGAGTGCAGAAACAACTGATTTCATTTATCTGGAATATTTATCTCAACCCTTCAGTAAAAACAAATTCACATTTCACTTAGAAATACAACAAAGGTGGAACATGCTAGACTTCCCTTTTTGCTTCTTTACTCCCAGTTCAGGAGTTTCTTTATTCAGTCTGATGTTAAATCTACTTGTATTAGGGAATCCTTTTTATCTGAGCAAATCTTATTCCTTAGCAATGAATCTCAGAACATTGTGGGGTGATTGTATAAAGCCATTGCTTTTTCTTTATTGCCCACTAAAGAAACATTTATGATTAAATGGGAAAGGGAACTATCTCATTCTCTTGAGCTGGAGATATTGGACTCAATAATGTCCTTCATAGGTATATGCTCTATTTCAGTTAACCAGTTAGAATTGCAATATAAAATTGTAAATCAATGGCATCAAGCACCTGTGAAGATGAGTAAGATTGCAAGCCATTTCTCAGATAGATTTGGAGAAACAGCTCCCAGCCAAGAACTCTTTTACATGTTCTACAGGGTCTGTCCTAAATTACCCCAATAAAGTCACTTGTTATACATCATATTGAGAAAATTGCCAGCTATCTGATGTCAAGTACTCAGGAACACTATACGGAGGGGGACTTGGACTTGGAGATATGTGACATACAGCTGGATGTTAATAAAAATCGAGTTACAGGCTCTTTAGCTGGTTATATGCAGAGCTAAAAATTCAGAATCTTCTTCAGTAATGAAAGCAGATCCTTAGGAATTTGTTCAAATCTGTTCTGTTTAGCTATAACTGCAGAAAATGCATTATTTCTATACAAAGTGTTCCTTTATTGATTACTTCAGTTCAAGTAGGAATAGTTAAACCCAGTTACTCATAAACACTTTATGGGATAGAAAGAATGAAAGTAAGAAGGAATTTTGTTTGTTTTTCTTGTCTTTCTGTAATCACAATGGTATCTCTTTTTAAGCTAGTCATCTTTTGCTTGGCTGATTCTCCTGTAAGGGCTTTACTAATATGAATTTAATATGAACTGTACTTTTGTACCTACAAATATATATCAGTCAAAATCCTTACTTTCTGCATTTTGGAATAAATTTACTAAGATTTATATATGTGAAATATCCCCAGACCTAACAAATGCAGAGTTGTTATTGCCCAGCCATGGTTTTTACCTCTGCAGAGCTTGGAGATCAGTGCAGTATAAACACTTGGCATGGCAGCCGGAAAATATAACATAAAAATACATACCACCCCGCTGATGGTATTTCAGCCCCACTCACAGAGCCACCAGTAGTCACTGAGGAGAGTGCTGTCACAAGAGCGTTCTCCTGTTCCCTGCAGAGGACATTGGAAGGTGGGGGGGATACGTCTTAGTGTGTGAACCTGATGGTTTATGCTGCTCTGGAAGAGTGATGACAGGTCTGCTGCCAGAAAAGGGATTAGAATGTTACCTAGAAGAATGAAGATAGAAGGAATCAAAGAATGATCAAAGAAGGGATCAGAGAGAGGAGAAACTCCAAGGAGAGGCACCTGCACAGAAGACGGCATCACAGAGGTCAAAGCATGTTATTATGGTTCTGGATTCAGAAATGTGAGGCAGAAGTTATAAGCCAGTAAGGAAAATGGTGATTACTTCATTTGGTGTCTTTGATTCAAAAATGATTTCTAGAACATGCTTCCTCATCTATGAATCATGAGGGTTAATTACGTAAAATTGCTTGACCTGTGTTATACCTCAGGTAATGTTACCTAAAGGTATCTTCTGACCTTAAATTTTATGAATCTGCATAAAGTAACTGTAAGGAAGAAACAGAAGAATATGATGTTGTTTCACTGATTTGAATTACAAAATGCATTTGCATCTTCATTTGCATTTACTGTCTTAAGAATAACTGTACTGTATGCAGTTGTGGGATGGAGTTGTCACTGTGAGTTGAAAAGAGGTGAACATGTTTCCTGAAAGACCAAGATGACATTCACAGGACTGATGTCTACTAGCATAGCTGTAAAGAGATGCCAGCTCTGACAGGCGTAGCTGTGTCAACAGAAGCCTCTGGTAGAGACACGGTTGTATCAGTAAAATGGTATTTTTACCAATAATATTTTATGACAGTGGTGGGAGATGGTTTTATTCTACTAGCAGACAGTAGTGTTTTGCTAGTACAGATGTAGCCATGCTAAACTGCTTAGGATTTTAGTATTCACTGCAAAGCACTCCCCTCAGTGATTCCCAAACCAATCAATTTTGTTGGTGTTGCCAGAGAAAGGCCATGCAACTGGCCCTGGCAACTCTCAGCTTTGTGGTACCATACATGACAGTATTTAATAAGGGGAGAGTGCAGAGAGAGTTTCATGAGAAGTCCAGGCTACATCTGTTGGCCACATAGTTTTTTCAGGCAGGCATGTGAAAAGATCAGGCTGAACCAAGTTGGAGTAAACAATGACTAACAAAAAATTTTTTTTCAAAAATACTTTCTGTCATTGGAAGAAAAGGTTTAACAATACTGGCAAAAACGATACTGGAATAAATTGTGCTGACCTCATGGTTTTCATAATTACAACTATACTGGAAAATTCTTTGTGGTGTAAACTAGCTCTCAGAAAAGACCCTAGGGGAAAGGGTGAAGGGCGATAACAGTTAGCACTTCATTCAGGAGCAGGGAAGGAGGAGGGAGCATCACTACTTTGGTTTGTAAGGGTAGGCCAGATGCACCAGCTTGATCAGACTGTGACCCACTCTCAAGCCTTGCCTATACAAAGTGTGTGTGTATTACTCTTTATTCACCTGTGCTCATGGCCTCCGTTTCCAGAGAGTTCCTAGGAGGTGCGTGTGCACAGCTCTAGGACCAGCTTATCAGATTCAGTCTCTACTGAGCTGGTGCTCAAAAGTGCAATTCTTCGTTTTCACAGTTCATATCTAGGCGCTCTGTAATTTGGAAGGGCATGACCACTAATCAACCTTTACTCCACCTTAATAAAGTTTTTCAATATTCTGTGTCCTTACTTTCCCCCTCCTCCCCCCATCCCAACAAATTTCTTAAAGCCTTTCAGTACTCTGGTACAGTTTTTTCTCTGTCACTGCTTCTGCAGCTTTAACAATGATTCTCCTGCTCAAAATGGTGACTGGTTGCATGCTAGAGCTTTCACTGTGTCTGCACAACTCACACCTGAGCCCTTCTCCTCACCGAGGAACAGGACTCAAAGGACTCAAAGCTGAACCTTAGGGCAGAGGAACAGGACTCAAAGGCTGAACCTCAGGGCATTCAGAAACAATTTGGAAGTGACTCTGGAAGTGATTGTTGGGAATGCATTTTCAAGCAAGGTGAGCTAGGGATGCTGCTCCGACTGCTTCTTCTCTCTCTCTCTCTTGTGCTGTTGTGCCATTTGTGTCTCATGGTGCTTTCACAGTGCTCAACCACCACAGGGCTTTTGTTTCTCCCTATTTCCAGCATTGCAGCTCTGACTCTTCCGTTACCACACCATCCCACCATACCCCCGTTGTCTGTCCCCCATCGCAGCAGCTGCCAGTCTCACACGTGTGTGCAGACATCCCACGCAGGACTGTGTGGTGCTTTATTTCACTCCTCCTCGGGGAAAACATGAAGGGCTGGCAGTGAAGGCTGGCAGTGAAGTGGGAAAGTGAAGGATCTGGGAGGGGTGCAGGCGCACCTCAAGGCAGGCTAGAGGCTGGGAGAAGCAAAAGAATGGAGAAAAGATTGCAACTTCTGCTCCAAGGTTGTGCCTTGCACCTCAGAAAGAAAGGTGCTGGCACAGAGGAGGCCTAGAGAAGACTGAAGTGGCCCATTCCTCTCCATGAGGTGTTCAAACACACACACGAGCAGCACAAAAAGATGAACACAGCTGGGAACAGGAGCCTGTGGAATAGTGAACTGCTCTTTGCTGCAGTTACTGTGCATTCTTCTTTGCCCTTTCCAGGGAGTTTGGGCTCACACAGGCCATAGAGAAGGGCTCAGGTGCCAGCAGAGGTGGGAGCAGTGCAGATCCTAATTTGCTCCCATGGAGGGACTGGTATGGATCCAGCTGTGACAGGGTAAATGGGGGCCTGGAGCTGGGTGTGTTCGGTGCTGCCAACCTTCCGTGCCAAGCCCGGGGAAGGGAGATGCTGCTCGGCTCGGTTTGGTTCTGCCGGTGAAGACAGGAGCAGAGTGAGGCATGCACAGACCACTGCCCTGAGCCGGAGGGGGTTCAAAGGCCCAGCACAAACTCCCGTGGGGCTCAGGCAGGACCAAAACTTTGGTGTGAACATGGGAGATGCCTGACAGGGCTGTGCTTGGCAACTCCTTGGGCAAGTGGCCTACGGCTTGGACTCTGAGCGCCGTGCAGCCCCTCACTGGGGCACTGGGGCCGGGAACAGGTTTGGGGGAGTTCGCAAGGGTCCCTTTTGGAGATGGAAGTGCTGCTTGGTGAGAGCTGTGTTTGCTTTTGCTGGTGCACAAGAGGGAGGTTTAAACAGCAAACAAAACAAACAAACAAAGAAAGCCACAATGGTTGAAGCAGTGAATTCAAATATCACTTATACTAATGTGTTGCAAATTTGCTCCACAAAAAAGTGTTATTTTAACACAAAGATTTTGGGAGTGTGGGCAACACAGATCCCAGGCCGTCATAATAACACTTAATATATGAAGCAGTATTTCCATGGGATCCTAAATTGAGTGGGTAAATAAATGCATGTATCTTTAAATTAATTCAATCCGGCGCAATGCAACTGACTGCCCCGGGTCTGGTGCTACTTAGGACGATCCCGGCAGCAGTCTGTGAACGCCGCGAACTCCCGGCAGCGGGCCAGGCACGGGCCGCCGCCTCTGCCCGGCGCCACCTCGCGGCCGCCCGCCCGCCGGGCCCGCCGGCGCCCGGTGCCTGCCGGGAGCGGCGGCCATGTCGCGCTCCACGGGCCGCGGGCAGGGCGGGCAGGGAGGTTCCGTCGGCCCTTAGTTCTCTCCTCACACGGACCTCGGTAATCAGACAGGAACCTAGGGGCTTACCTTCTTTTAGTATTCTGAGTGTGTTGTGCCAGATCATCTGCGCAGTGGTGCCACTGGAGCTGTGGTGCCCGGTGCCTCCTGCTGAGCTGGTGACACTGGCTTCCTGGGCTGCTTTTTTGGGGCAACATTTCCCCCCATGCCTGCGCGTTCGCCTCTTGCTCTACTCAGAAGTGTTTTTCTAAGCGATAATGCTTAGGTGGGACTTGGCAAACCCATTGCCTGCGGAGAGAACACTTGTGGTAGTAGGAGTTATGATAAATCACAGTTACCTTGAAGGAGCATAAATGGAAAAAAAGAAAAGAGGAAAGGACTTAAAATTTTTATTTGGGGTACAAAGAGCACCGAAGTTAAATTTTCAAAGGCTTACAAAGACCAATGGAAAAGCAATGGAGGGATTAAACAGGAGTATTGGTTTTATCACACCCTGAGTGCTCATTCTGTAGATATACAGCAAACCCCTTACTAATCTCTAATAAAAGTCCTCAGAATATAGTGTGGCCTTGCAAAAAATGGCGTGGAAGGGCTGTCGTGCATCTTTGCTCCATTCCCCGTTTGGTGGACATTAAGGTTGTTGCCTGATGGAGGTTTTGAGAGCAGGCAAAAGTCATGATACCGCTGCTCCACAGGGCAGCGTTGCATGCTGTCAGTGTTGTATGAAGTCAGTTGTACAGTTGTGATGACAGCCTTGACAGGCAATGCTTTCATAGCAACCCAGTGTTCCACAGTCTTTTGAGAAATTAAATATGTTAATTTTTTTTTACTGGAAGTAAGTTTCCATAAGTGTAGGGACAAGGTTAGAAATGTTACTAAGTATAACCCTCAATGGGTGAAATACCAGAAGATCCAGACAGTCATTGTTTGTTTTTCAGTCCCATAACGAGGGTAATTTTTGACTGGGGAAAGAGTCAGACTTCTGATTTTGTCATTCCTTGGGTTTGCAATACTACCTGATGCTGTACCTGGACTGTATCTTAGTGTAGTAGCTCTGTGTGTGGACAGGAGTGTCATGTGTGCTCACAGTGGTGGAGGGCTCCTGGCCACTCAATGACAGTATCTTCCTTCGCAGGATGCAGCAGCCCCTTCAGTGTCCAGATATCAGAAGCCAGGAGCCATTGCCTGTAATGAACACTTCTCTCAAACCACCAGGACTCACACTTCTATGCTTGCTTTGTGCTGTTCACAAACTGCCCACATGCTGTTCCTTCCCTCCTGTAGGACACTGACCCCTGACAGCAGATTTGCTGAGGTGTTTTTTCTCTTCTACATTGAGCCTTTCAGGTATAGTCTAACTGAGAAGAGAAAGTGGGCTAACTGGTTTTGCATGGTACTCTGTACATACATCTACATGTATGGGTGAACCAAGACTTCTGAGTATTTCACCTTCCAATAGAAAATAATATTTTGTTTAAGGTCTTAGAAAGAAATTTTATACGTCTATAGAGTGGGTCTAGGCTTTTCTGGCCAGAGAACAGGGGTTCTCTTGGGTTTTATAAAACATGCTCAAAATGGGGCCAGAGGAAAAAAATCAATGGTCAGAGACACTATATGCTGATTTACAGGTAGATTAGGGATATCAATATTGCAACCGATATGGATATTTGTACATTATGTTTGTGTAGTGCCTTCATTTTGTTCACAAGCCTAAATCACATCAGAGATTCCTGAGCATTCAAAAATAGGAACTCTTACATAACTAAAGAATAGAAACTAAAGAATAGAAAGATTCTGATTAATATAACTGCCTTCTTGAATGTGTATCAAACCCATGATTGTAGAGAATGGAAAAAATTACTTTGTGGAGTTCAAGCTATTTCTCTTTTGTTAAAACAAGAGCAACTTGAAAGATAGTGTAAGTTTTATAATTCAAATGGCTCAAGTGCCTTACTCTAGGAGTTGGAGGAAGGAACATCTTATCCACACTGCTACCACTTATGTGTATTTAAAAATAGACAAGACAGAGACTCGGTATATACCTGATGCTTCTTGCACAGTGGATACAACTTTGATGGTTTATGCCATGTCCAAAACAAAAGAGATTCTGTACCTTCTTCTCTAACACAAGGTTTTGTCTGAACTGAGTATACTCAAGAGGGGCAAAAGCAGAACTGAAACTGAGCCATTTTGTTTCCCCTACTCTAATTCTGCTCAAAGAATATCAATTCTAGCTAAAATTTTGAGACAATCAAAAAGGCACTCTTCAGTAAAACTGGATGTTTTACAGATACAGTATGTGAAGAGGAATATTTTCTTCTTCCAGTGTCTTTTTTATGTGGCTATCATGTAGATAACAGCAGGAAATTCCACTTAAGTAGATCCTTAATGGATTTAACTAATGGTTTCTTTGTGATGCTCTCAGACAGTTCTCCTGTAATGTGGATCCTCTAAATATTTAAATCCACCATTGAAGCATTTAATAGGAAGAAAGTCTCCTACCATTAGAATAAAGACAAGGCTTTCAGCTGGAAACAATACCAAAACAAAATCTGATTTGTACAACTGCATCAAGAATCCAAGCTCACTTGCTCTCTGAGGCAACTGGTACAACAAGGACCTGGGGTGCCAGGTAAACAACAAGCGATCATTTGTATATTCAATCCCGTCCTCCATATTTTTGAGGGCTGTTGGTATGATTATTGGTTTGAGTGAACAGTAAAGCTGGTAAATTAATATTGCTACTTACTGTTGGTACAGGGAAACTGCCTAACCCATGGGCTCATGGAATCTTGAGAATAGTGGGTGGGTTAACCTGGCATGCTTCTCCTTGTTTTGAGTCTTCTGACACTGTCTCAAAGTGATCTTACTGTTCTATCCATTGTCCTTTTATTTTATTCCTTTTAGAAGTGGTGCCTAATGTTTCTCAAGTTCCATAAAATATTTGAGCTGGAAGGAAAAACCTTTTAGAAATCTACTTACTGTATTGTCAAGACCCAATTTTTTCTCTCCTATCTCTTGCTTGGGAAAAACAGTCACTTCAGAAACTAGCCCTGCTCTTTAAGCTGTCTGCTTATTCCTGGATTTTACCATGTTTCCCTTGCACAAAGAACAAAGTCTACTGTTTTCAATCTAGATTGTTTTTGAAAATGAGAAATAATAGAAAAAGAAAGGCTCCCTGTAGCTTGCATTCAACAGAACAAAACCATAGAACTGCAATTGCCCCACAGCTGCTTTTGTGGTATATAATATATATCCACTACCTTTGAATACGTAGGACTCCTCAAAAAGAATAAATATCACTCCCAGCTAAATACATCTGTTTATTCTTCTCTGCACAGTTTGAGCAGGGATGTTTATTTCCGCAGATGATATCAATAAATTTATAGGAATTTTCTGCCATCACTTCACAGTCCGTATTGTCTAAATCCACCTGTAACCTGTTCCATTTCTAGCCCTTAAATACAGACACTTTTAAAATTTTATTCTCTGATATTTCTGTGATACAATTAATTTCTGCATTTCAGTCACTTGGTATTATTATGTATACAAGCACATAAAGCCATTCTGAGTTCTTCCATGCACAACTGTGGTATAAATAATACACAATATAAGCAGTAAAGTTTCTCACTTGCTATGGAAACCGAACATCTAGAAAAGGGCACACTGGACCAAGTTACCCAAAATGGCACCCTCATTTGGCTCTAATGGGAAGGTTCTCTAATAAAATGAGTGTGTACCTAAATTTTTCTTCTTATTGCATCTCAGTGCTGTTAGTGATAATGCAGAACTATCAGCATGTTCCTCTCACGCTTGTACTTTATGTTGCATGGATACACTCAAAGGCTCAAATTAAAGGCTTTCTTGCTATCCTACCCACTGCCAGAAATGGAGTGCCTGTTTTTAAACCAAGTGCTGGATTCTTTGTTACTCAGTATCTCCTGCAGTTATGTAAACCAAAGAGAGTCAATGGAAAATGGCTATTGGATATTAACATCTATGTAAATCAGTGCAGATGCTGAACTGGTAGCATTTTATATCCCCTTGCAGAGCAGAATATGACTACCTCAAGTTAAAAATGGGGTGAAATTTATTTTGGGTGAAGGAAAGCAGTAATCAGTGAGTACATGGAAACTGCTGTTACTTGGAGCCAGTCAAACTTTTCTTATCTAGGTGCCTGTGTAGATTATTATGTATGTTATGTATATGTGCACTTGCAGTCCCAAAAGGTCAAGGGAGTTGATTCTGCCCCTTTACTCTGCTCTGGTGAGACCTCACCCAGAGCACTGCATAGTCCCCAGCACAGAAAAGACATCGACCTATTGGAGTGAGTCCAAAGGAGGACAAATATGATGAGGAGGCTGGAGCGCCTCTCCTATGAAGACAAGGGTGAGAGAGTTGGGTTTGTTCAGCCCAGAGAACAAAAGGCTTTGGGAAAACCTTATAGCAACTTCCAGTACTTAAAGTGGGCTACAAGAGTGCTGGAGAGAGACTTTTTACAAGGGCATGTTGTGACAGAACAATGAGGAATGGCTTCAAACTGAAAGAGAATAGGTTTAGATTAGCTATTAGGAAAAACATCTTTACTGTGAGGGGGGTGAGGCACTGGAACAGGTTATCCAGAGAAGCTGTGGATGTCCCATCCTTGGAATTTTTTTAGGCCAGGCTGGATGTGGCTCTGAGCAACCTGAGCTAATGGAATGTGTCCCTGCCCATGGCAGGAGGTTGGAACTAGATGATCTTCAACGTTCCTTCCAACTCAAACCATTCTATGATTCTATGATTTGCATAGCGGTTAACAAGCAGAAAATGCAAGCGCTGAATTAAGGATAAAGGCCACTTCACAGAATCCCGGAATGGGTAAGGTTGGACGGGACCACAGTGGATCATCTGGTCCAACCTCCCTGCTCAAGCAGGGTCATCCTAGAGCACATTGCACAGAATTGCATCCAAATGGCTCTTGAATATCTCCAGTAAGGGAGACTCCACAACCTCTCTGGGCAACCTGTTCCAGTGCTCAGTCACCCACATAGTAAAGACGTTCTTCCTCATGCACAGGTAGAACTTCCTGTGCATCAGTTTCTGCCCATTGCCTCATGTCCTATTGCTTGGCACCACCAAGAAAAGCCTGGGTCCATCCTCCTGACACCCTCCCTTCAGATACTTATAGACATTGGTGAGGTCCCCTCAGTAGTCTCTTAGGCACCTAACTCCAGTTTTTGTGCCTTTGAAATCTTTTGTGCCTTTGGAAACCTCCCATTCTTACCTAATTTATGTATGTATTTACTTTTGAAGGTTTTGCCTATTTAATCCATGATAGCAAAGAAAGGATATAGTACTAGTCTGAATTGGTACAGGAGCAAATGCCTCCAAAAATAGTGTGATTTTTTTAGAGGCCCATCTGTGAATTGCTGCTTTGTGCTGACCTACAATTTATGCAGCTTTTGCCCAAATCTAATGGCTTAAAAATAGTTTGTAAGTGTTACAGGCATTCAGTCAGATTAGTCACTTAGTCAAATCATCCTTTCAACTGGTGCTTTCAGCAAATGGTTAAAACAGCATTTGAGGAAGGACCAGGTGTATGATCTAATGCCTGAAAGCAGCTCATGCTCAATGACATAATCCTAAGAATAAATGTGTTGTAAATGTATGGCCAAACACAAGAGAATATCTGTCATCAAGTAGCTAGAAGTGCCACATGTTTTTTGTATCACTGTGCTGGAACGACTGAGAGTTGTGCAGCACTTTCAGCTCTTCTGAGAAATGTACCACACACTGCTTCATCATGCGCTGGATCCAGGGCAGATGCTTTTAAGAAATCCTTAACCAGCAGAAGTAAAATCTTACTGGGTACCTTTTCTTCTAGATGGAAGAAACTCAAAATTCACAGAATTTTAAATATACAGCTTCTAGTGGCATATATTCAATGGATTGTGGGACAGTGCCTCTCACCATGTTGTGGCACTATAGCTAAACAGAGGACACTGGGAGTCCTGTGCACAAGGATCAAAGTCTGGGTCCATCAGTGATGTACATGATGTCAGGTTAATCACTTGGCCTCTTCATGTCCTGCTTCTACTAGTGTATCAGGATAATATACAATATGGATGTTTGGAAGACAAAAGCTTGGAAAAAGGGAACTGTACTACTACTATTACAATGACTATTGCAGTTGCAATTGTGCTTTCAGAATTCACTGTAAATAATACATTATTGACTCTCATTTAAAGATTATTCCAGATTTCTCCAAGAATACCTCTTGGACTAGACCTCATTCTTCATCTCTACATCTGTCTTCACTGTGAATGTGTATAGCTCTGCCATTACTGTCTTTACAGGTAATTTTTAACTGGATTCATTGTCCTTGTCTTCATTCTTGTTCTTGCTAATCAGTTCCTTTCCTGTTGATGTTTTTCTTTCCCCGAAGGATGGTATATCTTCATTTACAGTTTGAAAACTACCGCTTAAATGGAGTGTTAAATCACTTCTGGAAACTGGGCCTAAAATAAACAGTTATACTGTACGAAAAACCACATCAACCTTTTGATCCTGTTCTTGCCTCTTTTCAGAGGCATGTTAGGAATAGCTGTGTATACATACTGAATGTACTATCTTCAAACCCTTTACTAGGACCCATCCTAGTATTTGAGTGCTCATTGCAACTCTATGACAGTTCAAATCCATCGTCTCCTGCTAAACCTGCAACTAACTTCTCAGCTTTCCTCCCTCAGTTTCCTGCCTGTCCTGCAGCCATTACCATTACAATCTGCAGGTGCTCCCTCATCCCTGCATGTCACTTCCAAAGCATTCTGCGTTACTACTTTCACTGGTGAGCCCTCTGACTTACCAGTATTCAGTTTCTCCTGTTCAACTGAATTGCTGTTGGCCTGTTAACTTTCCCAAATAGTAAAAAAAAAAATAAAACACTATTGTATTAAAACTGGGGAGTTAAACAATGGACAGTGATGAACCAGAGTCAGCATAGATTTTGCCATTTCTAGGGAGGAGGGGTATTTATGGGCTTAATTTCTCACAAGAACTGGGCAATGACACTTTATAAAAAAAAATTAAACATCCTCAATTTTTCATTTTGGGGGAAAAAAAGGAAGGAAATGATCTGTAATAAATTGAAAATAAGAATACAGAATAGAACCTCTTTTGTGGCCACAGTAGCAATGTTTAATCTGTAATATATGAGGCTCATTCAACAATCACCTCTTTTGGCAGCAGATGATGGCTGAGATTTTTGTTGCTCCTGGATAATTGGTGCTAGTGGAGCAGCTGAGAACTGGAAGGCCTCATCTTACACCAGTCAGACCCAAATTCTCAACCTAGTTTCAGAGTAAATGGGAGACCAAAAAGAAGGGGGAAGGAGTTTTTCTGGAGTCTTTCTTCCAGGAAGGGAAGAAAATTGTGAACAAGTGAATCCTCATGACCACAGGTAGAGACAAGCCTTTCCTCTTATGTCCTAATTCAGCAGTGGGAACCGTGCCTGGGATGTTCACTGAGGAACCCTTCTTGTAGTCTCCGGTTCAGGTGGGTGGTAGACAGTCTCACAGCCTGTTTGACATTCAGGAGGGAAGGCACTGATGAAGCAAAGCTCTCCGTGTCTTAGACGGGAAGGCACGGGTAAGGAAAGAGACCATTCACACCGTCTTTATTTCTCTTGATGTGGAGTTTGTATGCCGGTGCATTTCTGTGTACGTCCCCTGATGTCAGTGGAATTAGTGTTAGGGGAGGAATAGAAGCATGTCCCACAGGCATGGTCGCAAGGCAAGGAAGAGATCTCCCAGGGGCCTCTCAAATTTGTGAAGGCAGTGGAATAGTAGATCTCAAAAAGAATACTAAATGTGAAATAGGGAGCTGGGATGTTTCAGCTCATTAGTGATTGTTAAAAATAACTATTGCTCCGTGAGTGTAAACTATTGAGTATGCCATGCTTAGAATGAGGTTGAGAAAGACGCTTCTTCATAGCCTGGTTATTATACATGGTCATCTACAATCACTGCTTTTTACACTGTGATTTTCAAAGTGTGTGAAAAACACTTTATACTCCTGTGTGTGTCTAAGTTGATTTCACACAGTCCAGCCCAAGCCACCATGTGCAATCATTTAGTGATTATTTTGTGTGCCTTTCTAATGTAAGACTCTTTGAGCAATAGCAGATATTTAATTGATTGCTCTTTTCATAAAGTATCAGCATTCAGCCAGTAACCATTTTATTACAAAATGGTGCTTGGAATGAGCAGCTTTCTCCCACACAGTAATCGCATTGGTTGTGAAAAGATAGGATCAGGTGACAATGAGACCTTCTCAATGACACTATGGTAAATCACACTCAATAAGAGTAAAGAGTTCTGAGTAAAAATTATTCCATTTTCTATTAACAAAGTCCTTGGCAATCGGCAGCCAGTGCCACAATGGCAATACTTCAGACACTGCTGGAGAAGTAAGAGATTGTTGTCCAAAATGGAAAAATGTTAGTAGGAAGCTAAGCTCAGTTAAACTGAGCTTATATACTCATTTTTCACTGCTAGCTCTTACAGCCTTTTTGGGGTGTGTGTGTCCCATTTTAAAGTTTCTCTCCCTTTGTTGCTCTGAAACTGTTGGGTAAAACTTAATCCATGGTATCTGTTAAGGCAATTATATCCAGCTTGCCTCCATGGTATCTAATATACCTTAGCAATTACGCACAGAGGTACATTTTTTTTCCCTTGCATTTGTTTATTTATTATATTTTATTGCTGTTGTGTTGATTGGACAAAAAGTGGTTTCATGGCAGGAAGATATGTGGCGATTCCCGTGTTTTCAAAAGGGAGATAATTCCATATTTAGCTTTCTATTTCCTGTAATGATATCTCTCATTCTTGTTGCAGACAGTTGTTTCAGAGAGGTGCTTTGAGAAGTCAGGTTAGTGTAGGCTGAAGAGATTCCTGTCTCTGAACTGTCCCATAAAGGGCTTTGAAAACAGATGAGAATCTTAAAAATCATGAAACAAAGGGGCTTAAGAAGATACACGATCTCTAGTCTATAGTATAAGAACTGTATTTTGCATGACTGAAGCTTTTGAAGTCTCTTTCCCTGATTCACATGATCCTTGGAAGCTACAAACACATGACTATACTGTGTCCAAGACATGATGCCATTGTGACCAAGAGTGGGTGCTTCTTGACTAGGTTTGGTCAAGTCAGGCTGTTACTGCAGTGCTTTGTTCAATTGGCTCCAGTCTTCATGTGTTGATTTGAAATAAATTAATTTGTCACAGGTGCTGGTGAGTCTAAGATAACCTGCACCATGCTGGTACATTGGCCCCTGCCTGAGTGTGCAGGTGACCTGAAATAAATTCTAAAAGTACTGAGAGCTTCCATATTTTTATCAGTTATGGTAATCATGACCAGTTGAGCATTCATTCTAACATTTTAGGACTCTCAGTCATTAAGTGTTATTTCTTCTGTTAAAACCACTGAAAAACAAAGACCAAATTGTGAAGATCTGCACTGCCTACTGTGAGTAGTCTATATTTTGCCATGGACAGGCATGAATGGCTATTTAGGATTCCAGAGAAGCCTGAGACAGAACCATACTATATTTTCCTCCACTAGCTCCCAGCTAACAAGTAACTTCAGGAAAGAAAATGTCCTTGATGTATCAGTTTTTTGAAATCAACCATCTTGCTCAGGACAGCTAATTTCTCAAAACTCAGACACTTCTATGAAATAAAATGCAAGGTATTATTTTTAAATGAAGAAACATTATTTTCATTTGCATTTCTGCAGACATAAAATGGCTAAAGAATTTTTCCTGAGATTTAGAGAAGTTGCCTTTGGCCACGAAGTGTGAATAGAGAGTTGTAACCCAAAGGTAATATTTTCAGCAGAATCTTATCAAGCAAGCGGCTGAAATGAAATTTTTTTCCTCATCTTATCTGTTACCAATGGATGATAGGTTTTCCTTTCATCTTCTGTATGATACCTCCCTCAACTGCATCTGAGTCCATGATTAAATTCCTGATTGCTAATTAATACAAGTTATTATTTACTGTTATTATTAAGTAAGGGCAGGGCTGTCTTTATCTGTCTGTAGGGTCTGCCCTTATATCTGCTCTGGGTATTGCTACTACAGTGGAACTGAATGTGCCTCAGCCTCATGCAGATGCACTGTGTCAGAAAACATCTGCTAACTGCTGATTTTATGCATATTACAGAGACTTTATGTACTGTTAAATGGACCACTTTTTCATTTCAAACCATAATTTTCCATGTGGCATCATTTGATCTGTCCTCACTCCAACATTTGGTTTGATCAACTCATTTCTTCCTACCCAATATGTTTGTTGTAACCTCCTCTACGGCTGTGTGTGTCCTCTCTGTGAATGGAAATTACTACAGTGCTCCTGTCATAATAATATGGTGGTAGGGCAAAACGTGTAGTTTTAATCAATATATTTTATTTCCATTAGCTTCTTTCATCACCGAGCTTTAGTCTAGACAGCTTAGGTCTGGTAATGCCAACTGCTACCCAGCTACATACATGATCAAATGCGGGTTTTCAGGAGTACCCAGGACACTTAACCGGGTACTCGGTTTAGAGCTTAAATGCAGTTGATGAGGAGAAGCTTGTCCTCCACACAGAACTTCACTGTGCCTGTACACTGAACTTCTGAATGGAAGAGACAGAGGGGCAACTTATTTGGGTCACTGCCCTTTGAGAACACATCCATTTGAGCCCTGCTGTTACCCTCCTGGCAGTTGAGCTGCCAGGCCGTGGCAGTAGAGGGTGCAGGAGGCAGAAGTGGGAAAGGGTTAAAAGGGGGGCCATTCCCTCTGGAGATGGGGCATGCTTTGCTACAAATTGTTTTGCTTTGGTTTTCTTGTGACATTTAACTTTATATCAGCTACCTGTCATTCCCCCATGGTTAAACTTGAAATTACTGTGGAGAGAGTTACTTTGTAGATCCAGGCTGTTCATGACTGCTTTGCATGGGCTGTGGAATGACGAGCTTTTGTCTGCTCATTCCTAGGAGTTCTTGAAACAATAGGTCTCTTCTGTACCTGTTGAATCATAACTTGGGATTAGTACAGCTCTAATTACAACAGCGAAGACAGTACTTATTTGGTAACCTTTGGTCATGGTGACATTTCTAGAGGCTACAAGGAAAAAGATATAAAGTTTGAATAACACGTACCAATAATTTCTGATATGTGTAAGTAGCTGGAGGAGGGGCGCATACTGCTGGGGAAACATTTTTGCCAGATAAAACATCACACAGTCTTTCTTGGCAAGCATAGAACTCCACTGGTACATTATAAAATAATAACAGCCTCCCCCCCCAATAGATTTTGCATATTTAGTGATTCTGACAAATTTGAATAAATGTGATTTATTGTTATTAATAATAATGCATATTTAGATAGCTCTTTTAATCTTCAAAGCACTTTATAAATACGAGTTTGTTAACTAGTCCTTGCAACAGCCTTGTGAGGTGCAGAATTATCCAAATATTAGAGGTATATAATGGTGCGCAGTGCACCAATTTCCAGCAACCTTTTAACAATGCATTGAAGTCTGATATATGACCTGTATCCTTGTATTTCTGGAATATCACACAGTGATATATATGTATCTAAAATAAGTGATTCCTTCTATGAAAACAAAGTAGACATATCACTTATGTGTGTATAATTCTCTTCCAATTCATTTTCTCAAAAATTATAATTTAGTTGTGCTTGAGGTAACAGTCAGGAAAGCCAGCAGTGATGTTGGTGGGGAGACTGAGGTGCAAGACACTAAGCTCATTTTTGTGGGTGAGGGAAAAAAGCTAGTTCCTATCTCATGTATTTTGCAGTCCAAAAATATGATAAGAGACAACAGATGGATACAGCAAAGAGACAGAGACATCACGAGGTTACAGTAAGAGGATTACAATTACTATAAGAAGTGGTGGTCATAGCACACCAGCTGTTTAACCATTCTCAGATAATTTTTTAGTCATTGCAACAGTAAGAGTAAGAGTATTATTTGAAGGAAGGTGACATAATGACTAGGCAGACTTTTTTAATGTTTCCACATGCAGATGTAAAGACATATGGAAAATACCTTCTTAAGAAAATGGGATTTCACCTTTGGTAAAAACAAGGTGAGAGCTAAGGATTCTGATTTACTATATGAAATCATGATGGATGAGACAGGGATAAGAGATAAACTGAAGTGAATTTGGGTCTGAAGTGAAATGCAAGGTAAAGGCATGTAGTGACAGGGAAGTGAGGTGACAGGAGTGAAGTGCCAACACAGAAGATGACAGGTGTGTTTTGATAGAGCTGTTTGGTAGAAGCTGTTGCAGTTCTGAGGCTGTTTCAAACTCTGTAATGAAAGCCTTGTGTTTCTTGACTGTGCTACAGGAGGTTGTGAGGACAGTCTTCCTACACTAACTTTCTGTGGCCTCCATGACGCGGACACCAGTACTGTGCTTTGCAGCTATTTTAGTCCTGTGCAAGAGTGGCTTGCACTTTTGCTTGTTGTTCAGCTCAAACACTCCCTGTGTTTGCACATGTGCCTTAAGACTCAGTTGAAACACAGGGAAGGAGTGAAGATTTACATACCACATTAATCTCTGATCAATGTGGTCTCCATTCTTCACTGCTCATGGTAAAGCCCTCTCCACGCATCACTCCCGAGGCTACAGATTCTTTACCATGTTGCCATACCAGCCCTTTCAGACAGCCTGGTATGGTAGTTGCACATATCCCCACTGCATACCAAGGTGTAATGTAAACATATACAAACCATTTTAAACAGGAAACAGCCTTGTTGTGGTAGCACTGAGGTCTGTGCAAATTAATCTGTCCTTTGAAAAAGGCAGTAACCCTAATTTGCGTATTATTTCCAGTGTAAGCATTTGGGTTTTGATCAAGCAATTAATGTACTTGATGGGAGTCTTTCGCATTGCCTGCAGTGGGCTTTGGATTGGAACCATAATCCGGATGTCTCACATGCATATACATCCTTAATTAAAATTTTCTAAATTACTGTTACATAATGAGTATCCCAAACCTCCTGTGAAGCATTTCCAGTTAAGCCAGTGAAATAAAATGCACTCGGTGTCTTGCCATCACAGTTAACATGAAGTAGAGCAATTCTCTGTACTGAGTATTAAGACAGGTGAATTATTGGTTCACTGAGAACACTAAGTGAATGTCCTGACTTTTGCATGCTTGCAATTTATAAACAAAGCTGCTTTACTGTAATTTTGCTGCGTTACACACATACATATATATATAAATATGCACACTCTCAGAAAGTTATGATCAGCTTTAAAAACAGGCTTAGAATGAAAATAATAAATCAACCTTAAATGCAGCAACTGCTTCTACTGTAACTATATTCATTCAGTTTGCCAGGCATATTTTAAAAAATATAATAGATTGCTACACCTTTTTACCAAGAAGAGATGCATCCTGTGGCAGCTGTCCATCATTAGGCACAGAATCATTTTAGACTTACCTATATGAAAAAACTGAAGCAGACCTCAATCATACCCCCTCAGTAGTGCAGTGAAAGCAGTCTTTCAAATTTTAACTCTTTTTTTTTTTTTTTTTTCAGCAGGAAATACCAGTCTGGTCTCATAGAGAGTGCTCTGACTTGGATTCATATGACCTGCTTTCTATTCCTGGCTCTGGCTCTGAGTGACCTTATGAAAGTTATTTTTATCTACTATTGTTTTTAAATGTGCAGAAAGAGGTTTCCTAGCAGAGTGGGCCAAACATATCCCACCTCCAAAACTTATCCATGAAGAAGCTACACACCTGTACACGTACAAATGCCAGTCAAGTGTTTGCCTCAAATAAGCTGCTCTGCCTTTCTCCCTTGTACGCTGTCTCTTAGTTCTTTACAGCATAAGAGTCACAGCAGAGTGCCTAAATAATGTTCTTTAAATATACATAGCTTGAAAAGACTAATTACACATACACATTTCTACTCCAGTCAGCTGAGGTGATTTCTGAAAGCAAATACAGCATGGTCAAAAATGAACTTCCCAAAATATTTATGGGCTTACTGTACTGCTACACCCGATACATGATAAGTGTTTTTGGAAAACTGCCTTTCCCTTTAGCAGTATAACTGTCAGACAACACTTCATACACAGCAACACGAAGTCATTGCTTGGGAGATAATCTTTTATATGTTCCTAACAATACGCTCTGAAATCCTACATTTAAAAGGGTTTAAAAACACACAATACCCCAAACCATCAAATAAGCACTAAAAGTAACATGCAGAGCCAGACACAAAACCAGAATGAAAAAGATTTTTTATTATTCTCCTCTGTATTACCATAAATGACATGCTGTATTTAATTTTACAGTGCCCCTGGACAAATCATCAAATACTTTAATAACTACACAAACATTAATATTTAAATACAAGAGATCCCCTCAGTTACTGAATAATCATAACTCTGGATTGATAGGGTACTAAATGGAAAAATCTTGTTTAGGCAGTTGTAAGAGGGGGGGAGGGTGTTTAATGAAACAAGTTTGATGGTCTTGTCATCATAAAACTGATAGATATTTGGCACGATTTATATCTTTGCTAAAAAGAAGTTTGAGGAATGGAACAATGGTGGTGAAGATTAATTTTCCCTTCTTCTGCTGTGAGAGCATAGTCCTTTAGGTCATTAGCAGGAATGTGTGACACAGATTGCACTTTACCCATGCAGGCTCTGTGCTGACTCCTGGAAAATGCAGTTGTTAAATAGCTGCGACTTCTATATTGTGGGATGGGTTGCCCAGCTATCATCACAGCTATCTAGACTCATTTTATGAGAGTGATGAATATGGATGTTAAAAGAGACAGCATACAGAATTCTGGCTGTCAGTGTTTGTTAGACCTGACCACCCGTTCTACCCACTGTCCTTAGTGGGATTTTTTTTTTTTAATTCAGATTTTGTCTTGTTGCTTCAACCACTCTTCCAATTAAACATTCTACCTAATCATGGAAGTTTGACTACTAAACCACAATAAGAACAGTGAATTGCAGGATATTTTTGATCCCTCCAGCACCACAAAAAAAACCCCAACAAACAAACCAAAACAGAACAAACAAACTAAACTAAACCAAACCAAACCAAAACAAAAAGACTGAAAGACTTCTCAATCAAAGCCACTTACATAAATGCCTGAACCAAAAGTCCGAGACTTGACTAGATTTTTTAAGTCTCCAGATCTGGGACCGTGTTCATGCATATGTACCATGTGTCTCTAAGCACATATGACACTAAGCTAATGATAACATCTGTTCAGTTCTGGACAAAGGGTTGGCTTTTATTTGTGTCAACTCATACTCTGCTTGGGTGCCACAGCTTTTGTAGCTAAATGAAATGCTTAGGGGCTGGGAGGTGGGCTGCATTCACTTACTAGTCCCTCATATGGTTTGGCTTCATGCCTGTTTCCAGGAGAGTCTGTCTCTGTGACACACCTTAACATTTTCTTTTCTATTTTGGGGCGCCAGCTCAGATTCTGCACAGAGTTCCTTTTTATTCTGTGCATTTGAGCTCCACGGAGATAATATAATTCTAGATGTATTGTGTTTCTCGGACTCTTCTCAACTGGGAAATACCCCTTTGAGGGAAGTTCAAGTGAAAATATGGATGCGTTTGCATTCTAGCTTCATGGGAGCAGAGAGAGAGGAAGTCACACAGAGACAAAAGGCCCCTGAATAATAGGACAGGGCTTGTGGGCTGGCAGACCCCGGAAGCAATACCATTAGAGTACTTCTCCAGATGTGGACAGCTGACAAACTTTAATGATGAAGGCTGCATCCAGGCCAGTTATGATGAACTAATTAAATATCTTGCTCCATTTAATAAAGGAAGTATGGAAGAATCCAGAGCTGTCTATAAATCACCTACCCAGTGCCCTGCCAAGCTTCTACAGTGGCAGGAAAGGTGAGCAAAAGAAAAGACAATAGGGCAAAACTAAAGGACTAAGACAAATGGAAGTTTCTGTGCTAGGAAAGAATGGGTGTTGTCACCCCATCTTAATGAAAACCAAAATTCTATAGAAACTCTAAAGCTACAGAACCAGAATCAGAGCAAAAAAGTTAGAACACCATAAAAAGTAAGCATAAACACTGCTGCTTAGAGCTGAACAAATTTTTAAATAAGTAATTGATTCTCTCTGTCTCGACTTTATATGCTTAATTTATCATTCAGTTGCTGTAACTTCATTTATTTTTTTTCCCTTTCCTTGTTATAAGGTAGCAATAAAACAAGAAGTTGGAACTGAGTTCTTGAGATTAAGAAAAGATCTGATTACTGTCTGAGACTAACTCTGGGCTTGGGCTGCCTCCACCTCTTCTGCTGCAGTAGTAATGCATGCTCCCTTGAGAGGACAGATTTAGTCACTGAGCGCAGCCTCTTCTTCAGAAGAAGAAAATGTAAAGAGACAGCAGTTTCTAGCAATAAAATAAAAACTAAAACAACATAAAACATTTCTCTCCCACTGATTTATTTCTCCTTCATTTCAGCTTTTCTTGAAATGTACAACCCATGCCCATCACTGAGATTTTGAGCTGTTCATGATTATTTGTAGTGCTTGAGAAAAAAGCTGATTTTGCATATATATGTTAACAAAAGAAAATACATTTTCACCTTTTTTACTTCACTCCAAAAATCTACCTGAAACATGCTGAGAAACTAGAAATACGTTCTTAAAGATTAATCTCATTTGAAGACATTGAAACACTGGTGAGGAATAAAATTCTACAAAACCATATTACTTTATGGTAAAATTGTGAATGCAATGTACTGGAATGAGTAATTGAACTCCCCACATTGCACTGTGATTTCTCCCTTCCCCTATATGTGCATGGGTGTTTGTATTTTTGTACAGACGGGCAGCAATAGAAAGCTACTCTAAAAGGATGTTTTAGTGAAGTCTTTCAATTTATTGTTAACAATTTTTTGAGATGCACATACACTTTCCTCATTGCCAAGCATCCTCTTTCAAAGATATCTTCCAAGTCCTACAATCTGAAGGTTAGAGTGTCTTTTGCATATCACTTAACCATTCTGATTGCTTCCTATTCCTTAACAGAAACATAGATAAGCAACTATTTTGTGAAACTGTATTTTGAACATCTGAAGTAATTTCTGGGGCTAGTCCCAAAGTATACTGGAAGCATGAATTAATCCTCTGTGGTCTAGAAATCATAAGTGGAAATGCTGGAGAAGTCTTCTGTTCACCAATAATGCAGCTCACAACAGAGAAACTATCTTTTCTTGAGCCTACTGTGAAATAAGAGGTACTTATGTTGTCTGTGTTCATAACATCAGTGATGCCCAAAGCAAAGAGATTACAAATATTTTACAGAGTTCTTATCACCAAATATGTACTCACAAGGATACAGAAAGGCAGAAGCTCACATAAGAGCTACAGAAGATGGTCATAGCACTCTATTTACCAGTCTGTTATCTGTTTGTTGCCATAACCTCTCAGAAAGTACAGATTATTGTTCTACACCAAGTTTCCTTTACTTTTTTTTCTAGAGCAGGCTGGATTTTTCTTAGGATGTCACTTTACACTCTTGATATTTAACTTTGCAAATGAAATGAATTGCTGAAAACCATCTTACACAAACCACGAGTCATCAAAGATTTTGCAAAAAAAAAGTCCCTGTGCAGATCAAAACTACTTGGCATATGCAGTGCTTGAAATCTTGTCTCCATAATGATTCTATGATAAAAAAATGCCCTCCCGGATTTAGCATATTCCAGGCGGGATTCAGGGACACATCATGTGTACTGGTTGTGTGTAGCCAAGATACCTTCCCAACTCAATATGGGTCTTTCCTGTGAAAATCTGTGATACTGGAGAAGACAGTAACCAAAGCTACCATTTTTGCTTCACAGGAGGAACAAACTTAATGAAGATAACTGGTTGCAGAAGTATCAATAAATCAATCAGTGCACACATTTGTTTCACTGTAAGACCAGGGTCTGACACCCTTCAGGCTCAATGAACATTTTGGACAAGCCTATGGATGCCTGTGTCAGGTTGAATAGCTCCAACACTTGCCATTCTTCCAAGAGTCTCTCTTTAAACTGCTGCAGTCCTTCAGCTCTTGTGCTGCTGTTTGTTTCCCGGTCAGGCATAGTCTTTTAACAACACTTAAGTATTTTACTGAGATGTGGTTTATCTTGAGTTGTTTTCCTTCAAACTGATTTTAGTGTTATCCTCTGTTAAGCTAGAGCTATGTTTTCATATTAATACAGAATGCAGATTCCTTTACTGTGTAACTATATTTTGGCATCCCATGTCAGGAAGGCGCATGTAAGTAAATTCCAAAGCTGCACAGTCTGGAATATCTCCAGGAGGAAAGAAAATATATTTATTTAGGAACATAGAAATAATCTCTATTATTTACGTGCCAGTTAAACTGACATTGGTGCTGTCATTTTCGTCAGATAGGTCTCATTCAACTACGGCAAGAAATTAGTCTCTGTCGTCACCTCAGTCACAAGGAATGCCACCAGGCTCCAAGGGACCTCCATCCCTGTGCTCCAGGTAATACAACTGTATCCAACAGTTTTCATTCTTGATGATTTCTTTCTTGTGTCTCTTGCTGGAAAAGGGTGAAAATTAATGTGTTTCAGTGGTGGATGTAATTACCCTGATCTGTCTGAAGCACATGATGACTTTCATTTGTTTTAAGAGTTGCTGTAAACATGCAAGCAGAGCAACGGTGTACAATGAATATAGAAAATAATCAAATCATCTGGTTTTGATGAAAGTGTGCAAAACTCTAAAGCACACTTAAAAAACATGAATCAAAAGTTTATTGAAAATATAAAGCAGCTTGTCCTCAGCAAATTTATGATTTACATCAGATTAAATGCACCATAACACACTTGGGTCAGTTTGAGAGTTGGGTTTGAATATCTGGAATAATATGTAAGGTGTAGAAAAAAATGTGCATTTGCAGCAAATCTGCTCTGATGGAACAGCAGCAATAATGAGGTCTCATATCTTTGAGCTCCTGGTGGCATGAGAAGGATCCCAGGGGCTTAAAGATCAGCTGATAGATGGCCCATTTTCCAAGACAGGTAACATGCATGCCTCTGAAAATTTCACTTGAGTATGCTGATATTTATTTCAGGGGGCAAATCCTCCCCAAGCCAGATATCTCCTAAGGCTGCTGAGAAACTACATTCATTGCTATGTTCATTTGTAGGGGGCTTTAGCTTTTAGAGCAAGAGTAGCCTGTAAATACCCCAGGGAAGGGACTTTGTCCTGTACCCTGAACCAATTATAAAGGAGATTCTTTTATGGACATAGGAGTACAAGAATCACCACGCTGACTCAGATCTCTCTGCTCCAATGACCCATCTCAGATGGTGGTCATTACCAGATAGCTCAAAGGAAGGTGTAAAAGCTAAAGGACTGCATAGTAAAGACTGGATTAAAACAGGAATGGAGGTCTAACTCACTCTGTAAAGCTGTTATGATCTCTGTGATAATTCTGGATAGTTTAGTTTCAATGCTAAACTGATAAATTCTTGGCATCAGAGACTTCCAGAAGTGAAAGGCTTCCACTAGATAATTACTGGTTACATGACACCATTCCCCCATTGGCTTTGAATTTCTCACCTTTGAACTTCCCTGCATGTCATTTTGTTCTTGCGTCACGATATGGGGAGAACAGAAATTCCTGACCTACTTTTCCTATTCTATTCATCATTTTGTATCGTATTATCCTCTCCCCTCTTATTTGTCTAATTACTTAATTAAGAACTCCTCCATCTACTCAGTTTCTCATCATCTACTTTACTTAAAACCACAGCACTTGTTTTTTCTGGTGACTAAATTATATGCTACAGACAGGAACAGGAGAAACTGAGGTGCCCACAGCTCCTTGCGGGGGCAGGGAACTGACTGTATGACACAATTTTTTGTCATGTACTCTTCTAATAATATTATGTTGAGTGAAAGTCCTTGTTGGTCCCAGGTCTACAAGATGTCCAGGTCCTATTCTGAGCTGCTACCTCTTCAGGAAAGCACAAAGTACTCAATTATATCCTGACAGAACAGACCAGGAAGGGAAGAATTCTGTGCCTTCTTGTATGATTTCATACAGAAGCACCAAATGCAACCAAGTCCTGCCAAAATAATGAAGAGACATTGACCATTTGATACAAAATAAGATCTCTCAAAATGCCTTTTTTTTTTTTTTTTTAACCCTAAAACAAAGAAAAAACCTATTTGGAAGAAAAGTTTTCACTGTAAGACAAAATGTCTTTCCTGTGTCCAAAACACTTATATAACAGGAATGAAGTAATGACACTGAACTTTTGTCTGTTCAAGATAAAAATCACAAATTGCATGGCTAGGACACCGTTTTTCAGATGGTCCATTCACTGGAGCTTGGCTACTCAGAGTTTTACTGTATTCCCAGTTATGTGGTGTTGAAGCAGAAGTGCTGTGCAGTGAAGATTCAAGGCAGCGCAAGAGAGAACAGAATTGGGCCCTCATGAAATCTTAATGCATTGTGAAGCTTTTCAGCTCACATACATACCCCAGTGAGACTGGGAAAAGCCTAGTTCAAAACTGTCTAGCAGTGAGAGGATATGGTTCAGTTCTGCTGTGATCTAATGAAAGATGAACCAAGCTTCTTAGAAGTCTCATAGGATTTTTACCTCAGTTGTTATAGACAGGTATGTAGTTAGTATATCTAAGCTGAAAAAGAGGGGGGAAGAGAAAGGTCTGGAATTAATTAAATGTCTTCTCTTGGAATAGCCTCATAAAACTTTTGTCTGATTGAAGTCCCTACAAATAAGAAAAAAAAGCCTGCCTACTAAAACACTAAAAATAAAGTTAAACCAAAGATGTTTTAAAGATGGGACCTTGCAACTGAGAGAATTCCATGAGCTTTTGGCTTAGTGGGCTGACAGCCTTTTCTAAATGGCAAACACTTGAAGGTTCAGGTTTAGGACAGGTTGTTAGTTGCCCAGATTCACTGAGTGCTCCCAGAGGTTGTTTGAGTATGTGGTTAAGGGCTTGCTGCTCAGACGGGCTACAGAGAAACACTCAGAAGACCCTCCATGCTGAGGGTCTTCTGATTTATTATATGAATAAGCCACCAGGCCCAGACTATGCTCTTTAGACACTACTCATTTGTAGGTGGTTCTGCACATTACTCTTTCCTTACAACCACCAAACAAATTAATATTAGCATAGATATGCAAGACTGTTGCTTTTCTTAAAAGCTGAGCATTCAGTGTCTGAGGGCTTTGGGATGTAACCTTAGGAAAGTAGGGTTCAGATCAGAAAGCATTTAAGGAAGGGACAGCCATGAGTCTGGATGATATTGCTGACTGTGAAATACTATACTGACTGTGCAAATACAATAGGATTGAATATCTTGTTTAAGCTGGTGGACATGATGGGAAGGGATTACATCTTAGTTTCTCCATGTAATGACCACATCGTAAAGGGTGGACTGCAGATGAGTTGGGCTTGGGCCAGTGGATGCTGCAGGAACTGCCTACTGATGTGCAGAAGGGATGGGGCATGTTTGACAATCAGTTTTCAGTGCTTTGAAGTTAACCATTACTTGTAGTCACACTGCATATATTTTTGTCAGCAGTGGACAGGTAATGACATACAAGTGTGTCGGGTTTCTCTGTCTCCCATATGCATTATCTTGCCTTTGGTGTGAGTGGGAGTGAACCAGAAGTAGTCATGAGATGAACTAATTTCTTCTATAGGCTTGAACTCAACTTCCCAAATTAATCCAATATCCAAGTTGCTTTGCCTTCACTGTTACTTTAACTTAATTTGGCTAACTCTGGCTTGCTCACGAAGATAGGAACGCAGCTTCTTCTTAATTGACTGTGACGTGCACAGCTACTCTATTTCTTTTAACCTCAGTTTAGTTGCTTACCAGCTATGAATAGAGGCCTGGTTATTTGATCCTGGCTACTATTATTTTTCCAGTGACAAAAAGAGAACAACCACATCCAACTTCCCAAGTACCAGTAAAACTGGAAGTCAATTGACTGGATATAGGAATATGCTTTTTTGCAGGCAAATCCTGAGTTAGATCACAATTTATTTATTTATTTTTGTCATCAGCAGTAGCAGATATTGACTGCCAGTCACACTGGCTCCCAACTGGCTTTGAGAAGACCTGGCCTCCAGAGCCATTTCCTTCTTTGAAAGGATGGACATATTCCTACCTGAGAGAACTCTGTGAGTCTTGAGTGGAACTGATCACTTGTTTTTTTCTGTGTTGTATAAGGATGGTGCTTGATCAAGTAAGTTTTGTAGAGCTCCGAGTCAGCAAATCCTCAGCAGCTGAGTGTTCTGTAGCAGGACCAGGAACCAAGAGTTAAACATAGCAAGTAGGAAGACAGATATCTCAAGAGATGAGCAGTCATTTCTTCTCTAAAAGTAGCACAGTATCCAAGGGGGGTAACCTAGGAGGGATTTTGTCATGCCTTCACATAAACTGAGCAAGGCGTAGGTATAAAACATCCCCAATGAGAAGCTAAGCAGCATTCTGTGGTGCGAAATGTCACCTCTGGATGAGAGTGGCAGTGGCAAGGAGGTATTCAGAGAGAAATGGTTGAAGAGGAGACTGCTCTTGAAGAAGGACTGACCCACCACCATGTGTCCAGCTCTCCATTCTCTGTGATAGTGCTCACAGGAGTAACTGGAAGAGGCTGCTTTAAAACAGCCAGTGAATGCTAAACAATGTGCTTGCTGTTCCAGGATAGCCAGACATCCGCTATTTTCTGGGCAGCTCCATGCCACAGGTCACTTCCCAATTGTCAGTGCTCTCCAGCTGCCCTCATTTCACAGGCTCCTCTATGAAATTGCTCCAATAAGGCAGTAGAACTGCAGATGCCCTTGGCATTTGGAAGAGATATCTGCAACATTTGATTTTCTTTTGCTTCCTTCTGCTTCCTTGCCCTGTTATCCCTGGATTCTGCCTCTCCCTCTTTCTTAGTTCTGTCCCTGTACCATCCACTTTGGCCAAAATGCTCCAATTGTCTCTGAAAACCCTCTGCTTATATGCTGAACATCTCTGTATGAGCAGACCTCATTATCATGTGGCAAGAGGTCATTTACATATGCAAATCAGGTTAATGAGAACAGAACTGTAAAAGGCTTCATTCCAGAGGCATTTGCATATCCAGCTTTAGAAATATTTGAGTGCTCTGCCCCTAGCTGTGCAACCAGGACACAGAAGCCCTGGCAGTATGTCTTCAGTGGTGATTATATCCGCAGACAGCTGCCATCCTGGTTTGCAACAGCCACTATCCGAGGTACTGGCTCGTTTGAACACAGAGGGTAGTTGTGTAATGTGTGCTTCTGCACCAGACTACTAAGAAGCAGTTAAGCCTTGGCCCTTATTGGGACAACATGTGGGCTTCTGACAGGTAGATATATGCATTTTAGCACGAAGAATACAATTTCCTACGGTGCTGTCACTAATGCACGCCTGGTGGATGATGAATGAGGAAAACAATGCAGGTACCAGGCACGGCTCTCTAAGAATATATTGTGTGTGACGCGGCACCACGCAAAATGCTGACCGTGTTTATTCTCTAACTAACTGGGCCTCCAGCCCCCAGAGTACCCGGAGGGATCTCTTTTGGATGTTTGTGAATTATCCATGAGAGAGCCCAAATTCCCTTCTCTGCCACAGATCCCAGTGCCTCTCTTGGATGGGTTCTGAGCAAGTGTGTTAGGTGCCTTCTGGGTGTCTAATTGTGAAGCAGATTTGCACAAAAAGTTCCTTAGAAGAAACATCTTTTGCTGATCCCTTTTTTTTTCTGCTGTTTTTTTTTTTTTCAGGAAGGAATATGAATGCTTTTTCACTGTAAAGCTTTCTCAGGTATTGTTCTCTGCCAGGGACTTCCATGCCTGATTCCAGAGAAAAAAGGCAATTACATCATAATTTCTGAGAAAGGCTACTGATTTTCCCTTTGCTTCTGCCCTGTCCTTCTGACTAAGCTAATCAAGTTTCTGGCACATCCCAAAGACTAGTATCAGAAGAGACACTCCTTCTTGAAGGAGGTAGTTCTCTGCCTTGACACACTACCTCAACCTACACAGCTGCCAGGCAAATGCCAGGTGGGCAGCTTCAGAGTGTCTGATACAACCCTTACCACCTGGAAACAGAGGGAGGCTCTTACAAGTTCCCCAGAGCAAGTTATGGATGTCCCTGTGCCCTCTATCAGTAGGGAGAGCTCTGCACATCTGGCAGTCAGATAAACACACAGCAACTCAGTGTGCTTGGTACATGGTTTTGGTGATGACCCTGTATGGAATGAGCTGGGATCTTTGCCAGCCTCCAAAGTACAGGATCTAAAGTGAACTGCACAATTTATGCCCTCATTTTATCTCTACCTCCACTTATTCTTAGGAACATGCAGGTCATGTAGAATAATTTACCATATTTCAAATAATACTGTTCAATAGTTCAACAGAATATACAGTTCCATATACTACTGTCCATGTTTTTTCTCTCACTTGGCCTTGCACTTCCAACTCTAATGCCTCAGCGTGGGTCAAACCCCACTGCAGTAACTCCTCTGAGTGATTCCTGTATTGCAACACTTTGCCTGTAGCTATTCTCAGCAGCTCTAACATGACAGACAAGATGAATTATCTGTGTCTATAGGAGAAAGAATAGCTCCTACACTTTTGTGGAGGAGGAACCTGGGACCAAGCTGGTTCCTCCTCTCAGCTGATGGCTATCACAGAAGATTCTTTCTGTCCATACACAATAGACAGACACTTTGGCATTTGCCTACTTTATGACACATCAGTGGATGGACAACACTATCTAATAAATGAGCTGCTTTTTGCATGGAGTTGGTCTGCTGACTGAAGATGAGATTCTCACACCTGTAATGAAGCACAAATTTACCAGTGTGCCTGAATGTCTGGATATCCCTTAAGGCCTGTGCATTCACATGCCAGAGGTACAGCTCTGCTGCTGAGCAACCTATCTTATTGATAGCACAGCTGGATGTGGTCATGACTTCATCACTGACAGCTCACAGCTATAAGAATCCCTTCTTGTTTAAGAGCACTCAGGACTGAGCAGTCAGCATCCCTGCTGTGCCCCTAGATTGTCACCTTTGGAAGCTGATCTCTCAAAAAAGCATTCCATCGTTTCAGAGCAGAACTCTTCTCCTCTGTTCAACAAACTCTGCCACATGGGTTTGCTAAGAGAGGAGAAAAACAAAATACAAACTGCGAAAGGCTAATGAAACTGTAAGGCTAATGAAAGTTGAAGTCAGTTTTTCCATGTTTGAATTCTACTTTTCAACTATGGAAATTCAAATTTAAGTAGCTCAAACTTACCGTCTTGTCTTTGTTGTTTCTGGAGGTGTGTCTTTGTTTCGCTGAATGTCCCCTTTCCATTACGTTCACGTTTAAAGCTTCTCACACAGAATACAATTTGCCTCCTTGTGTAGCGTGAGATCAGAAGCCAGAGATTCTGTTTAGTAAACGACGGCTTAGGAGGTGTTCTGTTTTACATAAGCAATAGCCTAAAAGCAGCCAAACCAGAAGGGCAAAGAAAATGTAATCATTTCTAGGAAAAGGGAACAGCCCTCTCATTATCTTTTATTTGTTGGAAATATATATATGGATTTTTTTAAAGTATTAATAATAAACAGTTTTTCACTCAACCACTTTTCACATGTATAATGTATCTTCCACATTTTGCTTAAAATCCTGCCCTTCCCATCTTAAGAGCACTGAACTGATTTTATTGCCAATTCTGAAAAGTGTTAACAGGAGTAAATCACCCCTCAAATTACTGCTGTTGTTCCCTTGCCCTGAGCCAAATTCACTGCTAAGCACCTCTGACCACATAGCCCATATAAATGTTCATAATAGAGGAAGCGCCTCACATCTGCTTATTCTCACAGAATTAGGAAAAAAAACTTACAAAAACCTATGTCATTGTAGTTTTTGATATATAAAAACATATAGATTTGGTTATAACTTACTTCTTCATACCATATGCTCAATATTCAACAGAAAAATTAGTCAGATATGCAGGTGCCAAAAAAAGTGCACAAAATTAAGAAAAAAAAAGAAAAAAAGAAAACAGGGAAACTAAAGCTGTTTGGTGGTGTCAATTTTCATTGTGCACTACATTGTGGAAGAGCTTTTGAACTCTGGTATGGAGGAGCTTTATTAGAAACCAATTCTCCTCAGACCTCTAGAGGCCTAGTCCTATACAAGAGCAAGCCAGGTGCCAAAAAGAAAGAAGGAAACTCATATAGAAGTGTGTTTCTAAAGTATGAGCCAAACACAGTGAACTGCAGCAAGAATTGCTACCAATGAGTCTAAAATATTCCTACAAAAAATGAAAGATGTTTCTTACTTTTCTTTCCATCTCCTATATTCATTTCCCCTATTTTATTTTTCACTCGTAACATGTCCCTTGTTTTTGCCACTCTTGTGATACACTGTTCCTTTTCTCCTTTCCTTTTCTTTTCTTCCTTCATCTTTTGCTCTTCTGACGTCCTCTATTTCTCCTTCCTAATTCTCATCTCACAGTCTATCTCTGTGCCCTATTAACCTCCTTTCCTTGTTCCCTCTTATTTACCTCCTTTCCTTGCTCCCTCTGACTTAGAGTGGCATAAGCTCATGTAAAAGCTTAACAATGTAACTATGAACTTCAGACAAAAAAAGTGAAGCAGCAAATTACTTTGTATTATATTAGCTGGAATTAGTAAGCGCTGTTACAGAATTCCAGCTCAATAGAAGTGCCGTCACTTAAGTATCTGGACAGCTGGAAGTTTCATTTCATTTTCAGTGCTGCACTTTGCTCAGTTTTTGCTGATAGACTGACAAAGCCACCTGGTTGAAAATGAAATTATTTCAACAACTGTGAAATACTGCATTACATAACGGCCAACATAAAGCCATCATTCTCTGTGTTTACATTGGTACTGATTCTTAACAGCGTGCTGTTAACTCAGCATAAAGGTCTGCTGCTCTAAAACAATTCAGGTACAAGGACAACTCTTTTACAGCCAATCATGCTTTGTCCCTATAAAGAATTATTATATCAATCTAAACTGGCATGCAAATTAATGTTCACCCCTCAGCAGCTTAAATTTACATTGTGACCCACAGACTTTTCATATCCCACCACTGAAAATCATAACTCCATGATCACTACACGCACATCCACACTATCCCAAGAATCAATGGCTGCTACAGCCTTATACATATTACCGAATCCAGTTGCTTGTCAATTAACCCAGTACAACATCTGCATGAAGGATTTAAATAAGGAGCATCATATTATGCTGTGTGGTCGATAAAGCGAAAATGCAGGCACTGACAAGGCTTACCATTTGGCCTGATACCACAGCATCCGTCTCTCTGAATGGAAGTTATTTATGCTCCCACTGAATTATGGCTTGTATTCAAATATTGGCAAGGATGCAATGTACAAAAAGTGTAACATCTACAGTATGCTGTGGTTGGCTATAGCTCTTGGGGATCTCTTAAAAGGGTAATTTCTCCTTCAGGAGCGTGGCTGTCAGTCCGGGACTTGGGGGTGTATCCTTTTAATCTCAGAAAAAAGGTACTATTGAAAAAATTACAGGAGGAGCAGATGTGTTCTTCAGCACATACATGGACAGCGGAAAGAACACCTTTCACAGCACTGGCTAAATAGAAGCTCTATTAGAAAGAATCCTGACTTTTATAAAGTGAAATGAGGTTCAGCTTTTTTCTCCATCAGGAAAAGCAAATGAGCTGATGAGAATAATGAAGTGCATCACATTGACAAAGGAGTTGAATCTGGACACTCTAAGAGAACTAAACTCCTTTATAATTTAAAATAACAAAACTGCCCCCAGTACAATGAGATGTCCCACATACAATCAGTATGAGCACACAGAACAACTGTCCTCCCAGTCAATAGGAACTGCACTGTTTTCTCCAGCTGGAAAGACATCTCCTGCTCTTGAGCAAACTGGTGATCTGCAAGTTGTGAGTGAGATAAAAGGAAATCTCTCCCACTGAAGAGTTGCAAACAAGTGAGATAAAGTAAGTTTAAAGGGTTCCTGGTATGTTTAGCTCAAATGTTGGGCTCTGTGTCAAATAACTTGTTATTGACTTAACCATGATAGAATGTTTCCATTAAGAAATATTGCAATGGAAACAACTTAATTTAAGACAGAAGTAGTACCTGCGGAACAAACTTGTGGCATAGTGCTGCTGCACAAGCCAGGCATGATGCATATTAGAAGAAAGAGAGGCTGTCTAGTGTTTTTCCATTGCTCAACTCAAAAGAAACTCAGAAAAGAAACATGGGTCAAGAGCTAAAATTTGGGAACTGAGTATCTACATATGGATTGTAAAAAACACACTATCACTGAATTCAGTATCAGATTGATTACAGACATCAGTGCCCACATCCACTGCCTTCAAGGGATTAATACCACAGGCTATAGACACACCGTCTATAACGCTGCTGCTTCTTTTGAGAAAGCACGCAGGATCACTCTTGAGGAGAAAAGACAACGCAGAAAGAATCGTGTCTTGAAGAATATACCACCTAAGGAGTCTTTCTGCTGTGCCTTTTGCAACTAGACGTTCCTATCTCATATTGGCCTTTTTAGTCACCAACGCGCTTGTAACAAACGTGGGTAGAGCCCTCCACAAATCTCCGTTCGTGAAGCCCAGCCATGATGAAAGACGAACCATAGGCTATAAGGTTCCATAAAAAGTTTCCTTCTACATCCCTTTCTCCCATAAAATAATATTTCAAACTCTTGATAGTTCACATATGAATGCATGACATAATAAGCCCTATTAAAGCATACAAAGACAACTTTCAAGTCACTCCTGAACACTCTCAAAATTTGGGAGCTCCCTAAATTTGAGAATTTGGCTTGGTACTGCAGGACAGCAAATCAAAATGTTTGCCTCTGAACTCCCTAGGTCCCCAGGTGTCCAAGGGTGAGGCCTCATAAGAATTGCATATCTTCAGGAAACAGGCAGCATAAAGACCAAAGAGCTTTAACAAGTGAGAACACAACCGAGATTTTGGCTTTATAAAACCTTAGCTGATTTAATAGGAAAGGGCCTGTCTGAAACAGAAGCTAAAATGAACCCTCTTTGCCTCTCCCTTTTGCTCAACTTTTAAATTAAGTTCACAGCATTATACGTAGTCCTCTACTCTTGTTTAAAGCTCAGATGATTTTGTCCATGCTAAGAATGTATTTTATTGAATATTGACTTACATGTTTTGCAACATGCTTATTCCTGGGGTAGATGGAGCCACTGAGAAATGAGGCTGCCATGGAAAACTGGAAGATTCACAAGGACCGTAGGCTGCATCTTTGAAAAGCGTTGCCATGGTTGCAATGGAGTGAACCTACCCCTTCCTCTGGTTCTGCCACAGAACTTGGAGCCCTTGATGAGGTGGATGTTATAACCAGCCAAACAAGGGGGCACAAGGAGTGGGAAACAAGAATATAACTGCAGAGAGATTTGGGAGGTCAATGCATGGGTGCCCCAAACTGTGATGTTAGCAATGCAGCCCCTTGAGAAAGGATGACCTCTCCTCTCAAACCATATGGCAAATATCTTCTGAAAGGTGAAAAGTACTTGTAGGACTGTGTGTGTAGGTGGGGGCTGTTAGCCTGACCATGATAAGGTCAGGAATCAAAACTTAAGAGACAGATGAATGTTCTCATGGTAAAAAGTAGGAAAGGAAAATTTTCTTAATAGGTATGGAACTATACAAAAGTTGTATGATGGAGAACTGTTGATGATGGAGAACTAAGAAAAATCAAAGTAAACCTCTGTAAACAATAATCTCTTCCACTTGGTAGATTCTGTATGAAGATATCTGAGAAAAAAAGGGGCCGAAATACTCCTGAAGATCTCTCCCACAGCAAACTGCAAAAAGCTACAGCATGCTACAAACAGCTAGAGAAAATGGCCTCTCTCCTAGTACAACACAGCCTTCGAGTGAGATACTAACCTGTAAAAATCATAAATTACTTATTTTTACAGAAATCATCCAGACAGAAATATATACTTAGCTACCAAAACTACACTTCCTCAAAGCACCACAAGAATAAATACACACCTTGATTTTGCAGAGAAAACTACCATGACTCTGTGTAAGTGTAAACAGTGTAAGCAGCAAGTAATAATGCTTTTTTGTCTCACCTTAAATTATATTGGAGAGATCCGAGCAGAGAAACAAGTACTTGTGTAAGCTGCACAAGTCTTTTTATCCCTGTCTCATATTAAGTATTACCAGGCTATAAAGAATCAGGGACACAAGTATCGAGAGAGCTAAAATAAAATAATACCAATGACGGTCATAATAATATATTTATGTCTCTTTTCCTTTTGGTTCCAGAGCTGCTACAGCACACAACATAAGTTTCTGCTGCAAATAAGAGGACCAGAAACAGACTTTTGTCCTTTTAGGTGAAAGCCAAAATTCTTACTTGAGTTATGGAACTGGAGCTTTATAGAATTTCTACCACAGAACATCAGTATCACAGAACAATCATGAGAGCTGACAATACTGTATTATGGAAAGTACACTTAGGAAACGAGTAAAAATTGTGCACCAGCGTAAATTACAGCCACACCTTATTCAAAAAGAGCCACACAATCAATGTCAAAAATGGGTAGAACTCCCAGGAAGATGTGTACTTGTAAATTAGTGGATGAAATTTAATATATAAGGAAAGAAACACTGCACAGTGCAGGAGATGGCTCAGGGCAGGGTAGCATCCACACAAAAAACCCATCTCCCATTTCACTGAAATCCCCAAAGAAGTAATGGCGAGTGACAGCCATCGATGGAGAGCTTTTGGCTGGCTCACCTGAAATCACGTTGGCAGAACATACACCAGTCTCAGCTCTGCCGAACCAACAGGCCAGCTTGTGTAGGATCCCAGCCTGAGCAGGCTCAGGCGAGTTTCATGGCACTTAGGGGAACACATGTGTGCACTTTCAGAAAGGAGCTCAAGGCTTCAAAGGGCAGGCACTGCCTCAGCCCCTGCTCCTGAGTGAAGGTCTGTGGGTTATCAGAAGTGGGGGCCACGGGGTACCATGGCTCTCAGTACTCAGCACCCCCAAAGCAGCATGGCCCCTGCCCAGGGCCAGCCTGTTTGGCTTAAGAAAAGACAGTGAGAGGGGACCTCGTTGATGTGTGTATATATCTGTAGGCAGGGTGCCAAGAAGATGGAGCCAGGCTCTTCTTGATGGTGCCAACCACCAGGACAAGAGGCAACGGGCAGAAAACTTGATGCACAGGAAGTTCCACCAGATCATGAGGAAGAACTTCTTTACTGTGCCGGTGACCCCACACTGGAACAAGTTGCACAGAGAGGTTGTGGAGTCTCCCTCACTGAGAGAGGAGATACGTGAATATCTGTGGAGATATTCAAGTACGTCTGGACACAATCCTGTGCCATGTGCTCTGGGATGACCCTTTCTGAGCAGGGAGGTTACACCAGATGACCCGCTGTGGTCCCTTCCAACCTTACTCATTCTGTCATTCTGTGATCCTTTACGTAGCATAAAATTAGATTTCTGTTCCTTTTTACACCTTCGTGGCCATTTGTTCCAAACCGACAAAGCGTTTCTAATTTAGAGATGTTGAAGAGGGGTGAAGCCGCGGGCCGAGGCCTGCCGAGGGGGCGCGGCAGCCCCGTGAGGGGCTCGGCGGGAGAAGCCTCAGCCCCGACCCAGCCGTGACTTTCCGAAGCTGCAGCCGGCGATGGGAGGACATGTGCCGGCCCTAAACCCACGGAGGAGCGTTCTCCGCTGAAACCTCCGCCTTCCCCTGACGCCACCGAGGCAGCTGGAGGTGCGGCCCCCCGCCCCGCCGCTCCGGGGCGATCCAGGCCGGGTTTCGCGGGCGGTCGGGCCCGGCCGGCGGAGCCGCGCTCCCCGCGGCAGAGCAATCGCGGCCGGGGCGCGGTGGTTCCTGCGCCGGGCCGCGCTCTGGAGGGGGCAGGGAGCTCCCAGCGGGAGCCGGGAGGGAGGACTGCGTCCTCGGCCCGCGTCCGCCGCGGGAGCGAGCAGCATTCCGAGTTGGAGCCGGCTCGCCGCGCCGTGCCCGGGGCTGTTCCGCCCCTCCCGCCGCTGCTGGCGGCCGCGGGGCGCGGGCACTCGGGCTCTTGGCGGAGCGACCCGGAGCCGGTCCCGGGTCCCGCGGGCTATTCCCGCATATTGTTTCCCTGAGAAGTGCCGGGAGGCGGGGGGTGGGAAGGGGGATCTGTCCGCAGTTGCTCCACGTGCATCAATAGTTGTCAGTAACATCAAACTGACGTCATCCTCGGGTAAAAAGATCTCTCTTTTGTTCTCATTCCCTCCCACCACTTCTCCCCCCCTCTGCCACCCTCCCCCGCCCCCCCGCCCCCCCTCTCGCCTTGAAAATCAAAAGCCAGAACATTTGCAAAAAATAAAAATAATAAGAACTCCTCTCCCCCACGTTAATTGCAATGCAAAGGGAGATGTTGCATTACGGATCCTGCCTGGGCTGTGCTGGGCTCTAATGAATGCGCCGAGCCTTTGATCTGGGTGAGTCAGTTGGGTTCAGTTGTGCCGGAAGGTTAGTTGCACATCCTGGCTGATCTGAAATTCGATCAGCAGAGGGGGCAAAGAAAAAGAAAAGCATTTTAATGGGAATCAATAGAGGATCATAGGGTCCTGGAAGGAAATAGGTGTTGATTAAAGATGCTGTGTGGGTTTTGTTGGCTTTTTCTTTTTTTTCTTTTTTCTTTTTTTCCCCATGTACACGACTTGTTTAAAAATAAATAAACACCAAAAGCAGCCCGGCAGAAACGAGAGAGGGCAGGCTGGAAAACAGCTTTCCCAATCACCCGTGTGTTTGTGTTCCAGGGAGGCAGTCAGCAGACCGAGAGTTTGTGCAATGCTTCAAGCTACAGCGCGCAAATTTAAAGCAGTAGGCTCCAAAGGATAACTCCCGTTCTTACTGCACTGCATTTCTGTGCCTGAGCTGTTTACTAGTGCATTATGAAATAAGCCCAAAACATTCCTCTCCCTCTCTCCAAACCAACTTGTTTCTTCTCCCCTCCCCGCTCTCCCCTCCTTTCCTGCCTGCTGCCGAGCGACAGGGATTCGTGATACCCGACACGAAGGGGTAAACCTGTTTTGTTGAGGTCACAGGGTTTTATAGCTAAACTTTCTAGGCACGTTTTCACCGTTTAGGAAATACCGAGCTGGAACGTTCTGTGTATGTTGCCTGACTTTACGTGAAAAAGAGGGAATTACAATTGTGTTGAACATTTTTTCACTCAGAAGGAGGTGAGTCAACTTCCTACACAAAGACTTGAATCACCTGCTCTGCACATTGCGATAAAATCGGGCCTCTGTTCCATTCATGTGTTCGTGCACACATGCACACACAAAAATGGGGATTGCAGTTGAAGAACAGGGAGAAGAGCTGTGGGCGGAAGGCTGAACATTCCTGGCATGAGTATATGGTGTGCGTCATCATAGAAAGAGGGCATTGCTGAGCCACGGCGGTCATGTTTTTATCCAAATGGGAAACCTTCTGATCAGTTGAAGTTTCTTGTTGAGATATCATTTGTTCTGGTTTTGCCTTCTGACACGGCTCTCCCTAGCTGCTGTTAAAGACTTTAGTACAATTCAAAACTGTTGCTGTTAATCGCATTACGGTGGTATGTACAAGTCCCATGGAGAGCATGAATTCAGGCAGATGCTCATTAACAGGCAGCTTTTCAAATGGGGAGACAGAGTGAGAGGAGAGACCTCACTGATGTAAGGCCAAAGAGGTTTCCTGACTCCCAGGTAAACGTAGGCCGTGCTGTCTCACCATGTGGTGTTTTAACATCCTTATCAATAGCTGAATTATAGTCACAGTGATGATTTCCATTCTGAATAAGAAATAGGAAACATTCTATCTTTATAGTTTTTGCCCAATGTTTGTTTAAACAAAAAGTGTTTTGGGGCTCATTTTTGGGTGCTCTGGCAAATACTTATCATAATTTGCCTCCAACTGAATTAAGCATTTGTTTACTCCACTGTGAGATCTGGTCATTTTAAGATCTTTTTTTTTTCTTTAGAGGAATGATGGTGAGGCATAGGTACCAGGACCAAGTTTGGCATTGACAGATATGCAGGTAGTATCAATATATGTCTGTCTTAGTCAATCCTTATTTCAGTGGTCTTTGGAGAAAACTGGTGGAAAGGCAGTGTTAGACAACATGACAACTTGAGGATGACCATTTTATAATAATATGAGGACTTATTCTCCTGTTAGATGTAATTAATTTATTTTAAAATTATGATGACAACAATAATAAACTATTTTCTGCAAAATAAAGTGCAGTGCAATGTGGAATATAATATGTGCCATTGTCACGTATTATCCTGCAAACACATGGAAGACAATGGAAGGTCATATATCTAAATTAGCTCTTCTAGGTTTGTGCTCATGGAAGGTACCAGATTAATAGCCTAGGAGAATGAAGGGCTTCTTTTATTGTCAGAACAGGTACAATCATGGGTTCTTTCCCACACCTTACCTTACTCGTCACTGCCTAAAACCATTTTTGGGATAGACCACAATCACACCCAGAACCTGCATAGACTTGTGTTCTTAAATTTATTTGTAGAGCTAAGTCATTAGTACTAAGAGGCTGTGGAGACCTGAGAGGCTGCGGAGGCTGAGCTATCTGCTGAGAATGCTAAGAAAGTTGTGAATTATTCGATTTTTATGTGGATACTTCTGAAATATCACTGGAATGTTTCATATAAGCCAACTTTCAGCAGATTACCTGCTTCCATCCTGGCCTAGATTTGATCTATGAATGAATGGCTCTCAAGCTCTTAAAAATGCCCTGGGCAATCCTGTTTTATTATCGCCACCATTGTTTTTCCATTCAGATACCACAGGGATGAACACAATCAGTGGAGAAAATGAAAATCAAATTGCCTACCAAGAGCTGACCATATGGGGCAGCTGGTTGCTGCTTCCCAGCCCCCTACCTGATGTCTCTTCCCTGCCTCCGATGATGTGATACTGAGCGCTAGTCAGTCCCTGTCACCCCTTCCAAATTTGCTTTTATGCTGCAGACAAGCAAATTTCCTCAGGTTTTACATTTTCTGAGAATGTATCCTCTTTTCCCTTCAGTTTCCTTGGGCCTCTGCAGGCTAAAAGTCTTTGTTTGGTGTGCGCCCCCCCCACTCCCCCCTGCCTACTTCTGCTCCCTTGCATATGAACACTGGGCCTAGAAATAAGGAAAGGAGGCCAAGAGGAAAATGTGTCTCACTGAGACTTGCCAGATATCCGAGTTGCATGTGGAGAGACAGAGTTTCAGCTCATGTGTCTGGCTCGGACAGCAGTGTAGACCATTAAACATCCTGTTGCCTGTCTTGTGCTGGACAGACAGCACAGCTCTTCATGCTGACACCTGGAGGGGCTGGAAGGACTGGAGGAAAGGGAGTTATTACTGTGTTGAGTTGAGATAGATCTGGTGGGTTATTTGTGATTTCTGTGCCCAGGACTTCATTTTATGCTACATCTGAAGAATGAGGACACTGGGAGGAAGAGAGGTATCTGCAATCAAATACTGTCACTTGTCAGGTTAAAGAGCACAGTGCAGGTTTCTCCCTGCCAGCTTGTCCCCTTGGAGTGTCTGGCCCTTGATTTCTGCAGGGTTCCACAACAGTGATGGGTAGTAAGTTATTGTTATTATTATTATTATTATTTGCTCATTGCTTCATGGCAGCTCACATGGCCCAGTAAAAACTGGATGCCACTGTGCTTGGCACTGTGTAAACTGTGGTACTGTGTCCTGCCACCCGAGGAATTTACAGTCTGAATAGACAAGGCCAACAAGGGCATGAGACAGAGTCATACAGGAAAAAAACCCAAGCAACTACCAAACAGAAATCCCCATGTGTTAACTTACAGACTGTCTGGTTTTTGACAGTTCCAGAAAGGGTACAGTTTAAAATACCTGTGTTGCTAGATAAAAACACCCTCCTCCCTCAGGCATATTAACAAAAATTAACAGGAAAAGTGCCAAGGTGCTTATGCCATGGTACCTTAACACATTTCACTGTGCTTCATTGTTCTCAGTCATTGTTCTCGGATCATGGAGCACACAGATTGTGTAATACCTCTGACTATTCTGGGACACTTAGTTTAGCATAGTTACTCTCAGTGGGGTGAAGGAGAAACTCTGCAGTAGCTTTAGCTGAGCGTGTTTTACTGCTTTGTGTCCTGACTTCCAGTAATCTTTGAGAATTTGAGGACATGTATACATTCATCTATCTGACAGTTTTGAAAATGTGAGTGTTCTAAAGGTTAGTCATGTATTTTTACACGTATATTTGATCTGTCATTTATTTTGTACAATGGAATACAGCGCTTGCATACAAACACCACTTCATTTTACTGACTTTGGATAGAAGGTAGCTAGCAGCAGGTGCTTCCATAAAAAAGCAAAGTACCAAAGCTCCTGGTTTCTCCTGTGCTCTGATGGAGAAGCCGTGGAGAGACAGAAGAGCAATTCCAAATTCTGTGCTGTGAGTGCTTTCCTTTCCCACCGGCTGGCTACATCCATGCGTGTAGAGCTTTTGATTAGATCTGCTGTTTTGCCTATGGCAATCTTCACTGCAAACGTCCTTTGTCTATACATCATTTGAGCATCTATACATGATAAGGTTGCCACCTTTTATTACAGTAAAAACAGGAGCTTTCTTCTCAATAAGCTTTGCTCCTTCCTCAGCTCTCCAATCACCCCTAGGGGAAGTGAGAAGGATAGGAAAACTCTGAAAAACCTTTCACCTCTTTTTTCTCCTTGGAAGAGTGTGGGAACAGTTTTTGTAAAAACCAAGGTAGACATTCATAAAAGGGGACATGCCTGGGTGGCATAAAAATGGGAAACTTTGGTGAAGTGGGTACATGTAAATACACACACACACAGACCACTGAATTGATAATCTTACTTTTTTTTTTCTGTAAAAGGAAAATTATATCTATATTTCTTAGCTTACATATTTTTCAGTCTTCTGTACTTTTTACCCTGTTACTTTTAACACCAGGGTCTTGGAGCATTACAATGCCCTTCAGCATTAAAAGCTTCCTTTTTCACTATGAATGGATTTCTACTGCAACTTGGCAAGTTCCAGTGTATTACATGAGAATGAATAAAGATGTTAACCTACAGAAAATGTGAAAAGAGAAAGGCGGTAGACATGAATAAGCAAATAAATAACTTAGTCACATTTTCCTTTGAATATTCAAAATACACTGAGGATCACATCACTAAAAAGCCATGTCTGCTGAAAAAGAAGTGTTTTTTATCTCTGGCAAGTCAGTGTATTCAGTCACTTTACTTTTACTCTACAATTAGACTTTGGACTAGGACTGAAGCATATGTGATATGCATTCCCTTGAAAAATACCACTATATGTAGGAACCCAGTAATAGAGCAAACCCACAAGTGTGGCTGTGTGTTGGGACAGTCACAGAATCAGGGAGTGTAAACATGGAAATTAGCTCTTAGGCCAGGTTAGTTCAACTTCCTGCGAGTGCACAATTATTCACTACTGTTTGCCGTTGAGTGCTTTACCCTCTCAAGTGTCAAATACTTTGCTTGATGGGATGTCATCATTCATTCTCCATCTGAAAATTACCTGCTAGACTGAATCATGTGGTTTCTGAGAAACTCTGATACTTTGTCCAAATTTTGTTCTTTAGTTTCATTCTATTACATTTAGCTGTACCATTGCATATTAGCATCCAATAAATTCCTTTCCATTTTCTCTCTTCATCCTTCATATATTTCTAGACAATGGTCATCTTGCCCCTGTGTCATGGTTTAACCTGTCAGGCAGCTAAACACCACACAGTCGTTTGCTCACTCCCCTTCCCCCAGTGGGATGGGGGAGAGAATTGGAAAAAAAGTAATATTCATGGGTTTGGATAAAGGCGGTTTAATAAGACAGAAAGTAATATTAGTATTTATATTAATAGAATTAGAATATACAGGTGATGCACAATGTAATTGCTCACCACCCACTGACTGATGCCCAGCCAGTTCCCAAGCAGTGGCCCCCAGCCATCTTTCCCTCTGGTTTATATTCTGAGCATGACAGCATATGGTATGGAATATCCCTCTGTCCAGTTGGGGTCCACTGCCCTGGCTGCATCCCCTCCCAAATTCCTGTACCCCACAGCCTACTTACTTGTTGTCAGGGCAGCATGAGAAGCTGAAGAGTCCTTGCCCACTGCTTGGCAACAACTAAAACACCAGTGTGTTACCAACATGATTATCCTAAGTCCAAAACACAGCACTGAACCGGGTACTGGGAAGAAAATTGACTCTATCCCAGCCAAGACCAAGACAACTTGTTACCTAAATTAATAATCAATCCCCTCTTTGTCTAATCAGTTTTGTTGCTCTTCTCTGAAGCACTTTCCAGCACACTGGCATCCTTCTGTTATGGAGGTATCTACAGGTGGATTCAGTATTCCAGAGAAGTCTTTGCAGATGCATAGACAATAATTTTCTTCTTCTGACATTATTCCAATGCATACACAGCCCAAAATTGCATTGGTCTTTTAAACTGATTTATCTCCTTGAGAACTCATATTCAATTTGTTGTTCACTATCACACATAGATATCTTTCTGTGCAGATGCTTTCCAGGTTTTGCTTTCTCACAGACTATCCATGTTTCTGATTATATTCCCTCAGTGTATTAGTCCACATTTTTCCACGTTGAATCTCATTTTATTGCCTGCCTACGTATCTAGCCTTGTTAGTTTCCATTTATATTATTGCTATCCTCTCTGACATTTGCAAGCCTCCTGGTTTATTGTCATTTGTGAATTTCATTAATGTGCTATTTACCTCCTTTTCCAGATCATTAATTGAGGTATTAAATAAGAACATACCAAAAACACCCGTGCAGCAAACCAGCTCAATACCTCACCTCCCATCATTACCTGCTGCTTACACTGCTTTGTCCACCTTTCCCATCCAGGTCACAGGGCTCAGATTCGAGACAATTTCAATTAGATTTTTCTAAGACACTAATTTAAGTTTGTAAGGTATTTTATAGGATTTAACTTCATGCCCTTTTCTCCTTTTCCTTCATAGCAGAGGTGGGGACTGATGCTCCTTCCCTCTTTCCATAGATAGCAATAATGAATTAGACAGTGATATAGGGAGATGAATGGCTGCTTTTGACCAATTAACCTGGAACGCACTATTGTCTCTAGTCTTCATATTTTGTTTTTTATTTATGCACTTTAAAGTTGTCATCATTTTCCTTTTGTTGTATCCTAATGGATGAAACTTTGTTGCTTTTCTGAGGCTTCTGTTTGCAAATGACCACTGTTATTTCCCTTATTTACTCTGATTATCTATGAAGCACTTTGTTATATGATGATATGCTCCTCTTTTCTCTGCAAACTTCATCTAGCTTTGAACATCAGAAACTGTCTGTGTTTCCATTATGTAGAAAAAATAAACTCTGTGAATCAGTTAATTTTTATTTTCATTATTTTTATGCTGAAAGATCACACAGTACAAAGTGTTCTTGAAACTGCCTCTAACGTAATTTTCGCCTCACCTCTCCTTTAAGCAGCATGACTGAAAGCCCATTGGAGTGGGAAGAGATTTATTCACTTCAGTGAGTTGGGGGTCAGGCCCTTAAGCCCTCACTCTCCTGGTGCACTGTAACACCCAGAGTGAGAGGAGGCCTTCATGATTACTTCTGAGATGCTTTCAGTGTGTACTGCATCCAGTATGATCTCCTGTGGCAGCCGTGTTCTCAGGTGCTGCTCCTTATTTCACCGAGGCAGCTGGCCAAAACAGATGTGTGTTGCCAACAAGTGTTTTAGAGAAGCAGCTTTTTGCTGTTATTTAAGGATTGGTGTCAAAACTGTGCTGTAGTAGGAATATTCTAAGAGCTGCATGGTTCAGTAATGCCATTGTGAATTTATCACTTAGTGATTGCCTGTAAATAATATTTAATGGTCAGACAGGTTTTGTGGAGGGAAGAGAAGTGCAAGATGCAGGAACGAGGAGAAATGCTTTGAAAAATGTTTTCCCTCTTGTTTCTTTCCCTGGATCTTTCCCTGGATTTTGTCTGATGAGTGATGGAGAAATTAGCCACAGAAAAAAAACGCCTCACATAGAGACAAGGCACCCTAAAAACCCCAGCATCTCCTGAGGTTTCTACAAATTCCTTCTACTGTCATTCCAGGTATCTTGTAGCTGCTGCTTTTGCTTCCTTTTCTGTTCTTAGCCAACCACTCTTTCTTCTCCCTTTGCTTTTATCGTCATGGCCCTGCATTGCCCTTATACCAGAAGAAACCCCTCTGCAACTCTCTTTTAGTGAAGGCAGACTGTGATACCAGAATTATATTTGAATTATCAGAGTAAATATGAGTCCACATTTAGGGCCAAAAGTTGATATAAAAATGAATTATACTTGGAAAAAAATATTCTGGAGCTATCTGTGGAGTCAGGCATATATAAATATCTTTGAGAAGCTAATTTCTTAGCTTGGAAGAAGCAAGATTCAGTTACTCCAGTTTACTTTGGAGATGTTGAATTTTCTGAAATCAATCTCAGTCACTTTCATTAAAAGAAGAGGAAAATCTGTAATTGCACTGATATGAAAAAATCCATAATGACACTGGACAACTACAGTTTTGGTTGGATAATCTGTGCTGAAAAACACATGTGTGCTGACTTCTGTTTTTTTTTCTGTATGTGTAAGATCCTGGTCTAATCTTAAAAGAATCTACCTGTTACAGTTTCCCCATCTGGAAACTAAAATAACCATAGTGTCTCTCTGTCTCTCTAGGACTATGAAGAGACCTAGAGCTAAGCAGATTTTCTGACATGAAGCTATGGAAATAATTAATATTGCCATTATTCTTGTCGAATGCCTTTGAACACTGTCTATCTTTCATAATTCTGTCAGTGACACCTGATTTAACAGCTGCTGAGTGTCCATTGCTTATGTTGAGTTCAGGTGGAGCTGAGGGACTCAGCATGGATCTGTTTCACAACGAGGTCGTGGAAAGGCATCCAAAATGCTTTTTCTGCTCCACAGGCATATATTGTGCAGCCCAACTTTTTTTCTCCTCAGCTTTTTAAAAGCTAATAACTGTATGACTATGGTCCTTTAAAATGTTTGTTATAAAACATTTTGCTTTTTTCATTAACTCAAAAATCTGTATTTTGAGTGAGATGTGGAGTCATGTTAGAGACTGGTGGGAGGATAGGGTGAGGTAGGAAGGGGTGAAAGTTATAGCTTGGTCAGTGAGTGCTAAATCTCTACTAATCTTCAAAGCAAGATATAACTCAGGATTTTTCTTCTGTTTCTTTGCAAGCAAAGGCCATTGTGTTTCCGTCCTTGGCTGTGTCAGCAGTGATAGCCCTTTTTTGCAGCATTGATTGTTGACTTCCCCTGACACCATATCACAACCCATTAGTGCTGAAAACTGACAAGCCCAGCTGCAACAGCAAAATGGCAAGTTTAAAAGAAAATATACAAGGGACAGGCACAGAATGCTATTAGTATGAAAAAGTAGTTGTTTTTTGTCTTACCTCTGTAAAGGTCAAGAATGCAAACATTTTTTTTCTCTTGCTTACAACAACTTGTATATTTTTTTAATAACAAAGCCATTCTCTTCCTCTTTGTTTTTGTTTTTTTTTTTTTTTTTTTCATTCAAGGTGTAATGTGGGTTTTACAAAAGCAACCATGCTGAGGTGAGTAAAAAACAACCCTTCCTTTTTAGGAAGCTCGTAGGGAGTATTCTGCTTATACATATGTATGGAGTATGAGTTTTTTTGTAAGGCAGAGATATTTCAGAGAAATTAATGGCTCAGCAGTTTCTGGGTACTGGGTATCAAGCTTTTATGTTGTCTGTAGATGGGATTTTCTTTCTTTCTTTCTTTCTTTCTTTCTTTCTTTCTTTCTTTCTTTCTTTCTTTCTTTCTTTCTTTCTTTCTTTCTTTCTTTCTTTCTTTCTTTCTTTCTTTCTTTCTTTTTTTCTTTCTTTCTCTCTTTCTCTCTTTCTCTGTCTCTCTCTTTCTCTCTTTCTCTCTTTCTCTCTTCCTTCCTTCCTTCCTTCCTTTCTTTCTCTCTTGTTTTGTCTGGAGTTGTATGGTGGTGTCAGCACTCTGGAAGGTACAGTAACAGTAATGACAAATGTTCCTTCTGATTGTACAGGTGATTCCCCAGGGGAAGAAAGCAAGAGCCTTCGTTGTCCCAATGCTGTGTACTTACAGAGGTAATGGGCTTGAGCAAGGGCGGGTAACTTTTCAAAACCTTAGTGCCACGGTCCCCATTTGATATCAGTCAGAAGGCAGCATGTATGTTTTGCTCTGAACACTGCAACCCAACAAGTAGAGCCCAAGCCAACCCAACTTGTTGCAAATGGTTATCTGGCAGCAACAGCAAACTGGTGAAATACATTAAAACTTTTTGTCTTATGAGGAATGGCTGAGGGAGCTGGGTTTGTTTAGTCTAGAGAAGAAGAGGCTCAGGGGGGACCTCATTGGTCTCTACAACCACCTGAAAGGAGGTTATACTGAGGTGGGGGCTGGTCTCTTCCACCGTGCCTGCAGTGAGAGGAAATGGCCTAAAGCTGAGACAGGGGAGGTTCAGATTAGATATTAGAAGAAAATTTTTTCACTATTAGGGTGGTCAGGCATTGGAATGGGTTGCCCGGGGAGGTAGTGGAGTAACCATCCCTGGAAGTGTTCAAGAGGTGTCTGAATCTGGTGCTGGGTGATGTGGTTTAGTAGTTCAGGGGTTACAGTAATAGTGCTGGGTTAGTGGTTGGACTGGATGATCTTGGAGGTCTCTCCCAACCTTGATGATGCTATGATTCTATGAAAATTAAAAGAAAAAACCTGAAAGACTGCAAGTCAAATTAAGTAAAAAATGATACAAAATTTATTTTGAGCCCTGTAGGGCAGTGAGGATACAAAAAAATTTAGGTTAACAAAGTAATGAATTTGGTTTTGAATAGGTGGGATCTTTTAGACTTGGTTTTGCAAATTGATAGCCATGGACACAAAGGACATTCATCTCAAGTTATCTATTCAGACAATTCTGTCATCACAAACATGAGTTCTTTCAAACTTGTATCTATGGGCATTTGTGTGGCAACCCCCCATTTTGCTAGAATGTTACAAAGCAATAGTTTCTGTCCCAAGGTGCTTATAGTTAAAGAACTACTCATCAGATGAAGGAAATGATAGTCTCATCCCAATTGTATGGGTGGAAAGCTGAGTCTTACAAACCAAGTAACTTATCCAAGGTTATACTGGGCACCTCTCCTGAAGAATGATTGCCATGTGTTAAGGTGTGGATTTACAAGGTCCAACCTACTCTGTTCAGTTTCTTGCTGATTCTGTAAGCATCTATTAAAATGCTTTTGTATGATGTAGCTCAAAGTGATGTGTGTGGGTAGAGAATGACCACATTAGGGCAGAGTAGCTAGAACTTAGTTGATATCCTATTTTTCTATCATCTTTGTCATTTATTCAAGCCCTGGGTTAGTCACTGAGGATGAGCTGAGCTTCATTCCCTCTTTATTCATAGCTACAGAACTAGCTGGCATTTTAGGCTTCCTTGTTTTTCCTTTCTCTTCTGCTTCCTTGATCAACCCAAAACTTTATGAAGTTCTCAGACCTGTTTATGAAATTTCTTTTTAATGCATTGGAATTTAGGTCTAGTTTATCTTCACATGTTAGCTACAGTTTTAATTGTGGATCAGATTCCAGAGGGATACTTGCCAAAGTTTATTTCTGTGTGTTGTGTCAGGTATAAAATGTAATGCAGGATGGTCTTATATTGTATATGAAGTTATAGTCATGAAGAAGCGTTATCATGGCAATCCTACTCCAGTCATTCACGGGCAGTCTTCTCCAACTAGCCAAAATTTTTGTAAACACTCAAGTATCCAAAAATCTGTCTTCCTCTTTATGTACTCCAGTTTTACACAGGAGTGACCCCACTGAATGGGGTCAGTAATGATTCGGGCTTCAAACCTCATTGGAGTAGTTACCTCTCAAAGGAAAAAAAGAGTGGAACTTCAAGTAGTTAAAAAGGGCAAACAGACGAAGGCATGATTACACTGAGTTAGTACTTGTCTGCTTAATGCACCTAGCTAATCCAGTTGTCTGGATCTGAATACAGAGCTTGCTGCTGTTTTTCCTATATGGAAAAGCAAAGTTTACTTCATGGCTTTGGGCTCAGATGACCTCATTTCTGAAATTTTCTGTTAATACTCAGTCACCCTTGTCAACTTTGCAAAACAAATATGGGTCTAGTGGGAGAAAAGCATGGAAGGAAGGCTTCCCATCATCAGGGTTAGGCAGAAAGGCATTTCTCTGTGTTCTTCAAGGCTCTGTACTTTCACTGAAATTGCTCATGTCTCAGTGAGTCAGTTCAAAAACAACATTTAGTGAGATTTCATCTGTCTGGTTAACCATTAGTTTAAACTGTTGTAAAGCTACCATGGTTAACTTTAATAAAAATAAACATCAGACAAAGCCAGACAAAATGCAGAATAAATTAATGTTTGCTTGGGAGCCAATGCCTATATAAGAATATATGTCTGTATTGTAGATGATGGTTGATTTTTAGTTGGTCTTGACTATAATTTTGGATGGCATTGAGGCCCAGTGGTGTCAGAGTTCATTCATTTACAGGTAAATATGTAAATGCAGGTGGAACTTGACTTGTGTGGTGCTGGCTCACTCTTTTTCTGGGCATCTCTATGAAAAGCCTGCCATGCAGTTTTCCAGCTGTCTCTAGCCCTGAGCACTCCCAATCAGCCGTACTCCGCTTTGACAGGTGTCTAAAATCTCAGTTATCTGAGCTGCTCTGTTCTATGCACTCCTTTTGTGTCTCTGAGATACCGTGGGACAGAGTAACAGTGCAGACTGAGTGCTCCATGCTGTTTCAGATATTGAAAGGAAACTGGATATCATGGAAGTTGTTGCTAGAAGTGTACTGTTGCTCTTTAATCAGTCCTCCCAGTGCTAAAATATACACCAAATGAGGAAACAAAGTATCTGTCCCTGTGAAAAGCATCTGGAACCCTGCTGTACTTAGTTTTCCTTAAGACCATTAACGAAGGCTCTCACTTTAAAGGGTGCTTTAAAACTGACTCTGTGTATGCTTTAGCAAGAATTTTCAGAATTTTTTTAGGCAGCAGACACTTACGTGTAAGGTAAAGCACTATAACGTGATCATTTATTTAATTCAGTTTCAACTCTCCTTGCCTCCTTTCCCCCAAATGCTGAGTGGGTATTCCTCATCCACAAAACACATCCTGGATTTCTTTTTCAGTGCTGTGTGGGCAGATGGTCCATGCGGGACACAGCTTGAGATATCTTCTACCTTTATGACGGGAACTACATTTGGATGGAAAATAAGTCTTTCTGTTCTTTTAAAGAATTTCCCTCCTCCAGAAAAGACCTGTTTCTTATTAAAACCAGTAATGGTAGCACAAGGGAGGGAAACTAGATTCTTGGAAAATCTTGCAAAGCAATTAACATGCTGAATTCTTTGGACAATAGGCATCATCTCTCAGAATGAGATGGACTCTGATTTAGGCACCGAATTAAATGAATGTTTTTTTAAAATCATCTCAGCATACTCAGCTTTATTGGAAACCTGTCTCTTATTTTAGTGTGTGAGATTTGAGCTCTTTTGAGACTCTGTCTCAGAGTAACCAAAAGGACTTTTAAGACTTGGCTTCTTCATGGTTTTCAAGAATTTTGCTATGAAAAGTTTCCCTTGGAAATGCCTTGTTTCCTGCTTAGGAGGCAAATTCTTCCTCTTAATATCAGTGACATACAAATGCATAGCAGAGATTATATATGAAGGTATTTTGTCTGTGAAGGAGAAAGGAAGCTTACAGTCTTGATGGGGTGAGCAGCACCAGCTGACGTGGGAGGGAGTGAAGTCATCTCCCATTTCTATTCCCTTTGAGAAGAGCAGCCCTTCAGGGTGCTTGCGCTCCCTCACCAAGTGTGCAGAGCTGGCAGGCAGTGACAGAATGGAGACACCTGAAGTAGCTTTCAAACAGTTATTTTGGGTGCAAGGAGTAGTCTGGTTGTGGCAATGCAGAGCTCTATAAAAACAGCTGATTTATTTGCCAACCCAGCTCCCATGTGTTGATGATACCCTAGAATATATTCACTGCCTGTGGAGATCTAGGTTTCTTGTTTCCTTTCTTCTGTGAAGAACCAGAACTTGGCCACTTCTGTGCAAGACAGTTACTTTTGTAGTAGTTAGTTGTGAGTTAGTTTTCTTATATCATGTTTGGGCAACTAAATAATTATCCTGCTTTGAAAAGTGCTGAGTCTACAATGGCTCCCAGTGAAGTGAAGAGAATTACAGACTACTCAGCAATCTGGAAAACGAGACCTATTACTTGTTAAATATGGAGCTAGGAACAGAATTTATGATGTTCATTTTTTGAAATTTGAAGCTGCATAAACTACAGCTTATATTAGGACTCTACACATAAAAAGTTGCTGGTAACTGGTAACCATAAATGACTGATCAGTTTCAACAAAGTCCAACAAGTTGTTTGGAGTTTTTTTTAATGCTGCTTAAAATTGCCTATAATATACCCATTTACGTACTTTGAATGTACCTTTGACCTCTGTTCCGTGAAAGTATTGTTCTTTTGTCAATTTGAAATCTCCAGAACATCATGTGTGGCCCTGATTTGTGGAAGGGATTCTTTGGTTGAAATGGCTGCTGACTTAAGTCAGCTGGGGCTGACTTCAATGCAGCACAAGAATCTTAGTTTGGGAACCCAAATAATGTGGTACTGTAGTCTTGTGGACAGCTTAACCAGGCAGGGAATGGAAGCAGGTTCCTTGAATAATGTTCCTTTGTCCACCATCGTGAAATCAAAAAGCAAATCTTTTGAAAAACACTAGGCAATAATTCCTGTGGGACTTTCCTAAACTCATCCATCATGGAGAAAATCCAATTTTCCTTCTTTTTCTATTGTACTCCAAGAAGTCTTGTGACCAGTTAGGTCATTTTAGCTTTAAACATTAACTTGAATAAGACATTTTAAGTTAGTAGAGGCTTTTCAAAAGTTAGACCATAATCCTAAACTCATACCCTAAGAATAATGATGCATTTTTTTTGTTAAATGTTAATGATTTTTGAGTGAAAAGTATTTTGTTTATGATTTTGTTGAATAATGATAACTAGTAGTGACTAGTTGTGACAGATTTTAGGAGGTCTAGGAGGCGTGTGACTTACCACCAGAGAGTTGATTTGAGACTATTTTACTCTGTCAGTGTTCACTTCTGTGGATATTTAGATGGTAATAAAGTGTCAAGTCTAGTGTTTTAGTTAGGCTGTATCCCAGTTACACCAAACTATTAAAATGTTCATTCATTAATTCATTAATTTCCTGAGTGCTTCAAAAGTGTCCTGCAAAGATATTTTGCCAACCATGTTTGCATAAATTCCCCATTGTACTTTGCATTTTTATTAAATAAAGGTGGTGTTTGAAATAGCTTATAAATTGGCAGAATACAAATTAGTGGAAAAGCAAATGTTAAAGAGTCAGTGATGTCTCTGGGTGAGCTTTGAAAAACATTTTATTTAGAACCAATTGTGTGGATGTATCATTTATTTCTCTGCTTTCCCCCTTCCTACATTTGATATAACTAGGGAAATTTGCATGGAAACTGTTTACTTGTTTTGACTGTTTGTTTTATATACACCTGCAGTTTTAATGCTTGTCTTGTGACATCACTGTTCATTGCTGGAGAGATGACGCCGATGTCCGAGAAGTGATGGTTTGTAAGACTGAATGGTTTTTGAGGCTGGGAATGACTATAAAACCTTTAATTCTCTTGGGCCACCAGTTTTTGCTAGTTGATGACTGTCATTCTTGTGTGGAGTCAAAAGCCATCATGTACTGGTCAGGACCTCTGTGTATGTGTATGTTCCACAAAATGACCACTCTCCTGAAAACTTCACTGCAGAAAACCAGCTGTTCCTGATCATGGGAGAGCATGTTTTCTTGTCATTCTTACTCAGGACACAGATTTATTTGGCGAGGAGGATTCCACTGATGTTTGCCTCGTGTTTTCTATGTCATAACTGTTCTTTGTCTAAATAGTCACCTCTGTCTCTTTCAATTGAAATCCCAAGCCTTTCAGGAAAATTAAACTCCTCTAGTCTAGTTTTGGCAGGGTGGGAAGCTATGGCTCCAGGTCAAGGAATAAGCAGTTATGAGATTAAAAATACAGGAAAAAAATAACCTTCCTTTGATATGTAGATTTATATGAATGAGAAGTGACAGAAACAACATAGCACAAGAGAAAAAGATCTATCTAAATATACTGTATTTTCCAAAATGTTCCTGGAGTTGTAGGAAGCCCCTTAAAAGCACCCCATGTCTTCTCCAGCAGTAGATGGACCAGAAGAGAGTCAGCCTTTATGAAACCAGCTTCCCTTAACATATTCAGACAGTGGATCTGTTGGTTTGAGTCATTGCTGGGCAGAAACTGAAAAGACAGTGACCACTCCTTTCACCTTTTTTTCCCTTCATGCTCAAAATCATTTGCCACACCTCAAGTCTCCTACAGAACGTGACTTACTGGTCAAGTTGTAGTCCCTCACCTCCAGCAAGCAGGAGGTGGCTGGGTTGCTCCTTTAGCAGCCCATGCTGGTAGCACACCACTGCTCACCCCACGGGGCTTCTTACAGAGCGACTCGAGTTGTTCTGGCCTCTCTCCGACAACTCGGTTTGTCATTTCTGTCAGTCTGTGGCACATAACCACACATGCACAGCAGCTGCCAGTGGCCGGGGGGGCCTACGATCCTCATCTTTTCTCTGAGCTCAGTTCTCTTGCACACTGGCTCACTACATCGCAGTCTTTTACTGGCAATAGGCTCTGACCTCTTTCTGTGCATCTTAAAACACCCTGCTGTGTGGCTCCAATGGCACGCAGACATTTTCCCTGTTTGCTAGTGTGTCTCCTCCTGCTTTCAAATCACCTCTTCAAAGTCCATTTGGTATCAGTGGCTTGGGTTTTTGTTCATTTTTGGATGGTGATGGTTGTCTTTGATAGCAGGATTTTAATTTTTTTTACTCTGAAAGGAGTAAGAAGGCACTTGTCCTTTTTAGATACATTTGAATAATTGCTAAAAATAAAATCAAAAAAATCAGGGCTCTGCTCTGCAAAGTAGTTTTCAATCCCCTGAAGAGTAACATGGCTCTTTCTGACTCCACACAGGCAGACAGGCCTAATTCAGCTGTCTATTGCATGGTATGTTTAAGTGGTTTTGTAAAACAGTGTTCTCTAAATGTTGACAGTTTAATGGATTTCATTAGTGGCTGCCTACTGGCTGAGGGCTCAAACCTGCTCCCACCAGGGTCAGCTCATGTGAGTTTAAAAGTGGCTGTGTGGAGGACCACCCTTATCCTGTCAGAGCTGCTCCAAGAGCTGCATCTGGAACCCCAAAAGAAGAGCAGGCGTCTTCTGCGCCCCTGCATCGACAGCACAGTGTGGGACATGGCTGGTGGATGCACGTAGTCGTGCATCTTTCTCATTAGGCAGAAGTGGCACCAAGGCTTCATCATACACTAAAGATGTGTGGATCTTCTCAGGGTCTCCTCCCAGATTGTCGTGTAGGTGAACTGGCTTGGTTCACTGTCTTGGGGAATGAAGGAGTGTCTCTGGTACGTCAGAACATGCTTGTGCTTCGTCCACTGTGCCTGTGAGACCTGTAGCTGCATAGAATGTCTGGTGACCCTGTTAGTCCCTTTTCTATTAGCAAATAATGTTCATGATTTTGTTCCAGTCACTGCCTGTTAAGTTGGATAACATATGAAAGATAGCCTCATCAAGGTAAGTAATAGCTGAATCAAGTCTTTGTTTACACTTTGTGAGGTCAGAGCAAGTTTGACTGCTTTGTCTGGAGCACGTGTCGGAGGAACACTTTGAACACTTGAAAGTGTTAAAACTAATAATATGAAATTTTAGAATAGGCAATTATTGTATTCCTTTTTCTGAACAAAACAAAGGAAAATATGGTCCTAAGAAGCCATAAGTGTAATTTAGAGCCTGTTTTAATCATATTGCATGTTAGGCTGTTCCCAAACCGAAGTGAAGAAGACACTCCAAAAGTAGCATAAGTAACTTAATATTTTTCTGGCATATTGAAAATCTAGACAATGATAATTAGCTGTAACAATTTCAAATTGAAGACAAGTCATATACTTAAAAATGAATTCCAGCATCTGTTCTGTGATGTCTAATGATTTCCTCAAATTTCTTTATTTGGGGGGGACTGAAAATCCCTATGTTAATGCCTGTCCAAAGATGGTTTCTCCCCTTTTCATCCTGAGAAGGACTGTGTGAGGTACCTGTGTCTGGATTAGGCACTAGCTAAGAGAGAATGGTGCAGACTACCCCTCACTTTGGCATTATGAGCATCAGGACTGCAGCGTAGCTATGCCCCATGAAATACCAGCAACTTCCATCTCAGGTTTCTGGGTCCAGATCTGTTCCCATGTCCAGCCCATTCTGATGGTCCTCACACTTCCTCAGATGATTTAGGTCAAGTTTATTCTTGTGTGTCTGCTCCTATGTGGCCGCTGTGCTCTGGAGTAGGGGAGGGAAGGCACTTAAGGGAGAGGCAGCCTCTCCATATGCAGCATGCTCTTTGCCTGGCAGCTAATCTTTCCTGCAGCCTTCCTGGGCCTATTGATGGTGCAGGTGAGGCAGTCAAAGAGGTGTTCATTCATTCCCTAGCCAAGCTGACTACAGGGCTTTTTAGGACCTGTTTTACTCCATATCTAATAGACATTTCTGCTCCTTTTGTTCTCCAGTAGTAGCTTTTTCTGTCATGGTTTTCTGTTGAAGGTAGGCAAGAGCAGTGAGATATATAAGCAGGTCTTTCATACTCCAGTAGAGGTCAGATACCTACCTACAGTAAAGGAGCTAATTCATTACAGCATGATAGATTATAACAGCTTATTTGGAGCCCTATTATATAAATCACTTAAATGTGTATTTACATAACATTCCTATTAATTACCACAAAGACTGTAATGACTGTGAGCTGTTCCAGTTTATCTTGTAAATATGTATTTAAGCAATTCTGTTACAGGTAATATTTAATCAATAGACCATAACAGATCATTAATCATGCCAAACCTTTGTGTAAAAAGTGAATTTGTACTGGTGGAATGTAATGGATCCTTTGGAGTACCATATAAAATATTACACTACTTTACAGTGCCACTAATGATACATGTTAAAAGCCTTAATGTGACCTGCTGTATGGTAGGTCTGTGTACTGACACATGTGTGCATATTTTTCTTCAGGTAAAGAAGTCAAGAAGTTACTCAGCAGTAAGTCTTTTGAACACTTGCAAGGAGCTGAAAGACAAGCTCCAAGAGGAAGCACCTACCATATGTTTTCTTGGCTGAAAAGGTGCTGGGGAAAAAGTGTGTGTAAAGTGCTTATATGCATACCTGGTATCTGTCATTGTATCTGAGCACCACACAATAGTGTTCTACAGCATCAGTCATGGCAATGGCTTTGGAAGGCAGAGAAACAGTCTCATCCTTACCTTAGAAGTGGGGGAAAAGTGGAGAGACAGACCATGCAGAACACTCAGGACATACACGTGCAACAGGAGAGTCAAGATCTATCCCACCCTGCACTCTTGCCCTCAAGCAGATGAATATCAATTTACTTGAGTGTAGGCAGGTAATCCCACTGTTTTTATGGAAACTTAAGACATTATCTCAGGGGAATCGTGTGTATGTTCAGATGCCAGTGTTTAAGGGGTAGTGCTTTGGTGGTCTTCACTAAACTCTTCAAAACACAGGTGCCAAAAATTGAGATCACCATCAGGGACCTATTTTTTAAAAGACTTGATGCACAGTGCAAATAGAAAAGAGAAAGTAAAAA